>NC_135724.1:8511413-9876413 GCF_964656455.1 Halichoerus grypus
ATCCCAGGACCCTGAGATTATGACCTGAACCGGAATCAAGAGTCAGGTGCTTAACTGATTGAGCTGCCCAGGTGCCCCAGAAATAGTAAATCTCTTAAAAGATAATATAAGAAAATATTTTCAAGGCCTTAGATTATGAAAGTAATTCTTGAGAGAACAAGAGTGCTAACCATAAAAAAGGTGATGACTTTTCTGATATCTGAATTAAAACCTCTCCTTATTAAAACTCACCACTAACAGAGGCAAAAGTCATGCTATAGAGTGGGAGAAAATGTTTGCAATCGGTAGGTAATATATTAAAAAAACCCATCTTCTACATACCAATAAGAATGTGATCTGGGACACTAGAAAAATAGGCAGAAGCCTCAGAATTACATCTCAAAAAGTAATGTCCAACAAATATATAAAAATGTGGTCAACTCTCTTAGTAAACTAGGAAATAAAAAGAAACCATCATAAGGGGCGCCTGTGTGGCTCAGCTGGTTAAGCATTCAACACTTGATTTCAGCTCAGGTCATGATCTCAGGACCCTGAGACTGAGCTCCCTGTCCCAGGCTTCACATTCAGCCGGGAATCTGCTTTCAGATTCTCTCCCTCCCTCTCCTTCTGCCCCTCCCCCTTGCTTGCGCACTTGCTCTCTCTCTCAAATAAATAAATCCTTAAAAAAAGAAAATAATGAGAGCACACCACAAAAACACCAGAATTCCTAATGTTAAAATGATTGTTAGACTTTGTGCAGATGCAGAATCATGGGAACTCTCATTTCACCAGTGGGAAAACTGCTTGACCTTATTTACCAGTGTTAAATATCCATACCACCAACCCCTGCAGTTTCCCTCCTTGGTGTCTATACAACAGAAACTTGAATATATATGTGCACAAGAATTCTCATAACACAATTATTTCCAGAAGCCCCAAACAGAGCATATCAAATGGGATCAACTGTAGAATACATAAATAGTGATATAGTCATATATTGGAATGCTATGTAGCAAAATAAAGAATTACAGCAACATGCCACACTGGATAAATCTCATAGAAATATTGAGCAGAAGAAATACTCAAAGGAATATATACAGTTTCATTCATGTTTATAGAAAGTTCAAAGCAGACAAAAATGAATGGTTGGGGATGCATACTTACATGATGAAAATATAAGAAGAAGCAAGACAGCGATTGCTTTAAAGGTTAGGAGAGTGATTGTAATTTAGTGGTTGTATTCTGTGGGGACAAGCTGTAATCTAGGATGAGAGCTCTAGCTACTTCTTGACTCGGGTCCTGTGATAATGGTGTTCTCTGTGTATTAATTTGTTAAATTGCTCTTTTGTTTTCCTCTACTTGTATTTACCCAATTAAAATTTTAATAGTAACAAAAGATTACCGTAGCAGAAAAATTCTAATAAATGGAGAAGCAAAAGTAAGATGAATTTTGATAAAAATCTTAAATATTTATTGATTTTTAAAAAGCCAAGCTCATAGATACAGAGAACGGATTGGTAGTTGCAAGAGGCGAGGGTTGGGGGATGGGAGAAATGGGTGAACTGTTTTTGTTTTTTAGTTTAAATAAATTGAATAATAATAATAAAAATACCCAGCCAGCCTTCCAGGCCCACCTTAGCAAGGCAGTCCAGTAACCTTGACCTCTGTAGACAGCCTCAGTCAGGGGAATATTGCCTTTTGGGTAGGTTAGTGCTTGTGAATTGTCATATGCCTTGTACCCCACACCCCAAAATTGAATATAAAATAACACAGCAATACTGAAATAAAATTTCCAGCTCTATTTAATTCTAAAGAACAGGAAAAGTAATCTAATGCTTTTCTTTCTCCAGTTCTGGTTAATCCTTAAAATAAATTTGAAAAGTCAGAATTATAGATAAAAAACTGATAGAAAACAGAATCATTATTGTTAAATCTCAACTATACACGTATATATATGAGATTCATGTGCCCAGGCTGGAATTATAGGCAACAATAGAAATGATTTTTATAAGATAAGCATCTCTCACTATAGTTTAAACCCCAAGTCAAAATAAACGAGCTTAAATTTAGACAAATCTTGATCAATATTTATAAAAGCTTGTTGATTTAATGTTCTGTTGCTAGGAGCTAAACTGGAATTTCTCAAACTTTTTTATATTGGTTTTTAAATTTTTTTCTTAACTATAACTTTTAACAGAGTATCAGAGATCACGTGATTGATAAAGAACACTAGCAAGTGTTTCCAAATGTGTACATAGATTTTATACATTTTATACATAGAATTTAGAGTGGAAGTTTTTGATTCATTTGAATTAATACTTTGGGTTAATGTTTATATTGCGTATGTTATGAAATATTACTGATATCGAAATAGCACAACATTTTAGAAAGAAAATGTACTGTCAATAATTTGTGACAATTTAGACAGTAAATATTTTAAAAGGTAATGATTACCTTATGTTTAGGCTCAAAGAGTAGGACATATTTTCCTTGGCTGACTCTGGTTCATGTAATTGGTCTGTGATTGAAAGCCGTAATTAGCTCCTGTAGGACTTGTAAAAGACAACAAGTAAATGCAGTGTTTGTTCTTAAGCATTTTGGGTTGTTGCTTCAGGCTGTATATTTTGGGTCTTAGTGAATTAAAAAATTTGAATTCAAAATAGTAATTCATTCTATAGGTATCTAATTATGCCATGGATATGGACATCAGAAAACACAAGTTAATTGTGAGATAATACAGTGTTGTTGTTTTAATCCATTCAGGTTTTGGTACTTTGACTTCTTCTCTTCATATGTATCACATGAAATTGACCTAGAACTGACAAGGCAGTCACAGGAAACCATTGCAACATGTATGGGAAGCTCATCACTGTGAGTGAAAAAAGCCCAACGGGATAGTGGCAGGTGTATCCTGTCCCTTCGGTGTCTTGATCACGCAGTAATTACATAGAAGAAATTGTCCTTTCCTTTCAGCCCCAACTTGAATTCTTATAACGATTCTGAGCTCACCACCAGTTGGAGCAATGCTACGAGAAGGTCTTCTACTAAGTAGATTTTTGGATATTTGCCCTGAGTTGTTCTAGTTCTAAGTTTTGGAACTACAGAATACGAATTTAGTGTATGTTAACATTATGGCTCTTAAAATATTTGAAGGAGCCCATTCTCTAGGTCTTATATTTCCTTTTTTTCTCAGAATACTTGGACTGTAAAGGAGTGAAATGTTCATAGTTATGTGTTAAGGGATGTAACTTACTTGATCATTATGGCAAGTGGTATGTGCACACGCACATCCCATCTACCTGCTTTGCAAAGCAGATTTTAAAAGAAATCAATTCAGTCTCAACAAGTGATAGGATAAAAACTGAAAGGATAGCATGAAGAAGCTTAAATCATAAAATAAATTATTAAAAGATGTTTCAAGAAGCTTCAGTTACAAGAAGCTGCTGGTAGATTGGGAACAACATGGAGTCAAGATTAAGACAGGCCTTTAAATAGCTCTTGGTGGGTGTAATGGCTTAAAATAAGCAAGCTCTGTGTAGAGACTAGTTCAAACTGATCTATACTTTGGGTCCTAGTTCAGGGAAAAATGCAAAGTCATATTTACCCTTACTTTTGCATGATTCTTCACTAGAATCTATAATGAATAAAAAAAAAATCATTACACTCTTAAAATACATGGGTATAGAAGTGCTACCAAAGCAAATCAAAGACACACTAGTCTGCATTGTCCTTGATATAGGCAGCTGGTTCTCCACTGTGTGGCATGTCCAGATGCAGAAACATAAAGTGTGAATGTGCATCTCTATTAACTGCCAGATGGTGTTCCTTCACATTTTTTTTTCACTTTCCTGTTTGAGATTCATGATATGTTTTCTTACTACATTAATCTCTTATAAAAGTTCTTCAAATTAAAAAGAAAGACAAACTGTATTTGTGTGTGGGTGTGGATGGATGGATGTGTCTGTGTTTATGTAATAAATAGTCAGATAGTCTTTGTTACAAATGTTTCCCTGTGGGCATATTTTAGGACTCTCTGACTCGGGATCCACCCCCTGCATGAATCTGCAGTTTAATGTCACCTGCTTTAATAGTCTGTCCTGCCTCGCCTTCTTCAGGCCTTCTACCTCCTTCTTACACTGGGCATTCTGACACCTATCTGGTGTTAAAAGTCTTCATGGCACTCACAATAGAACAGTCTGTTGTTTTGGTAGCTGGAAGTTTTGAATCTCTGTCTTCCCTTCTTGGACCGTTTGGATATTCTTTCCCCGTTCTTCATAATGATAGTAAGGTATCGATAACAAGGAATAAGAATAGATCATTATGCCCCTTGCACATCGTATATATCCCAGTGGTGAACACCAATTACCAACCTACTTTGGAATTTATGAGGTAGCATAAAATCCACATGCCTTAAAGGAGGCAGTCAACTAAGTTTATACACTGAAAATTCTCCTTTGTAGCTGTGGCATAATGGAAATTATATCTTAAATGCTAGGTATTTATTTCTCAAAACATTTGTTTCATAATTAATCTTTACTTCTGATTGGGATTGTACAGATCTTAGTTTAGATAGTTGATACATATAAATGGCAAGCTGAATCTTTGATCTGTGGTTATTGTATCAAGATATACGGGATGCCTAATGTTCTGAATATTTACAATATCTTAATTCTTTGTATATTTTTCAATCTTTAAACATTCTAATCAGCTATTCAATTTCATAATTTGCAGCTTGGGATTTTTAATAACACAGATTAAACGATTTTTCACCATTTCCCCTATTCCCTTTGTCCATTGACTTGAACATCCCATTCGGCCATTGTTGCAATATTTTTTGCAGGAATTTTGTTAGGGTTTCAAAAACTAAATTGCTTATAAAAATGTTGCATGTAACTTATTTCCCATTTAAAAGTGCTTAGGGGCACCTGGGTGGCTCAGTCATTAAGCATCTGCCTTTGGCTCAGGTCATGATCCCAGGGTCCTGGGATCGAGCCCCGCATCGGGCTCCCTGCTCGGTGGGAAGCCTGCTTCTCCCTCTCCCACTCCCCCTGCTTATGTTCCCTCTCTCGCTGTCTCTCTCTCTGTCAAAAAAAAAAAAAAAAAAAAGTGTTTAAAAATTGATGAAGATGTCCTTATTCAAATTTAGATAAAATCAGGCTTTATCTTATGAATTTTGTATTTTAGCCATTTATAAAATGTTATTTGAGCTTTCTCAGATTTTAGATATTTCATTATATGGATATCAAATTGTGTGTGTGTGTGTATCAAGGATCAAATGAGTGTTTCAAAAGAGTATTTTTATTATTTAGTTACAATGTTTTTTCTGATGTAACTTCAAGAATGCAAATGACATAAGAAAAATCGTCTTGAACAGTACCATTCCCTATTAACTTCTTAATCTTTTAGAATAATGTTTATTTTAATTGTGTGCACACTTGTGTGTGTGTGTGTGTGTGTGTATCTGTCTATATGTAAATCAGGACTCTTCTGATTGCTTTAAAAACAAACTGCAGAAGTTAGTCCACAAGACTAGAAATTTTGGGCACATCAACCATCAATTACGTGTCTTTAGGGGTCATTTATTTTGTTTCCGTTTCATTCCTTGCAATATTCGTTTTTTTTTAAATTCTTGTAGTTTAAGATTTTTAATGGCTGGATAACACACACCTCATGCACACACAAACCAATGATCTTTTTCCTGGTTGAGATTAATAAGTTCTTTCTTACTACATTGATCTCATAAGATTAATTTGCTAGTGTTTATTCAATGGTTGGTTTGGTGGAAGACTAGCATATCTATAGTCCCAGAAATCACACCTGGTATGAAACTGAAGCAAGTCCTAGGGCCATGTTTCCTAAACATGAATGAGCACATGAATCATCTGGTGATTTTGTTAATGTGTAGATTTTGTTTCAGTAGGTCCAGGATGGGGCCACTGATGATCTGAGGACCACATTTTATTTATTTTAATTTTTTTCAAGTTTTTATTTAAATTCCAGGTACTTAACATACAATGTAATATTAGATTCAGATGTAGAATTTAGTGATTCATCATTTCCATATAACACTCAGTGCTCATCACAACAAGTACCCTCCTTAATCCCCATCACCCATTTAACCCATCTCCCTGCCCACCTCCCCTCCAGGAACCCTCAGTTTGTTCTCTATAGTTGGGTCTATTTTCTGGTTTGCCACACCTTTTGTTTTTGTTTTTTTCCTCTGTGTTCATCTTTTTTTTGTTTCTGAAATTCCACACATGAGTGAAATCATATGGTATTTGTCTTTCTCTGACTTATTTTGCCTAGCATTATAATCTCTAGCTCCATCTATGTCATTGCAAATGGCAAGATTTTGTTTTTGATGGCTAAATAATATTCCATTGTGTATATATATCACCTCTTCTTTATCCATTCATCAGTCAGTGAACATTTGAGCTCTTTCCACAATGTGGCTATTGTTGATAATGCTGCTATACACATCGGGGTGCATGTGTCCCTTTGAGTCAGTATTTTTGTATCCTTTGGGTAAATAGGAGTTCAGTTGCTGAGTCATAGGGTAGCTCTATTTGTAACTTTTTGAGGAAACTTCACACTGTTTCCCAGAGTGGCTGCACCAGTTTGCATTCCCACCAATAGTGTAAGAAGAGTTCCCCTTTTTCTACATCCTCACCATCTGTTTTTTCCTGTGTTGTTTTTAGCCATTCTGACTGATGTGAGGTGATGTCTCATTGTAGTTTAGATTTGTATTTCCCTGACAATGAATGATGTTGAGCATCTTTTCATGTGTCTGTTAGCCATCTGTATGTCTTCTTTGGGAAAATGTTTATTCATGTCTTCTGCCCATATTTTAACTGGATTATTTGTTTTTGGGTATTGAGTTTGGCAAGTTCTTTATAAATTTTGGGTACTAAACCTTTATCAGATACATCATTTGCAGGCACCTGGGTGGCTCAGTTGGTTAAGCGGCTGTCTTTGGCTCAGGTCATGATCCCAGCATCATGGGATCAAGTCCCGCATTGGGCTCCTTGCTCAGTGGAGAGCCTGCTTCTCCCTCTCCCTCTGCCTGCCGCTCTGCCTACTTGTGCTCTCTCTCTGTCAAATAGATAAAATCTTTTTTTTAAAAAAATATATCATTTGCAAATATCTTCCCCCATTCCTTAGGTTGTCTTTTAGTTTGGTGATTGTTTCTTTCATAGTGCAGGAGATTTTTATCTTGATGAAGTCTCAGTAGTTCATTTTTGTTTTTGTTTCCCTGCCTCCAGGGATGTATCTAGTAACAGGTTGCTACAGCCAATGTCAAAGAGGTTACTGCCTGTGCTCTCCTCTGGGATTTTGATGGTTTCCTGTCTCATATTTAGGTCTTTCATCCATTTTGAATCTATTTTTGTGTATGGTGTAAGAAAGTGGTCCAGTTTCATTCTTTTGCATGTGGCTGTCCAGTTTTCCCACACCACTTGTTGAAGAGACTTTTTTCCATTGGATATTTTTTCCTGCTTTGTTGAAGATCAGTTGACCATAGAGTTATGGGTCCATTTCTGGGGTTTCTATTCTGTTCCATTGATCTATGTGTCTATTTTTGTGCAAGTACCATACTGTTTTGATCACTACAGCTTTGTAATATAATTTAAAATCTGGAATTGTGATGCCTTCAGCTTTGCTTTTCTTTTCCAAGATAACTTTGGCTATTTGGGGTCTTTTGTGGTTCCATACAAATTTTAGGATTGTTTGTTCTAACTATGTGAAAAATGCTGCTGGTATTTTGATAATGACTGCATTAAATGTGTATATTGCTTTGGGTAGCTAGACATTTTAACTATTTGTTCTTCCAATCAATCCATGAACATGGAATGTTTTTCCATTTCTTTGTGTCATTTTCAATTTCTTTCATCAATGTTTTATAATTTTCAGAGTACAGATCTTTTACCTCTTTAGTTAGGTTTATTCCTAGGTATCTTATTGTTTTTGGTGCAACTGTAAATGTGATCGATTCCTTGATTTCTCTTTCTGTTGCTTCATTATTGGTGTATAGGAATGCAACAGATTTCTGTACTTTGATTTTGTTTCCTGCAACTTTACTGACTTTGCGTTATCGTTATCAGTTCTAAAAATTTTTGGGTGGAGACTTCTGGGTTTTCTATACAGAGCATTATGTCATCTGCAAATAGTGAAAGTTTGACTTCTTCCTTGTTGGTTTGGATGCCTTTTATTTCTTTTTGTTTTCTCATTGCTGAGGCTAGGACTTCCAGGACTATATTGAACAACAGTGGTGAGAGTGGACATCCCTGTCTTATCCCTGACTGTAAAGGAAAAGCTCTCAGCTTTTTCCCCATTAAGGATGATATTAGCTGTGGGTTTTTGTATATGGCTTTATTATGTTGAGGTATGTTTCTTCTACCCCTTTATCATGAATGGATGTGTACTTTGTCAAATACTTTTTCTGCATCTATTGAGAGGATCATATGGCTCTTATCCTTTCTTTTATTAACGTGCTGTACACGTTGATTGATTTGCAAATATTGACGCACGTTGCAACCCAGGAATAAATCCCACTAGATCATGGTGAATGATTCTTTTAATGTGCTGTTGGATTTGATTTGCGAAAATTTTGTTGAGAATTTTTGTATTCATGTTCATCAGAGATATTGGCCTATAGTTCTCTTTTTTAGTGGAAATTTTGTCTAGTTTTGGAATCAGGGTAATGCTGGCCTCATAGAATGAGTTTGGAAAGGGCACCTGGGTGGCTCAGTCGGTTAAGCATTTGACTTTGACTCAGGTCATGATCCCAGGGTCCTGGGATTGAGCCCCAGGTCGGGCTCCCTGCTCAGCAGGGAGACTTCTTCTCCATCATCCTCTGCACCCCCCCCCCCCCGCTTGTGCTCTCTCTCTCTCTCAAATATTTTAAAAAATGAGATACATTTCTATTTTTTGGAATAGCTTGAGATGGATAGGTATTAACTCTTCTTTAAATGATTGCTAGGATTCCCCTGGGAAATCATCTGGCCCTGGACTTTTGTTTGTTGGGAAATTTTTTTTTTAAAGGTTTATTTTTTTGAGAGAGAGCACAAGCGAGAATGGGAGCAGGATGAGGGGCAGAGGGAAAGCATCTTCAAGCAGATTCCACACTGAGTGTGGAGCCTGAGATGTGGCTCAATCCCATGGCCCATGAGATCATGACCTGAGCTGAAACCAAGAGTCAGACATTTGATTACTGATTCAATTTCTTTGTTGGTTATCACTCTCCTCTTTCTTCCCTTTCTAGTTTTGGAAGTGTATATGTTTCTAGGAATCCATCCATTTCTTCCAGATTGTCCAATTTGTTGGCATATAATTTTTCAGAATATTCTCTTATAATTGTTTGTATTTCTGTGGTGTTGGTTGTTATTTCTCCTTTCTCATTGTGATTTTATTTATTTAGGTCTTTTCTGTTTTCTTTCTGGTATGTCTGGCTAAGAGTATATCAATTTCATTCTTTCAGAGAACCAGCTCCTGGTTTTTTGTTTGTTTCTATATCATTTATTTCTGCTCTGGTGTGTATTTTCTCCCCCTTCATCTCTTGGCTTTAGGCTTCATTTGTTCTTTTTCTAGCTCCTTTAGGTGTTAGGTTAGGTTGTGTTATTTCAGATTTTTCTTGCTTCTTGGGGTAGGTCTGTATTGCTACATACTTCCCTCTTAGGACCACTTTTGCTGCATCCCAAAGTTATGGACTATTGTATTTACATTTTCATTTGTTTCCATGTATTTTTTTTTTATTATTATTTACCTTTCTGATTGACCCATTCATTCATTAGTAGGATGTTCTTTAGCCTATGTGTATTTGTGGTCTTTCCAAATTTTTTCTTGTGGTTGACTTCAAGTTTCATAGCATTGTGATCAGAAAGTATGCATGGTATGATCTCAGTCTTTTTGTACTTGTTGAGGTCTGAATTGTGACCGAGTATGTAATCTATTCTGGAGAATGTCCAAGTGCACTTTGAAAAGAATGTGTATTCTGCTGCATTAGGATGAAATGTTCTGAATATATCTGTTAAGTCCATCTAGTCCAGTGTGTCATTTAAAGCCATGGTTTCTTTGCTGATTTTCTGCTTAAGATGATCTGTCCTTTGATGTAAGTGGGGTGTTAAAGTCCACTACTATTATTTTTCCTTTATGTTCATTGTGGCAAGTTCCTTTATGTTTGTTATTGTTTTATATATTTTGGTGGTCCCAATTGGGGGCATAAATATTTACAATTGTTAGATCTTCTTGTTGGATTGTTCCCTTTATTATGATATAGTGCCCTTCTTCATTTCTTGTTACAGTCTTTAGTTTAAAATCTAGTTTGTCTGATATAAGTATTGCTATTCCAGCTTTCTTTTGATGTCCATTTGCATCACAGATGTTTCTCCATGCTCTCACTTTTTATTTGAAGGCATCTTTAGGTCTAAAGTGAATCTCTTGTGGGCAGCATATAGATGGGTCTTTTTTTTTTTTTTTTTTTTTAATCTATTCTGACACTCTATGTCTTTTGTTTGGAGCATTTAGTCCATTTACATTCAGAGTGACTATTGATAGTTTTGTACTTAGTGCCTTTTTATTACTTGTACTGTTGTTATTTCTGGAGATTTTCTGTTCCTTTCTGGTCTTTGTTGCTTTTGGTCTTTCTTTCCCACTCAAAGAGTCCCTTTTAATATTACTTGCAGGGCTGGTTTAGTGGTCATGAACTCCTTTAGTTTTGTTTGGGAAACTCTTGATCTCTCCTTCTATTCTGAATGACAGCCTTGCTGGAAAGAATATTCTTGGCTACAGTTTTTTTCCCATTCAGCACCTGGAATATATCATGCCACTCTTTTCTGGGCTTGTCAAGTTTCTGTGGAGAGATCTGCTGCTAACCTTATTGGTCTTCCCTTGTACATTAGCGACTACTTTTGTCTGCTGCTTTTAGGATTTTTTTTCTTTATATTTTGCAGATTTATCTTGGTGTTGGCCTGCTTTTATTGATTTTGATGGCAGTTCTCCATGCCTCCTGGATTTGGATGTCTGTTTACTTCCCAATTTAGGGAAGTTTTCAGCTATAATTTCCTCAAATTAGCCTTCTGCCCCCTTTTCTCTCTCTTCTTCTGTGACTCCTATACTACGAATGTTATTACACTTGATAGAGTCACTGAGTTCCCTTACTTTTGTGATCCAAGATTTTTCTTTCCCTCTTTTGTTTAGCTTCATTATTTTTCATAACTCTATCTTCTAGATCACTTATTTGTTCATCTGCTTCTTCTAGCCTTGTAGTCAACACATCCAGTCAGTTTCAAATCTCAGTTACTGCATTTTTTATTTCAGACTGATTTGTTTTTAGCTCTTTTATCTCTGCAATAGAGGTCTCCCTGATGTCTTCTATGCTTTTCTCAAGCCCAGGTAGTGTCCTTATGATTGTTGCTTTAAATTCTGGCTCAGACATATTACTTCTATCTGTTTTGCTTAGGTCTCTGGCTGTGACCTTTTCTTGTTCTTTCTTTTGGGATGAGTCCCTCCATCTTGGCATTTTGTCTAGGTCTCTGTCTTCTCTGTGTTAGGAAAGCCTGTTACATTTCTTGCTCCTGAGAGTAATGGCTTTATGAAGAAGAGGTCATAAACTGTCCAGGGCCTGACACTTCAGGAAGTGTTTCTGGTGTGTGCTGCATGCATTCTGCTGCTGTCTTATGGTTACTCTATCCCTCAGGTCAGCCCTCTGCAGAGTTTCTTGCTGCAGTGGGGAGTATTTGGACCTTGGCCAGAATGTGGCAAGTTATACCTAGTGTGCTCTGGTCTGCTTCTTAAGAGACCTGATGCTCTTTCCATTAGAGTTGAAGCTTTGCAGAACTGTGTGGTCCGTGCATGCAAGGGGGTTTGTGCTGGTCTTCTGGGTAAGGGGCCTGCTGCACTGCTCATTAGGCACACTTGCCCAAGAAAAGCAGCACCAGCAGAGCACAGGAGGGTGGGACTTTGTGTAAGCAGGTTAGGCAGCCAATGTTGGCACTGTGCTGTTTACTGAAGTTAGATTATGCTGAGGGGCAGGAGAGGGACCTACGGGTTCTTTTGGAGGACCACATTTTTTAAGTAAGGTGTCAGAGCAAAGACAAGTCCTTTTGAGTGGACCCTGACTAGACCTGCCATGCTCTGCAATTCTTAGGTTAATAGATAGAGTTTTAAAAAGCATACACAGTCAGTTTTATAGATGCAATATGAATACAAAAGGAAATGCAAAAGTATAGTGATTTTCTCATTTTATTATAAATCATTTACAATATACTAAGTTGGTACAGATGGCATAGATGAAACATGCAAGTTATATCAAGATTTTATGGCTTACCAAGGGAAGATTGTGTACTCACATAAGCTAATTTTGCTGAATTTTCAGAGTGACACAGTTGGGATCCTAGTAAGTCTAGCAAATGCAATATGATGGTTTTTGCTTATCTGGTAGGACTTTATGGTGCATAGATAGAACACCACCAGTGAGATCAACACCATCCTGTCTCCTGGGGAGAAGTAGGCATGCCTGGGTTGTCAGACTTTTGCAGCATCCTCCATCTTAATGACGTTTTGAAGAATGCAGTCTTAGAGTTTATCATAGTCAAGCATCACTTCTTTAGATTTGTATAGCAGTTGCTCAATTTGGGAAAGTCTCAAGCCCAGTTATTCATGGCACTTCTTTGTTAGAAAACCAAAAATGATCTCCTGGTTTAAGCATTAACAGGCTACCAATAAGGAGGTAGCCTTCCAGTTTTTGGAATGGACATCTGTCTGGGACCCCTGATAGCTCAAAATCTTAGTCTTATTGGTAGCATGTAGTGTGGAACAAAGTATATATAGGTCATTTATGCTAGAGATTCAGTGTGGTACCTTTACCATGGATGTCCCCATGTGATATCGATAACAGACAAATGGATGTGTGTTTTGTTTTTTTTTTTCTTTTGAGGAGCCCATAAGAATCAGTGAGATTAAGTTACTGGTCTAAACAGCATCCTAGGAATTAAGAGAGCTAGAACTTGATTCTCTGCCTAAAATTTCACATCACACATGCTAGTGTTTCTATAAATGTAGCATTCATTCATTTGTTGATTCAATCATTTGTTTACTTGGTCATTATATATTTGCTTAGTTATTTGTTGGTTTGTATTAAGCTTTTCCAATGTGGCAAATGAATAATCTTGATAAGTTTTTTTTATCAGTAATGGTATGGTGATTGGGTTCATTTAGAGGGAAATCACAGTCTGCAAATCCTGAAAGGATGCTCATCCTAAAATATACACATATTATAAATACATTTTCTCTAAGTAGACTGCGTATGCTGTTTGGTTAAAGATTTTCAGATGAACCTGTTGAGAGATTCCACATGCCTACAATCTCTAGAGTAGGTATTTAGGGAGAAATCATCAGGAAGCTTGTCCGGGTTCCTTGGGCACCCAGCCGTCAGTAAGAGAAACCAGGGAGCTGTCCAGCCATGTCTATAGCCCTCTCCTGGATCCTAAGAAGTAAGGTAGGAACCGTGGATCTGTGCTGCCACAGGGGCTGTGTGGGGGGTGCCCTGCCATCATTGTGCCGTCCTGGACTCAGACCAAACTTGCCCTACTTTTCCTGGTTTTCCCTACAACATTAAATGGTGCTGCAGTTAGAATGTGTTGAGTGACCTTTACTAAGGGCTCTATGCACAAAGCAAAAAACCTAATAGGAAAAAATACATTTGGACAATACATAAGAACAAAATTAAACTCCTCAATTTTTATAAATGGCTAAAAAATTCATTTGTCATATTTTTTTTTTATCTTCAAATGCTATACTTCCACAGGATTCAACATGCAAAAATTTGAAAAATGACTGGGAATATCTGAGAGGCAGTAGTTTTAAAGGCAACCTTTGGAGGGAACTGAAATAACTGAATTAGCTGTACAATGTTGAAGCCAAGAAAAATGATCTTAGAAGAATGATAATCTTGGTGTTTCAGTGGAATTATAGAAGCAAATAATATGCAACTAACTTCTGAGGTAAAATTCTTAATTAGGAAAAGTTACCAAACAGAAAAAAAAATATTCCTTGTCTAGGCTACTTTAACTTTCTTATTCACAATAAATTTTATGTTGAGAATGGTCAAAACCTTAATTTCTGGGAGGCTAATGATCTGCTTCATCTGTGTCCAAGGATTTCTTTCCTCTTGGGTTTCCTCTTCCTTTTTACTGTTTTCCACACCCATTGTAGGGTTGCGGGGAGACTGGCCAGCACATTATAGAAGCAAATACACAGAAGAAAGAGCAGATAAAACTCCAGTTCATCCATTTTGATATCTATTGCTATTTTTGATGAAATATCTAGTAATGAAGATGACAGAGTGAATTTTCAGACATTTTTAGGACTATCAATTTGAATTAGTAGAAGAGATCATTTCTTTTAAGTCAATTTAGGAAAGAATACTGTATAATAAAGTATACAAAATATCCTTTACGTTTTTCATCAGTGGTGATAATTCAACTCAAATAACGGGTCCTACCTGTGGTTTGAGTCTGTACACAGGAATGGAAGCATCTGTTGTTTACAGCCAAGATATTTTTACTCAGAGAATATTAACAAAGTCAGTACTTCTCAAAAAATGGTACAAGTTGCAAGCATTTTATACTGCCATATCATTTTTATACTGCTCAATACCAAAAAAAAAACCTGTCATAAATGATTTCCAAAAAAATTTATTGTTTTTCATACTGCAAGGAAGCACTGCCTGAGCAATGAAAACTTTCAATTTTTAGTATTCTAATGAGCTATTCAATATGTTTGGGCACAAGTTCAAAAAGTAATGTGTTAGTAAGCACTGCGTTTAAAGAAGGAACTGCAAGTTCTAAAACATCAAGCAACATTCATAAAAGATAGAGATGTGTCCATTGTGATACTGGGAGCGCATAGGAACCCTGTGTGGTTAGCTGCATAGTTGATGATGCCTCTTATCATGTGACCACTTTTCCTTCATCTAGAAACAATGGGTTTATTCATTAAAAATTTTTTTCAAGCTCTATTGTACTATAATTGACATATAACATTGTGCAAGTTTAAGATGAACAATGTGTTGATTTGATATGTGTGTATATCATGAAATGATTACCACAATTAGATGGGTTAACATGTCCTGCTGGACTTAGTAACTGTCACTAAAACATGGTATTGTGACTTGAGTTAGTCCATTATGTTCCAGTGGATATAAAAGAAATTAGTGCCATAAAACCACCATTTATTTTGCTCAGATTCCATTGATTAGAAATTCAAGGAGTGCACAGAAGGGTGAATTTTCTCTGCTCCGTGGTTTCTGAGACCTCTTGGAAGGCATGCAGATGAACGGATGGAATCCTTTGCAACCTCACTCAAGTGTTTGATGTCCTGTGGCAGTTGCTGCTGGGAAAACTCAAATAGCTGGGAGCTTGAAGCTCAGCTGCTTGTGCAACTGGCAATGATTAGTGTGGTCCCCTGATCCCTCCAAGATGGCATCAGAGAAGCTGGATATCTTACATAGTGACTCAGGGCAGGTCTCAAGGGATAGCAAGTCTGGTAGAAGCTGTATCACCTTTTCTCACCAAGTTTTATAAGCCACTTCCAGTGCTTTATCTCTGCTAGAAGCCGCGCTCTAAGGCTGGCTCATAGTCAAGGAGAGAAAAAGTGGGCTCCATCCCTTTATGAAAGGTGGGTCAGAGAGTTTGTGGAATGTTTTCAAGCTATCTCCACATTGCTAAGAGAGAATTCATACATAATTACAAAAAAAAAAAAAAGAAAAAAGACACGAGATGTTTTTTCAGTCGTTATAATGTGCTCTTTTTCACTACACTGAAAAAGCAAGTGTAATTGCGTGACATCACTGACAATCTTCTTAAGATAAAAAAGAGCAAGTTATTTTGAGAACAGAAAGCTGTGATTAGATCATGCGCAGAGAGAAGGACGCATTTCTATCACTCCTTCTCTGTAGGACTTGGGTGGAAGGATGGGAATCTCCAAATTCTGCCAGAAAACTTAGAAAAAAATTTCAAGAAAAGCAAAGGCCTAACAGGTCAGGAGAAGTAATATCTGATCCTCATTTTCTGTTGCCCTCAACAGAAAATAAAGGCAGTTTATTCAAAATCCTTCTAGCAGATAGAATTCCTTACTTTCTGACTTTTTTTATCTGTTGCCTTTGAAGAATATACCTCATCGATTAATTTGTGCCCTGCAAACTGGGCTAGAGTTTTTCCTGATTTTTGGTGATAAATTCCCATAAAACCTGAGAGAGATTGGTTAGCATGTATAATAATAATTTGTCTCCAAAATCACACATTGCTGTGTCATTTTTAAATGTCTCAGACTTCACCTTTGTGTCCTGGGCTATAAAGTAGATGATCATAACTATATGTGACTTTCAGAAAAGGATGATGTAGATCTATATCCTAGTCACTTTTAAGGATGTATGCTAAAATTGTTTGAGTAATTTGTATCTCAAACCAAATAAGCAGAAATATCTGGGAAGGGCTACAAGAGCATGGAAGCTTAAAAATTCAACAATTGCAAAGGCATTGCAAGTGAAAAAAGTGTAGATAAATATGCATTTACAAAATTTAAAAGGTGATAGCAACATCAGGCACCTTGATAGTAGAATAAGAACTTAGATTAGTATCTTTAAGCAACTTGTTAAGATCATATTCTACGTTTTAAGTGAAATTCTATTACATAAATAGAAGTAAGAAAGGGGGAGTGGATGCTTAAAGTATTTTATTGTTCAATTTTTTATTTAAATTCTAGTTAACATTAGGGTATATATTGGTTTCAGTGTAGAATTTAGTGATCATCACTTACATATAATACTCAGTGCTCATCACAAATGCCCTCCTTAATGCCCATCCCCCATAGAGCCCATCCCCCACCCACCTCCCTGCAGTAACCCTCAGTTTGTTCTCTAAGCAAACCATAAGAGACTCGTAACTATGAAGTATTTAAATACAAATGTATCTGAGAAATGTCAGAGCTGTTACACAGTTTTGTGTTTTTTTTAAATTTCTATATATGTACCATTTCTAATGTGTTATATGACCTGCCATTCTAAGTTAAATATCACAAACTTAGATAATTTGAGTCAGTTTTACTAAAACTGTGTCCACGTACAGTGTCCACGTACAGTGGCCAAATACACATCTTTATGTCAACTTACTTTAAATTGCACATGTTTAACTGAGTTTTAGGCTTATAAGCAATTCTGTATCTTTTTATCAAAATATATTTGACATATAACATTGTGTAAATTTAATATGTACAACCCGTTAACTTGATACATTTATATATTGTAAAATGATTATATAATTAGCACCTTCATAACATTACATAATTATAATTTCTTTTAAATGGTTAGAATAAAGTTCTAGCCTCTTAGCAAGTTTGATGACTACAATATTCCTTATTGTGCGCATTAGATTTCTAGGACTTATTTACTAATTGCAAGATTGTCCCTTTAAACATCTGTCCTGCCACCACTCCTGTCTCCTGGTAACCACCATTTACTCTGTGTTTATGAATTTGGCTTTTTTAGATTCCATATCTGAGTGATATCAGACCATATTTGTCTGACTTAGTCTAGCATAATGTGCTCAGATTCCACCCATTTTGCCTCAGATGGCAGGATGTTCTTCTCATGCTGAACAATATTCTTTTTTTTTTTTTTTTAAGATTTTATTTATTTGACAGAGAGAGACACAGCGAGAGAGGGAACGCAAGCAGGGGGAGTGGGAGAGGGAGAAGCAGGCTCCCCGCGGAGCAGGGAGCCCGATGCGGGGCTCGATCCCAGGGCCCTGGGATCATGACCTGAGCCGAAGGCAGACGCTTAACGACTGAGCCACCCAGGCGCCCCAGCTGAACAATATTCTAGTGTGTGTGTGTGTGTGTGTGTGTGTGTGTGTGTGTGTGTGTAAATATAAAGTCACATCATTATCCATCCATCTGCTCATGGGCACATAGGTTGTTTTCCGTATCTTGGCTATTGTGACTAATACTGCAACAAACATGGGAGTGCAGCTGTCACTTCTGTATGCTGTGTGTGGATACTTAGAAGTGGAATTGCTGAATCATATGGTAGATCTATTTTCTAGTTTCTGTTGCTATGCAGGTTTTATGCTTAGCTATCAACTTTTTATTAAATGTATCCATTAATAAATACTAAATAGTTTTAGAATTATTGCTGGATAAATATATAAGCATTTAAAGACTACACAAGTGGATATACTTAAAATTTAATGTTAAATTCCAGTTTGGTTTGAAACATGGGGGTCGTGCATGATTTTTCTCTAAAAGTGACTTGTAACAATTCATCCTATTCCTATATGCTCAGCATGAGGTTGTCTATTTCCAGCCCATTGGTTCATTGTTAGCCTCAGTGTTTGCTTGGAGCTGGAGAATATGGCAGACTTGATGTGCTGTCCCAGTTTGGGGCTGGCCCTCTAAAAGGCCTGGTGGCTGGGGCGCCTGGGTAGCTCAGTCGGTTAAGCGACTGCTTTTGGCTCAGGTCATGATCCCGGAGTCCTGGGATCAAGGCCCCTGACCCCTCCCTGCTCAGAGGGGAGCCTGCTTCTCCCTCTCCCGCTCTCCCTGCTTGTGTTCTCGCTCTCTCTGTCAAATAAATAAATAAAATCTTTAAAAATAAATAAAAGGCCTGATGGCTTCTGATTTTGCTTGGAGTCCTGAGCCCCCTTGTAAGAAGTTCAAATGTTATTTGAAGTTTAGTTTGAGGCAGCTTCTTCAAGAGCAATAATGAATACATAAAGATATGATAGGTGTATTGCATATACAGAATGTCCAAAGGTATCAGTATAATGTATTTAGGGGTTTTTGAATTTACAGCAAATCCTAAAAAGGGCAGCATTGATCAATTTGTATTTGGGGAAATGTAGAAATCAGTCTCTATTGAAGTTCCTTCAGGTAAAATTTCCTGCATCTCCACGTGCCCCAAAGCTGTAACTTTCTGGGGGGGGTTTCTGCCTGAAGTTCCCTTTCCCTGGGTACTTGTGTGGTTCGCCCTCTCACTGGGTTTGGTGAGGTCAGTCTCACAGAGCGCGAATGTCTTTCCACCACGTGTGAGGCACGGACTCCGTGGCTCTTACACACGCTGTCCTGCAGCAGAACGGGGTGTTTCTTCTCTTTCCCGTGGGACTGTGAGCTTCGGGAGAACCGCAGGGTGCGCGCTCACAGCGGCTGTGTGTCCTCACACTGGGCCACCCTGCTACATAGCGGGAGGTTTCAAAGGAGTGAAAAACGAATGATTCTACTGGTGAACAAAACATTCAAATTCTTTGCTATTTTTGTTTTCAATAATATTTTTACCTCTCCAAACATTTCTGATATTAGAGAGGCATGCAAGGGAAATTATTTAACAGGAATGCTGTAGCTAAGTAATAAATTCTGGATTCCCATTTCAATCCAGAATAGTGTCTGTGTGCGGGGGCTGCTTAGCATTAGCTCGTCCCTAACGGTTATTGGGATTGCAACAGTGAATTTTTCAAATGACCATAAGTTGGGCTGTCAATGAAATTTACCTAATGAATATTTTCCTTAAGCCTAGTCCTTTTTCCTTTACAGAGTCTGGGATCAATTATTCCTAATTAAGGCTTTAAATAGGAAGGGCCAGGGTCCTAGAGCCGTGTGGCCTTCAGCGCCAGGAGGTTCCGTGTGGGGTCTTCACACCCGGGGATCCCACGGGACTGGTTCCAGGATTGGAATTTTTTTCTCTTTTTTTTTTTTTTTTCCCCTATCCTTTCCTCTTTCCTCTTGCCTTTCATTTCCTCTTTCCTTTCCTTCCACTTTTTCCTTTTTCTTTTCCCCCTTTCCTTTTTCCTTTCAAGATTTTATTTATTTATTTGACAGCACAAGTAGGGGAAGAAACAGTAGAGGGAGAAGGAGAAGCAGGCTCCCTTCGGAGCAGGGAGCCCAAAGCGGGGCTCCATACCAGGACCCTGGGATCATGACCCCGGCTGGAGGCAGATACTTAACAGACTGAGCCACGCAGATGCCGCTGGAACTTTTTTTTTCTCCAAAAACAACCTTATAAACTATTGAATAAATCGGCTGACTAGAGGTAAAAGAGAAATGTTGCTTATGATCACAATATGTACTTGATATGGAGCTTTAGACCTTGGCACTTATTTTACCAAAATTAACAGAATAGATGTTTAGGAAAAACTGTCTTTCATGTCTTGTCTCCCATACGCTTCATGAAGAAATGACTCAAAACTGCTTCTTCTTATATGGGGAGAGATGTTCTTAGGTAATTAAAGGCCAGAGAGGTTTCCTGGTTATAAAACGTTTGGACGGTTTCATTTTGGTTTAAGCAGGGCATCATTTTAAACACTAATGAATTCATCTTGCATTTTAAAAATTTTGTTAATTTCTTAATTTTCCTTTACACATTTTTAATTCATCGTGGAAGTATTTGCTTTAGATACAGACAATTCTTCATATATATCTATATATATCTTTCACCAAGTTACGAAGCAGAATCCTGAATGCTTAGAAGTCTCCTAGATAGAAAGTTATAATGAAGATCAAGTATATTTGTGCACTGTTTACAGATAATAACTAATATTTAGTAAGGAAAGTATCTCAAACTCATATTTACAGTGTAAAAAATGAAAGTATTAAAGGGCATGTTTTAGGTCCTTCTGATAGCTATCCTAAATTACATGGCTGGATTTAATATCATTTTATATCATTTTAATTTTCATGATATCATGTTAACCTTCTCAGAAAAAAAATCCCTCCCCTGTCTGAAAAAAAAAATTAAAGGGAAAGAAAGTGGTACATTTCTTGATTACAGAGAAAACTTGACAAGTATACACCAAAGAAAATTCGCATGTTATATGAACACATTTCACTCTGAGTAAAAATTTCATCAGTGCTCTGTTGTCATGAGTACTAAGTCATGGTGGGGTCAACCAGGGCCTGTGAAGGGGAAATAATCAAGATTAGAAATGCTAATGGATTAAAATGGTGGTACGGTGTTCAATACATATAGATCTGTGCAAATGCTTTCTTCTTTAACATCCATCTATATCTGGGAACACACACATACACACACACACCTGGAACGGTGTTCACCTGATTTTTGTAAAGATTACTTCTCATTGGTAGAATTTGGGCTTTAATTTGGTTTTGGTAGGTCTCAGCATTCAAAAAAATTTTTATTATGATTTTAATACTGCTCAGAACTGTTTTGTAAGAAACACATATTACTCTAAAATTGTATTACTTCATGACTCTTAAAATTTATTAAAATTTAAAAAGTTTGTTTCCCATTAATGTGTACTAATTTGCCAAGCTACTATTCTCTAAAAGTTTTCATAGAACTAACAGAAAATTCATAAGCAAGTACAGTTGATACCAAACAGGACAGTGATGATAGTTTTAGGAATTTATGGAACTTTAAGTGTGCTTGGTTTTCAATGAAATAGACATATTCTAATACCTCTGGGAAATGGAAATCTTATAAATGCAACTGTAGTTATTTTTAACTTTTTTATTAAGATATAATTGATATATAATACTATCAGTATTTAAGTTGTAAAACTTAATACGTTTTGTCATATATCCACTCATAAAACCATGATATCAATTTAGGGAGCATATCTCATCATCCCAAAAAGTATCCTCATGCCCCTTCCTCCCAAACTTCCCTACCTTTCCACCCCCAGGCAACTGCTCATCTGCTCTTTCACTATAGATTAGTTTGTATATCTAGGATTTTATAGAAATGGTATAATACAGTATGCACTCTAATTTAATTCATTCACCAGTATATAAAATAGATCAGTGACACCTTTTTCAAAGCTGGCCTTCGGTATTTTTGAAATAACATAATGGTAACTTTATTCCCTGTTGTGTATTAGTTTTGTGTAGGGCAGGAAATGGGCAGGAAAATGTTGTGAAGTGTTATTCACCTGGACAGAACAAAGTATTGAAATAAAAGTTCTGTGGCTATATGACACGCTCTTATATTATGAACAATTAAGAACCACATCAGCTCTACCAGGTGATGAAAGATTGGTTCACTTTACAGCAACGCCTTTTTTTTTTTTTTTTTTTTTGTAATTTAAAACCATAAAGTATTTCAGAATAATGTATGCACTTGGAATTCTATAATTATTTTTTCTGGAAGGTCAGCATATATAAATGTAAAATCAGGCTTATTGATCGTAAAACCTACAAATGTCTGAAAAATAATGGTGCTGCCTATAATCCATAATCTCTGCTTATTTATAATCTTATGTTATATATAAGCATATATAATGCATACAAATTAGCATTATATCACATCTTGGTCTCTGCATGGCCACCCCAAAGCTCTCACTCCTGCATGGCCCTAGCACCCTCCCCACCAGCACCCCTGCTTCTGCATTTGTCTTCTGTCTCTGCTCCCCGAGGTACTGATCTTCCCAAAATATGTTGGGTCATGCCCCTGCCACAGTAGCTCTTTATTTCCCTCTGAATAAAAGTCCAATTTTGGCAGTCTCTGCTTTCACCTATGTTAATTTCACCAATAATATAGCTAGGTTTGACAGAACAATTTTATCAAAAGATGGGTGGATCTCAAACAGGATGGAAGGAGTAATATCCTTTCCACTGGTGAGATTCATGATTTTATGCTTTTCAGGTGCGCTGAAACAAAGCTGAAACATAATTTAATAACTTCCAGAGAATTCTTTTACCTTGTGCATGGAAGAACAGAAAAGTTCATTATGCAAATCAATTCACTTTTGATTTGGATTAAGTATTTTTCTTGTTTGTAGAACTTTGAAAGCTAGTTTAAAGGCATTCATGCTGACTTGGTTCTAGTAACTCTGCCAAGAAAATGTTGCCTTATCAATGACTTATTAACCGGACACAAGAATGAGAGCAACACTCATTAGAATTAATGTAGTTTTACTTACGTTTCCCTTTGTCTTGTAAGGAGTTTGGGGATTGCTAGCTGCTTGTTCATTCAGGTCAGTACAATTACATGCAGGTAAAAATGAATCCCTGACAGGAAAATATCAAAATAAGGTAGAAAACCTTAATAAAAATTTAGTGTGACTTTTAGATTTGTTTACCTTTTGTATTATAAAGTTATGTCTAGAAGTAAGAAAAACATCATATTTACCTCTCAACCCATACTCGTGTGCACACGTTCATACTCATGTGCAAGAATGTACAGATTGAAACAGGGAAGATTAGAATTTTCTTCAAGAAGCTTAATTTCACAGGATCGTTTCAAGGATGGATGCATCCAAGCACACGAAAAAGTCCCTTTGAAGTCCCTGATTATGCTGTAAATGATCATGCCATTAATACCAGCTATGAACTGTCTCCCCTAAACCTCAGCTATAGTCTACCATGAAAGTTCTCTGAGTTCTTTGTGTCCTCTTCCCCTGTGATCCTTCTGATCAGGGTCAGAGCATCTCCTGGATGATGTCTGAAAAAATCCATGCCTTCTTTTTATTGCTTTCGAAGAGACTGCTTGTTAATATGGGAAATGAGGACATGGCATTGATAGAATTCTCTCTGAATTCCCATGTCTGCATAAAGGCTACTTTATAATTTTCACATTTGAACACATAATTTTCAGACAATCCACATTCCATACTGTGTCAGTATCACTGAAAAAAATTCTTATTATTGGCTCATCTTTTTAAGGACCTATCATATGCAAGATTAAAAAAAAAGTATAAAGCTGATCCTCAAAAAGGATGTATTTAATCTTAAATTTTAAAGATTTTTATATATGAGTCCAGTGTATCTGCTGGAATAAAAATCACAAGAATGATTTTAATTAATTAAAATGACAAAGAATTTTGGAGTTGACACCTCCTAAGAGGAGGTAGTGCTGAAGGCATGCTTAATTCCGTTTAGTTACAAAGTGTTGCAAAGGTAAATTGACTAAGTCTGAGTCCAGTATGTATTGTGAAGAGTTACTTTATACACAATTACAGCAGATTCTCAATCCTAGTTGGTACTCAAAGTGAGTTGAAATAGCTTTATTTATGGATGAATATGTCCAGAACTAATTCAGAAATGACCTATTTCCCTGTTTTTGTTTCCATAAAGATCATAGACATTTCAGAAAAAACAAAACAAAACAAAAAAAACAAATCATCCAGAATAATCTGGTTCCCCTTATTTTGCAGACTGAGGCTCCAAGACCTAATTGAGTAACTCTCTTATACACCTTGTTCCTGGAGAATGGGCTAGAACCCAGCCCTGTCCAGAGATCTTGCTAGGACGTGTGTGTGTGTGTGTGTGTGTGTGTGTGCGCGCGCGCGCGCGCGCATACATACTCTTACACATGTAATAGTCTCCTTGGGTACTTTTTTTCATATGTTTTATCTACTTATACATATTTTATCTATAATTATCAAATGTAATGGTCATATATGAATATAATATCTCTATATTAAATATATCTATGCTTACATCTATTTTTATCTTCTTCTAAATATTCACCAACTTACCTGTTTTCTAAAAGTTTAATTTACTTATATGTTTAATTTTTCTGTAGGAAGCATCTTTGGCAGAAACCTCTAAGCCATCTGCAAATCTAGGCTGAAATAATATACCCTTACAATTAATATACATGTGTATTATATGTATATATACTATAGTATATGCATATGTATGTACACATATACACATCAGTGCATTCACAATTATGAGCCAGCTATCAAGAAGAGTGATAAAAATGCTTGATAATAACCAACCACACTCTACATCCAGGTATTTAAATTCTTAAATTTAATTCACACAGATATTTTTAGAATCTGTTTTCTGCCGATTCACACTCTGGCAGCCCTGCAGAACTACATAAGCTCTTATGTTTTACTTGGCTTACTTTGGTTTTCTCTGCCTGCTTCGACGTTATGCAGAGACCATGGGTGCCATCTTACCCACATAGGAAAAGCCACACGTTGGATTCACTGGACTTTAGGGATGTAGAATGACTGTGGAATGAAATAGGTGCCACCCCCGTTCATTCTTTTCATTTCGTGCTATTAAGACTGCACACAGCAATGCAAAGTACACTCTGAAGCTAAAGGCAAACATAGCAGAATCAACTGGAAGAAATCAGGAAACCCATTCCCTGCCATCCAGACAGATGGGCAGGATCATTCAGAATACATTAATTTTCAGAGGAAAGGGCAAGAAAAGCACAGCCTTTGGGACTGAAGATTGTAGGCTTTGATATTTGCCCCAAATAAACCACACTCTCTCAAAAAAATTGGATCACACTCTCAAGACATCCAGAGAGAGAAAGATCTAGAAAAGCATATTCTGATAGGTAGAGAAAGCTATTCGCAGAGATGGTGAGAAAAAGATGACACCCGTTTGCTGAGTAGGAGGGTGGGGAAGTTATTATGTAAGTGGGGTACTGAAATCCTCTGGTAATAACAAAATGCACGTTCTTTGCTATGGCAGAATTAGGAACATCGTAAATGATAGTTGCGCTCTTGGATTTTAATATTAACTTTAAATATGCTGAACTGAAAAAAAAATTCCTCTGGGGGATTCATAAAGACTAATGCTATATAATTAAAGGAGATATATTTTTGGATGTTTCAAAGACTGTTGCTGCCTCTCAGTATCCATGTTCGCTTTCTGCTTTAGTCATAATATCCCATTGTTATTCCTGCACATCTCCACCTACAACGTAGACTCCCTTGCTGCTCTCTGTGGCCCTGTGACTGAAGTCTGGCCAGTGGGATGTCTGCAGTGTGGTTAGTGGCACGTCCAAGACATTGTCTTAGCATGGGGCACGTTCTTCTTGTGCTTCCTACCTCTTCCTTTGTGAAACAGCACGTGATCGCCTGGTGTCTAGCAGTTATCAAAGATTATAGAGATGCAGAAATTTAGAAGCCAGGGTTCCTGCCAACCACATGAAATTACCAAGATTACACTGCCTCTCCAGAAATTCATCTTCGTCCTTCTTGTTGGAGAAGCTTTTCTTTTTTTCTTCTTTTTTTTCCCCCTCTTGCAGGCACACCTACCCTAATTGGGTGTTTTTATTGATATCTCAAAGGATACACACCACTTACTCAGATGATAGGAATTCTTTAACAACTTCCTAGAAGCATAATGATAACATGATAATTTATATTTTTATGGAACTTTAGAATTTTATAGTTAGGATGTATCTCCTATCTTCAAACTCCAAATTCAGTGACTATGGGGAATTGGCAAGTACATAAATTTATGAAAATGCGATAAAATTTTACAGATTCTGTTTTTCTGGCAAAAATGCTCCTCAGAAGGGGAATTCAAACCTGAGTAATTACCTCTTTATAGTGTCAAGTGGATTCACTCCAGCAGATAAATCCCAGTTCCACCATTAGGACCTCTCTTTCTTGAATGTGCTAAAAATACCCAATTTCCATGCTGTTGATAATACCATTTAATTGTCAGTATAGTTGCAAATCCTGATAGGTAGAGGGAATCAACATTCCCTGTAGATACAGATCAAGTTTCTCAGATCATCGTATAGAACAAAATACTCTTTATTTACATCAATGGGATTAGCAAAACAGATGCCGAATCTTGTCACAAAACTCTAGGAGAATTCAATAGCTTTGGTACTAATGGGATTGATAGTGGGATGGCCAGTGGGATGCTTTATGGGGTTGTCTGAGATACAATTCACTTCTTCCTGTTAGAGATTTTGCTTGAGGTTTGTTAGAATTCAATGCAAGAGATAAAAGGGAATTTTGGATTTGATTAGTGCTAAATCTTAAGTACCTTCACCATAACCATTAAGGGTGCTTTTAATAACTAAGCAGAAGATTTCCATCTTTGCTGGTTCTATAACGGGTATCAATATTGTGTGTATATATTTACATTTAAATTGGTACTGGAATGCAGACCCTATCACCACTCACATATTTTACTGAAAACTCTTGTTCTCTCCTTTCAATTACCATGGTTCTTGTGCTATTAGGAAAGTAGTACAGTGAATTAATCATTTTAATAAAATGTGACTTTCTTAAAAGGTAATTATTAAAGGGAAAATCATGGCTTATCAGCAAAATATTAGGCTCTCCTCTTGACATTAATTTCAAAGTTGACTTATCTTGAAGATGGTTGAGTACTTTTCATGTTCTTATGTGTTAGTGTCATTGTAATTTCCAATCTAAAGTTAGATTAACTTTTTATCCCTAATACCAATTCAAAGGATGTAAAACTATTTAAAAACATATACTCTCCTGTATCTTTATTTTATTGGACAATTATGTTTATTAGTTATATTAAAGCTTTCCAGAAAAACCAATGATGTATTAATAGGCATGAAATTTATTCTGTGGCTCTTGAAAACAATGTTAATTTTTCCATTTTTGTCAAGTAAAAATCTCAATTCCTTAACACTCAAAGATTTATTTCTGGTCATTCCAGTGATGACTAATGTATATCCACATTTAGGGAAAAAATAGTTGTTATATAAAATTAAACACTGATTTTCCAAATCAGTGAAGCATAATATTTGAAGAGAATAAAAAAAATATCCACTGATTGTATATCCAACTAAATTTGTCTGGTTCTTCACTTTCTTAAACAATTTTACTGAGGTCTAATTTACATACCACAAATTCTCTCACTTGAGGAAAAACAAGTGAGTATATAGAAAACAAGAAAGTGTATAGAAATGCAACCATTTCTACAAATTTGGCTTTATCTACAAACCTAAAAAATAGAAGTACTAAACCACTGAAGGAACCAGATGGCAGAAAGCCTTGTTAAAACAAAGTATAGTCCTGGAGAGATGGGAAATAATTCTCATTTGATAAATCAAGATATTTAAATAATCAGAAGTTTTACTTCAGTTAAATGTTTTTATTATAAAATTTCGTGACCAAATCTCATTTAAAGATTAAAATTTAAAAATTAACATTCAAATGGTGGACTTCTGGTTTCCAGTTCTTCATGTAATGAACTTGGAAGCTGCCACTCCATTCTAACATGTGAAAATCTGGAAAGTCTGAGAAATCATCAACTCTTTTGGAATTGGAGAGATTCCAGAGAAAAGAAGACACAAGTCAAACCATTGCCCCCAAGATTGAAGAAACAGGTGTATACAGTGAGTCCATGCAGAATGTGAAAAATTCCATGGGAATCAATGCTGGGTAGGGAAAATCTGAACTGAATTGATGAATTGCTAGAGGCTCAGTGTAGACAGACAGCTGTGAGTCACAACTCCAGAGGGACACAGTCACGGGAGGAGCCTGACATACTGCGAGATTTACCTCTGGGACCTTGACCAGATTCCCACAATAAAGGAAGACCACCTCAAGCGTCTGGCAGGAAAGGAAAAAAGGAACCATTCAAAATAGAGAGCAGTTGGTTATTCCTAGCAAGGCTTGCTTTTAGGGCAAACTGGTTAACCAGAGCCTAATTGATCTTGGGAAGGAAAATACCCAACTCGAACCCACCCTAGCCATCTTGTCCCAGCTAGGTGGGGAGGAAAAAACTGAGAAACACTTATGATGTTCCCAGTCCAGGACACATAGGCTCATTAAAAGCCTGAGACCTTATCACAGGATGAGAGAATACTCCCTTCCCCTCACATCTCCTTATATCACTAAAGGCGTATGTGCAACAGTTCCTTTTACCCAGTACATCATGTCCAGCTATCAAGAAAAACTTAAAGACCTACCAAAAGGCAAGACACACTCTTTGAAGAGATAGACCAAGCATCAGAACCAGACATGATGGTGGTGTTGGAATTATCAGACTGCAAATTTTAAACAACTGTGATTACTATAGACAATTCTCTAATGGATAAAGTAGCGAGTGTGCAAAAGCAGGTGACCAGTGAGAGCAAGGAGATGAGAATCCTAAGAAAGAACCCAAAAGGAACTCTAGAGATTAAAAAAAAAAAGTAACAGAAATGAAGAGTGCTTCTGGGTTTTTAAGTAGACTTATAGACACAGCTGAAGAAAGAATCTCTGCTAGAGTCTATATCAGAAGATGCCTCAAAAAGCAGAGAACAAAAACCCAGAACAGAATATCCAAGGATTGCAGAACAACTACAAAAGGTGTAACATTCAAGTCATGGGAACACCAGAAGGAGAAGGGAGAAAGGAACAGAAGAAACATGAAACAAAGATGAAAATGTCTCCAAATGAATGTCAGGCACAAAACAGATCCAGGAAGCTCAGAACAGTAAGCAGGATAAATGTCAACAAAACAAAACAAAACACCCAAAAACCTGGCATGTAACTTATAAAGCACAATGAGCTCAAATAGACAAAAATAAAAAATAAGATTTTCTGTGTATTTAATCATATTCCCATTTTATACAAATAAATTTTATGTACAAGTTTTAAAAATGTGAACATACTGAACATGGGATAATTTCATTATGACAGTACTTTTATCACATTATAATTAGAGGTGAACAAATATCTTTACCGAGCAGTAACTTTTCTGGTTTCAGTAAGACTCTGTGGATGTTGATAAATTAAATGGCATTCAGGCACTTTTAATTGCTTATACTTGAGAGGGTTTTGTGCACCTGGTGAAATTCTAGGCAACATTTACATGGTGTGAATCTTCAAGAATATAAATTAACAAGCAGCTGCCTCTAAATAGTAGTTATTAAACAAGCTGATTCACAGAATTCTAACACCTCCACTCCTGCTCAACTTTTCTGCTTGTCATTTCTTCTCTTTATAATAAGGTAGATAGAAATAAATTAACACTCCATTCTTCTAGATTTGAATTTATAGACTCTGTCATGTGTATCATATATTATTTAGATAACCTCTATTTTAACATCTTGCATAAAACATGAACTGAATAAACACATAAGAAATTTAAATAGGATGTTACGAATAGCCTCTTCCTTAATTGCATACAGACATTTTTTTTTGCTATAGGTATTAATTCTTAAACAGAATGAATGTATTCATTCGAATATGATTCATAAATGGAATCAGAAGATATTTATGTGCCATCTTGGCTAAATTGGACAGGGAAATCACAAAGAGAATTAGAAGTGTAGGTAATTATAGGGAAAATAAAACAAACTGCTTTGATAGAGGTTGAGTAACAGAGAAAATTCCCAAGATGCAAGACTGGGTATAATGGGAAAAATAGACATCAGACAGTTGACCTAAATCATACAACATGGAGAAAAGACATCAAGGCAGAAGGAAAGGGTACACGAAGAAAGCAGCATTTGGGTTGGGCCCTTGTCTGAACACAAAGCTGTAGCACAAAAGACTATCAATTCCTAAGAATGGAACGATGGAATAATTTGAAAGTGAAGGTGGAGAACAAATTCCAAAGAAACTGTCTTTGCCAGCTGAATCTAACCAAGCAAGTTTCTATGACCAAAATGTAGATTTTATCATTCATAGTCCAGTTTGTACACCAAGAATATGGTTTCTTAACTGCATGAAAGATAAAAATAAATATTACACCTTCAAAATTTGAATTTATAGATTTCTGTCAGGGTGTATCATAGATGGTTTAGATACCCCTATGTTAAAACATGAGGTGAACAAACTTATAAGAAAAGCTTGGGTGGAGATTGTAGTTCTTAAGTTTTCAGTTTTCTCTTGGCGAGTGTAGACAGAGCGCTGTATGGAAGAAGTTCTCATGTTTCCTCACAGGGAGATCACTGCTATTTGATAGTTTATGGGGCTGACATTGTTAACAGGCTTCAAGCATTTTAACATTTAACGAGGTAGGTGTATAAATGAGGAAAATGCAGGTATATTGCTTGATGATGCTTATTGGATATTCTTATACACCAGTGAATGGATAGAAAAGCAGTTCAATTTCAGAAATGATCTGTTTTGACCCCATGAAAGGAACAGACAGCAGATACTGTGTGAATTCCTACTGATGCGTCGGAAGGTTAACAATGACTGCTCACTTGCAGGTTTTGAAGTAAACAATAATTTAATTACCAAAAATGTCTGCCCACGGGGCGCCTGGGTGGCTCAGCCGTTAAGCATCTGCCTTCGGCTCAGGTCGTGATCTCAGGGTCCTGGGATCGAGCCCCGCATCGGGCTCCCTGCTCAGCGGGAAGCCTGCTTCTCCCTCTCCCACTCCCCCTGCTTGCATTCCCTCTCTCGCTGTGTCTCTCTCTGTCAAATAAATAAATAAAATCTTTAAAAAAAAAAAAAAAAATGTCTGCCCACTACAATAAGAGGATAAAGTGCAATGGGACAGAGCAACTTCCTTTTCAGTAACAGCTGCAGGCACTAATCAAACCAAACAGCGCTAATTAAAATTGGGAAGGAGTAGAACAATGACAAAAAAACAACAGGATTTCATCAGATGGCGACCACTGAAAGATGGACTCCATCTGACGAGGAGGGAGCCAAAGACACCATATCCTACAGGAGTGTGGAGATAAAGCCAGACCTTCCTGATAACGAACAAAAAGGGATTAACCAGTAGTCTACGTGTAGAAATTCTTTCAAAGAAAAAAATATACTTATTTCAGGAGAAATTTCAAAGATGAAAACATAAACTCGTTAAAGCTAGAATTCTGTAAGTATTAAATGATGTCCTCAGAAGACTTTTTGTAAGAGTAGTAAGAGGAGAGAGCCTTCGGAAGAAACACACGAGGAAGTCTCAGGTCTTCAATAAGCTTTGGTGCAATTCTCAATTCTCAGATTCTCTGACACTGTGCTACTCAAATCATGGTTTATGGATTGATACTGGTCCTTTGACAAGATAAGGAATTTGTGCCCGAATATAAAGCAACTGCTGCTGAAGCAATATAGTGTTGACTAGAGCTTTTTAAAATTATGTGTGTGTGTGTGTGTGTGTAAAATCTCAAGACTTTATTGATGAAGAAATGAATGTGTTGATTTACATTTCAGATTTATATCTTGCTGCAGACAAGTTTCAAGGAGTTACCTTAGAGGTACCTCTAGAATTCATTTTTGCTTAGTAATGACAGTAATAAGTAACGCTAACATGTAAAGCTCCCACTAAAACAGAGTCTTTATTTTTAAATAGGCCCATTAATACTTCAGCTATTGTAGCTTTATTTTCACTAGGGGAAATTTTTTCAGGGGCCCTGCTCTATGTTGTAAACAAATGATCAGTAGTTAGAGATAACATTTATTACATACATGTGTATGTATATATACAATCACACACATATGTGTGTATGTGTTCTATATAATCAGAGTAAAGAGACAAAAACCACACCAGTATCCAGCATAGTATCTGAAAAGGGAATTAGAAATTCTTAACTTTTATGGAAAATAAAAATAAAAAACAGCCTTTAGACAATTTAAAAGAAAATTATTATACTGAATGACTTTAATTTTATAAGAAATTCACCCTAAAGTTTCATAATTACTTATGTTTCTGATACCTTTAACCCAAAGGTAAGCATCATTGTAAAATAATCAATTTCTCAGAGAAAACCAAGGGACACCATTTTCAGTACTGCTTCCAGGGTAAACATGGTAGTTATTTGATTTACAGTTTTTCTATATGTTACACATTGTCTTTTATATGCCATACATTGATCTTCTATATACTATACACTGAGTTTTACATGTAATGTGTGGTATCTCCCAACCTTGTAATTATTTCTCCATGTGCACTTTGCTGCATTTGGAAAATCTTAGTAAAGTAAGTGACAGTGGACCAGGCAGATCATTCTAGATCCAATAATGACATTCATTATATGAACTCAACTCCCCATCTAATCAGAAACATAGCGTGACATTCTAATCCAGTCCTTATGCTGGTTAATAATCCCATATTTTGTACTACAGCAGATAATTTATTCATAAGCAGATATACACCTTCTATGGACTTATTGTAATAAAACCATTATTAAGCCATACAAAATGAATTTTCTATGACAAGATTTTTTTTGACAGAAATATCTATCATATTTAATTGATCCTTTTAGGTTAGAGATTACCAAGTAAAATTTATGCATAATCAAATGAAGTAGGAAACTATCATTTTAATTATGCAACCATTAATTATCACCACATATATATAATACCTAGTCCTTAACAAAGGTATGTATAGAATTCGATCACTAGGCTTTCTTTTAAAATTACTGAATTAATATACAAATACACAACCTTTCTCATGGTCTCAGATAAACCACAAATAAGAATGGTGCCCAAAGCATCATCATAAAAATAGGAACACATGGGATACCTTCCTTGATCTGGTCCACTTGCCTAAGGCTTACTCTTTGGTCAAGCCCCAGTTAAATTACTATAGATCCTTGCCTTAAACCTCAATTGTTGACAATTTACATCATCTTATAACTTTTTAGAACTTCCTAAAATATTCTACTCTTTTTTCCTCATCGGTCTAAATCATAAGTATTTTAAAGCTAGGGATAATGTTCTGGGTCACATTGTCCCCCAAGGACCTGTGGCCTATTTAGTGCATGTTTAGTAACTATTACTGAGCAAAGCCTTGAGCAGACTATTGTCCAACTAAGTGGCAAACTCAGGACCAAGAGACCTTTGGATTACCATACTGACATTGAGCTACATTATGTGATCAAAGATACTATACTCATTGTAGACAATCAGTTCTTTATGGTCCACACACAGCGATTTATATGTAGCCACTGTAAGTGTGTTGTAAAGAGAACCTGTTGTGTGTCCCTTCTTGCTGTTATATTACATGCATGTGAAGAACAGCAGTAGGAAAAGACAATAAATAGAAGAAATTATCTCTGTGTAATCAAGGAAAAGAGCTTCTGTGTTAAGTAATGAACTCAGAGCATTTAAACAATTCCCAGAACATTCTGAGTGTAGAGATTCTCTTACAGCATCCCTCTGTAGAAAAATCTATTATCTTTTCTAAACACAACAGAACATAGAAGAATATTTTGAACTATTTTTGATACGAGGTGCTATTGAAACAAGAAGACCAGAGCAATGTAATTTTATTTATTTATTTATTTATTTATTTATTTATTTATTTATTTATTTCAAAAACACATTAAAACAAATAAACTTATGTTAGATATTGGAAACCTAAACTGATGAACAAACAAAGCCCAAAATATTTACTGGTACCCGTCATAGTGTGGACACTCACTTACAAATTTCCAACGTGGAAAAAGGTCCAAAATTCCATCTACTGCAGCCATGGCAGTAACTGAATTACCTGGCATATCTCAAGCCTGCTGTTATGTTTGGAAACTTGGAAAAGACACTATAAACCTTTGGTCTCTTTTTCATTAAAACTATTTTGGGATCAGAAAACAGTAGTGCTCTCCAGCTGCAGTTATATAGCTCCAGTCTATGCACTATTTAAGTGACATAAATCTATCACTTTAATTAATTACGTAATTTTTAAAAGTAGGCTCCATGCCCAGTGTGGAGCCCAATGCAGGGCTTGAATTCACGACCCTGAGATCAAGACCCGAGCTGAGATCAAGAGTCAGATGCTTAACCGAATGAGCAGACCCCCAACCCCAGGCACCCCCCCATCACTTTATAGTGTGATCTTATAAAAATAATTTGAAATAATAATTAAAAGCACTCCTGATACCTCTCCTCTATTCTGAGAAGACATCGGTGGGCATGCCAGCAGAGGTATACAGTTCATAAAATGGACTATATCTCATCCCCAAATACTCTCCTCTCTGCTCTTGGGCCCTATACTTTCAGCTACATGCTGGCCCTATTCATAAATAGTACAAATTGACATTTTAATATAAAGTCATTATTTGTCCATTCTTGGCATAAAACATGTTCTACTTCCTGTATCCCTTTATATATTTATTAATATAAGATATGTTTATTAATTTATGTGCATATATACACACACAGTGCAATTGTGAAATGGGTGAGTTAATCCTAATGCAGACTATCTCTCATTGTGCTCTCCCCAATCTCTCCCGATTCAATGGTAATAGAGTTCAGGGCATTTCTAGACCTAAATATTTTCTGAATCCAATTTCCAAACTGACTTTATCTCACTTAGAGTCCTGTGACTATCTTGTAAGTGGAATCCCTACTTAAAGTTCCCTTGCCTTGATTGAGCCCTCATTATGCTAAACTTTCCAATCCTAGACCTGGTACAACCTAGACCACATATATATTTTTCCAGATTTCTAGGGTAAAATGAAAGCGAAAATGAAAAAAAAAAAAATGCCTCAGTGTTTAAGTGACCTAAAATATAGGTTAATAAAGTAAGTTTGATATCTTGCCAAATTTGTCAAGCTAAAGTTTTTTGAAATCATTTGAATCAAAATTTATTGGAAGCAGCAAATATAAATACATATATGTATATATATATATACACACACACATACATGTGTGTGTAGTTTCTTCATTAAACCAGCTAAATTAATTGTAGCAAGGAAGACTTCTAGCCATGCTAAGATTATTATGTTTTCCTTCTATAATCTTTATCTTGTACTCCTGGGATCAAAGTCTTGAGACTGGATAACTTTTTATAACAATAAAAAATTGTCATTATTAAAGATATAACAGAGCCATGTGGGAAAATGTTGATTTAAGAGAATAATGTATATTTAAAATCAGAGGCTTGTATGTGTATTTAATGGGCATTACAATATAAGGTTGGGTTTGGGGGTTGGTCAGGTATATATGTAATCTGAAAACTTATGAAGAGCTGGGGAAAAGTATTTATCATAGAAAGAGTATTCCTCCATTCCTTTATATATGTGTATGTGTGTATACACACATACACATATGTATAGTTTTTTTAAAAAAAGATTTATTTTAGAGAGAATATGAGCAGGGGAGGAGCAGAGACAGAGTCCTCAAGCAGACTCCCTGCTGAGCACGGAGCCCAACATGAAGTTCTGTCCCAGGACCTTGAGATCATGACCTGAGCCCTAATCCAGAGTCAGCCACTTAACTGACTGAGCCACCCAGGTGCCCCTATATATACAGAGTTGTATTCCTAAAAGAAATATAAGATGAATTCATAAAGGTCATATCTAGGTAAAAAAACCAGAGTCTTTACATTCAACATGTTTTGTTTGCCGAAAACGTTATATTAAATGTTAAGGTAATATTGTTTGAGCTATGGTTATAATTTGAGCAATGTGATTTCACATGAATTTAAATATTACAACACATGTTGCAACACAGCAATGAACTTTAAAGGATCAAATATAAGAAAAATAAGGAAATACTTTAAAAAACTGTTAATATCACAATTATTAATGTGTACTTATTATTAAAAGAAATACAAACCTAAGGACAATAACCTCTAAGTCATTGATTACATCTTCTGCCACGTGCACCCATGTGTGTTACATTTCATGAACTCCTATTCTTGCTGGCTTCTCCTTATTTATTTTGATCCTATTTACGTAAGATGTAAGACATTTAAAAACAAAGGATAAAATAAAATTTCTTAGTATCCATTTGTTGATTCAACTTATGTCCCAGGGTAGAGTGATTCTTACAACATGATAATGATTTCATTTAATTAAATCTACGGGAAGGAAAATTCTCTGTAGCCAAGCAGTTTGTTCAGACCTGGGCATGGCGGGGGGGGGGGGGGGGGGGGTGTAGTAATGGCAGAACTCTGGTGTTGGCTTTGCATACATCTGTGTATAACCCCAAACACCCAACTTCAGGCCCATAAGGTACAGCACAGATTTCTATCACTTTTTACTGAAATTTAAGTTTATGTATCTTCTTCCTTCCCTGGAATATAAGTTCCAACAGTGTCTAAATTTGTCACTATTCATTCACTATTCATTCCCTAGTATCTAGAAAAATGCTTGGCTTATTGTTGTCCCAAAATTATAGAAGGATGAATGAATGGGATGTTTTATGATTTACTCATGATCCAGATGTTTCTCACATAGTAAGTGTCCAGTGAATGTTCTTTTAGTGGACTCTGGCACTTGTATCCAAACTGCAATCTCAGGTTGATTATAAAATGTTGACTAAGACATCAAAACATGATTTAAGTTTACTTATTCAATTGTTAATTTGTATTTCTTGGAAAAACATTGCTGCATATATTGTGTATTTTTAAATATGTGCATTATTATAAGAGTTGCTATTGAGTTAGGCATCTATTGCTTATTTTTTTAGTGGCATCAATTCATCCATTTTAATCTTTATATTAGAATGACTATTAAAATTGACATTTCACAGTGTCAGCTTTGCCAATTTGCCTTTGTTTTTATTATCATTTACTCCATTTGAGAGAATAGGTAATATATATTCAAGAAATTATGAAAAGATATAGAAAAAAGCACTGACAACATTTTGATTCAAATATTAGGAGATAAAAATAAGGAATAGAGAAAAATTGTACAAGTTTTACTGCATATATACAAAAATTGGATTTCCTGCTCATTTCTAGCTCCATATATTTTAAACAACATGTTTGTAGCCAAATTATGATTCTAAGCCAAGCAAATACTGTAGCAGAAAGGTCATTCTGCAGAAATAATAGTACTTTAACTTCCTCATCTCTGGGTGAGTTAATGACATGATGCAGATGCCTTCCCCCGTTTAGATAAGAGAAGATAAAGGAAATTGTATTGCAATTTTAATATTTCCTTTTGTCACTGTGAATAAAATCCATTAATGCTAAGGCTTTTACAAAGCCATCCTATGTGAACAGAAAATACAACCAGGTTATTAACCAAATGTAATTGCTTGGTGATAACAGACTCTTTGAGTCTCTATTTGAAGCATATTTAACTTCAAAAAGGCTATCAATTAGGACACTACATTTAAAGCAAGTAGAAAAATTATGCGTGGACACTTTTAACAAAAGGGTGACACTTTCATAAAATAGTACATATTATTTTAGAATACCAAACTCATTCTTTAGCATTGTTTAAGAATGAAGGAACTTAATACATTTTTTTGGTCCCCTGGTGCCGAAAGGCAGAAGGTAACTGGACATGCCCAAGCCTCAAATGGTGTACGGAATACACCTCCAGGGTCATGTTGCTCCTAATCCTGGTGAGTATGTGCACATAGTTCAGATGAGGACTACATAATGCAGTGTGCGCCTGTGTGGGTGTGTTCTAAGTATCCCTAGCAATGAAACAGGTTGACTAGAACATCAGAAGGTGAAAATATTGCTCATTGTTTTTATAACTTTGATACCTAATTTTGAAGTCCTAAGTCCAGAGCATTTTGTGTTCAATGGTGTCATTCATATTTGCTGACTTTGACAGAAACCTAAGCCCAAACCCTAGCTCTTCAGAAAGACTATTTAAGATAATACTTTTGAGGGATGCCTCTGTGACAGGCACACTTCAAAACACATAATAAATATCATATCCTGAATTTGGACAATCATTTCAGTGTTATTTTAGGGGAGATAAAGGAAGGGAAGAAGTTCTCATGAGCTCTACTCAACATGGTTCTTACTTTGTGCTTTTTTTTTTCCCCCTTGAAGAGGGAACTTAATCTAATCAGTCTGATGGGCAAACCCCATGTTCAGTAGAGACACTACAATTCCAGAGATCAGTTTCAGATTGTGACTTCTCTTCTGCCTGCACCCATCCCCTCCAATTATTGTTGCTTTCTTATGGGCCAGGCATTATGCGTCTCGTTGGATGATCTTCATGAACAAGATGATGTGGTCCTTGTCCTCATATGTCTTGGAGTTTCCCTGTTTCTTTCCCCTTACAATCAGATTAGTAAATTGACTCCTGAACTGTTTCTTTGGGATGGACTTGTCAGTAATTGTTCTCTCCGCACCACCACTCCAGAAAGGGATGAAGTTCACTGCTTCATCACCTACTCTTTTACTATCCATGAGCCAGACCATAAAAACCAAATCCAAGAATCCTTATCTTTGGCAGGGTTAACAAAAATGCATGAATTTCTTAATAAATATTTTACACTTGAAATATGTGTATATTTTTCTCAAGCCATAAAAATTAGACAATTACTTCTAAGCATGAGTTTGAGATACATTTTAAAATATTTTATGTCATGCTTTCTTTATGGAATCAGATTCAGATTAGTATAATATTTTCATTTTCTAAGTGAGATAATGGGGGCTGCGTTTTACAACTGAACAACTTAGATTTGAACAAACAGGACAGGAGCTTCTGGTAATGTCTGGAAGTGAACCCATGACTCTTTGCAGAAAAGCTTCAAATCCAAAAGGAGCTAGTTTGCAGCTCCCAGAACATTCTAACACTAGGGTGGATCAGAACTATAAACCATTTCAGCCTGCTTATTTTAGGAGGAGGCACCTTACTTCCCTTTCCACAAGTCTCTGGTGGGATGCCCAACCCAAGCTTAGAAGCCGGATAACTTATGACCTCTTCCATCTGCCTTCAGTTTCCTACCCATCCAACTGAATGCCTTACTATTTCCCCAATACCATATTGAAACTATCTTTTATCCTCTTTACTGTGCCCTTTGCATGCTCTCCTCATGTCTTCGTTGATGGTCCCATCTTTATATTCATCCAAAACTTTTCAAGGCTTATGTGCACAGCCCACACTCACCTCCTCCCTGTATCCTTTCTGAAACCATCCATTCCAAATGGATTACCCTGTCTCTGAATTCATACGAATTCATTCCATATATTTGACACACAATTACTTCTGTGATGTGTCCTCTTGTTCTGTCTTAAGGCAAAGCTCCTGCCTTGTGAAACATACACATCTATGTCTGCTCTCTTCTATCAGACTCCTTGAAGGCCCCACAAGAGTGTCTTAAATACAGCCTGATGCCCTTGATAGTAATTTTGAATTAGTAATTCCAGATAAAACTTTCCCAAATCTTTATGATAAGTGACGCTCATTATTTATGTCATGCACGTGGGAGTTGGGCATAAACTCTCATAGCTAACACAGGGACAGAATTGGTATGTGTCTGTTAATTATATGCTAAGATAATATGATTCTTTGAATACTAACAATAGGAGCTAACATTTATTTAAAAGGGACAAGGAGCCAAACTGTTACCTATTTTTAGGGTAAGAAATCTGAAGCTTAATAAAATTGATGTCATTTCTCTAAGTTACGCTTCAAGGATGAGTCAGTACTTAAACCCAGGTCAGGCTTTCTCCAAAATGTTCTCTTCTTTTTAAAAGTTATCTAGGGAATAAATGCATTAATTGGTAGAACATAAGGCACCTAATTTCCTGCTAGTACTTCAATTCACTAAATCTGTCTAAAATTCCAGGTACCTTTTACAATATTGGCTATTAGTGGCAACATGAACAATTACTACTAGCCCAATTTTGTAGATGAGGAAACTGTATGATCACATAGTCAAAGGACATGCACACTCTGGCTTCTCAACTTGAGGTCTTCCCATGATTCGAGGTAGTCTTGCCTACAAATGTGATTCACTTCCTCTATCTCCATGCCTCTTCTTTACTTGGTTAGTGAACGCCTCCCCATCCCAATAAGACTAAGCAGACATCACTTTCATTATGTGGTTTTTCCCAAACACTGTCTCTACCAAAAATGTGTTCTACTTATTTTTGTATTGTCGGCGTATAGTAATTCTATGATGAGCCCTTTGGGTTAAAAATGATTCTGTAATTTCAGTGTTGTATATTTAAAGTTCACATTTCTTTTTTCTCATTTTTATTTATTTTGTCGTGAAATCTTTCTTAGTCACAGCTTTCAAAATCAGATTAAGGCTGTTATTTCCCTTTAAGCATTACTAACATTTTATTCAGGGATATTTTCCCTTAGTGAGAAACAGAAATTGGCATCATACCAAGTAGGCTGATTCAGCAAGAATGCACCTGGCAAACAACCGATTTTGTTTTATACTTTTAGGTTTTCTGTTATGGGAAGCTATAATGGGTCACAGTAACTGGGGACAGAATGCTCATGCAAATTAGGTTTTAATTCCTTACTGTCTTTTACCACCTCCATTGATTCTTTTGTACACACAGAAGCCTTACATATTTCTTGGCTATCTATGTCATGTAAGTAAGCCTTCTGTTTTATTTTAATTATTTCCTTGTAGAAGTTTCTCCATTTGTAGAAATAAAAATTGAACCTGCACCTATGAGTCAATGGTTTGGACAGATCCTTACAGGTTGTTGATTTTAAAAATAGAAACACTGCTCCACAAATATAGGATTAAATTCAGTAAGAGACAATGAATGCTTTAAAATACATTTATATAGGCACTTTCTAAAAATCAAAACCTTAGAAACCATTATTCATCATAACTACAGAAAATGCTTAAAATATTTTCCAAGCTCTTGGCTGAGATATAAGAGCAGTCCATGTCCTCCAAATAATCAATAGTAAACTAAAATTTATATGGATCCTTCACTGTCCTAGCAATTATTCTAAGTTCTGTATATTTGTATGCATTGCACTATCAAAATAATTTGATGTAGTAGAGCTGATATGGGAGCACCAGGTAGGATCAAACTCTCGAAGTCACACATTTTATAGGTAATAAACCAGGTGTGAGACTTCCAAACCTATGTTTACTGTTTGTCCTCAGTTTGGTAGAGAAAATGTGGTATGGTTATGAGACTATTAGAAAAGTCTTTAGTTTAAAATTTTACTTTGGTTTCGTGAGCATAAAGATTGTGACTCTATGAGATTTATGTTTTGGAAATATAACCTTTAGTATGGTCACATGTGATAGAAATAAAACACCATCTCTCAAATCCCCATTATTTCTTTCCTGGGGGAAGAATCAATATGATTAAGTCTCGTTTAAGGATATCACTAAGAGTATGTCACAGAACAGGAAGCTTGATGAAATCCTAGTCTCAATTACACAAATAACTGTTAATAGTTTTCAACATTTCTAAACGGAGGTGAGGGTGAAATGGTGGCTTAACAATTTAAAACTTTCAAAGTTACAGTATTTTCTTTTTAATGTGTATGAGGGTGTTGATTCCTCATGTTGGTATCAAAAATAACAGATCACTGCCATGGGGAAGAGAAGATTTATATCTGGCCAATGGAAAAGACTATTGATATATATTTTACTACCATACCACTGAGGAAAAAAACCTCAGCTGGTCAAATTTTGAATAAGCAAGCTAGTCTTTGGTTTATGTTCCTTAAAAAATTCCAAATAATGCTGTAAATAATAAGTTATTCATAATTTTTTTATTAGTAATAATCCTAAACCTCTCTGGACAAAAATACATTGGTTCCCAAAATTCCTTCTGTAAGAAAACATGCTGAATGTAAACTGAATGATTTAATATTTTTTTTGCTAAGTTCTATTAAAAACTCCCTTTTCAAATGTAACTTCCTTTGTCAAAACTCTAAGATTTTAAACTGATCATCTATAAAATTAAGAAATGTGAAATTTCAAAAATAGAATGAAATGTGATATAAATTAGTATAAAACACCAAGGACCAACAAGGTAAAGGATACAGTAAGATGCATTTGTTAAAATTACTAATCATAAACATGAAGTCTATGCTGTTTATATTGTAGCAGTTAAATTTTCAAACCAGGAAATCAGAATGCAATGTTAGTGTTAAAAGGCTATATGAATTCTGTATGTTTAAATATTAAATGAAAATTTTGTAGGTTTCAAAGGAAAATAAAATCATAGGTAAGAACACAAGTCTAATTCTCATTGAGGGTCAGATCAATGGCAAGATATTTACCATAATTACAAAATATTCTGAATCAAAAGTTGATTTTTTTTAATTCAATGGTTATAGTGTCACAAGGCACCTCTCATGAAAATAAAACTGGGGATCAGACTTCCCTCTATTCTCCTTGAAATATGGCAAAGTCTTTATACCAGGACCCAGATTTATGGTGTCACAAATGGATAGAAAATGGGCAGTAGGATCTAGTAGACATGGGTTTGCAATTCAGTCCCATAGTGTCCCACCCATCTGCAACTAGACAAGTCCCAGAACATGTGTGACCTCAGTTTGTCTAGATCACATCAATAATAACCCCACCTCATGAAACCCACTGAATGCAGGACACTTTACATCAACAAGATTAGATAAGGGTGGCTATTTTTAAAAATATTTATGTATTTGAGAGAGAGCAAGAGAGAGGGAGAAGGGTGAGGAGGGACAGAGGGGGAGGGAGAAGCAGGCTCCCCACTGAGCAGGGGAGCCCGATGTAGGGCTCAATCCCAGGACCCTGAGATCATGACCTGAGCCAAAGGCAGATGCTTAACAAACTGAGCCACCCAGGTGCCCTAAGGGAGGCTATTTTTTAAGAAATCTGTAGATGAACCATGAGAGATTATGGACTCTGAGAAACAAACTGAGGGTTCTAAGGGGAGGAGGGAGGGGAGATGGGTTAGCCTGGTGATGGGTATTAAAGAGGGCATGTACTGAATGGAGCACTGGGTGTTATATTCAAACAATGAATCATGGAACACTACATCAAAAACTAATGATGTATGGTGATCAACATAACATAATACAATTTTAAAAAATGTAAAAAAAAAAAAAAATCTACTGTAGAGTCTTAAGTATAGAGCACAAACTGATAGTTACCTGAGGGGAGGTGGGTGGAGGGTTGGGTTTAAGAGGTGATGGGGATTAAGGAGTGTGTTTGTTGTGGTGAGTACCAGGTGATGTATGGAAGTATTGAGTCACTATATTGTATACCATCATCTAATATTACACCGTATGTTAACTAACTGAATTTAAATAAAAACTTGGGAAAAAACCTAAAACTTAAAAAAATTAATACATGCATTTTATAATAAAGGCCAATATTTTACATAAATAAAAAAACCCACTGCAAAGTGACACTGTTATATGATGAGGTCACTTTGCTGCATGGGCATGTTAGCGACGTAGTAACATCTATAGGGTGTGTGTGAAGCATACAGAAGCCTCACTTGGTCAGGAGGCAGATTCTTAGTATGAAACTCTGTTTCTAAGCCTTGCCATAAATAAATTTTTTGTAAGTCTTTCTAGTAGACTATTATAAGTATATAGTGAGCTATGTGCTTATATTTGGCATAGATAGTTAGAGACAACTTCCAGAAACACCTCTGGGTCAGCTCAACTCAGCATCATGTGATCCAGTAGGAAGGCAGGGAAATGGAAACTAATCATCCATTGATTAAACAACATACATATGTATACAGTCACACACACGGTTAACTGTACTCCACTTTTGAAGCAATATAATAACAGATTTAAAATCATTCAAATATTATATAAATGGGATATGTCACAGGAAGTAGGACAGGATATCTGATTTTCCCAAGCAATATAAGATGATGAAAATAATGAAATATGACCGGATCATGGTACGCTACACAAGAGGATAGAAAAATGAGAAAAATACCAATAAAGTTCATTACTGAGACACTAATATACATCATTCAACACACAGTTGGGACGTTGGGAAAGTAGAGCAGAAATAGCGAAGCAGGATAACAATTATAAAATAGTATTTAAGATTTTCCTTCTACTTTTAAAAGTTTGTAGGATGACAGTTTTATACCTGAAGGCATCATCCAAGATAAGATAAAGAAAAATGATCATTAATGCACATAGGACGCTAAAATATTAGTAATAGGCTAGATGGAAATATTTCTTTCCATTACTGCTTACATGAGAGTAAAACTGAATTTCACTGTAGCTTTAGCACATATGTGCTCACAGGAACAACTCTTATCTCCACCCAGAAAATAGCCTCTGACAGGGAACCTTGCACAAAGACCTAAAAGACATTGCTGACTGTGTTAATTCATAATTCTATATTGTGTAGATAAATGTATCTAACTTTGGATTTTAGCTTTCCCTAAAATCCTACATCAGAACAAAACATAATCTTCTGTGTATATATGAACAGACTACTCGAACTTTTGAAGGCATCATGAAGATAGGAGTCAAACTCTTAGAGTTGGGACTGAAGGTCTCTGAGAGAGTTGCTGTGGATATGAGCTGCATTGCTAGAAGAAATGCATAAATTCAGAGGTAGTGGTGTCTGAACATGGCAGGAGCTTGCTCAGCTCCACTTTGGGCGTTACTATTTTGGACCTCAAGTGGTCATTGTGTTTAATTTAAGCATTACGTGGCATCATGCAGTCTTTTTGATCCCACTCTGTTTAAGCCTGCTGCTGCAGGGTGAGACCGCAGGAGAACAAGGAAGGCAGGGAGGGATGTAGGGAGGATAATGCTATGGTCTGAGTGGTCCCCATGACTCACGTGTCAGAATCCTTAGGCCCTGTGTGATGCTAGTAGAAGGCCAGGCCTTTGGGAGGTGATTAGGTCCTGAGGGTGGAGGCATCATGAATGGGATTAGTGTTCTAGCAAAAGAGAACCCCCAAAGCTCCCCAGCCCCTTCCACCATGTGAGGATACAAAGAGAAGTCTTGCCATCGAAAGGGACTCCTTTCAGACCATGCCAGCATCATCTCAGGCATTCAGCCTCCAGAACTATGAGAAATAAGTGGTTTTTGTATGTGTGAGTTTATAAGCCACCCAGTCTATGGTAATTTCTTATGGAAGCCTGGCCAGGCTAAAATAGATGTAGAGGTAGGACTGTATGTATTTTCAGGAACAAAGCAGAAGGAAAATGGAATGGAACATAATTCATACTAATCGGTGCCCCCCCCCGCCCCACCCCAAGATAGAAACAAAATCAAAGAACTGGAAAAATGATACATTTTTAGTGATACTCATGACCTTTACTTCAGACTGAAGAAAAATCCATTCATATTGTTACTAGTATTTTTCTTAATGCTTCTAAATAGTATTTTTGATACAAGAAATGTTAAACTGTTTAAGTATTTCTGATGTTAAGACCATATATTTTAGACAAAATAGAACTAAGAAAAGACTGAGCTGATGGCTACACCAGATTCTGGAATGCTGAGCAAGTGAATTTGTGAAAATTAGCAATGAGATTCCTCTGTGCTAATGGGACATCCAAAGCTATTCCTTCCTCTGGTTTTGATCAGAAGACTGGGATTCTTTACTATTTTGCAGTTCCATACTTCTCTCTCTCTCTCTCCCTGCCTCCTTGAAAAATAATTTATGATCAGTCATGATACAATGTAATTTCCTTACTGAGGGATGGGGGTGTCTTCTGAAGTAATTAAAACATAGATTCTCACCCAGAGTAAAAGGCTACCAGAATATCTAACTGTAATAATATACTTCAGGAAATAAAGCATATATATCCTTTTCCAGCTTAGTATGTAAATATTAGGAATAGTTTCTTGCTTCATAATTTTGAACAAAAACAGCACTTTCCTTTCACAGACATATTAAGAAAAATTATACATAACTTTTCAAAAAAAAATTTGCGGTGGATGTTTTACTAGTCCTGCAATGAATGTTTTACTTCCCCTGTATTATGTAATCACTTTCAGGGGATTTGAAAATAATTATTTCAGTAAAAGGGTGTAGAGCTCCTGAACTTGCATAATTTCCCATAAGAAAAATTAAATCAGAATTATGTAAGTATATAAGTATATCAGTACGAATCCAGTTGGCCCTGAGGCAACGCCTGGAAGAAGTAAGAATGCCGTAAGCCACAAAAGTCAGGCTCGCCTCAAGCTCTTCTTGTCCTCAGCAGTCTTGCTTCAGGGATCATTTGGTGAAAGACCACAAGTACATAAACTACCCATGGCATTGACGAGATTGAAAACGGAAAAGCAGTAGAATAGTTTATTTAGCAAGAACCCAAGCAAACTAAGACAACATGAAGGGGAAGGAAAACACTATATCAAAAGCAAGGAGGTTAGATTGTATCCAACTAATTTAGGTGTGGCCTTCAGGAAAACTGAGCAATTGGTGGAAGAAAACAAAAAGTAGAAATGAGACTAGGATTATCTGAGTGGGCAGTGTACATTTACCAAATTCTTTGTATAAATGGAAATTTCTCCTCTCCACACAGAGCTCCTTGGAAAAAAATTTTTAGAAGCCCGTTAGAATTCCTGATCAAATTATTGTTCTCAGTCATGATATTCTATTATTATAAATGATATAAAGCATACAGTAGCCACAACAATCCAACTATTATCCGTATAGTATCCTTGACATTTCCTGTTGAACACTCAAAATAGTATGTAATTTTAATCATATTTGCATCAATTTTTTGCTACCCTGCCCCTTCTCCACACACTCTCACACCCAAACATCAGTGACTATGTGTACCTGTCATCTCTGTCCCCAGAGTACAGTATCTGCAACAGGGTGGGTGCTGATTACATATCTGTTTATTTAATGAATGCCATATGATAGACTTAGGGTTAATGCCCTAATAGCAGTGGAAATTAAAATCTTTTCCCCCTTTTATTAAAATAAGATTTTATTTATCTATTTGACAGAGATTGAGAGAGAGAGAGAGAGAGAGAGCACAAGCAGGGGGAGAGGGAGAAGCAGGCTCCCCACTGAGCAGGGAGCCCAACGCAGGGCTCGATCCAAGGACCCTGAGATCATGACCTGAGCTGAAGGCAGATGTTACCTGACTGAGCCACCCAGGCACCCCTAATATCTTTTCTTGAGAGACTGTCAGCATCATAACTTAACAACTGTTCTAATCTTCAAAGCAGGTTCCAGTTTCCAGGAATTTCTCTGAGGTTAATAATGAGAAATTGGAACAGAAACTTATATGCATAGATGTTTATTGCTGTAATACTTATAATATTTAAAGGCTTGAAAGTAGAAGAAAGTATTTAGTAATAGGAGAATAACTTCAAATATAGGCTATTCATACCTTAGGATATTATGAATCCATTAAAATGGCATTTTAAGAAGAGTTTTAAATTGCAAAATAGTCAAAATATGATCTTGGTGAAAACGCAAGCTCAAATCTGCACAGAGATCACAATTGTGTTATAATATATAGGTTTGTATTTAGCATATAGCTATATATTTAGCATAGGTATGAATCAGTGTGTATGTGTGTGTGTGTGTCCAGGGAGAGGTTGTAGAGAATAGACATAGATATTACAAACATGAACCCTAAATATGGGTTCATGTTTTGCCACTTAATAAAGAAATTAGTAATAGAGCATATTTTTATAATAAGCAAATGTATTAAATGCAGATGAATTTTACATTTAATCCCTTGTCTGTTTCTCCAATATATATGACTAGTTAGTAAAGACTTTCAGAAATTAAATAGAAACCTCAACTGACCATCTATGAATTTTAATATCCTAATGAGATAGAGTGTTTTAGTATCCTAACCAATGTTAATCAGATCTGTAATATAGTACTAATAAAATCCACCAGACACCCATTGACCCCTCACTGAGAATATTTGTGGGAATTCTTGGGTCTGTAAAATTATATATGCAAATTTTATTAATGCAGAGTCAACGTTTCAGTCATTTTTTAAAAATTTATTGTTTTTAATTAAAAGTACACACTAAATTTTAGATTCTATGGGGAAAAAACCCTAAATTTTACATTCTGCAGCTAGAATTAATATTTGACTATATGGTTGAAATAGATGAAGGCATTTATTTTTATGTACCCAGAGGTAATAGATTTATTTTAATAAATCTAATAAAGCTAATACTGCTAAAATGTATCTTTAAAAGAGTAGAGTTCAGGTATATTTAATGGGATGAGGTGTAACGTAAGCAGAAGATTTAATAGTGTAGGTTTATTTTTATTCTTCATTTTGCTATTCTCCAGAAGCTTTTAACTTAGTTGATTTTTCCTCCCTACCCCCCTTCCTCCCTCTCTCTCACCCATCATCACATTGTTCTTTTGTTTCTGCACCAGCAATTCTGTAATATACAAATAAGGCCAAATAGAGCTGACTTTATTTTCCATAAAGAGATTAAAAAGTGATAAATAGAATAAAATACAATTTTGTGGTAGTTATACTACAAATCACTTTCATTTATGAGCTTGGCATTATTTTCCATGAAAGAGGAAATTCCAGTTTTGTCTAGGCCAGTGAGCTTTTTCTTTTTTGCTTACTGCTAAAAAATGCGAACTTTGTCAACTTCCTGCTTATACCCATGCAAATGTACCTATGTAATTTACACCACTTTCTTTTTACCGGATACTGACATTTTCCAAAATGGGAATTTCTAAAAATGGAAGGTATGTGCTTGAAATTTGAATGCCGTGTCACCCGGAATTTTTGCTCTTGAGGCCATCCAGCGCACATGCCATAGAAATAATTGTCAAAATCTAATAACCAGAAGTAAACATGTGACATCAACTGTGCTACTAGAAAATCGTCTGTGATTGAATCAATATTTTTGTCCCCACATCTGACTGTGTAAGCAAATTTTACAGTCAGAGTTCTATAGTGTTCTTGACAGACATGGCAATAATAAGATAATATTGCAAATCTTTAAAGAGAGAGATGACTGCTCTGCTCTACACCCCCATGTGCCTACTGTTGATGTAAAAGTAAAAAATTTGTGTAGTGTAAATACTGAAGTTAAATATTAAGGAAAACATACCAACATCGGCCATCATGGAACATGTAAAAATCACCAACAGTAATATTTTAGTTCATTGACGTGGTCTGCATTTAGTCCTCATCAGAACCAAGTTCACTAGAAATACCTACATTGTAATTGAAGAAGTTATTGAACAGTCATAGATATGGAAGGAGAAACATATTGTATATCAAATGCTTAAATAAGTTAAGAGGAAATGGAAGTCTACACATAAAGGGCATTTTCAAAGTGAAGAGAATATGTGAAATTTAATGGGGAGATAAATTAGGAAATTTCTGTTTAATTTTAAGAAGACAATAAAATGCAATGAAAAGATGTTCACAAATATTATAAAATATGATAAAGTACAATTTAATAATTCATATTCTAGATTTCTTAAAGAATGATAGGATATGTTTGAGTGTAAACGGTTTCTTTATTTTATATCACAATTGAAAAACAATATGGAATCTAAATGTTCCATTACCCTGCATAATTTTTAGTTAGTTTAATCTGGTTACTGTGAAGTGCAAGACACTTACCCTTGAATTCAAGGCCATTTCTCTGATCTCTAGAAATCACTGTGGTTACAACAGGGAGATATTCCCTTAAATATACCAAACTCCCTGCTTTCACATTCTGAAGCATTTTTCTATGTAGAAATCTAGCAATGAATTAAGATATTATAAAATAATGATGAAGATAATATATAGAGCAGCATTTAGAGGACATAAGTACATAGGAATGCCATATAGTATGAAACAATAATCTGAATGATAAATTATATTAATCCCTCTATAGAAATATAAATTATATAGAAATCACATGAAGATATTTAGGTAGGTCTGTACCTTTAATCTGCCTCCTATCCCTCAATTCTTTTCACCAAATTATATTTAGCTTATATATGTTTAAAAAAATAGAAGTAATGACTATATGTGTGTGTTAATTTCTGTAGTCTAAAAACAGAACATTTAAAAATGCTCCTGGTAGCTTCATTAAGGATACTATTAAAAGTATAGCTCGTGGTAACTGTGATTGTGAGTTACTTGGCTATCTTATAAAAGTGCAGTTAGATAAGATTTAATATACAATGTGGTTATCCATTCATGAGATTAATTAGATTTGGGTTTAATTTCCTTTTCCCCCTGTAACATGAAGAACAGTCATAGAATGATTTTATATTTTATAATCTTCTTATTCATGGAAATAGGAAGGGATTCAGAAATGCATAGACTACATAGAAAAGAGCAGATTTGCTTACTCACATTGAAATTTGTCTTCTCTAAACAAATTTTTTTTTTAAAGATTTTATTTATTTGACAGAGACACAGCAAGAGAGGGAACCCAAGCAGGGGAAGTGGGAGAGGGAGAAGCAGGCTTCCCGCTGAGCAGGGAGCCCGATACAGGGCTCGATCCCAGGACCCTGAGATCACGACCTGAGCCGAAGGCAGACGCTTAACGACTGAGCCACCCAGGCGCCCCTAAACAAAAATTTTTAAAGACTGAGAGAACCTATTGAAAAAAATTATAAATCAAAATATTAAATGCAAATATATGAGAAGTAATCACAGGCTCATTTTCTAAAAAATAATGTAAAGACACAGACACATACACCAAGCAAAAATAGGTTATTTGCTCTCTTGGGATTCTACCTTTTAAAATGTCAAAGCTTTCCCATTAAAATATTCTCCTTGCCCCCAAAACTTAAATATAGGGCTGTATTAAAATAGGTATTTTGATTCTTGACTCAGAAACAAAAGAACAAAGATTGTGCATCTATTTGTATAGATCTTGTACATATTATATTTTCAACCTGAAAAGGGTATTTTTCAAGGGTTTATTAACTCACAGGTCTAGAAAAATTAGCAAGCTGACACTTAGAATATTTCCTTGTTTCTATTCTATAAAATGTCTTAGTTATACAGCTTCCTTCCCCCCCAGAAAATTATCTCCAAAAACTGGAAATAGACCGAATGATTTTTTAAATATTTCCAACACAAAATTTTCTAATCCCGTTGCCATGATAACATGTTTTTAAATACCTGGAATGAAGTTAAGAAGGGAATCTACCTTATTTAAGGGAGAACTAATATTTTTCGTTCAAGAAAATATTTCTGAATCATGTGGCATGTGGCAGATAATGTTCTAGGTGTTGGTCAGAAAGCAGTGAACAAGACAAAGGATATTCTTGACCTCGTGGAGCTTACAATCCAGATATAGATATCCTATCCGTATCTATAAACCATATATGTGTGTATAATTACTATTTTACCAAAACAGTGAAAACAGTGCATCCACAAAAAATAGGAAAAGACCATTAGTATTTTGGTATTTGTTTATGTTTATTGCTGTTAGTTCATTTGTAAGGTAATATAAGTTGTCAGAAGACATAAAGCTCATTACCTGACTTTGTTTTAAATATGCAAATTGTAAAATGGCTAAAAGAAAAGTTCCTAGAAAAATATTAGGGGCATTCTTATAATGATTTGATTTTATTTAATAGAAAACCCTATTCAAAGTATATTTCTCTATGAAGTAAGTTGAGCATACTTTACTTGCTTTAAAGTTTTCCACAATATCTGTAAACATGGCAAAATGTCTGCGGAGCCAGTAGACATTATCTTGATTATTGTAAATAACTGTCTATATCTGATGGTGATTGAAGTGATATCTTTTTTAATTTGTTTTCAGAAATGGCATAGTTTTCCTGGAAACTTTACTCTCTTTACCCTTTTCTATGTGAATTTCAGTACAACTTTACTCTCTTTACCCTTTTCTATGTGAATTTCAGTTCAACTTGACAAATTCCCTGCAGATTTCTATTGCCATTTTGATTGGAGATGCATAAATTTAAAGATTTCTCCAGAGAAACATGACATTGTTATTATAATGCATTATCCATGAATGCAAGATAGCTCCTAATACTTAGGAACAGAAAATTCATTTATGTTCTTTTTATATAAATGGCCTGTACATTATCTTGGATAGATATTTTGTCAGTGTATAATAGCAAAATTATCTTTTTTTTAACCAGTATTTACTTTTTTGTTTGCATTCTTATTATACATTCTTGCTTTACGGAGGTAGGGCACTGAATAGCAGATTTACTGGCTGTTTTTGTTGTTCTTTTGTTGCTGAACTTGATGGAAGGTTTGATGCTGAACTTGATAGGAGGTTTGATGCTGAACTTGATGGGAGGTTTGATGCTGAACTTGATGGGAGGTTTGATGCTTCACTGTGAAGAACAATATATTCATTTTTTGTCTTTTTTTTTTTAATTCAGACATAGTTAACATACACTGTTATTAGTTTAGGTGTGCAATATGATGAATTCAACAATTCTATACATTTTTCACTGCTCATGTGAAGAACGATATTTGATATAAGCCTCAAGTAGAGATTCCAACTGGGTAAAGAAAGTCCTTTTATGTTCCTAGTTTTCATCGTGAATAGGGTTAATATTTTAAAGTTGTTTCATCATTTTTTCTGTAATAACCATACTGTTTTTTTCTCAGTTGGAGTGGTGAAATAAATTAATATATTTCTGATAGAGAACCTTCCTTGAATTCTGAGAATAAATACCATATGGTCATGATGAATGTTTTATAACACTTCTAGATTCTATTTGCCAAGATCATCACTTAGGATTTTTGTAATCATAATCCTAGATTAATCTATAATTCTCATACTATTTTCATCAAGTTCATTTCAGTCATTTATTGTCTCATAAAATGTGTTAGGGAATGTGTTCTTTTGAACTTCTCTTAAAGCATTTTTAAAATCTGTTTCTTAAGGTTTTGCTAAACTCATCTGTAAAACTCCGCTATAAAACTTGGTTTATCTGTTTCAAGAAGGAAGAAGGAATTTGATGCATGAGTGAAGTATTTAATAATAATTACCAGGTTTCTTTTTGACTTTTTTATGGAGTACTGGAAATGATATTCTAGAAAATTTCAATTATCTAGATTTATAACTTTAATGGATTAAAATTTTTCAGAATCTTCACTTGGATTTATGTCAACTATAACTGTAGTTATATTCTGTTTTTAAATTTTTAAGTTACTTGGGTGTGTTCCCTCTTTTTTCTTAATTGACTAGGTAACAGTCCTTTGATTTGATGAGACATTTGGGGACTTCTGGTTTATCTTGAATGTCTTTCTCCTTCCCCCCAACTTTGCTCTATAAGGAGTGACTTTGGTTGTTGTCACTCTTAGGGTCATGTTCCAGGCCTCATGGCCCACTTTTGCATCCAGGGACAGGCAAAGCCCTAATTGTAGCTAGACTGCTGTTCTGGCCAGTGGAGAGTTTTACTTGTATGCTGAACATGCCTATGTTTCTTAATGACTTAGTAAAAAGGGGTCTTATTTCTTCTATGTTCAGGACAGAGAAAGGACAATGAATACATAATCTTACAATATTATCTTGACAAGGATTGCTTACATGTTCTTATGTCAGCAATCATTTTACATATGAATGTAAAAATTATTAGTCTTATTAGATTTTAGCATAATGTCTAAAACACTATTTTGTCACATTTGGTTTATGTTTTTATTCAGCCAGAATCATAAAAGGATTGGATATGTAATTAGACTACCAAACACTTCCATTTTCCTAGATAAATGATGGTCCATAGGCAGCAATTTGGAAAATATAATTTATTGTGCTGAAACAATAACCTCATATAGTGGTATCTAAGCGACCTATAAAAGTTAATGCAATTTCAGAGGTGTCTAATGTAGTCCCAAAGAAGAGCTAAGAGAAAGTGGGTCTCTTTGTAAGCAAACCTCTATATCCTAAAGAATACTGGGGATAAAAATGATTCAGAAACAGCGACCAAAGGACCATAATAACAAAATAATTCAATTTTGCAAATTGCTTCATGCATATAAAATCAAGCAATTGTGTCTGTGAGTGGCGTTTCATTTTATTTATTTAAAAAATGTATGACAATTTTTAAAAATTATTTATGATTACAATGTACAATATTAGAACAGTTCACTTAAAATTTCTTTTAAATGCTTTCAAATATATTTTCTCATTTGATCACCATTACAATTCTGTGACAGAGTATAAATGTTTCTAAATGATACACACACACACACACACACACACACACACACACACATATGCTGAGCTAAAGTGGGCAAGTGCATTTTCCACATTGTATATGAGTCTTCCCAGTTTTAAACGTCTTAAACAGTTATTCTATTTATTCCAATGTATATATACACATACAAAGATCTTCATTTCTTATGTGATAAGATAATGGAAAAATGCAAACACTCTAAAGATTTAGAATTTTTTGACATATCTTAATGTTAGCTAACAGGAGATTTCCTTTTTACTATAAATTGGTTTTTAAAAATCTATGTCATTTTCATTTTGAGTGAAATTCAAAATTCTTATTTGTAGTGCATGCAAATATGGGATAAAGAAAGAGACCCAATATATAGCTTAAAGAATTCCAGTGGTAACAAAGCATCCAAAATGGAATGTCATTCTTTAACATTCAGTGAAATGTAAGAAGAATCGTCAATTGTACCTTTTAGTAGTATAATTTCATAAGAAATCACAAAAGGAAAGAAAGTATATGAATCACTGTTTCAAGAATTCTTTTGAAAGGTGAGAGAACTATTGCTATAAGATAATAAGTAAAACAATTCAATATAAGGCTTAAGTTACATTAAGTGTAATAAATTCATTTTTCTAAATAATGAGAACTGTCTGAAAATAGAATACAATTCCTTGTGAAATAGTGAGTTCCCCAGGACTAGAAGGATATTAGTGCAGGTGACGTTATCAGAGGGATTATTACATCAACATGATGTTTGGATAGGTAATCTTGGTGGTTTTTTCTAGTTTCAATTCTCTAAGATTTTTTTGAAAATTTTGGTTCTCTATTGAACCTCCAAGTATTGATTTTGAAAACTTTCTTTCTGAAGTTAAATATATTTCTTCATTAATTCAATGACCATGTGCGTAGCTCCTATTATATACCATATAGAAGCAGTGGACATACAGTGATAAATAGGGACATCCCTGTCCTCAAGATGCTTACACCTGGCAGAAAATATAGATGTTAAAGAAAAGCATATACCTATATACAAGTAGGAACTCACACTTGGTATGTGGCTAGACTTAAAATATCAGGTTGCTGTGAGTTTAAGAGTAAAGTTCAGTGTGATCGCAAAATGCCTCACCAGGGAAGTGACACTTAAGTTGTCACCTAAAATAAGAGAAAGAAGTCAGGGGAAGAATGATGAGGGTAATGTCATGGCCATAAAAAATAGACTGCGCTAAAATATAGTTACAGGTAGAGCTTTGCAGTTTCAGGAAATTTAAAAAAAATTAATGCTTCTGAAACATAAAGGGGGGACAAAGAAGTGCGAAGAAAATTTCAGAGGCTTACATCATCCCAAGTTTTATAGGTCATTGTAAGGAGTTCAAATATTCTAAGTTTAATGAGAAGCTATTGAAAAGTTTTCACCTGGAGAGTGACATAATATAAATCGTGTTTCTAGAATCCTGTTCTTTACTGTAGAGGATGTTCTGGAACTGGAGACGGAGGTTGGAAGCTAGTGCAGGAATGCAGGGAAGAGAGAATAATGTTCTAGACCTGAGTAGTAACAGAGTGCTGGAGAGGAGGTTTAAAGTTCCAAAGAAGATTTAATTGAATTTTCTGATTTGTTAGGGGAGGGGCTGAAGTGATGTCAAGAACTTAATACTTTCTGAACAAGACAAACTAGCTGGCATCAGATTGATCCAAGGGTTGTGAACAATTATAAATATGGGACAAACATGTATAAAAACACATTTGAAAGCAATGGACTATACTAGGAATTTTAGGAGAGGAAAGCCCATGAAGGGAGACCCACATTAACCCTGGATTTCTCACTGGGGGGATTTTTCAAAATGCTGCCCAGACCATTAGACCAGACAAAGAGCACTTGCCTCGCCAAGTGGAGAAAATGCGATCAGAGTCCCATAGGGGCTATGGAAGTGCCTGGGAGTTGAATGGCAAAATCTCAGAGAATAGAAAAGAATAGAGAAGTGCTCTAAACACCTGCACGGACATGCTCTCAGCCCCCTGATGGTTCCTAAGCTGAATATGTGCAAAGCAAGATTCTAGAAGGTCAAGCAGAAAAGCAAGCTAAGGGTTTCAGAGGTCTCACAGTAATGGAAAAATGTTGAAGGTCCTTTCCAGGCATGCTGGAGAGACCTTGGTGCACACATTAGGCGCCAAGGCACGAGAAACACTATTCCCTACAAGTAAAATTATGCCTTAGTAGTAAAGGCTCTGCTCTAACATGAGGATAAATGAAAATATATCTGTGCTAAAATGGATTAAAACCAAGCATCAACAGTGTCTTAGTCTATTCAGGCTTGCTAGAACAAAATACCACAACTGGGTAGATTATAAAGAACAGAACTTGCTGATGTGGCTTAGAATGCATGAACCTTATAAAATTTGAGGGCTGTATGAGATACACTTAAATTTGAGTAACTCATAATTTAAATGATAATTCTGCATTTAACTATTTGTAAGCAATGTACTGTATTATGCTATTGACATACAGAATTTCCTTTCCATACAATAAATTTTTTTTCAAAAAACAGACATCCCAGAAAGTCACTGATAATTATAAAACAATTGGAACAGTGTTAAGACCAATAATATTTATCAGTACAGATGTAAGCAATCACAGAATTTCATTTACATGCTCAAATTTTAGAGGGATGACTCTAGAGCCAGAGCTTTAAAGAGAACGATGGTGGGTAATGTGTGGCTTGGGGTGGAAAATGACCATTGTAAGTAGTCCACGTGGACCCTAAAGATGACTATAAAGGACTATAAAATTTTAAAAGGTGATCACAAAACTTCCCAAACATGAGTGATGAGATTGTCATTTTGCAGGCCGCCATCTTCCCCACTTCTCTATTCTTCCGCACTTCCCTTGAAAAGGCAAAGGTCAGTGGAATAAGAATAGTTTAACAGGGAAAATATATTTTCACTCTATATGTTAGCAATATTCACTAAGTATTGGGGAGAATATATTGCTGACAAGAAATAAGGGGAAAACCTGTAATAACGTGATATCCAAAGTCTTATTCCAATGATTTTCCTTAATTATTGACCAGAGAATTCCATTACACATAAGTAAAACATAAAAAGAAGTATAGACAATCTTTCATAAACTCATTAAGTAGATCATTTTTTAAAACATTATTGTGAAGATTATTAAAATTAATGTATGTGAAGACATTGGTTTGCTGGCTCAATACATAGTCAACAAGAGTGGTCACTATTCCTTCCTTTAACTTATTTTCCCAGGGATCCTCTTGTGTCAACAGGCTCTTTGTCAAGTTTCATCTTTATGCTGTCTATTCTTAATTTTTTATTATGTTAATTATAAAGTAAGTGCCAGAGACTATTCCGGTTCTTATATTATTTCCAATCTCCATAACAACCACAAAATCAGTAGTATCACATTTTTTAAAAAAGAATTTGTCCAAGACCAAATAACAATAACTTCTAGAATTAAAATTGAAATTAAGCTGAAATCTTTCACTTGAGCCTGCCGTAAATAATGTAAAATAAAGCTATTTCGAAGGGTTACAGCCAATGATATGTGAAATTTAAAAACATGTGAGTGTTCTCCTACTAAAAATGCCTAGAAGTATTATAATCTGCCAGAAAGCCATCTAGTTAACTTAGTTCATTCAGAATAAACTATGACTATATTTTTTTGCTTTTTTCCTTTTAAAATTATTGTCCGTTGAAATAGCTTTATGTGGGATAGAGTTTGTATAAAAGTAATCTTGCTTTTTCTCAAATGTTTATTACTATTTGTAGAAGGAAGGAATTTAAATATCTTTGACTCAAAGGTTACTTCTGTACTTTCCAATATGGTAGCCCTTAGCCGCATATGGCTATTAAGCAACAGTGATGTGGCTGGTACAAATACAGATGTGCTGCTTGAAGTATAAAATACCCTTTAAAAATTGCAAATACCTCATTTTTAAATTGAGGTATAATCAACATGTAACTTATTAGTTTCAGGTGTATAACATAACGATACGATACTTGTTCTATTACAAAGTGACCACCACAATCAGTCTAATTAATATCTGTCACCATAGTTACACATTTTTTTCTTGTGATACCTTAAGATCTACTTTCAACAAAGAAATGCAAGACAGTATTATTAACTATAGTCACCATGCTGAACATCATATCCCCATGAATTATTTTATAACTGGAAGTTTGTACTTTTTGACCCTCTTCACCCATTTTGCAGACCTCCATCCCCTGCCTGTGGTAATCATGATCATGTGCTCTGTATCTCTGAGCTCAGTTTGTTTGTTTAGAGACCACATATAAGTGATGTAACAGTTCCATTTTCTCTACATCTTCGCAAATACTTGTTATTTCTTCTCTTTTTTATAATAGCCATTCTAACTCCTGTGAGGTGATATCTCATTGTGATTTTGATTTGCATTTCTGTGATAATTCATGATCTTGAGCATCTTTTCATGTGTCTATTGGCCATCTATGTCACCTCTGGAAAAATGTCTATTCATGTCCTTTGCCCATTTTTTAATTGGGTTATTTGGGATTTTTGGTGTTGTATAAGTTCTTTATATATTTTGGATATTAACCCTTTATCAGATATATCTTTACAAATATCTTCTCCCCTTCAGGAGGTTGCTTTGTCATTTTGTTGGTTTCCTTCACTGTGCAAAAGCTTTCTTATTTTGGTGTAGTCCCAGTAGTTTATTTTTGCTTTTGTTTCCCTTGCCTGAGGAGACATATCTAGAAAAATGTTTCTATGGATGATGTCAGGAAAATTACTGCCTGTGCTCTCGCCTAGGATTTTTATGGTTTCAGGTATCACATTTAGGTCCTTAATCCATTTTGAGTTTATTTTTATGTATGGTGTAAGCAAGTGGTCCAGTTTCATTCTTTTGCATGTAGCTGTCCTGTTATTTTTTTGTTTTGTTTTGTTTTGCTTTTGAGTCATATGAGGGTTTTTTTAATTGTATATTTTGGATGTTGACCTCTTATCAGATACATGATTTGCAAATATTTTTCTCCCATTCTGTAGGTTGACTTTTCATTTTGCTGATGGTTTCCTTTGCTGTGCAGGAGCTTTTTAGTTTGATGCCATTCTACTTGTTTATTTTTGCTTTTGGTGCCAGATACAAAAAAAATCATTGCCAAGAACAATGTCAAGGAGCTTACTCCCTATGCTTTCTTCTAGGGGTTTTATGGTTTCAGGTCTTACATTCAAGTCTTTAATCCATTTTGAGTTGATTTTTGTATATGGTATAAGATAGTGGGCCAGTTTCATTCTTTTGCATGTGGCTGTCCAGTGTTCCCAACATCATTTATTGGAGAGATTACATATACTCTTGCTTCCTTTGTCATATATTAAGTGACCATTTATGTGTGGAATATTTCTGAGCTCTCCATTCTATTCCACTGATCTCTGTGTCTGTTATTATGCTAATACCATACCATTTTGATTACTATTGGTCTGGAATATAATTTGAAATCAGATAACATGATGTCTCCAGTTCTGTTCTTTTTTCTCAATATGGTTTTGGTTATTTGAGGTCTTTTGTGGTTCCACACAGATTTTAGAATGTTTTTTTCTACTTCTGGGAAAAATTCCTTTGAAATTTTGATAGGGGTTGCATTGCATCTGCAGATTGCATTGGGGAGTATGGACATCTTAACAATATCAGTTCTTCCAATCTCTGAGAACAGAATATCTTTCCATTTATTTATATCATTTTTTATATTTATTGCATGCTGATAATGATATATTGGATATGTTAGGTTAAACAAAATATATTACAGTTAATTTCTTTGACTTCTTTTTTTCCTTTTTTTAATGTGGCTCATATCTGGCTTACATTGTATTTCTGTTGCCCAGTGTTGTTTAAAACTTTAGTTTTCAGGGAGCCTCGGTGGCTCAGATGGTTAAGCCTCTGCCTTCGGCTCAGGTCATGATCCCAGGGTCCTGGGATCGAGCTCCACATCAGTCTCCTGGCTCAGCAGGAGGCCTATTTCTCCCTCTCCTTCTGCCTCTCCCCCTGCTCATGCTCGCTCTCTCTCTCTCTCTCTATCTCTGTGTCTCAAATGAATAAATAAAATCTTAAAAAAAAAATAAAACTTTAGTTTTCAATGGTAGAAATTGAGTGGGAGAAAATGGATATTTTTCTGATCAGCTCCTTTTCAGAGAACTTTAAATATTCTTTAGTGATGCAAATCTGCTGATCTAATCTGTTGTAGAAGCCTCAGGGAAAGTCCTAGAGATAAAAGATTATTCTGCACATTGAACAATTTTTCTGTATTTGTGTTAAGGATAATTTATTACACTGTTTTATTATCAACTATTCTGTGTTGGTAATGCACTGTATTAAATCCCAAGTAACATTTAATTGACCTATAGCAACCACAGCACAATTCTGACCACAAGCCTCTGAAAAAACATGTCAGTTGATTGTCTTTGTATAACATTTACACATTTATAGCTATAAAAGACTCAAAGTACAGAACTTGGATTATTATAAGATAGTGTAGCAATTTTGGTGCAAAGCACACCATAATCGGAGCCAAGTAGGAAGCCTTTAACACATAGGGTCTGAAGTCAACTATGTGTGTACGCCATATATCCTGAAGTAGTTCATATTCTTTTTCTTCCTTGCCAAGAGTTCCTGTTAGAACAGGAAGAGAGAATTACTTTGGCAGAAAAGGATAGAGAGCAAAGGTGGAAAGTGGAAATCATTCATTTGGCAATATAAGAGCTGCCAAATAAAATGAGGCACACTCTTCTGAAATGAAGGGTGAAGAAAAATTGCAAGTAAGAGAGAAAGCAGACAAAGTAAATAGGGATTTATGTGGGACAGAGCTAGAGAGAAAAGAAACCAAAAACTCGGGGCACCTGGGTGGCTCAGTTGGTTAAGCGGTTGCCTTCGGCTCAGGTCATGATCCTGGGGTCTTGGGATTGAGCCCCACATCGGGCTCCCTGCTCAGTGAGGAACCTGCTTCTCCCTCTCCCTCTGCCTGCCACTCTCCTTACTTGTGTTCTCTCTCTATCTCTCTGTCAAATAAATAAATAAAATTGTTAAAACAAAAACAAAAACAAAAACTCAGATCATGCTTGAGCTGGGCACTCAGACCCTGCCGCCTCCTGACATACACTCTATTCTCTCTCCATACCAAAAATATTACAGTGCCTTTTTTTCCTACTGAAACGTTTTAAGATTGTGCACTGTTTAATAGGTATTTTAATAGGAAGGTGTCAGAGCATTTCAAGTATGACTAACATAGTGCTGCAAAATTGCTACAGAGCCCATTGCTTGAAAATCAACGGCTGGAACAAATTTTATTCTTATCTCTAGCCCCTGTGAGTCACTGTCTAAATTGTCAAGGTAACTGTCATTTTTATTATAAGTTTGAGGTAGTCATGTTTCCTCTATTCCATTTGGATCACGTATTATGAATGCTACAAAATTTTTAGAAAATGAATTCATAATAATGTAGGTAACCCTACCTGAATAAATATCTCCTCATATAAGAAAAATTAAATAGACAAAACAGAAAAAAAAAATAAACAGCAAGGACATGTAATGAAAGAAAACTATCGTATCAGGAAAGGAAATAGTATTGTTAGAACTCAGAAAGAATAAAGTAAGCATTCAAAGAAAACCTAAATTTTGAAATTATGTGTGTGTGAGAGAAAGAGAGTGTGTGTGTGTGTGTTTATTCTTTTAGGCATCTCCTACAAGATGCAACGTGAAATGGCCTTTATGATGAAGGCATGAGACATTATAAGGAAAGGTTGTGTGCAGCGAATGGCTAAAATGAAAATAGACAAATGTAAAAGGAAATCTGTAAAGCTGATTTTAAAATTGTTTTGAATGCAGAGTACGAGCAGCCATGAGAATATAACAAACTGGAAAAGCTTTGCCAGAACTCAGGGGAAAAGAAATCTAAGAGTTGAAAATGCTGGGTGAGAATATCACTGACTAACACAGTGAGCAAAACAGAGAGGGCAAACGTGTACTGGCATTGCTGAAAGGATGACGAATGATCAAGAGGTGGAAAGAAAACACAGAAAAAATGAAAACACAGAGGAAAAATATTGCATTCAAAGCTTCCTCCGCTAAAATATAAAGACTTGAGCACACACACATGTAATTTTTACAATTACATTAAATTTATTAACTCATGTTTGCAATAGGATATATTCTGTTCTCATTTTAATTAGTTGCAAGGCTAATTTTTTTTTTTTTTAAAGATTTTATTTATTTATTTGAGAGAGAGAGAATGAAAGAGCACATGAGAGGGGGGAGGGTCAGAGGGAGAAGCAGACTCCCTGCCGAGCAGGGAGCCTGATGCGGGACTCGATCCAGGGACTCCAGGATCATGACCTGAGCCGAAGGCAGTCGCTTAACCAAATGAGCCACCCAGGCGCCCTGCAAGGCTAATTTTAATACTTCGGCAGGAAAAAAAAAAAAAAAAAAAACAACTATACTTCCAAGGGGCAAACATTAAAATGATGGTGGTATTGCTTCTGTAACACCAAGATAGTAGGATTGTTTATCGAGGGCAAAATGTTATGAACTTAGAATTCTGTGCAATCCAAGTTGTTCTTCATGTGTGGAAGGATAGGACCTGCTTATTATTCTTGGAGGAAAATACTGAAATATTAAGAGTTCAAATAAAAGTATTTTATAGATTTTTATTTAAAAAATTCAAAAACCAAAAACATTTAAAAATACATATATGGTCAAAAACTAAAAATAGTGACACTAATCCCCACTAAAAATAATAATAAACATGATTTGGGAGTATAAATCTTATGAGAAGTTTAAAAGAATATGAGATTGTAACTTTGTTTAACTGGAAGGAAAGGATTAAAAAAGTACTCAAGGAACTGTACCATACACACAAAAAGACTTCAAAAGTGACAAATTTGAGGATTCATCAAAACTGTTATATAGGTTGACAACTTGTGAACATCATGAAGGATTAATCATTAATTTAAATCTAAAGCATAACAGTTACAAACTGAAAGGGTAAAATAAAATTTAATAACACTCTGAATTTATATTTACTGTTAACATATTTTTACTCAGGTAATTTCTAGAAGAGCAGGAAGAACAAAGGGCAAACATAAGGTAAACAAGTTTTCATATGGAGGGGTATTTTAAAATGTAATTTTATTCTTAACCTTAATTACAGGGATGTAATTAAGAGATTCCAGATTTTAAAAATAAATGACTCTTAGTAGAAACAAAATCAAGATCTATAGCTCCCAAACCAAGGGCAGAGGACAAAACATAAAACCAGTGCCATACAGCATAATCCCTACAGGAAAACAGAATGCATAGAGAACATCAGGCATGCAAAAGTAATAAAAGAAAGCATACTAATTTTTTATTTATGACATTGTTGTTAATATTTTAAACCCTTTTATGAAAGATACAACTCTCAGATTAAGTTAAAGTAATACCCATTTATATTCTGTGTCAAAGAGGCACAGGACTGAATCTGGAAGAATGGGAGATGCCAATTTGACTCAGACCCTGTGCAGCTGCTCATCTCTGACTTGCATCCGGCCTCTTTTTCCTCCAGACTGCCCCTCCCTGCTCTGTAATAACACAACGTTGTGGGCACAACGTTGTGACCTCCTAGAGGTCACATTTCAATTTCTACCAGAATCCTGGGAGTGCAAACCAGTGTGGGATCACATGGCCAATGAACTGGGTAGTGCAGTGGAAATAAAATGCAGACTTGGCTCCTTGGCAGTGGGAGGGTTGGGGGCTGGAGGGGTGCGGGGGTGGGGGGTTGGGGTGGGTGGTCTATTTCCCTGTAGCAAGTCCTAGCTCAGCCATCTTTGAGTCCTAAATGGAATCTGCGTGTGCCTCCCTGTGGCTTTCATTCCTAAGCAGCCCTTCTAAACCTGAGGGCTTAGTGAATTTAAGGGGAATGCTATTTGTCATTTGCCTGTCTCAAAGTCTCCATGGTTGGGAGAGAGATATGACTTGAGCATATAGGCATCCGAGAGTAGGAGAGCTCTCTTCTCACAACTCCTCAGTCTAAGAGTTCTTTGAGATCTCAACACACTGTTAGAGCAGAGCCTGTTGGGCATTCCATGAGCATCTGGTTTGCTACCCCTGAATGACTTCAGTATCCTTCCATGAGGACTACTGAGGGTACAAAAAAATCATATCCAAAATGTGGTCAAGAATAGTATTTTAATTAGAAGAAAGAATAATGCTATAGGGATGAAATCAGAATATGAAAATTACATTTTGTTAACTAGAAAAATTCACAGAATAACCTTAAATTTGATGGGACTCCTCTTCAAAATATGAGATAATACATCAGCCCACGCCAAGGCTACTGCCAACAACAACTAGGAAAAAATGGCCAAATTCAAAAGCCATATTTTTAAAGGCATCTGAAATGTGTAGGTACAACAGAGGTAGAGGGACTACAACTTCAGAGAGAAGAGAGCAATTCAGATCTGATCTGACAAGCACCAGTCACTCCTTATTTTCTATTTCCCTGGAGAATCAGCTAATTCTGATGAAGGCTTGGCTCCAACAGAGAACCATTACTGGGTGGGGATGGGGAGGAAGCAAGCAATGCTGTTAGGGACTCCACACGGCTGGGATGACAAACTCAAGACGTGAGGGCCAGCTTTCCAAGACATTCCTGAGTTCTCAGGCTGTTGGGTAGGCTAAAGAGTTAAGCTAAAAGCTTCCAAAAAGAAAAGACTCTCCCACAATCCCACCAGAGACAAAGCCCTGGAAATAGAGCAAGCAATAGATGACAGCCTGGGAGGAAGCCAAGATTTACCCATGGACCCTACCAATCCAGGTGGAGCTAGAAACATGAGAATAGCAGAGGTTGAAATCAACAAACAAGAAAATGGTGGTTAAGAGGAAAGAAACAAAAACAACAGAGGGAAAAATAAAAGTAAATATTTACCTATTCACGGAGGTCAGAAAGAACATTGCATTCATAAGACATAAAGACATTTAAAATAATAAACAACAGGAGACTGCTTAAGTTAAAAATAGCGTAAAATTTGTATCTTGCATAGTGTTATTTTTTTTAAGTGACTAGTGATATATATAAATGGATAGGTAAACACAAAAGATAAAAACAAGGAATTTAGGAATGCTGGGAAAGGGACATTCCCAACTGATAGAGCTGTACCTAAACAGAGATCCCTCCCAATGGTAAACAATACCATTGCTTATTTGGAATTAAGTGGTTGAACAGTAAAGGTAGTCTGAAGAAAAAAAAAATGGGTACTTACAAAAATATACAAGTAAATAAAAATAAGCAATGATTAAGTTAAAAAGAACCAACATGCCAGACACTTAATTATAGTCCACCCCTAGGCTCTGCAGGAAACAAGTTGAACATTCTCCTGAAAGTGTAATTCATTTGACTCTGAATTTGTTATATACTCGGTTGTCATGAAGAGATAGAAGAGGTGTGGAGATTGGGGCATTTAAGAGTTCAAGCTAGATCTTCATCTAGTGTAGTGAATTCTCAAGAGATATTATTAAAAAAATAGTAGGAAAAGTGTATGCTATAGAAACATGAAGATAAGTAGCAGGAAAAACACTTAACATATTTAAAAGCAGTTGCCTCTGGGGAATGAACCTTTGGTTAAAATGAAATCTATTAGAAAATTTAAGAAAATCGATTATAACACTGTATGTTTACAACTGGAATGAAAATAAAAAATTAGAAAAAAATTTCATAATGTTAAATATGTTATAATTTATAGCTTCTGAGATTTGTGTTTTCTTAAAAAGGTCTTTGCCAAATAACAAAATCTATTTTCTTGTAAGACTTTCAGAGTTTACTTTTGTTTTTTAATACTATCTCTTTTATCTACTTGCAGTTTAATTGTGTATGATTTGGTATTGGTTTTTTTAGAAATTTTTTTAAAAGCTTTATTTATTTTTAGAGAGAGTGCACGTGTGAGTCAGGGGAGGGGCAGAGGGAAAGAATCTCAAGCAGACTCCCCACTGAGTGCAGAGCCCCACATGGGGCTTGATCTCAAGATCCAGAGATCATGACCTGAATTGAAATAAGAGTTGGACACTTAACCAACTGTGCTACCCAGGCGCTCCTAAAAAAAATTTTTTTTATCTAACTCTATACTTTGACAGATTTATTTTTAATGTTACTAATTTAAGTAAACATAGGGAGATAGCTAATAGACTCATGTACTCTGTTCAAGGTCTTAATTCCATTGTGTTGTAGTGAAGAAACTATATAAAATTTTAATGTTTTAGACCTCACCTTATAGATGTCTTAAATGTTACACATGCCATTGTTCTCCCCAAATAGAATTTAGTTAACACAACTACCCACTTTCTCTTCTACTTTTTGTAGTTATCACAGACTTTGAATTTTAAACACTTTTTTCTTTTTTTTAAAGTTTTTATTTAAATTCCAGTTAGTTAAAAGTGTCATATTAGTTTCAGGTGTACAATATAGTGATTCAACAATTCCATACAACATTCAGTGCTCATCACAGATGCCCTCCTTAACCCCCATCACCTATTTAACCCATTCCCCCACCCCACCTCCCCTGTGATAACCATCAGTTTGTTCTCCGCAGTTAAGAGTCTGTTTCTTGGTCTGTCTCATTCTCTCCCTCTCTTTATATATAAAAGGAATTTCATGCTAAAGGAATTAGTAATCCTTCTTAAAAATTTCATTATAGTTCTCAGTGGACTACAGTAGTTTCTCACATTGATCAAGTATCAGAGGAATAATAAAATCTGACCAAGGTATTATTCATACTTCCTCTTTAGACCTGTTCCAGTCTCTGAGACTCGGGCATTGGACAGCACTGCCCCATCACCATGTCACAAGCACTGATATCCAAGCACGGGGTATACTCAATCCACTCCTTGCAGAATCTTGGCAACAGGAAATGTATACTGCTAATATGAAGCATTCATGCTTTTCTTTGATCCTGAAATTCCTGTTGTTAAATGTTATTTTACAGTTTTTTAAACGCCCTGATGAATTTCTGGAATAATAATAATAAAAAAAAACCCCAAGTACCTCAACGTTAGTCAAGACATTTGTTGACTGATCTTCCAGTTTCCAAATATTTGTGGTATCTACCTCTGCTTTTGGTGGTGTCCCTGAGAGAAAGCACCAGCTTATGATTAGAATCATTGAGTTACTGGAATCCTCTGAAATTATTCTCATTCCTCCCCTTGATTTTAAATAAGTACTGCCTTTCTTGTATTTTCAGAAATTATCTCATCCTCTGTTACTATTGTCTGTATAGCATCTTGGCTCAAAGCAGGGGGACTGTGATGTGTGTATGCATGTGAGTATTTTGTAGTCTCCAAATAGTTTTTTTTCCTTTTCTAAATAATGAATCAGATTCTGGAAACATTAGCCCCACCATAGCACAGCAGGAATCATATTAAAGTTCTACTCTGTAGTTCAACTAAAGCAGTCACTTTTTAAATGTCACATTTAAGATAAGAGCATTTAGTCCAAAATATATTTCATACCTAGAGAAATTAAGTTAATTAAAGATTTATGTAAAAAGCTGCATTTCCATTAAACCATAATATCCTCTGAGCTATATTATCTAATCATTCACAGGAAATAAAAATAGACCTAAAAGCAAGCTAAAAAGAACTGATATATTCTGATTTTATTTAACTGAATGAATATGTCTAAGAGTATAGAAACATATTCATCCACAAAATTAAAATTTATAGATCTGAATACTATTTTCTTACTCTTTATCCCAAGTTTCAGCTTAATGTTAAAATGAAAGATCTTTTTAGTTTTAAGTTCACATTCTTCTCTTAGTCGTCTCATGGTACAGAGGATTGCCTAGTATCTTTCTCTGAACAAAATTTGACTTGTTTGATAACAAACTGGAGCGACCATTAAGAGAAAAGAACCCTAATTCCTTCTCTTATCTCTTTGTGGGAAATAGTCTCAAACCTATTCATCACTGTTGTTCTTCTTGAGATCCTTTCATTTTCATTTTTGGTCACCATTTTGGTGACCAAAAATGAAAAGTGTAGTCAATTTTAAATACTAATAAAATACATATGAAATAATAAAAAAATGATTAGTGAAATACTGACCAATGAAAAACATTTTATTGGTGTATATCTCAGCTACAGTTAATCTGTCCTTAATTTAAGCCTCATAAAATAATCATAAAAATGTTGGCCTTCTTCAAAATGGCAGGATTTTCATATCATCAGTTATGGCTGCAAGCTCAAAATTAAATGGCTATTATCCTCTCCATTTTACAAGTGAGAAAACAGATTTCAGAATACCAAGTGATTTGCTCAAATGTCTTGTGCATGTCTGATGGTTTCCAAAACCTCCCCTCTATAATTCTGGGAGGTCAATAAAGAAGAGGGTCTGTCCAATCCACAGACATGCATATGCCACTTAAGCAAATCCTATATTCATTGAAGCCACTGTTTCTCCCCTGTAAAGTGTAGATACCAATATCTACTGCTCAAAGCAGGTAGAGTAGAGACTGTTGCATGGTGGGGGCAGGAATGAGAGCCATTGTTCCTATTATGTTTGTGCTTCAGCTGTCCTTATAACACTAAGTTTTATTATGGGAGTTCTTTAAATTTGTTTCCTATTATGTTCTCTTCCTTTAGGGCCACTTTTATTTCTACTTCTCTTCTCATACAAAATAATATAGAATTATATATTGCTGTTTCTCTGTTTCTTTATCCAGCTCGTCATTGTGGCTTTCGGATAGCTTATTTAGGACAAATCTCTTTCACATCACTGCTGCCGTTAATTGGTAACACACCCCCATAATTATGGTTCAACTTGGACTTGAGTATTTTCTCCAAATAGAATACATTCGAATATAAGATATATTTCTCTTGTATTTTAGAGGTCCAAATAAGAACATTATTACATTCAATATCAAATTGTTTTCCTATTTAAACTTCTCAAGCTATTATTGCAGAAAATAATTATACTGGTCTGGTAGAGTTTCCTTTTGAATACATCTCTTTCCTTTTTATTAGTTTCTTTGGTGAATATGGTGGATATAGATGCATAGAACACATCCCTAAAAATTACTTTTCTTTAACCAGAAGAATCATCCTCAATGAGAGTGGAGCCTTTCAAATGTTCCTTCATTAGTTATGTCCCCAAATGAATTTAGTCTTCATTTGAAGATATAGAAACCAGATTTTTGGAGTTTATTTCAAAAAATATTACTGTCCTGACAATAATATATCATGGGAAGAAACTTTTTATGCATTCTCACTTAGAAATGGATCATGTCAACAAGATAAAAATGTATTAAAATTAGAAATAATCATTCTCATGCTTGCCACTCCATCTGGTGTGATGTACCCCATATTCAGCCACAGAGAGGAGATCTGTTTGTCTACCAAGGCAAGAGGCTTTGGAGATTTTTTCATATCCCACAACGATCACAGTCTACATTTTTATTCCTAAGAATAAGCAAGGGTCGGGTCAGGCCAGGACACAGAAGGCCTTTGCATCTTGGAGGAAAATGCGTACAATGTGTATGTTCCTTCCACACTAATCTTTAAAGTCTATGTAGCAGCTCCTTTTGGGATATGGAGACAATACTGTATTTTCAACATTTCGATTTAAAGTCAACTAACAGCTCCTTTCTTCCATACATTTGTATTAACCTCTGTAATGGCAGCATCATAAGGTAGGCATTATTGGAAGCATGAATAAACAAGGCTATTTTCCACGTATATCACTTCACGTTTTACATAAATGTTAAACTTCACAATAAAATGTTCAACTTCCTTTATTGTGATATCTCTTTAGGCTCTTCAGTATAAACTATGCTTAAGTTATTATAGTTCTGTTTTAAAATATTTATATCAGAAGTTGATCAATACAATAAAAAGAATGAAAAGGGGTATTTTCAAAACAATATTGATTTTCAGGGCATGTGGGTGGCTCAGTCAGTTAAGTGTCTGCCTTTGGCTCAGGTCATGATCTCAGGGTCCGGGGATTGAGCTCTGTGTTGGGCTCTGTGCTCAGTGGGGAGTCTGCTTGAGGATTCTCTCTCTCCCTCTCCTTCTGCCCCTCCCCATGCTTGTGCTCTCACTCTCTCTCTAAAATAAATGTCTTTAAAAATATATTGTTTTTTAAATTAATGTGGCTATATGTATTCTAATTTAATGAAAATATTTAGATTACTGTTTTCTTTTATTCTCAGTGTTTTATAGTATTTACAATTCTAAATGTTTTCCTTAAAATTACAAATAATAACATTTGAAGAGAAAAATTCAGACCTTTATTTTATTGGTTAATGCCTATGTTTTTATATTACAGTATTATGTCCCTGACACTTTTTTAGTCTAATATATAAGAGTTTCAGGCGTTGTCAAGATTTTTATTATAAAATGTTTAGTAGATATGTAAATAATTTCAAGAGATTTCAAAAGAGATAAGACCACATAGCCAATAAAAGGACACAGGTTTAAGTATTTAAAATCAACAGCAAGCATTATTACAATTTTAAAATTTTCTGTGAGGCATTTCCAAGATTTCTTAAAAAGTGCACTTTCCTTTTTGCACAGAAAATTTACTTTCTAAATGTATTTGTTCTGAGGGAAATTATCTCTTAAAAAGTACAGGGAGGTGAATAAACCTCTATTTGTTAAATATTTATTAAAGTCAGGTATGGGGTCAGATGGTTCTCATATACTATTTCAGTCTTTGAGGGAGTGTGATATAGTTCTATTATAAGTAACACGCTCAAGGTCACAGAAATGATAAATAGCAAAGTCTATCTTCTGATCTAGTTGGAGGAATATGAGCGCAAGCAAAACAAATCAGAAGTTACTGTATTTGTGGTGAATTGTCTGCAAAGATGAATGGCAACAACTTCTAGGACGTCCCTGTGTGTGCATATGGCTCTTTCCATAAAGCCATGGGGCCAGTTTCCTCTTCTCTTGAATAAATTCACATACTCTGGAATGGTCCTTTGACCCTCTTTGACCAGTAGAATCTGGAGGGGGGTACATTGTGTGACTCCCCAGGAATCTTCCTGAAAGTCAACATCCACGTGAAGAAACTCAAGCCTGACTACTTGAAGCCAACCAGAGGCCTAGCCAACAAATTGCCACTCCTCCACCCCTGTAAGGTATCAGAGATGCGAGTGAGGTCATCTTGGACACTCGGGCCCCAGTGATCTCTCTGTGGAATGTGCTGCTGCAGTAACCACAGCCACCTCCATTTAAAACAGAAAACCAGCCCACTGAACCCAGCAAACCCACAGAACTGTGATAAACAACTTATAAATTTTGTAGGCAATTAAATATTTGGGTAATTCATTTTGCATCAAGAACTATCTCAAACATACATTGGTCCCTGGAAGTGAGGTGCTGCCATGACAAAACCCTAAAATCGGTGGCATTGGATTAGGGACCATGGACAAGTAAATGCCAAAAGGACAGCAAAGAGATTGTCGGTGATGGCTGCAAGATTGGGGACAAGATTGTTACTGGAGGCTGGAGAAAAGGAGACTCAGTGTAATGCACGGGTGTAACTGTTAGCGGTCGTGTTACCTGTGAGAACATGGAAAATCTAACACCGTGTAACAAACTTGTGAGCCTAACTAACAAGATTTCCAGGCAGAATGTTAAAGTGACAAATGTCTTCTGTTAGCCATGTACGATAAGCAGTTGTATGAGGAAAAACAAGCTAAAAATTGATTTAGTTTTCATGCAGATTTTACAGGAAATAGAGAAGGGAGTCTCAAAGTAAGATTGTCTCCAGGTGCAGATAAAATCAAATTGACAATAACACCTTTTATTAAGAACTAAAAAAGACTTAAGGCAGGGCTTAATAGCAGTTCATAGGTAGACAAAGAATATAAAAATCTTAAGAGTATTATGTATAGCAGCTCTGACAAGCACCAAGAAGAGAGAAATCTGTCTCAAAAGGACGGTAGCTATGGTTTGTGGGACATAGCTGTAGTAAGTACTGATAAGGTTCATATAAAACTCTTAAAGGTTTAAAGGGGGTACTACCAGGAAAATCACCACCAGGTTAAATTAAAGAGTTAAAAATGAAAAGAGACCTCTACTTTCCCAGTATTCTATGGTGAGGCTGTGGGAGAAGAGCTAATTGACAGCAAACTTGACCCTTTCTTTGAAAGAAGGATGAGTATGCAGGCAAGCAAGAGTCTAGAGTATAAAGCCGCAATCATGCTACCTCTTGGGAACTAGCTACCATTTAAGAAGCACAGACTGTGCTACCAAGTGGTGAGAAATGAACGACATGGGGGAAAATGCCTGGGCCACAGAAACCCCAGCCCCTCCAGGGATCTGAGTGAAGGCATCTTGGACATCCCAGCCACAGTCAGACTCCCAGTTCGATGTAACCACGGACCAATATCACACAGGGAAAACCAACTTTTCAGCACAGTCTACCCACCAAAACCTGAACAGTGAGAAATCACTGCTGTTCCAGCCACTGAGTTTTGGACTAATTTGCTGCATAGCAAGCTGGAATTAAAACAAAAATTTTGTTCCCAACATTCAGTAAGGAAATCATTGAGGCAACTGACAGTCCAAAACCATTACCCGGACAAACCAAATGTCCACTATGCAAATCCCAGTCCTGAGGAGGATTTACCCAGAAAGCTGGGTGTGCTTTCTTCCACAATCCTGTCCACTTAACCAACTGTACCTCCATTTCTTCATTTGGTTCATGAGGATAATAACAGGCCCCATCACATAACTCTTGTGGAGATTAAATGAGTTGACCTATATGAAGCACCTAGAATAATGCTTTGCATACAGTAGCCCTGTAAGTGGTAGCTGTCAATAAGAGTCTGTATTGAGATCCTAGATTGCTGCCTCATCTGCCTATCACAATAGTTGAGCTTTAGAGTAAAAAAGGACATGATATGATGAGACTAGAAAAGCCCACTTCTTTTTAGCTCTGGGAACCCAATTTTAAGAAAAGTTTTTTCAGTTCTCCTTTATGTGCTTCAGTATGGATTGTGTGCAAGGAACTGCTACAGAACATAAATCTGAATTGAGGGAGGGAGGTGGGGAGACTGTTGTTTTTTACAAGCATCTGGGATCTCAGGAGGAAGATAGCTCATGTTTTCCCATATTCACCTGGGACACAACTACAGAAAAACTGAGAAACGTGGTCAGGCAGAGGGAGGTGCTAATATTTAACTTCTCAAAACTGCATTCAGTTCTCATAGGGGTTGTGGCTGAAAGGAGAGCCCATCCTGGGGCCCACAGTGAAGGTTCCATTGGATGAATCACTCAGTCTGTTGGTTCATAGGGGATGTGCTGGGATACAACTCAAGTTGTACCAGAAAGAGCCAAGATGGGGCCAGTTTAGAAAGACGAATGTTGAGCAAAAAGAAGAGAGTTCACATTTCAGCATCACAGTGCTTCAGAGCATCCAGGGACAAAATGGACTAGATCCCACCATACAGACCAACAAATACCCACCAGTGCATGCTTAAGGGCCAGCATAAGGCTGACAGCTGGCCTCTTTGCCCCAGATCTCAGAGTCTCCCTTAGTCATACCTTCCCCAACATTAGAGAAAGAAACAGGGATAAAAGGGAAGGATGGGTGAACAAAACACAGAGACAGCTAATTCGTCAGACAAAAGTAAGCTTTATTCACTAATCAATTAGTAAGTTTCATTTTTTCCCCACTAATTGAGAGATAAACACCATGTATATTATTTACTGTTACATTTTACAAGTCTGCTTCATTTGGAAGTAGCTATCTAGGATTCCATAGTGGGATTTTTTAAAGTAAATTTCTTTATCTTAAAAACTAAACTTAAAGTTAACTAACTATACTATATAAAAACATTTTAAAGACCTATTCCTCTAAGTAAAAGTTCATACTTTGTTCATACCACTCACAGAGATATCACAGCTTTATTGCAGCCTGATTTATACCTAGATAAAATACTTTTCAACACTGGTGGACTTTTCTATGATTTTACTGCAAAATGATGGTCCAGATAAAAGCCAGAAGCCTTCTTAGTTTCTCAGAGGTACTTATAGCTTTTCCATAGCTTCAATCACAGGTGATCTATTACTTTTCTGAGAGTATTTGTATCAATACGAGTGTAAATCTTAGCTTGCTCTGTCAGTCTCCTTATAATACAGATCATGTTGTTTGACACCTCTGCCTACTTTTGCCCTGAAGATCCTTTTGCCTTTCAGAAATTTTACACCTTTTAGAACTAGTTTTTAAATGACATTTAAATTGTGTTTACCATAACATGAAACATTTATTGGACAAAAAATAATAAAGGCTAAGAAGTCCATCAATTCAGGGCGCCTGGGTGGCTCAGTCAGTTAAGTGTCTGCCTTCGGCTCAAGTCGCGGGAGCCTGCTTCTCCCTCTCCCTTTGCCTCTTCCCTCTGCTTGTGCTCTCTCTCTCTCTCAAATAAATAAATCTTTTTTTAAAAAATCCATCAATTGAAATATTAAGTGACTTTGAGTTTCTTTCATTAATATTTCTAACTAATGAAAATGTTAGTGATATATAAGAAAATATGGGAGAAAAGATAGTATTTTCTTATCTAAGGGTTCATTCTTTTTTTTTTTTTTTTTTTAGATTTTATGTATTTATTTGACAGAGAGAAAGAGAGCAAGCACGAGCAGTGGGGAAAGACAGAGGGAGAGGGAGAAGCAGTTTCCCCACTGAGCAGGGAGCCCGATGTGGAGCTTGATCCCATGACCTGAGCCGAAGGTAGACGCCCAACCAACTGAGCCACCCAGACACCCCTAAGGGTTCATTCTTGAAATCAACGTATTTTCTGAAATAATTTGTAAGTGCCTGAGTTTGCTTTCCAAGTGTTCATTTGTCTCTGTTCATCTCGAGATCCCTGGAGCTTATAGATCTGATTCAGGAAATCATCAAGCTGAAAGCAAAGCAGAAAATGTTTGACTTACAATGATCGAAATGAGAGAGTCCTTTTAAAAATAAATTCAGTTTTTAGGTAATATTCTTTAAAAAAAATTTTTTTTTTAACATTGAGTATAGTTGATCACAATGCCACATTAGTTTCCGGTATCCAACATAGTGATTCAACACTCTATCTGTTAGGCTATGCTCACCCCAAGTATAGCTCCCATCTGGCACCATACAACGCTATCACAACACAATTAATTATATCCCCTATGCTATATCTTTTATATCTGTGACGTGTTGCATAACAGGAAGCCTGTATTTCCAACTCTCCTTCACCCATTTTGCACATCCCCCTACTTGCCTCCCCTCTGGCAACCAACCCTTCTCTTTATTTATAAGACTGATTCTGCTTTTTGTGTATTCATTTAGATTCCACCTGTAAGTGAAATCATATGGTATTTGCTTTTGACTTACTTCACTTAGCACAAATACCCTCTTGGTCCATTCATGTTGTTGTGAATGGCAAATCTCATCCGTTTTATGGCTGAATAAAATCCCATTATGTATATATACTACCACTTGTTTTATCTTTTCACTTATGAATGAACATACGTGGAGTTGCTTCCATATCTTGGCAATTGTAAATAATGCTTTAATAAATAGAGGGGTGTATATATCTTTTTAGATTAGTGTTTCCATATTCTTTGGGTGAATACTCAGTAGTGGAATTACTGGATCCTATGGTAATTCTTTTTAATTATACTTTAATTTATTGGATAATATAATATAAATATGGATAATATATTTAATTACCAATACTGTTTTCTAAGTGGCTGCACCAGTTCTCATTCCCACCAACAGTGCCCAGGAGTTCCTTTTTCTCCACATCCTTGCCAATACTTGTTGTTTCTTCTGTTTTTGAGTTTGGCCATTTTGACAGGTGTGAGATGGTATCTCATTGTGATTTTGATTTGCATTTCCCTGATGATGAGTGATGTTGAACATCTTTTCATGTGTCTGTTGACCATCTGTATGTATCTTTGGAGAAATGTCTGTATATGTCTTCTGCCCTATTTTATTTTATTATGTTAATCACCATACATTATATCATTAGTTTTTGATGTAGTGTTCCATGATTCATTGTTTGCATATAACACCCAGTGCTCCATGTAGTACAGGCCCTCTTTAATACCCATCACCAGGCTAACCCATCCCCCCACCCCCCCTCCCCTCTAGAACCCTCAGTTTGTTTCTCAGAGTCCATAGTCTTTCATGGTTCATCTCCCCCTCTGATTTCCCCCCCTTCATTTTTCCCTTCCTGCTATCTTCTTCTTTCTTCTTTCTTTCTTTCTTTTTTTCTTTCTTTCTTTCTTCTTCTTTTTCTTCTTCTTCTTCTTCTTCTTCTTTCTTCTTTCTTCTTTCTTTTTCTTCTTCTAAAATATAATGTATTATTTGTTTCAGAGGTACAGGTCTGTGATTCAACAGTCCTACACTATTCACAGTGCTCACCATAGCACATACCCTCCCCAATGTCTATCACCCAGCCACCCCATCCCTCCCACCCCCCACCACTCCAGCAAACCTCAGTTTGATTCCTGAGATTAAGAATTCCTCATATCAGTGAGATCATATGATACATGTCTTTCTCTGATTGACTTATTTCGCTTAGCATAATACCCTCTAGTTCCATCCATGTTGTTGAAAATGGCAAGATTTCATTGTCCATCTGTTGATGGACATCTTGGCTCTTTCCATAGTTTGGCTATTGTGGACATTGCTGCTATAAACATCAGGGTGCACATACCCCTTCAGATCCCTACATTTGTTATCTTTGGGGTAAATACCCAGTAGTGCAATTGCTGGATCGTAGGGTAGCTCTGTTTTCAACTTTTGAGGAACCTCCACACTGTTTTCCAGAGTGGCTACAGCAGCTTGCATTCCCACCAACAGTGTAGGAGGGTTCCCCTTTCTCCACATCCCTGCCAACATCTGTCGTTTCCTGACTTGTAAACTTTAGCCATTCTGACTGGTGTGAGGTGATATCTCATTGAGGTTTTGATTTGGATTTACCTGATGCCAAGCGATGTTGAGCACCTTTTCATGTGTCTATTGGCCATTTGGATGTCTTCTTTGGAAAAATGTCTGTTCATATCTTCTGCCCATTTTTTGATTGGATCATTTGTTCTCTGGGTGTTGAGTTTAAGAAGTTCTTCATAGATTTTGGATACTAGCCCTTTATCTGATATGTCATTTGCAAATATCTTCTCCCATTCTGTCAGTTGTCTTTTGGTTTTGTTGGCTGTTTCTTTTGCTGTGCAAAAGCTTTTTATCTTGATGAAGTCCCAAGAGTTCATTTCTGCCCTTGCTTCCCTTGGCTTTGGTGATGTTTCTAGGAAGAAGTTGCTGCGGCTGAGGTCGAAGAGGTTGCTGCCTGTGTTCTCCTTTAGGATTTTGATGGACTCCTGTCTCACATTTAGGTCTTTCAAACATTTTGAGTCTATTTTTGTGTGTGGTGTAAGGAAATGGTCCAGTTTCATTCTTCTGCATGTGGCTGTCCAATTTTCCCAACACCATTTGTTGAAGAGACTGTCTTTTTTCCATTGGACATTCTTTCCTGCTTTGTCAAAGATTAGTTGACCATAGAGTTGAGGGTCCATTTCTGGGCTCTCTATTCTGTTCCATTGATCTATGTGTTTGTTTTTGTGCCAGTACCATACTGTCTTGATGATGGCAGCTTTGTAATAGAGCTGGAAGTCCGGAATTGTGATGCCGCCAGCTTTGCTTTTCTTTTTCAACATTCCTCTGGCTATTTGGGGTCTTTTCTGGTTCCATACAAATTTTAGGATTATTTGTTCCATTTCTTTGAAAAAAGTGGATGGTATTTTGATGGGGATTGCATTGAATGTGTAGATTGCTCTAGGTAGCATTGACATCTTCACAATATTTGTTCTTCCAATCCATGAGCATGGAACGTTTTTCCATTTCTTTGTGTCTTCCTCAATTTCTTTCATGAGTATTTTATAGTTTTCTGGGTACAGATCCTCTGCCTCTTTGGGTAGATTTATTCCTAGGTATCTTATGATTTTGGGTGCAATTGTAAACGGGATTGACTCATTAATTTCTCTTTCTTCTGTCTTCTTGTTGGTGTATAGGAATGCCACTGATTTCTGTGCATTGATTTTCTATCCTGCCACTTTACTGAATTCCTGTATGAGTTCTAGCAGTTTTGGTGTGGAGTCTTTTGGGTTTTCCACATAAAGTACCATATCATCTGCAAAGAGTGAGAGTTTGACTTCTTCTTTGCCGATTTGGATGCCTTTTATTTCTTCTTGTTGTCTGATTGCTGTGGCTAGGACTTCTAATACTATGTTGAATAGCAGTGGTGATAGGGGACATCCCGGCTGTGTTCCTGACCTTAGGGGGAAAGCTCTCAGTTTCTCCCCAATGACAATGATATTTGCTGTGGGTTTTTCATAGATGCCTTTTATGATATTGAGGTATGTACCCTCTATCCCTATACTCTGAAGAGTTTTGATCAAGAAAGGATGCTATACTTTGTCAAATGCTTTTTCTGCATCGATGGAGAGGATCATATGATTCCTTTTTTTTTTTTTGATCATATGATTCTTGTTCTTTCTTTTATTAATGTATTGTATCACATTGATTTGCAGATGTTGAACCAACCTTACAGCCCAGGAATAAATCCCACTTGGTCGTGGTGAATAATCCTTTTAATGTACTGTTGGATCCAATTGGCTAGTATTTTGGTGAGAATTTTTGCATCCGTGTTCATTAAGGATATTGGTCTGTAATTCTCCTTTTTGATGGGGTCTTTGTCTGGTTTGGGGATCAAGGTAATGGTGGCCTCATAAAATGAGTCTGGAAGTTTTCCTTCCATTTCTATTTTTTGGAAGAGTTTCAGAAGAATGGGTATTAATTCTTCTTGAAATGTTTGTTAGAATTCCGCTGGGAAGCCATCTGGCCCTGGGCTTTTGTTTGTTGGGAGATTTTTGATAACTGCTTCCATTTCCTTACTGGTTATGGGTCTGTTCAGGTTTTCTATTTCTTCCTGGTTCAGTATTGGTGGTTTATACGTCTCTAGGAATGCATCCATTTCTTCCAGATTATCTAATTTTCTGGCATAGAGTTGCTCATAATATGTTCTTATAATTGTATTTCTTTGGTGTTGGTTGTGATCTCTCCTCTTTCATTCATGATTTTGTTGATTTGGGTCATTTCTCTTTTCTTTTTGATAAGTCTGGGCAGGGGTTTATCAGTCTTGTTAATTCTTTCAAAGAACCAGCTCCTAGTTTCGTTGATCTGTTCTACTGTTCTTTTGGTTTCTATTTCATTGATTTCTGCTCTGATCTTTATTATTTCTCTTCTCCTGCTCGGTTTAGGCTTTATTTGCTGTTCTTTCTCAAGCTCCTTTAGGTGTAGGGTTAGGTTGCATATTTGAGACCTTTCTTGTTTCTTGAGAAAGGCTTGTATTGCTATATACTTTCCTCTTAGGACTGCCTTTGCTGCATCCCAAAGATTTTGAACAGTTGTGTTTTCATTTTCATTGGTTTCCATGAATTTTTTTAATTCTTCTTTAATTTCCTGGTTGACCCATTCATTCTTTAGTAGGATGCTCTTTAGCCTCCATGTATTTGAGTTCTTTCCAACTTTCCTTTTGTGATTGAGTTCTAGTTTCAAAGCATTGTGGTCCAAAAATATGCAGGGAATGATCCCAGTCTTTTAGTACCAGTTGAGACCTGATTTGTGACCTAGGATGTGATCTGGAGAATGTTCCATGGGCACTAGAGAAGAATGTGTATTCTGTTGCTTTCAGATGGAATGTTCTGAATTTATCTGTGAAGTCCATCTGGTCCAGTGTGTCATTTAAAGACTTTATTTCCTTGTTGATCTTTTGCTTAGATGATCTGTCCATTTCAGTGAGGGGGGTGTTAAATTCCCCCACTATTATTGTATTGTTGTTGATGTGTTTCTTTGATTTTGTTATTAATTGGCTTATATAATTGGCTGCTCCCTTGTTAGGGGCATATATATTTATAATTGTTAGATCTTTTTGTTGGATAGACTCTTTATAGTGTCCTTCCTCATCTCTTATTATAGTCTTTGGTTTAAAATTTAATTTGTCTCATATAAGGATTGCCACCCCAGCTTTCTTTTGATGTCCATTAGCATGGTAAATGGTTTTTCATCCCCTCACTTTCAATCTGGGGGTGTCTTTGGGTCCAAAATGAGTCTCTTGCAGACAGCATATCATTGGGTCTTGTTTTTTTATCCAGTCTGATAGCCTGTGTCTTTTGATTGGGGCATTTAGCCCATTTACATTCAGGGTAACTATTGAAAGATATGAATTTAGTGCCATTGTATTGCCTGTAAGGTGACTGTTACTGTATATTGTCTGTGTTCCTTTCTGGCCTATGTTACTTTTAGGCTCTCTCTGCTTAGAGGACCCCTTTCAATATTTCTTGTAGGTCTGGTTTCGTGTTTGCAAATTCCTTTAGTTTTTGTTTGTCCTGGAAACTTTTATCTCTCCTTCTATTTTCAATGACAGCCTAGCTGGATATAGTTTTCTTGGCTGCATATTTTTCTCATTTAGTGCTCTGAATATATCCTGCCATTCCTTTCTGGCCTGCCAGGTCTCTGTGGATAGGTCTGTTGTCAATCTAATGTTTCTACCATTGTAGGTTACAGATCTCTTGTCCCAAGCTGCTTTCAGGATTTTCTCTTTGTCTCTGAGACTTGTAAGTTTTACTATTAGATGTCAGGGTGTTGACCTATTTTTATTGATTTTGAGGGGGGTTCTCTGTGCCTCCTGGATTTTGATGCCTGTTTCCTTCCCCAAATTAGGGACATTCTCTGCTATAATTTGCTCCAATATACCTTCTGCCCCTCTCTCTCTTTCTTCTTTTTCTGGGATCCCAATTATTCTAATATTGTTTCATCTTATGGTATCACTTATTTCTCGAATCCTGCCCTCATAATCCAGTACTTGTTTATCTCTCTTTTTCTCAGCTTTATTTTCCATTATATGGTCTTCTATATCACTAATTCTCTCTTCTGTCTCATTTATCTTAGCAGTTAGAGCCTCCATTTTGATTGCACCTCATTAATAGCCTTTTTGATTTCAACTTGGTTAGATTTTAGTTATTTCTCCAGAAAGGGTTTCTCTAATATCTTCCATGCTTTTTTCAAGCCCAGCTAGTATCTTTAAAATCATCATTCTGAACTCTAGTTCTGACATCTTACCAATGTCCATATTGATTAGGTACCTGGCAGTCAGTACTGACTCTTGTTCTTTTTTTGTGGTGATTTTTTCCATCTTGTCATTTTGTCCAGAGGAGAATAGATGAATGAGAGAACAAAATGCTAACAGGGTAACAACGACCCCAGAAAAATATACTCTAAACAAATCAGAAGAGTCCTGAAACTGGGGGAAAAGAAAGGGAAAGAAAGAAAAAAAGATAAAAACAAACAAACAAGCAAACAAACAAAAAACAGAATGTGTTCAAATATGATCAGGCTGGTGCATAGATCAGTGCCACACACTAGATTTGGGGTGTATTTTGGTCTGTTAGAAGAAAGTGCCTCCCAAAATTTTACAGAAAGAAAAACTTATATATGTACAAAAATAAGGGTAAATACAATGAAGGGATGGAATATGACTGTAGAGATGAAAATTATAAAGGATTTTATAAAAGGAATTGATAAGTTGGTTGAAAAAAAAGAAGAGGATTAAAAAAAAGGGAGAAAATGTGATCAGGCAGGAGACTAGAACAAAGCCATACACTAGAGATTTAGGGTATGTTTTGGTCTGTTAGAAGAAACTGTCTCCCGAAATTTTAAAGAGATAACAACTTATATATATATATACCAAAAATACGGTTAACTACTATGAAGGGATAGAATATGACTCTAAAAATGAAAACTAAAAAAGAGTTTTTAAAAAAGGGATTCATGTTGGTTTAAAAAGGGAAAAAGAAAAATTCAAAAAAAAAAAAAGTTAAAAAAATTAACTTTGAAAGACTAAAGAATCATGGGGGAAAAATCCATGAATTCTATGTGCAATATTCCCCTAGCGCTAGAGTTCTGCCGTTCTCATTGATCGGTAAACTTGGTCTTGGCTGGATGTTCTTGCTGATCTTCTGGGGGAGGGGCCTGTTGCCGTGGTTCCCAAATGTCTTTGCCGGAGGTGGAATTGCCCCACCCTTGCTGGTGTAGGCTAAGTAATCTGCTCGGGTTTGCTCTCAGGAGCTTTTGTTCCCTGTAACCTTTCGTACAGCTTTGGAGGACGAGAGTGAAAATGGTGGCCTCCCAATCTCTGCCCTGGAGGAGCCGAGAACTCAGGGCCCCGCTCCTCAGTGAGCCCCCCAGAGAAAAGCAGTCAATCACTCCCGTCTCCCCGGTCTCTGGCCGCACTCCGTGCTCACCTGGCCTGTGACTGAGCGTTTCTATCTCTGGCACTCGACCCCATGTGGAGTCTCCAAACCCAGCAGCTCGCTGTGGTGTGCTCCCGTGCCGTTCTTCCTAGGGGAGGAAGGGGAGTCTCCCCAGATCTGCCGCTTGTTGGGTCCCTGCTGGAAGGGCAGTGGCCCGACTGCCGTCGATCACGGTTTATGGCAACCCCGAGCTGAGAGCCCGTGCCTCAGCTCCGTCTCTGCAGCCGGCTTCCCCACTCCGATACCTGGGAGCTCTGCCGCACTCGGGCAGCCCCAGTCTTTCTGTGACCCCCAGGATCCTGAGACCACACTGTCCCACGAGGGTTCCACCCCCCGCTTAGCCACTGGAGTGACGTCCTTCAGTGGAGCAGACTTCTAAAAGTTCCGATTTTGTACTCTGCTGCTCTATCACTTGCCAGAAGTGATAGAGTGAGGCCCCTCCCCCGTGGTCTGTCTTCCCGAATATCGCCTTGGATTCACTTCTGTGCACATCCTACCTTCCAGAAAGTGGTCACTTTTCTGTTCAGAGAGTTGCTGCTATTCTTTGATCTCCTGTTGAGTTTGTAGGTGTACAGAATGGTTTGATCCCTATTCAGCTGAATTCCTGGGACCAGATGAAATTTAGGTCTCCTACTCCTCTGACATCTTGCTCCTCCCATTGCCCATTTTTAAATTATATAATTTTTTTTGGTGTTGAGTATATTATTTATTGTATACTAACCCCTTATCAAATATGTCATTGCAAAAATCTCCTCCCATTTACTAGGTTGCCTTTCTTGTTTTGTTGATTGTTTCCTTTGCCGTTCAGAAGCTTTTTGATATAGTCCCAGTAGTTTATTTTTGCTTTTGTTTCCCTTGTTTTAGGAGACATCTAGAAAAATGTTGCTATAGCTGATGCCATAGAAATTCCTGCCTATGCTTTCTTTGGGGAGTTTATGGTTTCAGATCTCACATTTAGATCTTTCATCCTTCTGAGTTAAGTTTTGTATATAGCCTAAGAAAGTCCAATTTCATTATTTTGTATGTAGCTGCCAGTTTTTCCAGCACCATTTTAAAAAAAGATTTTATTTATTTGACAGAGAGAGAGAACACAAGCAGGGGGAGCAGCAGAGAGAGAGAGAGAAGCAGGCTTACCACTGAGTAGAGAGCCCAATGTGGGACTCAGTCCCAGGACCCTAGGTCATGACCTGAGCCGAAGGCAGATGCTTAACTGACTGACCCAGGTGCCCCAATTCCAGCACCATTTATTAAAGAGACTATATTTTACCCATTGTATATTCTAGCTTCCTTTGTTATAGATTAATTGATCAAAACACATAGGTTTCTTTCTGGGCTTTCTAGTCTGTTCCATTAATACACATGTCTGTTTTTGTGCCAGTACCATACTGTTTTGATTACCACAACTTTGTAGTATATCATGAAGTCTGGAATTGTGATACCTCCAGTTTTGTTCTTAAGATCGCTTTGGCTATTTGGGGTTTTTTGTGGTTCCATATAAATTTTAGGATTTTTTCTTTAGTTCTGTGAAAAATGCTGTTGGTAATTAGATAGGAATTACATTGAATCTGGAGATTGCTTTAGGTAGTATAGACATTTTAACAATATTCTTCCATCCATGAGCATGGGATACCTTCCCATTTGTTTCTGTCACCGTTAATTTCTTTCATCAGTGTTTTATGGTTTCCAGAATACAGGTCTTTCACTTCCTTGGTTAAATTTATTCCTAGGTATTTTATTCTTTTTGGTGCAATTGTAAATGAAATTGTTTTCTTAATTTCTCTTTCTACTGCTTCATTTTTAGTGTTTGTAAATGCAACTGATCTTTGGATATTAATTTTGTATCCTGCAACTTTACTGAATTCATATATTCTAATAGTTTTTTGGTGGAGTCTTTAGGGTTTTCTGTATAGTATCATGTCTTCTGCAAATAGCAGTGGTTTAACGTCTTCCTTTCCAATATGGATGGCTTTTTTTTTTTTTTAATATAATTACCAGGGCTAGGACTTCCAGTACGGTATTGAATAAAAGTGGAAAGAGTGGATATCCCTGTCCTGTTCCTGATCTCAGAGAAAAAACTATTTTTCACCTTTGAGTATGATGTTAGCTGTAGGTTTTTCATAGAGGGACTTTATTATGTTGAGTTATGTTCCCTCTAACCCACTGTGTTGAGAGTTTTTATCATGAACAGATGTTGACTTTTGTCAAATGCTTCTTCTGCTTTGGTTGAGATGATATGGTTTTTAATCCTTTGTGTTGTTGATGTGGTGTATCATGTTAATTGATTTGCAATTGTTGAACCATCCTTGCATCCCTGTAATAAATCCCATTTGATTGTGATGAATGATCCTGTTAATGTATTATTGGATTTGGTTTGCTAATATTTTGTTGATTTTTGCATCTATGTTCATCAGGGATATTGGCCTGTAGGGTTTTTTTTGTGGTGTCTTTGTTTGTTTTGGTACCAGTGTCATGCTGGCCTTATAGAATGTATTTGGAAGCTTTCCTTCCTTTTCTATTTTTTGAAATAACTTGAGGGCAATAGGTATTAGCTCTTTAAATGTTTGGTAGGAGTCACATATGAATCTATTTGGTCCTGGAAATCTATTTTTTGGTATTTTTCTGATTGCTGATTCCATTTTGTTACTAGTAATAAGTCTATTCAGGTTTTCTATTTCTTGATTCAGTGTTGGAAGTTTGTATACTTTTAGGACTTTATTCATTTCTTCTAGGTTGTCTAATTTGTTGGCCTACAATTTTTCATAGTAGTCCCTTTAGTCCTTTGTATTTCTCTGGTGTTAGTTTTTACTTGTCTTTGTTTTTATTTTGGGTCCTCTTTTCTTTTTTAGTCTGGCTGAAGATTAATGTTATCTTTTCAAAGAACCAGCTCCTGGTTTCATTGATCTTTTCTATTTTTTAAAAAAGTTTTTATGTCATTTAGTTCTGCTCCGATCCTTATTTTCTTCCTTCTACTCACTTTGAGTTTTTTTTTTTCTCCTAGTTCCTTTAAGTGTAAGTTTATATTATCTGAGATATTTCCTATTTTTTGAGCTAGGCCTGTATTGCTATATATTTCCCTCTTAAAACTGCTTTTTCTGTGTCCCAAAGTTTTTGGACCGTGTGTTTTCATTTTCCTCCAATTTTTTTAATTTTTACCTTGTTGTTTGCTGATGCATTTGTTGTTTAGTATCATGTTCTTTAACCTCCACATGTTTGTATTTTTTCCATGTAATTGATTTCTCATTTCATACCATTGTGGTTGAAAAAGATGCATGATATGATTCAAACTTCTTAAATTTACTGAGACTTGTTTTGTGGCCTAACATGTGATCTATCCTGGAGAATGTTCCATGTGCACTTATAAAGAATGTATATTCTGTTTTTTGGGGATGGAATATTCTGTATATATCTGTTACGTCCATCTAGTCTAAAGTGTTTGAAGGCACTATTGTATGACACACTCTTATCATGCATGAGTTTCTTTTGTATATATACATGAGTATATGAGAATATTCATTTACTTTCAATAACAGAATTAATACATGTATTCAGCAATAAAATAAACATCTATATGGAGTCTAGAATATTTGAACAAATCCTCTCTATTTAGGCACTCTTTCTCCTTTTCTACCCTTTCCTCCCATAAGTCAGTCACTATACTGGAACTTGTACTTACTATTCCCATGATTTTGAAAATATATAGTTTTAACATGTATAAATATATATATTTAGATATATTTAAACATAACATGTGTATATACATACACATATGCTAAGTGTATGTATATGTGCAAATATATTAAAAACAACTAAAGGAAACATTACATTTTAACTTCAATATACAAAAATTTGGTTATCATGCTGTATGCAATGTTTAGATACTTGTTTTTTAATTCAGTTGCTAAAACTCATTTATATTTATGTCTCACTGTAGTCTATTGGTTGTATATGTTTTGCATTATAGCACTGCATAAATATGCTATGATATTAAACCACCCTCCTGTTCATCAGTGTTAGTTTGTAGCCTTGTGTTGCTCTGAATATCCTTGTATATACCTCCTGATGCATATGGGCAAAGTTTTCTTTTGAGACAACTAGGAGGAGAATTACTAAGTTATGCTTAATTTTATAAGATTATACCATCATGTCTCCTAAAATGGTTTAGTAATTTACCTCTCATGAACAATTACAAGTTGTGAGACACTAAAACTTTGCCTATCTGATTAATAACATATTTGATACATCTTTAATGTTTTTCTTTTCTGTTTATTCCAATTTACACTCATTCTATTCGGAGATTTTCCTTTTTTTCTCATCTGTACATTATTACATTACAATCTTGGAACACTTATAACAAAGGATGAATATAAAGTGTCTCCACCTAGTATATATCAACTTTATAACTTATTTTTCCATTTTATTTAAGATATCTTTGAGGAATATTTTGTTAAATAAAATTTGTCAATATTTTCTTATATTAGAATGTATTTAAAAATGCTAAAAATACTTCCTTACTCAGTTTAGAGAAATATTAATCTGTATTTTGTACTAAAATTTGTTAAAGTTTTGCATTTGTCATTTGAGAGAGAGAGCGAGCGAGCATGGGGGGAGGGGCGGGGAGAGAGAGAGTCTTAATCAGACTCTGCATTCAGCATGGAGCCTGATGCAGGGCTTGATTTTAAGACCCTGAGATCACAACCTGAGCCAAAATGAAGTCAGATGCTTAATTGACCCACTTAGGTGCCCCTGGGTTAATTTTTATGTATGAGGTAAGATAGATATGCAATCTACTTTTCTATATAGAGGAAATATTTTGATAGGTGTATGTATTGAATAAACTTTTCCCTTTTGACCTATCAAATTTGTCAGATATAAAAATTCTATATATTCTGTGCATCAAATTTCCTTTATGAAATCTATGGATCTGTTTTTGGGGGTTACTTTATTTGTCCCTTTATCCTATGAATTTCTAGGGCCTGCATTATAAACCTTTATATGTAATAGGGTAAGCTCCCTTCTCCTAGCTTTTTTTCCTCAGAAATATAAAAGGTATTATTGATTCTTCATAATTTTGGAAACAACACAGTTATTCATGTTTCCATGAGCAACCTGATTTGTATTTAGCCCAGAATTATATTCTATAGGATAATTTGACATTTCAATATTTAATGTTTTAATTTCCATGAACATAGTATGTTTAAAATTTTTTAGGCCATCCTTAAACTCTAAGTATTATAACTTATTCATTAGAACTTGTATACTACATTTTATTTATTTCTAAGAATTTTATATTTATATTTATAATATATATTTATATATATTTATAATGGGATATTTAATTTTTTTTCTAAATTTTGTTGATGTATAGTATTTAATTAAATCTTATTAATTGAATTATTTTATAAAACTTACATCTTGCTAAACATTCCTTGTATTCCTAAAAATTAGTTGACATTTTCCTTTTTTCTGATATAAGGTAATTATTTTAAAAGTTTCATTTTGAAATGTGACTTTAAGCTTTGAAATGAAACCGTCCTTATTTTTTTTATTTGTGTAATACACCAAGTTTCTTATGCAGAGAGTCTCAAATTCTTCTTGTTTAGAAGGGTTATAATACTAGCACTTATTTTACAGGCTTGTTAAGAAGATGAAGTAAGATATTACATATAAAGCACATTGTGTGGTACTGGGTATGCAGTAAGTATTCAATATATGTTAACTAATCTAAACTTGTTTTATTAGAAGCATAATCATGATTAAAATCTAGAGTAATTCTTGTGGCACCTGGTTGGCACCGTTGGTTCAGCATCTGGCTCTGGGTTTCAGCTTAGGTCATGACCTCAGGGTCCTGAGACCGAGCCCTGCATCAGGCCCCATGCTCAGCGTGGAGTCTGCTTAAGACTCTCTCCCTCTGCCACCTCCCCATAAAATAAATAAATCTTTAAAGTCTAGAGTTACTCTGAGTCCTGCAATTATGAGTAATGCTTAGCTACCGTATGGCATCATCGTGACTGGGAATGCTAATGCAGTAAAATGAGCACATAAAACGAAAATGTGGAAGTCACTTTAAAGGCAGAATTTCAGCAAGGTAAAAGTAGATAGAGCAAGACTTAATCTAAGGTGATGCCTAGAATGTAACAGAAATGGTAGAATCAGAAATTAGACATTTTCAAGAAGTGCAGCACACATGACGATCTAATCCTACTGAAATTTTATTTTCTCTCTGTAGTTACAAGTTGTAATGCTCAAGCCTTGTGAGTTGAAGGACGAACCTGTGTGCAAGAGTCTCCTTCAACTCTTGGTTCATAAACAATATCAAGTTTCTGGAAATGCAAGCTTAAGCAATGGACCCTGGCACACTCTGAACAAGGTGTGAGTTCTTGGCTTTGAAATAAAAATATATCTTCTTCAAATATTATTGAGTTTCTCCAATTTAAACATTAAGTATTTTTAGTTTTACCATCCTTTTCCTCACAATAATTGCTAGCAACCCTATTCCTTCAATGGAATATTTCAAAATCTTATGGAGATTTCCATGCATATGCAACTTCAAGACAAAAATCTTGCCTCTCCAAGCAGATTTCTGCTCTATTGTACCATAGAAAATAAAATTAATAATTTTAGTATTTAACAAAATTGTAAGGGTAATCAAATCTTCCTTATTATGTACAAAGTCAGAGTACTCCTAAAAACCTGGTCCCAATTCCCTAATCCCTTAGGCCACTGTTATTCAAGTTAAATCACTTTAAACATTAGAAAGAATTATACACAGTTAAGTTGGTATTATTATTTTCTAGGGAGAATAAAAAAGCTATTTTCTTCATACCCTCATGGGGTAATACCATTCTATAAGCTCTTTTTATCAATTATATGTGCCCATGGAATGAACATTTTTGTTAAAGTATATAAAAATTAACACTCAAATATTGTTTCTAAATTTCAAACGTTCAGACATTTTTAGTAATACCCATTTTATTGACACCCACAATTTTTAAGTTCATATACACCTAATATAACTACTTTTATATAATCTAAGTTTACTTTTTACCATAAAAGTTCTCCCTTCTTAAACTTGCATAGATCTTTGCAGACCTCACTTTTTTTAGTTTCCACTTTATATAGATAAATATTGAAATAAAAAATTTTTATGGAACTGTTACATTTCTGCAGTTCTAATTTTGTCTGCATTTGTTAATATAACATGTATTTGTTAATATGTTAGGCTTATGTTGCATTTTAATCATATTTTACCTAAAGTTAGTTATTCAAATCAATAGACAGTGTTATCGATTTAATAGGTAAAGGTGACAAAAATATGTGAGTGCAATTATATACTATTACCTAATTTTTCTCTTGATCATATAAATAAAGTAATAGGCTAATAATAATGTTTGCCTAATAATATTCTGGAACCTCAGCTTACTTCACATTTTAATCCTCTTTCCTAAATATCTACTTGGCTAAACAGCACTTATTTGGCATTACACTGTGAGTTCCAAGGACAGTTCCTAAATGACTTAATTATGAATGAGAAATATTATCTTTGAAAATTTTTTAAGGCATAATTTTTAGCTTGTATGCTTTCATTTTAGATTTCAATATATGAATAGTAATATGGGATATATGGTAACTACTTAGAAAGCTTAATCACAGACTGGTATTATTAGTTTAAGGAATATTGCAGTTCAACTACATGAAAAAAAGTGAGTCCAGTATGATACTATAATACATAAAAGTTATATTCACAATTAGAGTACCTGGAGTAAATAAGTTTTGTGATTGGTTTTGGAAATGTATACCAAAAGTGATGGTTTTTTATTTATCATTTAGTGAAAGGTCTGAAAAATACCAGAAAAACATAAAAGCTCTCTTAGTACAAATATTTTTCATTATGATCATGAAAAAGATTCACCTGAATGGTTACTAAAAGTATTACATTTAATTATAGTCCATCACTCTGATGATAGAACATTCTGTAGACTTTAAAAAGTTTAGTTAGCTTTTATAAATCCTTATTGTGAGTATGACATTTCTCATGTTAAACATAAAACTTTGTTTAGAAGTTTTGACATTTTCTAAATCTGTGCCATGCTTTCATAAAATTTACAGTAAAAAAAAAAAAAGAAAACTTTTAAGTAACTTCAAGGATGTTTTAAGTACAATGGAAAGTGACCAAGGTGTAATCCAGGCCTTCTTAAGTCCTCATCTGGCTACCTCAAGGACTTGGCTAAAATGAAGACCATATTGCCCCACTAGACAAATCCCTTAATAGCCTCCAGTAGCTACAGAATGTATCTCAGTGACCAGGTTAGCCCATAAACCCTCTTCTATTTTCCTCTCTCACATTACCTCCTCCCAGGGTAACTGCAGGTTTTTTTGTTTTGTTTTGTTCCTCCAGCAACCCTGAACTTTCTGCAGTTCTCAGCATACAACACAGAGGGTTTGGTGGTAGCAGTGGTGGGCATGTTCTCTTTTTTTCTTTTCCAAGGCCTTTACTTACATTCTATCTTCTCTCTGGAATGGACGACCCTACTCCTAAAATCCTTTAAAACAAGCTTCTTAAACTTTAACATGTTTATGAATTACCTTAGTGTCCTGTTAAAATGCAAATAATTCAGTTGGTCTCAGGTAAGCCTCAAGATTTTTGCATTTTGCCAAGTTCCCAGATGATACTGATGATGCTCATCCTTGGAATAATCTGTGAGTAGAAGTCAATACAATTACCCATGCTTGAATGCTGTAGCTTTCCTTAGATACTCAGTTATAACTGTTATTTATATACTTATCAAACTATACTGGTCATTTTCTGTTTCTCTCATAGACTGTGAACTTCTTGATAATGGTGTAGTCATATATTGTATGAGCATGTGTATATGTATATATGGGGTATGTCTATATACACACAACTTATATAAATACTGAAGTATATATATACTTTATATATACTTAACTTTCTCTGCCCCCAGCTGTGCACTAGATCCCATTTTCTTTCACCTGCTCAAGAATGTACATAGTTGCATCAATATGTAGTGCTTGGTCATATATCATCTGGTTTCTTTCCCTATTTTATCATCATTCCCATCCAGGGCTTTCTACTGATTCTTCCTTCTGCCTAGAATCTTCTTTCAACAGATATTTGAATGATTAACATCTTTCATGTATTTACTCACATCTGAGACCAGACTCCATATTTAATATTGCAACCTGTTCCCAAAGCAAGAACACTGATTTTTTTTCTAACAGTTATATGATTTATATATTAGCTTAGTCTCTCTCCACTGGAATGTAAATTGCATGCAGAAAAGATATTCATTTTATTCATGTGTATATTTCTAGTGCTTGGAATAGTGTTTAAAAATAAGAGAATAAATGGATGATTGATGGGTTAAAGCAACAGACGCCCTTCCGCTGTTAAAAGTCTTTGCCAAGAAAGTAGGCTGTAATTTAAAAAACTCTGTATCAATAGTATCCTAAAACTTTTATATGCTAGATAAATCCAATTCAACATATATTGTGAGTAGAGAATAATTGCTTTGTTCCTACTGCTACTCTGTCAAAGCTCCAGGCAGTCTGGCTAAAACCTGGGTAGATTCCCAAAAATTTATGATTCAAGAAAAATGTGTTCAAACCATATCTTTATAATCTGGTCACACTGGCAATATAACAAGGTCCAAGCTATAGTCCAAGCCTTGGTAATATGGAGACAATGATTTCAGCCAGAAAAAAAAAAAAAAAAAAAAAAAGCTGCAATTTCTGGAAAATACTCATTTCTACCATTGCAGAGAAAGGAAAATAATACAAAGGCTAGAAAAGGAAAGCTTGTTAGATGTTGCACATGGCAGTACATAAACCCTATTTTTACTTGTATAATAAATCTTTATCTAAATCTAACTGAAAACAGTTGATAATCAGTTTTGATACATCCTTTCATTAGCAACTGAACAGGACTGATTCCTGTCACAGAAATTTAACTGACAGGTTGAGCATGGAGTATTCTGGCAAGTCCTCCTGGCAAATCTGGTCCAACTCTGCTCCAGGGCATCCACAGTGGGATGTCTTTATAATCTCTCCAGGCTGGAATTTGATGAAGGTAAGAAGGAATGATGGCACAAATTCAAGTAAATATCCTATTCACAAATTCCCTAAATCCAACTCATGTAATGCAGAGCCTTTGTAAGGAATGAGTGGGTGTGACAACTTGCCAACTTCAAATAATTAACAGACTAAATCTTGTACAGATATTTATAATTGGAACTGAAGTATTCTGAACCATTTTATTAAGGATTATACCACAATATGCTCTTCTCCTTAAAAAAAAAAAAAGGCAAAATTCAATAGGAATATTTTACTAAAACCTCACTCACTGATCTCTAATGGAAAGTGGTTGCATTTTGAGAAGTTTATAGTTTGTGTTACATGATTCCACCTATTTTTCAATGTTAACGTTAACTTCAAGTCTTTAAATGTAATAATGCATTCCTACCTATATAGAAATTATTGAATGATTTAAATTCAGTGACTTCAAATTATTACCAAGGTATTCAAAAATTGAGATCTCATTTTATTTAAATATCTGTTTATTTATGATCTAATGTGATCTCATTTTGATAGAATATAAAATGTGTGATTTTATAACCTGTGATAAGTGTGTTTTACCAGAATTATTTGTTTCCTTACTGACTTTTTTATACATATATCATTGAATTTCATAGAATTTTCAAGCTTCATGAAACTGGTTGCTAAATTTCTACCAAGTTTTTTCCATGTAAAGTAAGTAGCTTCATTGTCTCCTGGACAGTTGTTAAGATGCTTGAGAAAAGTGAAGCTAGCACTGGATAGAAACACTGCTGAAATAATTTATTGACCTTTGAGGTTCTATAAACTATAACTTAGCTAAGGTGACAATACAATTGTTGTCAGTATAAGGTTAGTGAACTAATATGAGTATATCTCAGCTAAATAATCTGTGACTTATACTTTTTGCTCTAAAAAACTTAATTTCTGCTTATAAATACATTGGTTTAATCCCCACAAGGTTCAGATCTGAGATATTCCCATTTTAAGGAAACTGTATTTTTGGAAACCTGGAGACCATTTTCTCTATGAAAGCCTTATAGTGCATGCAATGATAATAACATTTCCAATGATTTGAACCAATCATTTCTCCAGAGGCAGTTTTGCCTCAGCAACAAAAGCCAGAATAATTTCCAAGTGGTTGTGCTTTAGTGCCAGTGTTTCTTTCTCTTTGGAGGCACATGTGGATAAATCTGTAATAAACCTCAACATTCTTAACAAAAAAAAAAAAAAAAGTATGAAAACAATAGAAGAATTAGAAGAGAATAATAAATTTGGAGAACTGACACTTCCTGGTTTTAACACTTACTCAAAAACTATAGGATTCACAATTTTTAACTGGCAGGATATACATTTAGGTCAATGGAATAAAATTTGTGTCCACAGACCAGAAAGAAACTTACTTACATTTGTGGTTAACTGGATATTGGCATGTTATTTCAATAAGAAAGAATAATCGTTTCAACAAATAGTTCTGGGCCAACTAGATATCCACAAGCAAAACATTGAAGTTGAACCCCTATCTCACCTCACCTCATTTATAAAAATGAACTCAGAATGTACTATACATCTAAATATAAGACCTAAAACTATAAAACTCTTAGGACAAAATATGGTAGTAAATCTCTATTGCATTGAATTAGGCAGTATTTTTTATATGTAAAACCAAAACACAAAAACAGAAAATTTTGATGAAACCAATTTGTTTTATGCTTTAAATAAAAGTGCCAAGAATTTGAAAAGACAATCTACCTAATGAGAAAATACTTGCAAATCCTATATCTGAGAAGGGACTTGTGTCCAGAATATACAAAAACAAAACAAAAATAACCCAATTAGAAATGGGCAAAGTATCTGGATATATATTTTTCCCAAGAAAATATGCAAGTGACCCTTTAGTATATGAAAACATGATCAGCATCATTAGTTACTAGGAAATTCAAATCAAAGCCACAATATGATACCATGTCACCTCTACCAGGATAGCTATAATGAAAAAGATGGACTCTAACAAGTGTTGGTGAGAATGTGGAGAAATTGGAACCCCCAAACATTGCTTGTGAGAATATAAAATATTGCAGCCATTGTAAGAAGTAGTTTGACAGTCCTTAAAAATGTAAACATTAAGAATTGTCATATGATCCAGTAATTACAAGGGAAATGAAAACCTACATCTACACAAAAACTTGTATATAAATATTCATAGCACCATTTTCATAATAGCCAAAAACTGAAAATAACCCAAATACTCATCAACTGAAGAATGAGAAAGATAGGTGGTATGTCCATATAATGGAATATTATTTGGTCATAAAAAGAACTGATCCATACTACAATGTGGATGAACCTTGAAAATATTATACTAAGTGAAAGAAACCAGTCACAAAAGGTCATATGTTCTATGATTCCATTTACATGAAATGTCCAAAATAGGTAGATCCATAGAGACAGAAAGTAGATTAGTGGTTAGTAAAGGGAGAATGGGCAATGGCTGCTGGTGGGTAGGTAGTTTCTTTTTGGGATGATGACAAATCTTTTAAAATTAGATTATAGTAATTGTTGCACAACTCTGATTTTACTAAAAACCATTGAATTGAGCACTTTAAATGAATTAATTTTGTGGTATGTGAATTAGTTACCAATTAGTTCTTAAAGCAAACAAACAGAAGTAAATATTAAGGCAAATAAAAATTAGTTTTAGGGTATCTACAAAAGAAGTCAATTGAATACAGTGATTCCAAAATTCTTAAGAGTATTAAGTAATTGCATCAATTGAATCTAGAATATCTCATTGCTTTATCTCTATATAATGAACTTTTGAAATACTCAAGAATTGAGAGTTTAAATGGACATTGATGCCTTAATCTAAAAAATATTGACATTTCTTTAAAATGTTTCAACCCAGATAATCTTATATGATTATTGGTATTTATATACAAAGGATTCTATTAAACAGTTTATTCCAGCTCAGAGCTAGTTTTCTTTTCTTTTCAATAAATTAAACCAGCATCATGACCAGTGGGAGCTAAGCACTTGACATCCTACAATGCTGGTGTTTCTTAATTTATGTCCTGAGGGACTAATACTGAGAATATGTTCAGGGTACCATAGCAACTGCAGAATCAAAGCAATGATATCATATGGCAAGTTTGTAGCTGAGAGAACACTTCAGGATTCTATGGGATCACCTGGGGCAGCAATATTACAAGTGTTCATGGTGTGGCATCTTGATAAGGGACACTTAATTGGTGTTAATTTTATCCAAATTGAGGACAATATAGAGCATCTCTTTCCATAGAGTAGAATTGTCTCATAAAGACGTGTTACAAAACATTAAGGATGTTTAATTTGTAATAGTGTTTCACAAGGGTTTTGATATGGATCTTTATTAAAACTGACTTCAAGTTGCTTTAACCTTAGTAATATGCTAAAATGTTTGTGCAGGGAATAACAATATCTTGTCTAACATCAAAGGAAGACAAAACATTGTCAACTAATATCAATATTAATTTTCATGACAACAGCAGTTGTATTTGATCATCACCTGATATACATATTCCCCACTTTTCTCTTTGAGAATCTGAATAGTGAGAACACTAATAAAGTACCCAGGGAACCAACAATCCCTCCTTTCCTATTTCATTTTACTCAATTAACATACAACAGATGTCAGCTTTCAGAGAAGCTTTTTAAGAGCACTGGGCTATGTGCCTCTTTGCCTTTGGATATTGGAATGAATTCCACCATCATGAAACTCAATGAAAGAAATAAAATTGCCATTTTCTCCCCAAGTTCCAATCTGTTATCACATATCATAAGCCACCAGGCTTAACATCCAACTAATGTTGAATACAGGTATAAAAATCCAGTTATTTCTCCGTATTCTCTTAATCCAAAAAAAAAATTATGAAAACATTAGTTATAAAAATCAAAGGTGAAATGGGATTAAAATTATGAAGCTCTCTAAAGGAATTTAAACATTAAGAACAAGAGGATTCAGTACAAAACTACTCAATTTTACTTATTAAAACATGTTTTGGGGGTGCCTCAACGGGTTAAGCATCTAACTCGATCTCTGCTCAGGCCTTGATCTCAGGATCATGAGCCCAGCATGGAGCCCACTTAAAAAAAAAAAAGAGCAAAAAACATGATTTGGAAACTCTCTTGGCTCTGTACTCTAGCAATTCGGCCAGTTATTAAGACTGTCCTCTGTGTAGATGGCCTATGGCATGGCAGGCACTGACAAAAATCTGTTTCCACAACAAGGTGGAATTTTATTAAGAACCCCATGACCTGCATCCAAAAAAAAAAAAAAAAAAGAAGGAAAAACAAGTTAGGAACTAATGGAATATTTAAAAACCAGTAAGTATTCTTAATTAATCGATTACAACTAATGTTCATATTATTAATACAAAAATTAGATATCCAAAATTAGTAAGAGAAGTAGTTATTTCAAAATGAAATTGATAAAGTGGAAAAAAAGTCTTCAAAAAGGTGTTTTATAAACAAGTAGACTACAAAAAAGCAATACAGAAATGAATACAAATGAAGAGAAAGGCAAAAAATAAAATAAATCAAAGGACTAATCCTTAGCTTCCCACAGAGGAAAGAAAAGATATTGTAATGTAATATTCATTTGTTTAAATTTAAAAGTGAACCCCTAAATCTCTAAAAGGAGCTATAATGAAAGATGGGTAATGTATGATAACAGGAAGAAATATTTTCTTCCACAATACACATATTTTTCCAGATTATAATTTCCAAAATGACAAAAGCATGCAGGTGAAGTTACTTACCCTGCAACTTCTTGAATGAATACCCTTAGGTCAGAGGTACCTAAAAGCTTTTATATGGGCTTCTTTCCTGGAATAGAAAATAAGACAGGACAAACTAAATCTTTCTTCCATTGAATAAGATTCAAATAGAAAACCTTATACTGAAATATATACCCTTCCATTTTAAGAAAAGATTTATATTGACTTGTAAATGAACTTTTGCATGTATAACCTATGAGCATGATTATTGGATACATTCCCATGAAAGTTTCAAAGAACCTTAAGGGATTCCAAAACTGCAATGTTTCTAAAACTGTTTTGGAAACAGATATGGACACCTCATTGTTTGTTGAATTATATTTAAGCTTCTGAGCTCCAAAATTCCTGCATTTGTCTACTATAAATTTGATTATGTAACTGGACCTATAGCCATATCTTTCCAGATAATTCCTCAAGAAACTTCCATTAATTTCCTCTGAATAATGTTGATGACTGCTATCTGGAATAATCAGCATTTGTGGCAGTAACTAAATTGCTGAAAACAAGAGAAAAGAGGAGTTAACTGGCACATTAGGATAAGTGTTTAAATGTATTTAAGTATTTTACATATTCCTAGTAAAAATAAGTTCATGATTTTTCCCTGTTGTCATAGTTAAGCTACTTTGACAACAAGAAATAGTAAATGGAAAATGTCATGTTTTACAAACTTTATGCAGTCTTGAAATATAAAGAAAACATTTCTCCCACTAAATAATAAGTAGAATAAAGTTGGCATATTTTAATTTCAACACACCACTTCCAGTCATAGCATTAGTGATATTACAAAAGTCAAAGTAGACTCGTTAGTGCTGATAGGATAAAGACAGATGACCAGTACCTAAAGCATATTCCTTAAAATGAAAATCCAATTCTGACATATGAAAACTAATGATAAAATAGTAAGCATTCTTTCAATAGAGTAATATGCATTCCACAATTTCAAAATATTTCTTTGCACATTTCTTTGAGCATAATCTCTCCTACAATCTGAGTCACTGGAACCAACTGCTCTGCTATTTATTTTGAGCTATCTATTCAAAGTCAATATAATGAAAAGAGTGAAAAACATCTTTATTATAAAAATAGTTTTGACCTCACAGAACCTCCAGAAAGATTCTGTAGGACCACCAGCATTGGGAATTCCTAGTTTGAAGGATGTTTTCTCAATACAATACATTCCAAGTTGGATGAGCTCTTAACGTATTTAGTTTACTTTGCATTTGGCTAGAAGTTACTAGAAACAGTATGGAAAAAACATCCTCATATATCTGATACAAACTTCCTTGCATGTAGATTACATGGAGATGGAGAAGCATGTCATCCAACCTGCTCGGGAATGAAGGCTTCTCATGTTAAGAAGGCCACACAACAATATCTGCTTTAAAAGACAACAGCTTGTGAATCACTATATTGTAGACTTGAAACTATTACTATACTATATGTTAACTCACTGAAATTTAAATGAAAACTTAAAAAGAGCATTAAAAGACCCTAGCTTGGAATGCCGCTATTCAATTCATCTAAGACTACCTGTATAAAGTTTTGGAGATTTCTTCCATTAATAGTGTGCACGTCCTACCACACTTAGCCTCTTGATAAAGAACTAAAGATAAGTGAGTAAATGAAAGCAAACAAACATGCCTTAAGTGCATATAAGTGAAGTGGGATATGGATTGGAAAAATTCCTGAGTGCTATTGGTGATCTTGTTTACACACATCCACTTTGCCCTCCACACCTAGGCCATTGAGTGGACACATTCTTTGTGGAGAGGCCAGTGTAAAACTTTCTACATCTATTTGGTGAGATAAAAAATCATGTAACTCTTTGGAATTCTAATTTTTCCTATATTTGAGTAAATATAAACTGATAAAACTATTATTTTACATTAAGATTATGATGGATATTTTATGTAACAGAAATCGTAAACATCAAAGAAATGTTGTATTAGCTAAGGACTAGAATGTCCTGGGCTATTAGTTCACTCTGTTATTCAGGGAATTTTGTGAAAAATAGCCATCACTATAGAATACCAGTTATTATACTTACATAAGACAACACTACTTATTATACACCTCAATTTAGTAATGTGAGTATATTTCTCCTTTTGAACATTATTCATTAAAATTGAGGGTTTTTTTCCCCCCAAAGACCATATTCTTCTAGAAGGCAATATGCCATGAAGTGTTTAATTTTGTATGCTTAGTACTTAAAATGCAGTTTGGTAGTATAGGTACTGAAGTAAATGCTATAATGCTAGAGATGTTTAATAGAATTTTAGCATGTAGGAGTTTTAGGGACTTTTAGCAGACTTTATTTTCTAGAGCAGTTTTAGGTTTACATAAAAATTGAAGGGAAAGTAAAGAATTCTCATGTAACCCCTCTGCTGCCCACCTCCCCCACCCCACTTTTTTCCTATTAACATCTTGTGTTAGTGTGGAATAGACAAAAGATAATGGTGTCTTGAGCAAGACTGGCAGTCATGAGGTTGGTGATAAGTGGTCACATTTGTGATATATTAGAAATAAGAGACTTCAAGAACGTGTGGATTGATTTTATATGGAGTAGGGGAGAAAGAAGAGCTAAAAATGAGTCAACTATTTTGCCTGAGCACTGGAATAGCTACAGATGCAAGTTTGAAGGTATAAATTTGAGACAGATCAATATAAAGATGGATTCTGAAGCCATGAGGGTTAAAGATAACCTCTCTGTGGTGAGTGTAGCAAAAACAGAGGGATAACTTTGGAGACCCTCATGCATGCCAAATTGGAGACATGAAGAGAAATCAACAGAGATCAACAAGTACAACAGATGATTGTACAAGAAACAAGAAACACTACTTTTTCTAGAATCCAGGTAAGTAAATTAGCTTAAGAAGGTGACTGACTGGGTGTGTCAAATCATGATATTTTCAGAAAGATGAAGACTGAGAATGAACCATTGGCTTTAGACATATGGGAAACATTTGTGATCTTGACATCTTTTCTTTTGGTAAAGAGGAACTAGTCAGACTATCCCTGCTGGGATTTAGAAAGAGAATGAAGTAAAGCTAAATAAATATATTTCTTTCAAGGATTTTTGTTGTGAAGGGATGGATTGAAATTTTTAGTAGCAGCAATGGAATGTGTGCTTAAAGGAAGCTCGTTTATTTTAAACATTTTATACATAAAATCTTTATGCATGTATGTGTATAAATACATATGTATGTTTATATGCATGTATGCACATCTATACCATAAATACATCTCAGATATATATTTATATATATCAGATATGTATATCTCTATTACTGAGATATATAATCAGATATATGTATAGATAATCACCATTGTTGCATTTTTACATCATCATTGTATCATTGCTACTTAATTAGGACCTGGCACTTGGTAAGACCTTAGTACACAGTAGCTTTTCATGCAAAAATTCATGTGTAGGATGAATGACAGTTCACTTATTGGTATTTTATGTCATAGTCCGTGGTTATCTGTCAATCACAGCAATACTGCACATATGTACTGCTTAAGGAAAAAAATTCTATCACTGAATATGGAATACTTTTACTATGAAGTAGTTTTAATTTGACTAAAACTTAAAGATTACCTTCTCCATCAATCTGCCACTAGTCTAAAATTTTGCTGATGTCATAAAGTGTAAAACTGCACATTGAACAAGATTTTAAACTGCCAGAGCTTTAAAGTTAAAAAGTGAATGTTCCAAATGATTTACACCTGGACGTAGCATGCAAAACCATCAAAATGAGTCTTGCCTGTTGCATATAGAAAATTCCATTTCTAAAATTATATACATTGATATAATAAAAACTGAGTGCCTATAAAGGGTATGTGCTTATGGCAATCAAGAAAATTTAAAAATGTGCTTTACATTGTTTTATGATGTATTAGAGTTGAAAAAACATTTTAATAAAGTCAAGGAGCAAACTGTTTCCATAGGATAATGGATATGAAAAACATTTACTAAAGTCATCTAAACCATCATGTTGCCTCAAACAATGGGTCCTGTAGTCCACCTCTAATGAAGGAACTCTATTCATAAAGATCTTGTGAGCCCTGTTTAACACTTCTGAGAGGACATTACAAAACAGCTGTGGAAAATTTGATGATTTAAAAATTTTGAATAGTATGAGTTTATATTAGCTTTGAATAAAAGTTCTAAAGAATAATGCTGGAAAAATGTCTGTTCATGTCTTCTACCCATTTCTTGATTGGATCATTTGTTCTTTGGGTGTTGAGTTTGACAAGTTCTTTATAGATTTTGGATACTAGCCCTTTATCTGATATGTCATTTGCAAATATCTTCTCCCATTCTGTCAGTTGTCATCCAAATGGCCAACAGACACATAAAGTGCTCAACATCGCCCGGCATCAGGGAAATCCAAATCAAAACCTCAGTGAGATACCACCTCATACCAATCATAATGGCTAAAATTAACAAGTCAGGAAATGACAGGTGTTGGCAGGGATGCGGAGAAAGGGGAACCCTCCTACACTGCTGATGGGAACGCAAGCTGGTGCAGCCACTCTGGAAAACAGTATGGAGGTTCCTCAAAAAGTTGAAAATAGAGCTACCATACGATCCAGCAATCGCACTACTGGGCATTTACCCCAAAGATGCAAATGTAGTGATCCGAAGGGGTACGTGCACCCCAATGTTTATAGCAGCAATGTCCACAATAGCCAAACTATGGAAAGAGCCAAGATGTCCATCAACAGATGAATGGATAAAGAAGATGTGGTGTGTATATATATACAATGGAATATTATGCAGCCATCAAAAGGAATGAGATCTTGCCATTTGCAATGACGTGGATGGAACTGGAGGGTATTATGTTGAGTGAAATAAGTCAATCAGAGAAAGACATGTATATGATTTCACTGATATGAGGAATTCTTAATCTCAGGAAACAAACAAGGTTGCTGGAGTGGTGGGGGGTGGGAGGGATGGGGTGGCTGGGTGATAGACATGGAGAAGGTATGTGCTATGGTGAGTGCTGTGAATTGTGTAGGACTGTTGAATCACAGACCTGTACCTCTGAAACAAATAATACATGATATGTTAAAAAGAAGATAGTAGGAAGGGAAAAATGAAGGGGGGGAAATAGGAGGGGGGAGATGAATCATGAGAGACTATGGACTCTGAGAAACAAACTGAGGGTTCTAGAGGGGAGGGGAGTGGGGGAGATGGGTTAGCCTGGTGATGAGTATTAAAGAGGGCACGTACAGAATGGAGAACTGGGTGTTATACGCGAACAATGAATCATGGAACACTACATCAAAAACTAATGATGTAATGTATGGTGATTAACGTAACATAATAATAAAAAAAAAGAATAATGCTAGAAGTGGAAGGTGAACCTCATTTAATCCTACTCTGTAAATTCATCATTGACATAGCTGAGGAACAGAAAAACTGGCTCATTTTTTAAACACTAGCCAGCAAGGTGAGTGGGACTTCCCAGACCACTTTCTGATACCTTCCCAACCCCCCATGCTTATTTTTATTGTACATTTGGATGCTATTTCTGTAATTCTCTTTTTCTAGAATATAAGTTCTTAGAGAATTGGGACTACAGGTCTATTTCTATGTATAAAGTTGAAAAAATAACATAAATACACAACAGAATAAATATGACAATGTTTTGGGGTCTATCCATAGGTGTCATTTTGGAGACTTTAAATTCTCAGTCTCTGCCTCCTTCTTTTCTCCCACCTGCAGAACTAATATATTTCCATATTTGTTTTCTAGAGAGTTTCCTGGCTTTAGTTAAGGAAGATTTTAAGGAGCCCAGGATTACCATTCTGAAACATTTGTTGATCATTTGTTTTTACACTGAGCCTCTAAAGTGTTCTGCTTCATTCTGAGATCAAGACATCACCTCTCAGCTTTGAGACTAGATTTTTTTCTTGATACACTGCTGAGTATTCCAGTTCCTTTTCAGTTGAGGCCCTGATTGAATCACAACGGTCTTCTCTGTCAGAACAAAAGTTCTCTGCTTTAGAAACCCATGCAAGAAGGTTTTATGAGGGACAGTGATAATTGTATGCCAACTCCAAGGACTCCCTACTCCTGGATTCTTCAGAATCATGTTTAGAAAACCCCTTTTGGAATTATCTTGTGTGGATCACCTACCAAAATAATTTCAATCTAGGTTTGACATTTTAGCTCTGGCTTACCTCCATTCTGACATGCTGATTTATGGATCTCAACTCTCTTATTTGGCTCTACTCTTTGATTCTTCTAGAGTTATGTCCAGTTGTGTCCTGAAATATGATAATCAGCCCTGGAACATACAAATTGGAATTCAATGTACTACTTTAGCTCTGAAAAAGCATTTTTGATTTATAGAGCATGACACCAACAAGATGGCAACATAAGTCATTCCTGACTTTGTTCCCCCTCACAAGAAGAATAACTAACAACTATTTATGGCCAAAACACCACGGAGAGAATCCTGGAACATGGAAATGAGGCTGAAGCACCACCCTGCAGCACAGAGACCAAGACAGACTGCTTTAGAAAGTAAGAAGAATGGCTACTGGAAACTAACAAAGCTCTAATAACTGATCATAAAGGAATGGAGATATATGAACTGTCAGACAAAAATTCAGAATAATCCTCTTAAAGAATTGTAGTAAACTTATAAGAACATATAGTCAACTAAATAAAAAGGAAAATAATGAATCAACAAAATGAGAAGTTTGACAAAGAAATAGAAACCATAAAAAAATGAGAAGTCCTAGAGTTGAAAAACACACTGAACTGAAGAATTCAATGGAGAACTTCAGAAGCAGACTGGACCATGCTGAAGAAAGAATCAATGACCTGGAAGATAAGAGGTTTTAAATTATCCACCAGAGCAAAAAGAAAAAAGAAGAAAGCCTTGGGACACAATGAAAAAAAAAAAATCACATTATGGGAATTCCAGGAGAAGAGAAAAAGGGAAGAAACAATATTTAAAGCAATAAAATGGCTGAAAACTTTACAAGTCCAAGAGAGAAAAAGACATCCAGATCCAAGAGGCCTAAAAAATTCCAAATAGGTTGAACCAAATAGGGCTAGACCAAGACACATAACTGTCAAATCAAAGACAGCTTATTTTAAAAGCATCAAAAGAGAGAAGTTACATACAAGGGGACCCTATAAGACAATTGGTAGATTCTCAACAGAAACTTTTCAGTCCAGAAGAGAATGGGGTGACATATTCAAAATATTGAAAGGAAATGACTTTCAGGGACAAATAAATGCTGAGGAAATTCATCACCACTAGCTAAAAGGAGTTCCATGATTGGAAATAAAACAATGTTAGTTAACATCATAAAAACATAAGGTAGTATAAAACTCACCAGTAATGGTATATATATAGTCAAAGTTGGATTCTGTAATATGGTAATGGTGGAGCATTAAGGATTTAACAACTCTACTTTAAACGTTAAAAGAGTAAAAATAACCATAACCATAATAAATGGTTATTGTGCCATATAAAAAAATATGTAAACTGTAACACTGATAACCTAAAATGTGAGGGAGAGAAGAAGTAAAAGTGTAAAGCTTAGGTATTAATTTAAAATAGGGTGTTGTAATTTAAAAATATTTTAGGTAACCCTCATCATAGCCACAAGGGAAAAACCTGGAGTACTCACACATAAGAACATGATAAAGAAGTCAAAGGATATTGATCTCATGTAGCATCAAAACATACACACACACACACACACACACACACACACACACACACACACACAAGATAGCAGGAGAAGAAATAAGAACAATGGATCTGCAAGACAACCAGAAAACAATGAACAAAACAGCAATAGGAAGTTCTTATCAATAATTACATCAAATAAAAACATATTAAATTCTATAATCAAAAGATATAGAATGGCTGAATGGATTTTTAAAAAAAGATTAAATGATATGTTGCATACAGGACACTGACTTTATCCTTAAAGACACAAATAAGCAGAGATAGCTACCCAAATATCAGACAAAATAGACTTTAAAAATAGTAAAAAGAGACAAGGAAGGTCATTATATAATGATAAAAGGGTCAATATATCAAGAAGATAATAATTGTTAGTATCTATGTACCTAACATCAGAGAACATAAATGCATAAAGCAAAGCCAGAAATAAACAGCAATAGTTGGAAATTTTATTTTTTTATTTTATTATGTTAATCACCATACATTACATCATTAGTTTTTGATGTAGTGTTCCATGATTCATTGTTTGCATATAACACCCAGTGCTCCATTCAATACATGCTCTCTTTAATACCCATCACCAGGCTAACCCATCGCCCCACCCCCCTCCCCTCTAGAACCCTGTTTGTTTCTCAGAGTCCATAGTCTCTCATGGTTCATTTCCCCCTCCAATTTCCCCCCTTTCATTTTTCCCTTCCTACCTCTGAAACAAATAATACATTATATGTTAAAAAAAAAAAAAAGATTGTAGGAATAGTTGGAAATTTTAATACCCCACTCTCAATAATAGATCATCCAGTCAAATAATCTGTAAGGAAATGGTGAATTTGAATAACACTGTAAACAATTTGATTTCGCAAGAGCAGAATACATATTCTTAAGTTCACATGGAACATTTTCTAGGATAGATCATAGGTTAAGCCACGAAACAAATATTAGCAAATTCAAGATTGAAATCATACCATCAAAAGATACCAAGTGTCTTCTATGACCACACTAATATAAAACTTGAAATCAACGGAGGAAAATTGTTTAATTTCCATGTATTTGTGAATTTTCCAACAGTCTCCTGAGTAACCAATGGATCAAAAAATAAGGGGGGAAACAAAGCATCTTGAGATGAACAAAAATGAAAACACAAATAACTGGGGTGCCTGGGTAATTCAGTCAGTTAAGCATCTGACTCTTGGTTTAGGCTCTGGTCATGATCTCAGAGTTGTGAGATTGAGCCCCACATCGGAATTCTCTCCCTCTGCTTGGAATTCTCTCCCTCTAAACCTCTCCTCACTAGCGCTCTCTCTCTCTCTCTCTCTCTCAGGTAAATAAATAAAATCTTAAAAAAAAAAAAAAAAAGGAAAACACAAATACCAAAACTTATCGGATGCAGCAAAAGCAGGTCTTAGAGGGAAACTGATAGCAGTAAATGCCCACATTAAGAAGCAAGAAAGATCCCAAACAACCTAATTCTACACCTTAAGGAACTAGAAAAAGAAGAAGAAACTGAGCCCAATGTTAGTAGAAGAAAGGAAGTAATAAGGAATAGAACAGAAAAAAATGAAATAGGGAAAAGGAAATCAATAGATGAGACTAACCAAACTAAGAGTTGGTTCTTTGAGAAGATAAAATTGGTAAAATTTTACTAGACTGACTAAGGGTGGGGGGGGGGGGACAAAAACAGAACTCAAATCAACAAAATTATAAATGAAAAAGGAAACATTACAAATGACATCACAGAAATACAAAGAATCTTGAGTTTACTATGAACAACTGTACTCCAACAAACTGGACAACCTAGAATAAATGGAAAAAAATTCTAATAAACAAACTACCAACCAAGACTGACTCAGGAAGAAATAGAAAGTCTGAGTAGATCAATTAATACTAACAATATTGAATCAGTAATCAAAAATCTCCAATGAAGAAAAACCCAAGACTAAATGGTTTTTACACTCATTTTATCAGGCCAGCATCGCCCTGATACCAAAGCCAGAGAAAGACACTACCAGAAAACAACAGAACAATATTTCTGATAAATATAGATGCAAAAATTCTCAGTAAACTACTAGCAAAGCAAAGTTAGCAGCATATTAAAAGGATCATTCACCATGATCAAGTGGAATTACACATGGGATGCCAGGATGGTTTGACATAATCAAATCAAGCAATGTGATACATTAATAGAATGAAAGAAAAATCATATGATCATCTCAATAGACACATTTGAGAAAATGAAACACCCATTCATGATAAAAACTCTAAACAAATTAGGTACAGAAGGAATGTACCTAAACATAATAAAGGCCATATATAAGTCCACAGCTGTCATCATACTAAATGGTGAAAGGTTGAAAGATTTTCCTCTAAAAACAGGAACAAAACAAGTGTGCCCACTCTCAGCACTCCTATACATCATAATACCAGAAGTCCTAGCTTGAGCAACCAAGAAAAGAAAAAGAAAGGCATCAGAACTGGAATAGAAGAAGTAAAATTGTCTTTATTTGCAGGTGGCATAATCTTATATAGGGAAATCCTAAAAACTCCACAAAAAAAACCTGTTAGATCTAATCAATAAATTCAATACAGATTCAGGATACAAAATTAACATAAAAATTGGTAGCATTTCCAGACATTAACAACAAATTATCTGAAAAAGAAATAAGAAAAAAAATCCCATTTACAATAGCATCAAAAATAATAAAATATTTAGGAATGAACTTAGCCAAAGAGGGAAAAGATCTCTATTTGAAAACTACAAGATATTGAAGGGAATAAAAGACACAAATAAATGGAAAGGTATCCCATGTTCATAGATTGGAAGAATTCATATTTTTAAAATGTTCGTACTACCGAAAGTTGGCTCAATACAAATATTATAACGATTTGAATAACATTATTTACAGAAGTAGAAAAAACAATTATAAAACTTATATGGAATCACAGAAGATCCCAAATAGCCAAAAGAATCCTGAGAAAGAAGAACAAAGGGGAAGGGCATCACACTTCCTAATTTTAAGCTGTATTAATCAAAAACATATGGTACTGGCATAAAAACAGACAACAGATCAATGGAACAGAATTGAGAGCCCAGAAATAAACCTAAGCATATAGTCACCTTATATTTAACAAGGGAGACAAGAATACTCAGTAGAGAAAAGACAATCTTTTCAATAAATTGTGCTGGAAAAACTGGATATTCACAAGTAAAAGAATGAAGCTTAGACCTCTGTCTTATAACACTTACATAAATTAACTAGAAATGGATTAAAGATTTAAATGTAAGACCTGAACCATGAAACTCCTTAAAGAAAACATAGGAATAAAAGCTCCTAACATGGTCTTGGCAGTGATTCTTTAGATAGGATACTTAAAACACAAGCAACAAAATAAAAATAAACTAGGACTACATAAAACTAAAAAGCTTCTGCACAGCAAAAGAAACAAGGTGAAAGACAATGATAATGGGAAAGAAGTACTTGCAAATCATATCTGATAAGGTGTTAATAGCCAAAATATACAAAACCACATATAACTCAATATACACTAATTAAAAATACTTATATAAATCTTTATAAAAATTATGTTTATTCAATACTTCAAAAATATTTATTGAGCTTTCCCTAAAATTCTCAGTACTGGTGATACAAGGAAAAACCGAATATTCATAAATTTCTACTATAGGAAACATCCTATGCTTATAATTTTTATTAATATATCTTTATTCAAATGTAATTAGCCCAGTTTATACATATTTTAAAATATAAAATCAGGTAAATTTATCCATCTTGAATTTAAAAAACCTACTTATTCATTTTTCTCCCACAAAAAGAAAAAAAACTGTTTGCTCAATATTTCTTGATAATTTGTGCCAATATAAATTTTTGTCTTGTATTTATAGTCCTAGAATTCTTGCCACTCACAACAACATGAATGGATCTAGAACGTATAATGCTAAGTGAAACAAGCCCATCAGAGAAAGACAAATACCATATGATTTCACTCATAAGTTGAATTTAAGAAATAAAACAAAGGAAAAGACAGACAAAAACAAGAAAAAGACTCTTAACTAAAGAGAACTGGTAGTTACCAGAAGGGAGGAGGGTGGGGGATGGGTGAAATAGGTGATGGGGATTAAGAGTACACTTACCATGATGAGCACTGAGTAATTTATAGAATTGTTATATCACTATATTGTACACCTGAAACTAATATACCAACATATGTTAACTCTGCTAGAATTAAAATTTTTTTGAATTTCATAGGCTTAAAGCTCTGAGTTTTTAAATACAAGTAGTCATTCCTTTTAAAAAGAGTTCTAGATTGAGCAACACTAAAAATAAATAATTTAGCTTTCTATATGAGTTAGGTAACCAAAATGTCTTCTAATAAAAAGCCCTGACAAATCTTTGAAAAAGATACAATTTAAAATATCACTTGTGAAAACTAATATGATTTTTATTTTAGAAAGTTAGAAAACATTTAAATCTAAGTCTACCTTTGACATTTGTTTTCTTTTGAACATAACTTCAATACCGTAAAGATGTCACTATTTCCTATTATATATTGTGTATAAGAAAACTTAGAATTTTACTTCTGGCAACATGATAAACTGTCCCTTGTTTTATTTTCATCTTACTGGAATATTATTTGAAATATTTTATTGTTGAAATCAATTCTGATTTTTGCATGAAGAGAACATTCTGATTAGAACAGAAAAAAAAAAAAAAAGAAATGTCCCTAAGTGTTCCCTTTGAATGGCTCACCAGGAATATGGAACACCAATCTTTTATCAAAATGCTTGGTGTTCGAACATGAAAGCCAAGATACTGAATAATATTTTCTTTTTAAATTTTCATTTGCGGGGAAAAATAGCTGAACCCACATAAGTATTGTCGCCATGTAAAGAATATGATAATATATAAAAACAGAATATGTTTTTACCTATTTTAACAATACCCAAGTTGGTATCTTAACTCTTCCTTACCCGTCTGTGACCAGGGTCTTGTTATATCCTTGCTTAAATCTCAAATTTTTGTAATTACTAAAATTATAGTACCTAATTTCAAAGTTGTAGTAAAACTTACATGAAATCATTATATTAATATTTATATTGATAAATTATGATCACAGCCATTAGAAGTTTATAATAAAAATTAGGTTAAATATTATGTGTTAAATACTGGAATATTCAATTAAGCACTGTTACATACTGTAACATTAAATTAAATGTGGAACATTTGACCCAAGACCTAGTTAGATCATTTATGCATATTTTTTTTCATATTTAAGGTATAGTGTTTCTTTCCTCCCCTCCAAGGTTTTATTAAGAAACCTACACACATTTCAGTGGTTAAATTTAGGTAATCTTATACATTATTCTTCATTTTATAGATGAGGAAAGTGTATCTCATAGAGGCTAAATGCCAAGATCACACCATTAGTAAAGCATACAACAGTTTACTTTCATATCTAACTCCATTTCTTTATCTTGCTAACTATACCATACATCGTGTCAAAATTTCAGAACCTAGAGGGAGTTTATAATTTCTCCTGCCTTTTTTTAACATTATTTAATCACACTCACAGATCTAGAAAATACTTTTTTTAAAAAAATCTCCTTCTCTAGTTTCAGTAAGCATGGTTTCTAAAATCCCTCAGCATTCTGGTGTGTTTGTGTAATCTGCTGTGAAGTAGAGCACTCCATGGTGCACCTACACAGATTTGCTCTGTTTGCTCTCCCAGTGAGCAAGCCCAGCGGCACCCCTCTCTCAGCCCTTAGAAACAATCCTGCCACGAATACTCTGTACCTGTCCCCTCTTGGCTCTGTGTGAGAATTTCCCTGGGATATGGCCAGGAACAGGGTTAGCATAAATAAAAATACATACACATAAAACAAAGGACATAGTGTGAAACAACACTCTTAAACAAATGATACACAAAAAACCTCATTCAAATGGCTGCACATGGTGGGAGGGGAATGAGACGTGAGTATGAAAGGGAATATGTAAGTAAAGAGAATGGATTTGCATGGAAGAATGAATGTGCCAAGAAATAAGTGAGATTAACTAAATCTTCAGCACCAGAGTCCCAAAGAAGAAAAAAAAATTGCTCTCTGCTGAGTTGCCTTTTAATAGAATGAGGTCCATCACTTCCATCAATTTTCATAGCATATATGAGTAGACAACAATAGAGCTGAATAAGAGGGGATAAACTATCAAATGTTGTTCAAAAGAAAAAAATATAAGGGGCGCCTGGGTGGCTCAGTTGGTTGGGCGTCTGCCTTCGGCTCAGGTCACGATCCCAGGGTCCTGGGATCCAGCCCCACATCGGGCTCCTGGCTCAGCAGGGAGCCTGCTTCTCCCTCTCCCTCTGCCTCTCTCCCTGCTCATGCTCTCTCTGTATCTCCGTGTCTCAAATGAATTAATAAAATCTTTAAAAAAAAATATAAGAGGTTAAAGGATGGTAGTCTAATGAATGCTGTGCCTACATTTAAAAGGAGAGGAAAAACAGATGATCATGGTCTAAACCTTTCCATAAAACCCGGAGAACATTTAGCAGAGGATACAGCATGCCTACGAGGTTTGGTTTGTTACAAGGTTCTGAAGGGGAGCAGAAGTGCTACACAATGGAGTGGCTGGTAAAGGAGAACAAGATCATGATAAAGGACTGCAAGAAACGGTAACCTTCAAATTAGCCAAGGAAAGTAGAAGGAAATTATTAGCGTGACTTAGATTAGAAATATATAGAGACTGAGTTGTGGGACTTCTGTCCGCGTGGTGGTGTTTATGATGTCTTCATTTTAGAGAACTCTGGACAGCTCTACGGAATGCTGGCACTTTTAGAGGTATAGACGGTGCGGTCCTTGCCTGTATACTCCAGTTGGGGTGTCAGACAAGAAATAATTAAACACATAATTACAAATAGCCCTTAAGCACTGGAAAAGAAATATGGCGAATTATTTCTGGTGCATCCTGTGAATGAATGTCACCATCCTGACTTTTATTTTGTCACATTTAACTTCCTGTATTTATGTTTCAATATCCCTGCCACACTAAAACCTGTTCTTGGGAAGAAGTCAAGTATGTTCTAACATCTAACATATCAGTTAGGAAGTCATAAATATTAAATGAACTGGTCTGGTTGTTACGTTTGATTCAGACCCTGGGTCTGTGGTCACTTCCTGTGTCCCCATGTGAACCTACAGATTGGCCTCTTTGTTATTTTAACCCATCTTACCTGAAACACTTACAACATCTTTTTTCATAGATAAATGTGAATTTCAGTCTGTCACTATTCTCACAATCTTAAAATTAGTGAGGTGCAAATTAATGAGATTTTAGGGCTAGGAAAGGATTTCTGTGTCCTTCCAAATTAAGACTTGTTTAAAAATTAGCTGTTTATTTAGATAATTAATGTTTTGTAAGTTTAAACAAAGTGTCTCTCACATTCATCATCGCTGATAATATCAGACTTTTGAAAAGATTCACCTTTTGACGCCAGAAGGCATTAAAATGTGAGGCCAGAATTAGCTAAACTGTAATAAAGTGATAATTGCTAAGTGAAAAGCCACAGAAACAGTGTATTTAACTAAACACTAACACTTCTAGTGTGAACTTACAATGCTCAGTGGTATCTTATTTTTTCCATCTGTCCAAGTGATTTTTGCATCTTTTGATTTTTCTCAAACTAGAAGACATTACATTAATTTTGCATATTATAATGCTAACAGGTACAAACTGCAATGGAATAAGAAATTCTTTAGCTGCAAGCCATTTTATTTATGCTTTACTGGTAAAATCTATTATCACAAATACATATATGTTCAATGGGAACCAAAGTTATGAATTTGAGTCTCACTAATGGCAGCTTTTTCTCATCAGATCAGTGGTTCTGACAGTTGGCTAGACATTAGAATCATTTGAGAAGCTGTTTAAAATACTCCTGCACAGCCCAACCCCCCCTTAACAATTGGCTCAGATTCTGTAGATGAGATTTGAATATTAGTATTTTAAAAATCTTCCAAAGTGTTTCTATTGTGCAGATGGGTTAGAAATCAATGTTAGACATTAAACCTTATGCTGGCAATATATTTTACCTCTATATTCTTTCTCCCAAAATTGTACTGAGCACGTAGATTCTTGAATGTTAGTTTGATAAATCCATAAATTACTTAAAGCATGAATATCATTTTAAAGTTAGGTAATTCTTCTTCCCCTTACCATAGGAATTTTATTTTTCAATTACTATTTATCTTAACACTTATCCCCTGTATCTTGATTTTTGAGTTATAGGCATCAAGAGGCTAGGCACAACTTGATCCCTGAATTTACATCTCTTTAATATAAAATATTCACAGAGTGTTTTCAAAGTCCTTTTATACAGAGAAGGTATTACTAAAAAATAGAGAAAACAAACCAAGAGTAAGTATTGAATTACACTAGGGGAAAAGAGCTCAACAAAAGGAAGAAACTGAAATTAAAAGTATATCCAATTAGCAACTCAGCAAATTGATTAAACTCATACTAATTTTGCAAGTAAATCATTTGAGGTTTAACTTACTTTTGCATCATTTAAAATGCAGTTAAGGTTTTGATTAGACAATAAACATTTCCACAATTTGACCTATCATTGAGAAGCACAGAAAATTGGGAATGCTGGGTATATGAAGAGCCATATCACATTCATATCCTTTAACCAAATAATTACACCTAGAAAACTTTCTTTATCCAATGGGAAAAGAAGACCTATAGAAAAAAATCCAAATGACCTTTACTAAGGGAAGATTGGTTAATTAAATAAATTCATATTCAAGGAAATATTACACATTCCCTTGAAATGCCAACTACACAGCAACATGAAAACTGGTTATGGTAATTGATAAGAAGAGTATATTATTTGCAAACAATGACTGCAGTTATGCAGAAAATTGCCTAAATGTTTGAAATCAATGCACTGAAGGATACACAGTGCAGTGGATAATTGACTTTTTTCCCTTTTTCTTATGTAATATGATACTGCTTTACAAATTTTAAAATATTCTTTGGCCACCTTATCTCATTCATCCTTTGGCCTTCCTGACACTAGTTCTGCAATGTGAGCATCCATGTGTCTTCGTAATTATTTATTTTATACTCTTTGCTCCTTAGGTACTAGAGGCATAATCTTGTAAATTCAGACACTTGTTCTGTCTCTAATAACTTTATTTTATTACTATATTATTCATTAGATTTTTCTTCCACCATATTTATTAAAGTAGTCAGTTATTTTAGTATTTTAATATGACTATAGATGCTATTGGTCCTGCACTATGGGAGTGAAGTCTCAATTAAATTTCACAAATTACATATTTTGAAATCATATATTCACAGATGAAATAAGAATGTTTACCTCCTAACAAATATACATCAAATTGTGTTTTTTTTGTAAATATGCCTTGAGCAACTCATCAAAAACAATTTTTTAATTTGCTCATTTCTTTAATTAAGCCCTAGGTTTTCTCCTATGAGCCCCCAAATATCTATTCTCTCTATAATATAGAGGATTAATATTTCATTTTCATTTATTTAAAATCTGTTGACTTGGGGGAGTTGGAAACTTTGTATTTGACAGTTTCAATTAAACATTAATTTCAACTAATTATACTTTGAAGAATTTGCTACTATAAAATTAAAAATCTGAGCAGTGAAAATGACAGAATTTTCTTTGCTCCCAATGAAAAGTCAAACTGTGCAAGTGTTGATTGTCATTTCAAAATCTTATTTCCATGAGGAATATTTTCATTCCCATCCACTGGAAACAGTAATGACCTTTCATCAGAGAAAAACTGAAGATTCGACAACTGCAATCAAATAATCCAAATTACAATATTCATATGAGTTGATAGTGCTTTGGGTCAATCCTCTCTGGTGCTCAACTGCTTGGATGTAGAGGTGCAGAACATTGAAATATTTTGTGTGTTGAATGCATATTTCAATACATCTATTTCTAGGCTTCAAATAGGAAACGTTCCCAAATAGTTTTCCATATGGAACTATGCTTCCTAAAGTTTCTGTTGGGAAGCAGCACAAATTCCCTTTGCCAAATAAATCACAGGATCATGTTCACCATTTTTGCTTGAGATTATATTCTTCCCACAGAAAAGGGCAGCAAGGATTAAAATATGACCATACTCATTCCCATACAATATAACACAGTCCATCCTCTTGATCACAAAGTATTTGTTTGCCTCCCTTCATTGAAAATTTTTTACTCTCTCCCCAAGGGAAATTACTCAAGCAACCTTCCTCAAAGTCAAAGATCCTATGATAATGTGTACATCAGATCTCTGTATGTCTTCTCTTGCTCCAGAAGTCTATGTACTCAAAAGGCAAGTGATTTACACACCTCCCCTCCCCTCAGACCCAATATAATATAGTGAAACTAGGACAACAAACAATACTTCCATATAGAAAGGAGATATAGAAAACATTTATGAAATCTAACTCTATTATGCCTGTGGAAATGCTCCTTTATTTGGTTCAGGTTCCGCCCCCTGAAAATAGTTGCTCAGTCTGTAATTTTCTATGGTCTTTGGCTTTTACTTTCTAGGAGATACATATACCTATACACATACATATATATACATACATATGCATACATATATATACACATATACATATATATGCTGCTGTGTCCACGTTTGAATGGCAATGGATATTATGGACATTATTCCCTCTCAAGATGTTGACAGCATGCTCAGCCAGCTTCCTGCTTGTGGAAGTTTAGAGGAATGAGGGATGATGAATTCATTCAAATCTTGACAAATCACTCTTTTATCCCAGACTGGAGGCTCATTTGCCAGTATAACTCTCACAAAAACTTAGTAATTTTTTTTCTCTATTTTTTTTCAATAAATTCCACAGGTCAGTTGTCACATCTGCAATTCTTTTGGAGACATTCCATTACCTCTGAGCTATTCACACTTACCTTGAATTTGGGAGATGTTCTGGTAGAAGCACAATATCAATCTCCTTCTGTCATTTCGTTCAGTGAAAAATATTTACAGGTAACAAAATTTAATAGATTAAGAGCTTTTAACAACAGGCTTGATGGCCATACCATTGATTTGATCCTTTCCAGAAAGCTAAACTTTAATTGACATTTATTTTTCAAATAAAGATGAATAAAAGAGAATGAGATCTTGCCATTTGTGACAACATGGATGCACATAGAGGGTATTATGCTAAGTGAAGTAAGTCAGACAGAGAAAGACAAATATATGATTTCAACTTATATTTGGAATCTTAAAATGTGAGACCTGAAATCATAAAACTAAAAGAAAACATAGGCAGTAATCTCTTGGATGTGAGCCTTGGCAATATATTTATGGAACTGTTTCCTCAAGCAAAGGAAACAAAAGCAAAAATAAGCAACTGGGACTACACAAAAATATTATTTATAAATAATATAGCTGATAAGGGGTTAGTATCCAAAATATATGAAGAATTCATACAACTTAAAGCAGAAAAACAATCAAATTGGAAAATGGGCAGAAGACCTAGAGAGACATTTTTCCAAAGATAACACAGGTGGCCAACAGACACATGAAAAGATGTTCAACATCACTCATCATCAGGGAAATACAAATCAAAACCACAATGAGATATCACTTTACACCAGCCAAAATGGCTAAAATCAAAAAGAATAACAAGTTGGTGAGGATGTGGAGAAAAGGGAACCTTCATGCAGTTTTGGTATGAATGCAAACTGGTGCAGCCATTGTGGAAAACAGTATGGAGATTCCTCAAAATATTAAAAATAGAAATATCATATGATTCAGTAATTCCCCTACTGGATATTTACCAAAATAAAACAAAAACAGTCATTTAGGAAGATATGCCTTCCTTTTATTGCAGCATATTTACAATAGCCAAGATATGGAAGCAATCTAAGTGTCCATCAATAGATGAATGGATAAAGATGAGTACATACATACATACACACACACACACACACACGAATGTTATTCAGCCATAAAAAAGAATGAACTCTTGCCATTTGCAACAACATGGATTAAGTTAGAGTGTGTAATGCTAAGGGAAATAAGCCAGTTAGAGAAAGACAAATACCATGTGATTTCATTCCTAGGTAGAATTTAAGAAACAAAACAAATGAGCAAAGGGAAAAAAAAGGAGAGGCAAACCAAGAAACAGACCCTTAACTATAGAGAACAAACTGATGGTTACCAGAGGGAAGGTGAGTAGGGGGATGGGTGAAATAGGTGATGGGGATTAAAGAGTACACTTATCATGATGAGCACTGAGTAATGTATGGAACTGTTAAATCACTATATTGTACACCTGAAATTAATCTAACACTATGGCAACTATACTGAATTTTAAAAAATAATACACACACACACACACACACACACAGTGGACTGTTTCTCAGCCATAAAAAGAATGGGATTTTGCCATTTGTAGATGGATCTTGAGGGTATTATGCTTAGTGAAATTCAGAGAAAAATATATAATTTTACTTATATGTGGAATCTAAAAAAAATGAACAAACAAAAAGCAGAAACAGACTCATAAATACAGAAAACAAATTGGTGGTAGCCAAGGGCGGGGGTGGGGGGGGGGGAGGAATGGCTAAATAGATGTAGGGGATTAAGGAGAAAAAAAAGGGATCAAAGATAAAATGTCCACCAAAAAGTCATTGCTAGTAAGAGCAGGGGAACAATGTATGAGCCTTGCTGGCCAATGATTCTGTTTTCATGTGCTTTACTAGAGAAGAAAATCTAGTTTGCCTGACTAGAATAGTATTGATTAAAAATAAAACCTCAAAATGTGGAATATGTTCTGTTATGGAATTACCACTTGGATAAATAATTGAGGTTTTTAAAATTTTTTTTATTTCCAAGTGTTTGGCATTATCAGGAAACATCCTTACTAACCAGGGAACTGATGCTTTTTACCTCCTAAATTGTCCAACAGGAGCAGATGCAGCGACTGGAACTCCTCTGAACGAGCTGCTGCCATGTGGTACCAGACACAATCCCATTAACATCGGAGACAGTTTCCTTCCAAAAAAAAAAAAAGTCTCTTTGTGGTTTGTAATTGCAGCTGAAATCACTTCCTCATTGCAGGTGTGCAGGACATCCCACCAAGGCCTCTACCTTCCAGAAATCTTTTAAATACTCCATAGACCAGTAATAAGTCGACCTTACATAACAAAGGTGCCTACCTTCTTTTCAACATCAGAGAGCACTGGGGAGAATATGTATCATAGTATAGAATCATAACATATATCCTATTGCTCTGATCTATAGGCTGAAAGCTGAAAACATCAAGCTTTCATGATCCTGTGCCTGTATGTAAACACACACACACACAGAGGACCATGCTCAACCATATCCAGAGTTACAGAACACACAGAAAAAATACACTGTTCGCATCACAAAGATGAGCATATTGTCTATGGAGTATTGGTTTCCTTATTTTTTATTGATTCTAGTTTTTTAAATGTGAAGATTTTTATCTCAATGAAGCCATATGTTAATAGAGGAGAAAATGCTTTATAGAAGCTATAAAATGCTACTTTGACTCTATCCAACAGGTGCTCGTGTATAAGCTACCTCCTCTTCCTTCTGGCTGAGCCCTGTTTCGGTTCTTCCACTGGAAGTCTGTTTCTTTACTTCAGCTTTGTTTTGATCCACACAGTTTGCATGCGTCAGTTCTGCTGTTTTTGCCTGCTTAGTTTATAGCACGCATGTTAAAAGCCCAACAATTATTTTTAAAAGAAAACAAATTCCCTTATTTATAATTTGCTCTGATAAGGTCAGAAGAATGACAACTTCTTTTGATAAAGGAGAAAAACATTTTTGGAAGAATTCAGATGAGGCATCTCTTCATCTGGGACTCTTTATTTCTGCAATTAAGTAGGATTAGCATATAACCATAAATGGAAGATGTATTTTTGTGTGCCTGGAATGGCTAAAACAAAATGTAACTCTATGTTCTTGAATGAATGATCCATTTTCTATGTTATGCAAATTTGGTTTTTATGTAGGCTTTCCAAAAGAGGAAATCACATATCCATAAATGAAGAATAAAATATAATAAAAATAAATGCAAGAAGAACTGTTCATCTGCTCAATCAGATGATTTAGTTAGCTATCTGCTTTTAATTATTTTTCTAAGAGAAAAGTTTTTGTGCTGCAAGTCGTGCTTGAACAGCACCCTTCTGAAACCGCATGGTTTTGGCTCAGAGACCTGGAGGAAGGGGCCCATCCTATGAAGAAACCGAATAAACCTATCATGAAATGATTGGATCTCCAACCAGTCTTGTTGTAAATATCATACACGATATGAATTAACAGATTACATTAATTGGCCTCAGATTGTTACTAATGGAGCTTCTCATAAAATGTGCTGAGCCAAGTTACCAAAACTGTCATTGCAGAAAGCATCTAGCTTTCATAATTTGTAATCCTTTAAGAAAAATCTAAGGATATTTCTTTAAATTTCAGAAAAATACTGTCATAATACTTTATGAAAACCACATAAAATGACACTAAAGATTAAGTTAAATTATTTTCCAAAAATTAGGTGGGTAACTGAAAATGGGATTCCTTCCCACATCTTACACCACCACTACTACTATTACTATTACTACCACTTACTACTAAAGAGTCAGAGACTCAATAGTAAAAAATAAAGCCATAAAATATTGGAAAATACTGGAAAAAATTTGGACACTTTTTTTTATTACCAAATGGGAAAGTTTATCTAAGTATGATCTCAAATCATGAGTTCATAGAATTATAAATGTAATCAAATAAGGATACAATTTGTGTATAGCAATAAAATATGTCCTACACAGAAAATGTAACAAGAGTCTCTTATATGAAAAGTTATATCAATTCTATGCAAATTGATATAAAATATGGAAGGACAGGGTTCACAAGAAAGAAAACAGAATATCTCTTAAATATTGAGAGCTATGTGGCTTCACTCAAAATTAGGGAAAAACTTTTCCAATTTATGTAACATTTAATATATACTCCCACTTTATCCATTCAACTACCGATGGACACTTGGGTTGCTTCCATACCTTGGCTATGGTAAATAATGCTGCAATAAACATAAGAGTGCATATATCCTTTCAAATTAGTGTTTTTGTATTCTTTGGGTAAAGGCCCAGTGGTGGAATTACTGGATCATAGGGTAGTTCTACTTTTGTTTGAGGAACTGTTTTCCATACTGTTTTCCACAGTGGCTGCACCAGTTTGCATTCCCACCAACAGTGCACCAGGGTTCCTCTCCACATCCTCACCAACACTTCTTTCTTGTGTTTTTGTTTGGCCATTCTGACAGGTGTGAGGTGATATCTCATTGTGGTTTTGATTTGCGTTCCTCTGATGATGAGTGATGTTGAACAGCTTTTCATGTACCTCTTGGCCATCTGTATGTGCTTTACCAAATTACATCACAAATTACATTTAAAATGCAAACAGATTTCTTGTTTCTTCTCTCCAGAATATAATTTTCAAATGCCAAATTATATACCTTATTCTTTTACAGAGAGATATATATAATAGGGAACACAATTCTATTATTAGGAATGACAAAGGAACATTGTATGAAAGATTTTCTAGATCTCTTAAAGAATTTGCCACAGAAATAATACAGAGCTTAACAGAAAGTTATATTTGTAAAATAATGTTTTTTTCAGGAATTATGCACCTAATTACACCTACTTAGATACCTTTCTGAATTTATCAAAAATTTTCGTGGATAGTAAATGATTTGTCATTAGACTTGTACAATTCACTTTTTTTTAATTCCAGTGTAATTAATGTACAGTGTTATATTAGTTTCAGGTGTACAATATAGTGATTCAACAATTCTGTTATTACATGTTTTCTTTGGAGAATGTTCTGCCCATTTTTAATTAGATTTTTTTTTTGATATTGAGTTATAAGAGTTCTTTATATATTTTGGATACAAACCATTTATCAAATATCTTATTTGCAAATATCTTCTCCCATTCAGTAGGATTTTAGTTTTGTTGATTGTCTCTTGTTTCAGAACTTTCAATTTTGATGTTGATCGAATAGTTTATTTTTGCTTTTGTTTCCCTTGCCTCAGGAGACCTATGTAGAAAGATGTTGTTACAGCGAATGTCAGAGAGACTATTGCCTGTGCCTTTTTCTAGAATTTTTATGGTTTCTGGTCTCACATTTCAGTCCTTAATCCATTTTGAGTTTATTTTTGTGGATGGTGTAATACAGTGGTCTAGTTTCATTATTGTACATGTAGCTGTTCAGTTTTTCCACTACCATTTGAAGAGTGTCTTTTTCCCATTGCATATTTTTTGCCTCCTTTGTCAAAGATTAATTGACCATATAATCATGGGTTTATATTTGAGTTCTCTATACTGTTAAATTGATACACATGTCTATTTTTGTGCGAGTACCATGGTGTTTTGATTACTACAGCTGTTTTTAATTATGTTCTGTTAGCCAACATACTAATTTTTGATGTAGTGTTCAATGATTCATTAGTTGCGCATAACACCCAGTGCTCATCAAAACACATGCCCTCCTTAATACCCATCACCTCACCACCCAGCTTACCTCATCCCCCCACCCCCTCCCTTCTGTAACTCTCAGTTTGTAGTACATCCAAGTGGGATTGTGATACCTCCAGCTTTTTTTCTTTTTTAGATTGTTTCAGCTATTTGGGGTCTTTTGTGATTCCACAGAAATTTTAGGATTATTTGTTCTAGTCTGTGAAAAATGCTGTTGGTGTTTTGATAGGGTTGCATTAAATGTGTAGATTGCTTTGGGTAGTAGGGACATTTTGACAATATATTTTCTCCTAATCCATGAGCATAGGATATCTTTTTATTAGTTTGTGTCATCTTCAATTTCTTCATCAATGTTTTATAGTTTTCATTGTACAGGTCTTTCACCTCCTTGCTTAAGTTTATTCCTAGGTATTCTTTTTGGTGCAATTGTAAATGGGATTGTTTTTCTTAATTTCTCTTTCTGTTCCTGATTAGTGTATAGAAATGCAGTGGATTTCTGCATATTGATTTTGCATCCTCTGACCTTACTAAATCATTTATCAGTTCTAGTAGTTTTTTGGTGGAGTCCTTAGGGTTTTCTATATATATTATCATGTCATCTGCAAATAGCAAGTTTTACTCCTCTTTTACCAATTTGGATGCCTTTTATTCCTTTTTCTTGTCGATTTGTATGGCTGGGACTTCCAGTATGATATTGAATAAAAGTGGTGAGAATGGACACCTTTGTCCTGTTCCTGACCTTAGGAGAAAAGCTCTAAATTTTTCACTGTTGGGTATGATGGTAGCTTTGGGTTTTTCACTTCATATATGGCCTTAATTATGTTGAGGTATTTTCCCTTTAAACCTACTTTGTTGAGGGTTTTTATCATGAATGGATATTGTACTTTGTCACATGCTTTTTCGGCAACTATTGAAATGATTATACGGTTTTTATCCTTTTTTTTTTGTTGAGGTTATGTATCACATCAGTTGATTTGCAAATATTAAATCACCCTTGTATCCCAGGAATAAATCCTACTTGATCATGGTGAATGATTTTTTAATGTATTATTGGATTTGGTTTGCAAATATTTTGTTGAGGATTTTTGCATCTATGTTCATCAGAGATACTGGCCTGTAATTTTCTTTTTTTATGGTGTCTTAATCTGGTTTTGGAATCAGGGTATGCTGGCCTCATAGAATGAATTTGAAATCTTTCCTTCCTCCTCTATTCTTTGGAATAGTTTCGGAAAAATAGGTATTAACTCTTCTTTAACTGGTAGAATTCACCTGTGAAGCCATCTGGTCCTGGACTTTTGTTTTGGGGAGTTGTTTTGTTTTGTTTTTTTTATGGCTTCAGTTTCTTTGCTGGTAGTAGGTCTTTCAAATTTCTCTCTTTCTTCCTGATCCAGCTTTGGGAGGTTATATGTTTCTAGGAATTTACCCATTTCTTCTGAATTGTTCAATTTGTTGGCATATAATTTTTCATAATATTCTCCTACAATCATTTGTATTTCTGTGGTGTCAGTTGTTATTTTTCTCCTTTCATTTATTACTTTGTTTGAGGGCTTTTTTTTCTTTGATGAGTTGGCTAAAACTTTATCAATTTTGTTGAATTTTTTATAGAATCACCTCCTAATTTTATTTTTTTAGTTTGTATTTGTTTATGTCTGCTCTAGTCTTTATCTCCCTCTTTCTACTGATATAAGGTTTTATTGTTCTTCTTTGCTAGCTCCCTCGGGTGTAAGGTTTAGTGGTTTGAGATTTTTCTTGCTTCTTGAGGTGGGCCTGTATTGCTATAAACTTTCCTCTTAGACCAGTTTTTGCTGCATCTCAAAGATTTTGGACCATTGTGTTTTCATTTTCATTTGTCTCCATGTAATTTTTTTTTTTTTTTTTACCTCCTCTTTGATTTCTTGGTTGACCAATTCATTGTTTAGTAGCATGTCCTTTAACCTCCATATATTTGTGTTCTTCCTAGATTTTTTTCTTGTGGTTGATTTCAAGTTTCATAGCATTGTGGCCAGAAAAGATGCATCATATGACTTCAGTCTTTTTCAGTTTGTTGAGCCTTGTTTTGTGGCCTATTCTGTTCTGTGATCTATTCTGGAGAATGTTCCACGTGCACTTGAAAAGAATGTGTATTATGCTGTTTTAGGATAGAATGTTTTTAATATATCTGTTAAATCCATCTGGTCCAATGTGTCATTCAAAGCTATTGTTTCCTTGTTTATTTTCTGTTTGATCTATCCATTGATGTAAGTAGGGTGTTAAAGCCCTCTATAATTATATGATTGTTACTTCCTTTTTGTTTGTTATTAACTGCTTTATGTATTTGGGTGCCCTCTTGTTGGATACATATTTACAGTTCTTATATCTTTCTTTTGGATTGTTTCTTTTATGATTATGTAATGTCCTTGTCTCTTATTACAGTCTTTAAGTCTATTTTATCTGATGTCAGTATTGCTACCCTTTCTTTTCACCTCCATTTGCATAATTTTTTTCCATCACTTCACTTTTAGTCTGTATGTTTCTTTAGGTTTGAAATGAGTCTCTTGTAGGCAGCAGATAGATAGATCTTGCATTTTTATCCATTCCATCACCCTATGTCTTTTGACTGGAGTATTTAATCCATTTAAATTCAAAGTAATTATTGATAGGCATGTACTTATTGCCATTTGGTTATTTTTCCCTTTTTAAAATTTTTATTGTTATGTTAATCACCATACATTATTAGTTTTTGATGTAGTGTTCCATGATTCATTGTTTGTGTATAACACCCAGTGCTCCATGCAGAACATGCCCTCTTTAATACCCATCCACCAGGCTAACCCATCTTCCCACTCCCCTCCCCTCTAGAACCCTCAGTTTGTTTTTCAGAGTCCATCATCTCTCATGGTTCATCTCCCCCTCTGGGTACTTTTTAAATGGTTTTTGCAGTTCTTCTCTGTTCTTTTCTTCTCTTACTGTCTTCTCTCATAGATTGCTGGCTTTCTTTAGTGATATACTTGGATTCCTTTCTCTTTAATTGTTGCATATCTATTACCAGATTTTGACTTGTGGTTACCATTTAGGTTTATATGTAATATCTTTTGCATATATTCTATATTAAGTTGATGGTTGATTAATCCCATTCTAAAAGCACTAAACATTTATTCCTCTCCCCATCACACACATTTTAAGTATATGGCAATATACTTCATATCCTATTTATTTCATAAATCCCTTGATTCATTTTTATAGATATAACAGTCCTTTTGTGCTTCTTACTTTTCTTACTCCTGTTTATGGTCTTTCCTTTCCATTCAAAGAATCCCCTTCAGTATTTCTTGTAGGGCTGGCTTAGTGGTGATGAATTCCTTTAAGTTTTGTATGTCTAGGAAACTCTTTATCCCTCCTTCCATTCTGAATGTTAGATTTGCTGGATAGAGTATTCTTGCTGCAGGTTTTTTTCTTTCAGCACTTTGAATATATCATGACACTCTCTTCTTGCCTGCAAAGTTTCTGCTGAAAAATCAGTTGATAGCTTTGTGGGGTTTCCCTTGTATATGACAGTTTTGTTTGCTCTGGCTGCTTTTAAAATTCTCTTTATCAGTACTTTTTACTGTTTTAATTACTATGTCTCTTGGTGTAGATCTCCTTGCGTTGCTTTTTTTAAGGGTTTTCTGTGCCTCCTGGATCTGGATTTGTTTCCTTCCTCAGACTTGGGAAGATTTTAGCTATGATTTCTTCAAATACATTTTCTGCCCCCTTTACTCTTTTTTTTTTTTTTTCCTTCTGGGATCCCTATAATGTGAATGTTGTTATGCTTATGTCCCAAAGTTCCCTTAATCTATTCTTTTTTTATTAATTTTTTTTCTTCTTTTCAGCTGATTGCTCTCCATTACTCTGGATTCCACATCCCTGATATGTTCTTCGGCTTCCTCTAGTCTACTATTTTTTCTGTCTGGTGTATTTTTAATTTCAGTTATTGAATTCTTCATCTCTGGTTGGTTCTTTTTAATGTTTTCTAGCTCTTTGTTGAGGGTCTCACTGAGATCGTCCCCTCTTTGCTCAAGTCCAGTAAGTATCTTTATGACCAATACTTTAAATTCTCTATCAGGCATATTATTTATCTCCATTGCATTTGGCTCTCTTGCTATGATTTTGTCCCAATTCTTTCATTTGGGACATATTCCTTTGTCTCCTCATTTTTTCTAACTCTGTTTCTATGTGTTAGGATAGTCAGCTACATCTCCTGCTCTTGAAAGTAGTTGCCTTATGAAGAAGAGGTCCTGTAGTGTCCTGCAGTACAATGTCCCCTGTTCACCCAAACCTGGTGTTTCATGGATGTCTCCTTGTGTGTTGCATGCACCCTACTATTGTGGGTAAGCTGTGTTTGCCTTCAGTCCAGTCATCTGCAATGGCTCTCTTTGCCTGTTGTAGACAGGGTTTGGTCCCTGTGTTGTTAATGGGCAGTCTGAGGCCACCATTGTCTTGAGTTGGGTCAGACCAGATATTTGCCAGATCTATGATTGCATCAAACTGCAAGGTGCTCTTCCTGTGTTGTCCCCTGAGAAGCTTTCTTTGGTGGGTAGGGCCTGTAGTCAGACCAGATGTCCGCCCCCAGCCCACTGCGAGGGCCATAGTTGAACTGGTGTGTGTGGTTATCTTCCTTCTCTCCCTAGGGCAGAAGTTACTTTGGAGTGATGCCCCTTGTTGGGGTTGCTTGCACACTGCCATGCTTGTGGTGCTGCTTTGGATGGACTCCTGCTGATGGACGCCTGTTGGAGTGGGCTGGTCTACAGGAGAATGTGTAGGAGGGTACACAGTGTTAGCAAGGTTTACATGGGTCTACTGTGGAGGGGACCTGTAGGTGCTTTGGAAAACTTTTTTCCAGTGCTGGTTGGAGGGGGCAGGTTGCAGGAGAATGCAGAGGCGAGGCACACTGGTTAGTAAGCTAGGTGGAGATCGTTTCGTCTATGCTGGTTCCAGCATGTGTCCATGTATCTGGGCTGGGGAGCAGAGCAGGGAAATGGGACCCCTCCCCAGCTCTTTTATTCTCAGAGAAGTCTCCTAAAGATCACTGCTCCTATAGCACACCTTCTGAGATCAGTCAATAAATGTTCCCATATACACCAGGGGTTTTTCAAACTGCTGCTACAATGCTGTATCTCAGTGGGGCTGTTAGTTATGCTTTCTCTTTAAGGGTGGGGACTCAGTTTTTATTGCCCTCTGGATTTCAGAACCAAGCTGCTGATTTTTAATGTTCCAGTTGTTAAGCCTCACCAATTATAAGAACTCAGAAGTTAACCAATCTGGTTTTCAAAGCCAAATCTTATGGGGATTCATTTTCTCAGTGCAGGTTCCCCATGCCTGGGGTCCCCGGTGTAGGTTCTGCCCCTCTCCTCTCTCTGCTCCTGCAGTGTCCCTCCCTTCTGCAGATAGTCCCATGAGTCCAACCATGTCTCTGCCCTTCCTCTTCTCTACAGTTAGTTATAAAGTGTTCTATCAGTCTTTCAGTCATTTTCTGAGTTACTTACACTGATGTGGGTATTATCTAGGTATATCCATGGGATGAGGCGAGCTTAGGATACTCCTACTCTGCTATCTTCCCTGGAAGTCTCACTTGTTTACTTAACTCTCTTTAAAGAAAACTAACAAAAACAAATTTGAGAAGGACATATAGAAAGTAAAAAAAAATAAGAAAGGAGGAAGGATGGAAGAAGGGAAGAAAAAGGGAGAGAACGATAAGGAGAAAGAGAAGAAGGAAGAGAAGGCGGCAAGAGGGAGGGGAAAAAAGGAAAGAAGGGGAAAACACTATAATTTGTCAACAAAAATTGCACCTCAACCATGTGTCATCCTTGCAGGCAGAGCCCCTAGCATTCACATTCTACAGCTTGGCCCTTTGCTTAGGGAAGGTTAACCTATTCTCAGGACCAGAGGGGACTATGTATTATTGGCCAAAATCTATTCTCAATCCATAATCTTCAGCCTGCAGCATCAGCATCACCTAGGAATTCCATCCAAGACCAACTGAATCAGAAACTCAGGGGTTGGGGCCCAGCAACCTTGGGTTTAACAAGCCCTCTGTGTTTCTGATTCAGTTTAAAGTTTGGGGACCATTAGTATATGCCAGTTGTAGTAAGATTTACTCTTGCCAAGTGCTTTTTTAGGAAAGTAGATATAACCTAACTGAGCAATAAAATATTGGGTGGTAGGAGATGATCTAGAATTTTTAGCATTTGAATATGTAAATGGAAGATATATGCTTGTAGGCACTGCAACAATGTAGGCCAAAAGGGGAATCCTGCTTACAGTTGAGTTTGGCAGACCTGGCCTGGCCTGGGCATATTTTGTTACATGAGCAAATATGCCAAATTTTATCTACAAACATTTTAATTATATTTATTTCATAATTTTTTACTTTTACTTTCTATTCTAATAAAGATGAAAACTGGATTTCACTTTAGGAGGAAAAGATTATTTCATTAATACAAAGATGTTTTTAAAAGTCAGTTTAGGGGGAAAGGAATTAGTATTAGCCAAGTACCTACTATAATGCCAAACTCTTCACATACCTTCTCTCTCTCTCTCTTTTTTAAAAAAGACTATTTATTTGAGAGAGAGAACAAGTCGGGGGTGGAGAGGCAGAGGGAGAATCAGACTCCACAGGGAGCCTAACACAGGGCTCAATCTCAGGACCCTGAGATAATGACCTGAGCCCAAGGCAGACACTTAACCGACTGAGCCACCTAGACACCCCAACATACCTTCTCTTTATTACCATTTTCCCTATTCAGTCTTAGAGAGGCTAAGTCAATTCCTTATAGTCAACCTAGTTGTAAATTACTCCTGTACTTTTCATTTTATCAGAACACTCTCTCATAGCTGACTTTAATCTTGTTATCAGGCCTTATCTTTCAAGACTTCACAAGTTCTTTGACATTTTAAGACATTAATTCTCCACAATCTGCATTTGACTTTCTGGAGAGAGATGGATTTCTTTAATTCTCAAAGCTCTGGCCTTTGCTATTGTATACCTAATTTTTGGTTATTCTTGTAATGAGTCCTCCCCAATCCAGTTCTTTCTTTGAATACACATTACTGTAAAGGATGAAGGCTCTTAGGATCACAAATCATAGTCCCATGCATATGTTTAATGCCTTTATCTGAAATATCTTTTTCCCTGTAAATTGCTTATAAACATTCGATTGGAAGGCATCCAAATATATGTTTATTTAAAGAGTTAATGGTTTGCATTTGAAAAGAGAATTAGGTGGATAATAAAGATTCTTATGGACTTTTAGAGCATGTTTTTTTTTTTTTTTTAAAGATTTTATTTATTTATTTGACAGAGAGAGACACAGTGAGAGAGGGAACACAAGCAAGGGGGAGTGGGAGAGGGAGAAGCAGGCCTCCCGCGGAGCAGAGAGCCCGATGTGGGACTCGATCCCAGGACCCCGGGACCGTGACCTGAGCCGAAGGCAGTTGCTCAACAACTGAGCCACCCAGGTGCCCATAGAGCATGCTTATCCTAATATGTTTTAATGGTATAATGCATAAAACCATGATGTAGTATATTTATATTTTATTTTGGAAGAGAAAAATCTGAATGGAAATCAAACATATGTAAAGAATATATACAGTACTACAGATTTTTGTCAGTGTGCAATCCTCTATAAATCTAAAGCTATAAAACTGAACAGTAAATATAATTCACAATCCTTTTATAAGTGGCTATGAATAATGATACTGGGTCTTGCTATAGAAAATAAATAATGTGTTTATATAAGATATTTTGATAGGATAATACTAGCTTCTAAAATAAATTAACTGTTTCTAGTGATGTAAAGGATTTGATTTAAATTTTGTATATGGTATTTTTGAACTTATGCATTAGTTTATGTTCTTATAAGTAAGAATATTGCTTTCTACCTAGAATTAATCTTATATCTGATACATCAAGTATTGAGGCTTACATGCTTTTGATTGTGGCAAGCTTACAGAACTAAAATACATTTCTTATAACTTAAAATTACATGAGAGGCTGGTAAAATTAATCACATACATTTAGAAGCATCTATTTGAAGGAAAAATAAAATAACGTGCAGCAGATTTAAAAGTATTACTATGTTGTTTTTCTTTGCTCAATTTTTTTAAATCTACAGAAAATTAGAAATTTTTGCATCTGTAATATCAAATATTCATAACAATAGTGTATTGACATGTATAAATCTGAAATTCACAATGTAATATATAGTTCAACTATATTTAATAGAGAGAAACACTTGGAAAATTGGAAATAACTTGCTCATGGTCTGTTCATAGCCTTCCTAGCAGTATTACACACAGCTGGAGTCTATCAACAAGAGCAGATTTTTCTCAAAGTTGACTCAGATAGATTGGACAATAAGATCAAATCCATCTACTTAAATACATTAAGGAACTCACAATCTCATCCAAATTAAGCATATTCTAAAAATATCTTTTACCACTTGCCTATTTCTTATGATAAATGTCAATATCCATATCTATATATACAATAATTCTTACATCAAGAAATTAGAAATCAAAGAAACATATTTCAACAGAAATAAATTCAGTGTTATTCATAAACATATTTATGAGGCTTGGTGATGTTACTTTAAGAGCATTGTGGTTATAAGTAACATCTTTAGAGGGTTCATTTAATATCTTATATGTTAAATATAAATAGAGTATTTTAGTGCTATAGAGTTGACATATTATCAGTCATTCAGTTAACAGGCATCCACTGAGTATCTACCATGTGCCAGAGACTTGGCTATGCATTCTATATATAATAGTAAACAAGCAGACACAATCTCTAACCTTATAGAGCCTACAAGCCAGTAGAGGTCATGGATTAAAGATAGTCTAATAAGCAAATTTTCCAATTGTGATAAGTACTAAGAAATAGTCAAATGAGTTGTTAAGGATAGGGAATTGGGAATAAATCATGAGGGGGTAGATGAGAAGCATGGATGATCTGGTGCCAGGGAATGCTGTCCTGTGCCCTTCAGGGCCATCTTCAGGATGGGAGAATGTATTCCACCAGTAGCTGGAAATGTAATACCACTCTTTCCCCTGGGGGTCAAAGATCTTTCTCCCTAAGTCCACATCCCCCTCCTGGAGCAGCCTGACCAATTTAGAAATAGAAACAACTGCTTTTCTCACTTTGATTAGGCACACTCCACAGGTTCCTCCTGGCTTCAGAACTGCCCAGAGGTCAGCAGAAGTACTGTTATCTCTCACTCCAGTCCCATCTCTCCCTCTGCCCTACACTGCCTGTTCCCTTCCCCCATAGGCATTATACCCCCAATAAACTTCCTGTATGTTGTTATCTGTCTCGGAATCTGCCTCCTGCGTAACACATACTTCAACAGCCAGTGCCCCATGGCTGTGACTTGGAGAGATCTACCATAGAGAATTAAATATCACAGGAAAGAGGCCATGGATGGAAAAACAGAGGACAGAAACTTTGCTGACAAAGTAATGTAAAAAGGGTGTGAAGATGCAGTAGCATATTCGCTAATATTGTTTGTATATATTAATAAACCCAAGTAATTGAGGAATAGACTTGAGTTTATTTGGAAATGAATATTGGAATATAAATTATGAGTTCATTAAATATCACACCAAGTCACTTGAGACTTATTCAATGAGCAAAAGAGTGTCTGTTTTTTGAGAAAGAACAAAAATATTCACACCAGAGTTTCAAAGATAGACTTAATAAAGAGTAGAGGAAATGAGTAAGTTAAAAATACATTGCAGTCAGTGGTCAAGGTGAGAAATTATGAAACTATGGACTGGAGTAGCGAATATAGATAAGTAGCAGTAGAAAAATATTACAGATTTTTTGGAGGCAGGTTTCACAAATATGTGGTTAGTTCAGACTAAAGAGTAAGTCAAAATTAAATTTGTTTCCTATAAGATTGGAAAGATGTTGCTTAAATTAGCTCAGGCAAAAACAGTGGTCAAAGAGACAAGTTTGAGAAATGAGAAAAGGTAATGAGTTCAATTTTGTCATGTTGTTTTGAGGCAACAGTGGGCCATCCTTGTGCATGTTTATGTCAAGATAGAAATTCTCATCTCTCAGTCGGAAGGAGACTGTATCTGGAACTGTCTATAGAGACCATGCTTGAATCTGTGTGACTGTGATGAGGTAAAGCCCACACAGTGAAAATCAAATGTTAGAGTATGGCTTTGTGTTTATTCAATGCCATAGATAATTAAGCAATGGACTAAAAAATGTTTGTTGAGCATCCCCTAAGGTCTTTATCTAGTTACTTAGGTCAATATTCCCAATAATATTCAAGTTGGAGAAAATATGGAAAAGCTTCACTAATTTTAACTCCTGAGTCCTAGTTTCCTCGTCTATAAAAATGCAAATAGCAACTTCACAGAATTGTAGCTTTAAATGATATGTGTAAGTAATTTCTGATACATTAATTAAACATAAAGGAGAAATAAACAGACTTGCTAAGATAGATGGGTTAGTTTTTGTCAAATGCAATAATAAGGCTAGGGGTCAGAAATACAGAGCAGATAGAGAGCAAACACCATCAAGGACTGGGCCATTTTCATCTTTCTGCATTGCCACCCTTAGCTCATCCTTAAAGGCTTTTTCCTTAAGCTTGTTGTATTATAATCACAGAATATCTGCTGCATCTTGCTGGGCAGGAAATAGGAGGGGAAGGATCAATGATAAAAATGGTTTTCTTCTAGTGAGATTCTGCCTTTATGGTGATTAGACAGCCTCCCAAAGCTATGTTATAGGGGGAAAAATGATAAAGAGGAAAACATTGCACAAAATATTGAGATGGATATGTAAAAATATATTCAAAGCCAGACATATCATAAACAAACAGAAACAACAAAGGCTAAAAGAGATTATTAAAGCACAAACAGAATGGGAGAAACCAAAAACATGTAAAGAAATGAACTAATATTTATAATCTGTAACAGTAAGAAACTATATTAAATAAAAGAATGTCTTCCGTTGCTGAATAACCTAGAATTCTAAGCCCAGGTAAACTAATACGTGAGAGGCAGGGCAAAATCAATTGTAGTTTTAGGCAAAGGCAGGATTTTCCATTCTTGATGAAAGAACTCGGGATATTCTTCAGGAACTTACAGTTTTGAATTACTCAAACCCTTTCCTTCCTCAGAGTACTCAGACATGCTCTTGCTTTTCACCTGCCAAGAGCTTTTACAGCTCTACACTAATATGACTCCTAATATCACTTGGGTCCTAGTTTAAATGGGATTTGTTCTGAGATGCTTTCTTGATTACCCAAATCTGAATAATGATTCAGAGTATTATTTTTAATAATCTTTTGCATGACCTGTTCATTTCTCTTCATAGTCTTGATCACATGTTGAAATGTATACTTGTTTATACATCAAGAGAGGGACAGTGGACAAGGAGATGGACACTGAGCAACCAAAAATGCCTGTTATCCATGCATGATTTTTCTGTACTTCCTCCCTTCCTTTCTCCCTCTCTCCCTCCTTCCCTTTTCCTCTCTTCCTCATTCCATCCATTAATTCATTCACAAATATTTATTGAGAACCAGCTATGTACTTGACACTACAATACGCACCAAGGATAGAGATATAAAATCAACCCATAGACTTGTTTGCAGAGAAAAATAAAAACAGAAAAATTAAATATTCATCTTGGAAAGAACTATGTTGGGGTATGCTCAAAAAGAGATATACAGAGCAGCTAACAGCATGGGGGAAAGAAAGCATTATTTCCTAGAGAAAGGAACATTGAATCTGAAATTTGAGAGTTCATTAAAAATCACTATATGAAGAGGAAATATTGAGAGAAAGTCTCTCCAGGCAAAAAGACTTTTTCTACTATATTAAATGTAATAAACACATACCTCAAAAGGCATGTTCGGCATAGTAAATTTTATATATCCAAATATATAAAATCTGATGAAATCAGAGAGGGAGACAAACCATAAGAGACTCAACTATAGGAAACAAACTGAGGGTTGCTGGAGGGGAAGGGGGTGGGGGACAGGGTAACTGGGTGATGGGCATTAAGGAGGGCACTTGATGTAATGAGCACTGGGTGTTATATGCAACTAATGAATCACTAAACTCTACTTCTCTACCTCTGAAACTAAATAAATAAATAAATAAATAAATAAAATATATCTCAAATACAGATTTGTTGTCTTATACATAGCTAGTCATTATTGTTATTACCAAGAATAAACTATCTTCACTGTGCTCTAATCACTGGCTGCACATATCCAATGATTGGAAGAACTAAAAAAAAAAAATTAAAATTCAATACGTGTAAATTTTGTTTGGAATAAGTAGAACTTTACTCCATGTATTTCTTTTTTACAATTCCCAGAGGGCATGTTTCTTAGGGAAACAATATATACTTTTTGTCTCTAATCTTAGACAAGTCTTCCTGCTAAAGTGGTTTGAAAACACAAATACACTTATCTTGCATTCTGACACACTGCGAGATGCTGATGGTAAGTGTGAACAAAATTCATTGTTTCTACCCTCACAGATGAAGTTTTAGATGCAGGCAAATGAACAAGTAATAGAAGCAGAGTTTAGTGAGTGCAAGGAAATGTGTAAGAGGGGCACATTTGAAGGTAAAGTAAGACAAACACAAGGATTTGGGAAGACTTAGATATTCATTCATCATAAAACTTACCCAAGAACCTTGCATCAAAACAAACAGAAACCTTTTTTGATTCTATGCCCAATGCAAGACATATAGTAAGAAAAGAAAGAAAAGAAAGAAAGAAATGAAAACTCAGACTTGGGCAGGCGCTGACATGGAGGAGCTAAGTAATGACCAAGTTGGAAAATCAACCTAATTGCCAGTGAAACCTTTGGAATATGTAGAAGAAATAAACCAAATGACCCAAGAGCCTGGAGGCCTATAGAAAACTCAATGTGATAGGAAAATTAGCTCAAAACCAAAATTTCGAACCGTTAATAAGTAATGATTCAAGGTGAGGGGGAGTAAACAAACACAACAGGAAAATTAGCACCCCAAGAACTTGAGTTATGGCAATCTGAAAATGCTACAAAATAATCACAATATCTTTAAAAGATAAAAGATATAAGGGAGGGTTTAAAATATATTAAGGTCCAGACTTGCATATCCAACTCTCTACTAGATATATAAACCATAAGAATATTTTAACAAGCCCCCAGTGACCAACCCTGGAGTAGAGCCATCACATCTCTCCACATTGCTTTGGCCACAATTAGGCACATGGTCACCTATAAGTAAAGGGCGCCCAGAAAGAGGAGAAAATAGGTTCTATGCGCACATGCAAGGTTCTACCAAAAGATCAACAAATAAAGATAGTAACTATATAGAATATTTGAATAGCAAAATTGAAAGTTTGATCTACTATAAAATATATGGGTGGGGATGGAGGGATATGTCCATATATCCCTTAAAAAAGAACCAGTAAAAAGGGAACACATCCTTTTCTAAGTATAATATATTTCAGCAAATAGGATATTTACAAAATTGCTGATATACTTGCTTGCAAAGAAGTCTTAGCAAATTCCAACAACCTTCCATCTCAACAAATTTCAACAAATTATAGATGACATTTTGCAGTCATAAAGCAACTAAGGTAGAAATATATTTTTATAAATAATTTAAAATTTGGAAATTTGTGAGTTAAAGAAAATTATAATAAACTACAAAAAAAAAAAAAGTTCTACATATTCACTGTGCAGTATTCAGCTAACCCAGTGTTTAGAGGCCAGTTTATAGCTTTGGATACATTTAGTAAATGACATGAAGAGTAAAAACAAATTAGTTAAATTAGAAATTGTGAAACTTGAGACAGTAAAAGTAGATTTTTGAAAATGGGAAGCAGAAAAACAAGGATTAACAAAAATAATGAAAGAGAAAAAAATTCCTTTAAAAATTACATATAAATTGAATAAAACAAGATTGACTTGAAAAAATGATAAAGGAAAACAATATCAGAAATGGATGCAGATAGAGTAGATATTTGTAAATGCTTTGAGAACGCTATTATGCCAAAACATATGAAGACATAACAAAATAAAATGGACAACTTTTTAGAAAAACATACTCTATCAAAAATTGAATTGAGAAAAACTAGAAAATTAGAGTGAATGCATGACCATTAAAAAATTGAACAATCAAGACACAAAACACTTTGGGTAGGTTTTACCAAATTTTAGAGGAAAAGATAATCTTGTTCCGTATTATTTCAGAGAATGCCCAAAGATCCACAAAAATTGCATTAAAATATTTATATGGATATGAAATATCTATAAAATTATATTTAAAATGTGATAACCAGTCTAGATGCACACTGTAGGGATGTAAGTTGGCTAAACACTTGGGAGAGCAGTTTGTTGGTATCTATCAAGTCTGAAGAGGTACATAAACAGCAGTTCCCTGGACCAAATGAAAAGAAATGGAAGAAGCAGAAATGGACAGGTGGAGTCCAGCCAGAAGACTTCTTTGCAAATCTAAGACATGACTCTGACCTTCTCCCTGAATTCATTGTCAATATTTTTCTTAGAATGGTGTAAGGGGAGTGGCTGATAACCATTAATTATCTGTATGAATGAAACAATGAATGAGCATAATGAAAATATGTGAGGCCCTATTCTGTATGTCGAATGGAGTCCAAATGGGAAGTCCCTGCTCCTTTTTCAAGCAATAATCTGGATTATTTAGATGTCAGTACACAGTTACTGCTGGTTATTTCCTTTTAACCAAAAAAAACCGCATCAGTGGGAAAGCAAAACAGACAAAGAAAAACAATCAGGGTATTCTAACATGCAAAAGTAAGGCTAGATCAGTTTTCAAATGTACCTGGAAATACTGCAGAGAAAAGTTATAGGGCCTAATTAGGAAAATTATATTTGTTTTCCATCACACTTACATGTGTTTATATACGTGTACATCTCGAGGGTATCTCATATGTGGCTCACGCACAGATATATATTAGTTTTAATAAGATAGGCTAAATAAAAATATCTCATTAGGCTCATATCCTTTTAATTGCATGCATTAACCATCAATTAAATCTAAGCACAATAAAGTTCTATAACAGTAGGCAATACATTTCATCTATTATAATACATATCCTGACTGTGTGATATTTAAAGATTTCTAAAGAATTGCAAATATGGCTATTAATCCTACAGCTAAACCATAACTATAAGTTACAAATATAATTTAGTATTCATGCAGCATTCTGTGTCTCTAAAGAACATGTAAATATTAAGTTAAATCTTTAATGGTTAGCCACTGAAATTGTAGATGGAATCATAAGTTCTTTTTCTATTTTACAGCCCTCCGTGGGGAAAAGAGCTATCACTGACTCATTCTCAGTGGGGGAATGTGTTACTCCTACGTAGTTTTTCTCTTAAAGCCATGCACACTTAGCTAAGTAATGCCTTATAACTAAAGTTTGCAACCTTCTCTCTACCCACACTCAGCACTCTGTAATTGCACAAAGCTACAAATATTCAGAGAAAGTACTTTTTGTTGAAAATGCTTAATTTCATTTAATAAATCAGGCTTTTCCAAGTTCCCTGGGCAGCCCTTTTATATGAAAGTGGTTCCACACACAGCAAACTCTGCTGGTAGCTAAGGCTATTGCTTTTGGTCATAATTCTAGAGAAATAAATAACTTAAATAAATAGACTTGAGTTTTACAAACCTGGTATCCAAACAATTCCTACTTTTATTTATGTAAAAAGAACAGAGGAGCCAGTAAAGGAGGGAATAAGGAAGTGACCAGAAAGGCAAGTAGAAATAAAACTGTATTTAGTGTTCCTAAAATTTAATAGGAAATAATCCAGAGGCTAAGACAAAGACATACAAAGGAAAAAAAATTCACAGAAAAGGAAACCCAAAAAATGAAAAAAATATTAATAAGAATATTAATACATAAATGGTAAGAAACACACTCTCATATAGTGCTGAAGGAAAATGTAAATTTTCATGACAATTTTGGGAGAGAAGACAATTTACTAAAATATATCAACAGTTCTTGAATCTGTACTATATTTTATAACAAGAAAATTATTCTAGGAAAATACCAAGATATATATGAAAGCTTTCTGTTAAAAACATATTCACTCTGCATTATTTATAATAGCAACAACAATAATAAAAATTGGGAATAATCTATAAAACTGGGCCCTTACTGAATAAATTATAATTATCTTTACAGTGTAATATTATATGCCTTTAAATTATATGGAAAGAGTTTTGGTAACACAAAAATGAGGCACTAACATAATGATGAATAAAAAAGCACATTGCACAATTTTATATACATAACGATTCTAATTATGAATGTATATACCACATAAATACATGGTAGCAAGATATTCAAAATATATTATGAAATGGGGCTTTTCCTTTTATCCAGTTTTACCCAAGTCTTCAACATGGAAAACAAAGGATTCTTAGGTACCTCTCCTAAAACAGTAACAGAATGACCAGAAAGAAAACCAAAAGGCTGGGAGGAGAGAAATCTTGTCCTGTACCCATTAGGTCCTCCCACATCTGGAGGGAGGGTGTATGAAGAGGGGATTTCACACTGACAGGGAGACATTGGAAAGTCCTGTTATCTGAGCCCTGAGGTACTTCCTCTCCTCTTTTCCTGAGAGACAAAGGGAGCTTACCCACACCCACCTGAAACCAAATCAAGCGGAGTCTGGAGACAATCTTAACTCATGTCCTTTGGAGGTGGGGGTGGGGTTGAGGGGAGATTGGTTCCTCAGTCACATCAGAAAAATAAAAAGCAGCCTGTTGTTACAGAGCCGGGAGATGGTGCTCTACTAGTAATTGCCTGTACTTTCAGGCAATTTGTTGGGACAAGAATGAATGAATGTTTGGGATGGATCATGAGTGGATCCAGGAGAGGTACTGGACTTGCATCATTTAGACAAACAACTCACCCTACAGGATCAGCTTGCATGGGTGAGGTTGGTACCCAGAGAAGAGCTCTCTATGGAAGGGACTCGGAGAACACAAGACGGATGGCAGAGTGACTAGTGGCTAAATGGGAGAGGAGTGCCATGACAGACAGGGCTGGCACCTGACCATCTAATGACCAGAGAAGCAAGCATGGCCAAAGCAATGTGCCTGTCCGTAGGGCCTCCCCTCTATCCTCTCTCCCAGCCATCCACTCTAGCCCTGAAAAATGTGAGGCAGCCTAGTGAGTCAGGGAGACGGAGTGGGAGAGCAATGTGGAAAAAAGAGAAGCAGGCATTGCCCGTTCTCCCTGCAGGCTTCCCAGCCTGGGGCCAGACTGAAGAAATGCAAAATATTTGACTCAGCTGAGAGACTGAAACTTTTTGTTAGCGCCCAATAATAATGTGCAAAAGCTCTGGTAGTCCTAGATTTTAATGAGGAATGAAGAACAAAACTTGTCCTAGGCAGCAGTATGAAAAAAATATAATTACTTCCCTTCCCGTTTGCAACTTGCTCAAGTAGCCAAACACTCCAAAATGTAGAGTGTTTTTTCTATAAGGTCTAGAATTAAGATGATTTTCATTGTACTTTGTATATTAATCTTCACCTTCAAAGTATTTTAGGACAGCAAGAGATTCAACATTTTTTTTTGTCTACGGATGTCAGTCTTTCAAAGGGAATCAATCATTTCAAATGATCCAGAAATGTAGACAAGTATCAACACTGAAAATGTGGGTTGCATAGGACACCTGGGCATTCATTAGTTAATTGTGAGCAGATAGTTTCAGAGGAATGGAATAAGATAGAATATAGATTTCCAAGAATTAAATATGGAATTAAATTAAAATTAAATTATGGAATAAGCACGGTTTGTCAAAAGAGTCAAAAACGGCCATGAGAGGAAGCGAAGTGAGTAATGCCTGACCAAGGAGAAAGAAGTGATTAAGCTGCTAGATACGAGTACCTGATTTCATCAAACACGTACAAGGTCTTGATATCATAGGACTGATCCATCAGAGGAAGCACCTGACTTGTGGTATGCGTTCTCTTTGGACACATGTCCACATGCATACGCTACCACAGTTTGCCACTTAAGATGTCCAAAACCAACCTGATTTTAATCTTTCCTAAACTAGAAGCCTGTATTCCCCAAGATAAAATGATATAGTTGTTCTCCCACAAAAATGATGCTGAGACACCTTAGTGGATATTGGTACTTACCTGTGAAATATCTTCAATGACATAGTCATGCAGATTTTACTCTCAACTCTATCATTGACTCCAGTATTGTATTTCTCAAGTATTTTATTTGTTTAGTTTATGCCTGTTGTCTTGGAGTACTTATTAAAAGTCCCCCCACACATTCTTTTTTTAAAAAAAGATTTTATTTATTTATTTGAGGGAGGGGAGAATGCCACTCGCAGAGGGGGAAGGAGAGGGAGAGAGAACCTCAAGCAGACTCTGAGCTGAGCATGGAGCCTGACTTGGGGCTCGATCTCACGACCCTGAGACCCTGACCTGAGCTGAAACCAAGAGTAGGATGCTTAACGACCCGAGCCACCCAGGCGCAGCCCCCCATACCTTTAAAAATTTGGGGTTTAGATGGTAAACAATATATCCACTTTAATCTTGACCTACATCGCATGCCATCTGCTCTATCAGTTTACGTTTTTCCTTCAGTTTATCACCGGAGCAATTCTTTTATACTTTTCTCATGGCCTTTCCCATGCTCCACTATACTAGTTATTTAAATGTCTATCTGTGCTGCTTGGCCACTTGCTGACCTACACTCAGATATATTCCTCCCTCCTCCCTGCTCTGCTTGGTACGCGCCTTTCCCAGGCCCCCTGTCAGTGGCTTCCGGGTGGCTTCCACCAATGGGGGATCCTCATGCTCGAGGGCAGGTGGAGGGGAGAATCCAGAGCTCTTCTTCTCTTGCTCTGTCTAGAGTTGTAGCTCTCATGCAGTTGCTTATCCACATGGCTCTAACTCCTATCTGATGGCCATCCCTTGGAGAAGGGACATATCAATAGTAGTTTTAGTTCTTATCATACTGTTTCTGTCTCCCCCAGCAGCCTCTCCCAACTGTTGCTTGGCTAGCTTCTGAGTTCTTCAATTACTTTGTAACCAGTTCCCTGCATCTAATCTCCTCTGTGTGTAGACCTAGGGTATTTTCTATTTACTTGACTGGACCCTCACTGATATAAAGTGTAAGTTTTATGAGGGAAGTGGTTTCATTTTACTCATTTTGTGTCTTTTTCGGCATCTATAATGTATTACATGTATATGATATTTCAAAAGGAGTATATCAAATTGAAATATGAATTGCTGATGTAGAGCATTTCTTGGTATCACAGTGAGGCCAAGCATTCTTAAAAATGTTGTATAATTAAATATATATCATCCTCGAGAAGTTTACTTTTCCATGCAACACCAAATGCGCCATAATTTTTAACAGAACATTTGCCTTGGGAGCAGGGTGAGGTATTACAGGTGTACAAATCCAGGGGGCCTCTCAGCCTTTTACTTTCCATTGAAATAACCAAACTTTGATATTCAGTCAGGAAGCTAACCCAGTTTTTCAATCTAAGAAAAGTAGTGCATATCTTATCCACAAACTCAGATAATCTCATGCCACAGGAATTAGACACCTGCTCATAGCATTTATTAACATTTAATTCTCCAGATAGCCTCCATATCCAGAAATCAATATCTGTTACCTAATGGAATTATCAAACTGTTCTATAGATTAACACTAATTGGCACTCTAAGGTCTCATAGGGAGTCTGGAAATATAAAAGGGTTCAATGTAAATTAAGAAAAATTAGTCCGTCAATATGGACTGCTTGGGTTTCATCTCTCTTCTCTGTGTTGGGTGTTTCTAAAGGAGAGGCATTGGAGGCCAAGGTTAGGCAAAACCTTAAAATAAAATTGGGAAAACAAGTCTCTCAAAAACTAAACATATCCCCATACCTGATTTACAAGGGTTGCCTGTTGGGCAAAATAGGTCCCTTTGTGGATGCTATCTTCAGTTTTGCTCCAGGGCTAGTAAGCGATTCAACAACATGGTATTGTGTGCATTAAGGAATAGTTTCTTGGGGGGGGGGGGAAAGCAGAGTTAGGAAAGCTTAGGTCAGCAAAAACACGAAAGGTATAGGTTCCACATGTTTCAGGGGAAACTGCTAGAGGAAGCTCTGCTGGAAACATCGTGTCCTCCAGTAAATTGACACCCCGCTTCCTACTGCCCTGCTCAGCAGCGCCTGGTGATTGGAATCCGTGTGCTAGCTGTTCACACAAACAGTCCCCAAATGCCAGTTGCCCATAATCTGGGAAGTTTAGGGCCTGTCAGAACAGGAGTGTGTTGGAGCCTGCCTGGAGCGGCTCAGAGAGAGCCCATTGTTTACTTTTTAAAATTTTGCAAGCTCCTGTGTTACAAAAGTAACAGTCCTAGCCTTAGGGAACTCATGTTCAATAAGATGAAATGAGTTAAGGTACATTAAAATGGAACATGATGAGGGCTACAGTAGGCCTGAGAATGGTTGCTGCAGATAAACAGAGTGGAGAAAATCTTAATAACTTCCCTACACGGGGAATATACTCTAGCGCCTGTTGTTCATACTAATTTTACCTGCGTGAGTGGTAGCTATAATTTCTTCTATCTTCTTTCTTTTTGATGGTTAAAAACAGGAATTTAAATGATTTCAATATCTATCACTATGCAATAAATGCCATTTATACACATTCTTGTTGTCTTTGCAATAGGAAAAGGCCTAAGACTCTGGAGGGAAAAAGTAAATTTAGAAATATGTTCTTGATTTTTTTATTGGCAGCTGTAAATATCCTCCCCAAGTCCCTAATTGAAAATAGGGCCACAGATACTGGTTTTGTATTCTTTTTTTATATTTCAATGCTATAGCTATTAAGGTTATGCATACAAAGCTTATGCAGCAAAACTTTTCAATAAAACCCTTTACATAGAAAGTTGAATAGGGTTAAAGAGTCTTACCCCAAACATTACACCAAAGCATTCTGAGCTCGAAATATTGCTTTTTCTGCACTATTTATATGGCTTAAGTATACTTTCTCTTAAAATACTTTATCCATTTAGATATGCTGTCAGTAGACTCCATACGTATAATTTGTGTATTGAGGATCAAACATTTATCCCATAATTTTAATGGAATTCTGTCAATAATCTTTTAAATCAGTGGTATGAAGTACGGTTATTTCAGTCTGTTTAAGCCCAAGTGTTACATAAACAGATACCGTCTAACACCGTCTAACACAATTTCAAGAAAAAACTTTTTTCATCATGAAAACAGTGTATTTCTGCCAAAGGCACAAATGCACTTACAAATGCAAGAGTAAAGCCGTGATAAATGCAATTCTGGTATAGGAGAAAGCAATTTCCTTCTAAATTCCTTTATATGACTTTTTTTTTAAATGCTATAAAAATTATTGGAATTTATTTTGTCATTTAGTTATAACTTTTGTATTATACTCCAAAATATTTTTTTCATTCCTTAAAACATACAGCTATAATTATTCCCCAGTTAATATTGTACAAGATCAGTTTCATACCATCCAAAAATCAGATGAGACTAACAATTTATTAAATTCCACCTGTAAGTATGAGATAAAGTTCATAATAGGCCCAAAAAAGAAAATTCAGTGAAAAGCTCTCCTCTGAGTTTATTCACCAATAATAAATGTTAGCTCCTAGTAAACCCCTTGTAAGGTATATTTTACTTGATACTTCATTAAATAAAATTATTTTTTTCTGACTTTCACCTCAAATCATGAAAGTAGACGACGTTGTTATATGCAGCATATGTAGTTGAGAAGAAATATGCATATTGTTGCATATGTAGTGAAGATGGATCCAACCTATCTGATTACAGATTGGTAAAATAAAAGTCGGAGACATTTGCCTGAGTTCATGTGTCCAACTACTCCCATTTTCTGTGAATTGTGTGGGTCAGTTCACACCAGGTGAATCAACTATCCTTGCAGTTGCATCAAGCCTTTCGATCCATTAAGACCTTAGTAAAGCTGCCAAGTGACATTTTTTTTCTGCATAATACCGTCTGGTGTCTGCATTGATCAAATTAACTGGTCACTTGCCAAATGTCCACTTCACTTTGGCAGTCAGATAAGATTATGGGAATGATTTACTAAATGACTGAAAGAGTTCATATGTTCACCCAAATTACATAAATTATACTCAAAAAATAACTTAATCACCCCTCAGGATTCCTCTCGAATTAATGAATAATGCCAATTATAAGGAAAAAAAGTATGATACTAAAAATGGAAATTGAATAAAATAGACACGAATAACCAGATGATAAAAGCACTTATTTTAAAAACTATATTTTATCTATGGTGCAAATATTTGTGGTTTGTGATGTTAACTAGAAAAGGTTATGAACACATTTTAAAATATTTAAAAAAATTTTTTTTAAAGATTTTATTTATTTGAGAAAGAGAGAGGAAGCATGAGCAGAGGGAGGGGCAGAAGGAGAATCAGGCTCCCCTCTGGGCGGGGAACTCAACAAAGCGGGGCTCAATCCCAGGACCCTGGGATCCTGACCTGAGCCGAAGGCAAATGCTTAACCAACTGACCTACCCAGGTGACCCACATTTTAAAATTTCTATCTACAAAATAATTATGTACAATTTTGAAAGAAAATAGATATGCAATACATTTGAAGATTAAGAAATAGGTTATTAAATTGTTGCTGTGATAGTGCACTAGGTTCTTAGTCACTTAAATATTTTTCATTGACTACTACTCTGTAGACATTTTATTTCTTATGGAAGAAGAGTATAGTGTAGAAGGAGAGAGAACATACTCTAACAAATAAAATACAATGAAGAGGAAAGCAAATTAGCTTTGTAACAAAAAAAATAGAAATTGTTTTCCAGTTTCATCCATATAAAATTAAAATATAATCACCTATTTTATTAAACATCAAGTTTTTGAAAAATGTACTAGAAAATAAAATCTGCATTGATATGTTGGAGAAGAGAATTAGATACATCTGTTCTCTTTCAGGAGGGATGTACTCTGCAAATGAGTGTGTTGGGTTATAGATTAGAAGAGAAAATATGACAACCAATGTGTCTGGATGTACACGTGTATGTGTGTGTAATCTTTAAATTATCATATATGTATATATGCACACTTATGTATATATGTATAATATAAACCTATTATGTGTATTAAATATATATAGTCCATAAATTCTAATGCTGATAAAATATCCACATGTTGGCTTTTTTTTTTTTTTTTTTACACTGTTAGGGATAAATGAACGTTTCTGAGAGTATTCCACTATAGCTTTTAATGTCCTATGTTTTAATCAGAGAAAATTCTGCATGGATTTTTCCCAAGGACAGGGTTTAATCTTATCATCAAAGACAATGTTGATATCTCACACCCCATAACCTCCAGCTCCCTGGCTTTGATTCTCATCCTCAAAAGAATCTTCTTTTTGAAAAGTTTTTCTCTGATCTCCCCACTTATTTCCTAAGTGACTCAAGACCCTACTCACTTTAGAGCTTCAGCTCAAATGTCACTTTCTTATCCCTTTAGCAGGTGTCATAGGTTATGATATAATCTCAGAAATCTCTGTATTGGTTCTTTAATGCACTAATGAAATGCCCAACTTCATTAGGCCGAGGGCCTTGTGTGTTTGTTCACCGCCATGTTTCTGGCACCTACCACGAAAGCAGTTAGAATAGGCACTAAAAGATGCATATTTCATTAATGAGTTAATGGCTTCATCATAATAAATCTTGATTTCAACTATCTCTGGTCCTAACTATGGAGTTCACTCATTCTCATATTCCCATGTCACCTGTTCTCTGACTTGATCAAGATCAAATCATCTACTCTGTCAATCATCAATCATTTATTTTTCTTTACATTTCTTTTGCCTCCACATCTTTTCTTCACAAGCATAAGTGAAAAGTGTTCCAATAAAACATCTCCCTTGCAAATAAGACTTAGTCCCGAGTCTTCCTCTCTGTTGGCCTGGCATTTGGCACTTGCTGCTCACTCACATTACTAGTAAATACACTTCTTCAGTTTCGAAGACACTTTCTTATCAAATCTCCACTTCTCTTCACTCTCACTAGTCACCTAGCTGGGTACATCACAGAGGAATGGAAACAGACAAGCGACACACATTTTTGCCCTCAATTTCAACACCCAACCTCCACCTGCTTCTTCACCTTGTCTTCTTTCTTGTGACAAAGGAAAGTACATGTCTCTTCCTATTTAAGACCAACCTCTCTATTGACTCTCCCATGCTTTCCCTAGGGACTCACTCTTCAGCAGAGCCCATTTCACCTGCAATATCTATTTTTCATATCTCAGTAGGCCAATCCCATTGACACACAGAATATCTTTAATACTTTAAAATATGTTAAGGATATTTAAATATAGTTGATATCTAAGTATACTAAGATCTTGATATTGTTAAATATTTTAAAATATCAAAACAGCCCTGCGAACACCATTCTGGTTTCCCATTCATATTATAACAAAACTTCTGGAATATATGTGTGTGTGTGTGTTAATATATATAATTACATATTCTATATGTAACATATGTAATATTTTATTTTTTCCACTGTTACCACTATATTACCTCCAATTATATTCTCAATCAACATTGATCAGGTTTTATTCTCTCTTCTCCACCAAAACAACTTAATCAGATCACTAAAGTGTTACAGCCAGCCAAGACCCTGGACAATTATCTGTCCTTCTTAAAGGATCTTTTTTTTCTTGTTTCCTAGGGCAGCTCTCTTACCTGGATATTCTTTGTTCTCATGTCTCCTTTCAGTTTGCTCTTTATTCTCTCTCTACCCAAATTTTGAAGGTCGCAATGCTCACTAAATTTCCCAATACCTTGTGGTCAATTTGGGCATTTGGCCAGTCTGGGCCTAATGTTCCACCACTTGGCTCCAAGGCAGGTGCCTGCCACAGTGGGCCCCGTTGCTGCTCCACAGGATGAGAAGGGGGCCCCTCTCTGCAAGGGTCCCTGCGTGAATATGGGAATTAGAGCTCACCTTCCCACCCCACCAACCACACTGAGTTTGTGTAGTGAGCAAGAAATAATCCTTTGTTTTGGTAAGTCTCTGAGATGCTAAGGTTCTTATCACTATTATTATTACCAGCACCGAGGCCAGCTTCACCGTATGAATTGGTACATTTTGTGGGGGCTGCACTTTACTCTTAGTATGAACTTCCTTTTCTTCAGTTTCCTTTCTCTTCAATTCCCTTCTCCCCTCCCTCTCCTCTCTCCTTTCTCCAGATGCTTTAAGTTAGAACTAAATATGCCTGTCTCCTTTACCCACTTTTCTTTTACCAACTATAAATTGTAACTCCTAAAAGTGCTCTTAGTATTAAGTAAATCATGCATATTATAGGGAATCTGAAGGCACGGAAAAGTAAACACATGAAAACAAACTCAGCCATCTGGTGATAGCCACGCTACGTCCACTACCATCAGTCTTTCCCAGATTCCAAGCTATTGCTCTCCTGGACTGTGGCAAGAATCTCCTTATAATGGGACCCATCGTGCCCATCAACAATCCGTTCTCAGCAGCTAAGTGAGCCTTGAGCCTCTTAAAACACCAGTCAGATGGTACATACTCATCTGCACAAAAGGCCAGTATTCTCCCCTTTCTCGGAGTAAAACCCAGTGTCCTATCATCTCTCTGGCCTCAACAACTCCCACACTCTGCCTTCTCCTGCTTCAACCACACAAGCTTCTGTGCCATTCCTCCAAAACGTAGGGCCCACTCCAGTCTCTGGGCCTGGGTCTAGCCATTCCCTCTGTCCCCAGATATCCCTTGGCTTGCTATCTGACTCCTATTAATCTTTGTTCAAGTGTCATCTTCTTAATGTGACTTAATCTGACCACTCTGTTGAACACTGCAAACTATGTCTCCCATGCCCCCTGGATCTATTTCATTTATTTTACAAGGCAAAACAAAAGAGCAATCTTTCTCAGGTAGTATTCAGTTCTAGATCTTGTTTGGTTTTCCTTTGCTGGCAACTTGGCTACATATAAACTGTTCAGTGGCAAAGATCTTTGTTTTGTTCAGTGATGTATCCCAAGTAGCCACTACTTAGGAAATTCCAAGCCCTAAGTAAATACGTGTTGAATAAATGACGGACCTTGTTTAAGATCATTATAGCATCCTGTGATGAATGAAGGAAACTGTAAGTGACTTAAGAAGAAAGGAATTTAATATAAGGGAAGAGGTGTTTATAAAATGTTTAAGATTCTAGAGGAGAGAATTCCATCTTGGATCTCCAGAATGGCACCAGCCACTGTTCTACCAGGAAGATGGGGGAATTTCAGGACAGCTTGCAGTAGGAAGCCAGGACCTAAAAGAAGGGACCACTGTTTCAAGGACCCTTGACATCCCAGAGTACAGTGCCTACAATGAAATACCACCTCAGCCCACAGCTGTTCTTGCCCACCAAGCTAGTTTGCCCACCCCAACAACAGGACGGTCAATGGCTTCTGCTTTCCTTTGGCTTCCCAAGTCTCAGAAAAATGTAGAACCTAACATCCAGAACTCATGCTGTGTGGGATCTCAGAAAGTGACTTTTTGGCTTTTTGGCCTCTACAATAAAGGAAAGCATTGGAAGAGAGCAATCTATAGTATCTACCACGATCCATTCCACCCACTTGTTCTTCACTTAATAGAAGTAGGTTTCCATGAAAAGTGAACACATAAGTCTTTGCAACTGTCTTTTTGAAAATTGCAGGACAGTTCATTATATATCTGAACCATTTACTATTCCTCTGCTGAAGGAAATTGCATTTTATTCGGTCTTAATTTTCTACACTGAACTGCATCCAGCATTCTCCCAAAGAAGAAATCTAGTAAATATTTTCTTCACCTCTGCCCCCCGAACTTTAGTGTTCCTTTAGTTCCCCATAAAGTTGGGCTAAAGACAGCAGTTTGAGTAACTTCTTTTTTTATTCCTTTTTCTTTATCTTTGGCTTTAGTTTTACATTATTAAATGAACTAGAGAGCATTTCATTTTATTCTGGAGTCCACATTTCTCTGAAAGTATGAGACTAAAGAAAAAGAATACTTTTAAGTCTATACATATTGCTACGATTTTTTCTCTCCAGAAATATACCAATTTGCATGCCTACCTCACTGTAGAATCACGACTGTTACATAGCATGTTGAACATATTCTAAGCTGTTTTGAATTATTTAGAATTATTTAGAACACATAACTTATATAGGATGAAGTGCATTATATTATTATACTGTTGGATAAACTTTTCAGAAGGCAACATGCCTGTGAGCCCACCACCCAGCCCAATATATATAATGCTGTCAATGCGACAGAAGCTACCTGCGTCTTTTCCCTCTACCCCATCAGCAGCTGGTGTGCCTATCACTACATTCTCTAAATGAAATCACACGGTCTATATTCTTTTATATCTGCTTCTTTCATTCAACATTGTCTGCGAGTGTGTCTGGTATTTCCACCGTAAGCATCTTTGCCACAAGCATTTTTGCCACAAACACTTTCTGTGTCACTAATTGGCCACAGGGTAATTTTGCCATAAAAAATAAAAAAAATATTAACTGGCTGACTGTTTGGTTTCCTTTCTCCATTGACACAGTTCTCCTATTTCTAGGTTATATAGATTTAGCCCTCATGGGGGTCTATACAGTGGCACAGAGTTTTAAACATCCCAAAGAACTTTTGAATGTCCATCAATGGACATTCTGCCTGCATCATGGCCTATGTGATTTCTGATTAGAAAATTTTTGAGATTCGTAGTATTTATGTTTATGATTGTTCCCTTTTTTACACAAGGGCTTCATTCTTAGTTTGAAATTATAAACACTTTGAAAGGTGGTTATGGATACCAATTTTAAGCATAAATAAATATTTTTAACACTTTAAAGACATAGCCCATTTTTATGCACCATTCTTTCATCTCTGTGTTTCTGACTTTCATTAACTTAATCTGGGACTAGCTCTAAGTCCTATTACTTTTTATAAAATAGTTTAAAATTTAGCTTTTACTTTTGTTTCAATGTTTAGCATATTTTATCCCTTGTGGAAACAGCATAATTATTTTTAACAGACAATACAGAGAGAAGATGTTAGTAAGTATTGGCCTGCTGTCCTATTAAAATAAGTTGCAAAAAGAATTTATTAACCACCAGAAAAGCTTACTACCTCCCTGAGAGTTCAAAAGGCTACCTGGTGCTCAGGGCTCACGCCAGGAAAAGGAGTTTAATGACAAAAGTATTTTTTTTTAAGATTTTATTTATTTATTTGACAGAGAGAGACACAGTGAGAGAGGAGTGGGAGAGGGAGAAGCAGTCTTCCCACCGAGCAGGGAGCCCAATGTGGGGCTCGATCCCAGGACCCTGGGATCATGACCTGAGCTGAAGGCAGAGGCTTAATGACTGAGCCACTCAGGCACCCCATAATAAAAGTATTATTAAAAACAAACACTTATTAAGCATATAATCCTATGTTGGTGTCACACTGTTGTGTGCTTTATAGTCTTACTTCAAAGTCTGGGTTGTTAACTCCACATTATGCCTTTGAAAGTGAATAATTAAGAGATTTCTACAAGTAGAGAATGGACTCAACAGCTCATATTTGCATATGTCTATGTCTGCAGTTTGATTGATGGCTTTCACTGTTTCCATGTGAGCTGATCTAGACAAAATAAAGAAGGACAGACTGCGAGACACTGCCTTCTCTAGATACACAAATGACAAGACCCCCTCAATCCCCATGTTGAATTTACATTATTTAAAAGCATGCAACTGCATCTGTATTTTCACCCAAGTCAACTGTGAGTTCCAAAGGCCTGCCACTAATCATAATAGAGTCTAAAGAAAGCCGTATTACATTAATTCACTAATTTATATAAAATGAAATCATAACTCCTTTTCAAAAAGTCATCAAGTACATTAAGGGGTTAGTATAAATAGTTTGGCTGCCACTGTGATGATGAATACATTTTCTAAACTATTCAGTATTTCAAATAAAAATAAGCTTTTTAAGCTGTATATGAAAACAAATTTAAGTATAAATTGATAAATTCTATCTATATAAAATAGTAGCAAGTTGAATTTGGCAGTAAATTAAAATGAATAGTAAAACATGAAGGAAGTGTTTATTCCAGACTGGAAGAAATATTATTACTATTAGAAGGTTATTTATATAACTCACTTTATATGATACTAAATGGATGGAAAAAATCCCAAATCTTGTCAATATAAGCCCAAAGGGTATTTGAAGAAAATTTAAAAATATATTCTAAAAAATTGAAATTCATAAATTAGAATGCAAAAGATGATATTCATACTCATACAGTCTCCATAATTCATAACCATCATATTTAATGTTAAAACATCATGCCATGTCTATAAAATCAGGAAAAAGCCTAGGATGTTTGTTTCCAACCCTATTTTTAGTGTTGCTCTTCAAATTATGGCCAAGCCAATGTTATAAAATATTTTTATAAGTTACAAATATTAAAAATATGGGGAAAAAAATCACGATTCTTTGCAGGAGTATACACAAGCAAACCCCAAGATCATAAATCGACTAATATGAAACACATTGGGGTCAATCTGGTTATATTATACAAAATACAAACCATAACATTTCTTATAGTCCAGAATTGACCTAAGAAGAATAACAAGGAGAGCCAATTAATATTATCCAGAAACTATAAAATATCTAAGAATAAACTGAATAGGAAATTCATAAGAATATGAAGAAAATAAAGAATCTTTTCTGAAGGGAAAGAAAGACCAGACTGCTGTAAAGAGTTATCAATGATGTAAGAGCCAATCTCTAATTCACAAATTTAATGCCATCCAAATCGATGGGCTCATACTGGGCTTTCTTTAGGAACACAGAACAATAATCTGGAAACTTATCTGCCAGTATGAGTGTAAGAAAAGAGCCAAGCAAACTTGAACAAGAAATATACTGACATCCTCACTCAATGAATTAAAATACAGGAAAGTTACAATATTTAAAACCAGGCAGTATTAGGACAGAAATAGACAAAGAGAGGAGTTTAAAGGAAGAAGAAACTCGGAAATATGTCTAAACAGTCACAGGATTTATATGTTAGTTGTCTGTTGCTAATGAAAATAAACTGATACTGCTTTTTTAGAGACAACCTTTGCAGTGCAAATTTATCAGTTAAAATGTGTCCAACTTTTGACCTAGTATTGCAAAAGTAATAATTGAGTATGTGCTCAAGTGGACATAAATATCACCTACTGGTCTTCAGTTAACTGCATTACTCTGTACACATTATAAAGCATCCATTAAGAATTATTTTGCAAAAAAAAGTTTAATGATTTTATAAAATATCCCCAATGTTTGTGATATTTTCTGTATTTTTTCAAAATTTCTACAGGAATTCACATCATTCTTATTATCAAAATAAGACCACTAAGAGTTGTTTTTAAATAATTACTTACTATTCTGGGCACACTTTAACTACTTTTTTTAAATTGACAATTTTAAGATTTGTGAATATATTAGATCTTTAGGGAAATTTTAAGTTTTGTTAGTCAAATAGTTGTCATCTTTGTACAGATTATGTACAAATGAATAGAAATCTAAAAATCAAATACTGGAAACCAAAACCAAACCAAAGAGAATATTTTATACTTCTAAAGCTTTGTATAATTTTAGCAATAAAGAGAAAATATCATTTAACTGAGAAAAGGGAATTTTCTACGGGCACTGTCCCTTCAGAGCAAACTTCTCTGAAAGGCATCTGGATTTCTATCGAATCCTATGAACATAAAACTTCAATTAGCACTGTATGTATGAATAACAGCTAAATATTCCAGAGGAGAGAGGAAAAAATAGTGATTGTGGAGTGTGAAGAGCCTAAAGTCCCATGGGGCCGATCTATACAAATTTCATATAAGGAAAATTTTTTAAATGAGCCACTGTAGGAGATGGAATGTGCTTTTCCACTGTACATAAAAGGTAAGTTTTTGTTTAGAGAATCAATGAAAGAAATCACTTGCAGAATGGCCTAAGACATGAAAGTGCAAAGTCTCTAGGCAACTGCTTATGAAATCACATTATTAGGCAGCAAAATGGTACACAGCAGGGAGATCGACCTCAGAAAATATTCCCAAACCACGCATTTCAATTTGGAAATAGACCTGGAGTTCATAGCCTTAACTCATCATTTGTTCGTATCCTCTCAATAAAGCAAACATCCAAAAGGATTTCCCAAAGGACTCAGAATCAGTTTGATTATATGCATGATAGCAACTGTTTGAGGTAGCATTAGAAAAATCAATTCACAAAGAATTCTCGAACGTTATTAGAGACTGCACAAATATGTATCCGCCTCTTTCCTCAGATATTTAGTGAGAGCTTACATATACAATGAATTGTTAATCTTATTGCTTTCTTAAGTCAAAAATAATGAGTTAAATAATACTTTAACTTGTTTTCCCTTGACCTATGGAATACTCATGAGAAAATAATGATTAGAAATTTTATCCATAAGGAGAAGAAAGGGGCATACAAAATTCCAAGAATAATCAGTCCTGAAGAATTAATTTCATATATTTTGTAAATGTAGATAGAGTTGACAGTGGTGCCCAAGATGGTTGCCTATAATTCTCATTTGACTTTGGGCACTGCTTCTTTCCATGATGACATGTTTAAAATGCTCAGCTAATTTGTACATCCATTGAGGGATATGGTGTCTTACAATTCTTTAAATTTCTCATACCATTTAGCACAATGGTTCTCAACATAGTGTAGGATTGAAAGATAATTTTCATAGACCATTATACTTTTCATCTATAAAAAAATCCTATCTAAATGTTTTAAATGATTTTTGGTAAACTTTAAATAATTGCAGGGGAAAGAGCCACATATGTAAAGATGTCATGTGGGTTCTCTTATAAATCATAGAATCTTTTTTCCTATATTCCCACATCATAATTCCACTTCTCTTTTTACTGAATCTACTTTAAAATTTTCAGATGTATTTGAATGTATGGCCTTATGGTTATAAGGGAAAATTATGGCATACCACGGTTAAAAAGCATTCAAGAAAGTTAGCTATTGCATATGTAAGGGTTCTACCATATATAAATTAATTCTACTCCACAAACAATTTTTTGTCAATAAAATAAATCGGAAAATGCCATAGGAAAAAAACGGCCTCAAATAGCTGGAGTATAACATAACATTAAAAAAAAAAAAAAAAAGGTATTCAGTATTTGAATTTTATTTTAAACCTTACTCATAAAATAGCTAAATATACATCAAATGACCAACATAACTGCCGACAAAAGCTTGTAAAATCACCAAGGATTCATAGTTGGTTCTTTTATGATGAATATTTTTTAATATCATTTATACAGAGAGTGGCTTGGCCCTTGCAAAGATATGATGCTACAGCAGTTAGATGCAAAGATGCAAAGGATCCAATGTTTGTGGATCTTGCAAAACAGTGAAAAGCACACTAGTGACTATTTTGTGTTAGAAGAAAAGAATTAGTCAGCATTTAAGAATCTAGTTCTCAAACAATAAGCATTTTTTTGCCATAATTGTGAAGGTTTTTTTTCTGAAAGAAAATGTTCTTCGTGAAAATATGCTATATATGCAAAAAGGGCTGAATCCTAAATCTTGTATATCTGTGAGAGCTAGCAACTTAAGGTCTTCCTAAATAATAGTAAATATGCTTGTAAATGATGCTGTATATTAAAAAGTATATCCAGTTTTAAGCTTCCTAGACAGACATCAGATACAATGCCTTCGGTTGCTAAACTTTATGTGATTTTCCTCTTAGGTCTATATCAGAGACACATTGAATACACAGATATGTCAGCTTTGGGAGTGGCGTGGGTTACCCGCAATCAGCAACATCCTACAGTATCATAATTATTGCAAAGACAACAAAAGTGATTTACTGTCCTGTGGTTGGGTAACCATTTGTATGTTTTTCTGGATATCTTTATTGTCTAGTTTGCTTTGTATCCAGAATTAGACATGGTCTCAATAAATGATAGGTTTGTTTTCAATTATATGGCCATTTTATAGAAAATAGTAGGAGAGATCTGTCAATCAAAGAACAAAACAAAATGCAATACTTAAGTTAATAAGACATTCCATATTTATGTGACCAGGCTATTTATGGATTAGGAACTCCTTGTATACTGCAACAATATGCAAGTCAATAAGTAGACTCAATGATTTGAGTGTATTACCATTAGACTACCTACTATCAAAAACTCACTAAAAGAGCATTAAAAATCTACTGCCGGTATATGTATTACTTTCTAAATGAAAGCATCCCATGACTAAAAAACTCATGAATATTCTATATGAAATTCCAAATGTATGTTCATTTTCCTTTACTGTTGTGGATCTTTAGAAGTAACTCAAACTTTAAAGAAAATATCTTTGCTCAAAGAGCTAAGAAAACTACACAAAGTAGAAAGATACTGTTTTAAGAAAGAGCAAATTTCACCATGTCCTTGCTTTTTAATTAAATTTGAATGTAATCATGAAAGAATCTCTAAAGTTTTCATTATTAACATTCAGCTAAACTTATAGTAATATGTATGATATTAATATCTAATATCTTTTCATGCATATTTCTGAAACCAAAGGTCAACATTCTGAAATCAATTAATTTAAAAATATATACTGGGTGCCTGGGTGGCTCAGTCGGGTAAGCATCTGACTCTTGATTTCAGCGTGGGTCTTGATCTCAGGGTCATGAGTTTGGGCCCTGCATTAGGCACCATGCTGGGTGTGGAGGCTACTTAACAAACAAACAAACAAAAAACGTGTAAAAATAGATACTGAGCATCTATCATGCCAACTTCCTCTTGCGATTTTAAGGGGACTAATAGATAACCTTTTCCCAATAGTTCAGAGCCAGTTGAGTTAGACAAATAGGAACAGACAGAAATCAAAATGTTACAGAAAGCTCTGAGACTGGTTCAGTTTGAGGACAATAACCGAAATCCTAGTGAGTGTGGAAACACAGAAGCACAGGTGTGCGTCGCACTCAAAAGTGTGGAGGCATGCCCCTTTAGCAGCGTGACTGAGAGCCCAGGAGATGGATGTCCTGCAGGCAGACCAGAGGGGACAGGCAGGCGGGGACTGCGTATACCTGCTTCCTGCTGCCAACAGCACCCATCGGGTAACTCTCCTCTTCTGCAGAGGAAGAGACTTACATGGAAACAAGAAGCAAGGCTAAAGAGTTAGTCCAGACCCTGAATTCCAATGTCTTTGAAGGAAAGAATTCAGGATGCAATTCCAAAATTTAGCATTTGGGTTTTTTTAAAAACATCTACCTTTTAAACTACTATTCTAATATTTCTAGTGACTTTCTACTTGTGACCGAAGATATGCTTCACATCATGTTGCCTTCCCTTGGCCTCCGGTGCTGGGCATTAACTTTACCAGGTATCTTTACAGGAGAAAATGTAGAGAAACATTGAAGGGGATAGAAAAAGGGGAGTGAGAAACAGGTGATCATATCTTTTAATAACTGGAGCAAATTTCAAAGTATTGACTTTTTTTCTGTAGAAGTATTTGTGTACATGTATCTCTGATTGTAACTTCACCAGATAATTGCTGGGGGGTGTGGATGAATATGTGAAAAAGAGAAATCAGACAGAAGTAGAACTGAGCATAGAACTGCAAATTAACAATGAGAGATACCCAGGTCCATAAAGCCACAATAAGATAGAGAAGTGATTTTAATTATATATAATTTGAAAATACTTTTGCAGACACACTTTCAGATCTACATACAAGTAACAAAAAGAAGTATGGAAAAATTGGACCTAATCAAAATGAATTTGATTAAAATCTCATGAAGAATAAATTTTGATAAAAGATATTTTAAGTATGATTTATTACAGCATTCCTTTTCAAAGTTTTTGTTTCCACATACTTATTTCACATTGTTCTTCTTGAATGTTACCACCTTGACTACAACCAAATATTTGCTTGCTTTTATGTGTGTATCTCACATGTATATTACTACACAGTAACTCACCTTTAGTTTATTTATACCTTGAATCAAATTATGAGACTCATGTTCATAGCAAAGCATTTTTCAATATAGCATCATAATCTGGGATGCAAGCATTACCTTAGTTGCTACTATCAAAATTATTACAGATGCCATATGTGTTTTATTTAACTTACTGAAGTGTTTCAGGTTAGACAATTTTATTTAAAAAAGAATAAAGCATATTGCACTCAGAAAATAATGTCAATATATTAATTACTTACATGCTAGAGGCTGGTCTATATTATTAACAAATGTGAAACCATCCAATTCTCTAAACATCCCGGTACTATTATATCACCATTTAACAGATAAGGATATGGAGGTAAAAACAAGTTAAGTGTTCCCAAGGACAAACTGCAAGTATGTGGGAAAGATGAAATTGGAAACCAGGCAGAAAAAATAAAAGTAAATAATACAATCATAAGGATGAAGTCCATATGTAGATATTTTTAAAGAATCACACAAGAATAGTAATTCTCTAAGCATATCATTTCTCCAAGTTTGGCATGAAATAGTGTCAGTTGTTTTTTCTAACAAGATATGGACATTTTTAAAAGAAGAATTATGTAAGATAAAAAAAATCATGAATATTTATGCTACTTCTAATTTATAGTAGAAGTTCTTGTTCTTTATATTTTGATTTATTTCATCTAAAAATAAAGTCCTAGCTATATTCTTCCCGTAGGCAATAAGGGTTAGCCAAAGAACTTGAAAGATAAAGAAATAAGTGCTCTTTAAAGATTTACTACTAGTATTGTATCTCTGTTTACTATTGAAATACAGTCAGTCTATGATTACCATAGCAATAAATATGCTAAATATTTCTCATTTGCTAATATATTTTATGAAACTCTCTCATTCTGACAGCTTAAAAGGGACCTAAATTTCTCATTCTCAAATTCAATAAGGAAAATAGCCATGGCTGATGGATTTACATGATGTAAGATTTGCTGAAAAGTAATGAAATTATATTTCAAGGCTATATAATTTGCTCTGACCAGAATAAGTATGCATATGTGAGTTACAAAACTCTTGGTCAATTAAATAATTTTATAAACACTGATAATGGGGGCTCTAATATTTTTCATGATTATGTACTTCTTACATTGATAGATAAAAAAGGAAATGTCATTCATCAAAAGTCTTATAGACACAAATTAATAATACAACAAAAAATTATTATAGTTTACTATGAATAGTTTTTGTCAATCGCTAAATTGGAAGAAAAAATAAGACCCTGAAATATAACACTAAAAAAGTGAATTTTGTGACACATATTTTATCATTGTATATATTATGGTAATTACAATACAGTACTTATTGGTTCAACAAATATCGTTTGGGCATTGTGTACTTAACACTATATCATTATGAACAAATACAGGAATTGACCTCATAGTGCTAATAGCTGTCGACAGGAAACCAGGGGGGAGAAAAGACAAGAAATCCAAAACTCTACCCTTGTGGGAGAGGCAGGAATACATGGTCAGTCCTGCACTATATCTGAAGAACAGACAAGGACACCTGAGCAGGATACTTTCCCAATACCCAGTTCACAGTGCCTGCATAAGACTGGGGCTCAATCAGAACATCAGGGAATAATTTACTCTCCCATCCCCTCAACACCACACTAACAAAATAACAGTCAAGCACAGCTGGGAGAGCTATAAGGCGAGGTCCCCTCAGGGGCAGTGCAAAGGGATCAACCAAAGTCAAAGGGTGATCAGATATTGAGATGAACCTCTGACATATTAACCAGCACCCAAACCACTCAAAATGTGGTTAGATGAACACTAGCTCATTCTCTAAAGGCCTAACAGGAGGAAAGGCTTGGTCATCTATAGACGGGAAAAATTATTTATGTATTTATTGTGATATATAATTTGTCCAGCTTTCAGCAAATTATTAGGAGGTATATAAAATGGCAAGAAAACAGCCTGGAGAGAGAAAGCAATTATCAGAAGGAGACCGAGTGAGGATGTAGTTGTTGGAACTACCGGACAGGGATCACCAGTAGACTCAACATGTATTCACAGAATGAATCATGAACTTGTAGGTTATTAGAACCTAACCAAACTGAAATAGTAAGATGGAAAAGAAAGTGGGAAAACAGAACAGAGTATGCAGGATCTGTGGGAAAGTATCAAACAGTGTAAAACCACACCAGAGTATCAATGGAGACCACATGACAGTAATAACAACAAACCCATCCACCTCTCAGTGGAATGATACCAGAAGAGGCCTAGTGGGGAGTGTGAATTCCAGCAGTAATGACAAGCCTTTCCCCCACGTGTGATGACAGAGGCTGATCAGGGAAACTGGACTTTCATCCAAACCTGGAAGTACCAAGGTGGTTGTACCCCTTCATCTACTGGGGTGGTGTCAGATAAAACAAAAGCTTTAAATGAGATCCAGTCTCACAGTACCCCAAATGTTCAGATTTCAATAGAAAAATCACTCATCAAACCCAGGACCTGGAAAATCTCAACCTGAATGAGAAAAGATAAACAGACATCAGTACTGGGAGGACATAGGTGTTGGAATGATCTGAAAAGGATTTTAAAGACACCATCATAAAAATATTTCAAAAAGCAATTACAAATGCACTAGAAACAAAAAAAAAATAGAAACTCTAAGTAGTAGAAATTCCTAATAAAGAAATAAAATATATAAAGAAGAATCCAATAGAAACTTTAGAAGTGAAAAGTACAATAACCAAAATTAAAAAAAAAAAATTGGATGGGGTTAACACAATAGAGGGAACAAAAGGGAAAAATTCCACTTGAACATAGAAAATAGAAATTATCCAATGAACAAAAGAGAAAACAAAATGAAAAGAAATGAATTGAGTCTCTGGGACTTGCAGGGCTGATACAAAAGTCTAACAGTCACATCATTGGAGGCCTGGAAAGAAGAGGACACAGAGGTCAGGGCTGAAAAAGCACTAGGAGGAATAATGGCAACACCTATAAAACTACAGATTCAAGAAGATGAGCAAACACCAAACAAGATAAATTCAAAGCAATTCATACAAAGATACATCATAGTGAAACTTCTGAAAGTTCAAGACAAAGAGAAAATCTTAAAAGCAGCCTGAGTAAATAACCCCCTTCCTATAGGAGAAAAACAATTCAAATGGCAGATTTCTCATAAGAAGCCATCAAAGCTCACAATGGGTGAGCAGAACAACAAAATGGTTATAACTGGAGTAAATTTGTTAGCTCAAAAATAAAGTCAAGGAATTACCCAAGAATGTACTGTAAATAACTTACGGAAAGCATAAAGTAAAAAAAGAAAAAAAAATTAAAAAGCAGAGGAATGTCAAGTTTAAATATTTGCCTAAATGGATTTTCTAAACAAGAAACATTCATGGTCATATAATACACAAAACAATACAGATGGACATTTTCTAGAACAGCAGATATCATCGGTTCTGAAAGAACCCTCTCCCCACCAGATACCAAACTTGATATCTCTGTCACAACATATTTGAAGAAAGTAGTCTTCGATGCCTGAAAATCATTAGTAATACCTGAAAATTTTGGGAGCTATATATAAAGTGAAGAAAGTTTTGGGAGCTATCTAGAAAGTGAAGACCTTTCTAGATGCATACATTTTTATGATTCAGGAGGATACCACCTATGGAGTTTATCCAGAAAAAGTAACAAGATTTACTAAAATAAGCACATGCATACATATCCAGTTAACTCTTGAACTGCCTGGGTTTGAACTGCTCAGCCCTACTTATATGTGGATTTTCTTTTTTTTTTTTTTTTTTTTTTTACAGTAAGTCAGTCCTTATAGGACTATAAATGTATTTATATGACATTTTCTCTATCTTGTTTTTTGTAAGAATACAGTATATAATACATATAACATAGAAAGTAAGTGTTCATTGACTCTCATATTGGTAAGGCTTCTCGTATTAGCAGGCTATTGGTAGTTAAGTTCTTGGGGTGTCAAAAGTTATACATAGATTTTTGATTATGTTGGGGGGTTGGTACTCCTAATCCCCATGTTATTTAAGGGTTGACTGTATACATACATACCACAAAGAATTTAATAAACCACTGTATACAAAACTGTAGTCGTTAGCAAGGAGCCCATGAAAACCTACAGTAATGTCTAAAGTTGTTAGATGTTACTGAAACATCTGCTAGTTGTTGATTACAAAAAATAATCATATTCTCCAAAAAGAATCCCATATTATCTGAATATGGGAAGAAGTAGCCCAGAACAGATGGAGACAGGGAAGGGGTAGAAGTGAAAGTTATCTTGATGGGCAGGGAATATACTTATTAACTAACATGGGGTAAAATATATACCTTTTATATTAATATTTAAAAGTAATCACTGGTAGGATAGATATAGGATATGTATATTGATCTTTTTTGGGGGGGTCTATTTTTCTTATCTTTTTATCCAGGTAATTCACAGGAGCACCCCTGTAGTCTATCGGCACTTTTCCCTTACTGACTTCAAAGCTGCCAATACCTTCTCCCAATCCCTGATTTGCCTTTTAAATCTCACTGATATATTCTTCATTCGACAGAAATCTTTCACTTTTATTCAAATAGGCCATTTTTTTCTTTTGATTTTTGCTTTTAATGAGTTCTTCCTTACTGCAAAATCATGAACATATTTTCCTCCTTGATTTTTATAACACTGTGGTCCTCCTATTCATAACAGATCCATGATAAATTTAAATTTTACCTTTATATATGGTGTGACTTACATTTTTCTCTACACCACCTATTAAGAATCCTTTCTTCCCTATGTGAATTACCAGGTTTATAGTGTATCAAATTTCCACATTCACATGGATGCTCTCTGATCTTATCTACATTGGTCTTTTTCTCCAGTCGTGGGCTAGTACCACACTATATGTCAAAGGACAAAAAGCCAATTCACAAAGAAGAGAAAGAAAAAGGTTAACACATACCTGGAAAATACTCAAATTTACAAATGATCAGAGATAAAAACTTACATACTAGTTAGAGAAATCCAAGTAAACAAAGAGTTGCAAATTCTATTCAGATCGGAAAAGATGCAGAAAAAAAACTGAAAACATTGATCAATACTGAAAATGAGAATAGACTGGAAGGTATTATCAAGGGTAACTTTTATTTAGTCTATATTATTTGATTTTCTTAACACGAAACATGCATTAATGTTTGACTTACTTATTTAAATGTAATATGAGATTAAGCTGGCCAGTGTCTCCTCCCACTCTCTCCACAATTCTTCTTTCTCGAAACCACTCAGTATGTGAGGCTCACACCTATTTTGTCTATATTTACAGCAGCCTGCCTTGCTCCCTGGAGACTCCATAACCTCCTGACTTTGTAAGTGATAAATCACTTTCTTTGGATCTTCCAAATATGGCCAATCTCCACTAGACTGGGACAATGGGTTTACAAATCCTTTCCCAGCTAGACTGCAAGCTCCCTAAGGATAAGACAGAACCTCATCCATTGCCAATCCCCACAATGTTAAAGTGGAAATCCTGATTATATTTGTACTCAGAAATGTCACAAATGAATATAGAGACACACAAAAGAGTGAGTAAACGAAGCAATGCTTTAACAGACAGGAAAAATAGTTTAGATTCTTCAGTATAATAGGAAACAGGGAGTCACAAAAAGTCTTTGGGGAAAAACAAAACGGCTGAGGCCAGTATGTAGGAATCACTGGAAGCAAGTCTAGAGACTGTACCGTACATGGGCTTAAATTACTGATAGGAAAAGAGTGGAAATTTATTTAGGTGATGGATATCAAATAAAACATACTCATAAGGAAAATAAACAGGATTTGAATTGTATTTCCCTATTTACTTGAACTTGACTCAAACTCCATGAAGGCAATGACTTCATTAGATTTACTACTATATATATACAGTACCTAGCCTAGGACCTAAACACAAGAGGTCAATATATAACTATTGAACATTGACAAGAAGAATGGATGATGTGTGAAATAGTAATTGTCAATAAAAATGTCATCAGTTTCTGAAGATAGGCAATGTGATATACAGATGAGGATCCAGTAATAACTAAAATGTTTTAAGTATAAAGGAAAATATTATTGCAGCTGAAAAGCATGATTAGCCTGGAAACAGAAATAAAGAGTGGATGTCATATTGAGGTGTTAGTGAGTCATCCAAGGGCATTCAATTCTTGGATAATTAGAGGTAAAGGGTTGGAGTAAGCATAAGAGAACCAGACCAAATACACAGATTTATAAGTTGCCCAAGTAGAATGCAGAACTCAACCCAAGGAGACTCCAAAGTAAATGGAGCAAATCTTTATTTGCTTTTCAAAACTGCATCACAAAACTAATGGAACATATTCCCTCAACATAATTAAAAGAAACTAAAGTAAAACAAATAAAAGGATAGAATATATTCTAGAATATATTAGAAAACATTCTAATTCTTAGGATGACATTTCTCAATACCAATTTGGCTGCTCTTTGGAAAAGCAAAAATTAATTCTCCAGGATACATTAGCAAAAACATCTAGTGAAAGGAATGCCTATTTTATAAGACATATACTCAATATACAAAAATAATATCTGCAGTAAAATGTTCACAGATTCTACATCTTACGAAATTTAAAAATAAATTTAGAGAGTCCCACAGAGAATGAATATATAAAAGCAGGTAAAATTCTATTAAGAGACATAGAGTGGTATGTTAGCTGGTGTCAAATTATACCCTTTTGGAGAATTTAAATTACCATAATGTTTCTGTAGAAATGTTATTTTTATATGCACATACACACAACACCACAGACACAGAATATTCGATATGAAAAAAGCTACTACGTAATTTGTAGAATGAGAAAGTAGAAGATAAATTTCAAAGCCTCCTTATTCAAGTAACAATTTTGTTGGCAGAAAACCTGATTATTTTATAGGCACATTCTAACTTTTTACAATAAATGATATCCTAAAATTTCTTTAAATTTAATCATATACTAAGAAAGTACTACTACATAAAATAATATTATTGTAAATTTATTTTAGGAAAATATAATGTTTGTCTTATTACCAAAGGAAAGTATGAAAATTTTATAATATCTAAGCTAGAAAATCCTCATGATCCCCCCATCTAATTTTTTGTAAATGTAAGATCAAATGATATAAATGCTTTTGTCATGATTGTTTCCATGTTAACTGATTTTTTTATATGAAACAATTCTGTATGAAAAATAATTACTTTTATACTTTAATTTTGAGAAAATACCAATTTGCATTTATCATATATGTCTATGTGTAGCAATTTAACACATCCCTTGAGTTAACATTAAAATACATTTCTTTTAAAACATTAATAAAGTAGTGATACATTTGTTTTCTAATATTTTAAACCTAGATTAAAACTAACACATCTTCTAAGGCACTGGAATATTTGTGCTATTGGGGCTTAATTCAGTGAAACAAAATTTGCAAAAGCAAAATGACGTGTCATCACATTTTCCTGTACTATTGGAAAACATATCCTTGTGTTCCTATGATAAGAGGCAGGTGAGGGTCAGTGTTGAGAAAATCCAAAGTCAGACAAGTGCGCCAAGACCCAGGGAGATCAAAATATTCATTACTAAAGGAACCAGGAATTTAATTAATATTTCACTCAGAAGAGGTTTCAGGAATTCAATGAAATCCATGAAATTACCCCCAAGCCCCCTAAATAATTGAATAATATTTCTATTTTTTACTATATTCAAATATAAAATGTTGGAGGTGGAGACATGGAAGGAGTTAATTTCTTACATAAGTAGCAACTGGATCCACATACCCTCTATGGGAAACTTATACATAGAACCTCTTATTTAAAATGATTTGGTAATGGACAATATGTAATACAAAGGCACACATAGATGTCATTATTTTAGTGTATAGAAGGCTGACTATATTGAGTCCAAGCTTTCAAAATATTTCTCATTGAGTTTAAACATATTTCCCTCATTACTCTTCACATGTACACATCTTCTCAAGTAGCTATGAAAGCATTACAGATCTAGAATTCACACTTCTGGAATACTATCATGGTATGGGAAATGCTAACTATACTTAACTCCATGACATAATAACTAAAATTTACAGTGTATTATTTTTCCAAAGAAATAAATTTGTTTTCAAATAAGAGACCATAGTTGTAACAGTAGAATGAGAAGTGTAAGGTAGTTGAATGCAATGTGTGAAGGGGAAGCAGGATTTCTCAGAGACTAAGAATTACAAACATTAAGAGATTCAGCAGCGAGAAAAACTGTCCTGCAGCTGCATGGAAGCTCAGGGTCACTGAGAGGCCACGGATCAAACTGCCTTGTTATAGATTATATAAAAGAAAACAAACTGATACTGTTCTCTCCAGCATACAAGGGGTAGACTGAAGCAGAATAAATGGAGAGAACAACCAGTAGAAATGAAGAGGCGAAAATAGAAGGAAATACTTTTGACTACCAGAAAAACAATGAATGCATTTTAAGGACTCGAATTTATGGAAGTACCCTTCATTGACTTTCCCATTTGTGATTTAAAATGGAAATTAACCACTTCTCTACCACCCTATGCATTTTTCTGAACGTATACAGATTTTTTTTTTTTTTAAAGATTTTATTTATTTGACAGAGAGATACACAGCGAGAGAGGGAACACAAGCAAGGGGAGTGGGAGAGAGAGGGAGAAGCAGGCTTCCCGCGGAGCAGGGAGCCCGATGCAGGGCTCGATCCCAGGACCCTGGGATCATGACCCGAGCTGAAGGCAGACGCTTAATGACTGAGCCACCCAGGCTCCCTGAATGTATACACATTTTCATGTATTATGCTTTCCTAAATTGAGGCATATCTGGGTGGCTATCTTTCTACAGTACCCCAGTTAATTAAATTCATTTAAAAATAATGTTGATATTTTTTATCAAGTGTTTTAATTCCAGGATCGTTGGCATGCAGTGTCATATTAGTTTCAGGTACATAATATAGTGATCCAACAATTGTGTACATTACTCAGTGCTCACCATTAATAAGTGTACTCTTAATCCCGTTTACCTGTATCTCACCCATCCCTCTAACTCACCTCCCATCTGGTAACAAGGGACTTTCCTAATTCTGAATTCAAAGCCCTCTATTACAGACACTGCTTTTTTGATGAAAAGAAGTGAGAGATATATTGGATGCATTTAAAAGTTTGTTCTTTCAGGAGGAGTCTTGTTCTTATGGAAACAAACTGATCTCGGATAGCGATTCTGAAAGGCATTCTATGGGACAACAAAGATATTTTCACAATATTTAAGAAATACAAAAATTTTGGTCACAAATATTGAAATCTTCAGAGATAAGTTATAAAGGCATTTTTTCTTCGGCAACATTTGGAAACGCTGAGCTTTAACAAATGGTTAAATGGTAAGGGCAGATGGTAACTGAAGCATAAAAAAAAATGAAGACATTTAAATTTGAATTCCTTAATTAGAAATGAATTCCAACAACTTACATGTATACTTATGAAAATAGCCCAGACTGTTATCTGTGCCCAATCTCTCTTCACAGTGGCATGGTGAGCAGAATCCTAATTGGTTTCAGTAGAAAAGATTTCATTCAAATTATTATTTTCCCACCGTGTAAATGTTGTTGGTATAGATCACTTGATGTGTCTAACACCCATGTTTTCCCTTTGTAAGTCAGACTGTTAATCATGGTGCTGCAGGGTTGTTGTAGATTCATAAATATTAAATTACATAATATATACAAAATGCTTTGCCACAAAATATGAATAACGGATGTCTGAAAATGTGATCTTAAGTTTTCCTTCTTCCACGTAAATATTATTTTTGTATTATTGAAATACAAATTTGACTTTGTTAGTCCTCACGCCTACAAAAAGAAAATTCATATTTTAATAATTTTTAAACTGAATAAATATGAATGCATATACCACTGAGGTAATCATATTTGACGATTAGTGCTGTAGATATCTAGTGCATTTTCATTAGAGTTTTTTCAGACAAGTGAAAAGGGTGAAATAAAGCTTTTAGAGAAGTTCTAGTCTTTGAACAGGTGATAAGATATTTCCACAGAGCAGCATTTTTTGGGATGCCAGGTCATTGCTGTGAAGCAGTGTGTCATGTCAACATTGTCACTGATGTGGTTGTACTTAAGGGTTATGAGGTTTTCATTTTTAAAATGTACATGAGTAACACCGCAAATATTCAAGAATGCCAGTGATAATGTAATGCAATCAATCATAAGTCAGACATTAAAAGCAGCAAGTCAATGAAAATCATTTGAGCATTTTAATGCCACATACAGATTCAAATAACACTCCATAAGTTATAAAATTATCCTAAAAGTCAGTTTGCTATCTAAAGCTTCATGAAATCTCTTAGCACAATGGTGGGAGATATTCACATGAAAGGAAGATTTCTTCAAGTGTCATCTATTTTTACAATTTATGTGTAAATAATTATTTCTTCTGAGGAAGCATTTTTATTTTCACTTAACATATTCCACAACAGCAAATAAATGAATATAAAATAAGATTTTTAAACAAAAATAATGAATCCACTTGGTCTAAGTAGAGCATATAAAAGACCCAAGAATAAGCTTCCTAATTAGTTCTTTCTTGGGACAGGAAAATTGGTCATTTAAACAGAAATCAATTCCTGAATTTAAACATGATCCCCTTTAGTAAAGGCTATTACCCAGTAAATGTAGTTCTTCTCCATATAAAGTGATACATAACTATAACATAGTCTTTCCCATGACATTTACTGTGGACACTAAACTCACATGATTTTTCATTTAAATTTGTTAATGTAATGTTAGATTCATTCAAAAGATATGAAGCATATAATGAAATGATTACTGATGCAACCAACAACAGATGTAAGAAGTAGAACATTACCAATTGTTATGGCTACCTGTGTGTTTGCCCCATGTCCCATCTGTCTGCCTCCTCCCCAGTGTAAACAATCCTGACTTTTACATTTATCATCCTTAAGATTTTCAAAAATGTTTTCCATGTATAAATTACATGTTACTAACATCATATTGTTTTGATTTTTATTTGATTTGATATATACAAAAATAGAATTATCGTGGACATGGTAATTTGAGGCTTGTTTTTCCACTCAGTATTATGTTTCTAAGATTCATCAATGTTGCCACATGCAGCTCTAATTTTTTTATTCCTCTAAAATATACCATTGTGTGTCTGCATCACTATTTTTTCCATTATATTTTTTATAAGTATTTGGATTTTTATATTTTGCCACTTCATACGGTACTTCTAGGTCTTAAGTCTACATGTACAAAAGTATTGGTATGGCTTGATGTCTAATGCTGTAATTGTTGATTCATGAGCAATGCACATTCAAACAAGATAATGCAAATTTCTTCCAAAGTGGTCGCCCCACGTTAGCTTCCCAACAATGTATAACGGTTTTGTTGACACAAATCCCTGATAGCAATTGGAATTATCAAGCTTTATAATTTTTGCCAAGTAGTGATAGTAATACTCTATCTCACTGCGGTTGACCAAGGGCTTATGATTGCGCATTAGTTATCCACTGAACTTTGGCTTGAACAAACTTTATTTCAGGTTCTCTCTGCAGGATAGGCCCTAAACTTTGGTGTGTCACCAAGTTTGATGAAGCACTAACGCCCATCATCCCCCACTTAATAGCTCATTCTGAGAATTTTACTTCTTCCCTCTTGGTTCATTTATCCCAGACAGATATCTACTCAACAATGTACTTCTGCTCATTCTTGCCAATGTTTTAACTGTTAAATACAATGATAAATGCTTAGAAGGATATTAAGTGTATAAAATCTTAAACTCCACCAAAGAGTTGTAGAGAGGGGAAAACACATGAAAACCACTAAGAAATTGCTCTGAAACAAAACACATTTTAATCTAAATAGTGATAGTTGACATTTCTTAAATATAAAGTCAAGCTGTTAAGGTGATTGATAATCTGTATGTTGTTTATGTGTTGATGCACTTAATGCTCAGATGAATTGGGTGAAACAAATTGCTATTAAGTAGGAAGACACTGATTTCCTATTTTTCTTATCAAACTTGGTTAATTTCCACAGTTAGGGAGAAAAATGTACATTTAATATCATCTGTATAAGAGAAATTTGGGGCAAACTCATTTTTCAGGGCAAGCTCATTGGGGAGAGGAGGACATACAAAGCAACATTTTTTCTTAATACTCTTGCAATTTAAATTTAAAATTTGGATACTTTAAATTGCTGCAAATGACACAACGAAATATTTTCTTTCCATCTCTATTAAATGATCTCTTCATTCTATCACTAAACTTCAGATTTAAAGGGTAAAAAATGATCCAAGACCCTTAAAGAGAATATTAAAAATGATTAGGTAAAATGGATCCAACATTTCTCTAAAATTATAAAGTACTTTATTTTTTAGAACTTACAATTTAACATGTTCTAATTATTTATTAGATTGTCAAGATTTTGAAGAGTCGAAGTTAGTTGTGATTAACCCCACTTTAAGGAGGGGCATAAAATTTGACATCTTTAAATTTATATTATTTGAAAAAATCATTTCATGAGTCAGTGGAAGAGCAGAACTGAAAACTAAGTTGTCTGCCTCCTAATCTAATTGATCTATAGTAGAGTAGTATAACACAGAAGAATTTGTTTGTAAAGTTTATATATAACTTTGGATACTGAAGGAAAAATTAAAAAGGTAAGAATCAGTATCTTCCTCTGGCATAGAACCAGAATTCCAGTAAATTTGTAAAGAAATTTATGTCCATGTACCCAATGTTGTTCTACATGAGTAGAAAAATATCTGTCCCTATTGTACACCTGAAACTAATATGACACTGTATGTTAGCTATACTGGAATTAAAAAAAAAGAAAAAGATGGGCCAACCAAAAGAAAAAGAGAGAGAGAGAGAGAAAAGGAACAAGTAATACTAGATTAATTTTGTCATTTCCTAATTGAATTAATTTAAAATAATTAAAAAGTGAATGTAATAGAAAATACCTGTCTAATGGGGGAAAAAAGAGAAAACAAATATTTTGTTTTAGAATTAGATTGTTTTATAATCACCCCTATTTTAAAATATTTTACCCTTTATTAGTGAAATATAGATCTTTTAGGTGATGTATTCAATAAGTGGATAAATGAAAATCTGAGGTCTTTTTACCAATCAAATTTCATTTCCCAAGATGGACTTTGAGAATCCTCAACTAGGACCAAAATCCTTAGTCACCTGATTCCAAACACCCTATGTGAATTTTCATTTCTGCTTCTTTTCTGATACTGTATTTTTTTTATTTCTGGGAGTCCCTTCCCATCATCTGTGTTTATTTAAATTCTGTTCATCCCCTAGTTACAGCTAAATGGCCTCCTGAACAAATTCTTGCAGCTAACACTCTAGATGCCTATTCCTTCCCTACCACATTTGAACTCTACACAGTCTCTGATCAATAATTCCTTGAAAAAGTTACCTCTGTTCCACATTTATTTACATTTCCAGTACTACAAAGAGCATCTCAGCTGAAGATGTTTTTTCCATAATACATTTTATTATGTGAAAGTATATAAATAACTTGAATTAGCTTATGTCTTATGTCTATAATTTATCATTAGCATGTTTAATTTTCACATAAAAACATGATTAAAAATGACTGTTCCTGTAGGTTTTTAACATATCAATTCTACAATAAATCAACTTAGAATTTGTTGCTATATTTATAAATCCATAAGGTTCATGCAGAATTTTTTAAGCAATTGAAAGGCTGCAAATTGGGGAATTTTTTTCCTTCACTTCCCCCAAACTTTAAAAAAATATATTAAAGAGAAGACTCAAATAAAAATCACAAATGAAAGAGAAGAAATAACAACTGACACCACAGAAATATAAACAATTGTAAGAATATTGTGAAAAATTATATGCTAACAAATTGGACAACTTAGAAGAAATGGATAAATTCCTAGAAACATAACCCACCAAAACTGAAGAAAAAATAGAAAATTTGAACAAACTTATTATCAGCAAGGAAATTGAATCAATAATCACAAACTACCCCCAAAATCCAGGACCAGATGGCTTCACAGGCGAATTCTACCAAACACTGAAAGAATTAATACCTGTTCTTCTCAAACTTTTCCAAAAAATAGGATATCTTCCAAATTTATTCTATGAGGCCAGCATTACCGTGATACCAAAATCAGATAAAAACACTACAAAAAATAAAACTACAGGCTAATATCTCTGATGAACATAGATGCAAAAATCCTCAACAAAATATTAGCAAACCAAATTCAAAAACACATTTTAAAAAAATCATTCACCATGATCAGGGATTTATTCGTGGGATGCAAGTATGGTTCAATATTTGCAAATCAATCAACATGATGCATCACATCAATAAGAGTATAAAAATGATATGATCATTTCAAAAGATGCAGAAAAAGCATTCGACAAAGTATAACATCCATTCATGATAAAAACCCTCAAAAAAGTAGGTCTAGAGGGAACATACCTCAACATAATAAAGACCTTATATGAAAAATCCATAGCTAATATCATATCAGTGGGGAGAAACTGAGCACATTTTCTCTAAGATCAGGAACAAGACAAGGATGTCCACTCTCAGCACTTTTATTCAACATAGTACTGGGAGACCTAGCCATAGATATGAGACAACAAAAAGAAATAATAGGCATCCTAATTGGTAAGGAAGTAGTAAAACTTTCACTGTTTGCAGAAGACATGATACTATATATAGAAAACCCTAAAGACTCCACCAAAAAAACTATTAGAATAAATGAATTCAGTAAAGTGCAGGATACAAAATCAATGTACAGAAATCCATTGCATTTTTATACACTATTAATGAATTAGCAGAAAGGGAAATTAAGAAAACAATCCCATTTAAAACTGCACTAAACATAATAAAATACCTAGGAATAAACTTAACCAGAGGTGAAAGATCTATATTCTTAAAATTAGAAAACATTGATAAAAGAAACTGAAGATACAAACAGAGAGACATTCCATGGTCATGGATTAGAAGAACAAATATTGTTAAAATGTCTATACTACCCATAGCAATCTGCAGATTTAATGCAATCCTTATCAAAATACTAAAAGCATTTTTCACAGAACTAGAACAGATAAACCTCAAAATTTGTATGGCACCACAAAGGACCCTGAATAGACAAAACAATTTTGAAAAAGAAAACCAAGCTGGAGGTATCACAATTCTAGACCTCAAGTTATACTACAAACCTGTAGTAATCAAAGCAGTATAGTACTAGCACAAAAATAGACATGTTTATCTGTGCAACAGAATAGAAAGCCCAGAAAGAAACCTACAATTATATGGCCAATTAATCTTTGACAAAGGGGGCAAGAATATGCAATGGGAAAAAGAATCTCTTCAACAAATGATGTTGGGGAAACTGGACAGCAACATGCAAAAGAATGAAACTGGACCACTTTCTTACATCATACCCAAAAATAAACTCAAAATGGATTAAAGACCTATATGTGAGACCTGAAACCATAAAAATCCTAGAAGAGAGCACAGGTAGTAATTTCTCTAACATTGTAGCAAATTCTTTCTAGATATGTCTCCTGAGGCAAGGGAAACAAATGCAAAAATAAACTTTTGGAACTACACCAAAATAAAAAGTTTCTGCACAGTGAAGGAGACAATCAACTAAACTAAAAAACAACCTACTGAATGGGAGAAGATATTTGCAAATATTTGCCAATGACATATCTGATAAAGGGTTAGTATCCAAAATATATAAAGAAACTCCTACAACTCAAGCCTCCAAAACAAATAATTGAATTTAAAAATGGGGAGAAGACACAAATAGACATTTCTCCAAAAAAGACATACAGATGGTAAATAGACACATGAAAAAATGTTCAACATCACTCATCACCATGGAAATGCAAATCAAAACCACAATGAGATATCACCTCACACATGTCAGCATGCTAAAATCAAAACCTCAAGAAACAACAAGTGTTGGCAAGGATGTGGAAAACAAGAAACCCTCATGCACTATTGGTGGGAATGTGAACTGGTGTAGCCAGTGGAAGTGTGGACAGTATAAAGGTTCCTCAAAAATTTAAAAATAGAACTACTCTATGATCCAGTAATTGCACTACTGGGTATTTACCCAAAGAATATGAAAACACTAATTTGTAAAGATATATGCAGCATTATTTACAATAGCCAAATTATGGAAGCAGTCCAAGTGTCCATCAATAGATGAATGGATAAAGAAGTGGTGGTAAATATATGCATTGGAATACTATTCAGCCATAAAAAAGAATGAAATCATGCCATTTGCTGTAACATGGATGGACCTACAGAGATAATGCTAAGCAAAATAAGCCAGTCAGAGGAAGAAAATACCATATGATTTCACTCATATGTTGAATTTAAGAAACAAAACAAATGAATTAAAAAAAGAGAGACAAACCAAAAAACAGACTCTTAACTATAGAGAACAAACAGAGGGTTACCAGAGCAGGGAGGTGGGAATGGAGGGAGGAAATGGGTGAAATCAGTGAGAGGAATTAAGTTTACATTTATCATAATGAGCACTGAGTAACATACAGAATTGTTGAAGTACTATATTGTACACCTAAAACTAATATAATATTGTATGTTAACTACACTGGAATTAAAATTTAAAAAATATTAAAAATAAAGTATATATTATAAACTTATTAATATATGCATTATATATTTATACTTTGTAATTATATTAATATATAATATTTTATTACAGTATGAATATTTATATTTCCATTATCATGAATGTCCCCATCTAATGAGCCAACAGGACACAATTTTAGAATAAATAGTAAAAATGCCATTTATTGAAAGATAACAGATATTCCAGAAAAGACAAAATTAAAGAGCAAAAATTTAAAGAATGTTCTATCATTTCAAATACACTTTTATAAAGTCTGACTTATCTAATAACATATATATAATATATATAGATAAATACAGTATCTAATAGCATATATATAATTTCTTTCGCCTTTATTTTTAATACTTAGGTAAGTTCTAACACTCAGTCTCCTGGGTATAATGTAGAAGTTTTGCAGCTTTTCAAATGCTATGAAAATATACAGAAACCCAAGCATAAAAGCCTTGTAAACTAAAGCTTTTAGCACTTGATATTTTGCAATTTACTATTGCTCACCTATTAACATTTCTGCAGATTCAGATGTGTACATTTTGAGATACTTGAGTTTGTAAAACTTTCTCATGTCTACTTCAGATAAAAATATTTTAGAATAAAAATACTGCTAAAGAGAAGTCAGCAAGTCCTAGTCAACTCAACCCCCAAAACTAAGGATTATAAGACCATCTCCTGACTCTTGAATAGAAATCAAATACTTTAATTAAGTTTATATGTGGGTTGTTCACTTCTTAGATATATTCATGTAATTACAAATTAATAGAAAAATAAAAACACTTTAGCAATGAAAAAAACCAGTATTCCGGTTAATGGCATTTCTTAGTTTTTGTAACCAGAAATGCTTCCTCCACTTAAACCAAGACTTGGAGTTGGTGTTTAATATAAAACATATATAGTTATACAAGTGATTTATTATTTATTAGCCATGATTTCATATTGGATGCTCTCTCAGAAGTGCAATAGCTAAAAGGGTGTATAAACTTGACTTAATCTATTTAACATTTTGTTTTATTTTATTTTTAAAACAAGAGCATGTTATAATAGGAAATATAGAGCAGCAGCAGAAGATAAAATACATAAGACACAGAATAACATGGGACAAGATTTCTCAGTATATGGAGATTTTATTCTTGAAGCGGGGGGGATTGGCTTCCAATAGAAGGGTAATATCACTATGACAGGAGGCGAAGAAGAGAGAGTGGATGGAATCACATCATAAACTTGGGGGTCAAAATCATTAAATATCTAAGGGATTCTGTTTCCCTTATGAAACATAAAACAATATTTTGTGCTTGTTGCTCAAATAAACTAAGCAAGATCCCACCTTAAAGTGTTACCATTTGTTACTTCTTCCATGTGAAACCTCCCCTACCTGGGAATCTGGAAGGATCACTCCTGCTCTTCCTCAACCATCAGTGCTTCCCCTAACCATCCTATCCAAAAGGCATAAGAGTCATTTTCTCTTTTTCATAATGCATTTACAGCTTCATTGACTTATCACCATGTAGCATAGAGAATACTTCATTATTTATGGATCATAATCTGCATGACAGAATGAACTCTGCATGTTTTGTTCCCAGTTATACCTAGTACCAAGAGACATCAGTGCTCTTGGCCAATAAGTGCTCAATAAATATGAAAAGAAGGACATTGATTCTGCTGGTGGCAGTGGTAAAGGGAGAGAAGAGACCAGAGGGTAGGCATAGCGGAACTTTCTGTGTGTTGAAGAGGTCTGAAGTGGAAGGCTGTACAGAGTGCAAGAGTAATTGGACCAGAGATGGAGAGTCAGTTTTCCAGGCAATTTGAGAACCTATCTGAGGCCCCCTGGTGATGCAGTGATCATGGATTTATGGCAGTACCATATTCCATGTTTCATTAATTTCTGCAGCTATACTTTATTTAGCCCAGCATGGAAAAAGCCATAAATTGAAGAAAATAACATAAAAAATGATAATACAAGAAAGCATATGTTAGATAGCAAGTAAAAGAAAAAGGCAAGATCATTGAGCAATAAGGCTTCAGTAAAGGCAGCAGAGTGGGTACAATTTAAGTAGCGCCTGGAAGTGCATTTTAGTTATTAGAGAAAAGAGACTGGTATCCTGGGCTTGAGAGGAAAAAAAAAATAAAAATAAACAGGTGTAAAACAATTACCCTGCATATCAACAGTGTGCTTTTACTGTAATTTCTAAATTTATTTTCATTGTTACCATGAAAACAAATGTGCTAACTTCTTTCATATTGTCACATAGCATTTCAGAAGCCATAAGTTTCTAATTAGCGCGCGTGCATGCGCACACGCACACACACACACACACAAACTCTAATTAATCAAAAATAAGTTAAAATGGGTCACGTTTTCCTTGCAGAATGAGAAATATTTATGGAGTTGTAGGATGGAGCTGGGGGATTGCGCAGAGGAAAAGGTGAAAAACAATTTATTTAAGAACTAAGCCACTAAACCAAAAATTCAATGAAATATTTCAGAAAAGGACAAAAGAGAAAATGAACACACACAATGTATGCTATAGAAGCAGAAAATAGAGTGATCATTTTAGGAAAGCCTGGATTTAAAAATGCTTTTCCCGCAAGCTAATCGTGTCCAAGGTCAATTGTTTTAATATCTATGAATTAGATCAGAAAATGTAATTCAGCAATAATAGGCCATTACAATATCAACATGATAAAGGACAATTCTTAAAGGATCCTATCATAGGAACAAAGTGTATGGATAAGCTCTCCCTGGAATAAACAAGGACAAATTACTTTACTGCTGTTCTACAGGAGATTTTCCACAACATTTATGAGGGATACCTTGAGGTTACATTGTAACAGCATGCTTCAGTAACCAACACTATTAAAAGCAGTTTCAATCTATTATCTACTGGAAATCAACAAACTATAAAATCCTGTGCCAACCGGTAAAACAAAGTCAGGTCAAATAAACTAATGTTTATATCAGCATTTGTTAATTGTGGGATTAAAATTATTAAGAAATTATTTTTTCTATATCATAGATGTGGGTAGATAAATGAAGATTGCTTTGGGAATTTTTATTTGCTCACAATAAGCAAATCATATATACTATATGACCTTGAAAATATTAATTTTGCAATTTGTTGGTTATTTAAATGATCATTAGATTTATATTAATATAAACTAGAGCTTACAGTGCAGACTACCCACCGAGTAACTTTTTTCAAAAAGTAAATTTTTTCATGGTAAATAAAAACAAAGTGATCATTTGTCTATTTATCCAAATCATATAAACAAATGAACAAACAAGTAAACTTACTTGAGTGTAGGGGTGTGTGGGTGTAGCTGGGTAAGTGAATAGTTGAGAGAGAGAGTGCGTGTGTGTGTGTGTGTGTGTGTGAGAGAGAGAGAGAGAGAGAGGGAGGGAGGGAGGGAGAGGGAGAGAAGTGGGGAAAGGGAGAGAGGGAGGAGAGAGAAGAAGGAAGTGAGGAATAGAAGAAAAGTGACAGAGGGAAGGAGTAAGAGGGAAAAGAGAAGAGGGAGAGGGAACACTGCCTATGGCATGTGTGAAACCAAGGCTTTTTGTAGCCAAGCAAATGTCTCTAGCTGGATCAGAGACATTTGGTGAAACTTGAATCACCAGGGATTACTGGTAATGATGGAGGAGAAAAGGAGAATTCTGTTGTATTTGAGGGCAGTATCATGGGGAAATGGTCAGGACTATAGGATTTGGAGTCAGAATGGGTATAAACGTCAATCTGGAACTTGCCAGCTCTGTAAGGGCAATTTTCCTAACCTTGCTAGTAATCACAGTTCATATCTGTGAAATGTGATACTCATACTAATCTCATGGTTATTAATATGATTAATATAGATGATTGAATCTATACAATATATGAATTCACTGACTAGTACTCAGTAAACTGATAGATGAATGGCAGCTTTCATCATTGTTTATGACTCAAAATTTCGATTTTTTTCAAATTTTTAAATAAATCTACGTCAGGGGTGCCTGGGTGGCTCAGATGGTTAAGCGTCTGCCTTCGGCTCAGGTCATGATCCCAGAGACCTGGGATCGAGTCCCGCATCGGGCTCCCTGCTCCTTGGGAGCCTGCTTCTCCCTCTGCCTCTCTCTCTCTCTGTCTCTCATGAATAAATAAATAAAATCTTAAAAAAATAAAAAAATAAAAAAATAAAAATAAATAAATAAATAAATCTACGTCATGTTACAAAAGAAACATCTGTCAATATTATAATTATTTATTTGCAATTGCTGTAGAGAAAACACAAAAATGTACTCTGACAGTGTAGAAATAGTCTAGAGCCTAGAAAAGTGCCATAATGGGTAGTCAATAAAAAATTGTGATGTGAAAAGATAAAGGAAAAAAGAACCATAAAATGAGAAAACAACAAAATGGCAATAATTACATACAAATTGATAATTGCTTTAAGTGTAACTGGGCTAAATGTTCCAATCAAAACTGGATAGGGTGACTGGATAAAAAATACGATCCCTCTATATGCTGTGTACAAGAGACTCACTTCAGACCTAAAGACATATACAGAATGAAAGTGAAGGGATAGAAAAAGATTCCACAAAAATGAAAACAAAAGGAAACCTGGGGCAGCAATACTTATATCACATAAAATAAACTTTAAAACAAAGACTGAAGAGACAAAGAAGGGCATTACATAATGATGAAGGGATTAATCCAACAAGAGGATATAACCATAAATATCTACGTATCAAACATAGATGCACCTAGGTATAGAAACAGACATAAAGAGAGAAATTGACCGTAATACAACAATACTAGGGGAATTTAACACCTCACATTAATGGAGAGAACATCCAGACAATTACTAAGGAAACAGTGGCCTTAAATGACACATTAAACCAGATGGGCTTAATATATATATATTCCATCCAAAAACAGAAGAATACACATTCTTTCCAAACACATTCTCCAGGGCAGACTGCATGTTAGGCCACAAAACAAGTCTTAAATTTAAGAAAGTTGAAATCACATCAAGCATCTCTTCTAAGCAAAGTGGTATGAAATAGAAATCAATTACAAGAAAAAAGTGAAAAAACACAAATACGTGGAGGCTAAAGAACATGTTACTAAACAACCACAGGTCAATGAAGAAATCAAAGAGTAAATTAAAAAATACTTTGAAACAAATGAAAATGAAATTATTTTTAAAAATCTGAGATACAGCAAAAGCAGTTCTAAGAGGAAAATTTATAGTAATACAGGCTTACTTCCAGAAACAAGAAAAATCTCAAACAATCTCACCTTACAGCTAAAGGAACTAGAAAAAAGAAGATACAAAGCCCAAAGTTAGTAGAAAGAAATAATAATGATCAGAGTGGAAATAAAATTAAGGTGAAGAAAATAGAAAAGATAATGAAAACTAAGCTAGTTCTTTGAAAAGATAATCAAGATGATTAAACTTTGTCTCGACTTATCATGGGGAAAAAAAAACAAAAAACAAAAAACAAAAGAGTGAGAGAGAGAGAGAGAGAACCCAAATAAATAATATCAGAAATGAAAGAGAAGTTACAACCAATAGAGAAATACCAAAAAACTAGAAGACACTACTATGAAAAATTATAAGCCAATGAAACGGACAATTAGAAGAAATTGGTAATTTCTTAGAAATATATAATCTCCCAAAACTGAATCAGGAAGAAATAGAAAATCTGAAGTCTGATTACTAGTAAACAAATTGAATCAGTTAAAAAAAAAAAAAAATTAAAAAGGAAGAAATGCTTCCAAATTCATTCTATGAATCTAGTGTAACCCTGATATCAAAGCCAAAAAAGACACTGGAAAAAAAATTACAGGCTAATATCTCTGAGGACCACAGATGCAAAAATCCTGAAAAAATTAGCCAACTAAATTCAACAATACATTAAAGGGATCATACACCATTATCAAGTGGGATTTTATTCCAGGGATGCAAGAATGGTTCAATATCTACAAATCAACCAACATGATACCCCACCTTAACAAAATGAAAGAAAAATATGATCATCTCAATAGTTGCAGAAAAATCATTTGACAAAATTCAACATTCATTTAGGATAAAAACTCTCAACAAAGTGGGTATAGAGGGAACTACCTCAATATATTTAAAACCATATAATAACACCACACCTAAAATCATACTCAATGATGAAACACTGAAAGCTTTTTCTCAAAGTCAGTAATAAGACAAGGATACCCACTCTTGCCACTTTTATTCAACATAGTACTGGAAGCCCTCGCTACAGCAATCAGACAAGAAATAGAAATAAAAGACATCCAAATTGGTAAGGAAAAAGTAAAACTGTCACTACTTGTAGATGACATGATATTATGTACAGAAAACCCTAAAAACTCCACCAAAAACTGGTAGAACTAACATGAATTAAGTTTGCAGAATACAAAATTAGTGTACAGATATCTGTTGCATTAATACATATAACAAAGGAGAAGATAGATAAATTTAAAAAACGATCTTATTTATCCTGCATCAAAAAGAATAAATTACCTAAAAATAAATTTAACCAAGGGTGAAAGACCTATAGTCTGAAAACTAGAAGACATTGTGAAATAAATTGAAGACAACACAAATAGAAAGATATTCCATGCTCATGGATTAGAAGAATATTGTTAAAATGTCTATACTACCCAAAGCAATCTACAGAATCAGTTCAATTCCTATTAATATACAATTAGCGTTTTTCACAGAGCTAGAAGAAATACTAAAATTTGGATGGAACCACAAGACACTCCTAATAGTCAAAGCAATCTTGAGCAAGAAGAAAAAGTTGGAGATATTATACACTCAGATTTCAAACTATACTTCAAAGATACAGTAATCAAAATGGTATGGTATTGGCACAAAAATACATAGATCAATAGAACTAAACAGCCGAGAAATAAACCCATGTTTATATGGTTAGTTAATCTATGACGAAGGAGGCAAGAATATACAATGGAGAAAAATCTCTTCAGTAAATGGTGCTAGAAAACCTGGACAGCTACATGCAAAAGAATGAAAATGGACCACTTTCTTACACCATATACAAAGGAAACGCAAAATGGATTAAAGAGCTAAATACAAGAACTGAAACCATAAAACTCCTAAAAGAAAACACAGGCACTATACTCTTGGGCATTGGTCTTAGCAATATATATAAAATTTTATCTATCTCCACAGGCAAGGGGCAACAAAAGAAAAGTAAACAACTGAAACCAAATCAAACTGAAAAGCTTTTGTACAGCAAAGGAAACCAACAAAATGAAATGAAAAAGCAACCTACTGAATGGGAGAAGGTATTCGCCAATGATATACCCAATGAGGGGCTAACACCCAAAATATATAAAGAACCCATACAACTCAAAGCATAAAAACAAACAATCCAATTAAAAAATGGGCAAAGGACCTGAATAGACATTTTTACAAAGACAACATAAAGGTGTCCAAAAGATACATGAAAAGATGCTTAACAACACTATTTATCAGGTAATGCAAAACAAAACCACAATAAGATATCACCCCACACCTGTCAGAATGATTAGCATCAAAAAGACAAGACATAACTAGTGTTGGCAAGGAGGTGGATAAAAGAGACCCCTCTGCACTGTTGGTAGAATGTAAATTGGTACAGCCACTGTGGAAAACACTATGGTGGCTCCTCAAAAAATTAAAAATAAAAATACAATATGATCCAGCAATTTCACTACTGGGTATTTATCTAAGGATAAACACTAATTTGAGAAAACATATGCACCTCTATGCTCACTGTAGTATTATTTACAATTGCCAAAATATGGAAGCAACCAAAATGTGCATCAATAGATGAATGGATAAAGATATGGTATATATACAATGCAATGTTACTCAGCCATAAAAGAATGAAATGTGTTATTTGCTATAACATGGATGTACCTACAGGGTATTATACAAAGTAAAATGAGTCAAAGAAAGAAAGTTTTATGGAGACTCTAAAATATAATAACAAAACAAATAGACTCAAATTCAGAGAACAAAGTGATGGTTGCTATAGGTGAGGGGGTGGGGAGATGGCGAAAATAGGTGAAAGGAATTAAAAGTTACAGATTCCCAGTTATAAAATAATAAAGACATGATAACATAAAGTAAGTACAGCATAAGGAATACAGTCCATAATGCTATAGTAACTTTGTATGGTGACATATGGTAACTAGACTTATTGTGATGATCATTTTGTAATGTATATAAATATTGAATCACTATGTTATACACCTGAAACTAATATTTCAACTACACTTCAATTTAAAATAATTTTTTGATTGAAAAAAATTGAGAAGTGACAACAAAATTACCCAACAATACAACAGTTACACACTCAAAAATCAACTTAATATATATTTTGAATCTGTCAGAAACTTTGTCATTAACAAGTAAATGGACACTTAAAATTTAAGTACCAGTGAATTTTATCTTATTTGGTACAAAAACACTGTCCCTACAAAATCAAGACATCTCCAAAGAAAATTGAAGTTGCTTTTTGGCTTTTATATTTTATGTCTACCAAACCATTTCATGCCTACATAGTTAACTCTGCTATGACTGTAGAGTTATTTTAAAAAATAGTAAGTCACCTTTCTCACTATGAGCTGGCAAGTTTAGGGGGTCTTCCTTTCTGTTAAGATGCAGAACAATTAATAAGACATTATCTTTGCCTTAAGTAGCCTACACACCAGTGAAAGAGAAGAAAATATACAAACTGCTTAAGGTCTAACATAGTTAAAAATCAACACACATTATATAAAGGAAATACGAAAGCTTTTCTTCCATGAATCACCTTTAAATATAAAATACTCTTATGTCTATTAGATTCTGAGAAAATGGGACATTTCCTCTATTTTTCACTTACATTATAATATTACATTGCATTTTGATGTTTCTTGTATCTAATCCATGATTTCTCAGAAATATTCATGCTTTCTACGGAGTAGTAAACAAGTATGTCAATACTGAGATTATAATAATCTATCTAAAACTAACTTAAAACAATGGTTTCTTAAATATCAAATGACCAATATCAAATGGCAAGCCCACATGTTCAACTAATTCATTATTACTCATGGGTTTATGTACCTTAATGAAGTGAATATCTAATACTGCCACTTAATCATAGAATATTAGGAGCCTGCACGTTGAGTGTATTGGATTAGTTTCATTAGAGTTTCATCTGTTGAAAAGAAACATAAAAAATAAGATGAGGAGACATTTCACTTAAATGCAAAAGGAAAATAAAATGAAAAAATTCATCATTTGTGACCTCTATTATCTATTCTAAGCTTCTAAATATTTTAATCCAGCAGTTCCTTCTAGCATATATGTCTTCTGTAGTAAAAACAATGTTTCTGTCCACTAAAAAAACTAAGAATAGACTTTATTTCACCCATCAACTGGCAACTATGAGTAAAGATGGCAAATTCTTTGGGTTATAGATAAAGCTTGACATTTAGATCTATCAGGATCAACAGGATATCATCATCGAGAACAGTGTTTAGCAGAATAGAAACATTGTTTCCCCCTAAATTTATGATAAACTATATGTAAAATGTACACTTGAAAAAGTAAAAAATAAATAAATTGCACTTGAAAATTTGTAGAAAGATGTCTAATATGCAATCTTTCCCTTTTTAAAAAGAAATTAATGGAAATAAATCCCCTGAAATGAGAATAACCAAAGGCAACAACGTTGGTTAGGCAGAAACATTTATTTCCTATCTCAGAAATATAATCTCAGAAGTATCTGTATTTATTGGGATGACTTACATTGGTTAATATCCATATATAAGCTGACTCAAGTCATTTAAAAAATGTGAGATATAAACGCAAAAATTTCAGTAATATTCTTTTTCCAATTCCCACATATCACATTATCATGAGAAAGCTTTATTGAAAAACTAAAATGAAATAGTTTTTAAGCTGAAAGTATACTTATTTATTTCATATATTTACTGTAAAATAAATACTCTAGAACCAGTTACTTCAGGAGAAATGAAGGAAAATATAAAATCTTATTACTATTTTATTGAATTCAATAGCCTTTTAAAAAGTTTTTAATTCCAGTTAACAGTGTTCTAGTAATTTCAGGTGTACAAAATGGTAATTCAACACTTCCATACATCACCCTGTGCTCATCAGGACAAGTATACTCGTTAATCCCTATTACAGACTTAACTCATCCCCCCCCATCAACCTCCCTCTGATAACCATTAGTTTGTTCTCTATAATTAAGAGTCTGGGTGGCTCAGTCATTAGGCATCCGCCTTCCGCTCAGGTCATGGTCCCAGGGTCCTGGGATCGAGCCCCTCATTGGGCTCCCCACTCAGCGGGAAGCCTGCCTCTCCCTCTCCCACTCCCCCTGCTTGTGTTCCCTCTCCCGCTGTGTCTGTCAAATAAATAAATGAAATTAAAAAAAAAGTCTGTTTCTTGATTTGTCTATCATTTTTTGCCCTTTGCTTGTTTCTTAAATTCCACATGAGTGAAATCATATGGTATTCTTGCTCTTACTTATTTTGCCTAGCATTATACTCCCTAGCTCCATCCACATCATTGCATATGGCAAGGTTTCTTTTTTTATGGGTGAATAATAGTCCATTGTATGTATACCACATCTTTATCCATTCATCAATCAATGGACAATCAATGGGGCTGCTTCCATATCTGAGTTATTGTAAATAATGATGCAATAAACATAGGGGTGCCTGGATCCCTTTGAGTTAGTGTTCTTGTATTCTTTGGGTAAATACCTAGTAGTGCTGGATCATAAGGTAGTTCTATTTTTAACTTTTTAAAGAACCTCCATACTAGTTTCCACAGTGGCTGCACCAGTTTGCAATCCCACCAACAGTGCACAAGGGTTCCTTTTTCTCCACATTCTCACCAACACCTGTTGTTTCTTGTGTTGTTGATTTTAGCCATGCTGATAAGTGTGAGGTGGTATCTCTCATTTGATTTGCATTTCCCTGTTTTCACATGTCTGTTGACCATCTGTAGGTCTCCTTTGGAGAAATGTCTGTTCATGTCTTCTGCCCATTTTTTAATGGATTATTTGTTTTTTGGATGTTGAGCTTTATAAGTTCTTTATAGATTTTGGATACTAACCCTTTATCAGATATGTCATTTTACAAATATCTTCTCCCTGCAGGTTGTTTTTTTAGTTTTGTTGATTGTTTCCTTCACTGTACAGAAGCTTTTTATTTTGATGTAGTTCCAATAGCTTATTTTTGCTTTTGTTTCCCTTGCCTCAGGAGATAGATCTAGAAAGAATTTGCTACAGCTAATGTCAAATTATTGCCTGTGTTCTCTAGAATTTTTATGGTTTCAGGTCTTACATTTAGGTTTCTAATTAATTTTGAGTGTATTTCTGCATATGGTGTAAGAGAGTAGTCCAGTTTCATTCTTTTGCATATTGCTGTTCAGTTTTCTCAATACCATTTTTTGAAGAGACTATCTTTTTCCCATTGGATATTCTTTCCTGCTTTGTCAAAGATTAACTGATCATATAATTGTGGGTTTATTTCTGTATTAATATTTTGTTCCACTGATCTTCAATAGCTTTTTGAGTATGCTTTATTAGTGTGATATGTATTGTGTGTGTGTGTAAATACACACACACATATAAACATATATAATGTTTTTGGTAGTTAAAGTGGTATAAAGTGATTGGATTCTGAATATACTTTGAAGGTAAAGTTGATAAAATATGGTAATGGATTGGATATGTGTATGAGAGAAAGCAAGGAGTAAAAGATTGGCTTCAAAGACTAGAGAAAAGTTATTGCCATTAACTGAGATAGGGAATATATACTTTGGTCTATTTTTGGCCATTTTCCACCATATGTTGTACCTAGATCTTAAGACAGTATAGCATAAAGAGACATTAAATATTGGTTGAATGAACCAAATGAGACACATGTAAAACTTTACATGAAAATCATCAATATATTATGAAATGTATTTGGATAGAGTATTTGCTGGAAAAAAAAGGCACTGCTATTTTCCTATTAATTGCCATCTGACTTCTAGTTACTGAACATTTTATATATTTTTCATACATGTATAAAAATTATTACCCTCTAAGACAGACATAGGGTAAGATTTTCCCCTCAATTAAATGCCTAGGTCAAATAAATCTATTTTCTTTGAAGTTGAAAATATGGAGAGTCTCAGAAATCATCATGAGTAGGATTGTTAATTTGTGATAATCCATTTTTTTTTTAAGATTTTATTTATTTGTCAGAGAGAGAGAGAGAGCATAACCAAGGGGAGTGGCAGGCAGAGCAGAGGGAGAAGCAGGCTCCCCACTGAGCAGGAAACCCAATGCAGGACTCGATTCCAGGACCCTGGGATCATGACCAGAGCTGAAGGCAGCCGCTTAACCAACTGAGCCACCCAAGGTTCCCTGTGATAATCCATTTTAAATAGCTTCCTGATAGAAAGTGACCATATCCATGCTACAATAAAGTTCAAAAAATTGTTGAAGATTTGTATTCCTTATTTAGGAGAGCTATGCAGTTAGTTCAATGAAATCAAGAAACCTGATTCAGATCAATTTTCTAATGATCAAAAAAATCAAAACCAAAATAAAACCTAGCTTCCTTAAAGAGAATTTGCCAACAATGCTCTTAATATGTAAGTCGTCTTAATTTAAAACTTACAACTTAGTCTTCCAAATTATTTTCCACTACAATAAAATATTTAAATTATTTCTCTACTCTAAGGTTAAATCCTGTATAGTTTGTTGCCTGCTGATGAGAATGTGGGCACAGTAGAAATCAGCTGCTTTGGTGACATAATTTTTCATCAGTAATAACTAATCATAGGTGAAAGGACATTTAGCTAGTGGCATCTGAGAAAAGATTACTGCCTCATTTAAAAAGAAGGCTAATTTCAGGGGCCCCTGGGTGGCCCAGTCGTTAAGCATCTGCCTTTGGCTCAGGTCATGATCCCAGGGTCCTGGGATCGAGCCCCGCATCGGGCTCCCTGCTCCGCGGGAAGCCTGCTTCTCCCTCTCCCACTCCCCCTTCTTGTGTTCCCTCTCTCGCTGTGTCTCTGTTAAATAAATAAAATCTTTAAAATAAAAAAATAAAAAAAAAGGCTAATTTCAGTTATTGTAATACATAAATAGCTCTCTGGCTGTCAAATGTTCCTTAGAATACATCGGTAGTATGTAGAAATCACATTCTTTTGGATTTTTGTTTGGCTTGTTTCTAATTTTGTTCTTTGGTTAATTTTTTAAAATTCAAATTAAGAAGGTTATGAGTTTCAGTTAATGACAATTATCCTAATTACATTTACATTATATTATAGGAATTACAACACATGAATTTCTACAATTTGACTGTAATAAAGCCTGACACTATTATACAACAAGTTTTTCCCCCCAAAGATTTTATGAGAGAGAGAGAGAGAGAGAGAGAGAGAGAGAGAGAGAGAGAGAGAGAGAGAGCGCGCGCGCGCATGCCAGCCAGCACGAGCTGGGGGAGGGGCAGAGGGAGAAGGACAAGCAGACTCCCCGTTGAGTGGGGAGTCCATTCAGGGCTTGATCCCAGGACCCTGAGATCATGACCTGAGCCAAAGTCAGATGCTCAACAAACTGAGCCACTCAGGTGCCCCTACAACAAGTTTTTAAACTGATACTCAGCTCCACTAATCCATCACTTAATATTCTTGATCAGTCTAAGGAAATTAGAGCTCCACAATTAACAATTATATACATACTCATCAAGTATTTTGCCTAGACTTCTTCAAATTCATGAATGATTGCCCCAGTGTCAGGCCCTGTAGATTTGGTTACATATCCCAACAAGATTATCTAATTTCCTAAGAAAGCCCAATGTTACCAGTCAAAATGATGTTAAGATATCTAGAAATGTTTTACAGAGAAAATGAAAATTATAATTATGCTTAAAATTAAGACCATTTGGTCTCCAAAAACCATGGGAAAATTATAAAAGGTAAAAATAAATTTATTTCCTTAAAATTCAGCTTCAAATTGTGGACAAATTAGTAAGAAACATGAGATTTTCCTTTGTTAAATACTTGTGGCCAGGTTAGGGAGAACAATTTGCAGTTGTGGTGAGGTGACCTTTGGAGTCAGCCAGCCTCACATCCAAATCTGGCTCTTTATGGACAAGCTTTGGGTCATTCATTCTTCCACCTCAATATTCTCCTTTATAAAATGTAAAGAGTAAAAGAATCTCTTCCTAAGATTTTTTGAGTAAATAATACTTTAAAAATTCTTAACAGAGAGGAGGAGATCGTAATCACTCAACATATGTCAGTCAGAAATACAAAATAGAAAGTGAATGTGCACTGTAATTACAGCTGAAAATACTGACATGAATACTTGTTCGACACATAAGACTGACTGTTCTCAAGATGCCCAGTGGACATTAAACTAAAGCCTGTTATCACTCAAGAGCAGAAAGGAGATTTAGAAAGAGAGGAGCCTTTCTGTATCATTGCCAATAAAGCAGAAGAAATTATAAAGTTTACCTAAGGAGGCTCTTCATGTTTTTAACCAGAAAATTAAGATAAATAGAGTGATTTAATGATCTGTGTGTTTCATGGTGAGGTCCAGAATCAAAGTTTCTTCCTTGTCATAACAGTATTATTTTTTTTTCTCCCCAAGCCCTATTAACTCAAATCTAATCCTGAACTACGTATTTTTTGAAATGAATAGGTTCGTCTCTAGGAAATTTTTCAGATGATTGTGTTATATAAAATGGAATCAAGGAGAAAGAAATTCTTATCCAAAGAATTCACTAAAATTGTAAGCACCCAGTTTGCATTTTAAGGTGGTTTTTATCTACAGTCCTCTCCAACATAAGCAATCCCAAGCTATATTGTGGTATGAACAATTTTGTCACTTGGTGCTTGTAAAGAAAAGTACTGCTTCTTCATTCAAGATGACTTACCATATGTCTATACAAATAACTGCTCAAAAAGCATTTTTTAAGGGCACCTGTGTGGCTAAGTTGGTTAAGCGCCCACCTCTTGATTTCAGCTCAGGTCATGATCTCAGGGCCCTGGAACTGAGCCCTGTGTGGGGCTCCACAGTCAGCGGGGAGTCTGCTTGAGGATTTCTTCTCCCTCTGTCACCCCCCAACCCACTCTCATGCACTCTAAAGTAAATAAGTCTTTTAAAAAGGCACTTAAAAAAATAAAGGTATTTATAGATTAGTAATAAGAGCCACTTTATATAAGAAATTCATATTTAAATGTCAAAGTAATATTGCACAAAAAGAGACACAGCAAAAGCCCAGACTAAATTCACAGAAATACTGGTTAATTATATCAACACTGAATAAGGAAGAATCCCATGAAAGTGAAATGAATTCACAATTCTCCATAACTGGCCAACAATCCACTGACAAGATCTATAGAGCTGGAATATGAGTTATGTAGGAAGAAGCTGACATGGAGATCCGTACATCAGCTCAGCAAACAGTTCAGGAAACACTGAACATGCACTCTGTGATAGGTACACACCTATGAATCAGAATTTAAAGATCACTAGCTATTCACTAAAACTTGTTTTTGTGTTCCTGGACACATAGCTGGACTACATTTCCCAGCTTCCCTTGAAGTTAGCTGCAGTCCTGTGACTGTATTTTAGCCAATCACTATGGGCAGGTGTGTTTCCAACCACTCCCTTACTTGGTCATAAAACCCTTCTATACACACTCTTTGGCTATCATCTTCTGTCGAATGGAAGCAAAAAAACAAGAACAAGTCCCTAGAATAGTTTCTCAACTCACCTTCCCATTATTACCTTCACCAAGAGATGGTTTTGGACTTTTTCATAATCCTTCCTTGCCATTAAATTGTAACACCATGAATATACTGTGGCCCTTTGGAGGACCACAGAATATTGTAATACTAAAATTGTTGTCACCCCTACCCATTTCACACTCCCTCAGTTGCCCCCCCCCAAAAAAAAAAAAAACCCACCAATTTTTACCACCTTGGATGATCTGGCCCATACTGAGAATGTATGCTCTGGGAAATCATGAAATGACAAATGGAGTGTCAGGGTCTGATTTAGACAGCTTTATGAACACCATGTAAATTCTAATATGCTGAACCATTGTATATTTTGGTCCAATATAACAATTTAGTCTATCCTAAATAATATGAAAGTCTTAAAATGTATTCATACAATATGCAATAATATACTTTGACCACTTAGCTAAAGAATCCAACAGTTGGCAAAAATTAATAGCAAACAGTAAAACCCCTGCTATACAAAACAAAAAATAAAGAATTCTCCTAGATAGTGGTGACTTACAGATCATATTTCCCTTTGAAAGTAAGTCTAACCACAATATTAATCAGACTGTTAGTACATCCATTCATTCACAGAACTCCCTTCAAAACAAACATAAGAGGGGCTAATGAGGGGCTTAATTAATGCCCAATCACCTCATTAGGCTCACTGTCCTCAGAGCTCTCTCTCTAGAAAGCCATTCATTTCACAGGATATGCAAAGACTACTTTATACCTTACTTTATACACATCATATAAAAGGTAGTAGTGAGAACATTCTGCAGTCTGAATAATTCCCTTTGAGTTTCCACAGGAAAAAAATACAGAAGCCTATCAAAATGAGATTAATTTAGAATCCTTCAATTTCACATTTTGGTTTTGGAATTAAAAACTTTATGTAGATTATATAAATGCAAAATAACATTTTAAAAAGTTTAAATTAAGCTGTATGTTATAAGCACAACGAATGCTGCCTGAATACAAATTATCCTCTGATATATTTAATTATGTAATGAAATATTACATAATTACTTTTGACAATTAAATTTTTGTTATTAATGTTTTCCTCCAATTGTTTTACTTTTTCAAATATGTAGACACCTGAAAGTTCAGCTGAAATTCTATCAACTAATGATAATTTATGGTGTTTTTTTAATTGGAAGAGAAGGGTGGCAGATTTCCCAATTCATCCATTATGGCTTCTGAGTGTGAAAAATATTCAGCTTAATAGTATGTCTCACTTAAGGGACTAGTGATTCTTTGATTTCTTGAGTATACAAAAGTGGTGGCTAAAATAAGCACAAGAAAAATCTGTACCAAAATTTACATTATGTCTAAGAAAATGGATAACAAATTGTAAAACCTACTTTAAATTTTAAGGTGGCTGGATTATTGAAATGTAAAACAAAACAAAACCCTAAATGTATTGATCATGCCTTTAAATAAAAGATGTGGTATAAAGTAAAAATCAGTGTAATTGAAGAATTCTCTAGCATTTTAAATAAGCTTTTCAAATAAATCACTTGTTCATTGGGGAAAAAATGTGTCTAATGTGTGTATATAGTTGCTATTGTGATATTGTGTTTTCTATAGATTGCTTGACATTGTACTTTATTAAGATTTGCTTTTTAACCAGACTTTACTAATATAATGTTCCTAAATTTAACCAAAGAGCCATTTGTGAGATGGAGAAAATTAAGGTGACCATCCAAAACTTACATTCTGGCAATTTGCAAAGAAAATCCCTCCATCAGGGCTTACACTTTTGACCCTTACATTTGTAAGATTTGCCAGTTTTGGCAGGTAGCTCACACGCTGCCTTCCTATTGGTTTAAAAAGTTATTCCCCAGTAGATGCAGAGCAGACCAGAACCCATGACATGAAGAACTCAGCATATCTTTAATTTCAACCTTATTGTGCCCTGTTTCAGGTGTCCAATCTGCAGGACCACATCACTGAATTATTTTCATGCCATTCACTGGATTATTTTCTTTGTGTTATCTACTGTTAATAATTTATTGTATATTAAACTGTAAGGAGAATAAGTGAGATTTGGTTTTACTAGTATCCTGAGAACATCTGTAATAAAGAATAGCCTATAAAAATATCTATATGCATCTTGCATACTTATAGGTCACATAGATGTTAAAGTATCTGGGTCCTTTATAGATTGCATTGCCCTATCTTTGCTTGTAGATCTTTCCAGCAAGGTCTGTGTGATTATCAAATTCATCCTAGAAAACTTGGGATGTTAGAGGAGAAATGAAAGAAGAACAACACGAAAAATACAAACCCAAACAAAAAATGTCATGTCTAGAAAGCAACACAATTACTGTTTTGATTTGTAGGGTTGTATGGTAATTAGAGTAATAAATTTTATCATAAAAATATTAAACATAGGGTAGATATGGTGATTTTAGGTATGTGACACAATTTGTTCACTTTTAGTAGCCACATTATGTCCCATATGCTCTACTTGTACTTGGTCTAACAAAGGTAGGACCCCAAATAATTTTATCAAATTATCAGAAATTCATTCTCTGAAATTTTAAATCAAATTAAGTCACTGAAATAAACCCATTCACTTCTAGCAATATCTAAGCAAGATGGAAAGTAGAATTTAACGTTGAAATACCAACTCTGTTTTTATTTATTTTTTTTTTTTTAAAGATTTTTTTATTTATTTTACAGAGAGAGAGAGAGCGAGAGCAGGAACACAAGCAGGGGGAGTGGGAGAGGGAGAAGCAGGCTTCCCGCTGAGCAGGGAGCCCGATTCGGGACTCGATCCCAGGACCCCGGGATCATGACCTGAGCCGAAGGCAGACGCTTAACGACTGAGCCACCCAGGCGCCCCAACTCTGTTTTTAATGCTTAACAAGCTCAGGCCCCCTGGTGCTTCTTCCTCAGAGGAAAACTGAAGCTTTGGCCAGCCCACCAGCAGGGACTTCAATAAAAGCCACTTTCTTTCCTCAGTAAAACCAATGCAAAGGCAGTCTGTTGGAAAACTGATGCTTTTGTAAAGTGGAAAACTCAGCAGAAGGATGAAACTGTTCCATTTCAGGTAGAAAACTCTTTACACAGCCTTTTCATCCATTTGGTCAAAATTGTAGTTTTATGAGACACTGAAGGGTGAAATTAAGGCTTTACTAGCTTTGACGCCCCTGCTGTGCAGAATTTGAGAGAAACGGCCTCTGTTAGGTCACATCTTCTACTCAAATTATTAGATTTCTGCTCTAATCCCACAAAAGTGACAATGAATTTTCAATGTCTTTCATGTCCTTTATAGGTATGGAACATATATAACCTTTAACTACTAATCTTTGGTTGTGATGATTCAAAATAGATTTGATTAAACCTAAATAACTCATTGAGCACAAATTCCTAATCTTCCAGCTGATTTGCTTCATTGCTCCAATCGCCTATCTACACATACACCTGTTCTGCCAGTTCATCATGACCTCCAGCCCATCATGACCTCCAGCCCATCACCTGAAAATCTCTGCCACTTCTCTTACTATTGAGTTTAAATACCAACACGCACCATTTCACTTTCTTGCCCTACAATAATCCATAGTTCCTCTCTATCCAAAATCCACCTAACCAGAAAAACATCAGTCTTACTCTTGACAGAAAGAGATTCCTGCTCAGCACACATTTGGCCCTCCTCCCATCTTACTCCAATAGAAGAGGTGACTCATCCTATTGTAGCCAATTCAGCCATCTATTCAGAAAACCTGAAAACTCATCTGCATTAAAAAAGGCTGATTTCTAAAAACAAAACAAAACAAAAACTTCACTAGCCAATGTAACTCTTATTCTATTTGTTTTTTAAATTTCACAATCAAATATCTCAAAATAGTAATCTATGATAGTTTCTTTCATTTCTTCACCTTCCACTCTAACTCTTATTCCATTACAATCTGGCCCCCCTTCTCCAGCAGGATTTTACAAACCATTAGGGCATTTTTCGTCTTTGTCACTATTGTATCCCCAGAGGCAGAGGACATACTTACTATCATTTCACTTTCAAAAAAATCTGGTTAACTGATGGATTAATTGTATTAACTACTGATGTTAAATCATGTGTAATTGAGATATAGAACTACACATCTCTTGTTATCAATGTCATTTCTGAGAACTATTAGGTCACTTCTCAGGCAGGGAAATTGCTACTCAATGTGTTCTCAGGAACAGGATAAAATAGACTGGTTGTATGAAGACAGGAAACAGGGGAGGTAAAAACTATTGAGCATAAGCATCTAAACTCCATTAGGCAGAGACTGTCTTTCTTACTAACACGGTATCTTTGGTGCCTACCAGAGTGCTCTTGCACTGTAGGTGTTCACAGATATTTGTTGAATAAATAAGTAAATGCTTAAATAGAATGGAACAACTATCAGGCATCACACATTAATTTGTTATATAAATGATCATAGCTAATGCTCTCAATATTTCTAGAAGGACTTTTAATCGGGAATCTGGGACTTGATGAGGTTTAAAAAATCTTATCCAGATTCTGGAACCAATATATGCCTGACTCTGTAGTCCATACTTTTTTTTTTCTGCACCATACTATTATCCATTGCAGATGCTGACTTCGTTTATCTTAGGCTCAAATATTTCCAGGTAGTACAAAAAATTGAAGTTTCATATAAACTCTAACCTTTGACTCCTTCATCTACAGAGCTTTGTATAAGCCATTGGCAGGAGATTATTGTTTGACATGTGAAAAGTTTAAAGAACAAGCTAAAATTTAATATTGTCCTGATTCATTTATACTTGATTTTTCAAATTTTGCTTAAGGTAATGATTTGTAATTTTAAATTTAGAAAGAATTGACCATGCTGCACTTTAATTAATAAATACCACTCCATAAAGAAAAGTAATGAACACAAATTAAACTTGAGTAAACCTTGTAAGGAAAATCAACTCAAAAGAGAACTGCTTCTTAGAAAGGCAGTGATGCAAAATTATTCACTTCATAATGAAGTTTAATAATAATGGCCATTTATGGAAATTATGACAATCCTAATCATTATGGAAATATTTTAATAATACCTTTGGTATTCATGACTTCATGTATGTGAAATAACAATTACTAACTTTAAATCAATTGAACAATTATGTCTTGGAGTTGTTCTAAAAGAATTATATTCTTTCTAGCTTTCATCTCCTTTAAAATTATACTGCTTTATTTATAGTACTAGAAAACAAGAGCAAGTCAAAGAAATAATTATAATAGAAAATTTCAAATCTATCTTGCCTTAATGCATGTTTTATAAATAATTATGGGTATTTGATCTCATAATCTGATTCATCATTGCTAGTCTAAAGAAATAGATGTTTTAAAAGCCAGAAGTTCTGATTAACATAAAATTGTAAATATTGGTGCCATATTTGATTAAACAGTTTAAAAATTAAAAAAATATATGTTTACATTTTCTCTTAGTTTCCCTTCCCAGGTTACATTTTGAAAATTTCATAGTTCTTACAGATTTAAAAGATAATCTATATTGTTATAGCCATTATTATACTATCTGATATTCAAGAAAAGATCATGAAGTGTTTGTGCATTACCTTTCTTACCAAATGTTAGCAAAAGCCATGATACATCAATCTTGGCTTTCTTTTCATCCTGATTTTTTTTTATCGAGTTTTAACAACATTTTGCTAAATTTTTATTCCCATCAGAGGAAACTACAATTAATTTATAAATGTAATATCAGAATATTTCGTCTTAAATGGTTTATAAAAAGTAAGAGGTTGGTATTTTATGCACCCAGTCTCATAGCTTTTGTATAGATAATACACTACCAAAAAGTGAATTATTAGAAAGACACATATCCACTATAATGTTCTCCCCGATATAACTGTTCACTAGGGGGCTTCGTGGTAGGGGAATAATAATTGGTAGGTATGTTTACGGACTACTGTTCTATCTTCCAAACATACACTGGCTCAGAGTGATAGCTTCCTTCCACTTTTTAAAAATCAGTGATACTCATCTGAATTAGTAACCAAATATACATAGAAATACAAGATGAAATCTTTGATGTTAGAGCCCTGGAACAGTACAGAAGCATAGTGAGTGCTCATGAACCAAGAATAGAGAAATGTCATTACCATTATAAAATGGAGCAGGGTTCGTGGTCAGAAACCTCAGGAATAAACACTGAAATGAGGAGATGGCTTACCTGCTCCTGATGTGTCGATGTTCCCATCCCTCAGTGGAGGATGTGACGAGGTGGGAAAAGGAATTCGAACGAGAGAAAAGCAGCGAGAGGAAGCTCCCCTTAAAAGAGGGCTGGAGGGAGGAGGACAATGGAGAACTGCTTCATCCGTTCCTTTCAGCTACCACCTGCACATCGCTTCCAGTATTACTTCTGCGGATCCTGGTGGGTGGGACATTGTAATTGTTAAAATCAAAAACAACTGGAGGCTAGCCTTGAAAATTCCCACAGCTTACAAAACCAGGTTAGTCTCAAATACAAAGCTTAATTTAGCTTATTTTGCAAGACTAACTCATCTCTTGCCTATGCCTCATAAGCAAAACCTAAGCTGTTTCCCAAAATTGATGAGATAACCACTAACCAATTCCCAATCACTTAAGAAAACTCTAATATTATAACTAATCACTGTGAAGAATAATCAGTCGCTACCTCCTCCCTATAGAAGCTGCTTTACAAAAATATACCTCTGAGCCTCAGTCCATGTTTGGTTTGAGTGCCCCTGGCTCACGAATGCTATTTCTGCTGTGTGCACAATGAACATTTACTAATGAGTGCTGGGGTGATTCACTGGTTTTACTGCCACTATTTCTAAACTTTTTTTTTTAAAGATTTTATTTATTCATTTGACAGAGAGAGACACAGCGAGAGAGGGAACACAAGCAGGGGGGAGTGGGAGAGGGAGAAGCAGGTTTCCCGAGGAGCAGGGAGCCCGATGCTGGGCTCGATCCCAGGACCCTGGGATCATGACCTGAGCCAAAGGCAGATGCTTAATGACTGAGCCACCCAGGCGCCCCTGTTTCTGAACTTCTGACATAATGTAGGGTTCCATCTTTCCAGAGTAGCTAAGCAGAGAGCAGAGGGGCAGGGTCTCATTCTGAAGTCATTCACTGTGTCATCATTTAGGGAAACAGCATCTCTAGGTAGAGAATGTACAAACCAATGAAATGAGCCTCGACTTGGGAAACCTTGGGTTTTCGAGCCATTGTGTTGGGAGGGGGCTAGTAAAGTGCTGGGTGCCTGTAGACTTGGCCCCCTTTTGTTCTTGCAGCATTACCACACCCTGGCTGCACATGAGAAGCATTTCAGGTGGGGGTGAGTTAAAAAATATAGCACTGCAACAGGCCAGATGATTTAATGGTGTCTGAGTATCTCCTTTTTCTTTTTATTCCTGTATAATTAATATACAGTGTTATATTAGTGTCAGGTGTGCAATATAGTGATTCAACAATTCTATACATTAGTCAGTGCTCGTCATAAGTGTACTCTTCATCCCCATCACCTATTTCACCCATCCCCCCACCCGCCTCCCCTCTGGTAACCACGTGTGTTCTCTACAGTTAAGGGTCTTTTTCTTGGTTTGTCTCATTTTCTCTGTTCGTTTGTTTTGCTTCTTAAATTCCACATATGAGTGAAATCATACGGTATTTGTCTTTCTCTGATGGCTTATTTCACTTAGCATTACATTCTCTCAATCCATCCATGTTGTTGCAAATGGCAAGATTTCATTCTTTTTTGACTGAATAATATTCTATTGTATATATGTATATATACCACATCTTTATCCATTCATCTATCGATGGACACTTGGGCTGCTTCCATAATTTGGCTATTATAAATAATGCCGCAATAAACATAGGGGTGTATACATCTTTTCAAATTAGTGCTTTCATTTTCTTTGGGTAAATACCCAGTAGTGGGATTGATGGATAATCCTATTTTTAATTTTTTGAAGAATCTCCATACTGTTTTCCACATTGGCTGCACGAGTTCATTCCCACCAACAGGCACGAGTGTTCCTTCTCCACATCCTCACCAACACTTGTTGTTTCTTGTGGTTTTGATTTTAGCCATTCTGACAGGTGTGAGGTGATACCTCATTGTGGTTTTGATTTGCATTTCCCTGATGATGAGTGATGTTGAGCATCTCTTTGAATATTTCTTAATAAACTCTCCAAGTAATCTTATTTATTTTTAATTTATTTTTCTTCAAGCAATTTTAATATGAAGCTAGAGTCAAGAACCAAAGCGGTGACATAATTCTCTCAGAGGCTGTAGGAACAACTAGGATGGGGGAACTTAATAGAATGCTTGCCCACAGCAGGATCAGAGAATTGCCATTATGGGGAGCATCAGTTGTTCCTGATTTTTCCATGCTTCTCTTCTGAGTACCTTAGCATATAGTGGTAGTTTCTAACATGTGATCACCAGACCAGCAGCATCAGGATCACCTGGGAACTTGTTTGAAATGCAATAATTAGGCCTCATCACAGAAATACCCAATCAGTAAATCTGGGGGTGGGGACTGGTAATCTATGCTTTAACAAGCCTTCTGGGTGCTTCTGGCAACTCACTAAAACTAGAGAAACATTGGCATAAGTGAGATGGTAATATAACCCATCTAAGTTAAGTGTGATCAAGAGAATAATTTATTTCTTCAGTACTTGACCAGAGCCTTAAACTGAGGACTAGCATGGGCTAGTATGTGGATGGCAGAGGGACTTAAGGCAGGAGAACAATAGTGGGGGGGTGGGGGCAGGTAGGTAAGAGTCAGCTGATCTACCTGCTTCCTCTCACATGGAAATTTTCTTTCCTATTTGAGAAGCTGTACATCCATTATGTTTTGATGTTGCACTTTAGTTGATATCTCCAACCAGATCTGGATGTACGAGGAAACACTGAGGAACAAGTCAATAGAAATAGAAAGATGATTTGAATTCCTCATATGAGGAATTCTTGATCTCAGGAAACAAACTGAGGGTTGCTGGAGTGGTGGGGAGTGGGAGGGATGGGGTGGCTGGGTGATAGACACTGGGGAGGGTATGTGCTATGGTGAGCACTGTGAATTGTGTAAGACTTTTGAATCACAGACCTGTACCTCTGAAATAAATAATAAATTATATGTTAAAATAAAGAAGAAGATAGCAAGAAGGGAAAAATGAAGGGGGAGAAATCGGAGGGGGAGATGAACCATGAGAGACTATGGACTCTGAGAAACAAGCTGAGGGTTCTAAGGGGAGGGGGGAGGGGGGATGGGTTAGCCTGGTGATGGGTATTAAAGAGGGCACGTACTGAATGGAGCACTGGGTGTTATGCACAAACAATGAATCATGGAACACTACATCAAAAACTAATGATGTAATGTATGGTGATTAACATAACATAATAAAATTTAAAAAAAAAAAGATGATTTGATAAGTGTTAAAGGGAAGGACGAAGAGAGGCGGCACAGAAGCAGACACCGGACCAGAAGTTAGAAGACTAATTTTAGTAAAATAGGCAGCTCAATTATGTCAATCCTAGGAGGGTTTCTCAGTTGGTAATGATGCTACTTATAGCAGTAAACATGGAACAAAACAAGCATTTTGTGAAGGTAGCTCTGGGACAAACAGCAAGTTTTGCTGATGATAGCCAGAGATACCTTGTCATAGTTAGTAGATTAAAAGCATTCCCCTGGGTTCCATATATTCATTATCATGAACCCATCTCTTGCAAATGCAGACAAATCCAGCCCCACGATGCCCTGTACTCTGTCAGTGGCTACTCATGTGTGATATTATTTTCCAGGTGATAGAAAGACAACAAGCTTAATGCAATTTTGTTACCAAGGTTGCTTCTAACTTTTTAATTTCTGGTTCATGGGAAGGCAACATGATTCCAATAACTTTTTTCGTCACTGCTTTTCTTTCACTTCAAACCTGGGTTTGAATACAGGCCCCCTTACTTATAGGCTGTGTTCCTTAACGTCACAGGATTTCAAATTTCTCAGCTGTACGATGGGAATGATAACATACTCTCAGCTGGGGGGGCCTGGGTGGCTCAGTCGTTAAGTGCCTGACTCTTGGTTTCTGCTCTGGTCATGATCGCAGGGTCGTGAAATCAAGCCCTGCACTGGGCTCCACGCTCAGTGCGGAGTCCGCTTGAGATTCTCTCCCTCTCTCTCTCTGCCCCTCCCCTACTCACACTCTCTCCCTCTCTCTCCAAAATAAATAAATAATTTAAAAAAAACCACTCTCAGAGGATTTTATATGATACCACATTTGTGCTATCCCCAACACCAGGCATGGTACATCTTAATTAGTGCTCAATTAGTAGAAGCTGTTTCCTGTATATTATTTCTGTATATTATTTTAAAATTCATCACTGCAGCCTGGTAAAACAATCACCTGGTCCACCTATGTCAAGCAGGAGCTGCAGCTAGCCATCTGACTCACTGTAGAGTTTGTCTTCCCCATTCAGGCCCTCCAGGGAACAGAAAAGCCCATGTGAGTATAGCCAGGTGGACTAGGCTTTATGCCTCCAGCGACTGCTCATAAATGCAGACCACCCTCATGCATTCACACATACAGAGAGTGGGACAACTTTTTTCATTGGACTGATGCAAATCCAAATGCTTCTCCTAGCTTCCAAGTGATTTCGAGTTTTGCTATGCATGGTTATCGAAGCTGCAAATATTTTGTGACAATGTTCTTGTGGTTTAACCAAACCAATGTAATACTAATCGAAAGCAAGTTCAACAGCAAATCCCAAACTGGAGTAGCCCATGTCCACAGTGAGATAGCACAAACCATAGATCAGTAACCCTTGTATGGGTCATAATGAAACACTGATAAGCTACATCCTAGCTGGACAAGAAGGAGACATAGGGTTGCCAACACTTCTCACTACGTCTGGATTAATCCTACTATTGGGGTGTAACATGCCATGAGAAAAGAAGGTTAAACAGTTATCTGAAATAAGGCCCACCACTCCGCTCCGGGGCTTACTCAGTAGGCGGAGATCTGAGGTGCATGCTGAGGTCAGCGGTGCTGGTTGGCCTCATCCTGCTGATTGGAATTCCATTGATAACAGCACTAATCAAGTGTTGTGCGAAAACTGAATGCAATTGGTCTCAACCTTTATTAGAGTATCAAATCCAAGTGGCAGAGCAGTAGCATTGTGGTGGTTCCCCATTGCTGTGCAAGAAATTACAACAAATTCACTGGTTATACAACATACATACTATCTTAGAATTCTGGAGGTCAGAAATCTGACATGGGTCTCAGTTGGCTGAAGCCAAGGTGTTGACAGAGCTGCATTGTTTTTTTCTACGTTCTAGGGGAAAAAATTGTTTCTTTAATCAGAGAGTGTTGGAAGAAGTTAGTTCCCTGAGGTTGTGGGATGGAGCTCCCTGTTCCCTTGTTGTTGTCACTGAAGAGACTTTCTCAGGTTCCAGACACGGACTGCAGTCCTCGGCCTGCTCTCCTGTATACCCTCGGCTTATGGCCCCTTCCTCCATCTTCAAAGATGGCAATAGTGGCTCAAGTCCCTCATGTTCTCCATCTCTCTGATGAACTCTCTTGCCTTACTTTTTCACATTTAAGGACCCCTGTGATTACATAGGCCCCATGGAGATATTCCAAGATAATCTCCCTATTTAATGTTAGCTAATTAGCAGTCTTAATTCCACCTGCAAATTTTATTTTGCCATATAAAACAACACATTCCGAAATTCCAGGGGTAGAGTGTGGACATCTTTGGGGCCATTATTCTATCATTAGCATACAGTTATAAAAATGTAAACTTGGCCAAGAATATATAGGACTGAGGGGTCAATTGTTGAAAGAGGCAGTTGACTATGACCCTGAACATCCCTGCACATCATTGTGGAATGCACTCTGAAGTAGCTAGTCACGTAGGTAGCTAAGTTGGTCAAGGTGACCACAACATGACTCCTTTACTGCTATTCAATCTCTAGGAAAGGGCATCTGGCTCAGCCCTCATGCTGCTGAGAGCATGAGGAGCCACCTCTGGTCCATACATCACTCAGTGGGACTTGGAGACAAGGGAACTAGCCCAACCGTGCTGGTACTTCTGCCTTTTGCTGTGTTGTAACACTCTTGCTCTGATCCACTGAATTTTGTTGTCTACTTGCAGTACATGTGGAGTACTGGCAAATGGATCTGTTTGTTAATCATTTCAGTGTATTGAATTGTGTCCCTAAAAAGATACGTCTAAGTCCTAACTCCAGGAACTATAAATGTGACCTTACTTGGAAATAGTCTTTAGAAATGTAATTAAGGATTTCAAGATGAGATCATCCTGGATTTAAGATGTGTTCTAAATGCAATGACTGATGCCCTTATAAGAAAAAGTGAGGACTATTTGAGAAACAGAAACATGGGGAAGAATGCCAGGCAAAGATGGAGGCAGAGATTGGGGGCCACAAGTCAAAGAATAATAGGAGTCACCCCAAGCTAGATGAGGCGGGCAAGGATTCTCCCCAGGAGCCCTTTGGAGGGAGAGAGGTGCTGTTGGTAACTTCATTTTGATTTTCTAGCCTACATAACTGTGAGAGAATAAACTTCTGATGTTTCAGGAACAGGTCTGTGATGATTTGTTATGAGAGCTCTAGTTGTCTCCTTTGGAATCTTATTGCTTACTCCATGAAATTGATGTTCTTCCTCATAAAGAATACATACTTATATATTGCATATTATTATCTCTATTACTCACTAAAATGTAATATCCACGAGGACAGGTTTCGTTTGTTTGATTTACTCTCCATAGTACCTACAAGAGGAACTGGTGGCTTTTTTTATGTTTAATAATGTTAAACAGGATATAGCATCCTTCAGATTCTTGCCAAAATTCAACCAAACTTTTGGGACGCCTGGGTGGCTCAGTCAGTTGAGCATCTGTCTTCAGCTCAGGTCATGATCTCGGGGTCCTGGGATCGAGCCCCACATCGGGCTCCCTGCTCAGAGGGGAGCCTGCTTCTCCCTCTCCCTCTGCTGCTCCCCCCAGCTCATGCTATTTCTCTCTCGAATAAATAAAATCTTTTTAAAAAAATTCAACTAAACTTCTGAAATACCCATAGCATCTTGGTAATTAAGACCTGTTATAAAACAAGAAGGCAAGAATATATACAAAGTTCACCACAGCAAACACTGAAGTTACAATCTCTCACACATCTTGGAACCATAGATCTGAATAAACTACACTTACCTCAACACCATTTTTATTGGATAAACTGTATAATGATCTCACCTCACATCCACAAATACTAAGAGAATCATAACGAGGGCTTAAATAGGAAGTTTCCTTTGGCACTAAATTTGCAGCAGAGTTTGACTTCATAATGTGTGTCTCTAGAAGAATAAAATAATTTTGAGGGGAACACAGTTCCGTATGTTGACTCTCCATAAATCCCAGATACTCACTACTATAATAAGGTGAATACTTTTTCTAGACACCACAATGCTGCTTCTGAATTTCCAAATTTTTAGTAATTACTGAAATACACCTGATAGCAATGTTTTTCAGCTTAGTATGGGTAAAAACAGATGACAAAGCTATATTTATTTTTCTTAGGTATTGCCATAAGAGGAACTAGCACTTCTGCTAACAAGACTGTGGTCAATATAATAAACTTTTCAATCCATCTTCTACTAGTGTATATCCCTTCCAAATATTCATATATATATATACTGAATAACCTAGTTTCATTAGCACTTTATATTAAGTGTTGATAACTAGTAGTTGGGGAAATTATTTAAAATTATGACATTATAAGTAATAAAAATATATCAGGGAATATAACTCTTCAAATAGGAGATAACTCTACAAAATACATTAGGGAATAGTCTTCTCCAACACAGATGTGAAAAAAAACATCTATCCATATTCCACATGTGCTGTTCACCACACCTGTGTATGTAGATACGTTCATGCCATTCCCCTTTTATGTTTATATATAATAGATTCTTGCTAGCTAAAAGCTAAATACCACGTGCCTATCCTAATAATGATTAACAAACTCAGAGATCGAGTCCCTGTTCTTTCTTGAAACAAAGAAATTTTTTATTTAAACCATATTTTCCCTTGAAAATTGCCTTTTAAAAAGAATATATTTGCTATTATTATTGCAACTGTTTTGATTTATTGGAAAACACATTTTTACTTATTGGAATTTATTGGAAACAATTCAAATTTTCTTTAATAGAGGAGAAAATTCATTGACACAAAAAACTGAAAATCCCAGGGGCATCTTTTTTTTATTATAAAGTTTTTATTTTAATGCCAGTATAGTTAACATACAGTGTTATATTTGTTTCAGGTGTACAATATAGTGATTCAACAAATTCCATACAACACTCAGTGCTCAATACAAGTGCACTCCTTAATCCCCATCACCTATTTCATCCATCCCCCCACCCACCACCCCTCTGGTAACCATCAGTTCGTTCTCTATAGTTAAGAGTCTGTTTCTTGGCTTATGTGTGTGTATATATGCAATCAATTGATGGACCTTCCATCAATTGGCTCCTTCCATAATTTGGCTATTGTAAATAATCAAAACCACAATGAGACATCACCTCATACCTGTAAGAACGGCTAAAATCAAAACCACAAGAAACAACAGGTGTTGGCGAGGATGTGGAGAAAAAGGAACCCTCATGCACTGTTGGTGGGAATGCAAACTGGTGCGGCCACTGTGGAAAACAGTATGGAGGTCCCTCAAAAGGTTAGAAATAGAACTACCATACAATCCAGTAATCTCACTACTGGGTATTTACCCAAAGAATATAAACCCACTAATTCAAAGGGATACATGCACCCCTATATTTATAGCAGCATTATTTACAATTCTGAGGGGTACCTTAATCCAGGCTATGGCTTAAGCCAGAGAGGCTCATTATGTCTCCTGGTCAGGCCCCTCTCTCCATGCCTCAACTCTCTCATGCAGCTCCCAGTGAAAGTATGATGCTTTTTACAGCTCTAAATCTTTATTTCCTTAGGTTTAATTTTAACAGCAAGAAAGTGTGTCTCTTCAAGAAGCCTAAGCATCACTGCATTTAATTGTCTCTGATGTGATTACCTGTCCATAGCATGTGTGTCCGGAAACCTTAAATGTTTTGGTTAGAGAAACATGAATCATCTACCCAACCTGAAGGCAGAGGTGATATTAACCTTAACCAAAGGATGTGGCCTGAAATTTGGGGGTGGAGTTGATCGTAGAGGAAAAACAACGCATGTTAAGTAGAAGCCAGGTGTATAGATGTTAGGGTTCGCCAAACAACAGCCACACACTAATAAGACAAAATGGATGCTAAATCTCCAAACACATCTATTTTTATGTTTTGCCTTCATAAAATAAATATTTAAGTGTAGATTTTATATCTTCTGATCTCAGATGACCAGATCATTATCCTAATAAAAAACCTTAGGAACTTCCTAATTAATTGTCTTTATCATCTTGGATTTATCAATATTTGGCCTACCACATTGTTATACTTTTCTTATGTATATGTAGCTCTGCATGTCTGTGTGTGTAATGGGGGGGATGTTTTATATATATTACATATATATAAAATAGGTATAGATGTAATATATTATATATATATATGAATTCTATAGTATGCATATGGCAAATAAAATGGTGGGATATATTCTGACATAATAAGTGTCATGCTGTCCATATTCTACTTGAAGATGAGATTTATTTTCAGATTGTATCCCAATAAAAATAACTCTATGTCTATGGTGAGGTGAACATTGATTAGAGTGTACAATGTTTGGAATAAAAAGAGATAAGGGTACAGAGCAAAATGTAGCCATTCTTAGATAAATAAGTAATCAACAAGTATTTTGCTGCAGATGCTAACAGAAAACTTCCAAAATAACAATTTGGTACAGGCTTAATCATTAAAGAAACTAAGCTATATCATTAGCGTACACCAAGAATAATCTGAATTGAGGGATAAAGTCCCTAAAACAACATAGAAAGGTACTTTAATTTCAGTGCAAAAAATTTGGACAGAGATGAACAACAGGATCTAAGGATAAAGCAACTAGTAAAGGTCATAACATGATAATTCCTTTAGCTACACAAACTAAGTACAGCCACCAGATCCTTTGAGGGGAGTACTTAAAAGTCAATTTAGGAGATCCCATGACTTCTTTTTTTGTGCCTTCCCCACCCTTTCCACAGCACGTGGACTTTTGCTAGCATACCTCCTCCCTTCGCTCACCAGCAGGCTTCAGATCAGTTCTTGGAGCTCCATCACCAAGCCAGGGACCTGCGAGGTAGTAGACACAGATTTTAGAGCCTCAGAACCTCAGCTTTCTTCCAAGTTATCTCTCCCCAACAGCCATTTTTCTCCTCTACCCCACATACATAGAAGGATCTCAGACAATTGGTAGATTTCACTTGTTTTCCCCAAACTTCACCTGAAGCAAATAAACCCCTGCACTTACTTGGTATGGAATGCTCTTATACCAGGCCTCTCCAGGTAATGACTTCCTTTCTCCTTTCTGATCTCATTCTGAATTGTCATTTCCCAGGAAGAAGCAATAACATAAATCTACTAATTTTCAGCATTTAACACAGTCGCCATTGTAGACTTTTGCTGATGATTTGATTTGACTGTAGGTTTTATGAGGACAGCTGTTGTGTGTCTTGCCACCCTTATATCCCCTTATCTACACTGAGTGTCTGAAATATAGATTGGCTATCTCAACATCTATTCCAGAGTTCTTCTAGTTTTCCCTCTTGAATTGCTCAACACCTACATTTTCTTGAATCTCTTACAGCTAGACCTCCAGATATGCTTTAGATGCTGGAAAAGAAATGTGCTCAAGCAAGGTCTGAATTTGGAGCTGATCTCAGTGGGGGGAGAGTGGCAACAAGAACTTACAGAGCTGGCAAGTCCATCATAGGGTACCTTCTATCCCCATCTTGTAGCTAAGGTAGAGTGACCATGGGGACAGGGATGAAACAGTGTCAGGGAACTCTGTCTCTTCCTGATACCTTGTCTGAGGAACCCATTCTCTAGTGAGGCCTACTCTGTGGTGGTCCACCAGCGGTCATTCCTGTCCATCCAACATGGAGTTTGCCCCCCAAGTCCTAAGTCATCAGATTTCTTGTATTCTATACCTTTCTGTTATTTATCTGTTTTGGGATACCTACAACCAAACTTTGAGGTCAGCAAATGTTTGTTGAATTAATCAATAAACAAATGAAAGAGTAGATGTCACCTGATTTAAAATACATTTTTTTACATTTAATAGATGAGATACCTTTTATAAAATTATGTCTTAATATTCTTGTTTTTGAAAATGATATATTACAAACACATGTGAGATAAGTAATGGGATGAATAGCACCATCTGAAAATTCATATTGCCTCATCACAGAAAAAACTGAAAACCTTTTTATCTAGTTTTGATTAAAAAAACTGATATTTCCTTTACAATCATTAAAAATAAAAACTGAAATGAATTTTATCTTAAAATGGATTACATGCTAATAAGCAAAAAGTGGATAAGACAAATCTAATAAAAAGAATGAAAAAGGCATTCCTCATATGGTACAAGTTAAGTTAATAAGCAGTGACTCATTCAAATATAAAGGCCAGAAAACATTAAAACTCAGATAATTATCTGGAGAAAAGGACACATTTGGGCTTTAAAATTCTGTAAATCCAAATTTTCTTTCCTTTTTTCATATTTGTATACAGAGTCAAAGGACATAGTTCTAATTATGAAACGCTCATTAATATGGCTAAAAAACATTCCAGCTACATCCACCCAAATCGAGCCAAATAAACAGTTTCTTTGGGAGAAACTGAATTAATTCTATCTGGCTTAAGGTAGGCTAATTAATTTTAACTGGCTTAAGGTAAAATTATTCTTGTAATACAGACTCAGCCAGCTAATGATTTCTCCATATGCTACTGTCCCCCACACCTGCTCCACCTTGGCACAGCAGACCTCTCACATTTCCCTGCTCTTTCCCCACGTTGTCAAGGACATGCCACCAAAACAGCCACCAATTTGCCTCCAGCACAGAGAACCAGATTTTCAAGCATTAGTGCAGTAGATTGGAAAATAAATTTCATTTGTAGTGTTTATCTAAATTAACTATGAAGTGTATAAAACATTCTTGAAAGTAATTTGAAATTGTCATTAACAAAGATATTTACCGTATTCACTAAAGTTACACACACACACACACATATTCTTCAATAATGCCAAATCAGAAATAACCTGAAGTCATTTACACTTATTACAAAGGGCATTATAATACATTTTGAAAACACCGTGTGTTGACTTGTGGTTTTCCAAGTTTTAGTGGACATAAAAATCATCTAGATACTTTTTTGGGGGCAGATTTTGGCTAAATTTATCAACATTTTATTTTTACTTATTTTTTGGCTGTGAATATAATTTTTTAAAATTTTTATTCAAGTTACAGTTAGATGACATACAGTGTAATATTAGTTTCAGGTGTACAATACAGCGATTCAACACTTCCCTCAACACCTGGTGCTCATCACCACAAGTGCCCTCCTTAATCCCCATCACCTGTTTCATCTACCAGCAACCCCCCCCCCACCTCCTCTCTTGTAACTATCAGTTTGTTCTCTGTAGTTAAGAGTCTGTTTCTTGGTTTGCCTCTATCTTTTCTCTCCCCTTTGCTCATTTATTTCTTAAATTCCACATATGAGTGAAATCATATGGTATTTGTCTTCCGTGACTGATTTATTTCACTTAGCATCATACTTTCTAGCTCCTTCCATATCATTGCAAATGGCAAGATTTCATTCTTTTTATGGTTGAGTAATATTCCACTGTGCATATATACCACATTTTCCTTATCCATACATCAGTGAATGGACACCTAGCTATTTTAAAAAAAATACATACCTTCCTACTTCCCAAGTTACATGTCTATTAATTTAGAATTTTCATTTTCAGAAAGCACCCCATTTGGTACAGTAGGACCATGATCCACTTCAGGAAACACTGCTCCAGGAGATAAGAACATCTAATCTATTTTTAAATTCCTTCTCTCTACCATGTGAATTCTGCTGAACATGCAGGGAATAACATGATTTCAGAATGCTAGAAAAGGAGCTGAATGTGAAATATGAATGTGATTTGTAATTATTCTTTCTTGATTCACGTTACACTAAAATAGAACCACCTTCACACATGCACACACACACACATACAAGGAACTATGTAATGGAAAATTAAAGTTGGTTAAAAAGCAAAGAGATAATTGTTGCTGGTTACTGAAATATTGATGCTTCCTCTTCTGTTTTCCTAGAATTTAGAGAGAATTAGAAAGCCTGCCAAATGCTGTGGGGATTTAAATACCATTAAATTAAGCAAAATAAAATGATAGGGAACAGAAAGTGATGGGCAGTAGCAGAGAAATATGAAATGAAAAATCTCTCAATTACGTCAGCAACCATATTAAACTTAACTGCATGAATTAAAAAGAAATAAATCCAGCAAGTGGAAAGAGTACACTAAAGCTGTATCAGGAGCCAACAGCCATTTTAGTGAAAATAAACTGAAATTCTAAAGAAATATTACATTGTCCTCATGAACCCAAATTAGTGCTTTTATTTAAACCTAGTAGATAACTTTTGGAAAACATAAAAGGATAATGGAATTTTGGTACTGGAAGAATCTCAGCTATTTATTCCAGACTCTTCTCTTAAAAATGAGAAAACTAAAGCACAGAGTATTATTCGGCCAAAATATTGAGCACAAACCAGGATAAGAATTTTATTCTTTCATTCTCTAACCTCTGGTCCCATTTTCCTGTTATAGATTTGTTGAATCACACATTTGGCAGTTACCACTTTCACTGAATAATAATATGGATGCTCTTTGGAGTCTCTTTTGTAAATCCACTAATTCCATTCATGAGGGCTCTGCTGTCAGACCTAATCAGCTCCCCAAAGCACCACCTCCGAATACCATCACATTTGCAATAAGATTTCAACATATGAACTTTGGAGGGACATACACATTCAGCAGTTCTCAATATTCCCAAAAGTCATCTACAGATTCAATGGAGTCCCTATCCAAAGCCCTATTGCATTTTTTTTTTTTACAGAAATAGAAAAGCTGATCTTCAAATTCATATGGAATTTCAATTGGCTCCAAATACCCAAAATGATAATGAAAAAGAAGAAGAAAGTTGGAGGAGTCTTATTTCTTGATTTCAAAATTTATCACAAAGGTACAGTAATCAAAACAATGTGGGACTGGCATAATGGTAACCATGTGGACCAATGGAATGAAACAGCCTCCAGAAATAAGCCCATACATCTGTAAACTAATGATTTGCAACAAAGGTACCAGGACAACTGAATTGGAGAAATATAGTCTCTTCAACAAATGGTGCTGAAGCAACTGGGTAGTCATATGTAAAATAATGAAGCTGGATTTCTATCTTATACCACAGGTGTATAAATTAACTCAAAATAGGTCAATGACTTAAATATAACAGGTTAAACTATAAAAGTCTTAGAAGAAAACATAGGAGTTAAATCTTCACAACCTTGGATTTAGCAATTGACTCTTAGAAATGAAACTTTAAAAGAACAGGCAACAAAAGAAAAATGGATATACTGGATTTTATCAAAATTAAAACTGCATACATCAGAAGACATTCCCAAGAAAGTGAAAAGACAACCTAAAGAATGGTAGAAAATGCTGGGAAATCAAGTATCTGAAAAGGATTTAATAACCAGAATACCTAAATAATTCTTACAACTCAGCAACAGAAAGGCAAACAACCTTATGTTTAAAAAAAAAGGGGTAAAGAGCTTGAATAGACATTTCTCAAAAAAAGATATATAAGGCACAGAGAAGGGTTTTTAAATCACCAGTCATGAGGGAAATGCACATCAAAACCACCATAAGATACCACACTACACACCCACTAGGATGAATATAATTTTAAAAAGACAAAACAAAAACCAAAAAAGAACAAGTGTTTCTGAGGATACGGACAGCCAGGAACTCTCATACATTGTGATAGGAATGTCATGGTTCCGCCACTGTGGGAAAAAAAAAAAACCTCACTGGTTCCTTCAAACATTAAATATAGAACTACCACATGACCCTGAAATTCTACTCCTAGTTATGTACCTAAAATAATTGAAAGCAAATGATGAAAACAACCGAAGTGTCCATTGGCACATAAATGGATGAACAAATTGTTTTATACCCATAGAATTAAATACTGTGCAACCTAAAGGAAAATGAAGTACGGATGTACACACAGACCTTGAACACCCCATATTTAAGTTAAAAAAGCCAGACACAGAAAATTACAGGTGTATGATCCCGCTCATATGAAATATCCAGAACAGGTAAGTCCATCGAGAGAGAGAGCAGACTTGCGGTTGCTGGAGGTTCAGGGGAGTGAGGGATGGGGAATTGCTGTATAATGCTTACTGGGTTTCCCTTAGGGATGATGAAAATGTTCTGGAATCAGTTAGAGGTGGTAGTTGTACAACATCGTGAATGTACTAAATGCTACTTGGTTATTCATTTTAAAATGTTTAATTTTATGTAATGTAATTTCACTTTAAGAAAAAGGAAAAAACAAAAGAGTGAATGTCCCAGACCTATGGGTTTTTCCATCATCTTATAGTTTTATTTTTTATTTGAATTTTAGTTTTATTTTTATTTTTTTTATTTATTTTTTTAAAGATTTTATTTATTTATTTGAGACAGAGAGAATGAGAGAGAGAGAGAGAGCACATGAGAGGGGGGAAGGTCAGAGGGAGAAGCAGACTCCCTGCCGAGCAGGGAGCCCGATGTGGGACTCGATCCAGGGACTCCAGGATCATGACCTGAGCCGAAGGCAGTCGCTTAACCAACTGAGCCACCCAGGCGCCCTTAGCTTTAGTTTTAAAGAAGTATTATAACCATAGTGTTTCATCATTTTAAATAAGAAACTAAACATTATTTTTTATCATTGCTTTAAATCAAGCTAATATAAATCCGATAACAGCATGTGAACTGCCAATCATTTTGTAATAATATAGTGGATTATTAATAGTACACTAGATATATCAAACACAAAATGATATAATTTCATATCTAAATGTCACAATTTATATTATAAAATTTCATGAAGTTCTAAATCTGCAAAATATAAGTGACCTAAAGTGTGAAAATTTGCATCTTGATTTTAATTGGCTATCAGATAAAATATCATTGATCTGGTATACAGGAAAGAGATTTTGAAAGATATTATAAGCCTCCAATAACCTTATAGACCTCATTGCCCTCTAACATAGAATAAAAGGAAAGTAAAAGAATCAAAGATAAATCAAAATATACAATGAAATTTAAATAATGAAAATGGAACATACATTTATTTATTCATTTGATACACATTTAAGAAGGTGTGCCAAACACTGTAGTAGGGGTTGGGATTTACTATTCATAATTTTAATTTAATAAGTTATGACAGGGGCACCTGGGTGGCTCAGTTAGTTAAGCGTCTGCCTTCGGCTCAGGTCATGATCCCAGGGTCCTGGGATCGAGCCCCGCATCGGGCTCCCTGCTCAGTGGGGAGCCTGCCTCTTCCTCTCCCTCTGCTGCTCCCCCTGCTTGTGCTCTCTCTCTGTGTCAAATAAGTAAAATCTTTAAAAAATAATAATAATAAGTTATGACAACATTTGTGTTTTATAAGAAAAAGTGAAATCCCACCCAGTGATAATATATTCCTAGAAACGAGGCTTCATATATCAAAATCTTATTTGTGTACCTATTCTCCAGTGGAGAATCACAAAACAGAAAGAAAAAAATTAAAACCCCTATTTTAGAGTTTATTTATAAAAATCAATTTGTTGGGCGCCTGGGTGGCTCAGTTGGTTAAGCGACTGCCTTCGGCTCAGGTCATGATCCTGGAGTCCCTGGATCGAGTCCCGCATCAGGCTCCCTGCTCGGCAGGGAGTCTGCTTCTCCCTCTGACCCTCCCCCCTCTCATGTGCTTGCTCTCTCTCATTCTCTCTCTCTCAAATAAATAAATAAAAAATCTAAAAAAAAAAAAAAATCAATTTGTTGTATGCGTGTGTATGCGCGTTTGTGGGCAGCATGCATGTGTGTATTTAAGGGTGAGTGAGGGCAGTCATATTAGAGAAAATGTCACCCTATTGTGTAGTAAATTGATTTATTTCAATCCAGTAGGAACTTTCAGTAGATACCTCCTTATGACATTCATAAACAGTACTTAAGAGTCTATCTCTGGTAACTTCAGAAATTCTTGGGGAAAAGAACACTGTTCTGCTCAACCCATACAATCCCATGGACTTTTGTTAAAATGTATACAAAATCATGGATGCGTTTCTAAGTTTTATGAAATAACTAAATTATCAATTCATAAAAGACACCCACATGTAGCTTAGTGTTTTGCTACAAAGAAGGCATTCTTCAAAATGAATTATTTTCATTTCTATACACAAAATATATTCCACATATGAAAGGGTTAAAAACTGCCATATATCCAAAATTCTCTACCTTAATATACAGTTTTACTGATCACCATATTAAAAATTAAAATTTCTAGTATAGCTCAGGAAGCAAAGCTATGTAAGAACAGTTAAAGAAAAACATGAAAGGACTCTATCTAATAACATCAAATTATGTTATTCTATATTTAAATTATTACTATTTTATAACAGTTTAAGAATAGATATTATTTTTATTCTTAAATTATTCAATAATTTTATGAGCAAAGAAGATTTTGAAAGAGAAATGTGAATGAGGAAAAGTTAACAAATCCATAGGTTTGCCTGCGAAACCTCTGAATGAAAATATTTCTGAGGGTAAAGTTACTAAACTAAGTAAATATAATGTCATTCCTACTCAAGGAATGGACACTGTCAGAAAAGTCAATTCATTAGGAATTGACTTTGATGGCCTTTCCACTCTTAGATTAATTCATCATTTTCCTGAGACACATCAGTTACCACTCTGTCACATTAACTTTCTGAAAATGACCCATAGTGTGACCTGAAGGAAGGGATTCAGTCGCCAGAATGATTTAAGAAAACAAGCCTCCAAAAAACTTCATGAGAGGCATGCTGACTAGTTCGTGGGGCTTTACCCAGTAGAATACTGACCCCTTTTTCCAGTAACTTTTCACTTTAAGAAGTATTATTTGGAATGGAGAATACATATACTGCATATCAGCAGAATTGAGGCTTTCCACGTACAAAAATCTGTCTCACTTCAATAAAGTAAATAAAGTAAATCAGCATTTATAGGATAGGAATCGTATTAAGGAAAATGGTTGGGAATTACAATTCTACTTTTCTCCATTACAGCAAAATCAGGACATATTTTGATAAATATCAGCTTATATGTGTTTGTTCCCATTGTGGTTATTTTGTTATTCTTCTCACTTTATAGTGGGCACACACTTCACTTTTCACTTTTTTGTCCCTCATTTTTCTTCTCTTTTCCTCTCTTCTCCTCGCCTCTTCTCTCTGTCCTCCTAAAAGTTCCTGGAAGGAACAAAAGCTCAGAAAGAGATTAGAATTCATCAAGTCCTTAAAGTTTCCTTTTCTTTTTCTTTTCACCAAGCCCTGGTGAAGATGTTCTTTTCTTAATCACATGATTTACCAGTTGTCTTGACACTTCCTTCTCTCTGTGTCTCTGGTAGGCATGGCCCCACCTCTCAAATGTTCATACTGATTAGTAATTTTCCAGTCTATTCATTAAGAGTTCAGGTGTACTGCTCGGTTTTTTTAATTGTAAAAGATTTGATGCACATCCAGCTTCAACATAGGACATAAAAACAACCACAAGATGGAGATTCATGTGATGAGATCATTCATGTTAAGGAGAATCTTTGTCTTTAAATTAACAGTACAACTTATTTTATTCTTTTAAAAGATTTTATTTATTTGAGAGAGAGAGAGTGTGTGCACGGGGATGGGGAGGTGCGAGTGGAGAAGCAGACTCCACAGGCAGCCGGATGTGAGGCTCCATCCCAGGACCCCGAGATTATGACCTAAGCCAAAGGTAGATGCTTAACCAACTGAGCCACCCAGGTGCCCCAATAGTGCCATTTAAAATGAAAAGATACTTTCTTTAAAAATTTATTCCCTATAATACTAAAGCCAAAAAAATGCAAAAATATATGCAAAATATAGCACTGTATATTTCAAATATATAGGTGAAAATCTTCCCCTTTTGTATAAGCAAGAATTTATAAAAAAATTCATTGAACAGAGAATGTTAAAATTCAACAAATTAACACAATTTATTGATTTGTAGATTTTTGTGAACAGCAGGCAATTTTGTGTCTGTCACAGACACTTATTAAATGTGATTAGATATAAAGATAACATAAGAGACTTTACACCTCTTTTAGAGAGTGATAATTAAGTGGTTATTGTTTTGTCACATGTCAGCACCTATTTCCAGTGTCACTCATATATAGAAATTATATTCACATAGATATATGCTGCTTCTATATGGTAATTACATACCTATGTACATGTGATACTCCTATACGATACTTACATGCATAATTTATATACATATAAATTAGTTTTTATTAAAATGTTAAAATTACAATTTGACTTCATGTTATAATAAAATCCACAGTATTCTCTGGACTTAGGCATGTTTTATATGCAGCTTGGTTCATTTGGCATTTGGGGACATTTGAATCTTGATCCCAGTGGGGATCTCTGTGGCACCAAGGATTCTGACCTGCAGCTGCTCTATGATAAGTAATTATTTTGGTTCAGGTAGTGAGTCTGAATTCTTAATGAAGAGCATAAGAATCATCAACACCTCTTCCTGGTCATCAAGGAAATATATACTTAAGGAATAGTTTTCTGACTGATGAACACACCCACTTTTTTGGTCAGACCTTCCAGAATCTTCAGTTTCCAAGTTCTGTTTATTTCTTAGCTGAAGAACTGCACTTGTCCCAAAGAGCCCAGGTCTGGACCCTGTGCCCGCTGACAGGACATGCCAACGGACATATATGCCAGTTCCAAACAGTTCCCAATCGACCCTTATATTTCCTAACTGACACACTTTATATTGTAACATTTTGATGTAACTAGATAGGAATCAAGATGAAACAGAATGAATTGCTTCCTCTGTATTCCCATTCTATTTTATTAGCAATCATTATGATAAACTACTGATAGTAATTTATGTGTTTATCCCCCTACACAGACTTTAAGCCCAGGCTGGGCAGGGATAGGATTCATTAATCTTCACATCACTCAGCTTCTACAACAGTGATGGACACAGAGTGTTATATAAAGGCTTGTTCTGTTCAAGTGAGTCAAATGCAAGCAGGTATTTTGATGATCAAAACTTGTTTCCTAATTGAAATAATTCTGTACTTTTACAAGTAGAAGTCTGTACAAAAACAGATTTATCAGTTGTATATGTCAGAACCAAATACCCTATTATGGTTGGTTTCTGAATACATATAATAAAAATTATGATTACTGACTATAATATTTCACTTTAGATATCTACACTGCCAAGTCATGGAATTCTAATGCAATTTAATCTTGCAATTGCAATTAATCCCTAGAATCCCAAAGAATAAGGAAAAGTGATATGGAAATCAATTTTTCTGGACATTTAGGTTTTAGAGCTCATGTGAGTATGAACTACTTATATAACTAAAAATTGTGTAAGACTGTTGAATCACAGATCTGTACCTCTGAAACAAATAATACATTATATGTTTAAAAAAAAAAAAGAGGATAGCAGGAAGGGAAGAATGAAGGGGGGGAAATCAGAGGGGGAGACGAACCATGAAAGACTACGGACTCTGAGAAAGAAACTGAGGGTTCTAGAGGGGAGGGGGGTGGGGGGATGGGTTAGCCTGGTGATGGGTATTAAAGAGGGCACGTTCTGCATGGAGCACTGGGTGTTATACGCAAACAATGAATCATGGAACACTACATCAAAAACTAATGATGTAATGTATGGTGATTAACATAACATAATAATAAAAAAATAAAAAAATAAAACATTTTAGCTAAAAGTTTAAAAGAAATAAAAATATGAACTTATCAAACTCACTTTTAATTCACTATTAAAGAGATTGAGTGAAATAACAGAATTGTGCATTAAGATACTGTAGGTACTTTAATGGAAGAAATAGAAACAAGATGTAAATGTTTTGCAGCATGTTGACACCAAAACACACAAATTGCAACTGCCATTAGAGATTTTTTTTTAAATCTAAAAGCTATTTATTTTTAAAAATTCCATCTATAGCAGGAATAATGTCTATTGGCCTTAGGATAAAACAATTCCAAAAACCTGAAGTTCTCAAAGTCCGACGTTGAATTTAATTCTAGCTTTAATATTTATGTTATAGCCTATAAAAGCTATTTGCAACATGATGCAATGATTTGACTCAAAAATAATTTTTCTGAAACTAAAAAAGAACCAGAGGAGAGTAAACTTCAGCTAAATTGGAATGTTTATGCAGATACTATCACTACTGACAAATGCTTATTCCACAGCTGTTCAAACTAATGGAGAAATTTACTTATTGAGAAATAAGATCAATTGCTTGAAAAATACTGAGACAAAAGTATAAAAGGAAACAAAAAACACAAAGGTCCATCCCTTCACTTTTTTCTTCCTTCTGGAAAAGCTTGAAACTGTCAGATTTGTCCTATTCTAACATTTTCATACAAAATTTGTTAAACTCTTGTGTTCATATTCATGAACAATGTTATTCTACCTTATGATGAGAAAGAGAGCAAGCGATCAGAGGTTAAATAGCACAAAAGAAAATGCTCAGATTTGGAGGTGGGTAAAAGGGAAGGCAGCGTCGACCAGCATGAGGGGGGCATGTATAGCGAGCGAGAACATCCCTTCCGAGGAGCACCCATACCTTTTTTTCTTCCTGCCGTTCAATTTGTGATGTCTTGAAATCAGGACTTTGAGAGTTTGCACTGAATCTGTTTTTCCCATCCAGGAGCTCTTCCATTTCTTTCACCTGAGCCTTTAGCCTTCTATTTTCTTTCTCCAGTCCTTGTTTCTGTGTTTCAAGTATTTCCCTCTTGTCCCACTCTGAGATATTTTCAGCCTGCAATCTCTCTAGCTTCACAGAAAACACAAAGAGGCAACATGTAGCACTTATAATTGCCAAAAGGCAAGGCACCCAGCAAAAAAGCCCACACTAAGAAAGGTTCACAGATACGTACGTTTATATAATTTTTAAAAAGAAAACTGTATTTGTCTGAAAAGTTGTAAACAACACAAAGGTCCTAAGACCACGCCATGCAAAGGTAAATATAGCTTTCCTCTTGGTTTGTAAGACTATGTCTATAACCATACAGACCATATTTGTCAAGTAAATATGTCAAGTGAAAAACGATGGTATTCTGCCAACAATCTCCACTTAAATGATGAACATTTGTTGATTGAGAAGGCACAAAATAATTTCTTGGGCAATTCTGGTTGCATGGATATAGCTCATGTATTCATTCATTCATTTATTTATTTATTTGCTATACCTTTCAAGTTCCACATATTATGCTGGTCACTGAGAACAAAGACAAGTGAATGTAATAGAATAGTATAAAATCCATAATTAGAGTATATAAAAATAGTCAAACACACAGAGTGAGTGGTTAATTGGATTTCTAGGGAATAGAAGTTGGCAACCATGGCCAGGGGGCGAAATCTGACCCAGCCATTTTAGTATATTCCATAATAACAGTTTTCTTTTTTTAATAGTTGAAAAAAAATTTTTTAAGAAGTACTATTTCAGACAAATTAACATTATATAAAATTCCAATTTCAGTGTCACAAATACAGTTGTATTGAAATGCAGCCACATTCATTGGTTTACATCTTGCATATGATTGTTTTCACATTAACAATGGCAGAGTTGAGCTGTTGGGACAGAGACTATATGACCAGCAAAGCCTCAGTTATTTACTATCTGGCCCCTTACAGAAAAAGTTTGCTCATCTCTGCTTTCTTTTACTCTTAAGGCATTTATTTATTAAAACGTTCTCTGCCAAGATTTCACATTAGCTTAAAATTCAAATCAGTCTTTACATTTCTCTGCTGAGGTCTCCACCTCAGTGTATCACATAAAAATACCTTCTCCAGCAATCAGTGTTACCAGCATCCACACGGTGAGCCCCATGGTCAGGCTCTTTGTCCCCTAGGTGACCCAACTAGATGTTAATACTGCTCTGCTACAGGGTAAAAGCTCCTAAGTCAAACTCATTGGAAAAGGGGTGAAACTTCTGCAAAGTGCACTTAAGTGGTACTGTTTGCTCATGAAAAGAAACCAGTGAGTCCTCTAAGAATAATAAAAGGGGGTATTTTACAGTTAAGCACATGATTTGGAGTGAAGAATTCAGATGTTGCTCTGCTGGTCCAGGCTGTTAATACTCCTCTTGTTCCTCCTGTGGGCCCCCTTCATTAGGTATCACAAAGCCTTCATCTGTGGCATACAGAATGTCCACGATCCTCTGCAATACCGGGTTGTTTTCCCTCTCGTTCTCCTGGTAAATCAATTCAATGTTCCTTAGCTTTCCAAAGTAGAAATCTCTTTCTTTCTCCAAGTCTTCGACAGTAAGTTTCAATATGGTGACCTGCTGCATCAATTCAGATGCTTCGTCATCCCCGTTGCCCACACCAGGGTTCTTCTGCACCACACCCGGGCCAGCCTTAGGGGTTGCAGTGGTTCTGTGTGTTGCAATGGGCCTCTGTGGAGCTGTGCTGCTAGAGCTGAGAGGTTTCTTCGGTTTGTTCAGAGCTGGAGCAACAAGGGAGGGAGCCACTGCAGTCTCTTGACCTTGTCTGGAAGCTATGGGGTCATAGTCTTTTCCATCATAGTTTGCATCAAAAAACTTCTTAAACCACTAAACAAATTCAAAATTGTCCTGAAACTTTCCTTTTACTAATTTGTCCACAGGAATTATTTTGTCAACACCCATTCTCTTAAAACCTGCTTGTAGTATTTTGAAGTTCTGGATGTATTCATGTTCTATCTTAGCCTGGAACTTCACTTTCTTCAAGGCAATGGAGCCAGGGAACAGCATGTCCCTGAACTGACAGTAGGCAGCCCCTGAATACAACTGCTTGATCTTCGTCAGATTCAGCTGCAAAGACTCATTGATCCAGGCCAGCATGTCATGTCGACTTAGGTTATCATTGGTGACTGATGTTGAATATACGTTCACTGCCATCTTCGGCTCTCGGTGGGACCGTGTCCAATGCCTGTGCCTGGCTTTGGTTCCGTCTTCCTCACCTCTGCTTTCACCCCATGGTTCCCAACCAAGGCTGCACATGAGATTCTCTTGGAGAGATGTTTATAGTTACCAGTGACCAGGACCCACCTCAAGAAGTTTTGATTTAATGGATTTAGGGTAATTTTAATGTCTCCTTTGCTCAGTTTTTCTTATTTTAACATTTTTATATTTAGATTTTAAAGAGGCAATATCAAATGTGTTAATTTTATGCAGTTTTATTATGTTTACATAGTTGCTCATTATTAGAGTGAATTGAATTACATTTGCCTGTTATGATTTTTTTTTTCTTGTTCTGGATATAAATAGAAATGATTAGTAGCTCTTTCAGCTCTGAATTCTAATACTGAGCTCTGAATTCTAATCTTGACTTCACCACTGATTCTATGTGGTAAGCTCAGTCTGTTAACTTCATCTCCCCAATATGGGCAATCTATTCCCCAAAGTGACAGGGTTTGTGAAAAGTAAAATTAATTAAATAGAGAGGAAAACACTTTTCATAGCAATATTCTACTTAGAGAAGAAACACTGTGGTAATATAATTTGGGAAAAATAATTATATAGGTATTTCTCCCACAAATTTGGGCATATGTATATCCAGATGTCAAAGTAATTTTATGGCATAGATCTGGATGGTGAAGCCATTCTTCACAGTAGAAAAACAACTGGAACCTAGTCCTGATCTGTCACTTTCTCATTGGCTGAATCTGAAATGTTTCTTCTTTCTGTTCCTGTTTTTAAATAAAATTAAGACGAGGACACCAGACCCACAAATTTGTGGAATTATAAGGACTGAAAGAAATCAATTATTCAAAATGCCTTGCAAACTATGTAACATGATTAAAATAGGAGACATTTTTAAACTGTTAAGGATAAAAATTGGAAATTATTTATTTTTACATTGTTAGTTCCAAATGGCTTGACTGCAGAGTACTGATTAGCATTAGACTATTATAAAGTATTTTTCATGACATTTTAAATTCTAAAAGAGAAATCAACTTAATCAAAATCAACTTAAGAATGTTAGACTTCAAAAAGAAGAAAAATGTTAGACTTCAAAATATCTTTCTATTTAATCTTTCTATTTAAATATCTTTCTAATAAAAAATTTCTAAAACCTGCTTTTTCATATACATAAAATTGTATCATTATTGTAGAAAATATTCTGTTCCCAAATCTAAGAGAGGTTCTGGCTTCTAAAAAGCAGGAAACAAAAATTACATTCTTGGGAGTAGATCTTGTTTATCAATTAAATATAATAAACTATGGGATCAAATTTTATTTTATTTTATTTTTAAAGATTTGAGACAGAGAGAGAGAGAGAGAGCCTGTGCGTGCAAGTGGGGGAAGAGGGGCAGATGGAGAGAGAGAATCTCGGCTGAGCGAGGAGTCTGACGCCAGCTGGACCCCGAGAGATCATGACCTGAGCCAAAATCAAGTCGGACACTTAACTGACTGAGCCACCCAGGCACGCCAGGGATCAAATTTTAGATGATGTGGTTTAACATGTGGGGTATCTATTTGGGGATACGAGGTGAAAATAGTATTTCAAAATCCAATTACCAACATGTCATTTTTTTAATTATTAAGATTAATGCTTAAACTTTTTGACTATCATCACATCACTTATCAGAATGAAAATAATAAAGCTATCACAAAAAGTCATTAACTTGGTGATGAAAAATTAATTTTAGGAAAATGTATGTATTTCTGGCCAAGGACAAATATGTTATGTCAAGGCTTTGTGGAATTGTAGGCATTTAAAAGAAATTGCTGAAGTCAATTTTATACCTGATAACAGATTACAGGTAGAACTCAGGTTTTATATAAGTAACAGATGGTTTGAATGAATAAACTCCAAATCTTTAAAAAAAGAAAGGAATGATTTTATCAGTTGTAACAACAAATCTGAAATAATGATGTCTGATTATTTGCTATTTGCAGGTTATTGACACAGCAATTATTTCATAAATTTATGTATACAACACACACCAAAAAGTAAAGGTTATGTAGAAATTGGAACATCATAAATATTATAAACCATTTTATTTCTGTTTTCATTTTACAAAATTTTTTCTTATCAGATTATTCTTTTTTTTTTTTTTTAAAGATTTATTTATTTATTTATTTGAGAGAGAGAGAATGAGAGAGCAAGCACATGAGAGGGGGGAGGGTCAGAGGGAGAAGCAGACTCCCCGCCGAGCAGGGAGCCCGATGCGGGACTCGATCCAGGGACTCCAGGATCATGACCTGAGCCGAAGGCAGTCGCTTAACCAACTGAGCCACCCAGGCGCCCTCTTATCAGATTATTCTTTTCTAAGAATCATATGAAAATCTATTACATTAAAAGCCATTCAACTGAGGGGCGCCTGGGTGGTTCCGTCAGTTAAGCCTCGGACTCTTGATTTCAGCTCATGTTATGAACTCAGGGCTGTGAAATCTAGCCCACCTTGGGCTTCGCACTCACTGGGGAGTCTGCTCCATATGCTCTCTCCCTCTGCCCTTCCCCTGGCTTGTCCTCTCTCTCTCTCTCCAAAATAAATAAATCTTAAAAGGCATTCAACTGAATGCAAGTTAAAAAGAAAGTAAAAATCAGGTACTATTTTAAGCTTTCAGAATTTATTGTAAGCAATTCTAATAATCATATCAAATTGAAATGTAATTCCACTGATTTGCTTTTAGTGATCAAGAGAAAATCCTAAAATATTTTCATTCTAACTCTAATATACTATGAATTTTAACTAATAGTGGGTACTATTGTTAAATAAATTTCAGGTGATATGGGAATTACTGAAAAAATGTTTTCTAGAATTTTTAATGTAAAAATATATTCTCTTAAGAGTAATTGGTAAAATATTTGTTGATTAATCATTTCCAGTGTTATGCATATTCAACACTGAGAATAGGGGCACCTGGGTGGCTCAGTTGGTTAAGCGTCTGCCTTTGGCTCAGGTCATGATCCCAGGGTCCTGGGATCGAGCCCTGCATTGGGCTCTTTGCTCCATGGGGAACCTGCTTCTCCCTCTCCCTCTGCCTGTGCTCTCTCTGTCTCTCTCTCTCTCTCTCTGTGTCAAATAAACAAAATATTTTTAAAAAAATAAACATTGAGAAAAATATGTAAACACCCAAACTATTCAGGTGTTTAACAAATATTATTTAGTATCTCTTACATAAGAGGCACCAAATATTCTATTGACAAAATACAAATAAATATATAGGTATAAATTGGGCAGAGACTCATGAGGGATAAAACCCCCTGAGGGCTATAAGAAAGGCCTGCAATAAATTAGGCAATCAGAGGTTATTTGAAGGAATAATATGTAAGCTGAAATCTGAAGTTTAAGAAGTCAAAGAGGCGGAATCAAGGCAAGAATGTTCCAATAGAGGAAGCAGGAAATAGGTCTGGACAAACCATGAGAGATGATGGACTCTGAAAAACAAACTGAGGGTTCTAGAGGGGAGGGGGTTGGGAGGATGGGTTAGCCTGGTGATGGGTATTGAGGAGGGCACGTTCTGCATGGAGCACTGGGTGTTATGCACAAACAATGAATCATGGAACACTACATCTAAAACTAATGATGTAATGTATGGGGATTAACATAACAATAAAAAAATTTAAAAAAAAGAATTATGGGGTCATTTCTAAACATTTTCATCTACTCAATGTTATTGTTGCTTAATACTATTGAAAGAACATCAAAGAACAATCAATACAATAACTAGAATGTAAGTTTATGAATCCAGAACCATGCCATTTTGTTCATCAGCCTGGACCTGACACATGCTATCTAAGTGATCTATAAGCACCGTTGGAGGAAGGAAAAAGTACACAATGGTAATCTCCAAGAAACAGCCTTTCTAGATTTCAATTACAACAATGAGACACAAAGCAAAATTAAGAAAGCATCCTAGAAGAGCCAGTTATTTAGCTTACCATACCCAACACTGGTAGGATTTCTCAGATTTACTCTTAACTCATTGCTCTTGGCATAGCTCCACTGCATTTTGTGGCAGGTGAATGCAGTGATATAGAGAGAAGACTTCCAGTAAAATAAACTACAGTTGAGTCCCAATTCTCTTTATCTTGAAACCCTCCATTTTTCATTTATAAAATATAAAAAATATTTCCTAACAGCTTAGTCTTATAAGGCAGAAATTATATTATTTAGGGGAAATATTTATTCCAAACTCAAATCATGTGATAAGTTTTTTTATTTCTAAAGAAAGAAACAGGGTGCCTGGGTGGCTCAGTTGGTTGAGCATCTGTCCTCTGCTCAGGTCATTATGTCGGGGTCCTGGGATCAGGCCCTGCATCAGGCTTCCTGCTCAGCAGGGACTCTCCCTCTGCCCCTCCCCATTGCTCATTCTCTCTCTCTCTCAAATAAATAAAATCTTTAAAAAATAAAAAAAAATAAAGAAAAAACATAACAGCCTAATCAAATAATGACAGATTAAAATAGTATATTAATTTTTTATATTTTATCAAGATGACAATAATTTGGTAAATGGACACTGTCAACTGAGAAAAACCCCAACAGAATGTACTATGGGGCATTCTGCAGGCTAGTGAGAAGTCACCTAAAACCATCTAGATATTCCAATAGTATATTCGCAAATATTCAGAATTTTCATTTCAGACAAGTCAGCCATAAAATCACATTACAAACTGTGATTTTGGAAGTAAGAGGTAAAAGGCAGGAAGCTTGCTATTTCCTAGCAATATGAGATTATTGCTCTTTTACTGAGGGTAATATATTTTTCTGATAAGGAGCTATATAGGTTATTTCTTATCCTTACAATAATCCTGTAAGTGTGTACTTCCTGCTGTGAGGAAACTGGGGCCCTTAAGAGTAGAAGTAATTCTCAAGGTAGGCAAAGAGTCCAAGCTATGGTTCACCTAAAGTTCCTCTCTGATTCCAATCCTGAGCTCATTATACTCATACCATGCTAACAGATAGCTACTAATATATGTATATCCCTTTGCAGTAGCACCCACCACATTTTGAATCCATTGTACTACATTACCACAAAAGTATGTTTTCTTTTGATATATTTTGGGATTTTGAGGCTTGTTTCATCTTTCTCTACCAGCAGATTAATTCAAAAGAAAAGCATTCTGTAGACTCACATTAAAAAGTCTGGCAACTCAAACCTAATGCAGTGTGCATATTACTGATGTCATCACACCCCAGGGTCTTTTAACATTCTTTCTCTAAGTCTTAAAATCACAAATAAGAATTGGATTAAACTCTCTCCAAAATTAAAATCTACTTCTACCTGTCCACAGTTAAATACAGCTCAGTGATAGCTCACACCGTCTTTTACCAAGAGTCAAGAGAACAATAAATGATTTTTAGTAATGGGCGATGTCACATGTATTTTTGTTACTTTAATTTCATTTTAAATCTTTGGAGAATTTCTAAAAGTAAAGAACCTTATAACTAATTTGAAATAAAATGTGTACCAAAGTTAAATAGAAGAAGAGGGAACCACATGAAAAAGAAATAATCTAGATACAGACACTACACCCTTAAAAAAATTAACTCAAAATGGATTACAAACCAGATGTAAAACACAAAACTGTAAAACTTCACAGAAAACATATAGCACAGGAGAAAATTTAGATGGCCATGGATTTGGTGATGGCTTTTTAGATACATAGCCAAAGACAGGATTCATGAAGGAAATAATTGATAAACTAGACCATTAAAATTAAAAATTTCTGTTCTGTGAAAAACAATGTCAAGAGAATGGGAAGACAAGTCTAAGACTGAAAGAAAATATTTGCAAAAAACATATCTGATAAAGGATTGTTATCCAAAATACACAAAGAATTCTTTAAATTCAACAGTAGAAAACAACCTATTTGAAAATGGGCCCAAGATCTATAGATAACAGACATCTTACCAAGAAGATATACAGATGTGAAATAATATATGAAAAGATGCTTCACATCATACATCATCAGGAAAATGCAAATTAAAAAAATGGAATAACACTACACACCTATTAGAATGGTGAAAATCCAGAACACTGACAACATCATATGCTGGTAAGAGTGTGGAGCCACCGGAACTCTCCTGCATTGCTGGTGGGAATGCAAGAGAATATGGCCACTTTGGAAGAGAGTTTGGCAGTTTCTTACAAAATTAAACATATTTTTATCATACTATCTAGTGATCATACTCCTAGGTATTTGCCCAAAGGAGTTGAAAACTACATCCACACAGAAATCTGCACAAAAATAAATAAATAAATAAAAAACAAAATAAAAATAAACCCCAAAACCCACACTAGGATGTTTCTTGCAGCCTTATTTATAACTGCTGAAAACTGAAGCAACCAAGGTGCCCTTCAGTAGATGAAGGGATAAATTGAAGGATGTCCAGACAATGGAATATAATGAAGCCCAAAAAAGAAGTGAGCTATCAAGCCATAAAAAGACATGAAGGAATCTTAAATGTATATTACTAAAAGCCAATTTGAAAAGGCTTCATACTGTAGGATCCCAACTATATGGCATTCCGGAAAAAGAAAAATTATAGAGACACTGAAAGATATTAGTGTTTTGTAGAAGTTGCAGGGGGTAAAAGGAGAGGCTGAAGACAGGGAAGAATAAGCAGATGGAGCACAGAGGATTTTTAGGGCAGTGAAAATACTGTATATGATACCATAATGGTGGATACATTATATATATGTCCACATCTATATAACATCAATACTGAACCTTAATGTAAACTACGGACTTTGGGTGATAATGCACTGTCAGGGCAGTTCATCAGTTGTTGCAATGTGCCACTCTGTCAGAGATTTGATAATGGGGGAGGCTGTGCACATGTGGAGTAGGAGGTATAAATCTCTATACTTCAACTTTGTGGTGACTCTAAAACTTCTTCAAAAAATAAAGCTGAATAAAAATATTTTCTAAAAAGAGACATTTTCATATTTTGGATATTCACCCTTTATCAGATATATGTTTTACAAATATTTCTTACTAATCTTTGGCTTGTGTTTTAATTAACTCAATAGTGTCTTTATAGCAAAAGTTGTGTTTTAATAAAGTACAAATTAACTTTTTTTTTTTTTCAAAAAAAAAAAAAGGAAAGTCAGAGAAAAAGGAACCCTCATGTACTATTGGTGGGAATGCAAACTGGTGAAAACACTGTGGAAAATAGTACGGAGACTCCTCAAGAAATTAAAAATAGAATTACCATATCACCCAGTAATTCCACTACTGGTATTTAACCAAAGGAAATGAAAATACTAATTTGAAAAGATACATGCATCCCTATGTTTATTGGAGCATTATTTATAATAGCCAAGATATAAAAGCAACCCAAGTGTCCATCAATAGATGAATGGATAAAGATGTGGTGTGTGTACACACACACACACACACACACAATGGAATATTACTCAGCCATAAAAATGAATGAGATCTTGACATTTGCAACAACATGGATGGAGCTAGAAGGTATCATGCTAAGTAAAATAAGTTAGCCAAAGAAAGACGAATATCATATGATTTCACTCATATGTGGAGTTTAAGAAACAGAACAAATGAAATAACAAAGGAAAAAGAGACAAAAAAAAATACACTCTTAAATATAGAGAACAAACTGGTGGTTGCCCGAGGGGAGGTTGGTGGGTGATGGGTGAAACAGATAAAGGGGATTAAGAGTACACTTACTGTGATGAGCACTGAGTAATGTATAGAATTGTTGAATCATTATATTGTACAACTGACACTAATAAAACAATATATGTTAATTATACTTCAAAAAAAAGGGGGCAAAAATACATATTTCTGATTGAACATGAATCAAAAGCAATGCAAGGAAATCACAAAAGAAAAATGCATCTATGTATAAATAAGTCAATATATGTTAGAATGACAAGGAAAATACATTTATAAAGACTTTACTTATACTCTGGCAGAGAAAACTTACAGATTTCAGAGTAAAAACTCTAAACGGGTATTTTGGATCCTTGATTTCCCAAAGCCGGGGAGTCTAAAAAATTCTTACTGGTGTTACAGAATTTCACACACAAATATTTTCTCCATTTCAATGCAGAATCACTGAAAAATGATGTAGATATGTAATAATCATCTATGAATATCCTAGTAACTGTTAAGATTTAAAAATGTGAATAGACACACTGTTATGTTAAACATAGAAAATTGTTTTATGAGAATGTCCTAGAAGAGCCAGAGAAAAGCCATAACCTAAAAACAAAACAGTGAAAAGATGCCTTTCTGCACCTCTCCTGCCAAGCTTTGCTCTGCTGCAGTGGATTTCTTATAAACTTGATCAGGCATGAACTTTCCACAAGCAGTACTTCCAGAACTTGAGAAGTGAAACACAATAGAGGCTTTAAAATGTGGATCTTGTTCTAATAAGAATAGGAATCAGAGGTTTATATAAGGTGTCTAATGGGACTTAATTTTGCCATGGGTTGACTACATCCTCACATGTGCTCTATTACTAAGAAAAGGTAGGTAAACACACAATCCTTAGCAAGATCTGCATTAGGAAAATGAATACATTATAAGAAAGATGAAATTAAGCAAGCTAAGAAAGGTAGACTTTCTTTATTCTCAAAATATCTCCTAAAAGTAAATTTAGACAAACAGGGGCACCTGGGTGGCTCAGTCAGTTAAGCATCCAACTCTTGGTTTCGGCTCAGGTCATGACCTCAGGGTCATGAGACTGAACCCTCCATTGGGCTCCATGCTAAGCGTGGAGCCTGTTTGAGATTTTCTCTCTCCCTCCCCTCTGCCCCTCCATCCCTGCTCATGCTCTCTCTCTCTAAAAAAGAAAAAAAAAAAAAAGTTGCCAACAGGTCTTCTCAGAGATTTTGATAGTCCTCAGTATCATTTTACCTAGAAGGTATATTGACTAATTGCATGTACTCTGATAGTTCAGATAAAATAGAAAGTTAACTTTAATTATTAACACTGAGCTGTGAAGGAGAAAGAAGTGTATATATAATTTAGAGGAGAAAATAGTAGAAAAGGACAATGATGTAAAAATGAAATAGTGTTAGGTATTTAATGAGCATCCCCTAAATCACCACTTACATCAAGAATGGCTTGGTATAACACGTTCATGTTTTAAATACGCTTGCTGCTTTTTAGTATCTGATTTGGGGGCTGCTTTTTAGTATCTGATTTGGGGGCGAATTTGACAAAAATAATACATTGATGAATTCTTTAAAAAAAACATAGTGAAGAATAAAAATTAGTTTGTCTCATTGATTAAGCCAGAATTACACCATCTTTTTTTCACATTAAAATTAGAGTGTTCATTTAAAAGATTAATATTATAATGAGGCAAGTTAATTCCTTCCATTCATCTTTAGTCTGAAGCCAGAACTTTTTACTGACTCCTCCATTCATTATTGGCATGCAGTGACAAATCTGTTGACAGATCAACTGTCCATATATGTGTGGCTCTGATTCTGGTCTCTTATTCTAGTTCTTTGGTCTACCAATCATTGCACAAACACTGCTCTATTTATTATATATTATATACAAATATTATGTATATAAATATAAATTTTTGCTGGTATATGCATATTTAATTGATTTTATACCCAGCAGTATCTTTAAACTCTCATGAATTATGTTTTGTAGACTACTTCGTATTTTCTAAATAGATAATTATATCATCTGTGATAATTAATTACAATTTTGTATCTTTCCAATTCTTATAATTTTATTTATTTTTCTTCTTTTGTTGAACTGTCTGGCATCTGGAGTAAAATCTTAAATTAAGAAAGTGATAGCAGGGGTATGCCTGGGTGGCTCAGTGGGTTAAGCATCTGACTCTTCATTTTGGCTCAGGTCATGATCTCAGGGTCGTGAGACTGAGCCCTGCATTTGGCTCCATGGTAGGCATGGAGTCTAAGATTCTTTCTCTCTCCCAACCCCTCTGCCCCTCCCCACCCCAGGCCCCCAGAGTGTTTGCGCTCCCTCCCTTTCTCCCTTAAAAAAAAAAAAAAAAAGTGATACTCCATCATTAAATAAAATATTTGCTCTAAAATTTTGCTACTCCACCAAGTTGTAAAAGTCCACTTTGATTCCTAGTGTGCTAAAATGTTTTTCCATAAAATCATGAAATAAGTTGTAGCAACTGTTTTTATGGGACCTTTGAGATAACCACACAATTTTTTCTTTTAGTATGTTTAATGTGCTGATTTATATAACAGATGATCTAATGTTATAACATCCTTCCATTCCTGTAACAAATCAACTGTTTTTATTCACTATGAGATTAAGACTACTTCTATTTGGTTAATATTTTTGCCACTATATTTGTGTGTGAGAATGACTATGATTTTCCTTTCTTATATTATCCTTGTCTAGATGCAACATTAGCATTACACAAACACAGTGGAAAATGTTGGAAAGTTTTTCCTCTTTTTCTCCCCTGGAATATGTTCTATAAAATTGGAATTATTTACTTTGAATGGTAGAACTTAACCATAAAGCATTCTGATACTGGAGTTTTATTGTAGGAAGAGTTTTAATTTATTAATTTTTAATTGACTTTATATAATGTTATAAATCCATTCAGACTTTCTATTTCTACAAGAGTCATACTGGGTAAAGCTGTTTTTTTCTGGTCAATAATTTATTTCTTGTAAGATTTTATTTTTATTAGCATCATGCCTTCATAGTGTTTCCCTATCTTTGTGAATCTCTGCTCTCTATCTAAAGCTGTGTCCCTTTTCTATTACTAGATTTTCCTAATTATAGCTCTTGATTAATTTTACTTAAATTTCATTTTAGTTTCTTTTTCTTTTTTTTGAAGAACCAACTTCTGGCTTTGTTGACTATTTCTATTATACTTTCTAAATATATTATTAATTCCTAATACCATCTTCCCTTCTTTCTATACCCATTTTTATTTTTTCTGCTAGAAATTAGTTGTTAATTTTTTTGGTCATTGTTATTTTGTTACTCTAGGTACTCCAAGAAGCAGCTGTACAATGGGATTAAAAAAGCAATGACTTTATTAGGAGGAATGAGTCTGAGAGAAAATGAGAGGGAGTCAGGAGAGGCGGGGGTAGCTGGACTGCAATCAGTACTGACTTAGATTTGGGTGGGGAGAGAGGGAAGAAGAGAAGGTTTAGATGAAACCATCTTAGATGTCAGTGTGGTCCAAGGAGAGTTAGGTGAGGCCATGGAGGAGCTCTTAAGTCAAAGTCAATAGTAAGGAGGTCACCTGTCCCAGAAATAAGGAGGCTGCCCTCTGCTGGGAGTAGCCTGTGGGAAGCGTGATCTTACTGCCTGGATTTCAGAGCACAGCAGCTGGAGTTCTGGGTTAATTACACTCCCTGTAATTGAGATCTGAGAGTCACCATCCCATGGTAGACATAACTGTTTCCTAATATAGTGCTTAATGTTATAAATATCCCTGAATCTTGCCGCATCCCTCAAGATTTCAGGGCTTTTATCTTTCAGTGTTATATTCCGTTAAATATCTTTCTTTGGCCTGTGAGTTATTTAGATGTCTATTTTCCAATATGCAAATAAACAAGTTTCTTAAAGTTATTTTCTGTAATCAGTGCTATAATAAATGACCACCCATAGTCAAAAATAGTGTCTTTTGGGAATCACACAGTTTAGAACATGACCACAGACTAAATCCCTATCTCTCCATGCAGCCTCCAAAAATCAACAGTGAGAAAAAATAAAATCAGTCATTCTGCAAATATAATTTAGAGACTTAGTTTTATAGAAACCTTGATTCACATGTAAGAGTTAAAATATATATCCAAGAGCAGCAGAGTCCTCTCTGGAGGCGATGCAGGAGCAGAGTCAGAGGGGAATTATGCATAAGAGGGAACACCAGCTAGGGTGACTCCCTGCAGGGGAAGTCACATCACCCTCCACAGGGAGATACCGAGAGCAAATCTCAGACCTGGAGGACCAGAATACTAGCTACTGTAAGAAATGTAAGAACGGAGCTTAGAAAGTACAAGAGATAATAGCATTCACTCCTGAGGTGGGACCACTTATGGGGGAACTATACCCTTCAAAGTGAGGGTGTCATTTGGATATTTCTAGGTAATGAAAAATTGGAAAGCAAGAAGTTGCTATTAAGGCTCCTAACAAAGAATCAGAATACAGATTAATCTGTATTCTTCTACCTAAAAGCTCTAATTAAAAACAAACAAAAAACCCCAGTCCTTTCAGTATATCAACCAAAGGGAGCACTCTAGAACTAAGAAATTAAGTACACAACCCATATTCTTCATTATTGCACCTTTTCCCATAAAACCACCTATCGTTATTTATTCTTGCTTGTCTAGGAAAATCCTACCCACTTTATCACAAACAGAAAAAGGAATGCAGTATCTATACAAAACTACTAAAAGTAGAAAATAAGAATAAAATCTTTCAACTGCTAAAAAACAAATAATCCAATTATAAAATGGGCAGAAGATGTAAACAGACATTTCTTCAAAGAAGACATCCAGATGGCCACCAGACACATGAAAAGATGCTCAACATCACTCATCATCAGGGAAATGCAAGTCAAAACCAAAATGAGATATCATCTCACACCTGTTGAATGGCTAAAAACAAAAACAAAAACAAAAACAACTCACAAGAAACAAGTGTTGGTGAGGATGTGGGAAAAGAAGGAACCCTCATGCACTGTTGGTGGGAATACAAACTGGTGCAGCCACTCTGGAAAACAGTATGGAGGTTCCTCAAAAAATTTAAAATAGAACTACCCTATGATCCAGTAATTGCACTACTAGGTATCTACCCAAAGAATATGAAAACAGTAAATCAAAAGGATATATCCACCCCTATGTTTACTACAGCATTATTTATGATAGCCAAACTACAGAAGCAGTCCAAGTGTCAATCAATAGATGAATAAAGAATTGGTGGTATATACACACAATGGAATATTATTCAGCCATAAAAAAGAACAAAATCTTGCCATTTGCAACAATATGGATAGAAAAAAAAACTTTCAACTGCTGAAAAATACTCCTCATAAAACCACCACCATGACAAAGAAAAACTGTAATAATACCACACTCCAACATGAATTATATTAAAGCAAAAAGAGAAAAAAAAATGTAAACCATAATATCGGATACATGTGAACTAACAAACTGTGTATCATATTGATTATATAACCCAGAATATAGTCTTTCAAGTGATTTTGAACACAGAACTCTCATTCAATATCCAGTGGGATATATTCTCAGAACAGTAATGACTGCATGAAAATCTTAAACACCATTCAAGAGGATTATTATGGGTCATAATATTGATGTTGTGAGTTTGTAACAATTTTATGTATGTTGTAAGACAATGCAAATAACTTTATATATTAACATTATTAGAAAAGAAACAAAATTTTAAAAAGAAAAGAGATAACAAATAAGAAATTAAGAAAATGAGACACATTGGAAACTAGTCTGGTAGTTTTCTAAATAATTAGGTTTATACCTACACTATGAACCTGCAATTCCACTCCTAGTGAAATAAATTCCACTTCCAAGATTAATAAAAACATGACCACAAAACATAAATAAATCAAAATATACTAAAAGTTGTTTCTTTATAGTCAAAATCTGGGGGAAAAACGTGTTCAGCAACAGGAGAGTGTATAAACAATTTTCAGTCTACTCATACAATGGAGTATTATTACTAAATAAAAAGGAACAAACTATTGATATATGAAACACCACGTATGAAACAGAATATGATATGATGAGCAAAAGGTGGCTGGTGCAATCAAGTATTTATGGAATGTTTCCATTTATATGAAGTTCTAGATGGGCAAAATTTATGGTACCTCTAAGGTGGAAAATTGACTGGGAAGGGGCATTAGTAAACTTGAAAAATTCTCAGGGTGACAGAAATATTCCATATCTTGCAAAGAATGTGCTTTATACAGACGCTTGCATATTTCGTGATGCATTGATTAGTATCACTCAATATCTGTTCTTTAAATTGTATGTAAATTTTACCTTGGCAGGAAAGGTCAGCAATAAATACTTAATGCTAAATTTAAATGAAAAATTTGAAATAGGAATGTGAACACAGTTTTCTATCTCTGTCTACTGAAAGGACGTGGGAGCAATTATACTGCAAGGGAAATGAACATGTTTAGCACCCAACCTTTCCAGTAAGATAAACCATGGCTCTTTGAGAAATCCCTGACTTCAGTCCTAGAGCTAGGGAAGTACAAGATGAACCCAGAACATAATTGTGTCTGAAAACAGTTAATGACTCAGTGAGTAATGGGAAAAATGTCATAAGGACACCAGCTTAAAAGGACTCCTAGTGGCTAAATCTGGGACAATTTGAACATCAAAAATGAAAACAATATTAATGTATAACAAGCTGAATAAAAATAAATTCATAAGTCATTAATATAAACCAAAGAGAGAAAAAGAGTAAATATTTTTAAAACTTTTTTTCTTTTCTGCAGAAGAATGCCAGCTAGTAACTGTAGAGAGATAGCAGAATTAGAACTTTTGCAACTATGAATTAAAATAATTATAACCAGTTCAGATAAAGATCATCAATGGGTGCCAAAATCATTAAAGATATTTAGAGAACAGGGTATTTTTAGGATATCGGAGACTTTTCTGAAAGATCATTTACTAATTTCAAAATGAGTATTATACTGGAGAAAGCTGGAAGTCCACACCCTAATCAAGCAATCATGTTCAGCATCACTAATAGTAGAACAACATGGCACCATGTTTCTCTTTATGTGAATCATAAGAAATATATGTATAAAGTACGTGTTATTCTTGCTAAAGAATGTTTAACCTGACTGTAAACTAGCCTGTAAATCAGTGGTTCTCAACCAGGGTGGTTTTACCCAAAGGTGACATTTAGCAAAATCTGAAGACATTTTTGGTTGCTACGTGTTAAGAGGTGCTGCTTGCCAGGCATTTGGTGGGTAGAGGCCAGGAATCCTGCTAAATGTCCTCCAACACAAAGGACAACACCCCACAGCATATCAGTAGTGCTGAGGTTGACAAAATCCTGCTCTCCACCTACCTTCCTCTTCACAAGTAATACAGGACATAGAAGAATAACAAATACCGTTAGCAAACACAAACTCCAGAATGTGGTATATTCTGCCACAGGAATACTCTGATTTTTAAAAACAGTCATGTATGAGGAAATAATGGGAGAAGTAGTTCTAGAATAAAAAAATGACTAAATAAGATAACCCCTTATGCATTAATTAAACTCAACTGTATTAAGCAGATAGAAAAGACATCCTTGGAGAAATAGAGGGAATTTAAATATGAAGCAGATACTTTTACATTATAGTTAATAATTTCTTAGGATTGATAATCGTGGTCTTGTAGGAAAACACCCTTATTCTGGGATGATACATGCTAAAGAATTTGAGAGAAGTATTATGACGAATACAACTTCTATTCAAATAGTACACAAATGACAGAGATTAATCTTAAAAGATAAAAGATAATATTCAATTTAAAAATTAACAGAATCAAGTATATGATAATATCATTTATAAAAGTTTAAAGTGTATATTTTTCAAGAACATATAAAAATAATAGGTACCTATTGCAATAATTGCCTATGGAGGAAATGGGTGTGGGAGGGGGATATACAGATAATAAAAAAATGAATGAATGAATGAATGAATACAAAAAAGAGAGGGACTTTGCAGAGACCCAGGGTGATGATGTGCCATGAACCGAGGCATACTGCATAAAAAATTCTCTGCCTCTAAGTACAAAAATAAATCCAAACATCAAAATATAAATATTAGTGTATGCATGGGTCCCAAAACATAATTTAAAGAGATACCTATATTTTTAAGAAAGGAAACTAATAAATATGGTTGATTCTGGTGAAGAAATTGAATGGTAGAGAGGATGAAAATATATCTATTTTCTTGAAAGACTCAAGACGGTTGTACTAATGGTGGCCCTGAAACACAGACCTTCTGGATTGATTCTGGTACTTGAAGGCTTACTAGCAGGATGGCTGCAAGGACTCCATCTGGTGGTAGCAGGATACAAACTGTGAATCTCACCTGTGGATGTGGTTAAAGTTGAGGGGAAGCATAGAGTTGAAGGGGAATCACTGTATGTAGTTGCTTAAGAGTTAAATGAGATAGAGGCAATGGTAATTATATGGATTTTGAACTTGGCTAGATTTTATTAAATGACTTGGAAGCCATAAAGAAAATAACTGACAGGCTCAGGTCAGCCAATTTTCAAATCAGGGAATGTTATTAAAGCCGGAATTTGTCCCTGACAGTGTTTAAAGAAGCTCTTATCTCCTGAATCCAGCGGGCAGACTGAGTGTCTCCAGGCTCAGGAATTAATCTTACATGGAAGAGCTGCACAGGAGACAAAACACTTAGTCTTGACAGTTCTCCTGTGCTAAATCAGGGCCCTAAGAGGGAAGCAGTGGGACCTTGGAACCTGAAAAGAGCTTATTTGAGTGGATGCACTTGAATACCTTGAAGCAATATCCCATCCCAGTGGGATTGCCGAAACAAGTGCCTCAAAGACTACATAGATACAATCAACCTGCAGGGCCCTCAGAAACAGCAAATGAATGATGGGTGATGATAGACAACTAAAGGTAATCAAGTGGTAACTCAGTCTCACATTCTCTTTCTGGGTGTCGTATCTTTGCTGGACCTCAAATGACCTTGGTGTTCTCCAGAACATGTCATTGGTCCATTATATTGAAGATATCATGCTAATTACATCTGATAGACAAGAAGTGGGAAGTATTCTGGGTGCCCTAGTAACTCATAGGCATGTCAGAGAGTAGGAAGTTCATCCACATAGATTAAGGGCCCTACCACTCCAATAAAATGTTTAGGGTCCTAGTTTTCTGGAGCATGCATAATCATCACATCTAAAGTAAGGGACAAGTTATAGCATTAAGAAAGAGGCAGAATGGTTGGCCTTGGAGCCTGGAGATACTGCATGTGGAAATAAGGTTATGACCCATTTATGGGGTGACTTAAAGCATGGCATTTTTGAATGGGACCTAGCGCAAGAGAGGGAGCAGCAGTTCCAAGATGTTGTGCAGGCTTCCCTGCCATTCATTCCACTTGGCCCAGCAAATCCAATAGTATTAAAGTATGTCATAGATAAGAATGTATTATGGAGACTTTGGCAGACGCCCATACAGTTCTCAAATAAGGCAATGCAATCTCCATAAGTGGACTACTTTTTATTTGAAAACTAGTTCCTCATATGCTAAAACCAGTTCCTAGTAGAGAATTAGTCCTGACCATGGGACAGTAAGTGATTATGCATCTCGAGCTGCCCATCATGGTCTGGGTATTATCACATCCATCAAGCTATAAAATCAGGCAGCCTTAAGAGCAATTCTTCCTATAATGAAAATAATATATTGAGGATCAGGCCCAACAGGTGCAGAGGACAACAGTAATTTGCACAGACAGATGGACCTAACTCTCACGTTACCTGCCTATATCACATGGATCTCTCTCTCTCAGCTCACACATACGACTTCATGGGCAGTATCTTTCAGTAAACTAATGTAGAAGGACAAGAAATCAGGTCTGATCCATGAGTAGGTCTTCTTGATAGGTTAGCATGAGATAAAAATGGAAGGTACTTTACTACCCACCTACTTGGCAGTGGCTCTGAAGGAGAAATACACTTGTCATTGATGTTGAATGAGGGGACAAGTGACCAAAGGTAAGGATAAACACAGCTGACTGGAAAGTGGTAAATCACGTGGCTTCTTGGATAGGGGCCTCGACACAAAGCAAAACTGAAAAACTAAAGACAAAGAGGTCTGTGCAAGAGGCACAGGGATGGACATATGGATGTGGACATAAAAAGTGTGATTTTTTTTTTTTTTTTTGACTCCCATATCCTATCTGCCAGATTTTTTTTTTTTTTAACCACAGAAAAGGCATTTTAGCAACCAGATGGCAAGGTTGTTGGCATCCAGTCAACATCAGTCATTCTCAGTCCTCCACCAGCCTGGTGCTTGAATAATGGGTGATAAATGGAGTTGTAATATCAGGGTTCAAGGTTATTCCTGGGTCCAATGGAATGGACTTCCTCTTAGCGGGTGATCTAGCTGTTCCCTGACTGAATGTGTGATCTGTGAGCCTCAAAGAACAGCCACTTGGTGACAATATACCGGACCCTTTCTGTAAGGGGCAATGTATAGTTCTCACCTGAACTGAAAAGTACTTTGTCTTTTCTCTTGTCTCTGCCAGCACTGTGATCTAAAGACTTACATAGGAAAGTGGTTCACCAACATAGATTCCTCTCGTTCCTGAAACATCACCTAAAGGTTGGGTACATTTAACAGCAAAGGAGATAAAAAATGGGTATATTACCAAGCAATGTACCAGGGCTCCAAATACCAATCACAAGTCTACAGCAAGCCTGAAAAGGTGAGCATGGTTTGTTAAATGGCATCTATGATTTCCAACTTGAGGGAGGTACTCTACAAGGCAGGACACAGTCATCTATTTGTGGCATATACAGTAGACTAATGGCAACGTATGAGGCTGTGTCCCAGTACACTGAATATGTACATCCAGAAACCAATGCATGAAAGTAGGAATGGTTTTTCTCACCTTTATACCTAGTGTCCCCCCTTATTCTCAATGTTTGCAGAATTTTATTTATACTCTGGCAGGGATAGATAAAACATCTATGTAAAACATGCTTTTCCACTGTGCACTATAAATATATTATGATTTTGAGATTTTTTCAATGTTTTTAGTCACTTGGTAAGGTTAAAAGTTTAAGAGTCTTGACAAAATATTGTTTTGAGTTTTGATAGCAACATTAGAGGTGTACATAAGTGTAGCTTTATATCCGTAGTTTAAATTTTCTGTTTTAGAAGAGGAAAAAATATTTCTCAAGTGTGAGTCAGTTAAAAAAATCAATTACTCAAATATGTCAGTGAACTAAAGTCCAACACGAACATTTGTCCAAATTCAAAAACAAATGTCAATGCCTATGGATTGATTACGTGAGAATCTTCAACTCACCTGAACTTTTTACTGAAAAATTCTTAGACATTTATGGTAGAGGAAAGATTTTCCCAACAGATTTGATAAAGGTCAAAGTATAGACTTGACTATTATTTGAAATTTAAGTTTCCAATAATTATTTATGACAAGAATTCAAAATCACTTGTAAGGAAAATTTTAAATGGCTCTCATCTAGAATCAGGCAAATTTCTTTTGAGTTTCTTAATGTACTTGTTTTTTATCTCAGCTCCCTCCAACCCTTCCACATCTCCTCACCTCCACAAAATAAAATAGACAAGGAAGGACCTCCTTCCCTCCCCCTTCAGGGGTAGTCAAAGTATCAAATTTAAGGAGTTGTGAATGACAATGGTTTCTACTTAACTTGGATTAACGGATAAACTTTAGTGGAGGCCAGGATATGACACAGAAGAAGAGAAAATGTAGAACAAGAACAGAAATTTTTAAAGACCCAGAAGCTAAAAAAAAAAAAAAAGAAACAAAACAGTGGTCAGGATTGATCTCCTTACAAAAGTCTGTGATGTCTAATGAATAATATTTCCCATTTTATTTCTCTGTGCTACAGGACATGAATTTCCAGTGTTTGACTAATAATAATTGTCTTGTTTGTTTACATTCTTACCCAAATGGCTCAGATCCAAATTTTCTGAAGTGCAGCAATGCAAAGCCTGCTTTTGTATTGCACATAATCACTCTCTTAAGGATGCTTGATGATTTTTTAAGATTGGTGGAATCATAATCATGGTTAAAATATATTTTTAATATATTATAAAATCAAGTGTTCCTATAATCACATATTGTATCATTATTTAGCTACATCATATAGCTGATTTTGCTTGCATTGTATATTTGTATTCGGTATTCTAACATAGGAGACTTATGTTCCAAAAATATTTTAAAAAATAGGTTCAAAGTAATAAGATGAAAAATACTTAAATATTTAGTTGATTTATGAGGGTGTGAGGTTTAACTCTAATTTTGCCATGTACTAGCTGTGAAGCCTGGGACACATTCCTTAAACTTTGAGTCTGCTTTCTCATCTGTAAAAAGAAAAACTATAATAGTGCTTCTCTTATAGGGTTGGTATGTTGATGAAATGAAATCACATATGTTAAGGGCTTATAAAGCACATGGAACCTACAAAGCATTCATAAACATTAGCTGTAAATACCTAGTGATACTCAGTCCGAAAGAAAACAGAAACATGTGTTTTAATAGATAGATGTGTTCCTTCCATTACTTTTTAATATTTAAGGCAAAAATGTAGAGATTAAGTGACTTTTCTTCTTCCTTTCTCTTTTGGCATTTTTTAATTCTATCCATGCTCACTCCAGATAACACCCTCCACTTTTTGTAAGACATACTCTCACTGGTTGATAAAATACTTCGTAAAGGGACACTTGGGTGGCTCAGTTGGTTAAGCCTCTGCCTTTGGCTCGGGTCATAATCCCAGGGTCCTGGGATCCTGGGATGGAGTCCCACATTGGGTTCCCTGCTCAGCGGGGAGTCTCCTTCTCCCTCTGCCCCTCCCCCTGCTCGTGTTTGTGTGCTCTCACATTCTCTCTCCCCTCTCTCTCTCTGAAATAAAAAAATAAATTCTTTAAAAAATACTTTGTTAAGAATAATTATCTTATCACTTTTTTATTTCTTTAGTACAATAATTATTATTGTGGTGATTACTAGAAAGTTTAAAGTCATAGACTCAAATATGGACTTTGGAGAATTTTTCATTTTCCAGGGTACTTCAACCCCTGCTAAAAACACATCCAAAAAGGCCTCAGGTTGTAAGACTCATATAATCCCAGAACAATTGTTTTGAACTTAAGCAGATCAGTACTGAAAAGAAAAGCTAATATGATCCATCACTGTTAAAATAATTATTCCAATACAGGTCTACCTCAAGAAGCAAGATAAGTCTCAAATAAACAGCCTAACATTACACCTAAGGAAGCAATAAAATAAAGAACAAACAAAACCCAAAACAAGCAAAAAGAAGGAAATAATAAAGATTAGAGCAGAAATAAATGATACAGAAACTAAAACAAACAATAGAACAGATCAAACATATCAATAAAACCAGGAGCTGGTTGTTTGAAAAGATCAATAAAATTGATAAACCTCTAGCCAGAAAAAAAAAGAGAGAGAGAGAGAAGATTCAAATAAATAAAATCAGAAATCAAAAAGGAGAAATAATAGCCAACACCACAGAAATACAAAAAATGTAAGAGAATATCATGAAAAATGATATGCCAACAAATTGGACAACCTAGAAAAAATGGATAAATTCTAGAAATATATAGCCTATCAAAACTGAATCAGAAAGAAGTAGAAAATTTGAACAGACCAATTACCAGCAATGAAATTGAATCAATAATCAAAAAACTTCAACAAACAAAAGTCTAGGACCAGACAGCCTCACAGGTGAATTCTATCAAACATTTAAAAGAGACTTAATACCTATTCTTCTCAAAATTTTCCAAAAAATAAAAGGGGAAGGAAAACTTCCAAATTCATTCTATGAGACGATATTACCTGATATCAGAACCAGATTAAAAATGCTACAAAAAAAGAGAACTACACGCCAATATCTGTGATAAACATAGATGCAAAAATCATCAACAAAATATTTGCATACTGAACCCAAGAATATATTAAAAAAATCATTCACCACGATCAAGTGGGATTTATTCCTGGGATGCAAGGGTGGTTCAATATTTGCAAATCACACAACGTGATACATCACATCAATAAGAGAAAGGATCAAAACCATATGATCATCTCAAAAGATGCAGAAAAAGCATTTGATAAAGTACAACATCCATTCATGATAAAAATCCTCAACAAAGTAGGTTTAGAAGGAACATACCTCAACATAATAAAGGTCACATATGAAAAATCTAAAACTAACATTATACTCAGTGGTGAAAAGTTTAGAGCTTTCCCCTAAGATCAGGATAAGACAAGGGTGTCCATTCTAACCAGTTTTATTAAACTTAGTACTGGAAGTCCTAGCCAGAGCAATCAGACAAGGAACAAAAGGAACAAAGGCACCCAGATTGGTAAGGAAGAAGTAAAACTTTCACTATTTGCAGATGACATGATACCATATATAGAAAACCCCAAAGACTACACCAAAAACCTCCTAAAAATGATAAATGAATTCAATAAAGTTGCAGGATACAAAATCAATGTACAGAAATCTCTTGCAATCCTTTACACCAATAATGAAGCAAAAGAAAGAGAAATTAAGAAAGCAATCCCAGGGGGCACCTGGGTGGCACAGTCAGCTAAGTGTCTAACTCTTTAAAAAAAAAAAAAAAAGGTTTTATTTAGGGCGCCTGGGCGACTCAGTCAGTTAAGCGTCTGCCTTCAGCTCAGGTCATGATCTCAGGGTCCTGGGATCGAGCCCCACATTGGGCTTCCTGCTCAGCGGGGAGTCTGCTTCTCTCTCTCTCTCTCCCCCTCTGCCCCTCCCCGCCACTCGTTCTCTCTCTGTCTCAAATAAATAAATAAAATTTTGTTAAGATTTTTTTTTTATTTATCTATTTGACAGAGAGAGAGAGAGAGTGAGAGAGAGAGAGCACGCACACAAGCAGGAGGCACAGCAGAGGGAGAGGGAGAAGCAGGCTCCCCACTGATCAGGGAGCCCAATGTGGGGCTCAATCCCAGGATCCAGAGATCATGACCTGAGCTGAAGGCAGATGTTTAACTGACTGAGCCAGCCAGGCACCCCAAGTGTCTAACTCCTGACCTCAGTTCAGGCCTTATCTCAGGATTCTGAGTTCAAGCCATGTGTGGGCTCCACAGTGTGGAGCCTTTAAAAAAAAAAAAAAAAGCAATCCCATTCACAATTGCACCAAAAATAATAAAATGCCTAGCAATAAACTCAACCAAGGATATGAAAGACTTGTACTCTGAAAACTATAAAATGTTGATGAAAGAAATTGAAGACACAAACAAACAGAAAGATATTCCATTCATGAATTGGAAGAACAAATACTGCTAAAATGTCTATACAACCCTAAGCAATCTACAGATTTAATGCAATCCCTATCAAAATACCAACGGCATTCTTCACAGAACTGGAACAAATAATTCTAAAATTGATATGAAACCACAAAAGACCCAAATTAACCAAAAGAATTCTGAACAAGAAAAACAAAGCTGGAGGTCAGTCTCACAATTCTAGATTTCAAGTTATACTACAAAACTGTAGTAACCAAAACACTGGCATAAAAATAGATACACTGATGAACAGAACAGGACAGAGCCCAGAAACAAACCCATGATTATATGATCAATTAATAAAGAGGCAACAATATGCAATGGGAAAAACACGGTCTCTTCAACAAATGATGTTGGGAAAACTAGACAGCTACATGAAAAATAATTAAACTGGTCTACTTTTTTACACCATACCCAAAAATAAACTCAAAATGGACTAAAGACCTAAATGTGAGACCTGAAATCATAAAAATCCTAGAAGAGGGCACAGGCAGTAATTTCTCTGACATTGTTCATAGCAAATTCTTTCTACATGTATCTTCAGAAGCAAGAGAAACAAATGAAAAAATAAATGATTGGGACTACATCAAAGTAAAAAGCTTCTGCGCAGTGAAGGAACAATCAGCAAAACTAAAAGACAATCTACTGAATGGGAGAAGATATTTGTAAACCACATATCCAATAAAGACTTAGTATCCAAAATATATAAAGAATTTATACAACTCAACACCCAAAAAACACCTAACCCAATTTAAAAACGGGCAGAAGACATGAACAGACATTTCTCCAAAGAAGACATATAGATGGCCAAAGACACATGAAAAGATACTCAACATCACTTATCATCAGGGAAATACAAATCAAAACCAAAATGAACTATCACCTCAAACCTGTCAGAATGGCTTAAAAAAAAAAAAATTCCACAAGAAACAACAGGTGTTGGTGAGAATGTGGAGATGTGGAGAAAAAGGAACCCTTGTGTGCTGTTGGTGGGAAAGCAAACTGGTGCAGATACTGTGGAAAACAGTATGGAGGTTCCTCAAAAAATTAAAAATAGAACTATTCAATTATCCAGTAATTGCACTACTGGATATTTACTCAAAAATTACAAACACTAATTCAAAACAATACATGTGCTCCTATGTTTATTGCAACATTACTCGTAATAGTAAAATTTTGGAAGTAGCCTAAGTGTCCATCAATATATATAAATGGATAAAGAAGTGGTGATACACACACACACACACACACACACACACACACACACACATACACACACATATATATAATATATAAATACCATTCAGCATCCATGGAATATTATTCAGTCATAAAAAAGAATGAAACCTTGCCATTTGCAACAACATGGATGGAGTTTGAGAGTATAATGCCAAGCGAAATAAGTCAGTCAGAGAAAGACAAATACCATATGGTTTCACTCATATGTGGAAATTAAGAAACAAACAAAGGGGGGAAAAAAGAGACAAACCAAAAAATGGACACTTAACTATAGAGAACAGAGGTTTATCAGAAGGGAGGTAGGGGGAGGGATGCGAGAAACAGGTGATGGGGATTAAAGAGTACACTCATCATGATGAGCACTGGATAATGTATAGAATTGCTGAATCACTATATTATACACCTGAAACTAATATAACACTGTAAGTTAACTATAATGGAATTAAAATTTTAAAAATGATGAAAAATAATTCCAATAGCCACCCATGCTTACCAGAATTACACATACTAGGAACAAAGTTTTAAATTTAAATATTTATAGAGGTTATATAATTAATAGTATATTCTATTGTTGAAATATTTAAAATATAGTTGAATTTCTAATAATTGAGAGAAACATCCTACCCTACTAGGAAATAAATGAATTTAATAAGAAGTTTAGAGGGTACTGAATTTCTTCAATTAACCCCTGAAGGTAGAGTACAATATGAAAAGTGGGCTTATCTTGGTGGGGAGGAGACCTAAATTTCGTCCGGTCCCAGGAATTCAGCTAGATAGGGATCAAACCATTCTGAACAACTACAAACTCAACAAGAGATCAAAGAAAAGAATAGCAGCAACTCTCTGAACAGAAAAGCGACCACTTTCTGGAAGGTAGGACGTGCGGACAAGTGAATCCGAGGTGATATTCGGGAGGATAGATGGCGGGGGAGGGGGCCTCCATCGGCCGCTTCTGGCAAGTGATAGAGCAGTGGAGCACAAAATCGGAAATTTTAGAAGTCAGCTCTGCTGAGGGACGTCGCTTCAGTGGCTAGGCAGGGGGTGGAACCCTCCCTGGCACAGTGTGGTCTCAGGACCCTCGGGGTCACAGAAAGACAGGGGGTGCCTGAGTGCGACAGAGCTCCCAGGTATTGGAGGAGGGAAGCTGGCTGCAGAGACGGAGCCCAGGAGTGGGCTCTCAGATCAGGGTTGCCATAAACCGTGATCCACGGCACAGTCGGGTCACTGCTCTTCCAGCAGGGACCCAATAAGCGGCAGATCGGGGAGACCCCCCCTTCCTCCCCCAGGAGGAATGGCGCGGGAGCCCACCACAGGAATCTGCTGGGTTAGGAGACTTCACACGGGGTCGGGTGCCAGAGATAGAGACGCTCAGTCACAGGCCGGGTGAGCGTGGAGTGTGACTGGAGATGGGGAGACAGGAGTGATTGACTGCTTTTCTCTGGGGGTGCACTGAGGAGTGGGGCCCCGAGTTCTCAGCTGCTCCAGGGCGGAGACTGGGAGGCCGCCATTTTCACTCTCGTCCTCCAAAGCTGTACGGAAAGCTTTCAGGGAACAAGAGCTCCCGAGAACAAACCCAAGCAGATTACTTAGCCCGACCCGGCAAGGGCGGGGCAATTCCGCCTCCAGCAAAGACATTTGGGAACCATGGCAACAGGCCCCTCCCTCAGAAGATCGCCAAGAACATCCAGCCAAGACCAAGTTTACCGATCAATGAGAACGGCAAAACCCCAGCGCTAGGGGAATACAGCACATAGAATTCATGGTTTTTTTTCCCATGATGCTTTAGTCTTCCAAGTTAATTTTTTAAATTTTATCTTCTTCTTTTTCTGTTTTCCTAGGTGAATTTTTCTTCTTTCCTTTTTCAAACAACATCTTATCAATTCCTTTTCTAAAATCTTTTGTAATTTTTCATTTTTACAGTCATAGTCTATCTCTTCATTGTATTTAACCTTATTTTTTGTATATATATAAGTTTTTTCTCTTTAAAATTTTGGATACAGTTTCTTCTAACAGATCAGATTGGATTAAAAAAAACAAGGCCCATTGATATGCTGTCTGCAAGAGATTCATTTCAGATGCAAAGACACCTTCAGGTTTAAAGTGAGGGGGTGGAAAACAATTTACCATGCTAATGGACATCAAAAGAAAGCTGGGGTGACAATCCTTATATCAGACAAATTAGATTTTAAACCAAAGACCATAATAAGAGAAGAGGAAGGACACTACATCATACTTAAATGGTCTATCCAACAAGAAGATCTAACAGTTTTAAATATCTATGCCCATAACATGGGAGCAGCCAATTATATAGGCCAATTAATAACAAAAGCAAAGAAACACATCGACGACAATACAATAATAGCAGGGGACTTTAACACCCCCCTCACTGAAATGGACAGATCATCTAGGCAAAAGATCACATCCTGGGTCACAAATCAGGTCTCAACCGGTACCAAAAGATTGGGATCATTTCCTGCATATTTTCAGACCACAATGCTTTGAAACTAGAACTCAATCACAAGAGGAAAGTCAGAAAGAACTCAAATACATGGAGGCTAAAGAGCATCCTACTAACGAATGAATGGGTCAACCAGGAAATTAAAGGAGAATTAAAAAAATTCATGGAAACCAATGAAAATGAAAACACAACTGTTCAAAATCTTTGGGATGCAGCAAAGGCAGTCCTAAGAGGAAAGTATATAGCAATACAAGCCTTTCTCAAGAAACAAGAAAGGTCTCAAATACACACCCTAACCCTACACCTAAAGAAGCTGGAGAAAGAACAGCAAATAAAGCCTAAACCCAGCAGGAGAAGAGAAATAAAGATCAGAGCAGAAATCAATGAAATAGAAACCAAAAGAACAGTAGAACAGATCAACGAAACTAGGAGCTGGTTCTTTGAAAGAATTAATAAGATTGATAAACCCCTGGGCAGACTTATCAAAAAGAAAAGAGAAATGACCCAAATAAATAAAATCATGAATGAAAGAGGAGAGATCACAACCAACACCAAAGAAATATAGACAATTATAAGAACATATTATGAGCAACTATATGCCAGCAAATTAGGTAATCTGGAAGAAATGGATGCATTCCTTGAGACATATAAACTACCAAAACTGAACCAGGAAGAAATAGAAAATCTGAACAGACCCATAACCACTAAGGAAATTGAAACAGTAATCAAAAATCTCCCAACAAACAAGAGCCCAGGGCCAGATGGCTTCCCAGGGGAATTCTACCAAACATTTAAAGAAGAATTAATACCTATTCTTCTGAAGCTGCTTCTAAGAATAGAAATGGAAGGAAAACTTCCAAACTTCCAAACTCATTTTATGAGGCCAGCATCACCTTGATCCCAAAACCAAAGACCCCATCAAAAAGGAGAACTACAGACCAATATCCCTGATGAACATGGATGCAAAAATTCTCACCAAAATACTAGCCAATAGGATCCAACAGTACACTAAAAGGATTATTCACCACCACCAAGTGGAATTTATTCCTGGGCTGCAAGGTTGGTTCAACATCCACAAATCAATGTGATACAATACATTAATAAAAGAAAGAACAAGGACCATATGATCCTGTCAACAGATGCAGAAAAAGCATTTGACAAAGTACAGCATCCTTTCTTGATTAAAACTCTTCACAGTGTAGGGACAGAGGGTACATACCTCAATATCATAAAAGCCATCTATGAAAAACCCACAGCGAATATCATACTCAATGGGGAAAAACTGAGCGCTTTCCCCCTAAGGTCAGGAACACAGCAGGGATGTCCACTATCACCACTGCTATTCAACATAGTATTAGAAGTCCTAGCCACAGCAGACAACAAAAAGAAGTAAAAGGCATCCAAATCAGCAAAGAAGAAGTGAAACTCACTTTTTGCAGATGATATGATACTTTATGTGGAAAACCCAAAAGATTCCACCCCAAAACTGCTGGAACTCATACAGGAATTCAGTAAAGTGGCAGGATATAAAATCAATGCACAGAAATCAGTGGCATTTCTATACACCAACAACAAGACAGAAGAAAGAGAAATTAAGGAGTCGATGCCATTTACAATTGCACCCCAAACCATAAGATACCTAAGAATAAATCTAACCAAAGAGACAAAGAATCTGTACTCAGAAAACTATAGAATACTAATGAAAGAAATTGAGGAAGACACAAAGAAATGGAAAAGCGTTCCATGCTCATGGATTGGAAGAACAAATATTGTGAAAATGTCTATGCAACCTAGAGCAATCTACACATTTAATGCAATCCCTATCAAAATACCATCAGCTTCTCAAAGAAATGGAACAAATAATCCTAAAATTTGTAAGGAACCAACCAGAAAGGACCCCGAATAGCCAGAGGAATGTTGAAAAAGAAAAGCAATGCTGGTGGCATCACAATTCTGGACTTCAAACTCTATTACAAAGCTGTCATCATCAAGACAGTATGGTACTGGCACAAAAACAGACACAGATCAATGGAACAGAATAGAGAGCCCAGAAATGGACCCTCAGCTCTATGGTCAACTAATCTTCGACAAAGCAGGAAAGAATGTCCAATGGGAAAAAGGACAGTCTCTTCAACAAATGGTGTTGGGAAAATTGGACAGTCACATGCAAAAGAATGAAACTGGACCATTTCCTTACACGACACACAAAAATAGACTCAAAATGGATGAAAGACCTAAATGTGAGAGAGGAATCCATCAAAATCCTTGAGGAGAACACAGGCAGCAACCTCTTCAACCTCAGCCACAGCAACTTCTTCCTAGAAACATCGCGAAGGCAAGAGAAGTAAGGGCAAAAATGAACTATTGGGACTTCACCAAGATAAAAAACTTTTGCACAGCAAAAGAAACAGTCAACAAAACCAAAAGACAACCAACAGAATGGGAGAAGATATTTGCAAATGACAAATCAGATAAAGGGCTAGTATCCACAGTCTATAAAGAACTTATCAAACTCAACACCCAAAGAACAAATAATCCAATCAAGAAATGGGCAGAAGACATGAACAGACATTTCTGCAAAGAAGACATCCAAATGGCCAATAGACACATAAAAAAGTGCTCAACATCACTCAGCATCAGGGAAGTCCAAATCAAAACCTCAATGAGATACCACCTCACACCAGTCATAATGGCTAAAATTAACAAGTCAGGAAACGACAAATGTTGGCGAGGATGTGGAGAAAGGGGAACCCTGCTACAGTTTTGGTGGGAATGCAAGCTGGTGCAGCCAGTCTGGAAAACAGTATGGAGGTTCCTCAAAAAGTTGAAAATAGAGCTACCTTACGACCCAGCAATTGCACTACTGGGTATTTACCCTAAAGATACAAATGTAGTGATCCGACAGGGCACGTGTACCCCAATGTTTATAGCAGCAATGTCTACAACAGCCAAACTATGGAAAGAGCCTAGATGTCCATCAACAGATGAATGGATAAAGAAGAGGTGGTTTATATATATAACATGGAATATTATGCAGCCATCAAAAAAAAAATGAAATCTTGCCATTTGCAACGACGTGGATGGAACTAGAGGGTATTATGCTAAGCGAAGTAAGTCATTCAGAGAAAGACAAGTATCATATGATCTCACTGATATGAGGAATTTGAGAAACAAGACACAGGATCACAGGGGAAGGGAGGGAAAAATGAAAGAAGAGGAAAACAGAGAGGGAGACAAACCATAAAGAGACTTAATCTCAGGAAACAAACTGAGGGTTGCTGGAGTGGAGGGGGGTGGGAGGGATGGGGTGGCTGGGTGATGGACATTGGGGAGGGTATGTACTATGGTGAGCACTGTGAATTGTGTAAGACTGATGAATCACAGACCTGTACCCCTGAAATAAATAATACATTATATGTTAATAAAAAAAAAAAAAGAAAATTGGGCTTATCTTTAGAGCTTAGGTGACTAGCCAGTGGTTTCTTGATATGGTTGTCCTTTAAAACATTACACTTACCAAGCTCTATCAGTGGGCACATATGAAATCATTGTGTTTGGAACATATTGAATATAGTCAAATATAAAACACATCAAAACATATTCCAAGTGAGTATTGACATATAGTCATGCCTTCCCTCCATTTTGATTTTTTTTTCTTTCAACCTCATAGAAGGTTAAAATAGAAAGCCCTCTTCTTTTTGATATGTACCTTATCCCTCCCCACATCCATTTCATCAACAGCCATGTGCTGGGCATCTACTATGCGGCAAGCACTATTGCAGAATGAAGCTGAGATCTCCCAACTAAACTGAGATTTTGTCACATTCATATTAACCTGGGATTTTGACAGAAGAGAAGTGTGATTGCTCAATGAGCTCATAGGAAAACATCTTTTCTAAGGGAAACATTTTGAGGATGATAATGGGAAAGTTCTAAATCAAATACCACTAATCTAAAATAGAATATTTCTCTTTATTAGAGATTGGAATCCTTGTTACATGCAACTATACTCTAGCAGTTTTAGTAAAAGTTTTGAATTTGAAGCATTGAGAGTAATAATGGATAAGATTATATGATGTAAATAAGCATGCCAATATGAATTTGCCAAGCCCGCTTGCTGCCCTTATGGAAAGCAGTAAGCTGGATGTTGAAAGAAATGTACAGAAATGATGGGCCAAAGGGCCCAGAAAAGTCTCAAATATATGTGTATACACCCAAAAGAGGACACGACCTGGAGGGCATCAGATTGGAAGCTGTAGGCACGTCATCAAGAAAGCACTAGGTGACGGGGGGTTGGCAGTTTTATTAATGCAGTCTCTCTTCTATTTCACACAGACTGCTTTCTATCCAATAGAATACAATAAGGAACTTATGGGTAAGAAAAAAATCTCAGATTGTAATTAAATCATCAATCAAATTTAGCTAAAAAGCTTTCTGAACCGCCCGGCCACCAGGAAAAACTACTGCGGATGGGGTATCTGCACAAAGGAGTTTTAAATTCTTCAGCCTGACCTACATAATTCTAAACCTTTTTTGAAAAAAAAAAAAAATCTATCATTTAAGGCACCTAATACTGCCTGGGTAAATCATCACAGACTTTCATCTGTTATTCAATTTTTATATTTATCAGTTTTCTGTAAATGCAAGACAAATGACAGTTTTGGTCTTGGATAATTAGATTATTTAGACTTTTATCTGTCTAAAAAAAAAACAGAATGCATATCCATGTGTGACAATTTAATTTTCAGTTTGCCCAGAATATTATTTTTCTCTAATGGCTTACTCATATACAATATCTCTTTAGAGATTCTGTTTCCAGAGCTTTGTCAATATAAACCCAAAATGTGCCAGAATGCTTAAATCCGTATCACTAACAGACTTCTAAATTAACTTGGCTTGCAACCATCAATATCCTGTTTCAAAATTATGTAATTATTTCTGATACATTTAGAGTATTCTCAGTAATCTAACTCACTTTGCTACAACGTGTAAAGTCAGTCAGAGGTATGAGATACAAGAGATTTAAATCAATTTAGATTAACATCTTTTGTGGCGATCTCAGAAAATTAAATTATGATGGCATTGGATTTCTAATTATACAACTCCCTTCCAGTCAAAGATAATACTATTTAACCCTGTCAATAAATTAAATCCCAGGCATCTCTTCATTTAAAATTTGTAACTAGGTCAACTCCCCCAGCATCGTGCAGATCTGCTACATAGTTTCCATACAGCTGAAAGCATGCACTTAACTATAATGTATGAAGAATCCTACATCCCTCACTGAAGGCAGTTCTCTGAAGGCAGGTCCATTTCTATATCACACACCACTGAATTACTAGATCCTAGCACAGTAGGTAACCACACAAAATATACAGAATTAAAGTTTGAATTAGAATTTAAGAAAGCACCTTGAAAATATTTTTTTTCCTTTTTTTTTTAACATAGAACAAAAACATTTTTCTGCCCTCTGTATTTTCCCCCACCTTGCCACAAAAAATCTGGTGATGAATTGCTCCCATTAGACTATGCCAGTTACTCTTCTAGTGATCAAAATATTCTCCCAAATCAGTATAATTCCTGATATTTATTAAGAAGGAAAGGAGGAATTTTTTGCTTCACTGTTAATAGTCAATATTATAAAAAATGTTTCAACATATTCCTCTACTCAAAAGAAATGGTCTAAGTCTTTTACAGATCAGATCACCCTTTTTATCACATTATGTCCTGCTAATACCGCAGTCTTTCACTGTCTCACCTGATAACCCCTTCCCACCTGCGCTCTTTACTCGGCTAGCTGCCGTTCCTACTGCGTATCTCATTCTGGACATCCGCCTGTAGCTTCTATGTACTTACACAGGTCACTATACTTCACCTACCGACACACAGAACACACCGTACTTAACTGTCTGGGGTGTTGATTTGTTTCCCACCGTGGCCATCACTATGTCCATCACTCTCTCAGACCCTTAGTGCTTAATCCCAGTGCCAAGCACAATGGAGATGGCTGATAAATACTTGTTGGTAAATGAATAAGATAATGAATGAATGAGCATGGGAACTATTTATTTTGTTATCTTGTTTTCTACTTCACTATTATTTCATTGTGCCTATGCAGAGAGAACAGAGAGACCCTGCTTGATGTTCACATTGAGAAAATTTTCCTTTGAAACCCTGATCAATAATATAACATCTGTGTATGAAAAATTTATGGTACAAAATGTTTATGTTTTATCTTGCATAAGCAAAATGAAGAGGACTACTTATATAATCACTAGTTAAATTTAATATGTTACCCATCTGGGCCTTTTTTTCTCAATTAGGAAGCAGCATTTTAAAAGTGAATAAATAATGATATTTATTCTAGAGGCACCTGGGTGGCTCAGTCAGTTAAGCATCCAACTCTTGGTTTTAGCTCAGGTTGTGATCTCAGGGTCATGAGATGTGGCCTGTATGGGGCTCTCTGCTCAGTGTGGAGTCTGCTTGAGATTCTCTCTCTCCCTCTCCCTTTGTCCCTCTCCCCATTCAAGCTCTCGCTCTCACTCTCTCTCAAAATAAATAAATAAAATCTTTTTTAAAAAATAAGACATTCTAAAAGAGAGAGAGATAAAAACAAATGAATATATTTGGTCCCTTCAATTTATATTACACTGCATTCAATTAGGATTAGGAAGAAAAATAATTTTAAGAGTTTGTTTGGTACCACGTGGAAAGATTTTAACCTTAATGAAGTATCAGAGACAATATGTGTTGACAGCAGAACACTAAGCAAGAGCTACTGTGGATAATTCACTAATATCAGAAAGGGAGATGTAAAATAAGGGACCAGAATATATCTTCAGAGTTTTTAGTTGTACTTATTGGGCTAAATAGGGAAAAGTATGCTGACTTCATCTTTCTAAAGTGCAACAGAAATAGGATGTGAATGTGTGGATAGGTGAGAAAAGAACAATCCACAAATAAGAAATAAGAAAATAAGAAATCAAAATTCCTGGGGCACCTGGGTGGCTCAGATGGTTAAGCGTCTTAAGCTTCAGCTTGGGTCATGATCCCAGGGTCCTGGGATCGAGCCCCACATTGGGCTCCTGGCTCAGCAGGGAGCCTGCTTCTCCCTCTCCCTTTGCCTCCCCCCCTGCCCATGCTCTCTCTCTCTGTATCTCTGTCTCAAATGAATAAATAAAATCTTTAAAAAATATATCACCTAGATTTCTACTCATGTTTCTTTCTAAAAAAAAGAAATCAAAATTCCTAAAAGTTTGAAACTGAAATGTTGGCAATATGTTTTTTAGAACAATACAGGATAAAACAGTTATTCTCCCTTGGATTAATGTGTATACCAAACATGTTGGCCTAAAAAAAAATGTAAAAGGAGTGTTTCCTGATTATGGGCTTGCTTTCAAGCAGCAACCAGACTGTAGAAAGAAGTAATGATTTCTTGACTCAGAATGCCAGTTAATTTCCATTCTAAACAAACTTTTCATTTCCAATTTGAAGGGCCTTGGTCTTAAATATGGAGAACAGATGAAATGTATGTGTTACACATATGCATATACTGAGACCTATCCATTCACCCAGCGACTTGGTGCTCAGAGAATCCACCTCTTCAAACATGGGCCGGAAGACCCAATTATGTAAATACTCTGGGGCCTTTCTGTCAATGTTGCATTTCAGATTTCTTTGACCAAATTTCTACAATGAGAAGCTTACTTCTGGAAAAAAAAAAGCAGATTAAGAAATAGGGTGAATACACTGGTCAAGTGAAAACAATACTATTATGGAATTGGTAAGTATTAGTAACAGTTTAAAAGTTGCCTATCATAAATGGGGATCATCAATGTTAAAAAAAAATTGTGATGTTTGATATTAAAATACTGTTTTTTCCAATTCAAGCAATATTGTTGGAAATTTGCTACATTTCTTCATTAAACTCTCAAGGTGATAGACCAGGTCAGCAATGTCAAAGACTCACTGCTGGCCCCATTTGATTTCTGGATTCAAACTCATGAGCTGGGTGGCCTTGGTAAGTGGCCTAACTTGCTGGCAATCTGAGTCTGAGTGTGCTCCTCTGAAAAACTGGAACTAAATGACAACATACGTAAAAAATTATTTTAACAATGTTGAGGTTATTTTGTAACCTAGAGTGAGGTAAATTCTCTAAGGCTCTTTCCTTTAAAAGTAGGCAAAAATATATATAGATCATAAAACAAAAAAAGTAATAAAAAGAAGTATGTTAACTATACTGGAACTAAAATAAAAAACTTCATAAAAATAAAAACAAAATTAAAAAAGAATATATAGAGCATAAGAGCATTGATATTAAATGAGATCTTATATTTTAATGGCCCAGCACTACAAATGTGACATATTTGAAGTTATCAGTAAATGGTAGCTATTATAATAGACATTACATCTGTAAAAATGAGCAAACAACTAGAAATTTATGTTTAGGTAAGTAAAATATAAATTAAAATTACCTTTTTGTCTATCAGTTACGGAAATATTAAAAATAATAATATATACTGTTGGCTATAGAATAATGAAATGAGAATGTGTATGCATGCAGGTAAGTGAGAATGTAAATTGATATAATTTTTCTAAAGGACAATTTGGCAATGTATATAAAAGATTTAAATAATAAACATTCTCTTGACAAGCCATACCATTTCTAGGAATTTACCCTAAGCCATTTTAAATGTCCAAAGATGAACGTGCACATACAAACTGCAATATTGATTATATATCTTAAAAAAAACCTATTTTTTTTATTTTTTTAAGATTTTATTTATTTGAGAGAGAGCAGAATCAAGGGGGGGAGCGGCAGAGAGAAAGGGAGAAGCAGACTCCCCTCTGAGCAGGGAGTCTCAGATGGGGCTCAGTCCCAGGACCTTGGGATCATGACCTGAGCCAAAGGCAAACACTTAACTGACTGACCCACCCAGGCACTCCAAAAACCTGATATTTAAAAATAGGTTATACTTGAATTAAGGTATGGTACAATCACACAATGGCTTTTATGAAAACATATTACACATTATGATATGATTTTAGAGACCTAAACAAAGACAGTGTAAAAAAATAATGCCAACACAGAGTGATTATTTGTGTTCTTTTCTAAGGAAAGAAAATAGCTTCTATCCTAATTTAAAACTGAAATGAACACATATATGCTCATATCACACACACACACACACACACACACACACACAAGCTCATTGTTTCTATTAAGAATCTCAATATTTTAGTTAATATTTTGTTTTCTTTTGAAAAAAGCTTTCTTTCTGAAATGTAATTCAATTGAATATACCACTTACGTGCACATAGTAAGACATAGCCAATTCATGTCTTTCATTTGCTTTCAGCTTTCAGTGCTCTATTAAGAATTTTTAAATCATAAAATCATATATCATAGTACTTGAGTGTCTTGTGGGAGATTACCGTTCGGTGGATAAAAGGTTTGAATCCTAATCTAAGAAACACAGTTGAGCTGTATCGATATGAAACACGTAATGCAAGGCCACATAATTAATAAATGAGTCTCTGAACTTTTTACTAAATCAAACTAAAAAATTGTACTTCAGAGATCCTATGTTGCTATGGCTCCCGGTGCATCTAAAAATGATGATATAAGATCATGTCCTCGGCTTTTCAGGAGAGTTATAATAAATATCCAGATGTGTCTTTCTCTGTTTTTATCTCTCACTGCTAAGTAAGCTTTTATACATGATGTGCAAAGCTTAATGTAAGATGTTCTCAGATCTCAGGACCAAGAAAAGGTGGCGCCTCTCCTGACGGTTTGATTCCTTTTAGAAAAGAGCCATCACACAAACCACTATTTTCCCTTTTGACCTAACTGGTAGGAAGAATTGTTTTGTTGAAACAAACATCAGCCTTTCTCTTCACGGATCTCTCCATATGCCTTTCCTCACCCACCACCCCTTTCTTCATGTGACTCGTGGAAGAGGGGGCAAGGAACAGCGCTTATGCAATCAGAAAGAGCTATTTCTCCTTAACAACTTAGTGGAACTCCCCAAATCAAGGCATGCTGCCTCTGACAAGTTTTCCCTTGCAATGTGTGACCTTTTCAAAAATCCCATGTGATGACTTTTATTATTCTTACTTCCATTATTTCAATCAATCTGTAAACTGAGACAAAGAGGCATAAGGAGTTGACCAGAATAAAGTAATCAGTAATGGAGCTGCTTCTGGCTCCAAAATCTATGATTTATGCCTTTTCCACTGTACTTTGTTCTTCTGATATAAAAATATGCTGTGGTGTGAGTTCAGTCTTTACAGATCTTTATAAAGAAGAAACCATCTAATACAAATCTCCTTCCTCCCAGCCTGAATTTCCTGAATTGTTCCTACACATGGGTATCCAAGACATTCTTCCAGAATTATGATACAAAAAAAGTAATTTATGATTTCCCACTTTTAGGGCACTAACATTATTTTCTATGCAGTGCAAATAATTCAATCCTCTATCTATAAGAACAATAATTCCCCCTTTATTAACATGACAGAGAAAACAGAATTTACAATCTGTGAAAATTCTTCTGGTGGTGACTGCGGTAGAAGTGTTGAAAATAAATGGTCCCACCATTTTACGTGCCATACCTAAGAAATGAATTAACTCACAAGAGTGAGGTCACCCTGCCTTGTCTCTCACTGTTGCTAGCTGCCAACAGCCGTGTTAATTCCACCAGAAACTGCATGTTACACATTTGTAAGTCATTGGTCCTTACGATAACTTAACACATTAGATCCAGCAGCCGACTGAACCTTTAGTAAGTATTTACTCACAGTTAGAATTGTATTGGCTATAGGGTGGTTTTTTCATCAAATATTTTGTCTTTATAATAGTCAGATAATTCCGATCTAGTGATGAGTCAGTATCATCCCCTAGCATTTTAAGTCATATATAAACTGATTATATTATTTTTGATTTTCAGTAGCATCCTTCTTCATAAAGTAACCAACGATGCTTCTGTTATACTTCTTAAAATAGTATATCACTTAATAATCTTCAGGTATGTTTTGGCATTATAATCTTTATCCAATATCTTACCTCAGCTCTTAACTGGTAGATCAGTCTATCCTTGCTGTTTTGAGATTTTGATTCTTCCTTTATATCTCCTGATAGTTCTTCCATTTCATTTTCATGCTGACCAGGAATAATGTTAAACTGAAAAAAAAAAAAAAAAAAAGGTTAAAATTATAATCACATGATGCTACAAAGGCTGGATCCAGGATAATCCACATTAGTCTTTCATTTTGCTTTTAGTTTAGTTTAGTTTTTTGTTCGTTTGTTTTTTATGTGGATTCTGGCAGGTTTTATTGTTGCTGTGGTAATTAATGTAGTTAAACCATTTATTTCTTATATTTGAAAAATTCTCGGTTATTAGAAAACAAATCAGCAAATTTCCATAAATTCAAACTCATCAATTGAAAAAATTGGGCAAAACTTGGTTACCACAAAGAATCCTGGTAATTGAACAACTGGATTCTAAACAAATCCAATTAATACTGATCTTTTTTTTTTTTAAAGATTTTATTTATTTATTTGACAGAGAGAGAGACACAGCGAGAGAGGGAACACAAGCAGGGGGAGTGGGAGAAGGAGAAGCAGGCTTCCTGCCGAGCAAGGAGCCCGATGCGGGGCTCGATCCCAGGACCCTGGGACCATGACCTGAGCCAAAGGCAGACGCTTAACGACCGAGCCACCCAGGTGCCCCAATTAATACTGATCTTACAGTCTTGAATATCTGTAATACAGGACCCTTTGTAATCCTATTTAATGTCTATTTTTTATGAAGTCTAAGAAGTATATAGATTATAACAGAGGCAAACTTGGGCAATGGAAAAATACATCTATACAATGCTAGAACTGGTAAAAATATGTTTGTTAAAGATGCCAATAAATTAGCAGGAAAACAGGATAAATAAACTATGGCATATCCAGATAATGGAATATTATTCAGCACTAAAAAGCCAAGAAAAGACATGGAGGAAACTTAAATATATATTACTAAGTGAAAGAAGCCAATCTGAAAAGGCTATTTACTGTATAATTCTAACTATGTGACATTCTGGAAAAGGCAAAACCATGGAGACAATATAAAATCAGTGGTTTTCAGGGCTGCAGGGAGGAAGAGATGAATAGGTGGAGCATAGAGATTTTTAGGGCAGCGAAACTATTTGGTATATCACTGGTGGATACATGTCATTATACATTTGTCTAAACCCAGAGAATGCACAACACCAAGAGTACACTCTAAGGTAAACTATGGACAGTGATGTGTCAATGTAGGTTCATCATTTGTAACAAATGTACCACCATGGCGGAGGACACCGATAACAGAGAAGGGTGTGCTTAAGTGGAGACAGGGAGCATACGGGAAATGTATGGATCTTCCACTCAATTTTGCTGTGAATCTAAAACTGCTCTAAAAAATAGTCTACAAAAAGAAACATAGGAATGTGAGAAAAATACTGGAAATGCACAGTAATTTTTCCCCCTAGCTGTTCTTATAGTTTTCAGCAGAAACACAAATTTTGATAAACCTATACAATGTGTAATACATACACATATGTTTGTTTTGTTAACTTATATTTTCCCCTAAAATATGTAGGTAAATATTTTCAGAATTTATATAATTTGTAAGTAATCCCACAATAAATTAGAAAATAAAAGCAAACATTATACTACCTATTTATCATTAAAAATTATATTACTCATAACATTACCATTGTTAATAGTAATATTAAGTATGCACTAGTCTCTAGGAACTGGACTTGATATGTATTTCCTTAGTTAAAGGTAGAGTAATCCTGTGTTAGGTACTATCTTTACCTTAAAGGAAAATAAGCGGTATTTTTGCTAGGCTTAAGTAACTTCCCCAAATTCACAAAGCTAGTAACCGGAAGAAGCACATTTTAAGGATGTTCTTGCCAAATTCATTACCTGAGTTCTTAGTCATAAACCAGCAGCTAGCTACATCTATACTTATAAAGATAAAAGCCATCATAGAGCTTACTGAAAGGCAAAAAGCTTATAGTCACATGCTAGAAATGAACTACAATGGTGTTAGGGGGCTGATATGCCAAGTACAGAGAGGCTCCTTGTTCAGAGGTAGTAACATGGAGAACGCACCATGGAAGGCAAGTGTGGAACAGGACACAATACCATGGGGTTCAGCCAAAGTCTGTCTATGCATGTTTCACCCCACTTTCATGTAAAGACACAATGTGGCATTCATCTCTGGCTAAAATAAAATAAAATAGAAATCACTTTGCTAGAGAAAATAATGAATTGCAAGGATAAAATCAAAGCAATCAAAGCATCAGGTTTTGGTTTGAGTTCACCAAAGTAAAATCCAACTCATTCTGGTAATTGAATGCCCTTAGTTTAACTTCTGAAATCGTGACCATTAATTCTCAGGGAATCAAATCAATCAATAAGCTTTCTCACTGTCAATAGGACTGCAATCAACGTTACCACTCAAAGGAGAGAGGAGGCAGGAAAATAAATTTTCATACATAACAGTATGGGAAATTCACACCAATTACCTAAAGTAATTCCATTTTCATTTTTCACTGACAGTGGAAAATCAAGGATCTCTGGACATATGAAGAAACCAAGAACATGAATAAAATAGCCAAGATTCAAAAACACAATGTCTGATAGAAAAAAAAAGACAGATGAATGGTATATTTTAAGATATGAAAGAAAATGTTATTAAAAATATAATCATTATGTTTGGAAAAAATGAATATATATTGCACTCATAAATTAAGGACAGAACAATTTCAAAATATCAAAGAACAATAAAAGAAACATTTTATTTTTTTATTTTTTTTTTATTTTTTTTTATTTTTATTTTTTAAAGATTTTATTTATTTATTTGAGACAGAGAGAATGAGAGAGAGAGAGAGAGCACATGAGAGGGGTGAGGGTCACAGGGAGAAGCAGGCTCCCCGCCGAGCAGGGAGCCCGATGCGGGACTCGATCCAGGGACTCCAGGATCATGACCTGAGCCGAAGGCAGTCGCTTAACCAACCGAGCCACCCAGGCGCCCTAAAAGAAACATTTTAAAATGTGTCTAGTAATCCCTTCCTTTAGAAAAGTTTGCTAAAAACATTGGAAAATAGAGTCAGAGGCTGAAGTGTCTCAAAGCTCAGTTCTTGGACCTGTTCGCCTGATGCATTCCCTCCTTTGGAAAGCTGATGTGCACCCACAGCATTGCACACTAGCCAAAATTCTGACAATCTCCAAATGTCTAGTCCCATCCTGTAGGTCTCCTTTGACCTTCGGACCCAACTTCCTACTTGTCACTTCTATAGGTATCCCAAACTTAACACATTACAAAGACAAATGAAGAACTCCCCTAAACCAGTTTCTCTGCCAGTCTTTGCCATTTCAGTAAGTATCAACTCTATCCTTCCCTTTGATCAGGCCAAAGATACTGGATTTATTTTTAACTCCTTTCTTTCTCTGACATCATATCCAAACTAAAATCAAAATAATTCAATTTTGCTTTCAAAATATATAATAAATCCAACCACTTCTCTACCTCTGACTACTACTGCCCTGATCAAATACCACCATGGTCTCTCACATCAGTTATTTTAATAGCTGCCATAATCTCTGCTTCTCCGTGTAGCTCTGTAGTCCCTTTCCCAAAAGAGCAGTCAAATAAAGCATTTTCAAAGTAATTCAAATCATGTAACTCTGCTGCTCAAATATTTCCAGTGGCCTCCCAATCCATTCAGAGTATAAGTCAAAGTCCTTATCATCTGCCTGGTCCCAGAACCCTTCAATGTTCTTCTTCTACCCCCACCCCTTATTCTATCAGTCACTCTGGCCTCCTCACTGTTCCTATACACTCCAGGCAGGAAACAGCAAAAAATAAAATAAAAACAGTAAATGAAATATTGTACAGTGAAGGCAATTGAAACAATATAACAGGAAAAAAAACCCCGATGGCCAGATTAATAAAACAATTATAATTTTCCCTATGAAAATTGGAGTTATTTTGATCATTTTAAAATTATACTTTGGACTCAAAATCACCTTAATTTTGCCACTTACCCTATTCAACCTCAGATTCAGATTAATGGAGTTATAACTAAAATCTAATTAGCAGCTGAAAAGTTGAAAGCTGTAGATGTGTAGATATTAAAGATTATTCATTTAGCAGAATTATGAATGTCATCCACAGGTGATATATCACATTACTTAAATTGAAAGTGACAGAAATAGAAGGTACCTGAGGAAGTGAATGAGTCAGCATTAGAAAGCATTTTCCAAGTTCAGGTCCTTTTATTTAATAGTTATTTAAGTATAGTCTCTTGTAAGACTTTTTTTTTTTCTGAAATTGCATCATAATTCCAAAATTCCTCTTTAAAATTCCTCTTTTCATACTGCAGTATTTGTGAAAGGTTAAACCAGGCAACTTGTCACATCTCTGACTTCAGAAATATTTGCCATAATTTGCTTCTGGAAAATTAGCAACACTATATGTAAATATTCATTCTCCTACATTCAAATTAGCATGGAGTGGAAAATCTTTTTGAAGATGATTCTGGAAAACAAAAATATTGTGTAATTTACAAATAAAAATATTTTCTTACTCAGATCAAGTACTAAAGGAAAATTTCATTTCAAAAATGGCACAAAAATATAATCTAACACACCCTGTTATTTTGATTTTGCCTCACATTTTATCCTTCAAAATAATCCAAACTGATTAGGTAGTTTATTGCTTATCTCAAAGATCTGGCCTTTGTGAAATATTGTGTTCAATATTTACGTCAATATTATTAATAATACAACATAATTCAATCTCCTCAAACACCAAACCCATAATTTCTCCCATAACTCTCAAACGATCTTGCAGCTTCATTCATGGAAAAGCAGAAAAGCTATACATAGGAAAGATCTTCAACTTCTTGTAATGCAATCTACAAATTTTCATGCATCTATACAAATCTTTCCTTTTTTCCTCTTGTTAAAGAACTTAAATACCCATCCTAGAGTCAAACACTAATCATTCCATTTGCAGTCAGGATTTGGTACCTTTGGGGTACTTGGCTAAACTCATCTAAGAATTGTTCCTCTCCTGGCTTCACTTATTTGTGGAATTAAGGAATAGCATGGAGGACATTAGGAGAAGGAAGGGAAAAATGAAGGGGGGGAATTGGAGGGGGAGATGAACCATGAGAGATTATGTACTCTGAGAAACAAACTGAGGGTTTTGGGGGGGGGTTAGGGGGGATGGGTTAGCCCAGTGATGGGTATTAAGGAGGGCATGTATTGCATGGAGTACTGGGTGTTATACACAAACAATGAATCATGGAACACTACATCAAAAACTAATGATGAACTGTATGGTGACTAACATAATAAAAAAAAAAAATAGAATTGTTCCTCTCCTGGATTTTCAAGATCTCTTGGTTTCTTCCTCATCAACATTTAGTTGCTTATAGTTTCCATTTAGGTTGGAAAGCGAAGTTTGAGAGACCAAGTGTAGAAGATCCTCTCCCTTTCTCTCTCTCTCTCTCGCCCCACCCCCAACCTCTTTTCTGGTTTTGGAGTTTCCACTCCAGCTCTGTTTTCTCTTACTTTCAAGTGCCTTGGAAGACTGCTTACGTGCACGTTTTCCCCATGTTCCCCTCACTCATTCCTCCATTGGCTTTTGCTACACCCATTCCCAATACTTCCCAACACACAATATTCAACCTTGTCCTTAACTTGAATCCTTGGCAGAAATTGATTATTGTTAACAGTGCCTTTGTTCAAGCACTCTTTTCTTCTGGTTCATGAGAAGAAAGGTCTTCTTTCTTTGCAGTTTCCCTTTCTCTGTCTGCCTTACCTGGTGCTAATCCTCCAAACTGTCTTTTGTTTCTTTCAATATACCAACACTGGGGGATCCCATTTACTCCCATGACTTCCACCATCATCTCACTGTTCATTGTTCACATTTCTTTCTTGCATTCATAAACCCCAAATCCCACCAAACATTCTTACCTCAAGCTCAGTATACTCAGTATTGAATACATTGTCATTTCCTCTCAGGTTTCTTTTCCTCATGATATTCCCTCTTTGGTGAAAGGCAACCACATAGATAAGGTCAGAAATCCGTAACTTCTCCTTCTCTCTAACCCCCTAGTATCCCCATGGATTTCCAACATTCACTGAATCGCCAAGCATCACAATTTCTTTCATTTGTATATTTCTCAACTCTCCATATCCCCCAAACAAACTTAGGACACCTGATTATTTCTTTCTGGATTACCATGACCAATTCATAGAAGTTTCCTCAATAGCTGTACCCCCGAAATCTCTTCTTCACACTGAAAGCTGAGTCATTTTTTTGGTAATGTAATCAAACTGATGCTTGTTGACACACTGCAACGGCTCTTCCCATTGCCTTCATGTTGATGCATAAATGTCTAATTTGCCTCTTGGAATAAGTATTGAATATAAAATAGTACAGAGTCTAAGACCAAGGTGTTAGCAGTTAGGCAGGTTCTGGTGGCTATACCATATTCTTATGAAAGGTGAGGAAAGTAAGGAGGAAATGTGCCCAAATAGAAAGTGACCCAAAATGCAGTGGACCCAAGGATAGCTAACAACAAGGTGAAGGTTCCAAGTAACTTTAATTAACTCCAAGTGCACGGAGAAGCCTCCAAAATTTATCATAGCTACAAAAATTTTAGCCAAAATTATTTAAACTAAACTTTACCTAATTTCCTCCCTCAACCTTAAAGAATGGTTGTAAAGACACAAAACAATGTTTAACTATGATTAAAGCAAATTTTCTTCTATTCTCAAGTCAAAATAAAAACACTAAATAACTAATCTTAGTGGTGTTTAAACTGTTTTGCTCTCATGCTGGTGTATCCTTTACTTTTTTAAAAGATTTGACTAAATAGTATATTTATTTAGATTCAAAAAATGAAATTTCTGCTGAATGTTAAATATTTTAAATAAAATGGTTGCATCACATCTTACTGAATCTTAACATCTAAAAATCACAGAAATGTGACACTATCATCTATTCAAAAATTTGCATTAATTTCTTGAATTTTTATTTCTATTCTACCTTCCCCAGATCATCATACTGTAACATGTTTATATTTGAAAATGTTTCTACTCAATAAAATGCAATAAAAATACATATATAAAATATGTATGTATATATTGTGACTGTAAGGTTCCAAATGTTAAAACGTTTCTTTGGATTGAATTATCTCTACAATTATTATGGGTACATGGTTGCTTAAAAACAAGACAAGATAGCACATATTATGATAAGTAATTATTAAATATAAACTAATCATTTACTGGAAATGCATTTCTTAATGAGATGGAGAGATACATTTTTTCAATTAGCTTGTGTATCCATGGATGAAATTACTTATTGATAGAATGAAATAAGAATTATCATCAGTTTTCTATATTCTTTTTTTAAATGTAGGCACTAAGAAAGTTGATCACATGTTAATAGAAATGGAAGATGTTTTGTTATAGCAAAGGCATTGCTTGTGTTGTTTTTTAATATCTTTTAAGTGACAAAGCCACTTTTGATCTTATATCAAAATTAATTTTTTATTATCTATAAACTGACCAACCTATTAGGTCCTATTCCAGTATTTCTGTGGAAAAGAAAATCACAAATGACTTGAAATGACAAAGGTTTTGTGATCCATTGATTAGTTGGTTTCTCAACACTAATATTTCAAAATATCTCTATATTTGGTACTCCTGCATTTTCCCCACTCTGGTAAAATGTTCTAAAATCACATTTGGGTTGGGAGATAAGCATGACTTTCATGAGAAGTGGATGGAGGGTAATGTGGGAAAAGAGAACTCACTTGAAAAGTACAAAGTTCTTTAGGCAAATGGATTTTTGAAGACCACATATGAAAGGCTGGGAATCTGAAGTTGAAATCCATATAACTATCCCGTGGGGACCTGTGGGAAGATGGCAGTGGTGTGGTGGTGGTAGTCCTTTTAGGGTCTGCAAACCTCTCCATGAAAACAGGCAGCAATGACAATAACAAAATTAAAAGCTACGGAGGCCTACAGCAAAATGAGGTAACAAATTTTCCCTGCAAACCCTAAGACACAGGTGTGTTAAGACAATCCACTCAGCTTCAAGAACTGCAGAATAGCAGCATCTGTTTGAGAAAATTAAATGGAAGCAACATTCCCTGAGAACAGGAGAACCCCAAAATTGACAGCACACCTCCCCTAAAGTGTGTCAGGTCAATGTGAAAACAGTAGATGAAACTAAGGGAGTTTTACACATTCTAACTGGTGAGTGAGTGCAAGAGGCTCACACTGAAGTCCGAAGCGCAACAGTCTATATCCTCTATACTCCCCGAAACAAACAGACAAAACTTCCTTTAAAAACACATCCTAGGGGCACCTGGGTGGCTCAGTCAGTTAAGTGGCCTGACTCTTGATTTCAGCTCAGGTCATGATCTCAGGGTCATGGGTTTGAGCCCCGCATTGGGTTCCCTATTCAGCATTGAGTCCACTTGAGATTCTCTCTCTCCCTCTCTCTCTGCCCCTGCTCTCTCTCTCTCTCAAATAAATAAATGAAATCTTAAAAAAAAAAACAAAAAAAACAAAAAACCTGAATGAACTAAAGCGGGAAATGCTGAGAATAGAATCCATATGAAGGGAACAGTGGCAATAAAGGCAGAGTGATCCAGATAAATCAGTTAAGGAACAGAGTCAGGGGGGTTTGGAAAGGACAAGACAAAGTCATAAATTTAGGGCACTTTACACAAATACTGAGTAGTGAGCTCTAGGTGAAGCTAGAAAACACTTCTTCATCCACTCTCTTTCTATTGTAAGTACAAAAAAACCTAAATCTATGTAAGAATGAGTAACAGAAAAGGATCATATTTGAATCGTGTAATGTTATTATAGCGACAAAAGAATGAGCAGAATGATGCTCTTACAATGAAAGTATGCTATAGATAATGAGAAAATTCTAGAAATACATGCCCACTAGAGAAAAAGAAAACAAGAGTCAAAGTTTTCACTGTGACCTAAACAAAAATAATAAAATTATATAAAATATGAAAGAGCAACACACCCAGGAATTAGAGAAACTCAGAAATGTTACAGTACTAGGAAAAGAATTAGAAAGAAAAGAAAAAGTATTTCAGAATAAGCTCTAAGGAACATAAGAGCAAGTAAATGCAACAGATAATGTCTTAAGAGATAAGGTAAAAAGAAATAAGATGCTAAAAATCCAAAAGTAATCAAGATAAAATATTAAAAAGGATAACAGAAACTGACTGAGCAGAGTGACAAGGATGTAACATATTTATAAATTTTCCATTTTTTTCTACTAAAATTGCCTGAAATAGTGCCCTTCACTACAGCAATGCACTCATCCATACACAGACTGTGGTGTTAAGATATTTCCTGTTCTAAGAACCAGGAGTCTTTGAAGATGAGTCATGCCATTAAGTATATATCTTGCCATGCCATAGAGTAAGTAAACTATAAAAGATTACTGGGATTTCATCAAATATTCTCAGTTGCTAATATAAAAAAAAGTTTTGCTCTCTAAATATGCTACCTTTTGAATATCATTAAGGATGATAAGTACAGGTACTATAAAAAACATCCAGTAAGTTTAAATTCATGAATTTATAATAATACTTTAAAAACCTAATTTAATACTGGGCAATACTAGTGATCCAATTCATTATTTTGTAAATTGGTAAAGAAAGGGGAAAGTAATCTACCTTGTAACCCAACTATGTCTAAATGAACAAAATATTGTATGAGAGGAAGTTCTTTTTTAAAAATATATATATATATATATTTTTATTTTTAAGTAATCTCTACACCCAATGTGGCACTTGAACTCACAACCCCAAGATCAAGAGTTGCACACTCCACCAACTGAGTCAGCCAGGTGCCCCAGAGAGGAAGTTTTTTTTAATTAAATGTTCCAAATAGGGATACCTGGGGGGCTCAGCTGGCTAGGAGTCTGCCCTCTGCTCAGGTCATGATCCCAGGGTCCTGGGATGGAGTCCCACATCAGGCTCTCTGCTCAGCGGGGAGCCTGCTTCTCCCATTCTCTCTGCCTGCCGCTTCCCCTGCTTGTGCTCATTCTCTCTGTGTGAAAAAAATAAATAAAATCTTAAAAAAAAGTTCCAAATAATAACTTCAAAAGAAATAATATAATTAGAATATCACAATTTTGCAACTCCTAATTAATGGAATGAGCATCAGTCTATCAGCACCACAAAGAAACAAACGAATACCATGTGCTTTCTAATGAAGAACATGTTATCTAGGAGACAGTCTTGAAACTGAATCAAATCATACCTCCTGATCCAACTAACATTTAATAGGAAATACAGAAGACAGAGTAACATATTAAACCATATAATGTATAAATGCAATCTACAGAATCCAGAATAGAATCCTAAAAGATAAATAACTTATTTTTTAAAAAAATAAGCAAATTATAAGAAGGAAAAAAAAGAAAAAGTTGCACAAAAAAAAACCCTACATATTAAAGTGCACTTAAAAAGACATTCAATTAAAATGCCTAAGCTTTATTTGATTTTTGATTCAAATAAGTAAACTGTGAAAATAAAATTGACATTTCTTAGAAAATTGGAAATTTGAACACCAAATATTTGATATTAGCAAATTATTGTTAATTTTTTAGGTTTCAAAATGGTATTGCTATGTTTAACAAGAGTCCTTATGTTTTGAGATACATATAGAAATAGGTCCAGATAGAATAATACATAGTTGTAATGTGGATGGATTTGGTATGGGTAAAAATGATTAGCCAAGAGATAATCATTATTAAATATAGCTGATGGAAAAACTGGGGTTCATGATAGTATTATTTCTGTTTTTGTATATAATTGAGATTTTCTATAGTAAAAAGCTTAAAAAATAACAGTCCCTCAGCTTGTAAAATCTCTTACCCCTGTGCATGAGCATACTTGGAAAGTTGCCCAACTCTGGCTTATCTTAAAGTACAGGATCTATTAATCTACAATCTTCTTTCTGTTAGTAATTCAGGTCCAGAACCTGTATCTATTAAAGACATTAGATTTTCATATAGAAACTATGTAATATACATGTTACAGGAGGTGACTTTTTTCTTCTATATGTGGTCGTGAGGGTGCGGATGAATACGAACGGTAGTTCATCCAAGAGTAAATCAAGTCATAAGATTATAAATCAAGAGTATGAAAAATAACACATTTCTATTGTGTCCATTGGAAAGTATTCATTTTGAATACCACTATGCTGTAATATTACCTGACTCTCCCAACTGCATTAAAGTGCAGGCTCAGTACTCGCTTCAATAATCCAAGGTTATACATTTTACTGATACCTGATTTCTGTCCACAGAATCACTCAAAGGCCAGGGGAAAGCCAATTAGAGTCCCAAAGAATAATTTATTATTCTTAACGGATTTATCTACAAGGTTATCAAAGAATATTACACTGGTCAATGGAGGATTAATCATGACTTGAAGAGAATGTTCATCTGAGAAATTTAATTTGTATTTCATCAAGAAGTTAACTAGTATATATTTTAGATAAAACATCTAATAAAAGAGTACAATGAGGTGCAGTTCTTTGTGTGGATGTTTGTCAAGAGATGTTTATACAAACTTGTTTCATCAATAGAAAGAAGTTATTTTGCACAATGATTGATGAACAGGGAAATCAATCTCTTCCCTTTATTCCATGTTGCATCTAAAGGTATTGCTTTTTTTTCCCTCTTAACTTTTGATTTACCCATTTCTAACAATTTCAGGTACTAAATCACAACAAGAACAACAAAAATTGTACTTCTTAGTCACAGACTCCCAATAAAATTTCTAGCATTTTTATAAAAGGGTAACAGCAGAGTAGTTAAAAGGATACTAGAAAAACATCAGGAAGGTTGTGTTCTAGATCCGGTCCTACTAAAGCTCTTCTCTGACCTTGGATAATCAGACTTCTAGGCTTCAAATTACTTTGCTTTTCAGAAAAGGAGTAAGCTAGATTTTATTCTGTGTAATTTTCCAGGGTGAATACTATGTGAAAGTGAGAGACTGAAATTATATGTCTCTTGATAAATTAGCAAAAGGAAGAATGATTAAAAGGTTAGAAATTATGTAAAAAAATAAAATGTTACCTAAAAGAAGGTAATAACTTTTGTACTTTTTTTTAATCCAGAAAAGAAGAAAATATATTTAATACAAACATTATTATTTTAAAACAAGTCATCATGACTAACCAAAACACTCACCAAGCATATGTAAAACACATTCTAAATAAAAACTAACTGCTTTTTTCAAAGGCCATATGTAAGGGAAACAGGATGGAACATACTTCTAATATATGGTCAAAACAATAGTGACTGCAGATCAGGATAGAGTAGCAGAAACCAAATCTGCCAACACGAAACCACTAAAATAGCAAGAAAAATAGAGCAAACAACTATTGTAAAAACACCAATTATCAGGCAATTCCTAAGAAATGGAAAACAAAGAAAAATAGCCCTAAAATTGCTCATTTACTGCCTGGAGGGAATTTTCAGCTCATAGATTAGGAAGGAAAAGGAAGGTGGCCTCCCTGAGTTGAGGTGAAGCTGGGAACGAAGCGGGTTGAGGCTTAATGTGGGCAAGAGTTCCAAAAGGGTCCTAAGCAGAGGGAGAACCCTGGAGGTCTACCAAGTATTCACCAGGGTGGTGACCAGAGCATAATTTTGAGGAAACTTACCCCCAAAAGGATTAAAAGAAATAATCCCTACAATTGAAATAAGGCCAGTAATAATAATTCTTATTTCCAACTACCAGAGATAAACCTCACAATTCACCGCCCATTAGGTGAAGTACTCAGAATGGTTTTGCCTCTGGACTCAGTAGAAAAAATAACCATAGACTAAATGCTACTCTGCTCTCACCTAACCAGGCTTAAAAGCTTCATGACAACAAAGATAAAAATGTCTCCAAGTAATGGAACTAGGTCACAGAAAAAAGCTCAAAAATATTTTTTTAAATCTAAAAATATTCAGCACCCATTCAACAAGGTAAAATGCCTAACGACAGGAGTCCAATCAAAAATTACATGTCTTGCAAACAAATAGGAACTGATGACCCATAATGAGGAGCAAAATCATTCAATTGCAACTTGCATAGAAATAGTAAAAATGATAGAATTAAAAATGACCAAGAGGGCCTTAACCCCTCAGCTTGATTAAACTTTAGACAGGTTTATTTGTGATGACATGCTCTTTACTTTTCATTTTCTTAGTGTTTCTTTTGAAAACAACACCTGAAAAAAAAAAAAGAAAGAAAGAAAGAAAACAACACCTGGCAATTGTAAATTCCTTCTCTACTTCTTTGAGGTATAAATCTTCTCCCAGCCTTCTGCCAGCTTCCTAATCCAGGCATGTCTTTCTCTAGAAGCTGGGAACCATCTCTTATGAAATGTACCCATGAAGGAGATTGCACTCTTTTGCCCAATCTCTATGGGAGGGTAGAGGCCTAACTTCCATTGTGCTATTTAGCAAATACTGATAACCTAATCATAGAGAAGACCATCTGAACCCTCAGGAATGATCAAGGTGCTGGATATAGCCCACTAACCAAACTTCGTCTCTCAAAGCCCTCCAGTATATTTCCATTAGCTCACCACAACAGGACTACATGGGTGCTAATTAGCAAGCTCCAAGAGAACTTCAAGTGGCTTGATGTAATTGGAGTCCCTGAGAAAGGGCTGGGGACAAATATTTTAAAAAATGATCAAAAATTTTCCAAATTTAATAAAAGCCTAGATACACAGATTCAAGAAATTCCACAAACTCAAGTGGAAAAATATATAAAGATTCTATCAACACAGATCAAAATCAAATTGCTCAAAGCCAGTAATGAAGAAAAAGTCTTTTTTTCCCCCATCATTTATAACTATTCAAATGTCCTTTAAAGATCTTTTTTTTTTTTTTTTTTTTTTAAAGAGATTGATTTATTTGAGAGAGAGGAGAGGGGGAGAATGGTGCGGGGGGCGGGGGCACAGGGAGAGAGAAACTTAAGCAGGCTCCACGCTGAGCGCGAGCCCACTGCACAGCTTGATCTCACGGCCCTGAGATCACGACCTGAGCCAAAACCAAGAGTCTGACACTTAACCGACTGCACTATCCAGGCTCCCATAAAGGTCTTTTTAAAAAAATGCTGTCCAGTTTAGACACAATTGACATACAACACTGTGTAAGTTTAAGGTGTACAATGGGATGATCTGACACTCTTACACATTGTGAAATGTTTACCACACTGAAGTTAGTTGACACACCCTTCACCTCCTACTATTATCAAATTGCTGTTATTGTTGTTCTTGGGAAAATACTAAAGCCCTGTTCTTACAGCAACTTGTAAATATACAATCCAGCATCGCTAACTGTATTTACCATACTGCTTTCCCGCCAGCAATGAATGAGAGTTCCTGTTGCTCCTCATCCTTGTCAGCATTTGGTGTTGTCAGTGTTCTGGATTGTGGTCATTTTCCTAGGTGTGCAGTGGTATCTTACTGTTGTTTTAATTTTCATTTTCCTCATGATATAGGATGTGGAGCATCTTCCTATATGTTTATTTGCCATCTGTATATCTTCTTTAGTAAAGTGTCTTAAGTTCTTGGCCCATTTTTAAATCAGGTTGTTTGTGTTCTTACTGTTGCATTTTAAGAGTTCTTTGTGTATTTTGGATAATTAGACCTCCTAATATTTTTTTTCTAAATGAGGTTTCCATAAAAAAGATCAGCATAATGTTTATGTCTTTATTGAGTTGTGGCAGGAATAGTGGCTGAGATAGCAAATTACAGAACTGTATTCAAAAACCAACATAAAGTGGAAGAAGCCAGTCAAAATTCCATTTATATGAAATGCCCAGAATTGGCAAATCTATAGTGTTCAATTGGATTAGTGATTACCTAAAGCTGTGGTGGTTGGAGGGCCATGCTAATGGACAGAGGTTTCTTTTTTGGACTGATGAAATGTTTTAAAGTTGACTGTGGTGATGGTTATACAACTCTGTGAATACACTGGTACTGAACTGTACTCTTTAAGTGGATGAGTTGTACAGTCTGTGAATTATACTGCAATAAAGCTGTTGAAAATATGTAAAGAGCAAAGATTACTTCCTTGAAAGAATCACAGCAATTATGGCTTCTCCTTTAATTTTAAAACGCAAAGAGCTTCTGTTAGGAGCATTCTTAATGAAACTACCTGAAGCACAAAATGAGCTTCCACCTCTTAATTTGTCTCATTGGCATCCCTATCTGAGGAAGAATTAACAAGCCTACTCACTCACTTCTCTGTGCATTTCATTACTTAACATTGAAATTGTGGTTCAAAGTGAATTTGATACTTCCCAAACTCTCTGTCAATATTAAAATAGAACTTAAACTTATGATTTAAGTCTAAAATGCATGCAATGCTGTTTCCTTTTTATGTAAATAAGTTACTCTTGGAAACATTCCATCTTATATAATTTTTCACTAATTTGGTGACTTGAAGTTGGTTAATGCATTCCTCCTCTCCCCTAACATATGGCATTTTTGAAATCTTTGGAGATAAGAGCCTGACCTGTGCAAACCCTTCCCATGACCAAATAGCTGACAATCCACTTCTCTTCTTTGGGATATTGTGTCTTTTTGTGTAAACAGTGCTATATGTAGAATCAGCAAAAGCCACCTCTATACAGTGGCGGGGGAGGGGGAGCCAGAACAATGGAAAATAGGCCAAAAGCAAGGGGTTGGAATCCTCCAGCAACTCTCCTTTCCTTGCCCTAAAACATTTACCACCCTCATTAAGTCCATTGCAAGTGTCTTTTGACCGCTTCTCACTGAGTCAGACTCAGGTAGTGGAAGGTGTCTCGGTCCTGAAGGTGATTATTCTCTAGGTGAAGAGATAAAAAGCAAGCAGGCACTTATAATAAGTCATAAAATAATAGTGTGGACACCAGGAAATCACACTATGCAGAAGAAAGCCATCTGCTGGAATTTTGGAGGTTGAGCTAAGGGAAAGCAGAGGAACATGAGTAAATTCAGGTTTTATAGAGGCTGATTTTTTTTTTTTTTTTACAACTGGGGACAAAGCACAATCAGGAATAAAAGTAAACAGTTATTTAGAATGAGGAAACAACATTCACAAATTTTGGAAAGCTGACATATACCATAATATATCATAAAATCCTGAAAAATAATATAAAGGTCTGGGAATAACTACTAAATAACAACTAAAAATTTTTCCTAGACTTTTGACTGTATACACTGTCATCAACTTTTATTATGACAGTGACTGTGTAACATCATTTTTAATAGAGGGTTTAGTCTTTCTTCCAGAATAGTTGGTCAGTTTTTTGTGAAATAAGTTTAGATAAATAAGCTCACAGGATAACACACAAGCCTATTTGCTGTTGGGAATATTCACTTTTTCAAACTTGTACCCCACAAATATAGGTATCCTAAAATTTATCTTTTATATGATTTTCTTTTTTTTTTTTTCAATTTAAAAGTATCAAGTATGTTTCTGAGAGGTGAGAACTTCCATACTAACTAGGTATACATAACAAACACATCCAAAAATATATTCCACCATATATAAACTGTATGTATCCTCAATTCAATTTCAACTTGGTAAGACCCCAAATATTTCCACAGCTACTTCGTGTCCAAGATTGAAGAGGACAAGAGTGTTGAGGACAAATTCAGAGTGGAAAGAGGTAGAGGTTTAAATAAGTCTCAATTATTTTATTTTTGCAAATTACACAAAAATATATGAACATATTTACATCTTGCTAGGATGGCTTGCTAGGTCCTAGAAGGGGTCCATGTCAGGGGCATGGAGCTGAAACTTCTTCAGCTTATCTGTACAGCGGCCTTTGCAGAGAAGGAACCATGCTCCTTCTCCTTTGTAGAACTGAAAGGAGTGTATGTAGTTCAAAACACTAAATCACCAAGTAACAAGTATCTTTCTTTTAGCACAGTATTTTCTCTACAATACATAAAGAAATTATTTTTAAGTCAATCTACCAGTCAATATGAAAAATAAGGAATGTATACATTCCATTTCATAATTTATGTTACTAACTAGGAATGCATGTAACTGTTTCAGTTACATGTATCAGATCATCAGATGGAAAGAAACCAGGACTTGCAGTGAGTAGATCTGGTTAAGCTATGGGTTTTTCAGTGAGGCTGGTATATTAGTCAGGGTTCATCAGAGAAACAAACAGAAGATATATATCATTCTTACTTTATTTTATATTACATTAAAATCTTTCCATTTATTTTTACATTTTATTTTTTTTTCCCATAAAGATACTTATCATGAGGAATTGGCTCACATGATTTATGGAGGCTGACAATTCCCAATTTCTGCAGTTGGCAAGATGAAGAGACCAAGGAGAGCCAGTGGTGAAAGTTCCAGTCCCAGTTAAAGACATGAGGACCAGAAGAGCCCTTGGTAGAGGTCCAGTCTGAGACCCACAGGCTTGAGACCCAGGAAGAGCTGATGTTTCAGTTCAAGTCTAAAATCAAGAAAAAACTGATGTCCTAGCTGGAAGACAGTCAGGCAGATGGAGTTCCCTCTTGGTTGCAGGAGGGTCAGCCTTTTTGTTCTATTCATGCCTTCGGCTGATTAGATGAGGCCCACCCACATTAGGAAGAGCAATCTGCTACTGATCCAAATGTTAATCTCATCCAGAAACACCCTCAGAGACACACCTAAAACAATGTCTGATCAAATATCTGGGTACTCAGTGATGAGTAAAGTTGATCAGTAGCATAAAATGAATGATCACAATTGGTTTTGAGGCTCTCAATGGTCCTCCCAACCCTGCTCTGAGATCTAATACTTTACAGCAGCGATCTCAATTTGGGGTGTATATCAGAATAATGAGCTTCTAAAAGTACAGGTACATGATAAGCACTCCTAACTAATTAAATCAAAATGTCCAAAAAGAGACCTGGAGATAGATTATATATATATATATATATATAAATTCCTTTCAGGTAAATCCTATGGATTCTGCTAATTCAGTACAACTACATTAAAGGATTATTTACTTTTTTTTTTCTAAAGTTCAGATTATCCATGGGAGAACCCTTATGAGATTCCACTGGCTCCTCATTTCATCTACATTAGAAGAAGTTTTAATGTGAATATATAATTATATCTTCCATTGTCTTTGATCACAACTTCAGAACTGTATTACAAAGGAAAATTGCCTCATGAGACAACTACACATTCTAAAGTGCATCCCAAAGAATACTCTCTATTCCAGTTTGTCATCTGTGTCTTTTCAATCCTCCCATATGATCCCTGTTAAAATACCAGCTAAAGGAGCCTTCTGTATCTAGGATTTCTTAACCCTCATTAAAACTACTGATACTAATTAGAATGCACTACAGCCCTGTAGAGGAGTCAGTGGTGCTCTGAGTCTCCACCACATGAATAGCCCCTTCTCATCAGAAGAGCTCACCTGAGTTCCTTCCACATAACTTGCCGTACTCTGAGCTGCTACCCTCTCCTTTGAATGCTGCTATCTAGAGGGTGGTCATGATCTATGAAATAATCTAAGGCAGGAACTCATTTCAGCAGGGGTAATAATTAAATGAAAAGAGAAGGACAACCACACAAAAACCTGCACCCAAATGCTCATAGCAGCCTTATTCATAACTGCTAAATCTTGCAAGTAACCAAGATGTTACTATATGACATTCTGGAAGAGGCAAATCTATGGAGACAATATAAAGATCAGTGGTTGCCAAGGGTTAAGGGAGCAAGGAAGGATAAACAGACAGAACACAGCAGATTTTTAGAACAGTGACAGTAAAAATACTCTGTGTGATACCATAATAATGGATACATATTATTATACATTTGTCTAAACCCACACAATTTACAACACCAAGAATGAACCCTAGGGTAAATGATGAACTGTGGGTGATTATCATGTGTCAAGGAATGTAGCATTCTGGTAAGTGATGTTGATGATGCAGGAGGCTAGTATGTGTGGGGGCAGGAGGTATATGGGAGAACAGTTTAAGGATTCCTCAAAAAATTAAAAATATTGTCATGTGATCCAGCAATCCTACTTATGGGTATATATCCAAATAATTGAAATCAGAATCTCTCAGAGATACTTGTTCATGTTCATTGCAGCATTATTTACAGTAGTCAAGATATGGAAACAAAAATACATTTACAGATGAATGGATAAAGAAAATACTGGTATATACATATAGTGGAATATCATCTAGCTTTAAAAGGAAGGAAACCCTGCCATTTGCAACAACAGAGATGAACCCTACAGGAAATCATGCTAAGTGAAATAAGTCAGTAACAGAAAGACAAATATTGCATGATTCCACTTATATGAAGTATCTAAAATAGTCAAACTCATAGAAACAGAATAAAATGGTAGTTGCCAGGGGATAAAAGAGAGAGGGAAAGAGGGAATTGTTTTTAAATGGGTATAAAGTTTCAGTTATGCAAGATGAATAAGTTCTAAAGATCTGATGTGCACTATAGTATTTACAGTTAATATGGCATATGCACTTTAAAACATATTAAGAGGACAGATCTCGTAGTAAGTGTTCTTACCACAACACACACACACGCACACAAAGAATACAAGATAATTTCAGGAGATGATGGATATGTTTAGTACCTTGGTAGTGGTGATGGTATCACAGATGTATGCATATATCCAAACTCATCAAAATGTATACATTAAATGTATTTTTGCATATCAATTATACCCCAATAAACTAAAAAAATTTCATTAGAAACACTTGGAATTCCCCAAAAATGCAACCTCCAAACCCAAAAAACTCAAACTTCTAACTCTAGAATCCTTATCTTTAAATTATATATTTGAAAAAAATTTAAAAAGCATGTTTCTAAATTTAAAAATGATATGTAATGCATATGAAAAAATGGACAATTTAAAATATATCATTTCAGGTTTTTTGTATCATACAGAATTTTTTAAATGGCATACCATACATTCTTCTTCTAGATCAGGTTTTTTCATTCAGTTGTATACAATCAAATACGTTTGGTGTCAGTACATGGTAGGGGTGAATTGGGCACACACTTGTGGAAGGGAAAAGATGGCAGGTATCTTTGTTCAATCTTCTTTGCAACATGAAAACTGCTCCTAAAGGTAAGAATATTAATGCTCTTTACTGAAAGGAGGACTCTTATCTCCAGAATGGTCCTAACTGAATGTCCTTGTATAGAGCCTTCTTATAGAAAAAGGTAAAATAAGAATCTTTAGATATATGAGTCATGCATTGCTGGAAAATGTCCTGTCAACTCGGATATAAAATAAAGATGTTTCATAGACCAACTGTCCTCACTCTGTGGAACCACTGTGTAACCCAGAGAACTTATCTTTTTTTTTCTTTTTGACCCACTTTTATCATTACTCTCAAACTATTAATTTCTATAAATATCAACTGATTCCTTTGTGTTATGTTTTAATTTTTAAAATAGTATTGCTTAACTTAAATAGATGTTGAAACCTCTGATTTCAACCTGTCCTTTTCTTCATATCTAGCTGTAGGTATATCTATGCCTATCTATATCTTTATATCCACAAGCAAAGTGGGTTCTGAACAGCCTAATTTTCTTTCATAATTCTTATAGTAGCCTTCGAGCTAAGTCAGTCGTCACAGTGTTCTGAGCGTTACCTTGGCAATGTCTATAAATTATCCACTAGTAGTTCAATTAATTCTGATTTATGTAATTTAGTGCTTATATTATTCTTAATTAGGTTTGTTTAAAAGGTCTTGAAGGCACTTATATCAGCAAACTGGTGTCCCATATGCTTCATTGTTCTTATATATTTATAGAATTCTAATACGGTATTTTATCTGCCTCACTCTTTGGCCTGATAAGCTAATTTGTGTCTTGCAAAGAACAAACTGAACAGATTTTCATGACGGATAGGATGTTAGGGGTGAGGGTTCACTCCAGTGCCCTGGAAAATCTAAAATCCTCAGGGATGTACAGCCTCATCAGGCTAATACAAGACAAGTCTAGGATTCCCCCTACCCTTCTTACACTATAGCTGCAGTGATCATTCAGAAATATAAGCATATAGAGCCACAGAAAAAAAGGGTGGGTCAGCACAAATTATAATAACGTTTGTTCAGCACTGGCTAGAGGGAGATGAATAAAGCAGACGTGATATATATTACCATGAAGCCGACAGTTCGAAGGGAAAGGCATATAGTAAACAAACACAAAAATAAGTACACGTTTTGAAAAGGTCTTTTAAAATCTTGCATATTTCTTTGAAGGAAAACAGTAAAGGAAGCATTTTTTGGACTGAAACCATTCCTCTTTATGAAGCGATATGTAAACTGAGGTTAATGGCAAGATGTGACTGGCCGGTAGGAGGTGAAAGCATTTTGTGTGACTGTTCTAGACAGAGAAAAGAGCAGGGACCAAAAGGTACTAGTGAAGGTTCTCCAAAGAAAAAGAAAAAAAAAATAAATATAAACATAAACACACATATATAGATGAGAGACAGAGAAAGAGCGAGAGAGATTTATTACGGGAATTGACTCATGGGGTTATGGAGGCCAAGAGGTCCCAGGATCTGCAGTCTGCACGCTGAAGAACCAGAAGAGCCAGGGGAGTAAATTCTAGTCCAAGCCCAAAGAGCTGAGAATTAGGAGCCAAAGGTAAAATTCCCAGCCCAAGTCTGAAAGCCCAAGAACCAGGAGTGGCGACGTTTGGGGCAGGAGGAGATGGATGTCCCAGCTCAAGCAAAGAGCAAATTCACCTTTCCTCTGCCTTTATGTTCTATTCAGACCCTCTGTGGATTGGTTGATGTCTGCCTACACTGGGGAGGGGGATTTTCTTTACTCAGAATACCCATTCAAATTTTATTCTCTGCCAAAAACACTCTCAAAGACCCACCAGAAATGTTTACCAGAGACAGGAGCAACCCTTAGCCCAGGTAAGTTGACATATAAAATTAACCATCACAATTAACCATCACATCACAACCATTTGTCAGCTTGGCATCCATATGCATCTCTTAAAAACCACACTTAATCTTCACATAAAGACAAAAACAAGGTCTTAATTCCATCTAACATGATACAACTTTTCTGCATAGAACTGAAAATGCACTAATCCTTCTTCAGAAAAGGAGGTAAAGTCCCTGAGTAATGTTTACTCTTCTCCTGATATCCCATAAGTTAAATACTCTGAAGTAAAATTAATAATGCTTAAATACTGATATTAAAGCAATACATCTTATGTTAATGATAGGGAATCAGAGAGGAAAGAAAACAAAGATATAGATAAACAGTGTTGGTTTCTGCTGGCAGACAGAGGGATAGGGAGAGAGACAGGCATATTCACAGCAAAACAAGGAAGAAATACTCATGACACTTACAGTCCTCATTTCTGTAATTGGCCACCTGGTTTTATCTCCTTCAACCATTCATTCTGTGTTCCCTTTGTCTTCAGCAAGCACCTAGATGGTCATGATTCTTTACCTGGTGGGATGACCCAGACCTTCATTCCTGAAGGCTCAGGACCATTACTAATCCTGCCTGCATTGGATTGTTGTAGTTTTCCACCAACCTAATCACAGAGTATGGTAATACTAAGACTCCCTAAGGGATCTCCTGCATTCCCGATACAATCTTCCTCAGCTCCATGGGGGAGCACCAGTCCAAATTCCCCCGGTAGTCAGGATCAATCACCCCAGCCAGCACAGGAACAAGTATCCACCAGTTGATTAAAAAAAAAAGTGAAATCATGTAGACTATGGTAAATAGTAAAGGGAGGGGAGCTTTTTTCTCTACTCAAAGCAGCCATCCCTGTGGATGGCCAGCTATTTGCCTACAACTCCAGGTGTCCCTCCATCTATTATTCTTTCCTTGCCAGGAGGAGGAGGAGTTATTTCACTGGTGAATTTAAAGGGGAAATTGGGCACCTGGAGCTCTACTCCTTTCTCTCCCGTTCTTTGGGTAAGAGAGATCTGCAAGAAACATACCTTCCACAATCTTTCTCAAACACAAAGGCTGAAGAGTAAAAGGGTCTCACATGAAAAATAGCTTTCACTTGTCCAGCTCATCTGTGGGGATATAAGTCAAACTTTTTAATATGGATTTTAGGATTAGGAAGCTCACTTTCCCTTACATATGTCTTATCAGTAACAATGAAGGTAATATATTAATTAATATATTTATTAATAAGATAACATATTAATCAGTAAATGTTACTAATTATGTAATATATTGATTCCTGCAGCAGAAAACTGGTTAGATGGTTACAAAATTCATTTTCTCTTTCTTTTTAAGTATATAGCTTGAATACATCTCCCAACATTCCTTACAATTAGGTGTCACTATGCAAATGAGTACTTGCCTGTGGGTTATAAGTGGAACTAAGGTACACTGCCCCCAAGCCCAGAGCACAAAGCCCCATATGATCCCCATTCTCTTTTCTAATCTTGATCAGATACAGAGTGTTCATCTCAGCTGCATGACCTCTGAGAGCCCAGGGCACAGTCACTGCATAGAAGGAGAAGGCTACCCTCCAAACACATGTAGGGCATACATGTGAGTCAAAAATAATCATCTGTTGGGTCCTATCCACTGAAATTTGGGGCACTGCTCATTAGAGCAGTTTAGGGTAGAAAAGAGTGGTATCATTATCAGACATCCTTTGAATTGTCAACATCTGGTGGTTTAACCAGGTGGATTTAAATTTCCTTAGACTTCCAATTACCTGGAGGGCAGCTATACTCTAAGTAAAAGGGAAGTCAATGAAGTGTTTGAAGCAAGGGTGTAATATGATCCAGTTTGTGTTTTTAGAAATATCACTCTGATTGCTGGATGGAAAAATAAAAAGTTCAACAGTGATGGATAAGAGACCTGGCAGGAGGGGGCAAAGTAGGAGATCTGATGGTTATGACTGGGAAAGTAGCAGAGATGGAAAGCAATGGTAGGAGCTACAGTTTAGGGTTAGAACTGATAAGATATATTAACAATTTTGGTCATTTCTATGGAGTAATTTCTTTACGCCACAAAAATAGCAAAATGAGAGAGTTTTAAACTAAGTTTTGAGCTCATAACAGTACTAACACTTCGCCATCCACCTATTTCAAATAAGTATCTTCGAGGATCTTTTCCTTATGCATGCATAATAGCTGTCATATTGGCAAGGGAAAGAAAAGCAAAAATAAACTGGGACTACATCAAAATAAAAAGCTTCTGCACAGCAAAAGAAACAATCAACAAAACTAAAAGACAACCTCCTGAATGGGAGAAAATATTGCAAATAACATACCCAATAAAGAGTTACTATCCAAAATAAATAAAGAACTCTTACAACTCAACACCAAAAAAAAAAGAAAAAAATTATAATAATAATCCAATTAAAAATGGTCAGGAAACATGAACAGACACTTCTCCAAAGAAGACATACAGATGGCCAACAAACATACGAAATAATGCTCATATCACTCATCATCAGGGAAATGCAAATCAAAGCCACAGTGAGATACACCTCACATCTGTCAGAATGGTTAAAATAAAAAAGACAGGAAATAACAAGTGTTGGCAAAGATGTGGAGAAAAGGGAACCCTCGTGTATTGTTGGTGGAAATGTAATTTGGTACAGCCACTGTGGCAAACAGTATGGAGGTTTCCCAAAAAATTAATAATAAAAATACCATATGATACAATAATTACACTACTGGGTATTTACCCAAAAAATGAAATACTAATTCACAAAGATATATACATCCTTCCATCTACTGCAGCATTACTTACACTCACCAAAATATGGAAGCAACCTAAGTGTCCACTGACGTAATCCTTTAAAAAGTGAAGGTATCTTCAACCAAACTTCAAGTAAAAAATAAATAAAAGAAAGAAAAATTTAGAAAAAATCTTATTTCTGAAAAAAATTAAAGGTAATAGTGTAGAATTTTAGCTACATATAATCCTAATTCTAACCTTCTATTTCCCCAAAATCAGAAAGGTGTTTTGAGGTATTTGAGATAAGGCTTTATTGACTGCCCTTAGTGCCGTATATGGCCCCACAAAGCTTGTCTCTGTATTTAATATAAATATTACAAAAGAACATTGTAAATTATAAATTACTAGAAACAGTTATTATCACAAAAAGATAGAAGATTCCTCGATAAAATCCTTAAAAAAATTCCAGTAAGAGTACAAAACTTTCAAAGACAAATTACATTTCATTTTTAAAGTTACATTTCATTTTTCAGTTTGAGACCAATTTTAAAATGTTAGCAGTATTCTCCATATATGGTAAGATATCTTCCATTATGGAAAGAATCAGAGTCATTTATTGTTAAAGCAAAAGTACCATAATTATTTGTAATCCATATTACTTCCATAAATATTCGATTCTCTAGATCATGAGGTTTCATGAAAATAACCATTTCAAAAAATTGGAATTCATATTGTAATTCCAAATCAGTACTTACACATGTGCAAATGAAAAGCTGAATAAGTATTAAATTTAGCATGGGAACAGCATTTGGAATATCATTTCTACTACTCATTGTCTTGGTTGTGTTTTAAAATACGTATTAGATTTTACAGTTAAGTTCTTATATTTACTCTTCGCTAAATGTCAGTGATTTAAGAATGATTTCCCTCTAAAGATGCCAGATTTTCAAATACATTTTTAAAAACCGTGGTCTATTAAGCACATCTGTTTCCATCTCTAAAAATTGCTAATCTTTCTATCAGCAGTTCCTAGCCAGGCATGTATTTGCTTGTAACAGTTTCAGGCATCTAAAACAGAATTACATTTGTATTCAAAATTTTTTTATAGATGAGGAGCTACAGTGAAAGTGAAGGTCATTTATCATAATTTTTGAGGAATGGAGTAAAAAAGAGAATTCACATGAAGTTCCAAAGGATACATCATGACAAATTTCCAGACTGTCAATCAACTGAATAGAAACTTTGAATATTTTACACTTATAATTACTCTACAATGCCATCTTAAATGTACCACAAAATTCTTCTTGTTCTAATCTATGATAAAACAAAGTATACATAAAAATTACGTGACAAAGTATTTTTCCTTATTCAGTTTTTAAGTATTTTCAAATGTTCCACAATATTTTATAAAATAATTTAAACATATGTGCATATCACATCTCTTCAAAAAGGCTTTAAAGATTATCACAAATTCCATTTTTAGGGAGTAGAAAGAGATTTTAAAAAGTAATCTCATATAAATAAATCAAATAATGTTTTTTCTTTTTCTCTGTTAAAATTAACTTTCCATCATCTACAGTAAAACTTTTTATTAATTGTCACTTCCACTCAATGTTCAAATTTGTAGTCCATTGAACTGAAACATGTGCTCAAAGTTTAAATAGTTGAACAAATTTTTCACAACAATGTTGAGGTTTCCCCTGTTTCAAAACCTCTATAATTTTATCGAGTAAAAGGATCACATATGTACTAATACATATTTCTGTATGTGTATCAAATGTAGACCTATTTTACAGTGTAAAATGCTATATTGGTTTTATTTTTTCTCATCTGTAAAGCTTTGTTAAAGTAGACATGTTCCCACTTAATGTCCAAAATATCATCTTTGAATATAAAACATTAAACATTTAAAATATACATATCCTTTGTAAACCAACTCAAAACCATGCCTTTTTTCAAAAACAGTTGCTACATAAATGTTAAATTACTTGGAAAAAAAGCATTAAGAAACTAATGTTGTCAAGTCTGCAGTGTCCACTAGTGGCAAGAGAGAGTAAATGCACATTTATTTTAAATTTAAAACTCATTCTATCTTCAGTATTAGTTTTCTCAATCAAATTTAGAGCCCATTAAATTATAGGGGCAAATATACATACACTCTAAATATATATAATTCTTGTATTCTGAACTGTTTTCCTGTATAACATTAATTTACTGTCCTTGTTCACACTCAGAGACATCATGTTCAGTTAGGTACCTGTGAATATAAATGCTATGAATCCGTATATAAATGCATGTGTATATGTACACACACATACATTGTGTACACATATATACATATACCGAAAGCTTGAGCTAAAAACAAAACAACTCTGGCAATCTAACGTGAATCTATAAAGGAGAGGTAAACTTTATGTGGCTTGTTAGCTTTGTTTAATTTAGCCCTCATTGAGAAATGTTCTCAAACTAACCGTCTGTGGCTCTCACTGAAATGACCTTTTGTTAATAAATTATTTTTAAGCAGGAGATATTTGCTTAATAATATTAGGAAAAGCTCTCCCTCATTTTAAATCTCAGGGGTCCACTGTGTAACATAGCTGACTATTTCTGAGCCAGTGCATGATCATTACTATACTCCACGGACGTCAGAACGCCTACATATGACTCCTAAGTCAGGCTTATGCTGGCAACTAAGGTTCGTCATGTGAGTTCAACAAAGGTAATGACTCTAAACTTTACCACTTGCTGGAAACAAACCTGAAGCAACATTAATATGGGATTTCATAAACAAAGAGAAATACTGCTTACCACGTTTTTTAACAACGGATGGAATAGTGCTTTTGATTAAGGCACAATTACATACTTGATTTAGAGACTCACCTTCTTTTAGACAGCTGGTCAGCATACATATGCTTTGTATGCATGGATATATATGTGTGTGTGTGTGTAGATATATGCATGTAATATATAACGTATAATACATAGTATATAATTAATGTAATACATATATAAATAAACACCCAACTAAATGTTGACTCATTTGAAGCATTTGGCTTGTCATCATTTTGTCAGGATTTTTCTTTTCTTTGCTCATTATTCTATCCCACATGCTTACCTAGAACAATGCTTTGGTACACACAAGATGGGCAATTAATATTGTTTTAACAATGAATATTAATAAATCATTGAAATGGGAAAGGTTCGTGACAGAATTTTATTGATGAAAATGCGAAGGAAAAGTATAAAGGCAAGTCGCTGATCCTGAATAATCCATAAAGCCAATATGAAAAGAACCTAGGTGCACTTGAGATATATTGGTATTTTCATACTGCCACACAAAAGAATAAGATAAAATTGTTTATTATAAGTGCTATGGTATAATGACCTCTTTAGCATTCCCCTCACATGTGCCTGGAATGGATAGTTAATTGTGTAATGTTGATCATTAAAAATATGTGTTATTTAGAACAAGATTTCTTATGGGTTGAGTTTGACTGAGTTCACGAACATGTGAGTTAAAATATCCCTCTTGTGAAGGAAATTCAATTTTTTACTTTTCCTCTTGTCTATGGAGCTTTCTGCCTACTAGGTTACACATCTGAACAGAGAAAACTGTCAGTTTCATTTCTTCCTCTACATAGTATGCCTCCATACCTCTTTCAGACTTTTTGGCTTTGATTCTTTCAGTTCTTCATATTTCCATTTCCATACAGACAAAGCTGACTCCAGTCGTTCTATTTCTTTTTCCAAAGATGAGCGCATTCTAAATAAAGAATTAAAAGCAAAATAGACTTACAATTTAAAAATAATTTTAGGAACACATTCAATTTTTGATTTCCTATTTTCCTTATTTTTATACTTGTATATGACCTTTATAATCACAGGAAAACTTTCCTAGCTTATTAAAAATTACAAATATTGAATAAAACGGTTTAATTTGTTATTCTGTCAATTAGCATTAGAGTAGGTTAAACATATGACTTTGCCAGGATCAAAATATTTGACTTTCTACCTGCTTTCTCCTGTATTATTCATGCATTTCTCTCATTCTCTTACTCATATTGTTTCCCTCCTATATAAGGAAACAATATGAATATGAATATATATATATTTCTAATTTTAACATGGCTTTTATCCAACCTCATACTGTGACTATATATGAATGAAGAATCCTTTGATATGAAAGAGAATGCCAAGGAGTCTACATAATAATTTAAGAAATCAATCATTTACTGGGGATATAAAAATACTTTTTAAAAAATATTTGCAGTTTTGTTTTAATGAAGCAATTTCACTGGGATCTTTATTTAAAATAATTGAAATTAATTTATCCATTTGTACAACAAATGACAGAGTTAGGATTGAAATCCAGTCCTTTAATATCTCAATTATTGATTTTTGTGTATGCCCATATGTCTATCAGAGTGAGTCACTGAAAATAATTGTTTACTTCTGGTTGTAATTAGCATATATCGACCTTTGCAGATGGCCAATCCTCATCTGTGTGCTGCATCAGATTATTGTTAAAAAATGCTCAATCTCTTTTCTCTACTTCAATGGGCAGAGCTGCTTTCCCCAACCCTTGTTTCTAGGCTTTGACAATGGGATACTAGCAGATATGACAGACCTAGATGTTTGAAAAGAATCTGTGTGGTTGGGCTTCTTCTCTTATGTCTCAGCCATCACTGTAAAAAGAGTTTCCCTGAGGAAATGCTGTCCCCAAATAAAAACATAAAGCAGATCTGAGCCCAACCTTACTATGGAGACAAGCCGAGCTGGCCCACCCTTTTTGTATCCATACGGGCAAAATATATCACTGTTTTAGGCAACTGAATTTTATGGGTTGTGTGTGTGTGTGTTGTTCTGTTGAGTTTTTTTCTGCAGCTAAAGATAACTGACAGAAAACAATACTTAAAAGGGGAATGCTACAGGAAAAACGGTGATAAAACATAAGCAGCTGGAAAAATGGTGATATGTGTTATTTAGTGGTGAAACACATGACAAAATCATCACTTGCAGTGTTTTGGAAAATGGAAAATGCGCCTGACATCACCAATGGAATGCTAGTGGGCATGATGTGGCTGAGCCTTCCAAGTGTTTATGCAACTGGTTTTACCTTCTTGTATTTTGGCCACAGCAATGAGAAGTACATAGCAATGCAGACTCACTGCTCCCAGTGGGAGTGTGAGAGACAGGACCATAACCAGTCTTTCCTGCAGAGCCCAGTCTAGATCAATCAGCCTTTAGTTGCCTCAGAGAGGCCAGCTGAATAAAGTCTGATTGTTGTATACCACTGAGATTTTGTGGTTGTTTGTTACAACCTTTTTGTAATTATAATTAACCAATACACACACTTGGGTCTATTTTAGTGATAATGTCACTAGAAGGAACTTAGAAACATATTCACACATCTAGAAGATGCACCCAGAATCAAAATTGAATACTATTTACATATTTATGAGAAATATGAATATTCCAGGTAGCGATACTATGAAAATAATTTAAAGTAGAATTAGGTCATAAATATATTAGTTTAATCCAATCAATGGATAAACAGCTTATTAAAAAGTTATATAATTATATTGGCATGAACCAAGCCATAGAGTTGAAGAGAACATGTGAGAATTAAGTTTAACCTCAGAAGACTCAGGTTGCAAAAACACCAGCACCATTTATGACTATAATTTTGAATGCCTTATTAACAGTAAGTATATTAAAACTAACAAACAAAAGGGCTTGATATAAAAGTCTATGTTCTATGAACACTGTCTATGAATGTCCACAGCTCCAGATTAACAACCTCAGCCCCAAATCCTGATAGATAAGCAGACCCAGCCAGCTAATGACACCCAAGTTACTTACCAAGAAATTATTTTTATCCTGAGTGACTATGTTTGGGATTTCAAGAAGAATGGGATTAAGTATATAAATAATGAACAAATTGCCAAATACTAATATTTGGTGTCACACTTAAACAGAACATGTAAAAATCTTGTACATTAAGATATGTTATATATTTGGCATTTGGATAATTTTAAGGTTTTTGGATGATTAGGCACGTTTGAATATTTAAAAGAAATTGCGTATTGACTTAGACTTGTAAATTTAAGTTGCAAAATATAAGAAAATTTCACTAAGTTTACACTTCATTGGAATGTTTAAGAGTCACCATATTTATAATTTTAATTTACTAGAGTTGCATGAAAAGAACATGGGAATCTTTTTTTGTCAGGGATTGAAAATTTTAAAAAGGAAAAGGAATATAGTAAATTAATAAAGTGATTTTATTAAAGGATATTAATTAACTACATTTGTGTAATAAGCACAATGAAAATTTACTTGAAAATTTGAGAAAAGTCTACATTTTAAAATTTACAAATTCAAGATCATACATGTTCAGAAATCACTATCAGTTTTTAACATTACACTTTAATAAATCAAATGATAATGTTAGCAAAAAAACTCACATTAACATAAAAATGATTTACTATTACTGTAGAATAAATGTTGATTCTCAAAAATGTCATCAAAAAGTACTGAGGTAAATACTCTTTCAAGAATTTTATAAGAGGTTCAAGAAGAACACTTCAAACTATATATTAATTAAACTTTTAATCTTAGTTATAGAGAAACATAGATGTATTCTAAAGATATAATTATATCTAGATTACACCTAGACTTAGAATAAGTAGTCAAAGCCAGTTCATGAAATAAAAATAATAGAATTTTGCCCAAGTGTATTAAAATAAAATAGATTCCTATTCCTTATTAAGGGCAAATTAGTAATATTTAAAAGAATATTATTTATCTCTTCAAGTATGCATCTTAAATGCAATAACTAATATTTATTAGTTTACTGAAATAAAATTATGTATTTTTATTACAAAAATGGCACAAGTTAGTCAGAGAAGTGAAAGGACAGGCAATTCATAAACACGTATTTGGTGGTAATGTGATGCTTGTATATTTTTATTTTTAGTATGGCTTCATGAAAAAAAAATTTGTGACTCTATGCAAGCAAGCACTGAGGACATTGCACACTTAAATTTATGCAGCAGAGGGCACTCCTAAATTCTTAATTTCTGGCCTAATCAATTTGCTGTATATTTTAGAGGAATTTTCAAAATTGATTAATTATACAGTTAAATTTATAATTGAAATTTAAATTATCATCGTATCATTTGAACTACAATAAGGCGACGGAAAAAAACTAATTTTACTCTAAAGAATAGTGCATATTTTATGCACTTCTTTTAAAAAATAATAAAGTTCAGCAAAAAAGTAGTATTTTTAATATGATGATGTAAACTTTTATAGATCTTATTGCTAAAATATATAACATTTGCAGAACTAAAAGATAAGGTGTGAACCAAAATGATTTTTATGGAAAGATATTATTATATTTCTATGCAATCTTTTGATACTTTGTTAACTGTCATGATCCCATAATAATTGAACATAAAATTTGGAAATATATATAGACAGGAAAATTAACCAAAATATTTTTCAGGGATGAAAATTTCTGAAACATTAATATTTGGGGATAAAATTAATCATTTTTTAACTGTTTCACTGTAAAATATCTAATAAGTATTTTCTTTAAGGTCTATTAATATCAAATGCTTTTGCCAGACAAAAACAAATTAACTTGTAATAACATCTAGATATCAATTTTTCTATTAGTTCAAACTCTAGAGTTAGTATCAAACTATAAATAAAAAATGTTTATGTCTTTAATCAGCAACAGATTTGTCATTTTGTGATTCTACTCGCAAGTAGTTACAATCATATCTTTGAGCATTTTCACCATCTTTCAGCAAATAGCCAAAGCCATATATATTTAATTTAATTAGAAAAGAGGTGAATTTAAAGAATATTATAAAGATCAGAGATGTTCAGAAGGATCAGAGACCAAGGCTCAGGGCAATCCAGGCAGGGACAAAGGACTACTCTCATGCCACAGAGCTGATCCTATGAAGACCCCACTGCCTATACACTTTCTTGGTATCAATTATGTGCCTGAGAAGTAAATATTTCAAATTAGCTAATTTAAGTAGTAAAGGATATTAATAGCTCAAAGAATCTTTTTGAGGAGATTCTGGGAAGATCCAGAGAAGCAAATGGGAAACCCGAACAGCCGGAAGTACCAAAGATGAGGCCATAGCAATCTTCCCATCAGCATTTCATTGCAGCCACCATTTAGGTACAGACATCACAGCATGACCTCAGTACCACCAACTCCAGACATGGCGATAGTTTCACTCAATACCAGAGACCACTGCTGCCTCCGGTATCAAGATGTAGCTACTACCACAGCCTTTCTCCTCACCAGGATGGATTCTGGGTGCTCTCTTCTTCTCGGGGCATTAGGTTCTGCTAAAAAGTCCAGGCGGCTACATCGGAAGAGTTGTTTCTATGTCAAGTGTCTGCACATTAGCTACAAGAGAAACTCAAGTTGAGACTTACTAGCAATTTTGTAGTCTATGCAGAGAAGCAGACTCCATCTCCTTAGGCAGGGGATTGCCCAAACGCAAAAGATACTACAGAGTGAAAAAACACTTGCAAAAGTACACAAAAAGTGATTTGAAATGGATTAAATATAAGACTGAAACTGTAAAACTTCTAGAAGAAAACTTTTTTTTGGATTTGGCACCAAAAGCACAGGCAACAAAAGCAAAAATAAATAAGTGGAAGTACGTAAAACCAAAAAGCTTCTGCACAGGAAAAGAAACAATCAACAAAATGAAAAGGCAACCTATGGAATGGAGAAAATATTTGGAAACCATATATCTGATAAGGGGTTAATATCCAAAATATAGAAGGAACCCATACAGCTCAATAGCAAAAACAAAACAAAACAAAAACAAAAAAGCCCCCAAACAAACAGAAAGAATGAGAAAGAGTAAACAGTTTTCCAAGAAGACATACACATGGCCAAGTATATGAATAGGTGCTTCACATCAGTAATCATCAGGGAAAAGCAAACCAAAACCTCAGTGAGCTATCACCTCACCATTTTAGAATGGCAATTGTCAGGGGCGCCTGAGTGGCTCAGTCATGAAGTGTCTGCCTTCGGCTCAGGTCATGGTCCCAGGGTCCTGGGATTGAGCCCTTCATCGGGCTCCCTGCTCAGTGGGAAGCCTGCTTCTCCCTCTCCCACTCCCCCTGCTTGTGTTCCCTCTCTCGCTGTGTCTCTCTCTGTCAAATAAATAAATAAAATCTTTAGAATGGCTATTATCAAAAAGACAAGCAATAACAAGTGTTGGTAAGAATGTAGTTAAAATGCCACTGTAAAGGAGAATGTAAATTGGTGCAGCCACTATGGAAAAAGATATGCATGTTCCTCAAAAAATTAAAAAAAAATTAAAAATAGAACTGTCATATGATCTAGCAATCCCACTTCTAGGTATATAGCCCAAGGAAAAGGAAATCAGTATCTCGAAGAGACTTTCATGTTCATTGCAGCATTATTCATAAAAGCCAAGATACAGAAGTAATCTAATTCTCCATCTATAAATGAATAGATACAGAAAATATGAGATGTGTGTGTTGTGTGTTTGTGTGTGTGTGTACATATGTAGGACATTACGCCAAGTGAAATAAGCCAGACACAGAATGACAAATATTGTATCATTTCATTTATATGCACAATCTTAAAAAGTTGAACTCATAGTAACAGAGAATAGAATGGTGAGCGCCAGGGGCTGGGAAGTGGGGAGACATCAGTCAAAGGGTCCAAACTTTCAGTTATAGAGTAAGCTCTGGGAATCTAATGTACAGCATGATGACTATAGCTAACTATACCGTATACTTGAAATTTGCTAAGGGGGTAGATCGTAAGTGGTCTCACCACACACACAAATTATTAATGGTGTTAAGTGAAGGAGTGTTAATTAGCTTGATTGTGGTACTCACTTCACAGTGTATACCAAAACATCACGTGTGTTTGTCAGGATGAGCATGGGTGACGTATGGAACTGCTGAACCACTGTATCATACAAGAGCAACTAATGCAATACTGTATGTTAACTAACTGGAATTAAAATAAAAACTTAAAAAAAAACACCCAAAACCCATCACATTGTACAACGTAAAAATACACAAATTTTATTTCTCAGTTATACTTCAAAAAGCTAGAAAAATATAAAGGAATACAAACCATAAACTACTTTTCTAAAAAGACAAAGGTTCACCACATATCCCATTAGTGATAGTGAATAAATAAGTAGGCCTGACTGTCTCATCTTTAATAATATTACTTTAAATAATATTAACTAGACTTGCACGCCAATTTGTTCATTGTGTTCATTGAAGAATATATATATATTCCCATCAAGATTTTAAGTCTCCTTTTATCGAGAAAAAACACGCCATTTAATGAAGCAAAGCAAAATAATTGAAGCATGCTACTTCTCTTCTATAGAAAATAAACTAAGAAATAAAATTGAGGGGGGGGATTAAAGCTCTGCTTAAATGATGTGGAACAAACACTTTCTAAGGGATACAGGTGCCATCTGCAGTTTAATTTGAGAACTGGTTCTAAATGGTAAAATATTCATTAATTCATCTTTACTTAAGATCTCATATTGCCCAGGTTCCTCCCCCTAAATGTCTAGGTATGCCTCGCTCTGTCAGAGGATCAGATTCCCCTCCTCACCTCACCTTTTCTACCTAGGAAGTCTTTATCTAAGAGATCAAAAATATATAAATTCTCAATACACGAGGAACTTCTAGATACTGGAAAATTATTTTTCATAAAACTGATCAGCACTGAGAATACAAATAATATAATAAAGTTTACTGTTTTGATAAGGAGGTTCTCACCAGTGACAATGGTGGAAAGGATCCCCTGAGTTCTCCTGGCTGAATCCTGTGCTCTAGTCAAGAGAATTTTCCCACTAGCTGGGAACAGAAAAAATTACATTCACATGTTCTCAACTCTGGCCCATCCACATGCTGAGATTCCAGGAGGAAGTTTTAAAAAGTTAGACAGATTTATTGCAACAGTATATATCCTTGGGAAACATTCTCTGGTGACAGAAAAAAGGCTTTGTGATTGCCTCGTCTGGACTGCATGCTGATGCTGATTCATGGACACATAACACCCATGGGACTGTTTATTAAAGAGAAGAGTGAGGAGACAAAGTGGAATCAGAGGTCTCCTTTCCCCCTTATTTTCTGGCCTGACTATGGTTTATATGTTGAAGTCCCAGTGAATTGGAGAATTTACTTACTATAGGGATTGTTAATTTATTCCCAGGGAGTCAAATTTAATGTGTGTGTGAGTGTCTGAGTGGGAGTGTAGAGATACACATGTGTATCATTAAAACTGGCACCTCGGGGAGTTTACATGTAGGAAGGAACAGCTTCATATGGTTCTACTACATTATGTCAGGGAAGTTAACACTGTGAGTGGGTGTGAGAGAAGTCTATAACTACTAAAAAGTTAAATCCTTCAAGAAATAAAACACAGAGGTTAGAACTTGACTGCGACTTACAGTTCCAAATGAATTTTTTTTTTAAAGATTTTGTTTATTTGATAAAGAGAGAGACACAGCGAGAGAGGAAACACAAGCAGGCAGAGGGAGAGGGAGAAGCAGGCTTCCCGCTGAGCAGGGAGCCCTATGTGGGGCTCAATCCCAGGACCCTGGGATCATGACCTGAGCCGAAGGCAGACGCTTAACGACTGAGCCACCCAGGCATCCCTGAAATTAATTTTTAATATGGGTACAGGCCTAAAAATTAATTCAATTTTTTCTCCTTCCACTGATGTCGATTACCTATATTTGGAATTTATATTTGATGGTAGAATAACATATATTTATTATATACACAGGAATATTATTACAATCTATTGTATTATGATTGGATTATCACAATCAATTCATATGGTGAGGTATAGACAAAGCATCTGAAAAAGGGAATTAGTGGTGGGAATAAATTTCAGAGGGACTAATGAGAAATTTCTGGCTAACAGATAAAGAATGGCATATAAAGGGCTTACACTACCTGCGAAAGGTTTGTGGGCATGTTATCATTATTCCAATCCATTTAAACCAGGAAAATTGAAACCATTATATAATTATATTCATACTTATTTTTTCCCATTTTTTTCTGCCCAATTAAGAGTCTTATAAGTAAAGAGATGGAAAAATAATGATTTTCAGATTTGGGTACCATATTTTAAAGTGTATCAAATATTCCACAATGCTAATAACTGTCTAAGGTGAAGAATTAACAAAAAAATCATACTGAGTAATTCACACTAGTAGTCACTTTCCCGGACATTATTCATGTTTGATCCTCACAAGAATTCAGTGAAGAAGGCAGAAGTGATGCTATATGACTTTGAGTCAAGGTCATTAAAACGCCATATATTTCTCTTTGTACCCTTAAGATGTTTGCTTTCAACCAAGCCACTACGCTGTGAGGAGTCAAAGTGGCCACAAGGATAGGACACCTGCAGGTATTCGGACTAGGACTCCAAGGGAGAACCAAGCAACTGCCAGATATGCGAGTAAGTGAGGTGGCTTCAGATGATTGTGGCCTCCAGCCTTCAAGTCATCCCCAGCCTTGAGCCATCCCAGCTGAAGTCACATGTAGTGAGAGATGAGTTGTCCAAAGAAAGCCATGCTCAAGCTTCATGAACAGAATGAATGGTGATTGTTGTTTCAACACTAACCACTGTGTGGGAAGTTTTGTTATAAAACAATCGATAACTGGAATATAGGTACCACTATCCATATTTTTACAAAGGAGACAACAGCAGTCTCGGCTAACCCAGTATCATGTAGCTGAATATGTATGTCAGAACCAAGGAGAATATCCAGGTCATTTAATCTCAAGTCTAGTGCTCTTTGCTCTATACCACAAATGATCAATGAATAAAGCATGTTTTTCTGCAATCAATAACTCACAAATTGTGAATTGTTCCTTATAAATATTGACATATTTTTTCATTTTTATTGACTTGCTGAAGTCTACTAACGCTGTAAAAATTAGAAAATCCACTGGCTATTCTAGCCATATACATTAGTGATTATAATTAAGGTGAATCTGCCAGAGATGATGAGAACAAGGCTATAATAAAAGAATGATAGAAACTAAAAACTAACAATCTATAAATTACTCTTCAAAATTTAAAAATTGACTTGTTTTGTCATTGTTTCTGGAGATTTCCTCTGATCCTTTCTTATCTTTGTCCCTTTTCGTCTCTCCTTAACACTCAAGAGTCCGCTTTAATATTTCTTGCAGGGCTGGTTTAGTGGTCATGAGCTTCTTTAGTTTTTGTCTGGGAAACTCTTTATCTTTCCTTACATTCTGGTGATAGCTTTTCTGGATAGAGTATCTTGGCTGCAGATTCTTCCCATTCAGCACTTTGAATATATCATGCCACTCCCTTCTGGCTTGCCAAGTTTGTTGAGAAGTCTCCAGCTAGCCTTATGGGTTTTCCCTTGTAAGTTAAGGACTTCTTTTGTCTTGCTGCTTTTAATATTTTTTCATCATTATATTTTGCAAATGTAATTACAATATGTCTTGGTGTTGGCCTGCTTTTGTTGATTTTCATGGGAGCTCTCTGTGCCTCCTGGATCTGGATGACTGTTTCCTTCCCCAGATTAGGGAAGTTTTCCACTATTATTTCTTGAAATAAATTTTCTGTTCCATTTTCTTTCTCTTCTTCTTTTGGGACTCCAATAATATGAGTATTACCACATTTGATAGAGTCACTGATTCCCTAAGTCTATTCTCATGTTGTATAATTCTTCTTTCTCTCTCTTGTTCAGCCTCATTATTTTCCATTATTTTGTCTTCTAGGTCACTAATTCATTCCTCTGCTTTTTCCAGCCTGTTGTTCATGGCATCATGCCTGTTTCCAATCTCATTTATTGCATTCTTCATCTCTGATTCTTTTTTAATTCTTTTATCTCTGTTGTAAGGGTCCAAACGGCAATAAATACATATCTATCAATAATAGCTTTCAATGTAAATGGAATAAACGCTCCAATCAAAAGACACAGGGTGTCAGAATAGATTAAAAAAACAAAACCCATCTATATGCTGCCTATAAGAGACTCATTTTAGACGTAAAGACACCTGCAGATTGAAAGTGACGGGATAGAGAAATATTTATCATGCAAATGGATGTCAAAAGAAAGTCAGAGTAGCAATACTTATATTGGGCAAACTAGAATTTTTTTATTCTTTTTTTTTTTTTTTTTTTTTAAAGATTTTATTTATTTATTTGATAGACAGAGAATGAGAGACAGAGAGCATGAGAGGGAGGAGGGTCAGAGGGAGAAGCAGACTCCCTGCCGAGCAGGGAGCCCGATGCGGGACTCGATCCTGGGACTCCAGGATCATGACCTGAGCCGAAGGCAGTCGCTTAACCAACTGAGCCACCCAGGCGCCCGAGAATTTTTTTATTCTTGTATTGTTTTTGTCCTGCATTGGTATCAGGGTAGTAATGGCCTCATGGAATGATTTTGAATATATTTCCTCTATTCCTAGGGGAATTATTTGTAAGATTTGTGAGATTTTGATAAAATTGTCATTAATTTTTTTTTTTTTTTAAATTTTTGGTAGAATTCACCAATGAAACCATGTGGTCTTTGGCTTTTCTGTGTTGGGAGATTTTTGATTCCTAATTCAACTTTCATTCTTGTTATTGGTCTAAGAAGATTTCCTACTTCATGGATTCAAGATTCATGATTCAATATTGGTAACTTGTGCATTTTTAGGAATTATCTGGGTTTTTTTTCTAAGTTTGCTTATGGTAACATTTTATCACATTCTATATTTCTGTGGTTATCTGTTGTATTATTTTCTTCTCCATTTCTTTTTGGTTTTTGAATCTTCTCTCTTTTTTCTTAGTTAAAGCATTGCCAATTTTGTTTATTTTTTTTTTAAAATTGGTCACTACTTTTCAATGTTATGTTACTATTTATTCTGGTCTCTATTTTATTTAATTCTGATTTTTCTTTGTTATTTTCTTCCTCTACTAAATTTCAGCTAAGTTCCTTCCTTTTTCTAGTTCCTTGTGGTGTAACATTGTTTATTTGAACTTTTTTTCTTAAAGCAGCATTTATAGCATAAATTTCATTCTAACATCTGCTTTTGCTGCATCCCACAGATTTTAGAATATTGTGTTTTCTTTTTCTTATGTATTGAGACATATTTTGATTTGCTGTTGGATTTCCTATTTGGCCCACTGCCTTTGCAGTAGTGTGTGATTTAATATTTACATATTAAATATTTGATATTTTAAAAAATTCAAAAAATGAATATAAATCAAACTCATTTTTTAAATATTAGTACTTAATGACTAATCATGGGTCAATTATCAAATGGCCTGTTTGTTAGACTTAACTTAAATAAGTTTGAAAATCAGACTTGGTTAAAGGAGACAATGATTAACACTTACTCTCTTTCTTTCCATAAAATTTTTTGGAACTCATCCAGATGAACTTGCAAAGCTGAAATTTCAGGCACTTCACTCTCCAAAGGCAGGGTCATTGCCTGCAGTCTTAATGCAGATTTCAGTGTACAGCTGTCAGAACCACTATTCTTGAATGAATCAGGAGAGTTAAGATTGAGTTTCATCTCCTCATTTAATCTTAACTGGTCAATAATCAAAACTTCTTCCTGAAAAGAAAAAAAAAAATAAAACAACTATTGTTAATTTTTTAAGTCCAGTGCAGAAAAATCATGAAGAAAACATATTTTTGGAAGGAAATAAATGTTATGATTCAGCATCAAATTCCTATTTTCATTTCTTTATCAGTCTGTAAGAGGTATATGACTGAACTTTAACTTGCATTCCTCAAGATTTTTTTTTCTTCTATGTCCTACATTATAGTGAAATACATTTCAGTCTTTGAAAATTTTTAATTGACAATGGAATCTAGGTTATATAGACCATAAATCCCATACATCATAGAAAGACTTAAAATTTTAGATGGAATTATAGAGGAGCAAGATATGCTTTATACTTTTAGAGGTGGAATTAAGTAGAAAGGAGTAACAATAATAACTGATATTATTTAAAGAGATAAAATGAACTCCTAAAGTTTCTGAAAGTATGTTCCATGGGTTGTTAACAGTATTTACCAGGTTAAAAAAAATGGATAAATAATATTATGAACTGCTATATAAAATAAAGTTTTAAAAAAGTTTATTTTATGCAGAATTCTCAAAAACTTCAAGATTCCAATAATACCAAGAAATTTCAAGAGTGGATAATGTGAAGCATTCCATAAAGGTATTTGCTGATGGTACCCATTTTACAGGAATTAATTGTGAGGCCAAAGTCCCAAATCTTGGGTAATGTTTAAACTACTGTAAGAATAATTTATTATTATTGTCATAATTAGGGTAAATGGAGAGAAATCTCTCTAAATAATTTATTTTCACATAAAAAAATGCTGAGTTACTTTTTCTTAAAACTATTACTAAGATCAATAATATGGGCTACTGAATTGTGTCTTACCCTGCCCCCAGTACGTTAGAATGACACTGTATTTGGTGTAGGGTCTTTAAAGAGGTCATCAAGTTAAAATGAGGTCATGATGGTGGGCCTAGAGATGGTTTCTCTACAAGGAAATTTGGAGATAAACACAGAGAAAAGATGATGTGAAGACAGGGTGAAGATGACCATTTCTAGGCCAAGGAGAGGTCTCCAGAGAAACCAAACCTGCCAATACCTTGATCTCACACTTCTAGCCTCTAGAACTATGAGAAAATAAATTTCTGTTGCTGAAGCCACCCACTCTGTGGTACCTAGTTATGGCAGCCCAAGCAAACAAATGTAGTCACCACTGGGTTTGTCATTTTCCCTTTCCTCCCCAATACTGTATACGGCATTCAAATATGATCAGAATCTCTGGATTCTTCTGCTGAGTTCTTCTCTTACCTTACTATCTGTGTTGTCCTTTGTAGGGAATTCTCTTCTCACCAGACATTCTCTGATAGACTTACATGTTTGTGAACCAATTTGAAACTGGTCTCCTGGTGCAGAGGGCACTTCTATGAAACTAGGATGCTTCAGGTCCTGGGTGGTTTCTAACACCTTTTGATGTGGCAAACTTTGTTTCTTTTTCAATGCACTCAATTCTTTCATTGTCATCTCTAATTTTATTCTCAGCTGTCTTCCCTCCTCCCTGGCGCTGTTCCTTTCGGCCCGAACTTTGCCCCACTTTTCTCTCCAACTGGCAGTGCAGTCTGACCACCACCGCATGGTCTTCTCCATCTGGGCAGCTCTGGCCTTGACTTCCTCAAGTTCCCGCAGGCGAAGCTCTTCACAAATATTCCACTCATTGGTGTTGCATGAGGGCACACAGACGTTGTGAGCAGCATGGGATTGCCACCCCTGAAGTGGCGAACAGGAATGACAAGTGTCCCTGGGGGAGGAAGCAGGTGCTACCATGTCACAAGGTGGTTTTATTGATGACTGCGGCATCTGGAAGATTTGTGTTTCCTCAATTAACTGATGGATGGGATCTAAATTCATATTTATCTTTTCAGGTCTAAGAAAAGACAGAGAACATAATTAACATTTGAGTTTCCCTTTCAATTTTAACAGCAAGACCTACATTTGAAAAACAAGGTTGATGAAAACAATGTATCTTTAAATATTGCATATTTTCCTTTCCACTGTAACTAAAAGTATGGAAGAACTTATGCATTTGTAATTATCCTCAAAAAAACAGAAATTGATATTACATTTTGCCAAATGAATACAAATAAAAATATAAAGATGCAATTGGGGATAGCATATGACATATAACAAATCCAATTCTTTTCAGGTAATATTTACTATAATATATATTGTCCATTAACTACTCAGTGATCCTCTTTTCCCTGCTAACTCAAGCACAACCTGTTTAAGTGGAAGGCGGAATCTACTGATCTCTGGGAGCATAAGCCCCTATTCTAATCCCAGGGGCTAAATCCTAATTGGTCTAACTCTTCCACGATGGCCTCCACTTCACTGACTATTCACTAGTCTCAAGTCAGCACAGTAACTGGTTCTGGCTGAGATTTCAGGGGAAATCTGCTGGGAAAGTTTCCCAACTGAAAAACATGAAAAAAATCACAAGATGAGAACCTCTTTTCTTCTGCTTTCTTCCTGCCTAAACCAAGACATGATTCTGGAAGAAGACAAGTGTAACAGCCACCGTAAAATATTTAAAATGGTGGAACAGAAAGAGGAAAAGAGCCTGACTTAATGATTGAGTTGCGGCATGAAATCTAGAATGCATACCTCTGGTTTTCTTGCCATGTGAGAATGATTACCTAACTTTATTTAAGGTGTGGTTGTTGAGTTTTCTGTCACTTGCAGTCAAAATGACATCAGACTGATACATGAATTATTTTCATCCCATGGTTAATATTATGATAAATTTAAGAAAATATATTATGAATAAGACATGGTGTTTATCTTAAAGATTTTGTAGTTCAGTGGATGAGACAAGCACATAAAAATTAAAAATACATATTCACACTGTAAAATACATTTATTTATTCCGTCAATCTTCTTTAGTACATATTATGTGTCAAGTCAGTGCTAAGTTGCTAAGGTATGTAGGAGGTACGGTAAGGAGCACTGCTCAAGAAGTGATGAGCTGTCTCCTAGAAACGAAGAGGCTTCCCGGCATAGATAACTCTGAGGAGTCTTAGCAATTTCAAAGCTTTGTAAAGGAATTACAAGCCACTTTCCATATAAATAACAAAGACTAATTGGTAAAAGCAGACCTACTTATCAGTATGTATACCCATTACTTTATTCAACATAGCTATATCGATGACATCAAGTAGACCCTTTTCTTTAAAATAAACACTTAAAACATGCAGGTTAATCTGCAAATTAATAAAGTTCTGTGGTTTTATAAGATTACCCATTTTTACTATCAAATAAGATTTACTGGTATAAATAGCACTTAATGTACATGACATTAATTCCTCTCATTTTTTATTTGCTTTTATACAGTTACAAATCATAAACGGTCTCCTTACGAACCATCCATTTAATTAACTGAAGGGGTTTCATTATACTAACAACTTAAAAAATGAGGGTTTTTCTCTTTTTAAGATTTATTTATTTATTTATTTTAGAGAGAAGGAGAACACAAATGGGGGGAGGGGCAGAAGAAGAGGGAGAGAGAGAATTCTCAAGCAGACTGCCCTCTGGGCACAGAGCCTGGTATGGGGCTTGATCCCAGGACCCTGAGATCATGACCTGAGTCAAAATCAAAGAGTCGGCTGCTTAACCGACTGAGCCACCCAGGCGCCCCCAGAATAAATCTTTATATGCTAACTTACAAAATAAGTCTTCACTGAAAAAAAAAAAAAAAAAAATCAAATGTACATCACTTTCGAGTTGTAAGAAAAAACACATTTTAACAAGTGTTCTGTAGAGGTGCCAAACCAATTCACTCCTTATTATAACACTTATAATAATGTAGATTCATGGTTGTAATTATTTTTGTTAGCATTGGTACATGTCCAAGCGCATTTGAATTAGTGCTGATTTGGAGCAATTGTTCCCTACATTTACTGCAATTCAGAGGGCAATGATAATATAGCTGGCCAAATTTCTAGGACCATTAGTAAACCGAGACAAATATTAAAAAGAAAATAAGGAACTCTTAGAAGCACACCATGTATTTTATGTATATGTTCACATATAATTATACCTATATATGTGTGTGTATATATATATATGTATATATTCATTATTCACTATTTAGTGATATTTCTGATATTTCCTTTGACTGGAATTCCAAAATAAAAACAGAAAACTTATTTTATCATATTAAATTTAAATTTATCCTTGCCATTTTTCAAAATAAATCAGTATCATAAAATTATAATGTCTTTAAAAATGTTTCATTAACTTTTATTTCACTATTGTTTTGAAGACTCTATAATTGGATTCTGGTATGTGGAGACCTTGCCTACCAATTAACTATGGATTTTTTCACATCTGACTAAACAAAATTGAGTTGGGTTTAATCATTCAGTCCTTGAACTTGAATAGTTTTTCCTGTTCTAAAGTGTTTCTCAAGCAAGTGTAAATGGGTTCCTCATGTTTTATTTCAATGACTGTGAAAGTATTTGTCAGTGGTTATAGCACAAAGCTTTTGATCCATGAGAAAATATTTTAATGCTATTGACTCTTTGGTTTCTTACTCTGAATTTTGCATTGTCCTTACCACAAAAAGGAGAGAGGGGGCACAAGGAAACTCTTGAAGGTGGTGGATATATTTATTACTTTGATTGTGGTGATGGGCTCACAGGTGCATGTCTACGCTCTAACTCATCAAATTATATACATTAAATATGTGCAATATTTTGTATCTACTACACTTCAATAAAGCATTAAAATGTTCATAAAATCAGGCTACCCTGATGACTGCAAGTATTTTTAATGTCGTACATAACCAAATAAATGAAATATGATGGGTCTACTCTATAAATACTACTACTAAACATTATTTTTCATGAAAGAGAAGTTTAATGTGTAAGACATTGAGTTCCAGATTATATTGATTCAAGCTCTGATTCTGTCACTTCCCACATAGATGGATCTTGGACAAATTACATAAATTGCCTTTGACTCATTATCCTTATCTGTAAGGGAAGACAGAAATATCATTGTACTTCAGTTAGTTCTTGTGACCATTAAATGGAAAAATGCCGCAGACTGGCTGGCCCAGGCTGTCTCTTAGGCAAGGTGACAGTTTTCTTCAGTGTTATACAAGTCATTAATATATCACTTTGGACTACTGTATCATTTTTCTTCAGTTTCTTTTCTCTCTTTTAAAAGAGAGATGGTATACTTAAAAAAAACAAGGATAGCAACAGATAAATGAGATTTACCAAAAAGCTCTTCATTTCATGTAATAAAGGTATAATCAATTTCTATATCATATTCATATTATTCAGTGAAATAGCCAGTGCTACTATTATCTCCATATTATCTCCAGTGAAATAGTCAGTGCTACTATTATCTCCATCCTAGAAGAAACCAAGGCTTAGGGATCTAACATAACCAGCCCAAGTCATACACTTAGAAGGGGCCGACCCAGTTTGGGAATTAAGGAAATCTGAATCCAGAGCCACTGCCTCCCCGTATCAAAAGCCTGCAACTTCAAAATACCTATATTCACAATAGTAAAATCATCTTTTAGGTTATTTCAGAAATATATTTGGCAGATTTCCATTTTGGCTATGTTTATGCTCCAATATCTCCCACTAAATCACACCACAATTAGTCAAGTGATCCTGATATTGTGCTTTGAGTGAATTTCATCTCATCATAGCCTAAACGAACTGCAAGTTTGGGGCTCGTAAATCCCCACAGCCTCCTCTCTGTCATCCTGCTTCCATGCCCCTTGCTTCGGTCACCCTGATGTGTCCATTCCCTGCACAAACCTCCCCTCAACTTTCTCCTTTGAGTGATCAGATTGCTAAGCAAGAGACTTTCCCCTCTCTCCTCATGCTCACCTCCCCTTGGTTTCTCATCCTTCAGGTTATCAGTTAGTGGGACCTATGCTTGACTCTTTCCATCCCTTACAGGCCTGACATCTGAACAGAAAGTTTACATTGGGCTTCTTCCGTGATACTGAATAAAACAGACATGGACTCTGCCATCTGGGGACCTTGTTAATAACCAAAAGCAATAAATCAAACTAAGACTCACAAAGTTTAACTCTCTTTGAAAGAAATAAACAGTGTATTGTGATTCAACACATACCTATATACTTAAAGAAGTCTCTCTGAAGTGACAGATGTCTTATGTATTATCTGAAGAATGAGGTGGACCAGAAATAAAAGCATTTTTGGCAGAAGTTATACTACCAGGGCAGGATCAAATAGGGTCCAAAGGGATTTTTGTTTTTATTGTTTATACTTATTGCTTTCCATTAACCTATAGGAAATGAATTCTAAATGAAACCCTTCTTGGATTTTTTTTCCCTAAGAAGCAAAGGACCGCTAATGCACACACAATAATGTTAATAAAAGCCATAAGCAAAGGGTAAATAGATTAATACAGATTCAAAACATAGTGCTAAGGAACAGTTGTTACTTTAGATATGATGCCATACACTCTGATCAAACGTGAAAAAGAAAAATCAGTTTTTAATATTCAGAAAAGTAAAACACCGTACTGTATTTTAAAGTGTGGCCCATTATACATGCCCATGTGATTAGCATAATAAAAATGTGTATACTGTATGGGTCTAAAGCAGAAAAAAAATATATTCTTAGGAAAGTTTTGCAAGAGAACACTAAATAGGAAATATAAGACTCCAGTTGTAACAGGAAGGTAAGTGAACAATTACAGCGAACGGCGAGATCACACCACTGCAGGAAAGCTCAGGTTCTGCCCATGAGTAAGTATTATATTTAAAAAAAAATCCATACACTGTGGCAAATTACACAGGCAGTTATAGTCTATATTTGCCCTGAATGTGAGATTTTGGAACCATATTGAGCCAGAAAATACTTGCACAAAAAGGCAAGTAAATAATATAAAATAAATTTGTATGTTATTTAAAGTTTGGATACTGTTTTTGTTTTTCAAAAGCCTTGTAGTAAAAGCATAAATGACATTTTAAAACACATATATTTATGTTTCCTATCAGTCATTATCGAATTATAAATTGCATTATCTAATCAATTAGAAATTAACTTTATTTTAAAGAATTAGCATGGAATTCATATAATAAGCCCCACCCTTTTCTTAGCTGACTCTTCCCTGCTTCCTAAGTCTTTAACCTCTTACTCTTCCCCAGTGTTGTTGAAGCCATGTGTGATGCTTCTTTAGTCTAGGTTTTCAGTAAAAAATTATTTGAGAAAAATAATATATTTCTTAGATAATGCTCAATGGTAAAAAATTAACTCCATTTCTTTAAAAAAATCTATTTCAGAATAATTCCTCCACATATCTTGATGTCATTACTACCATTCCCAGACAATAACAATGTCTTCTATGCTTTAAGAAGAAAACAAAAACAAAAACAAACAAAGCCCATAAAAAAAAAAACATTTAAAATAAAAACCTTATAAGGTCAGACATAGAAAGTGATCAGTTTTACTTCTTCGGAATATGAATAGAGGAATAAAGATCCAAAAATCCACAATCCATTTCCATTTTATAAAATGCCAATGTATCACTTGTAATGAAGCTTGGAAAATGAAAATTTCTTTTTTCTGGCAGGCTGATCATCTTGAAGTTCTTATAATGCTTTGCCTGCCAATTACCAATTTAGGTTCAGATCATTTAGAATTTCTTGGAGGATAAAACATAATTTAACTACTCCTATGTAAACTTAGGGTATCAATCAGGTTTGGGCAAGTTCTGTTTTAAAATATTCCTGAAATGTCTCACCAGTGAACAAATATTGCGACATAAAGATATTTTATCTAAGATTTGAATTTATAGCTTAAATATGTTTCTTCTAACAATATATACAAAACCTATGTTACTTATTACCTATTTGCATGGAAGCCTGACACTTGTTGAATTCCTTGGCATTTCCTAATATTTATGTTTAAATTTCAAGGTTTCAGTGAACAAAACCACAAATGATCCCAATTTTCTCATGCAATCTAATCCAACTTAATAGCGCCAAATAAATAAACCAAAATATCTGTTGAGAACTATGCCAAAAATGAAATTAGTATTAGCTGTGGAACTATAAAGCCCTGCTGAATCTGATTTTCATATAAGAATAATCTTGCTACTATTTCCAGGTGGCTAACAGTCAGAGTGCACGTTTTATTGGAAAGAGCACTGAAAAAATGTGGTCATGTCGAAGATCCTACCACTTTCCAAAGTTGGACAGGTGACCCTGAATCTGGAATATGCATCATTATGTAAATACCACTTTGTATAATTTCATAAAAATTAAAGAATGTAGAGGACAATGTAACTATGCCCATAAATATTAGTTAAAAAATAAAAATAAAATCCTGAAGAGCAAAAAGCCAATAACTCAAAATTGATTGTTATTAATTTATAATGTGAAAGTGAATTACCCTACAAAATAATTCCTATCACAGTTTCACAACAAACCAGGTACTGCTAAAAAAGAGGGGTTATGCTTTCCATTTTTTGTTATTTAAAAGTTATTTGTTAAAATTATAGATTTTCTTTAATATTGGATCCATCAACATTTTCCAGTATTTATGTCCATTTCAGGGTTTGAAACCACCAACTATTCCAGTTTTCCTATGCATTTCCTAAGCAAAATTCCTACATCATTTACCCCATTCACACTTGTTCCTGAAGAATGTATGAGGCTAACTCAGAAATTCTTCATAAATCTGGTTACACTTTGCCCTAAGCAAGAGAAAGCCCTTTCCTGTCAATATGATTCAGTAATATTTTCTCACACCCATTTGACGGAATGTGCGTAGCTGCCAACTACTCTGTTCGCTGACTGGAAAGTTTTCACAGGCTTAATAATGAAGTTTGGAGAATTCAGTCCAAATGATTGTCACGTTTACTTTTGAAATGCAGTTATAAAAATTTTTAATTAAAAAAACTCTTCTTAAAGTCTGTTTCATTTCCCCAATTGTACATTCTTTATATTAATAAACCAAATTGGCTAAAATGTATCCCACATCTAAAAGCTAAGAGAAATAACTGGAATCAGAAGCAGAAATGTTATAATGTATGTGAGCCATACCTATGCAAAATATTTCCAAATACTTTGCTTCATTCACTCTTACTTCTTACTAAAGCAAAGCAACAGTCACATAAAAGCATGCAAGATATTATTTGGTAAGCTTTATTTCTTATGTATGATCTGGAATTTAATTTTCAGGGTAAAGAGCTATGACCATATTGGTGGCAGAGATTAAAATTCATCCTTTGAATTATAAATCAGATCAAAGAAGTCTTTAAAAAGCTCAACTCCCCCAAATTACAAGATTACTGATTCATCAAAAGTTATAGAGAACATCTATAAGAGATGGGGCAAGGTAAATTTTTTTTCTGGACAAGATGAGATTTTAGAAACCCACACTCCAGAGTTCAAGACTTGGAAGCCCTCAGATTTGTAGCTACTCCCTGTCAAGGGCTACTGAGGGCCTAGTATCCAAAATAATTTGCCAGAGTAATCTTCAGAAGTTTCAAATATACTACCCAAGAAGTTGTGTAGGATTGTCGTCCTTGTCTTTTTTTTTTTTTAAGATTTTATTTATATATTTGGGGGGGGAGAGCATGCGCAGGAGCGGGGGGTGGGGTGGTGAGGGCAGAGGCAGAGAGAGAAGCAGACTCCCTGCTGAGCAGAGAGCCAGATGCAATGCAGGGCTGGATTCCAGGACCTGAGCTGAAGGCAGCCCCTTAACCAACTGAGCTACCCAGGTGCCCTGTCATCCTTGTCTTGATGGTCAAGTAAAGCAATGTTTTATTTATTTTTTTTTTAATTTTTTTAAAGATTTTATTTATTTATTTGAGAAAGAGAGACACAGTGAGAGAGGGAACACAAGCAGGGGGCGTGGGGGAGGGAGAAGCAGACTCCCCGCTGAGCAGGGAGCCCGATGTGGGGCTCAATCCCAGGACCCTGGGATCATGACCTGAGCCGAAGGCAGACTCTTAACGACTGAGCCACCCAGGTGCCCCTAAAGCAATGTTTTAAATACAGAAGTTAGTATTTGTTTATTCAGTATAATCATTGGACAGCGCCATGATAAAACACATATAACCTGAACTAAGGAGCAATAGACAATTCTGCAAAGAGTTAACTAACATAGTAAAGGTGGTAGATTAGTTTCCTATTGCTGCTGTAGCAAATTACCCAAACTTAATGGCCTAAAGCAACACAACTTTATTATCTTACACTTTTGAAGTTCAGATGCCCAAAATAAATCTCATTGGTCTAAAATCAAAGTGTGGGCAGAGCTGGTTTCTTCTAGAGACTCTAAGGGGAGGATCATTTCCTGGCCCTTTTCAGCTCCTAGAGGCCCCTTACATTCCTTGGCGCATGGCTGCTTCATCAGACCACTCCAACTCTTTATACCCATCATCATATCCCCTACTGCCAATGCTGATTTTCCTCTTTTCTCCTATAAGGACCTTTGCAATTATATTGAGCCCATCCAGATAATGCAGGATAATCTCCCCAGCTCAAAATGCTTAACTTAACCACACCTGTAAAATCTCTTTTACCATGAGGTAACACATTACAGGCTCCAGATATTAAGATGTGGGCATCTCTGGGAGGTGAGGAGCATTGTTCAGCCTACACCAGTGATATAGTGAAAAAGAGATTAGACTTTGAAATCACAGAAAAATGACTTCAAATTCTTTCCATAATTTGGCTATTTCTTGCTTTGTCATTTATCATCTTGTGACCTTAGAAACTTAATTTATGTGAAAGTTTCTTCATCTATAAAATGGGGATATTAAAAGCTTTGTCATGGTTGTTTCAAGGGCGTCACATGAATTATCCCTCTGTACGGGTCATTTCCCTCAGTATACCCTCAGCAACTGACTGCATCATCACCACCTTCTCCATGAAGTAATGCCCCATTTCTCTGCTCCTATGACAAAAGAGACAGTTTATCTCATGTGTTGTTTATTTTCACTGCTTTCATTTCCTCACATCCCATTCTTTCATCAATCCATTTCAACTGGAAATCTGTACCCTCCATTCCACAGAAATCCCACTTGTCAAGATCACAGATGACCTTAATACTGCCAAATTGGATATTCATTTTTTAACCTTGCCTAATGTGACCTCAACAATGTTCCACAACAATTGAAAATTCCTTGCTCTTTAAACACATTTGTCACATTTTTTCCTTATCACCACATACTTCTCATTATTCTGTTACCTCCTCTTCCTTGGCCTCCTTTGTTTCTTCCTGCTGCTCCTCTCTAAATATTGGAGAGTCCAAAGCATGCTAATATGAAATAGAACGTCTTTGCCATTGAATGCCAAGTTCTTATCTCCAGTCCTTTAACCTCTCCTGAGCTTCAGACACACAGTGACTCTGTATTTCCACTTGGATGTCCAAAGAAATCTCCACCTCAACTTAACATTACAAAATTGCACTCCTGATCCCCAGCCTGCTGCAAATTTGTTTTCTTTCCATTGTTAACATCCCAGCAAATGGTGCCACCATCCGTCCAACAGCTCAAGTCAAAAACTTAGTTTCTCTCTGACCCACATTTTGTCAGCAAGTTCTAATACCTCATTTCTTCAAATGACTTCCTAGATCCATGTATTTCTTTCCACCTTCATTGCTTCTATCCTGTGAAAACCACCACCCCTTTCAGCATTACTACTTCTGAAATGCCTACTAATACTTCTGTCTAGTTGGTATGCAGCAGTTAAAAAATCTTTTTAAAAAATTTAATAAAATTACATAACTCTCTCTTCGCAACTTGCTAATGCCTCTATTACAATTAGAATAAAATGAAAACGCTTAATCACAGTCTCTTTCACATGATCTGCCACCAACCCTACTCCCTGGCCTTGATTCCTATCGCCCATCCTTTTCTTACTTTCCCTTTTTGATCCAGTCATGCTGACTTTCCTCCTGTTCTTTGAAGAGGCCATGTTTATTCCTGCCTTAGGATCTTGTGGGTGGAATGCTCTTCCCTCAGATCTTTGAATTCAGATATGTTCCCCTATTCTGAATATTTAAATTTTAAGAGGCACTGAAGGTTCAAATGAAGAGGATAAAATGCCACCAATATAATATAAGCACAACCCCCAGATGTAGTAACTCTACATTTGTAGAACGTATCTATTTTTAAAACACTTTTAGTGTACATTTTCCATGATGCTTATAGAAATTCTATTAGGTAGGTATTGGTGCCTGAACCAATGTCAGAATACCTGACTAGTAAGTGGCAGAGACAGGACTTGATTCAGATCTTTCATCACAAAATTCAGAGCTATTGCCACTATATCAAATTGTTTCTTTTACAAATGTTCAGGATAAACATCCATATCCTGACCCAAACACAGTAAAGTGTGTGATCTCAATGCCCATTGATTCATGGAGAGTGAGGGTCAAGAAGAATTTAGTTTCAACCCATCAAACCATCTAGAGGGCTACAGAATTTAGTAGCCAATACCACCTTCTTGTGTTTCTTATAAAAGAAAAATCCACAGGCCAGGAGGACTGGATGCAGATGAAAGTAGTGGTACCAACACTCCATGATGATTCTCACGTTCTTAGCCTCAGAACAAGATACTCTTGGAGTCCAGCTTTCCTCTATGAACAAATATTAAATTTCTTGTTCAAAAGAGGGAAATTGAAAAAAAAAGTCTCAGTACACTTAAAGTGCCTTCCCAAGTCACCTCAAAAAATATATACCACACACGCGTGTGTATACGTATATACACGCACATAAAAATATATACACACACAGTACACACATATATTTTAATTGGGTTGCATATGATTTTAATACTATTATTTAGCAGACTGAGCTAAACTTTTGTGTATATTAAGGAATGTCAGCAGTACTTGCAGAAAATAATTCTTCCATGTCAAATCATTTTTCTGTTTAATCCGTTTTCACTACAATTATATCCAGCAAATGAAGACTTGAGACAAAATCATAGTTATTCTCAATGTATTTTGAATATGAATTTCTATGTTTCATTATTGTTTCCAAGGTTCATGTCACATGCTTATAAAGTCTTTTTTAGATTAAAATTAGAGAGTGTCTGCATAGATTATCTAGTTCTCAGACCATAGATTGCAGACCATAAATTAATATGCTCCACTGCAGACCATAAATTAATAATCACTTGCATATATGAAGATTATATTTCTACAGCCAAATCATGCATGTTTACTATGCATGGTTTATGCTAGGACAGAAAAAAAGCACTGCCTATATTTAAAGACTAGACATTTAGAAAATATTTGACAGAAATGGTTGAGTATATGAAGATGTGCAGTTAAAATAGTTCATTGAATAGTCACTCTCGTTAAATAGTAAATAGTAAGATAAAGAAATTTTAAAGAATTATTAAGAATACTACTGTTTTTCCAAAATAAAATATATTTAAGAATAAGAAAATTTATTGACTCTGATTAACATTAACTAGAATTATTTGCAATGTCCTTTAATGTCATTTTAGTGACACAGAGTAATCTTCAACTCTGTATCTCTGACATTTAGAATCAAAATGAGAAAACACCTTGGTATTGTTCAGAACCTACACATTATGGATGTATGTTGAATTCCAAACTTAAATTTTTGGTTTGTGACTTAGTCTAATCTTGCCAAAAGATCCCTGAAAGAAGTAGCTCAAGAGAATTCTTGGACACCAAATATAAAAAAGAAAAGCAAAAACCAGCCTAAAATATTAAATTATAAACATATGGATGGAATTTCCTTTAAATTACACTTGAGTCTAAACCTTAAGGGTAAAGAATTTAACAAAATACATTTGAGGTTTCCATAACACAAAACATTTGAGAAGTTAGACAGGGAATTCAACTACCCCAAAGACAGATGAGATTTTCACTCTAATATTGAGTAAACGGAACCGTCTCTCCTATTTTGGAATATCTTTACTCTAAAATTAAAATATTAATCTTTACTAAGCATCTTTGTAATAAATGTAATGAATCCACATATTAGATAGCTGAGAGGGTTTTTTAAATTTTTTTTTTATATTCTGGAGATAGAAAAACTGAGAAATCAAGAGAAAAGCAAAATAAGAAAGGTATATATTTAAAAACAGTAATCTTCCCACATTTTGTCCTATCCTTTCTCACCTAACCCACAGCAATCTTTTCAAATGATTATGCTTTTGATTATTAAGTACCTCATGGTACATGAGTACCCAGAAGCAATGGAGATTTAAATATTACACAAGAAATGAGGGTAGTTTTATACTCAAGTCCATTGCCTTATCAATGATGAATTCTTGGGTTTTTTATTATCCTCAAAAAAGCATATTTTAAAAAATACTGCCTACCAATGTATGTAAAATAGTAACAATTTTCAATGTTGAAAATATAGATAAAATACTAAGGTAGCAAAGTTGCACAGAAAGCATATTTGTACCTAAATTTTAAAGCAATTATGATTGCAGTAAAAATATATAAATTTTTAAGATTGATTTTATCTAGGGTATGTGATTATACTTTAATTCTTTATAATGCTTTCTAATATATACAGCATAGTTTTTCATATACATAAATATGCATGCATATGTGGATATAATCACTCAAATGACAATCCAACAATATACAAAATAGAGATTTTGAATTAAACTCTAAATTTAAATATATTTGCATCCAAATTACTCAACAAATGGCGGAGCTGGAGAACACTGGAAAAACCATCAGAAGGACCATAAGTAATGGTGAGACTGTGTACATTTTAGATATTGTAAAGAAAACATATTACAATGTATGGAATGAATACCACAGAAATATAAAGAGGCTAAGTCAAATGTAAATCTGCTCTAATTCCTAAATTCTCTTTTGGATTAGAACATTCTACTACAATACTTACCATGAACCCAGTAATGGTCAAGACACTGAGGTGGAGGCAATGTGTCTTAAGTACTGTTATGTGTGTATGTGTCAGTATTTCAGACATTCACAGCATATGTGGATTTCCAACCTTACCACTGAGAACTTTAAGTAGACCACACTTTCATTTTTGTTTGATTAATAGTAACCATTTTATTTCCTTATCATGACTAGGTGATTCTCGTTCTCTCTCTCTCCTTCTTTTTTTTTTTTTTTTAAAGATTTTATTTATTTATTTGACAGAGAGAGAGATAGCGAGAGCAGGAACGCAAGCAGGGGGAGTGGGAGAGGGAGAAGCAGGCTTCCCGCCGAGCAGGGAGCCTGATGTGGGACTCGATCCCAGGACCCTGGGATCATGACCTGAGCCGAAGGCAGACGCTTAACGACTGAGCCACCCAGGCACCCTCTCTCCCTCCTTCTTAATCTCTCGATATGTCCCCCCCAATACAATTACATTGGGAGGCTTTAATTCATTTCAATAGCAAGACTATTGTTAGAATCTAAGTTTTTTGTTTGTTTATAACTGAATTCGTTATTGAGAAAATTGTAGATTCACATGCAGTTGTAGGAAAGAATACCAAGATATTCCATGTACTCTTTAGCCAGTTTCCCCCAATACTAACATTTTCCAAAACTATGGTAGAATGTCCCAAACAGGATACTGAAATAAATACAATTCAATGACCTTAATCAGATTTTCCCAATTTCACTTGGACTTGTTAGGTCTATTTTGTTCCATACAATTTTATCACATGTATAGGTTTGCGTATCTACCACCACAGTCAAGACAGAACCCATATCCTTCATGTTCCCCCACCCTGTCCCTAGTCCCTGGAAACCATTAAATTGTCTCCATGGCTAAAATTTTCTCATTTCTAAAATATTATAGAAATTGAGCAATTCACCGTGTAATCTTTAGGGATTGGCTCTTTCATTCACTCAGCACAGCACTCTGGAGATCATCCAAGTTGCTGCATATATGAACAGTCTGCTTTTCTGTTTTTGTTTTTATTGCTGAGGAGAATCCCGTGGTACATACCTGCCACATAGTCTGTTTAACCTCCTAACCTGTGGAAGGACATCTGAGCTGTTTTCAGGTTTTGGCTATTATAAATAAACACCTATAAACATTGCTATACATGTTTTTGCATGAACATAAGTTTTCACTTCTCTGGAATAAATGTCCATGAGTTCAAGTGCTGGGTCCTACAGTAATCGCATATTTAGTTTTATAAGAAACTGCCAACCTGTTTTCCAAACAACAACAACAACAACAACAAAAAACTATACCATTTTATTTTCTCATCTTCTCCTGCATTTAGTGTTGTCAATTTTTTAAAAAATTTCAGATGTTCTGATAAGTACAGAGTTCACTGTGGTTCTAATTTGCATTTCCCTGATAGCTAAGAATACCTTTGTCATGTATTTACATACTCTATGTATATCACTTTCAGTGAAATGACTTTTCATGTCTTTTGACCATTTTCTAAACGTACTTTTCGTTTTTACTGTCTCATTTTCAGACACAGTCTTTTGTCAGAAATGTGGTTTGCAAATATTTTCTCTCAATATGTATCTTTTCCTTCCATTCCTTTAACATGGTCTTTCACATAGCAACAGTTTCTTTAATATAGAAACTATCCAAATTATCATTATTTCTTTATGGATTTTGCTTTTGGTATCCAATCTAAGAATTCCTCACCTAGACCTAGATCCTGAAGATTTTCTCCTACATTTCCTTTCCAAAAGTTGTATAGTGTTTTATTGTTAAGTCAATGACCCATTTTGAGTTTCTTTTTGTATCACCATGTAAGGTTTAAAACATGATTGTTTCCTGTCTATAGAGGTCCAACTGCTCCAACACCTTGAGCAGTTGATAAGCTATCCTTCCTTTACTGAATTTCTTTTGTATCTTTGTTAAAAATGATATAAGCATAATTATCTAGGTCTATTTCTGAACTGTCCACTCAGTTTCATTAACCTATGTGCTATCACAACCCTTCTGCAAGTACCCCAGTATCTTGATTACTGTGCTATATAGTAAGACTTATTATCTGGTGGGGCAACTCCTCCCATTTTATTTCTCTTTGTCAAGATTGCTTTAGCTATTCTAGAGCTTGTGCATTTCTCTATAAATTTGAGAATAAGCTCATCTATGTGCATACAAAAAAAAATTGTGGTTTCAATAGGAATTGAATTTAAACTATATGTCAATTTGGGGAGATATAGTGTATTTACATGAACACAGTATGCTTGCCTTATTTAGATCTTCCTTGAATTTTTCCATCAGCATTTTGCAATTATCAGCAAATAGGCCTGTACAGGTTTTATTAAGTTGCATTTTCTTTGGAGTGAATATAAAGAATATTTTTTTTCTTTTCTAGTGCTTATAACGTGTATAGAAATAAATTGACTTTTTGTGTGTGGTGCTCTTATATCCTTCAACCTTGCTGAACTCATTAATTCTTGGAGTTTTATTTTGTTGGAAGATTCCTTGGGATTTTTCTATGTAGATATTCATGTCATCTGTAAATGGGGATAGTTGTATAACTTCCTTTTGGATCTAAATGCTCATTATTTATTTTTCTTGCATTATGGCAGTGGCTAGCACTTCCAGTAATGTTAAATAAGAATGGTGAAAACAGACACTTTTGTCATGTTCTCAATCTTACGGGAAAAGCAGTCTTTCCATATTAAGTATGATGATAACTGCACGTTTTTTTTCTAGATGCTTTATTGCAAGTTGAGGCATTCCTCTCCTTTCCTAGCTTGCTGAGTTTTTATCATGAATGAGTGTTGAATTGTACCAAATGCTTTTTCTATATCAATTCATGTGATTAAATGACTTTTATTCTTTTGCTTGTTGAGAGAGATTACATTGGCTGATCTTCAAATGTTGAACCAGCCTTGCATACCTGAAATAAGTTCCTCTTTGTCATGGTGTATAGTTGTTTGTTTACATTTTGAATTTGTCATGCTAAGATTTTGGTGAAGATTTTTACATAAGCTTGTGCTTATGTAAATGGTCTGTAGTTTTCTTTTTCTTTTTTTTTTTTTTAAGATTTTATTTATTTATTTATTTGAGAGAAAGAGAGACAGAGAAACAGCATGAGAGGGGAGAGGGTCAGAGGGAGAAGCCAGGCTCCCCGCCGAGCCAGGAGCCCGATGCGGGCTCAATCCCAGGACCCCGGGACCATGACCTGAGCCAAAGGCAGTTGCCTAACCAACCAAGCCACCCAGGCGCCCTGTAGTTTTCTTTTTCTTTTTGTACTGTCTTTGTCAGTAACAACAGCCTCATAAAATAAATTGGGAAATATGCCCTCTTTAATTTTTAGGAAGAGTATGTTAATATTTTAAATATTTAGTAGTGCTATGGTCTGAATGTTTGTGACCACTCCCCACACACCCCCCACTGCCCAAATATCATATGTTGAAATCCTAATGCCTGATATAATGGTATTAAGAAGTGGAGCCTTTGCAAGGTGCTTTGGTCATGAAGATAGAGCCCTCATGAATGGGATTAGTGACTTTATAAAAGGGGCCCTAGAGAGCGTGCCTGACCCTTCCACATATGAGGACACAGTGAGAAGGTACCAGCTATGAACCAGGAAGAAGGCCCTTGCCAAAATGTGACCACACTGGTACCCTGTTCATGGACTTCCCAGACTCCAGAACTGTGAGAAATAAATTTCTGTTGTTTATAAGCTACCCATTTTGTGGTATTTTGCTACAACAGCCTGCGTACACTAAAACAGATAGAATCCTCCAGTGAAGCCAAATGGGTCTGGCAATTTCATTTTTGTAAGACTTTTAATTATAAATTTAAATGTCTTTAATGTTTGTAAGACAATTTACTGTCTGTTTCGCCTTGGTTGAGTTTTGATAGCTATGGTTTCAAGGAATTGGTCCATTTCTCCTAGGCTGTTAATTTATGATCATAAAGATATTCACAATATTCACCTGTTTTCCTTTCAGTAGCTGCAGGATTTGCAGTGATTTCTCTATTATAATCCTGACATCATCATTGGTGATTTATGTCTACTCTCTTTTTCTTTTTGTTACTATCGGTAGATATTCATATTCTCGTTTTTATTCTTTTTTGAAGAATCAGCTTTGTTTTCAATGATTTTCTCTATTATTTTCCTGTTTTCGATTTCATTGATCTCTGCTCTTACCTTTCCTTCCTTCTCCTTTATTTGGGTATATTTTGTCTTCTTTTCCTAATTTCTTGAAGTAGGAGTTTAGATTATTGTTTTCAGACCCTTTCTTGTTTCTAATGTAAGAATTTAGTGCTACAGATTTTGTTCTTTGCATTCCTTTAGTTGTCTCCTAAATATTTGATATGCTATACTTTCATTTCATTCAGTTATGTATAATTTTTATTTCCTTTGAGAATTCCTCATTGACCCAGGGATTATTTAGACATGTGCTGTTTAATTTCTACTTCTTTAGAAATATTTCTATTGTTGATTTCTGGTTGATTCCATTATAGTAAGAGAACATATCCTGCATAAATTCCATTGTTTAAGTATTAAGGGTTGTTTTGGCCTAGGACACAGTTTATCTTGGCACATATTCCATGGCACTTGAACTGTATATTCTACAGTTTGGGGGTAGAATGTTCTATATACAACAGTTAGATGATTTTGGTTGATTGTATTATTCAGATCTCCTCTATCTTCACTGATTTTTGGTCTTGTTTCCTAGACTCATTAGTTACCTTATAAGTTGCTGTGAGGAGTTTGAAGTTCCCAGCTATAATTTCACCTTTCAGCTCTATCAGGTTTTGCTTCATGCAATTAAAAACTGTTTTACTTTGTTGTGTACTCATTTAGCATCATTATGTGTTCCTTGTGGATTGAGCTTTTTATCATTATGAAGTACCCTCTTTGTCTGTAGATCTGTGGTGTTTTTGTTTTGTTTTACTCTAAGTAACTTCTTTGATATTAATATAGCCACTCTAGCTTTTATTTTAACAAATCAGAGAGGGAGACGAACCATAAGAAACTATGGACCCCGGGAAACAAACTGAGGGTTTCAGAGGGGAGGGGAGGTGGGGGCATGGGGTACCAGGGTGATGGGTACTAAGGAGGGCACATGTTGTGATGAGCACTGGGTGTTATATGTAACTAATGAATCACTGAACACCACATCCAAAACTAATGATGTACTACTATACAGTGGCTAACTGAACATAAAAAAAAAAAAAAAAAAAAAAAAATGCTTGCATGGTGTATTTTTTCCCATTTTTAAATTTCAAGTTCTGTATGCCATTGAGTTTGAAATGAGTTTCTTGTTAAGAGCATATAGTTTGCTCATTTTTTTTTAATGTTTCAAGTTTTTATTTAAATTCTAGTTGGTTAACATACAGTGTAATATTAGTTTCAGGAGTAGAATTTAGTGCTTTATCATTCACATACAACAGCTGGTGCTCATCACAACAACTGCACTCCTTAATACCCACCACCCATTTAACCCATCCCCCATCCACCTCCCCTCCAGCCACCCTCAGTTTGTTTTCTATAGTTAAGAGTCTCTTTCATGGTTTGTCTACCTCTCTAGTTTTGTTTATTTTGTTCTTTTGTTTTATCCACCCTGCTAATTGCTGTCTTTTAATTGGTGAATTTATGCCATTTACATTTAAGGTAATTATTGATATGCTAGAACTTATATTGGCCATATTATTATGTGTTTTCTGTTTCCCTTATTTCATTCCTGTTTGTCACTCTTTTTTTTTTCCTTTCCTGTGGATCACTTGAACATTTTTAAAGATATTGTCTGCTTGATACATTTAGAGTGTTTTTGAGTGTATCACTTTGTACAGTTTTCATACTTGTTGCTCTGGGAATTAAAATATACAAATGTGACATCAGAGTCTATTGAAATCAATATTTCACCACTTTGAGTGAAATGAAGAAAACTTCCTTTTGGTGCTTCTACCTCCTCCATTCTTAAATATCACTTTCTTTAATATAAGATAGTCCTGTGATTCTTCTTTCAATTATCAAATGTGATTTATAAAACTTAGGATAAAAATAGTCTATTATATATAATATTTCTGGCATTTGATTGTCCTTGTGTTCTGATGTACAAAGATTCCTTCTTTTATCATTTTATTTCTGTTTGAAGAACTTCCTTTAAGGGTAGGTCTGTTAATGACAATGTCCTTTAGTTTCCCTTCAACTGGTATCTTTATTTCCCTTTATTTCCTGAAGATCATTTCACCAGGTATATGATTTTTAGTTCTTTTCTTTCAGCACTTGAAAATGTGCCACATCCTTGTGGATTTCATAGATTCAGGTGAAAAATTTACTGTCATTCAAATTGGTGTTCCAAGTTGTTGACATTCTGTATTAGGAATTCAGCATTGGTTATTAAGTAACATGAGCATTATAGCATATAATTTTTTCATTTTAACTCAGCATTAAATTTTAAATACAGATAGTAGCTATGTAACAATGTGATCAGTCAGGTTTTGCCAATAAAAAATAAATGCCAATAAAAAGCAAGATTATGGCCATGACTTCAAGCCACATAACTGTTTCATTCTATCGCTTCAAATGTTTCCTCAACCTCAGGAAATTGGAGAAAATGGTAAAGAAAAACAGTTCAGAACGTTTCCTCCCAATGTACATATCAAATTTTTATACTATTACTATAAAAAGAGTATAGTGGGCACATGTCTACAATGTCCCCCAGTTATCTCCACCTTTCAGTAGTCACAGTCTTGTGTAATTCCCTCCTGTTCATTGAGGCCGGCCCTAGAGACCTGCTTCTAGTGAATATAACATTGCAAAAATGATAAATGTCACTTTGGAAGTTAGGTTATGAAAAGAGTGGGACTTCCATCTTGGTAGCACTCTCTCTACTGCTCCTCTGGTGGTCACTCTGATGAAGCCAAGGGCCACTTTATAAGCTGTCCTGTGGAGAGGCTCAGGAACTGAGGCAACGAACTAACAGCTTATGAAAAATTAAATCCTGCCCACAATATTTTGAGGAAACTTGAAAGCAGATCCACCCCAAGTTGAGCCGAAAGACCACTGTAGCCCTGGCTGACTTTCATTGCAGTCCCTTCAGAGACCCAACTAAGCCACACCTGGATTTCTAACCCACAGAAACTAAGACAATAAATGATGCTTTAAACCACTAAATTTTGGTATAATTTGTTATGCAGCAAAAGAGAAAGGCAGTATATGACTATGAAAAACACTTCCTCGAATTATCAATTATCATTGCCATCCATCACAATTCATTCTAACCTCACACAAAGTGTCAATATTTAAGAAATAAAATGTTAAAATTGACCAATTAAAGTCAGGCTAATTGGAAAGTTAAGTTATATAAAATGAGGAAACCAGAAACCGTAAATCTCAATCCAAATGCCAATCATAGGATTAAAGTTATTCAATTCCATGGTGTAGCTTCAGATAATCTTAAAATGTAAAGAGTCCATGGCACTAAAAATACATTCCATTCAAGGAATCAAATGTAAGAAATATTACATTATCTTGTTTAAATTACATGTGTTGACATAAGGTAAAACCAGCTGGTCTTTTTGAAGCTTATCACAAGGGACAGCTACCCATGCCATTAGTTTATAGGAAGAACACCACATAACCAATCCAAAAAGGAAGAAAGGCATCACAAACCAAGCCAACAAGATGAGTAAGCAGGGTGACACCACAAATGAACATAATTACCTTTTATTGTTTTTGCTTATTTTATTTAAGCTAATTGAAATCTAAAAACAATTTTATAGACACAACTATGGAAGAGAGCTTCCATTTATTAGTCATTACTCTAAAATTCTGATATCGGTTTGACAGGAGAAAACTTTCTTTACAAATTACAAATTACTTTAAAATAGCTAAAATACTGAAATTTTCACCAAAAAATGTTAATTTTCAGAAAAATCTATTTTTTGTCTCTGCTGATATTTGGGAAAGTTGAAACGAACAAGGGAGAAATATTCTGGGTTTTCACTGGTATAAGTTGGCCCTTTGAAGAGGTAATAGTATCAGGAAACATAAACTGACATGCAAAAATGCCTTTAATAACTTAAAATTAGAAGATGAGAATAGTGTGCAGATTCACTTTCCTAAAATGTTACTCAAAAGCACATGGCTACCTATAATTACAAAAGATTTGAAGCTGCTATTCACTATAGCACATTTAATTCAACACATATGATTTTTCTCTATATTGATATGTAAAAATGGGCATGCTCATTTGTACATTTTGACATTCTAATAAATGTATTTATTAAAAAGAAATTTTACAACTAAAATCAAGATACTGTTTTGCTTTTGAAAAAATGAAAACTGTCTACAAATTATTTAGACTTTTTCTTTCCCATTTTTCAATGCAAATTACAATAGTATGAGGAAAGCTGTCCATGCTAACAGCACCTTAAGTTTAGTAGCGCTTATTTTGAACACATAAAGTGGCATTAAAATCTTAAAGTTTCTTAGTTTTATTAATTGAAATCAATTTGAGGATAACATGTATTTTGAGTGCTTATCAACTAATATATTTTGTAATATTTATCATTTTCTATATAAGAATAATTTCTGCAAATCAAATGATGATAAACTGAAGAGTTTGACATCTACAGTGAAATCCAGAGAAAGAGAAATTACCAAACATTTTCTTAAGCATTTCACATATATGACTCTTTTTACTTTTCACCATAACCCAAGTAGTATATTTGGTTGTATTTATCTCTCTATGCCTCTCTATTTTCTACTTATTCTGAGTGCAGATATAGATGTGTGAGAGTGGTGTATGTATGATAGACAAATTCTTCAGAAAAATCTGTTCCAATTTTTTATTATTATAAGTAATTTTTATTAATTGTAATTGCACAGTCCCTGGCCTAACAAAAAAGATTTCCAAATACTTATAATACCACTTTAGTCTGGCTCTTCTGTATTATTCAAGTGATGATATGCACATATCAATATTTTCATTTTTCTGGTTATTGTTCTTTTAGTTAAATCTATTTCAGGAATGTAATTAAAAATCATATTTTAAAATCCTCTATTTCAAACTAAAATACCAATTTGATATGTTAAACATTATGCATCTGTAAAATTTGTTTTAAATAATAAAAAATTCCTTTGTTGTTGGGAAACTGCCAAAGCAATTCCTGTGATATTTAGAATGGGCTCTGATTTCACAGTTTTACAAGTTACTAGTTTAAAGTGAAACTTAGCGTATTTAGCAAAACCTCCAAATTCATTTATGTTCCAAAAAGAATAATGCAAATCTTGCAACTCTTTGACAGTTGTCTCCTAAGGGAATGTTGAAATTATTTTTAGATATTTTATTTTATTTTTACTTAAAATTACATTAGGTGATATTTCTATTCTTTATTCAAAATGATATATTTGATATTTTAAATTTTTAAATAATTTGTTTAACTTACTATTTAAATATTACTGATTTTTTTCCCCTAAGAAATAATTCTTTAAAAAAGAACTTTGCAGGGTGCCTGGGTGACTCAGTCGATTAAGCAGCCGACTCTTGATTTCTGCTCAGGTCATGATCTCAGGGTCCTGGGACTGAGCCCCAAGATGGGCTCTGTGCTCAGCAGGGAATCCGCTTCAGGATTCTCTCTCCCTTTGCCCCTCCCCCCTCCCGTTCTCTCTCTTTAAAATAAATAAATAAATCTTTTTAAAAAAGACCTTTGCAACAAATTGTGCATATTATCTTGCTGTCTGTTTGGCATGGCTTTGTATTGCATTAGCTAGCTTCCAATGTAATCATAGCTAATATAAAATATAAATATCATATTTAGGAAATTTAAGACAGAAACAAGTATATAAAATACAACAACCTAGAAAATGCAAACTCTGATATATTTGCAAACAAAAAAACGGTAAGAAAAATGACTGCACTGAATTTAAGAAAGGCAGCAAGTATTTATTTTAGTCATTGCTATTAAGAGTCCAGTGAGGCTCATTTATTGTCAGTGTTTTCCTTTCTTGACTTGAATATGCAGTTTTTGTGCCAGATTTTCATCTAGAGTGAAGGCTATGAATTGCTTCTGGATTACCAAACTCCTTTACTTTGGGAAATCTGCTACAAAACATGCAAAATAAAGCACACTGGACCAACAGTTATTATCATTAGCAGCATTCTAACCATACGAATTAGATGTCAGTCCAAATAAGAGAAGGTGAATTAATTGATCTTTTTTTGACTGTTAGCTTCCTTAGGAAGCCTCCCTAAGCCTCTACCTACTGTGAATTCTGAACTGGTACCTTTTCTTCATAAATGTTTAACAGAGTTTGGTCCATGTTTTAAAATTATTTGATTACTGTCTATATTTCCCACTGACTAAGCTGTGATACTGATATGAGTAAGGACCATGTTTGTTTTTACTCATCATTCCATCCCCAGGGGCGAGGTCAGTGTGTGAGTTAAACTAAACATTAAGTAAATATTTGTGGTTGAATGAAAGATTAAATGAATGAGAGACATTTAAGAGAAAAGTGTCTCTAGAATCCAGCAAAGATTATTTATAAAGAATTTATAAAGATAATATTTTCATATCTGGAAATGATAACAATTTTTCACACTTCTAGTTAAAAGACAGTGAGTGAACATACCCCACCTAATTTTATGAAGTTAAAACAACCGTGATACCAAGACCTGACAAGAACTTTGTAACAAATTATCTCCCACCAACATAAATATAAAAAACTGAACAGAAACATTAGCAAGAAAACCTAGTGATTAAAAAGATTAATATATCACAAAGAAGTTGAATATATTCCAGGGACATAACTGGTTTAGCATCTGCTTATCAATTATTGCAATTTATTTAATAAACCATACTAATAAAACGGAGAAGAATTTCAATAGATAAATAAAAAGCATTCGATAATAAACACTAGTTTATGATTTAAAAACCTAGCAAACCAAATACAGAAGGGAAAACATGTCATATCATAATAGTTATCTGCAGAAAACCTACAGCAATAATCCTGAACAGTGTATTATTGAAAGCTTTCCCCCCCAAATGAAAAGCAAGAAAGGGGTACCTGCTATTACTATTACTGCTGAGTATTATATAGCAAGTGAAAAGAAAATTAAACAGGAATACAAACGAAGAGATAAAACTGTACTGTAACATGGTTGTATAAGTAAAAATTCAAATAAATTCACCATTAGAACTAATAAGTGAAATTAGTAACATTACTTGATATAAAGTCAATATACACAATCACGTGTATTTTTATGTTCTAGAAACAAATACATATCAAATATAAAAATTTTAAAACAATACCATTTTATAATCTCATTAAATATATCAAAATGGCTAGGGATATCACAGAAGATAGGTAAACATATGTTCTATAAACTATAATACCTTATTGAAAGAAACTAAAGAATATCTACACAAATGAAGGGCTATGTCATGATTATGGATTGGAAAGCTTAAGATTGTAAAGATGACACTTTTACCCAAACTGACCTACAGATTCAATGTAATCCCAGTCAAAACCTGAGAGGGGCACCTGGGTGGCTCAGTTGGTTAAGCGACTGCCTTCGGCTCAGGTCATGATCCTGGGATCCTGGGATCGAGTCCCGCATTGGGCTCTCTGCTCCGCAGGGAGCCTTCTTCTCCCTTTCCCTCTGCCTCTCTCCCCTGCCTGTGCTCTCCTGCTCTCTCTCTGTCAAATAAATAAATAAAATCTTTAAAAAAAAATAAAAATAAAAACAAAACAAAACAAAAAAAAAACCTGAGAAGGTTGATTTTATGGAAACTGACAGGTTGATTTTAACATTCATTTGTAAATGTCAATAGTGAAAAATGCCAAGAAAATGTTAAAGAAGAAGAAAGAGGAATTACACACCTGGATATGAAAACAATATAAAGCTACAATAATTAAAACAATGAAGTTCTGGCACAAGGAGAGACAAACAGTCTAACACAAGAGAACACAGTCCAAATACAGACCCACACCGCAGTGGTACCTGATTTATGAAAGTTCAGTATGAGAAATTATTTTTCCCTTTTTCAACAAAAGGTGCTAGTCAACCGTATATCCATATGGAACTAACTGCTATATCACATCATATAAAAAGATCACTTCCATTAGAGAACTGACCTCAAAGTAAGACAAAAAATAAAGCTCCTCATAAAGTTAACTAAGAAAATCTCATTACCTTATAGAAAGCAAACAGGATAGCAAGCATTAGGGTGAATGTTTATGCACTGAACTTCATTAAAACTAAGAATTTCTGTTCATGAGAAGATATTGTTACCAGAATGAAGATGCAAACAACTGCATGGGAGCAGATCTTAGCCATATGTATACCCACTGAGGATTCATATCTGAAATGTATAAAGAATTACTAGAAATTTTCAAGAAAAATCAAACATAATTTTTTAAAAACATACCAGAAATGTTTAAATATACTTCATGAAAGATGATATTCAAATAGTCACTAAACATATAAAATGTTCTTACATTATTAGCTATCAAGGGAATGCAATGTAAAACCACTACCCATAAGAATTTTCATAGTAGCATTATTCCTAATAGCTCAAAACTAAATCTGTCCATTCTCCATAAACTAAAAATGGAAGTTCGTTATAGTCATGGATAGAATACTATATAACAATAAAAACGGATACACTGTGCTATAGAGAGATACATCTCATAAACAGAATGTCAAGTGAAAGAAGCTGGTACAAAATGATACCTTTTGAATGATCCCATTTATAACAAGTTCAAACAGAGGCAAAGCTACTCCTCATGATAGAGATTGACAGTGTTTACCTCTGGTTAAAATGGTAATGAAAGGGAGAAGGCCTGAGGAAGGCTTCTAGAATGCTAACAAGGTTATTATTTGATCTGGGTGGTGGCTACATGGGTGTGTCCTTTTTAAAAATTCATTGAGTGGTATATGTTCACAGCTTGTTCACTTTACGTGAAGCCATCAATGTTCAGCCTCATCATTTAGATACTAAGAAAGCCGCCAGTTGCCAGGCTATCTTTACAAATACTACATCTACCCAGATTTCTAGCCATCGAGAAGCTTTCAGATTAGGGGGCAGAAAATACATGATAAATATTATCACAATATATTGTAGTGTGTGCTCTAATGGAAGCACAGGGACAGCACGGAAGAGGGGAAATATCCCTCTGCTTGCAGTGGAGGAAAAAGTATTAATGTCTTTGGTCACACAATGGGGGAGAAGAACATGATAACATAACTAGTGAATGCAGCTCACAGTTGTCAGCAAACTGTAGATCAATCAGGTCTGCTGGAAAGGACACATGTTTCCTGAAAGGACAATACCTTGCTTAAACTAAATGATTCCCAATCAGTTGTACTGAAATAGTTTTATTATGCAGATTTTGAATGGGCATAAAATACAAAAATTCCCAATAAATTCACTTTTTAATTCAAAAAAAGCTTGATGGAATCTGTACATATAATATACAATTAAAACTTTAGGTTTCTTTCTCTAATCATGTCCCTTTAATGCAAAGAAACATAACATAATATACTAGCTGATTCATGCTTTAGTTATGGAATCACCCAGATTAAATTCTCCAGATGTTTCCTTGTCATATGAAATTAATGCTTATTAAAACAGTTATGTTCAGGATATCGGAATTTCATTATCAAATATATCTCCTCTTAATGGAAATGAAGGCACGAGTCTCAGCAAACAAATGGATTGTAAGGCTGTTAACAAGTTTCATGACAAAACAGCTAATTGTCCTGTTTCACTTAAACACACACACACAAAAACTATGATCATATGCTTGATAATGTCTCCATTCACCATTATCTTTCTTGCATTTATAAAAATGTTTAATTTGTTTAATTTAAAAAGATAACCAACAAGATTATCTGGGCTTGCTTCAAAATAATGAGCGTTAAGACAAATTGTAGTGGGGGTGGGGGTGGTAGGAGATAAACCGAACCACTTCTATCTTCTTTGAACATATTTCCATTTTCAAAAATTTGGGACACATAAAAAAAGAGTCAAGATAATTATTTTGCTCTCCAAATGCTTAAATTAAAATGGAAAACAGAAAAAAGAAAGTAACTTGATATTTTGGAAGAAGACTAGATTCAAATGTTGAATTCCACTTTTTCATTATGTTTACAAAAGCCAGATCTACTTTTAAATTTCTAACAATCTTTGGCAGCATAAAAGATCTGACCTCAGAGTCCCAAGTCTCCCACTAAGTTCTGTTGCATAAAATCTAGAAAACAAACCCATATTCAAATTTCTACTATGCTTTAAGATAATCTGCACAAGTCAGAAGAATTCTCAGACAAATATAATCATAAGTCAATTAAACATTTCATAAAAGTAATAAAAAACCTGAAATTAAAAAAAAAATGTGGCTGGGTGACGGACATTGGGGAGGGTATGTGCTATGGTGAGCACTGTGAATTGTGTAAGACTGATGAATTACAGACCTGTACGCCTGAAACAAATACATTATATGTTAATAAAAAAAATTTAAAAAAAACATGTAACATTTTAAAACAGCAGATTGTCCCTACAAGTTAAAAAAAAAAAAAAATGAAGATAGATTTTTTTTTTTCCTGAACAGTGAATAAGAAAGTATTCTTTCTGATTACCTTGGGACTGTTCTGGCTTAAATATAACTACCACAAGGTAAAATAACAGAGCAGGCAGGCACATCTTGTTAATCATAACACAAGTTAACTTGAATATAAAAACATTTTCTTTCCCATTTTGTTATACCTCAAAGTTAGTCAAACATCTCTTTACTATTTACTGCTGCTTTTAGCCATTATTCCTAATTTTACAATAGCTAATAGTTTTTCGAAGAAAACTTCTATAATTTCTTTTGTTACTCCAAAAAGTGAGAAGGAAATAGGAAGAACGGTATAATGCAAAGGGACTTGATATAACCTCTGACCAGGTGTGAGACCTTGGAGAAGTCAACTTTTCCCAGACTAGTTTTAACAATAAACATGGAGTGATAATACCTACCTCATCAGTTTGCTTTGAGAATGCAGTGATGTTATACATAAAAAGATCCAGGCACAGTGTTGACATTCAATAAATGGTAACTATTATTTTATGATTCTTTTTTACTACATAAGATTCCCTTTCTGTATATCATGAATTTGTGGCTAAAACTAAAATACAGACTATTAAACCAATGTTCACACATTTCTTATTACTAGTACCAAGCTTTCAGTGAAGATAGATATTATCCTGACAATCAGCTCTTTAAACAGTTTATTCTATTTTCTCTCTCTCCTTTGGGCAATAAAATATCTGCTAAAATGAAATCGGGAAAAAAATGAGATTAATACAATTTAGAAAGCAAAGCACTTAAGGAAAAAACAAAGAAGAGAGGAATGTAAGCAATCCCATTTCCAAATTATCTGAAGCTATGGGAATGATGAAATGATACACTGAAATAAACAACTCAAACTGATGTTTCCTTGGTTCCTGTCCAAACAGGATGCACAATTCACATATAAAGGGCTCACATACATTAAAAGCAAGCTGTTCTATTATTCTACTCTGGTCCTGTCATCAACTCTTAGCTTACACTTATAATATATGAGCTACGCAGTCTTAAAAGAATAGATCTTGTGCCTATAAAAAGATGTTGATGTAGAAACTATTTGAAAACCCAAATACAGTTCAATTTGGTAATTTGTGTGTGTGTGTGCACGTGTGTGCACATGCATGTGTGTGTGTGTGTGTGTGTGTGTGTGGTGTTTGAGCATGTGATGGGGGTGGGGGGAGAGGATGGCTAATAATGAGAAAAATGATGGGTCTAAACTAAGTTTCCTAGTCAGTTTGTTCCTTTTTTTATCTGTGGCCCCATGCTCTGGTTAATTATTTTATTCTGGATTTATGACATCACATAGTAATTTTAATATATCTGTCTCTACCACCAGTCTATGAGCTTCAGTGAGCATCTGCAACTTGCTTTTTATTTATCTTTGTGTTCACAGTGATTAGAATATAGAAGATAATTAATGAACCTAGAGGGAGCTAGAACATAGAAGATACTCAATTAATGAATCTAGAGGAAACCAACTGAACCATTCAATTAAAAGAGCTTACAACTGCCAAAATGCATATGCATGCAATTATGTTTATGCATGTCCATTGAGCCTTAACAAATTAATCTTATTTTATTCATGTGGAATCCTCAGGCCTGTTGGAAATGAAAAGAGTTATTTGCTGTGTGTGTTTGTGTTTATGTGGAAATAGAAAGCATGAATTTTGCTGCTTCGGGGAGTTTAGGGAAGGATCTTCCATTTCTTACTCTACTGAAGGTTAACTGGCTTTCCTCCATTTTTTTTTTTCCCATTAATCAAAGTCACCACCATCTTCTCAGTTTGTGTAAGCCAAACATTTAGACTTCCCTTACTGATCCTTCTTCATCATCTATTTACAATCCATTACCAGGTCCTGTTCATTTCCCTGTCTAGGCAGTTTCTAATCTAGATTTACTTTTCTCCTTCTCAGCCCCCTGAGTCCAAACACAGCCCCCTCACACAGGTTACTGGAGAATAGTACCAGCAGTTCTCCCTTCCAGTACTGCTCACCACTCACCAACTGCAGAGATAGGTTTATATTTTTAATCTGATTATTTCATCTTTGCTGAAATCCTTTCAACTTGCTTTCCCTTTATTCTCAGGATTAAGTTCAGAATCCTTATTGCAGCAACACCAGTCTTAGCTGTTGGTCTCCCTTCCTCACTTTTCCACTCCAGCCTCTCCAAGCTTCCTGGGCTTGCACACCTGGAGATCTCACTTCTCATTCTAGCCAAGCTTTTAGTCTTGGATTACCAAAGTACTTCAACTTCCTTTGGGTGTCAATACTCTATTCCTATATTAATTCTTCGGAGGGAATATTTCTTTCACAAAAAAATGTAGAAGTTCCAGTTTGAGCTAAAATATGTATGTTTTGCATTTTAAAAATAGATCATTCTTAAACAGTCATTAAATTCTTGATTTTTTTTCTTCTTCTTGTTTTATTCAAAATATCAACCTACTCAATTAATACTCAACATGTAAAGACATAATTTATGCTACACATATATTTAACGTTAACATACAGAGGAGCTCCTCAAATTCATTACTATGTTATTTAAAATACTTTTCTTTTTTTTTAATATTTTTTTTTTTTTAAAGATTTTATTTATTTGAGAGAGAGAGAATGAGAGAGAGCGAGCACATGAGAAGGGGGAGGGTCAGAGGGAGAAGCAGACTCCCTGCCAAGCAGGGAGCCCGATGCGGGACTCGATCCTGGGACTCCAGGATCATGACCTGAGCCGAAGGCAGTTGCTTAACCAACTGAGCCACCCAGGCGCCCTCTTTTTTTTTTTTTTAAGATTTTATTTATTTATTTGAGATAGAGAGAGAGAAAGAGCAGGAGGTGGGAGAAGCAGGCTCCCCACCGAGCAGAGAGTCTGACGTGGGGCTCAATCCCAGGACCCTGGGATCATGACCTGAGCCAAATGCAGACGCTTAACTGACTGAGCCACCCAGGCGCCCCTAAGATGCTTTTCTATTACTTAAAATGAACCACCACAGACAGCTGTTTTCTACTGCTTTATAACTTCCATCAACAAGCGATCACATAGAGCCACAATTTCTACATGATTATAAAGCTCAGAGGACCTAAAAGGGAAGTTTCTTCTGAAATAAATAACATTTAAATTTTTGTCACAAAATACACTTCTTAAAAACTTAACACTTTTTCGGGGCGCCTGGGTGGCTCAGTTGGTTAAGCGACTGCCTTCGGCTCAGGTCATGATCCTGGAGTCCAGGGATCGAGTCCCGCATCGGGCTACCTGCTCAGCAGGGAGTCTGCTTCTCCCTCTCCCACTCCTCCCTCTTGTGCTCTCTCTCTCTCTCACTCTCTCTCTCAAATAAATAAAAAAAAATCTTTAAAAAAAAAAAAAAACTTAACACTTTTCATAAAGTAGAACAAAGACTACTTGACATATTAATGTAATGTGGATTTTGAATCTTTTTAAATAAAATGATTCAAATATATTTTCCCATTAAAATCCTGAAACTTCCTGGTGGTGCCTGGGGGGCTCAGTCAGTTGGGTGGCCAACTCTTGATTTCGGCTCAGGTCACAATCCCATGACCTGACATCCATGTGGGACTGAGACCCTTGTGGGGCTCTGCACTCAGCAGGGAGTCTGTTTGAGGATTCTCTCCCTTTTCCTCTGCCCCTCCCCCAGCTCATGTTTGTTCTTTCTCTCTAAATAATAAATAAATCTTAAAAATAAATAAAATACTGACACTTCCTAATAGAGATACGAAAAGCTGATTTTCCTTTCTGTAAACTCAACCATGACTTACAGCTTTTGCAATCTCCTTATTTGCAACAATACAGTGTTTAACAATAAAAGATTAAGCACTGATAATGCAATAATGAAAATCTAACACTCTAAGTATATTTATGCTTCTACTTCATGGAAGTTCTATCTCATTCTCTGTCAGTAGGAAAATCTGATATATTTCCAACATAGGTAACAAACGATACCCACATTTGGTGACTGAATCATTTTCCCACATAAGTGAACATGCTCAGTGCGTTAAATACGAAGTCAGTCTAATATTTGTCTCCTCTAGCTCCAGACATTCACTCTCTTAACTCAGCTTTTCTCCTTACCTATGAGAGGCAGACTACTGTCCTTCATGCATCACAAAACACCAAGACCATCACCTGTCACCCCTGCTATCTCTCCTGTTCCAACCTTCCACAAAGCCTTCTGCCTTTCGATCACTTAATCACTTTGGCTATTCCCTTCAAAACTCCCCTGCCTGCCTAAATCACTCACTTTCTTAAAGTTTGCTTTGTATCAATACAGCAAGAAAACTGCTTTGTTGAAATTTTCCATGGAAGCTCTGTATGATTTTATATTTAGACTTCCTAATTAAGAAAATTCTTCAAAATAGAGTTTCTCTCAAAAAAAAAAATCACTAAATTTACCAATACCCAGAGAATACCCTGCATTCAGGAAGCATTCAAAAGCAAAGCAGACTAAGAAACTAATAATAAAGACTTTATTTTCTAGATTATTAAGGCAGATTGGAAGAAATTTTTTTTCTAATGACATTGTAGAACTGCGAAACAAATACTTTGGGGTTTTTTGTTGTTGCATTTTTATTCTATTATTTTTTTTTTTTTAAAGATTTTATTTATCTATTTGACAGAGAAAGAGCGGGGACAGAGAGAGCACAGGCAGGGGGAGCAGTAGAGGGAGAGGGAGAAGCAGGCTCTCCCCTGAGCAGGGAGTCCTATGCGGGACTCCATCCCAGGACCCTGGGATCATGACCTGAGCAGAAGGCAGAAGCTTAACCAACTGAGCCACCCAGGAGCCCCTGCATTTTTATTTTAATCAGATGGAAGTCATATGTGTGATGCATAGTGACATCTGAACAGGTATTTACCACCTGCTGAGTGTGTTTATGGAAATGACTGTCCATTTATGAAAGTTCTTCCCTGAGATTTACAAATAACTTCCTTGGTTGATAAAACAAAGATAGAGCTAAGAAATCCATGTGAAAAACACTGCTTACTATCTCTTTACAAATTTTTGGTCCTATTAGATTTTTTTTTTTTAACCAGCATCCCTTTACATAATGCACCCTATTCAAAGATGCAAAGATGCATTCAAAGATGCAAAGATGCATTCAAAGATGCAAAGATGCAAGAACACTTTTGCAAACCTCCCTGTCACTCTAAATTTGACTGAAAAATTATTATACAAACTCAAATTCACATAATCAAAAGTGAGCAGTGGTAATTATACAACTTTAAAAGATAAACTGGGGCACATTAAACATTTTAAGAATTTGAACAAAACTTGATTCAAATCGGTGCAGCTCCAAACTAGAAGTGGATAGGAGCTCTCCACTCATAGGAGTTCAGGGAGAGGCTTTTGTAGAGAAAAGGCAGAAGCAAAGTAAGGAAATTAATGATTGACTATAGCTTAAACCCTAGTTGGCTGTTTGTGATTGGCTGTCCTTTGGTTTCAATCTCTTTAACCTCCAGGCTTAGATTTTGGCTTGCTTATGTAGGTCACCAAAGCACAGGAGTGACATCAGTCTAATGGCCTCTTTGTTTAATTAATTTAACAATAGTAGTCTTAACCTTTTAAAAGTACCCATATTTATTTCAATTTTTAGCCACTTTAGGGTTTTAAAATCTTTTCAGCAACTCATGTGAAAACAAAGGCAAAATAAAAGACAAAAACAGCAAATGCGTATGTAACAGTGTATTTTGATGATCGTTTTATTAAAACTACACATATGTGCATATAATAATGTCTATTCATTTCTGCATGTTGCTAACATAGAATAAGGATAAACATTTCTTAGCTTTTGAGCTTTGAATACTCATGTAGTCCTTTGACAGATATTTACTAAATTTCTCCTATGTGCCAGGCACACTGTTCTAGGGCTTTGAAGGTACGTTAGGAAATAAATGGATTTAAATGTCTGTTCTCAGGGTGTGTGGGTGGCTCTAGCTGTTAAGCATCCAACTCTTGATTTTGGCTCAGGTCATGACCTCAGGGTCATGAGATCAAGCCCCGCCTTGGGCGCTGTGCTGAGCTTAGGGCCTGCTTAGGATTCTCTCTCCTTTCCCCTCTGCCCCTCCCTGCTCCTGCTCTCTCTTTAAACAAAAAAGTAAATAAAATCTTTAAAAATAAATAAATGAATGTTCTAATGGAACTTACATTGTGTTTACATGTGAAATGTGACTCTCAGAAATTCAAGCATATATTAGGTTTTTTTCCTCCAAAGATTCATTTGCAGCAAATTATCAAGATGTTTTCACATCTTAAAATGGAACCAAAATTTTGTTATGAAAGAATCAAAACAAATTATTTTGAACATGTTGAAAGAACTGGATATAATAGAATTTCATAAACTATAACACAAACAAACTAACCCAATTTTTGGAGTTTAATCACATATTCCTGAGTAATCTTCCAAATATAAATATTTACACATGTTCAACTCTTCTTTTATGAAGGAACTCTGGGCTGAGAATGAACTGAACTTTCTAAAAGTTCTCAAAAATATTTTAAACAGGAAACCAGCTGCCTCCACCCACCCATGGCAGTGTGTTCAAAGTGTAATACTGCAGGAGTTCATTTAAGTCCTTGAATACTCCAAATTTCTGCAGGTCAGATTTAGTCCTTGAATTATAAGTCTTTATGAATGTGACTACAGAGAAAGTTTGGAAAATAAAATTATTAGTGAATATGGACCTACCCAAGGTTCATAATTATGGTTTTTCTTAAAATACATGATTAATCTATTTTGAAATCACAAGGCTATCTACCTCTGAATAGGAACAGCATAAGTTTCAGAAATTATATTGTATCTCTTGTGACATAAATGGAAAAAACATAAAAGGGATATGTAAAATTGATTTTGTATATAATTAAAACATAGTCACTTATAGCACTACATTCCCGTAAGGTACTATAAAGATATTAAATCAATTATTTTCTCTTGGTAAGGAAGATTCTAATACTCAGAAACACTGAAATAAAACAATATAAAAAAAGCAAAGGAGAAACAATGGAATTGTTTAAAACTGAATGTTCTTATACTGTATAACAAAAAGAGAAATAGTAATATATACATATATATCATCACAAATTATCGGATCAGCAGATGATAATACACTGATGTTTAAAGAAAATGTTGATTTTTTATCTTAGTTACTGGCATTAGATTTATAGCCTTGTTACATTTCTATGGACTCGCCTAAGATTAAATTGATATCAATCATATATTTTGTTCTAATTCTTTCAATTTTATTTTATTTTATTTTATTTTTTTTAAAGATTTTATTTATTTATTTGACAGAGAGAGACACAAACAGGGGGAGGGGAGAGGGAGAAGCAGGCTTCCCGCGGAGCAGGGAGCCCGATGTGGGGCTCGATCCCAGGACCCTGAGATCATGACCTGAGCCGAAGGCAGACGCTTAACGACTGAGCCACTCAGGCACCCTAATTCTTTCAATTTTAACGTAAAATAAAACAAGTAATCAGCTTTCAGATATATTATTTGGAGGAAAATGCCTTCTCCAGAAAAAAAAATCTGGTGGTTGTGTAATACTTAAGTTACCTCTTATAGTAATGAGATTCAAAATCTTGAATTCACTGGGAAAATTTCATTTATAATCTTAAGACATAAAATACTAAAAAGTGTTACGTTAGATTTTGATTTGAAGATCAGTTAATATACATGCTAATGAAACGTTTTTCCCGTCCATACAATCTCCATTTTAGCCAAAATATCTTTGTAGTCTGTTTAGACATAGAGTCTCCAATCATCTTTTTTTTTTTTTTTTTTAAGATTTTACTTATTTTGGGGGGTGCCTGGGTGGTTCAGTCAGTTAATCATCTGCCTTTGGCTCTGGTCATGATCCCGAGGTCCTGGGATGGAGCCCTGCGGAGGGCTCCCTGCTCAGCAGGCAGTATGCTTCTGCCTCTGTTCCTCTCCCCAGCTTGTGCTCTCTGTCTCAAATAAATAAATAAAAATTTTTTTGAGCCAGAGAGAGAGCAGGAGCAGTGGCGAGAGGCAGAAGGAGAGGGAGAAGCAGACTCCCTGCTGAGCAGGGAGCCAGATGTGGGGCTCCATCCCAGGACGCTGGGATCATGACCTGAACAGAAGGCACAAGCTTAACCGACTGAGCCACCCAGGCGCCCCACCAATCATCTTTTTTTAAGTGTTGATATTTTTGGGTTTTGTCCTTTGGCGTGAGAGAAGATAACACTAAAGACAAAAGCAATTTAACTATAAAGCAGAGTTCCTAGCGAATTGCTAATGGATCTTGAAATCAGTTGTCATCTCTTTTATTGTAGGCATAGTGTTTTACTCCCTTAGTAAAGAACAGGGATTGGATTAAAAATGTCAAAACAACAGGAAGTGAATAGCCAGTATTTACATCTCTCAAGAGATCTGGCTTTCCAGTCCCTAAAATAGAAAGTGTAAGACATGTGCAAGGAGAACTGCAAAAAGCTGAAGACCAGATTACTTACATTTCTGAAAAGCTGCTATGTTTTTATTTACCCTCCCAGTCATATAAATATTTCATTTCAACTCTTTCTCAAATAATCCCTATAATGCCAGAGTTTTAAATCTTCCTCTGAACCTCTATTTTTACTTTTTTCTATCTCTCTGCCCTACCAGATTTGGATCTTTCATTTAATTTATAAAAAAACAAACAAACAATGAAATGTGTGGAATCCTAGAATTGGGTTGATCATTTTCATTACTGCTTACTTTTCACACCAATTAGATTTTCTTAAATTGTAGCAAGGGGAGAACACATTCGTACCAGTAATTTCCAGAGGTCACCATATTTTACATACTGCTCAGAACTAATATAATATAAATACATCAACATAACCATCATCAGAATGGCATAGTGGAAATCAGAGAACACTGGATTCAGTATCAGAAAACCTGGGGTAAATCTTTTCCTTAGGAAGGTCACTCAAACACATATCTTCATTTACAAGGAGATAAATGTAATGCCTTCAACATGACCTACACTCGCTGAGACAGTACTGTGTAATTATTTCTATTCCGGAGTATTATGGCCTGTGCTGTCCAATAGGATAGTCACAAGCCTGATGGTGCTAGTAAGCTTTTGAAATGAAGGTAGTCTGAACTGAGATGCAGTATAAATCTAAATCAGGCACAGTGTGGAAAATAAAAATGTAGACTATCTCACTGATTTTATATTGATTACATTTTAGAATGGTAATATTTTAAAGATATTAAGTAAAATATATTATTCAAATCAATGTCACATTTATTTTTTTAATTTTTTAAATGTAACTTTAAATTGTAAATGTTGCTTGAGTTCTATTTCTGTTGGACAGCTCTACTCTAGAACATCCAAAAATAATTTAAGTGTTTTTCTTTTTCATAGAGAATTTTACAGAAATAGAAAACTTTGTTTTGATTTTTTTCAAACATATATCCAGCGTGTTCTCACAAAACTTCTGTCTCTATCTTACAGAGGCTTCCTATCTATGCTTCAAATTAAGACGATTCTTAATAACATTATTTACAAATACATGTTTGAAAAATACATTCTACTGATAATGTAAACACACATCAGAGTCATGGCTACCACTCAAATATAAATGAATAGGACATTTTCATTCTTTGCCATTTGGTCATATAATGTAGAAGAGATGCTGCAATAGTCACATCAAAGTAAAATGGACATTGTTCAAAACGCTGGATAGGACTGTTCAACATTCTCATCTAAGCTTTAAAAGAAACCCCATTTATTTGAAGCTGTTTAGACAGCATGGGCTTTTAGACAAACATAATTATTAAATACTAAAATATTAGTAGTTGTTAAAATATCAGTTTTATGATGAACTAAAGCCCAAGAATAATAATGATTCATGGTTTCTGAACATCATTAATAAATATAATTTAATTTTATCCAAAACATTGGTAAAATAATAAACACCTAGAAAAATTATGAGCCTAAAATTTGTTAGATGTGAAAAATTCTGTGTCTATATCTTATCCTTCCCTGAATCTATAATACAGTTTATAGACCAAGTAAAACATCATTAGAAATAGCAAGGACAGCACAGGGGATATAGTCGATAATACTGTAATACACTTATCATGGTGAGCATTTCAAAAGGTATAGAATTGTTGAATCAGTATGTTGTGTACCTGAACTTAATTTAATATTATATGTCAACTATACTTCAGTTAAAAAATTTTAGATAGGTAACTATATGAGGTGATGGATATGTTAAAAAAATAGCAAGAAAGTAAGTGGATGAAATCATTAACAAAATTAGAGTCTCAGCATGGGAATGGGTATTAAAATTAGTGTCCAGTTGTGGATATTTATCTTTTTACCATAATAAAATCCATATATAAAATATCATGTTTTTCCATGTATTTTTATAACAGGAGTGTTTTTCACATTTAAATAAATTTTAAAAAATAATTATTTTTACTTATAATAAATATTTATTAATAAAAAATAAGATGTATCTAGTAAAACCAATTGTGGTACTAATTGGTTAAGTAACAATGTTTTCAGGTATGAAAACTAATTTAACGTCCAAAATATCTTCACATGCAGTATCCTTATAATACGCTCATCTCTCAGTTCCTGTTAGTTCCAATAGTTTCACCTCACCCACCTGCTGGCTGGTATAGACCCTAGGCACTGTAACCATACCAGCATTTCTTCCCGCTTCAATGTTAAGCACCTTTCTGATTACCTTCTCCTATTGTCCCCAAAACTCTCTTCTTTGACCCAACTTGGACGTCCTATTAATTGATCCCATTACTTTCTAACTATTTATCACCTACTTCATATCGACACTGCCCTCCCTTTTCCAAGCTCCATTATTAACAAATTACCCTCAGCTAGAAAACTCCAATTCTGACTGGCATCCAACTATTGGCCTGCTCTATAAATGCACCTGAGCACCTGCTGATACTTAGAGAAAACATTCACTTTCAGGTCTCACTTCAGATCTTGACTCTGAATATCAAACAAGCCCTTAGCACTGCCAAGCCAAGCCTACTACATTTCCCCCATCAATTCACTTTCCCATTCTCATCCGTGTCTATAAGGCCAAACTTCCCATTTGTATGTTCTATCTGAATCACCTCTAACTGACTTAAAGACTTCGCTCCTGCAAATATAGTCCTCTCTCTCCTACCTAATCAAATTAAACCTCCCTCCTAAATCAATCTCATCAGCAAATGGGTATGCTATAATATCTATGACCTGAAAAACAGAAATCATCTTGATCCCCATCTAGGGGCCATCACATTTCTCTGGCATTTTTTTTTTAGTAAAAATCTTTTTTTTTTTTTTTTTAGGATTTTATTTATTTATTTGACAGAGAGAGACACAGTGAGAGAGGGAACACAAGCAGGGGGAGTGGGAGAGGGAGAAGAGGCTTCCCACCGAGCAGGGAGCCCGATGTGGGGCTCGATCCCAGGACCCCGGGACCACGACCCGAGCTGAAGGCAGACGCTTAATGACTGAGCCACCCAGGCGCCCTAGTAAAAATCTTTAGAAGATATTTTCACTCATCTCATTCTCTCTTGAACTCACTCTATCAGTTTTCAAGCCTAGATCTCTACAAAAACAGAAAATCAATGACTTCTGTATTGCAAAATCTAATTAACAGTTAAGTCCTATTTTCCTTGACCAATCAATAGCATTTTATATAACTGGCCATTTCATCTTTCCAGAATGACTCATTTACTTAGCTTCTGAAAGACTCTTCTCTCCTGTTTTCCCTCCTACCTCACTGAGTGCTGCTCCTCATTCTGCTCTGGTAGCTCTAGCTCTAATGTGGAAGTGCTCCAGCACTTCTATTTTTTTTGGGGGGGGGATGCTTAATTCTACAAATTGAAGACAAAAGATTGTAAGATACCACTTGTAAGCTCTGCAATGAACATGGTCTTTACTCAAAAGGCTACTTCTGTCTTCAGCTACCAAAAAAATGTTTCTATCAGTTTTTAACATCAAATATCTTTTTATCTTCTCTACATATAACAGCAACTCTTAGCAAATATCATCATATATGAATCACCCAGATATTTACTTATATGAAAATATCAGTAATCTGCAAAGCTATGACTTTAATGGAATGGCATTAAGCACAACCCATCTTTTCTTTGATAGGCTACTTTCCTCCAACAAGATACCCAGTTTTCCTTTTTACAGCACTTGATAACAATTGTGCATCTACAGTTGATCAGGGCACTGAGGACCAAACACTGAGGACCAGGCACTGAGTACACAAAAGGCACTCTATAAAATATAATCTTGGAATAAAGCCTAGACCTGTTTAATTAAAATGAAATGTCTTAAGGTCAGTGATGAAAGTATTTGAACTGAGAAATGTACTTACTGCTTTAGTAATGATAAATTTAAAGAAATGAATCTTTACATTTCAACTATCTTCATCTGTTTGGGCATACGGCAAAAAGGCATTACTCCAGTAAAACCTACTTAAATGACAATGAACTTGTAAAATAGTAGATAGTACATTTCTAAAATGATAGCATAGACATTATTATACAATTATAATATACACATTTTTAAAAATACTCTATTTAGAGAAAAAGTAAAATATGTTCAAGGTTTAGATACAGGAGTTAAAAATGTTATATGGGGTTTATTCTTTCTACTACAGACATACTGTACTCTGCATTACCTATTAGTAACATAAATTTTATATATGCTCTTCACCCATTCAAATAAAACTTACATGATACTTTTATTTGATAATAGTTGAGTCTTTCCATAATTTTAAGAAGATGTGGTCACACAGCATTCATTCATATCACACATCAAAAAGAAACAATAGATGCCAATCTGTTCCCAATATTATTTCCAGTGACCGCGTGCATTTTTTTTATGAATACGTGATATCTGATGAAAATGAGTGATTAAATTTCCTCTGAGAAATCAAAAGACATCTTCTTTGAATACAACATTCAAGAAAATACAGAGGAAAGCATAAGAATTGGATACGAGAACAGCCAATTTAAATATAAAACTGTTTATTTTCAGTATCAATTTCTTCTTTCTATTCCCAAAGGTAAGAGTGGACCACCTGAGAGAACTGGGATTACCTCAGGTTTACAATGTTGTCTCACTGCCTCCTCCCTGTACTCTATTACCCCAACGCCACCCCAAACCATTCTGCTTAACTTCTGCCAGACTCACGTTCCTAAAATACCAGTGGAGCAGAGTGGGAATAGCTCTGGAGCCAGAAAGACATTATTTGGTATCTTTGCTCCAGAACTTACTATATTTGTGGCTTTAGGGAAATCATTTAACATTTCTGAACATCAAATTTCTTCATGTGTAAAATGAAGATATGTAAAATGAAGTTCATTCTATTATCCAACTATCAAAATTGTAGATATGTATGTAAATTATCTTACACATAGGAAATGCTATTATTTGCTGGTAGTGTGGTGGTGGTGATGATGATGATGATGATGATGACAAAGCAAAGAGGAATAAATACTCCCCATTTCTTCAGAAACTTGCAATTGCCCCCATTGCACAATATATAGGGAGAAAGTTACCCTGCATATTCAGGGTACACAGTGTTCTGTGCTGCACAACTCTGTCCTGCTCCCCACAACGGTGCATTTCTTTTCTTCTCCCATGAGGCTCCTCCCTCACCTTCCCTGCTTCATATTAACTCAGGCCTCAAAACTCTTTGCTCCAACTACTACTACAAAGTAGAATGGTATTTTGTTTTTCAACAACTACCTAAATTCCACTGATTTTTCAAGACTCAGCTCAGGAAGCTGGACTTTTCTTTTAAAGCTTCTCTAAAATCTTGCTAAAAAGAGGATTTTTGAAGGTTTTTCCATTATAGAAAAATTCAATTAACCTTGCAGTATCAGCCCAAGAGAAATGGTATTTCTTCAAATAGAAGTTGTCCTTACATCATTTTTAAGTTTAAAGAATCACTGTCATTATATTTGTGGCTCTAATAATTAGAGGAAACCCTCATAAATTCAAGGCCACAACTATATCAAGGAACCAGGAAGCTATATCCCAGCGATCAAGCAATTACTAAATCCAGTAAAAACATGAAGAATACAAAAGAGAGACCATTATATGATCTGTCATTTTACAAGAAAACTATTTTTTTAAGTTTTGGGAAAAAAAGCAATTCACATAAAGCATTTTTGTAAATGTCATGCAAATTGATTTATTGATACCTTAAATCAATATTGCAAAATCACAGAAAAATTGCACAGATATTGTATCTCTAGCTTTTTAAGACTCCTTTCTAATCTAATGCTTATGTGAAAATGTGGATAAAAGTCAGAATTCAGGAATATTTAACGTATATGCAAGGATATTCAACAAAAATGACTAAAAACAAGGCATTTAATCAACAGTTGTAACAATACCCAATTCCACAGAAGTATTAGCAAAAGTGTTTTCGCATGATTTCAGAAAACAGAAAACTAATGTGGCTATAAATGAGAGTATCGAGAAATATCATTGTGTATTTCAACTGCATATGTTACTGACATGTATCTGTTTTTAAATAATATCTTCATTATATTTCTATTCAATAGACTTACCCATTCAACATTCATTTTATAATTTATCTTTGTGGAAAACATTAACAAATATTTCCCAATGGTTTCCAGAGATCTTTTTTTTCCCTTTAGTTCTATCATTACTTTCCATATAAAGATCTGTTTCTTTATGTACAGGATTTTATTATTTGATTCCATGTCCCTCTTTCCTCCACACTACCCAGGTAACTTATATAAGGAAATCAATATTAGTTCTAAGTTTGAAGTATACTTTTCTGTTAACAATAACAGGAATTCAGCATGAGGACTATCCATCAAAATGGAAATAACTCTGAATGCATGAGACATAAATATGAGGGTATGCATAACAGTTTTATATTTTTTTAAAACTCCAAGAATATAGATTACTTCAAACACATTGACTAACTCGTATTCATTTGGAACTACAAAACAAAGTTTTACTATCAACATAATCTACGAATGTCTAAATTTAGAGTTGAAATTCTTACCTGAGTTTTGCTTAGCATAGTTATTTTTTAAAAACAGGAAAAGTATTGTAAGCTGTCAGGATAAATAATACCAACAGTGGAAAATGGAAGAAAGAGGGTAGGAATCAAGTCCACTTTAAGAAGAAACTCCAAATCCCTGTTTCCCAGACCTACAGTAGTTTTGATCTGCATCTTATAAGCAACTGTCTTTTTCTTTGCTCCGAGAATACCACATGCTCTGCTCCAGCAGGAAAATATAATAATGAAATAGAAAACCACAAGGTTATTAGGCATCTTACCCTCTGGGCTTGCTGGGCTGCTCTAGCGGCTCAGTGTTAAGCGACACATGTGTAAACAACAGAATTCCCTGCATCCTTTTCTCATCTGTATAGCTCTGGGGTCCTGGCCAACAGGATTGTTTCCAGCATTAAGGCCACTCCACACTAACTCAGAAAAGATTCCCATTGGTTGTGAAGTTTTATCAAAACCAATACCACAACACCCTCTTTGGATCACAAGTGAGCGAACCAAAATGAAATCACTTTAACATTCCCTAACTAAGTACCGCTATACAAAGCTTTCTACCTAACCCATTTGAAACCACGTACTGAGTGAAAAAGGAAGAAAATACCTACCCCTTCATCCACAAGCATTTAACGTTTAAGAGCAATAGGTATAACTTGTAATAGTAATAGAAAAAACTAAAATGGTGAAAAAAAAAAACTAATAAAGTATCTATCTGCAAGACTTAGAGATTATATTACAGATCACAGGAACAATAGGACATATCATTGGTCCAATGTGATTTTTATTAGATTGCCAAAAAAAGAAAGAATACTTAATGAAATATTTGAGTAAGCAAATCATGATACAAAAACTGTATGTCAAAACCCTGGATTTCAGCCATGTGGCAGGAATTGGGAGCTGCATCTCCAGAGCCCTCCAGGGAGAATTCACTGGGCCCTGTGGTGGGGGAGGGAGGGAGTGGCCTTCCAGTGACAGGACACAGCTGTCAGGAAGTGCTCTGATGAAGGGGTGATGGCAGACCACATAAAGGAGAGCTTCTCTGGTTGACACTACCAGGACTGAAGGCCCAAAGAAAGAGGCAAGGGCAGAAGAAACACAATCAACATGTTCCTTATAAATAGCAATGAACACTGCATCTGAAAGTTAGAGTTAACGTCTCCAAGTCATTTTACTCTTCCTCCCTCCTTAATTCGGATGATCATTCTTAGCTGAATAACGTATTTGCCATCTACTTTCACTTAACAGCATCCTCTCTCCCTTACCTCTCAATGCAACAGAGAGGTGACCATTCTCCCATAGAATGGGAACTAACCCTCTGAGCTTGGGTTTCCTTTCCCCGTTTTTGGTGGGGGAAGATGTGCTCAATCACCATTCTCTCTCCTCTTCCTCTGAACTCTCTCTTCTGTCTGGAATTAACCATTGGATTTTATTTTATTTTTTTTAAAGATTTTCTTTATTTATTTGACAGAGAGACACACAGCTATAGAGGGAACACAAGCAGGGGGAGTGGGAGAGGGAGAAGCAGGCTTCCCGTGGAGCAGGGAGCCCGATGCGGGGCTCGATCCCAGGACCCCGGGATCATGGCCTGAGCCAAAGGCAGATGCTTAACCCACTGAGCCACCCAGGTGCCCCTCCCCATTGGATTTCAAACATTGTCAAGGCTTCAGTCAATTTCATTTACGTCCGTGTATTTCCCTGTCAATTCGGTCATTTTCATTTGTAGATACCATTCCCCTCCATTTCATGGTTACGTGATTGAAAGATTTCTTTCCAGGGGCGCCTGGGTGGCTCAGTCGTTGGGCGTCTGCCTTCAGCTCAGGTCATGATCCTAGGGTCCTGGGATCGAGCCCCGCATCGGGCTCCTTGCTCGGCGGGAAGCCTGCTTCTCCCTCTCCCGCACCCCCTGTTTGTGTTCCTGCTCTCGCTATCTCTCTGTCAAATAAATAAATAAAATCTTTAAAAAAAAAAAAAAGAAAAGAAAAGAAAGATTTCTTTCCAGCCAAAAACCCCATTTAATTTGCCATCTACTCCCTTTAATGCACCAAAATGACTCTCTGCAAACACACATGCTTGCACACACACACACCCACATGGACTCACATAACATGCACATTTTGGTTTTTCTAAAGTTTATATACTCCTCTAAGCTCTCATTCTACTTGTCTTTGCAGCCATTGATGCCGCTGTTCACAGCTCTGGGGACATGGAGACTCTCTTCTCTATCTTAGCACAGCACTCTCCTGGTCTTCCTCCTGACCTTTGTCCCTGGCTCTCCCCAGTCTCTTTGGTGGTGCTTCTTTTCTCTCCCATCCCTCCGTGTACATCAGGTATATTCCCATGTAAATCGACTATCTCTCTATATGTCACCCATTCTCATGGTCTGAATTGTCATCTTTCTTTTCAGATAACTTCCAAATAGCTACATTTGGATTCAATCCTCTTTTGAGTCTCTGACACTTACATGCATCAGCACAGTAGACCCTGTCACTAAAAAATTTGACAGATATGTCATCAATATATTTGAAACTGAAATCTTCTCTCCATGGACTCACTGCATTGTTTATCAGTCAGTCTTACAGTGTGCTAAAGAAAAACCCTGGAAGTCATCTCTGACTCCTTCTATTCTATATCCAATCCAGCACCAGTTCCTTTTGACTTTACTTCAGTAACATGCCCAGTCCTCTCCTTCCCACTGCCACACCCTGGTTCAGGCAGCCATCATAATCTGTCTGGATTGCTGTAGTGTCCTAAATTGTTCACCTGTTCCCAAACTTGCTCCTCCCCATATTTAGCAAGAGTTACAGTGGTCTATTCCTAGTACTCATGCTACTTGAAATCTTTAAAGATTTTTAAACCTCCTTTCAAATCTTCTTTACAATACATTTACCAAAATGAAACTTTTCTGGATTACTTTTTCTGTCCTGTTGACTATACCATGTCTTTACACACCTCCCCCCCCTTTATTAGTTTACTTTCTTTTTAAGGTGGAGTACTTCCAAGGAATTACCACTGGTCCTAGTCTCACTCCACATCCTCTGTCTGGGTGATCACATCTGTTTTTATGGCTTCTTTTGCCACACATATCATTGTGGGGTGAACTGTGTCCTCTGAAGATATGTTGAAGTCCTCTCCCCAGGCCCCTGTGAACGTGACCTTATTTGGAAATAGGGTCTTTGCAGATGTAATCAACCTAAAATGAGGTCAAGTGAATGAGGGTGGGCCCTAGTCCAATGAATGACTGGTGTCCTTACAAAGAGAGGAAAATTTAGATACAGGCACTCAGGGGCAAATTCCATGAGAAGACATTGGCAGAGATTGGAGTGATGCTTCTACAAGCTGAGGACTGTTGGCAACCACCAGAATCTGGAAAGAGGCAAGGAAGGACCCTCCCCTAGAACCTTTAGAGAGAGTATGGCTTTGCTGACACCTTGGTTTTGTACTTTTATCATCCAGAACTGTGAGATAATAAATATCTATTGCTTTAAGCCACCAACTTTGTGCTAATTTGTTATGGTAGCCCTAGAAAATGCACTAATATACATATACTTCCCAAATACATAGATCAGTCCATAATAGTTTATCAAGCTTGAGCTCTGGATGTCGAACAGTCTAATGAGAATGGGCATTAGGAGCCATTTAAATCCCTCAGTAATTCCCAAAGAGTAAATCTCTTATATTTCTTCCAAACCTCTCCTGTGTCTTGTATTCTCAATCTTAAATAATGATGCTGCCACCCATACAGTCTGTCAAGCTAGAAACCTTTTTACTATTCCCAAGACCCTATACCACTCCACCCCTCACACACAGTGACTACTCTTAGAGTAAAACCTGGAAGAATTGTCCATTTCTGTCTCCATTTCATCTGCTTCCCTCTCTTTTGAACCCACACCAATCAGATTTTTGTTTCTCCACATCAGGTTTTACTCTCAAGTTTATAAACTACTAGTAAATCAGTAAAATCTAACTATATATGTAAAGCATCTTCTCATTTAAAGCTTTGTCGAGTGAAGGCTCATTTTCCCACACAACCTCTCTTCTCTTGGGGTAAGAAAGCGGAGTAGGACCTTGCTTTGTGCTTATTACCAGGTCTGGCTCACAAGTGCTTTGTTGACTGACAGGACCTACCAGCAAAATGGAAGCAAAGTTATCCAAGTCTCCATCTCAGTTCAAATGGTACATTGCCAACCTGGCTTAAACACAACACACACACACACACACACACATAAACACACACACACAGAGTGGCTTAAACACAACACACACACACACACACACACAGAGTGGCTTAAACACAACACACACACACACAGAGTGGCTTAAACACACACACACACACACACACACACACACACACAGAGTGCACAAGCATCTTCATTATCTTAATACTCCATATCCCATAACAAGCAAGGGGAGCATATAAAAAAAGGAGGAGAAAATTCAGCCTTGGAGTTTTCATAATTTCTTGGCAAGTTCACAATATCTTACGGCACTCAACCCACATCAGTGAAAGTTGATTTTTTGTAGGTGTGGATTCCAATTTTATTTTATATATTAGGTCCTCCCTGTCAAGTCTGCTTTTACCTACCTAGCATTATTTGTTTCCTCCCTATAGTTAAAAAAAAAAAAAAAAAGCTTATGTTACCAAGACTCCCATTACAGATACACTTAGCTATGTGGTACAGTTTTGGCAGTAAAACAGAAATGGAGGCCTGATAAGCATTTTTGAATATATGGATGCCTCTCCATTTCACTTCTTTCTTTATCCTTCCTTGAACAAGGATAGGAAGCCGGATATGAAGAAGCATGAACTGATCTTGAGGTCATGAAGTCATAATTCAGATGAAAGCCACATCGAGAATGGCAGAAGCAGCCAGGACCATGACTGGCCTCATGCAGGCTTTTGGTGATGGGGAGAAAAGAGAACCTACCTGGTTAAGTCACTGTCATCAGTCTTCTCCTGTGGCCTTATTATTAAATCGGGAACTATAGGCCCATAGAAAGTTATAACACTATCTCACTGGAGAAACAATGGGGAATATATTAATCAAAACTGATTTTACTCCAGATCTCTATCAGCAATTGGGGGAATTCAAAAGAAACCCTAAGCTTGAAAACTCCTACAGCAATCTTTACCTAATTTCAGAGCTATTTCTCACGATCTCTGTGAGGCTTCTCCTGAATCCCACATAAAGTTAATTCTACAATCAAAGGCAATATGCATGTACTTAGTACTGCAATATGCAGTACTCTCCTCAGAGAACTGTAAGTTTTTTAAGGACATAATATTGCATTTGTCTTCAAATTTTTGGCAGGTAAGCAAATAAATGGATATGTGAGTGAAGGTACAAATGCATAAATGATGGATGAATGGATGTTCTGTGAAAGAAATGAAGGAAACAAAAATAAATCTGAAAGATACACTTCTAAAACAGTAAGTATATGGTGACTTTTAAATTTCTCCTACTATTGGGGTTTTTTCCTACTTTTATACATTGAAAGAATTCATAGTGACAACATCATACATATGTGCCTCTCGATGACAAAGTAGGATAGAGAAATACTGAAAAGTAAGACAAACAGAGAAGATTTTCTGTGGACCTTAGTCACTACTTGAATTCAGCTATACTGGTAAATCTTAATTGCTAAAATTTTAATGGCTTGAACAATATTTGTAGAATTATTCAAAAGCATAGTAACTGTCAAAGTAACTGGAAATGTCTTGCAAGGAAGCCAGTTTAGTTCTGATTGAAAGGCACTAGGTGATTTGAAACCATAGATTAGAAATGCATATGCACGAAATCACGGAGTCCACTGTGATTTTATAAATAAGCTCTTCATTAATCAAGACAGACCAGGTGGGAAGCCACCATCTTTTATTAAACTAACCTGTGTCTACCCACACACATCAGCCACATAAATATGAGTGTTCATATATGAATCTTATTGCAGCATTTCAGAAAATGTTTTCTTCCCTCTCACTGTTTTAGTAATAGGAACTATTGTCATGCAATGTCCAGACTTTCTTTACAAACACAATGTCTATTTTCTATGACAATGTCTGAGTTGTAACACAAAGCCAACTTTATTTGTATTTTGTCAGTTACAGAAAAGGTTAAGAAAAAATTGTAAGAAAAATAAATCTGAGGGATACCTGGGTGACTCAGTCAGTTAAACGGTGACTCTTGACTTTGGCTCAGGTCCTGATCTCAGGGTCCTGGGATTGAGCCCTGCACTGGGCTCCCTGCTCAGCAGGGAGTCTGCTTCTCTCTCTCCCTCTCCCTCTGCCCCCCTCCCCACTCACATGGACATGCGTGCTCTCTTTCTCTCTCTAAAATAAATAAAAATAAATCTTTTTTAAAAAAAAAAGAAAAATAAATTTGATCTATACTTACTATACCTTTATTTTTTTTTTATTTGACAGAGCAAGAGAGCACAAACAGGGGGAACAGCAGAGGGAGACGGAGAAGCAGGCTCCCTGCCGAACAGGGAGCCCGATGTGGGGCTCAATCCCAGGACCCTGGGATCATGACCTGAGCCAAAGGCAGATGCTTAACCACCTGAGCCACCCAGGTGCCCCTTAATATACCTTTAAAAAGAAGATATCCTAATCACAGATGGATGTGGGTTTGAGCATCAGTTGGGTGTGCTTGAGGAGCTCCCTCTCTGAGCCTCAGTCCTATGATTGTAAAATGGATGGTATAACCTACAGGTGGATTCTAAGGGTAAGAAGGTAATGGAAATAAAGTGCTTAAAAGAGTAGTTAACACTAATAAATTAAAGCTATCATTAGTAGGAATTATTTTAGAAAGTAGTTATGTTGGCCTAACTACAACACCTAGAAAATAGATTTAAAGCAAATTTTTATATTCTAAATGCAAACACTAAGCAAATGTCAGCATGGCCTAGTCTGATGTCATGACTTATTTTGCTACCTCTCTAAGTAGTCACTTTGCAGTTGTGATTTTGTTCCGGCACCAACACTTATTAGGCTCTGACAAAGCCAACTAGACTTATCACCTAGGCTTATAATAAGGATATAAAAAAATCATCTCTGTGAGACTGTGAAATTATAATGAATTTATCTTTGCAACTGACATTTCAGGAACTCTCCTTGGGAATACCTACTTATGAGAAAATGGCCCAGAGACAAATACTTTCTTCTTATATAAGGAAAAAATATATATATATGACATAATAAGGATTAAAAATTAGTCACTGGATTTTGATCAAACTCATAGCAGAAGTAAATGGTTAACTGTTCTTTCCTTGGTTTGTGATGTACTTCATGTTTTGGAAGGATTTTTCAAGCTCAGCACTATTGACATTTGGAACCAAAAACGTTTCCAGACACTGCCAAACATTCCCTGAGGGGCAAAACTGCTATCAAGGTGAGATCCATTGTTTAGAATGATGGAGTAGTGGAAGGTGAGACTAAGACATAGCTCAGTTCTGCTAGAAACCAGCTGTCAGCTGTGGCCTTGGAGAAAGGGACCCCACCTCCCAAGCCTTGTTTTCCTCATATACATATAGTCAAGAAATTAGACTAGATAACCTCAAAGGCTTATCTTACTAAAACTTGAGTGCCTTAATATCTACCCCACCACCACCACCCCTATACACACACACACACACACACACACACACTACCACTCTACTCACACATGTCAAACACAGTCACTCATGTAGTCTGTATGCATTAGGGTACAAAATGCATAAGAGATGAAAAGAGAAATGTTACAAAACCCATGTGTAACATAGGAAACCCATTTCTTTTTTTTCTTTTTTTTTTTTTTAAAGATTTTATTTATTTATTTGAGAGAGAGAATGAGAGAGAGAGAGAGAGAGCATGAGGGGGGAGGGTCAGAGGGAGAAGCAGACTCCCTGCTGACAGCAGGGAGCCCGATGCGGGACTCGATCCTGGGACTCCAGGATCATGACCTAAGCCGAAGGCAGTCGCTTAACCAACTGAGCCACCCAGGCGCCCCGTGGGAAACCCATTTCTAACTCAGTTTTATAGTATTATAATTAATGCTTCTTAGTTAATTCAGCTTGAGAAATACTATGTACAAAGAAACAAAAATTCTTCTCCTTGATACATCTAAACTGATAAGACCAAACATCTTGTATTTTCCTCAAAAGAACACAACTAAACAGTCACTGTATGAATGGAAAGTACTTTTTCTACTCAGGAACTATGTTAAATTATAATTTAATTTGTTGACCAAATGGAGGAAAGATAATCCACACAGAGAAAAATTAATTTTACTAAATTGATTTAGAAAATCTATTTAATTTCTGAATCCTTAAACTATAATCATTGGACAACCTTGCTAAATCATCTCATTCAAGACAGAACTAATCCTCCTCAAAGCATAATTGTTCTGATTAATGTTAATAAATATTCTGGGAAGCAGTAAACTACTATTTGCTAAGGTTTATGAATACATTTTCTCCACATAAGTTTCCTTCAACTATTTCCAAAATTCATTGTTTTTGTTAATCTGTCCTTTCGAATTCTTGTAAAAAAGAATTACCTGCACTCTGAAAGGAAAAAAAAAAGTTATTTCCTTATATTGTAAGGTATTTCCATTTCTTGGTAATAAATCCCAGCTATGATCAAAATGCAACAAAAAACTACCAAACAGTAACGCTTCCTAGCACAATCTACTGTTTTAAAGAAACTGTCAGTCAAGTCTTAAGAAATATGGGTTTGTTCTTAAGCCCAGTATGTTTCCTATGTTAGACCATATACTTAATGTCACTGAAGGAAAATCTGGGAAATAAAAACATACATATGTGTAGAAAATTACCATTTATCTTATGTTATAAGGATCTCTATAAATGGCAAAACATTCTAATAAAAACATCAAGTCTCTTATAATTATGAGGCATGAATTTTTAAAGTACTATATTCGATTAACCTTAATCTTTTTGTAACATGCATTATTATCACACTATTAACCAGGCTTGAAATCTCTTAATAAATATTTAAAACAGAGTATATTGGAGATAAACCAAAGCTATTCAAAAATGTAAGAAATCCTATGAGATAGTAGAAAAAAACACAATGATCAAGGCACCATTAGTATAGTTATAAAATTTCTTTTCAAGAAAGAGCAAAACATGAAGCATAGTCTTGAGTATGAGTTTTTAAGCCTGAGATGAGATACTTCATAAAACTCATTTATGGTATCAGCAGACTTTAATATAATGGACTCCAAATACATGTTTTCCTCTCCTCACACGCTGTATCCCACTGACATGACAAAAATGTGGCTGTTGTTGAATTAAAAATAAACCCATCTAACAGTGCTGAAATCAAGAAAGAGGGCTTATATCAGACAAGACATTTTTGGAAAGTTCTAAACATCAAAAGCATATTGGGTCTGATAACAGGGAAACCAATGTGGGGGAAACTACAAAACACAACATCCAAAAGAGAAAGCTGCCACAAGGTAAAAGTCAATCTTGCCAGAGTGTCTGGGGAGAATCCAAGAGCAGCATAAACCCAAACTGATGTATTTATCACCAAGATCATGACTGGGCTACCTGCCTGACCACAGGGCACTGGGACCTAGTTTCTCCTTCTCACACACACAACAGCTGCTTAAAGACAGAAAAATGACTGAAGAAATGCCTTAAAAATTTTTATTAAGTATAATTAACATACAGTGTTATATTAGTTTCAGGTATACAATATAATGATTCAACAATTCTATACACTTCTCGGTGATCATCACGGTAAGTGTACTTTTAATCCCCTTTATCTATTTCCCCCCATCTCCCACCCCCCTTCCCTCTGGCAACCATCTGTTTGTTCTCTATAGTTAAGAGTCTGTTTTTGTTTGTTTGTTTCTCTCATTTTTTTCCCTTTGTTTTTTTGGTTTCTTAAATTCCACCTATGAGTGAAATCAAATGTTATTTGTCTTTCTCTGACTGAATTAATTCACTGAGCATCACTCCTTCTAGGTCCATGCACTTAGTTGAAGAAATGCTATTAAATAAAGTAGATAATCTCCCTGAGGAGGGTTCCTAGCATGCACACCCACGCAGGGAGAGAAGTAGAACAAAGTTTCAGGAAAATTCAAGACTACAAAAAGCCACTGAATAATAAAGGATAGAGACCCCACTGCTAGTGAAACATACTAAAGAATCCGCTGAAAAATGAAATACATTTTTTAAAGATAGTGGATATCTAGAGTTTGCTCACCTGCTCTCCTCCACATACCACAGTAGGAAACCCTTTCCAAAAACAGGCTTTATCTCCCTCACAAGTCTCTCATCAGGGGTCCTTTCAGGGCCAGGTCTGTTGGGTAAACAGATGTACCCACTTCACCAACCTCCCCTAAGCATCACTTCATCTGCAAAAACTGGCCAATATGTTGTCATAAGGATTATTTTGAATTTGTAAAATAAAATCCTGAGTCTGGCATACTGTAAGCACTAAATAAATGGCAGGTATAATAATAATAGTAACAATAATAATAATAATAATATAGATTGAATTATACAATATGAAAAAATGAATGATATTCTTTTTATTCTAAACACTTAAAAGGAGTAAATGTCCTGCAGGATTTTGTTCAATTCTGGTTAATTGAAATTGATGAATTCAAATCTCTTTTATGTCCAACTATTGAAAGAGAGTTGAAATTTTGCAAAAGCAAAAGACGTACAAAACATCCATTTAATTTAGAGAAAAATAAAATATATATTACCATTAGCTAATTAAATAAAGGCCCTAATGTTTTCATTATATATCTTCCATTACCCAGGAATAATGTCTTCTGACTTCAAAAAACTATGGGAAGGAAGAAAGAAAAGGAATCGAGGCTCATATTTTTTAAAAAATATATTTTTGAAAGGCAATCTTATTTTGGATTTTCCTACACAATAAGGTCACAAATACGTGTATATTGAGTTTTTCATGAATTTTAAAATGTCCCAAATCAATAAAAATGGAAACTTTTTTGGTAATGATCCAAAGAAAAAAGTATAATTTCACCTAAATCCTAGATATATGAAAATAAAAGTATGTTAAAATTAGGCCTATATTATTAAACATATTTCCCAAAAAATTCAATGACAATAATGTATAGTATAACAATAAGACCACTTTTTTTTTCTTCAGATAGAAATTGCATTCTTCACTTGTTATGATGAGCACTGGGTGTTACATGTAAGTGATGAATCACTAAATTCTACTCCTAAAGCCAATATTACACTATATGTTAATGAATTAGAATTTAAATAAAAATTTGGAGGAAAAAAACTGCATTCTTATTGGTTCAAACTAGTGAAAATTTACATTTCCAGTTAAATGATAGAAATTAACACAAGACAACTATAATAAGGAGCTTTTGTATTTACAATTTCCTTTATCTGTTGATTTCTAGAAACCTTGAAAAATACCTCAATGACAATCATCTTAATTATAAGTATCCGATTTATAATATCTCTGAGATCTTAAAACTTGAAACTAATGCATATTATCACTTTAATTAGAATAATCTACAAGGGCTCAGGAATATATGCTATTATTAAAAGTTTTAAAATACACATAACCCAATGCTTTTGTCTTCCATTTATTCCCCAAATCACTGTTCAGGACAAGCTCAGATGATGTTCTAGGTAATTTGAAAAATAACAAAATAATAATCATATTTCAATATTTTGACAGCATATAGTCAAATAACTTAAGAAATTATTTTTCATATTAGCTTTCAAAATGTTTTTAAAGTAATGGAGTACATTCTCTTAAAAATAAAAAAAAAAACATATATATTACACAGAAGTCATGTATATCAAAAGTGGAACTTTTCCCATTAATTCTTGGAGGAGGACTTGGAAAACTGCCTGCTTGGAAACTCTCTTCCCATCTAATTTCCTCCAACAATAGCCCTTGGAGGTCATCCACAGACTCCCAGACTCTAAGGAGCACTTTGGAAAACAACTAATATAATCAAATCATTATTTTACAGATAAAGAATCTTGACTTCAGCAAGGGAAAAATTGTATGTCCAAATTTTTTCTGTCTACCCACTCATTCTTATTAATTTTATGAGAATTTAAATGTTTCTGTTGAAAAATAATACTTAAAACATAATAAATACTTATTCTTAAGAGATCAGAAAATTATAAAAAGCACAAATAAGACTATTCTCTACAATCCCCATGAACAAATAAGTAATCTTGTTATGTACCATTCACAACATTGCTAGCTAATTACTACAAATGACAAAAAGTTCAGTTATGCTTCCTTTATCATGGTGGGAGATGCAAGATATGCTAACCTGAATGTATTATCCTGTATGCCTAAAATTTTACTAATGTGGTAGAGTTTTTCCTTCACCCTTGGTAGGGCATGCCCCATAGCAAAGCCATCAACATACTAATCACTTCTTCCTCATCTAGTGTGATTAGCATTATGTCATTGTTCTAACAGTGCCTAGGTCCTTTTAGACCTTATCATGACAGAGGACGGAAAAGTTAACATAGACCTATGGCAAGACCCATAACATAGACCTATGATAAGAGCTATGTTCATTCCACATGAATGCAAAATGTTTCTGAACCAAAGAACATCAGCTAAAACAGTGGGACAGGCAACTCTGGAGCTCAGAAATTGCAAACTTGCTAAAACTGTCAGAAACTACCTACTGATCTCTGCAAGATAAGCACAGGTTTAGAGCAACCATATACTTTACCAGGAGAAAATCCTCTGAAACAAAGTAATCCTCTGGCTCAAATCAATAAATTAATTTTATTCCTTAAGAAACTATATTAAAAAAACTAAACCTAAAACTAGCAGAAAGAAGAAACTAAGATTTGAGCAGAGATAAACATATAGAGAATGAAAAAACAATACAGAGCATCAACAAAACCAGAAGTTTTTTTTTTCCTTAAAAGATTAACAAAACTGGAAGTCTTTAAGTAGAATAATGAGAAGGGGAAAGACAAGAATTGTATTGATAAAATAGAAATGAAAGTAGGGACGTGTCTACCAATGTTACAGAAATAAAAAAGAGATTATAACAGAATAGTATGAACAACTGTATACCAAAAAATAGATAACCTAGATGAAATGGACAGATTCCTAGAAATGTAGAAACTACCAAAACTGACTCAAGAGTCAATGGAAAATCTCATAGACCTGTAACAAGTAAAGAAAAATGAGTAATCTCAAATGTAAAACCCACGACCAGAAGATAGCTTAACTACTGAATCCTAAATAAATAAATTATTAATACTAATCCTTCTCAAACTCTTCCAAAAATAGAATAGGAGGTAAACTTCCTGATTCGATGAGGGCAGCATTATCCTGCCACCAAAACCAAAGACATGACATGGAAACTACAGACCAACACCCTTTATAAATATGGTTGTAAAAACCCTCCACAAAATTATAGAAAACAGAATATAATAGCATATTAATAGGATAATATACCATGAAGAAGTGGGATATATTCCAGGAATGCAAAGGTGTTTCAACATATAAAAATCAATGTAACCCAAAACTATAATAGAAGGAAGGGAAAAAACACAGGAGATCATGTCAATAGATAAAGAAAAAGCAGTTTTCAAAATCTGACAACCTGCTGATAGACATACTCAGTAAACCAGAAGTAGAAAGGAATGTCCTCAACATGATAAAAGGTATATATGAAAAACCCACAGCTAATATAAAACTCAATTATGAAACACTGAAACCTTTTTCAACTCTCTAATATGTCAAAAAGAAAGGATGCCCACTTTCACATTACTTCTATTCGACATTTTACTGGAAGTCCTAACCAGAGTAATTAGGCAAGAAAAAGATTTAAAGGCATCTGAACTGGATACAAACTATCTCTATTCACAGGTGGAATGATCTCATATGAAGAAAACCCTAAAGAGTCCATATAAAATCTGTTAGAGCCCATAAACAAATTCTGCAAAATTGTTGATTACAAGAACAACACAAGGATCAGTTGTATTTCTGTACACAATCAACAAACAATATGAAAGGATATTTAAAAAATAACAATTCCAATTACAATACTACCCCAAAGAATAAAATACCTAGTAATAAATTTACACAAGAAAGTGCAAGTGTTGTACACTGAAAACTGCAAAACATTGCTGAGAGATATGACAAATACAGAAATAAATAAAGGCATCCTATTATCAAAGATTAGAAGACTTAATATTGTTAAATGGCAATACTTCCCCAAACTCTACTGAATTCAATGCAGGGACTATCAAAATCACAACACCCTTTTCTCGTGGAAATGGAAAATCCAACTTCAAAATTCATATGTAATTGCAAAGTATCCAAACAGCCAAATAATCAGCATTACTTCTTTTTCAGGAAAAAGAACAACAAATTGGAGGATGTACACTTCCCAATTTGAAAATTTATTACAAAGCCACCCCTATAAAAACAGTAAGGTATAAGAATAAACTTACAGATCAATGGAAGGAAATTGAGAGTCCAGAAATAAACCTATACATCTATGGCCAACTGATTTTCAACAAGATTGCTAAGATAATTAAATGGAGAAAAAAACAGTCTGTTCAACCAATGGTGCTGGGATAACTGGATTCCACATGCCACTGAAACTTTACCTCACACCACACACACACACACACACACACACACACACACACACACACACACATAACTTAAAATAGATCAAAGATCTAAATTTGAGAGTTAAAACTATAAAACCTTAGAAGTAAACATAAGGACAAATAATTACCTGGATCTTGGCAATGATTTCTTTTTTAAATTTTTATTTAATTTATTTATTTTTATTATTTTAGAGAGAGTGAGAACAAGAGGGGGAAGGGACAAGGGGAGAGGGAGAGAGAGAATCTTAAGTAGGCTCTACAACCAGCACAGAGCCCGACATGGGGCTCAACCTCACAACTCTGAGATCATGACCTAAGCCGAAATCAAGAGTCAGACACTTAACCAACTGAGCCAGTGAGGTGCCCCATTGGCAGTGGTTTCTTGAATGTGACACCAAAAGCACAAGCAACAACAACAAAAAATAAATAAATCTAACTTAATCAGGATTTAAAATTTTTGTATGCATGAAAGAAAACTATGAAGAAAATGAAAAGACAGTATGAGACAAAATGTTTGCAAATCACATATGTGATAATGGCCTAGTATCCAGAATATATAAAGAACCCTTACAAGTCAACAACGAAAAGATAAACAACCCAATTTATAAATATGCAAAGGACTTGAATATACGTATCTTCAAAACAAATATACAAATGGCTAACAAACAGATGAAAAGATGTTCAGCATCTTAGTCATTAGGAAATGCAAATTGAAGCCACAATGCAATATTACTTTATATCCATTAGGATGGCTAAAATAAAAAAGACGTATAATAACAAGTGTTGATGAAGAACATGGAAGAAACAGATCCTAACCTATTGCTGGTATGAATATAAAATGGTGCAGCTGCTTTGGAAAACAGTCTGGTAGTTCCTCAAAATGTCAGACATGGAGTTTCCATGTGACCCAGTGATTGATTCCACTCCTGGCTGTAGATGCAACTGAAATAAAATCTTACATCCACATAAAAACTTGTACTCAAATGCTTATAACAGTATTATTCATAATAGCCAAAACATGGGAGGAAAACCCAATGCCCATTGATTGATAAATGCGGTATATCTATATGTTGGAATATTATTTGGCAGTGAAAAAGAGAATGGAATACTGATATATGCTATAACATTGAGGAATCTTGAAAATGTTATACTAAGTAAAAGAAGCCAGAAAAAGACAACCTATTCTATGATTCCATTTATATGAAATGTGCAGGATGAGATAATATAGAAAGACAGAAAGTAGATTATTGTTTGTGTACTGTTAAAGTTGAAGGGAAACGGGAAGTGACGGCTAAAGTCTGCAGGGTTCTTTCTTGGTTTTCTTTCATCTTGGGCGATAATAATGTTCTAAAACTGATTGTGATGATGGTTGCACAGCTCTGTGAATATACTAAAGCCACCAAATTATATACTTTAAATGGATGAACTGTAGGTCATGTGAGTTATATCTCAATAAAGCTGTTTTATAACAAAATAATAGCCTTTGTGAGAGGCAGCAAGTTTGTTATCAGAGCTCCCTTTAATCCTTATAAATTCTGTAGAATTAGATATAACTTATCTGCCTTTTTCCCTCCCTCACTGCATGATTTTCTGCTTCTCTACTTAGTAATCTCCAACATTTTTGATTATGCAATCATCGGCAAATTATATTCAGTATAAACCCATAATATAAAAGTACACGTATTCATTTATAAAATATGTTCACGTACTATTGTGCCACTATGTGATATGTTATTAAAGTGCCATGAAAATATCTTTGGGGTAAATACCCAGTAGTGCAATTGCTGGATCATATGGTAGCTCTATTTTCAACTGTTTGAGGAACCAGTAGGGATTCGAAATGGTACGTGCACCCCGATGTTTATAGCAGCAATGTCCACAATAGCCAAACTGTGGAAAGAGCCAAGATGTCCATCGACAGATGAATGGATAAAGAAGATGTGGTATATATATACAATGGAATATTATGCAGCCATCAAAAGGAATGAGATCTTGCCATTTGCAACGACGTGGATGGAACGGGAGGGTATTATGCTGAGCGAAATAAGTCACACAGAGAAAGACATGTATCATATGACCTCACTGATATGAGGAATTCTTAATCTCAGGAAACAAACTGAGGGTTGCTGGAGTGGGGGGTGGGGTGGGAGGGATGGGGTGACTGGGTGATAGACACTGGGGAGGGTATGTGCTCTGGTAAGCGCTGTGAATTGTGCAAGACTGTTGAATCTCAGATCTGTACCTATGAAACAAATAATGCAATATATGTTAAGGAAAAAAAAAAAAGAAGAAGAAGATAGCAGAAGGGGAAGAATGAAGGGGGGGAAATCGGAGGGGTAGACGAACTATGAGAGATGATGGACTCTGAAAAACAAACTGAGGGTTCTAGAGGGGAGGGGGGTGGGAGGATGGGTTAGCCTGGTGATGGGTATTGAGGAGGGCACGTTCTGCATGGAGCACTGGGTGTTATGCACAAACAATGAATCATGGAACACTACACCTAAAACTAATGATGTAATGTACGGGGATTAACATAACAATAAAAAAATATGGTCAAAAAAAAGTGCCATGAAAATACACATTTAAAAATACAGTTTTAAAACGTAAATAACTTATTATTCTTTATACTTTCAAATTGTGTTATGCAATCCACCCACATAGTACGTAAAAATGGTAGAATTCCCAGCATGCACAGCTAGGTTTCCTGTCATCATACTTCCTTGTAATTCTTTTTGGAAGAGAACTGTACTTTTCCTAATTTTCTGCTACACTGCCAGGCCACACACCTATATAAAGATGCAAACACGTGTGTGTGCACAAAAATTTCCTGCTACAGTAAATTTTTGGCATTTGCATTCTTTGTTTACCAGGGTACTGGGGGGTGAAAGCCAGGTATTTAGGAACATCTGTCAACTTCATGGAAACACACTTGAGAGTGAAAGTCCAGTTCTCTAGGTGGTTGGTATATGTCATTAAAAAGGAACACATAAAGTATCTTTGTGCTATTATTCAGAATCACCTCTATCAAAATTTAGGATAATTCAGATGCTGATGAATACTTTTTCACATACCCACCCTGTTTGCCTTATAATTGTCTACAATTCTTCAAAATTCTGGCACAAGGTTTTCTCAGTTCTTGTTTTGTTCTGGTGTTTAAGTTTTCCCCTTTTTCATCTTTGCAGTGATAAATTTGGAAAGGATGCATTGAAAGCTATTATAAGAAATTATTTTGACCAAAAGTCTTAACTATTTCTTTATCGTTATACTCCCCCAACTCTGTGAATTCCTTCAGAGCAGTTCCCATGCCTTATTCACCTTTTAGCCTCAGTTTCCAGCACACTGGTGATAAGTACCAGGTTGACAGCAAACACTATGATTTGTTCAATCAGTGATACATCAGGAATTTGGATAGGGTTTTTTTGGTAACATAAACATATCTTAATTAAATGACTTTGGGGAAAGTTTCACAAATCACTGTGCATTGGTCTTTTTTGGTTTTTTGCTTATTTTTTTAAAGGATTTGGCCTGATAATATCCAAAATTCTGTTCATCTCTGGTCACACCTGGTGAGATAGCCAACTAAAATGGCACATCTCACAACAAATGATGGCAGCTACTCAACTATAAACACAAGATTCTCAGAGATAAAGGAAGGCATTCTTGGCAATCAGATTCATACAAAATTTGTAGATACTCAACATGAACTCATCAAGAGTAAATCGTTGATGAAAATGAAATGACAACACTTAGATAAAACCAGATGATGTTTTATTTGGTATATTGATCAAGAAAATCCCTTTGCTGGCAAATAATAACTTTGGACCCAGTGACCTGTAACTTTTGTCATTAATTAAAAGAAATACGCTAAGACAGGTATAATAGGAGAGAAAAATGTCGATTATCTCAAGATCCCCAAGTACATCAAACTATCATAAAGTTGTGTTTCTACTATTAGATTGTAGATGCAAACACCTTGAGTTATATCTCTCACTTCCTTGCCAGAAAGAGCTACCTCTCTTGTTAAACTTTTGGATCAGTGGTTTAATTAGTACCCTCATACAAGCCCTATCATTTCTAGTTTCTAATCTACTAAATCTAACATGCCAGCAAATGTAACTTAGTAACTAGAATTTTCCTTTAGAAAATCAAAGAAACACTTCCATTTAATTCATTGCAATATACTTATCAACCTTGAACCTTTATTTTGCCCCCTTGATAATCAAACAATTGTATAACTCTGTTTGATGTATTTAGGAAACTGTTCATATTTTTTGTTTGTTTTATAGTCCAGGCAAGGAACTCTTAGAGTTACTCTTGAATCTGTTTAATTTGAGGCACATGACATTGAGTCTTTTGGTTTGGATAGTTTATCACTTCTATTAACTTTAAAATTCTATATATCATGAAACATTTTTGTCTTTCTGGCAGCATAATGATCTAAATACCCCTTAAAACTCTATACTAATGATAAGATTTTAAATAGCTGGTATAAAACAGAAATGATGTTTTGCTGAACTGTAAAGAAATTAAGAAATATTAGGCCAAATATAAAGTGAAATTAAGAAATCAAGGAGGAAGAGTGCTAAAGTCAACTTTCATTGTAAAGGTATTTTCCTAAATTCAGGAACCTTGCACCTCCATTTTGAGGACATCTTAGGTCACAGGAGAAGTGAAAGCCTAGAACCAACAGCATAGATCCTCACATTGAACTAGAACTCCATATAATTATCACCTCAGCATAAAAGTAAATGATGAATTAGCCTGCTATATGGAATGTAAATGATCAATTAATATCTGCCTGTCTTGAGCTTGTCTCAAATGTTAAAGGTAGAAATATTCTTGAAAATATGGAAATATAAGCTGGACTTGTATGAGTTTGCAAATCAACTTCCATGACCTGATTAATCTTAAAATTCTCAGCAAATTTATTTTAAAATGGTTCTGAATTGAAAGTACTCCCAAGACCTCAAAAATTCTCCCAGATAAAGTCTCCCTATAAATGATCTTCACATAAACATATATACGCACATACACACACATATACACAACACAACACAGCAAATATATGAGTTCATGTGACATGATAAGTGAAACCAGTAAGAAAAAATAGAGTACATTAAAAACTAGAAGACTTCAAGTATTAGAATTGCACAGACCAAAAACAAGTTCAATGTGTGTCATTGTCTTAAAAGTATAAACAAAATCCAGAGGTTATGAAAGTTGTCCAAGTAGTTCTTAAATAAACAAAGCAACATTCTAAATATAAAAATTGAACAATTAAAAATTTAAAAATTAACTGGAAGTGGCTAACCAGTAGATAACCAAGCTAAGGTGATTAACCAGCAATCAGACCAAGCTGAAGTGACTATTAGTGAACTTAAAAATAGAAGTAAAAGAAAAATCTAGAATGCACTCCAGAAATAAAAGATTTGGAGAATATGAAATAGAGATTATAGAATATGAAGGATCATGTGGAGACAGAAAAATACATCTAATCATTGTTCCAGAAAGAGAACACAAAAAGGATGGGGGAAAAGACATAATCAGCTATATTACAATAGAATTAGAATATCATCATTCTGTGTATCACTAATTAATAAGGAATTCAGGATATAGTCATCAATGGCTACCAACATCACATCACACAAGGAGAGCCATCCAGTTATTACGTCTCCTAATGGAAGTATCCAACATTTCTTGTACAGAAGTTTTGGACACATTGCCAAAATCAAATCAAACCTCAAAATATAGCTTTAGTTTATAAGAAATACAGGGAAGAAAATGAAATTCTACATGTGGTTACATCAGTAAATAAATTTCAAGGAAAAAAGAAAGAACAGGGATTTATAGATTAAGAGGTTTAAAATAGGTATCAACCAAATGCAATGTAAGGGTCATATCTAGATCTAATTCTAAAGAAAAATACAAAAGAAGTTCATATAACATTAAAAATTGGCACTATTTAGCAAAATTAAATATATCTTTTACTATTTCATGCAATAGCAATACCCCTTGTAGAAATAAATACCAAAGATAAACTGGTGAACATACAAAAGGACTTATACACAATACCATTAAGTGCAAGAAGAACTGAAAAAGCACAGATTGGAAATAGCACAAATATTTGTCAATATTAGAATGGATGAATAAGTAGTAGTATATTAACACAACAAAATACTTTCCAGTTATAAAAATGAAGATATTTCTGTTATATGACCATAAAGTGCTGTCTAGAATATAGTATTAAAAAGAACAGAAGGATAAAAGGTATAGCATAGAGATTATGATCAATGGTACTATAATAGCTTATGGTGACAGACGGTAGCTATACATGCCGTGAGCACAGCATGACACACAGACTTGAAGACCTGAAACTAATGTAACATTGTGTGTCAACTACACTTAAAAATACAATATGCTACAATTTACCTAGGAAAGACATGACTAGATACACATATATTTAATATATCATATACATATATTTCATATATGACATATTAAAAATAAATGGATAAACTATAAAATTAAGTGACAACAATTGGGGTTATTGGGTGGAGAGAATAGGACAGAAGTTAAACTTCTTTCAGTGTATCTTGCTTAGTATATTCAACTTTGGGATCATGCAGAATTAAATTAAAAAGCAATCAATCTCTAAACTTCAAAATAAAAGGAAACAAATGAACTCACATGTATATCCAGTTAGTGGCATAACCACGCAGTGATTAAATATCTCAAGTTATTTAAATCATGATAATTTAACAACAACAACAACAAAAACCCTGCAAACAAATTTAAACTATTTTAAGTAATCATTTTCTTGGTGGAGGTGTTGGTATTGTTATTCTGAGACTGTTGTGTGTATATTGTGGATAAAACAAATGAGAAATTATGTGAGCTGTGATCTGCTACTGTTGTAATTCCTGGGGTCTTCCAGAACCAGGATTTGCAACACAGGAGAAAAGAGACATGGATGGAAGACGGAAGAAGTTAGTAAAAAATCCTAGTTCTAGCTGTTAATGAAAGTATCAGTGAGAATTCATTCTGCATTTTATACAAATATATATACATTTGTTATAAATATATATAAATTATAAATATAACCATACAAAAGGGATATATAAAACTATGTACTTTATAAATATAGTTTATATGTATATGTAAGATAAATATATGTATTTATCTTAACTTTGTTGAGTGAAAGAGCCTAGGAATAATGGCAAGAACTTCCCATTCAAAGGAAGTAGATTTAAAAAATGGCACAATGTAAGCATCAGTAAAAATAACTTCAGTGTTGCCTTTTGGAGGATGCTAGCAAATCACCTGCCTAATTTTAAATTGTATTGTATTTTAATGTTCCCTTTTTTGTCAGATTTTCAAACTAATGATGTTACGATCACTTCTACTTGGCCATTTAACAAATAATAAGTACCACTTAAAGACAAGGTGCTCATTTTTGCAAACATGTTTTTTCTCTTAAACACAAGCAAAATTCCAGTCATGGGCAAAATTCATGCCTGAATTGATAGATATGGTGTTTGACTAGAATAATTGTGGTACTATTATTGTTTTCATTGTTCAAAGAAGGGAATGGGTGTTTGGAGAAGATAATACTTAGTCAAAACTCGGTGCTAATGTGAAAATCAGTCATGCCATCTTAGTTTTCCACTCAAATATCTTAATACCAGTCAACAACAAAGATGTTTATATTTCTGACAACTATCTTTAAAGTGAGAAAAAGTTTTTACATCTCTCAAAATCTTCACCTTTAATGATACCCAATAAATAATATGCTTAGCATTTTTATACACTAGAAAAATATAGTTTTATTAGTGACAATTATATCCAATTTTAAGAAATAAAATTATTTCAAGCAAAGCTGCTGAAAAATAATCATACTTTTATATGAATTTATTAAGATAAATTTATATTAGGATGTATGTAGCAAAAGTTTCTAGTCACTTAATTTTTTACAAGTTTCAATAGATACATTTATATAAAAATAGTATGGAAAAAATTAGAATACAGAAGATCAATTTTGAAAACTTATTTTGGGTATATTTTATCTGCTCTTTACCACATATGAAGTGAACTAACTTCTTGGATACTATAGGACATATCAAATTAACCTTCCCTTTCTCCCCGGCTCCTCGCCAGTATTACTAGTATTTCACTCAGCCTCATTCTTGTAACTTTTGGAGTGTAAATTATTTACAGCTGTAGACCTCCTCTAACACTGAAAGCAATGACCAGGTTCAAAATTTAAGGGAGAAACTCAGTCTGATTCCTTTGTCTTGATGTTTCTTTCTAGTTGTGAAGAGATCACTTCCAAAAACAAAAAAAAAAAACTGTATTACTCTGGAAGAAGTTCTTATAGCTAATGACATAGTCTTTGAGTGTATGCTGATATTGATTCAGTCCTTTCCTTCACTTTGTAATTTTTCTTTTAGAATCCACCTTTCATGGTCCATGTCCCAGGAATCAGAACTCTGTAACATTCAATTGCCGTTTTTCCACTTACCAAAAATCTTTAACTCCCTTTTCCAGACTCATAGCAGTTTGGTCTCTCTCTTAAATTTTTTTAATGTATTTTGCATCTCTTTTGTATTCTTTCTTTCAGAAATTTTTCTGTTAAACTATCGAGCTCTCTGGGAATGTGTACCAGCTAGTTCTCCCAAAGAAAATATTAAACCTACTCTTTTCATTAGGCTATTCAGAATGACCCAGAAAAATCTGGCCATACCGCAGTGTTAACATTCCTTCTTTCCTCGGACTAGACAAATTATTTCTAAATCTCATTTCCAAATATACACAAAAATTAACATTTTGGTTATTTAAACCATTTTTAAGAGACAGTATATCTCAACAAATAATAAATGACTTGCTAAATAGTTTTGCTTTATTTTACCAAATTAAGAACAAAATTACTCAGTTTCTTAGCCATCCAGATTTTGCCCATGCCTGTAAAGTACAAAGCAAAATGGAAAGTTGGCCATAATGCGTATAGAGAGAGCCAAACCAGACAGTTCAGGTCAAAAAGTAAAATTTTTACCCGTTGCTTAAATATTAGAAGTTACTCATTCACAGCTGCATATAATTTGTACTCTACAAATTCTAAGAATATGGTGCTGAGTATAGTTTTGTCCTAATTATCTGGTTTGGCTGCTGATCCTGACCAGCTTTTCAGGCATATTTCAAAGTTTGCATTTCACCTTGTGCTGGCAACAAAAAAATAGCAAAATAAATCTATTTGAGTGAACAAATCTTCATTCTGTTGAATGGTATTAGATTGTGTACAAGGCTCTGGTGAGCTGTGACTTTGATAGTCAAGTCAATGTGTTCAAATTTGCAGTCAAGAACTCTTGGATCTTTGGCTGAAACCATGGGAAAAGAATTTGATTCCGCTCATTACGTTTGATTGTATTTTGCTCCATTAATCTCTAACCTTGCAAATCAAAACAACTGCATGGTAAAACAATAATTCTACAACATTATAAAACAGAACAGACCTGTATCTTAAGAGACTCTGACCAGACATTTAAGAACTAAACATCTTGAAAACTCCTATTTCAAAATGATATGTGTGTTTATATTTCAGACTAAAAACTCGTTTGTGCAGAAATGTGTATTTTCCACTTTTTTATGATTTCAGTTCAACTTCTAGGTGACTCAATTTTGACCCCTATTTCCACTGAAGGCAGAGGCTCTGATTTTTCCCAATTCAAGGTAACAGCCACTTTCAGATTGAAAATTTATTGTTGGTAGATACCCAAATTTATTCACGGCCACACGGCTACAGAGCCCCAAAGCCCACACTCCTCTGACACCACCAGTTGTTCTGCAAAGTGCTCCCATCATCCCTGTTTTACAAGCTCGCCCCATATGACACAAGCATTAAAAAAAAAATGTATTCAAGATTTCTCCACGCCTCCTTCTCCTTTACTTTTTTATATGAGTTAGCTCCCAGGGAGCAAGAGGTAAAGAGGTGGTCAGAAAGGGCATGTGACTTACATTTATCTGGATGGAGAGGTGAACACCTAACCCCTGAGCCATCTTTGATCATTGCTCTCTTGTGCCCTAACATACTACATCCCTGATGACTTTAGGTGCTTAGAAGTGGCTCCTGTACCAGGTATCATTAGTCCCATCCTGACTTGTCACACATTCTGACTCAACGTGTCTTCTAAAGACTTCTTCCCTTTACAAGGCTTGGGAACTCTTGGTTGGCTACTTTGACTACACCACCTTGGGGTATATCAAATTCTATAAGACTAACTTCAGGCCCATTTGCCAAAACACCATCCCTCAGTGATTTATAATTTAAACAGATATTATGTTTTGCCTCTTGCAATCTGGAAGGCCAGGCACAAAATCCCCAATCTGTGAATCCCCCAAATCTATCACTTTCCTACTTCGCTTTCTTAACCTACCAGCACTGATGCCAATTAGGTCCTTTCAGAACCATCCCTTCTAACCTACTGACTAAACTTTTCTTTCATTCATGGTAAAACAATAAGTATTGTACAGTATCAAATATTTTTCCTTTGGTAGTGTAAAACTATGTTAAGTACTCTGGGCTTGGCTCTTAATTTTTAAAACTGGGCTTTTTAAAACCACAGAAAATCCTTTCTGCTTTCTACAAAGCCTGGCTCTCATGAATCAAAATATATTTGGTTTTCCAAATGTAATTACAACTTTTCACTTGAGAAAAACCTTACAAAATTACATAGACTTCCCTATGAAATAATTATCGGCCATCCCTTTAAAAGCAAGGTATACAGAAAGGAACTAATTCTGACTAAGTAGTAGGGGAAATATTGATAGGAAAGGAATTATCAAAAGGCTTCCAGGTTTCGTTGGGCAGAATATGATTTAGTTTGGTTTTCACAACTGGTTGAACTATTAGCCACAATTCTTCCCTTCTCTAAAGTAGGAGTACTCATCTCCAACCCTATGCTGGGCTCATGGAGGCAGAGTACACTTCTCCAATTTCTTGTATTGGTCTTCACCATGCAACTTACTTTGTCCAGTGGAATACGGGAAGAAGTAGCATTCTGCCAGTTCTAAGCTTTAGAAGTATGAGTTATTTTTCTTTCCTGCCAAGGTAAGGGCTTTCCCTAGGTAGCTGCTGCAACTGGAGATTAGATCCCAGAATTACTCCTTTTGGTAAAATAATCAGACAGTCATTCAAAGGAGTATTCAGAGGAACCACTATACTCAATTGGTCAAATCTTCCATTAAATGCAGAAATGTTCTTTTGAAAATTCCAAGCAAGTTACTATGGTCTTTGCTTTTAACCTAGTCCATATGCTCACCTGTTCTCACCTGGACTAATGCAATAGCCTCGTCTGACACTCGCTTTTATCACCATCTATCCCTTTCTAATCTGTTCCTCATACTAATATGTTCAATGAAAATAAAACATCATTGCTCCACAGCTTAAAATACGTCAATGCTTTCCCATTTGCTTTATGAGGAGAAAGACCAAACTGTTCAACATATTCTATGGGGACCAGCATAATCTCATCCCATTCTATGTCTGTCAGTTCCTGGAACAGACCTTGCCTCTTTCTGACTCACAGGCTTCACTTACCACTACCTATTGGCCAGTGAGTTCCTCGATCCCATCCTCAGAGTCTGCGTTCTGATACCAACTCCTTAGTCTGGGTTTCTATTGAAAAGAGTCTGAGACAAAAGTTTGGGGACAGTTAGGTTATCTGGAGATAATTCTAGGACCAAGCAGAGGGGCAGAGTGAGGGGGGGGGTATAGGATGTGCTATGGACTAAATTCATCCCTCAAAAAAATCATATGTGGAAGCCCTAACCCCCAGTGTAATAACATTTGGAAATGGAGGTAATTGGATTCAGATGATATCATGAAGGTGGGACCCTTATGATGGGGATTAGTGCCCTTATAAGAAAGACACCAGGAACTTGCTTCCTCTCTCTCTCTAACCTGTAAGGACAGGTCAACAAGGCAGCAATATGCAAGCCAGAATGAGGGTCCTCACTGGGGAACTGAATCAGTCTGCACCTTTATTTATGTACTTTCCAGCCTCTAAGAACTGTGAAAACTAAATGCTTGTTTAAGTCACTACCGAGTTGACTAATACACGGTGCTGTCAAATTTTTAATTATTGAAAATCTGGTAGGTTTTTAATACGAATGCACTTATCAATATTTTCTTTTTGATTGGAGATTTTATTTTTCTATTTTTTTTATTTTTTTAAAGATTTATTTATTTATTTGAGAGAGAAAGAGCGTGAGCAGGGGGAAGGGAAGAGGGAAAGAATCTCAAGCAGATTCCCTGCACAGCTCAGCATGGAGCCCAATGCAGGGTGATCCCATGATCTTGAGATTATGACCTGAGCCGAAATCAAGAATCAGACACTTAACTGACTGAGCCATCCAGGTGCCCCTTGATTGGAGATTTTAAATGTCTTGTTTAAGAAATCCTACCTTGGGGTGCAGATATGTTATCTATCTACTAAATGTTTTTTAGCTTGTTTTTTTTTGTTTGTTTGTTTTGTTTTTTAGTTTGGCTTTTTGATGAATGCCTGTAATCTACCTGGAATTTTTTTTAAGCTGTGAGATAAGAGCCCAATTTCATTTTTTCCCCTTAGTGGGTATTGAACTCACTATGATATGAAACCCAACAAATTCATTTACATACTGCTCCACAGTAATCTAGTTATAATGTAAGCCTTACCAGGTTGTTCTCTTGTTTAAAAACCTTCAGTGATTCTCCATTATTTGTCAAGTAAAGTCCAAGCTCCTCGACATCTCACATAAAGTTGATTTTAGTGACAGCTCCCACCATATTCTTCCAATTACTTATGCTCTAAGGAAACTTAATTACTTAATATTCCAAATGGAACACATATTCTTTTCTCAGTGAATTTATCCTTGACTCATCTTCATTTCTAACTTAGTTTGTCTCATGTGTGTTATCCTCTGTGTGATATTAACACACATCAAACTTTGTACACCTTTGCCTTTGATTAATTCTCTCCTCACTCTAGCATACCTTACATCCACTTCTGTGTGTACGAAAAACATACTTATCAAGTCCATCTTTAAATTTTATCGAATCTCTCTTTATCCCAATTAAAATTATGCCTTTTTAATCACCTCTATTGCATGTTACGGTGTTATAATGAATTCTTTATGCACATTTCCCTCTTATGCTTGAAAGCTACTTGAGAACGATAACACTCTCTCTTTCATGTTCATCGCATATTAATACAATGAATATTAATTAAATTAAGCTAAAAATGAATGTTAATATACATAATTCTATTCATTGACCCTAAGAGTACAGATAATATGACATTTTTAGGCAGGAAAAATAAACTGTTTAAACATATTTACCTTGCATTTAATAAAGACACCAAACCTCCCTTCATTGAACTTCTATGTTTTTGCTTTCTGTTAGCTAAGTTCTTTCGTTCATACTTTCATTTAGTAGCTACCTGCCAAATAATTTACAATGTCCAAAGGAGTGTAAGCAGTAATGAAAGAGAGTGTACGACCAATAAGATATTCAGTTTCCTGACTCTGGACAAGAGACAAAGAATAATGCCATGATTGTATATGTTTAGGTATAGGAAGACTATCTTAAGTGATATTCACTAGCTGCTCTTCCTTTCTGGAAAAGGGAGCATGAGTTTGGCGAGACCAAAAGTGAATTCTCTAGCTGAATAATCTCTGTAAAAAGCTGCCATCAGGGGAACAATTATGGTCCCTGTGATAATAAAACCCATCATCTTTGCTCGTTTAAGAATAGTCCTTGAGGCAGGAAATTGGGCCCATGGCCCTATCGGACAATGGAAAATCAACAACTTCATTCTTTAAAGTCTTTCTTCTCAGATTATAAATCACTGTAGAAGCCCAATAAAGAACGGATTTGTAATGCTATCAATGTGATTATCAGTTGTAAAAAATTAGCCTGATAGTTTAAATTGCATACAGATAATTAGCAAAGTACAAAAAGATTCAGAAAGATGTCAATCTCCCAAAATCAGTGCTTATGTAAGTACCACCATTTTAATTTTGGTTTATTCTTAAAATTATAGACAAGTATAATAATGACAACTTGAAATCTCAATTGCAATTCTCAATTCAATATACTAGGATAAATAATGATTTTAAAGATGCTTGCACATCTTTTATTGTAGTTAATTTCTCTTTATTAAAATGTATTTTGTGAAAGAGTAAACTTGAATACATTTAACATTAATTTTGCTCACTTTGTTGAAAATTTTAAATGACTGTAAACAACTATTACATTATTCTTTGTAAATCTTATACAAAGCTTAGAATGACCTTTTCAGAGCCTTACTATAATCTTTTAATACATTAATACAACATTGTGAGTATATCCATTGTCACTGAATTGTACACTTGAAAATGGTTAAAATGGTGAATTTAATGATATGTGTATTTTCCCATGATAAAAAAAAATATATTCTGCTCCTTGGATGATGGATTACTCTTCTTAATTCTTTTGTAAATACTGCTGTAATGGTTTAATAATTCTCTCTTCTCTCTTCTTCTAGCACTCTAATTAGCCATTACTCCATGCTTCATACCTCCTTGACTCTCTTTCAGGTTTTTTTACCTTCTTAGGATTATGGGTACATGGTTCTGAGTTCTGAGTTCTGAGTTCACTAATTCTTTTTTCAACTGTGTCTAATCTGCTATTCAACCTGTTCACTGAGTTTTTATTTCAACAGGTATTTAATTTTCATTTTTTAAAGTTCTATTTGAATGTTCTTTCAAACTTATCTGCTCAAACCCCTCACTGTATAACTACAATTTTAAATGCTCCCTTTATTACTTTAAATACTTTATACGCATTTTTCTTGAATTGTGTATTTGACAGTTCCAACACCTAGAGTTCTCTTGTGATTAAGTCTGTATTTCTTGTTACTGTTGAAAGCATGACTTATCTCATTGATTTTTCGGAGCCTAGCTCCTGTTAACTGTCTTGGCCTACATCAAGGACCCACTCAGCTGTGCATGTGCATATGCATGTGTGTGTTTCCAGCACAGAGTGCCCCACAACAAAAAAGGAATTCTATTAGTAAGGAAGAGGAGAATTGTCTCTGTTACAATGTTCCTGAAAAACTCCACACTACTTAAGGTTTCTGAGTACCTGCATATGTTCAACCATCTGGAGTATACTTCACATGCTTCATATGGATAAGTCTCACTTTTACCTCCCAGGTCCATCACAGACATATCCTCCAGAAAGCCTTTCCTGATATTCCAACCACTCTTCCAAAGTACTGCTGAGCACGTCGTACCTACTTTTATAAAAAGGCTTATTTTTGGGGCGCCTGGGTGGCTCAGTTGGTTAAACGGCTGCCTTCAGCTCAGGTCATGATCCTGGGGTCCTGGGATCGAGCCCCATATCAGGCTCCCTACTCAGTGGGGAGTCTGCTTCTCCCTCTCCCTCTGCTGCTCTCTCGCTCGCGCTCTTTCTTTCTCTCAAATAAATGAAAAAAACCTTTTTAAAAAAGGCTTATTTATTTCCTTGTATAATTTTGCTTTTTGTATTCTAACTCCCTCACTAAGCCATAGAATCCCTGAACACATATACTGTCTTTTTTTCCTGGTTCGCTGCCCCTATCTCAGTGTTAGGTATTCAGTAAATGTTCGCTGAGTAAAAGACTGAATAGAATGAAAATCTGGGAAGTTGAAAAATGAATTCTTCTACTGGGATCTTTGATAATTGTGCTAAATATCCCCCCCCCCCTTCCCCTGTCTCCATTCTACCTGCTCTGTGCCCCAGGAAGCTGAAATTTATGGACTACATCAAACTCACTTGCTCTCTGGCTTGCTGCTGGGGTCATTCAATGACAAGCATGAGTGGAAGCTGGGAAGTCAGACACCATTTATGTCCCCAGTTTCCACTGCTGGAGTCACCACGTGTTGGCTATGTGACCTTCCACCAGTGACCACAGCTCCTTTCACGAAGTCTTCTCCACTAAGTTATTTTTCTTTAGTTTCTGTGTAAGCCCTCCCTCTCCTCCATCTCAACTATGAATGGGAATGCCACTCCACTGTGGCTCATTCCAGAATCTCACATTATCTCTTCTTGAGGACATTATACCTTGCCAAAACCTTTGCAATATTCCCTTTAAACTCCTAAAATTACCCAATTTGAAGACTGCTGGCACTTGACTGATAACAATAAAAGACACTGCAGAATTGATAGTGATTTGGGGGGAAAAAAGCTAGCATAGCTTATGAAAGACAACATAATCTAAGAAGAATTTTTAGAATGTAGTAGATAAAATTTAAATAAAATGTTCAAAACCACCAGGATGAATCTGGAGGACATTATGCTAAGTGACATAAGCCAGTCACAGAAGAACAAGTACTGCGTGATCCTACTTAAATGAGGTGTCTGAAACAGTCAAACTCAGAGAAGCAAAGAACAGAATGGCAGTTTTCAGGGGGTGGGGGCTGGGAGAAGTGGGGAGTTGCTGTTCAGTGGACATAGTTGCAGTTATGCATGATGAATGAGCTCTAAAGATCTGCTGTACAACATAGTGATTATAGTTGGCAATACAGTATTGTGTACTCCAAAATTTGTTAAGAGGTCAGATCTCCTGTTAAGTGTCCTTACCAACCAACCAACCAAGAAATTGCAGAGGGCGGCGGGGGCGGGGGGGGGGGGGGGGAGAAAGACACAAGGAAACTGGGAGGTAAGGATATGTCTATTACTTTGATCATGGTGAGGGTATCATGGGCATTTGCATATATCCAAACTCATCAAACTGTGTACATTAAATATGTTCAGGTCTTTTCAATACATCAATTATTCCTCAGTAAAGCTGATAGAAATTATTTAAGGTTTAACTTCAGGGCAGAACCCAATATAACAGTAACTGATTTTTTTAAAAAAACTGAAAACCTTGTAATGGTATAGATTTTATGGGGCTAAAGAGAAAAAATAAGCAGCTAATTTAAGGGCTAATATTCATAGGACTGGAATATAAAACCAAAAACTCAGAAAAAGACTTTCAGAAGTAAATTTCTGCCTACAGAAGTAAAAGTTTCAAGATTGTATTTTTCTTAAGATCAAAGAAGATATTGAGCTATTGCTCCTTCTGAAGCCATACCATCACTGTTCCTTAGTAATTCTATGACCAGGGACTTTGTCATTCCTTTGTGCAATCCCAGTATGGTTTGGATTAGAAAAGAAGCATATAGATTCTTTTCTGAGAAAAAAGTTAATCTTCCAACAGCCCTTTGAAATTTCGCTTTGATAGAATAGGATTCCCAGATGAAAACACTTAAAGCATCTTTTTAGTCACTTCTAAATGTCTTATCACCTCTTCAGATGGTGAATTATACTCAGAAATAGTTAAAGTAAGGGTAATTCTGAGGGCCCAGAAATTATGCAAAGTTCAGTTCTTTTGAAAGAAGCTCTTAGTATGGTAGTAATATAATAAATATAATAAAAAAGACAGACTGGTTTCCAAGCATACATGTGGACTCCATTTCTAAGGATTAGGACAAGATGTCATACGTCGTATATATTTTTTTAATTTGCTGTAAGTTAGTGAAAACATTAAAGGTCTACTCTGTCCTGTGTTAGTTGATAAGACAGCATAAATAATATGACTGAGTATATGATGCAAACACAGAGGAATCGTCTTAGCATTTTAAGACAGCCCAATAAGTGGCACCCCTCATCCCTACCTGTGTACTGAATAAAAATTATGCTAGGAGTAAGGCCTTTGGGGAACAAAACATCATCTTTATTATTCATAAAAGTAAGTGGTAGGAAATAGCACACAGTAGGGGGTGAAATAAGTTTTGTGACCTGCAGGCCTTAGTCCTAGTCACAGAAGAAGCTAGAATACCACATGCTTTCCTTACAAGAGCTGCCCCCCTATGACATGGTCAAAGGAGCAGAGAATGAGTGCTGCCTGTGGTCAGGCTGGCTCCCAAAGAGGAAAGCCGAAGATCTGAGCTGAACCAAACATGGCCCATTTCTTCTCAAATTTCCAACAAGAACATCACTCCTTCCCACCTCTGAGGGAGTGAATGAAAAGGCAGAAGAACTGAGAGTGTTGATGGTGTCTCTCCTCCTGGCTCCAGAAGTGGAGAAGGGTAGGTCTGCCCAACTTTGCTCCACTTTTCGTTCCCTTTGCCCACTGGGCCAACCCCATGGTCAACTGGGTTTTGACTATTCTTCTCAAGGAAAAGAAACCAAATGTGAATCAGGGTGTTCTGCTTCAGTTTTAATTAGATCGCATCCCCAGTGCCAACGCTGCTCCATTGTTAGAGATCTGATTCGATGAGCTGGTTATATGTGCTGCACAGCTAATCTCTCAAAACTCAGTGGTATACACCAACAATCTTTCTATGCTTACAGAATGATGCAGTGTGAGTGTCCTGTCTCTGCTCCAGTTTCTCTGGGGCCTTGACTAGAGCAACTTGACAGCTGGGGTAACTGGAAAGGTGTAGAATCATCGGGAGGCATCTTTGCATACATGTCTGATAACTGATACCAGGTGGCTGAAGCTAACAGATGGGACCTCAGCTGGTGCCACTGGCTGGAGCATTCTACACTGCCAATCCATATGGTCAGGCTTCTTCACATCTTGGAGACCTCAGTTTGGATGGACTTCTCACATAGTTGCTCAAGGCTCCAAAACAAGCGTCCTGAGAGAACCAGATGGAAGCTATATGGCTTTTTCTGATCTAGACCCAGAATTCAGGCACTCTACTTCTGCTGCATTCTACTCTTTACACACAAGTAACTAAAAAGGTCCAGATTTAAGAGGAGGGAACATAAACCCCCAACTCTCATGAGAGGAATATCAAAATATTTTCAGACCTGTTACAAAACCCTCACAGTCCAACAGATGTTAGTGTTGATTATGTCTCATAAGGATCTAGGCAGATTAGGCAGAAGATATTAATTCTGAGATGAATCTGCCACCAAGATTGAAAATTAACACTGTTACATTTCCTATACAACTTGTGTCCAGTTAAGTAATTCAACAGAGCATATCATAAGACCTTCAAGGAGATTAAATGGCATCAATAAGATATTCCAAATATAAGTTGCATAAAGATACTCTAGTAATAAAATCCCAACAATATAGAAATGTTCCACATGTTGAATATAGTCTCTCATTAATAAAATTCCCAGAAGAAATCAAATCCAAATACCAAAAGTTTTCAAGTTCAAAGACTTCCAATCCAAAAGAATAAAAATCCAAAATAAAAATTTCTTGCACCTGTAAGTTGGAAGTTCAAAGAAAATAATTCCTCCCCAATTTTGTTTTCTGCTTAGTCTCAGCGAAAAAATATACTTACTAACTGGAAAGATCTGAAGTTCTTTCAGCCACAGCAGGCTGGAGAATGGCTTCCTGAAATGATTAAAGTTCCTTCAGGCCTCAAAAGCTGGTTAATTCAATCTCAAGTCTTCCATCAGCCTCTGTAAAGATTTCAAAAATTCAGATATCTAAAAGGACATGACTCCACACTGCTTACTTACACAAGGCTGGATGGCCAAAAATGTAACATACCTACTTGCCTTACTGCAAAGTTGAGACATTTGCAACTCTGGCCATCCTATTCCTGAGTCTTGTTTGTAGTGCAGTTCTATTCCATTCACCATATTCAAAACCTCTTCATTCCTACTTCCTCTTAGAGCCCTGTGTTTCTGTTATCCCAGGATTGTACTGCACATAGATTCTATTTAGTGACTGAGACCTTAGGTGCTCTTGTAAAGAAGAAATGTAATTCCTGCCTCAATCACGCCCATTCAAGAAAGCTGATCTCATTGGGTCATCCATGAATGTTTGCTAAAGCCGGCTTGACCGTTCTGGGTTTAAGTTACAGCCTTGGGACCAACTCTGCAGCTGGGGCTGTCATTGGTCCCTCTACTCTCTCCTCTTAAAGTTATCCCAGAAAGTGGAAACAACTAGAATTCTGGAGAATCAGAGCCTGCATCGAAAGAACTTAACATGGGAAGCAAATGTATGTAAGCAGCGCTAGGGACTATGGTGAATACTTTGTTGGATGCCTAGCTCCTCTTCATGGCAGGCACACCCATCCCCCAGACGGCAAAGCTCACAGATGACACCTTCTCCTGAGAATTACTCCCAGCCAAATAGGAGCCACTGCACCTTCCAGGCTACTCTTTCCAATTCTCTAAGGGCACATTACAGCCGATAACTGACTGAAATGGAGGTATAAAACTGGACTCCTCTGGCACAAGGTAGGCCAACCTCTGTGCAATTGATGCTCTAGAGCTGTGCTGCTGAACACGTGGTGTGACTAGTGGCCACAGAAGAGCTGAAATGAGATATGCTGTTTACATGTTGGATTTCGAAGATTTGGTATGAAAAAAGAATGTAAGAAATCTCATCAATGTTTAATATTGATATATGCTAAAATGACAATATTTTGGATGCACTGGTTTAAACAGAATGTGTTAAGCCATCTGTTTCTTTCTACCTTTTTAAATGTGGCTACTAGACAGTTTAAAATTATGTGGCATGCAACATATTTAATATATTTATTTTGGATGGCATTGCTCTAGAGCTTTCCTCTGGCATCGGTCTAGTCTTCAGCTAAGACCTCATTCTTGCTGATCTGGATTCTCCTCTTCTGTCCTGATTCCCCCAATGCTTTCCTCTGGAGAACACTCCCTCACTAAATCCCCAAAACAGAATCCCACCTCAGGCTCTGCTAGGAACCATACCTAAAACACTTGATGTTTTGATAAGTTTGGTCTTCAGTGATCTATAAACAACTAGATATAATTTAAATCAAAATAAAAATATATGAAGAAAACACTGCAATTATGTAACCAGCACTATGCCATCAAGACAAGGTTCTATAAGAACAATGTGCTTAACTCATAGCCTTAGGACACAAAGCTAAGGATATGCCTGGTACAACAACATTAAGAATGGTTTTGATCAGAATGTTAAAAAAAAAAAACCCCACAGTTTAAATCAGACAGGTCTTATGTTAGCTCATACTCAGTTAATGTTAACTCAGTTAACTCACTCGAAGCTGGGGAGAGATCCTCATGTTCTACAGATGCTATTAAATGGCTCAATATTTAAGATTATCATCACTGCTTCTGATGAGCAAATAAAAATTCACAGTTCTTTAAAAATGCAGGAAGCTACAAGGTAAGATGTGATTAGGTTTCAAAATTTAAATAACCTTAAACTTCAGACCTTCTCAAAAAATGACATCCACTGGGGAGTTTGTTTTTGCTAGGACAGCCTTTCACTCATATGTGGAATTTAAGAAACAAAACAAATGAGCAAAGGGGAAAAAAAGAGAGGGGGGAGGCAAACCAAGAAACAGACTCTTAACTACAGAGAACAACCAACCAGAGGGGAGGTGGGTGGGGGACGGGTGAAATAGGTGATGGGGATTAAGAAGTGCACTTGCTGTGATGAGCACCAGGTGTTGTATGGAAATGCTGAATCTCTAAATTGTACACCTGAAACTAATACTACATTGTATGTTAACTAACTGGAATTTAAATAAAAACTTTTTTAAAAAAGGAAAAAAAATAGAATTGTTACTCTGAATACTTATTTCAAAAACATATCTTTTAAAATCCTGAAAATTCCCATCCGACTCAACTCTATTATACAGTGATAAAATATTGCTTTAGTATAAAAGAGTATGATATTTTACATAAAATAACTGTTAGAGAAAGTGTATCAGGTCACTGAAGAGTTGACCTCGTTTATGAAACACGCAATCTTGCTAACAAGCCCTGCCTGCATAACCTCATACTACCACACGATGTCACTGTCACACAAGGTTTTAAGCATGGAATAAAATCTTAAATTGTTGAAAGAAAACCTTTGCTGAGAAAGTGTTCAGTTAGAATTATTGTGAGCAACACAAATCTTACAACATTAGGTGTTTCTAATTGGTGAGTTTATACTGAATCTCATATCTCACTTATCAAAAAAAGAGACCTGGACATATGGCAATCTGCTGCTTGGTGGGGACAGCTGGGAAAAAGCGTGAGCAGTTTAGGAAAGCCCGGGCTACATGAGTACCTCATCAGATCTCCCTTCAGGCCAAATAGAAAATGTTAAAAAAACAAAAATAAACAAAAAACCCTATACCTGGAAACGCTACTGTGAAATTTAAAAACACCAAAGACCTAGACAAAGGTATAAAGCTTACCATGAGTTATAGCAGATCACCTACAAAGGAACAAGGATCAGAACATAGCACATCACAACAAGAATGGATACAAACAAACAAGGAGTAGTATGGTTTTCAGTCTTTAAGGAAAAGAATTTAAGATGTAAAATTATATACACAAGCAAATATCCTCTTAAATATGTTGTTATAAAATATATTTCAATAATACCAGACTTAGGAAATTTTTCTACTTAAAGAAAATATTATAAATATTCACACAGGAAATATTCAAATCAGTTGTTGAAGAGATATGGGAAGAATGATCACATGACATCGTGAAGAACTGTGTGGTCTAAAACACCAAGCTCCAACAAAATGCAAAAGAAAGAACATCCATAAACACTCCATTCTCAAGTCTAGAAAATTCAGTAGGTTGAGAAGGAAGATTAACCACTCCTATATTTCACGCACTCTTTGTCCTGAAAACTTGTGGACAGTAAGATGGAAAATGTCTAGAGAATGGTTAAAAAGATCAAGCATTTCCTTCAGGAAAGGTACTTAAATGATTGTGATCTTTGGCCTGAAAAAGTATCTGAAAAGGTTGACATTTAGAAAAGTTTGAAAGGAATATACGGGGGGACTCGTTTTCAGAATATTGAATTAGGACATATTGCTTTAAATGTAAAACAGACTTAACATTGTGACACTTGAGTCACTACACATAAAACCCTTGGCATTTATAGATTTCTATTTGTGGTATAAATATATGTGATGCATTAAAATTTCTCCTTAAGCAAGGTGATGACAGTAATCTCTTGGTATTGTCAGCCCGTGGCATTCAAAACATACTGCATCATGCCGACTATAAAATGCAGTTTGGACTTTAATGCATATATCAGTACCCTGCTGTTCTGGCAAATTTCTACACCTCTGACGCAACAGCCTCATGTAATAAACACACTTACAGACAGACACTTCTTCAGCTGTTTGTCTTTTCCGAGCTTGGTATCTCCAGTCACCCTAAGCCTCTTAATGAGCCCTGAAACCAGCTTCCCTGGGGGTAGCTAACTATTCTTTCCTGTTCTTCCCGGAGGACAGGCTTACTTTTGCTACTATGGCAACCACTGCGAAGTGCTTTCTCTCTGATTTTTCCAGCTTCTTAGTAGTGTGTGTGGGCTTCTCTGCAAAGATATTCTACAAGCTTTCAGGGCTTTCAAAATCTTGTCTCAAAGAACTTACCTTTGTCCATAATAAATCTTTATTATAAACAGAGCACGGACTCCATTATTTCCCCATTTGCATGTGTACCTGTAACCTCTGCTAGGAAACAAAGGCAAAACTTGGGTCAAATTAGTCAGTCCCTCAGACCTAGCTCTCTTGAGGCTGAAGCACGTGGTTCCAGCAGATGTCGCCAATCTTATGACTAGCAAAAATCCAAACCTAAATATCCTTCCAGGCTGATGGAAACAATCTTAGCTCTTATGAGGGAAATACCACAAAGTGGAAGGAGTAAACACATGCCATCAGGTGTAAATTTCTTTTCTTTTCTTTTCTTTTTTTTAGAGAGGTGGAGAGAGTGGGAGGGGAGGGGCAGAGGGAGAGAGAGTATCCGAAGCAGGCTCCATGCCCAGTGTGGGCTCCATCTCACAACCCTGAGATCATGACCTGGGCCACCCAGGTGCCCCAACTTTCATTTTTTAATAACCAAACTTCTAGAAGTAATTGGGTGGAAGACCTCTTTAGGTAGGTCCTGATTTTAGGCAAGGTATTGATAGTTTATTTCCTAAATCTCAATATGTGTTGTACATTCCTCCCCCTCCTTTATTCACTTTTTCATGTGTTTCTTAGTAAACAACACGTATGTTTGAGTCTGTGTTCTTATCTTCCAGGACCAAGACAGACTATGTGAGAGGCAGGTCACTGGTCTTCCTTTCCAACCCATCTCCTCCTCTCCCCTTTGCTATTTGGGGAGGACCAGGGTGGCTTTGGCAACATTTCTGAGCTGTTTTAGTTCAGAAAGACTCGTGAATTCACATAAGGATGGTAAACTGAGTCTGTTTAGTCTCTGCATAAACAGCCCTACCCCCAGTTCTTAAATCTCCATGAAGTTCTCCTTATAAATTGGATGTCTTCCTTTTGTCCCTCAGCTAGGATCACTCTATGTGAGGTTCTCAGTCCAAGGATCAGGAAGGGCCCTCCACCTATGACCTTGTTCCATGGATATTAAATCGTTATGGTCCTTAGTCTGTAAATTTGTAATAGGCATGGCAGGGATGACTCAAAATTAGTTTTATATCATGGTTCTGGGAACCATGATATGCTGAAACATCTAGGAGAAAACTGGAAAACTTTAACCCTGAACAGATGTTATCTGTGGGCAGGTGAGAGTTACGACAGATAATCAGGAGACATTCCTATGAAAGGCCCTCAAGAAAATGCCAAACAGGGGCGCCTGGGTGGTACAGTCCATTAAGTGTTCCACCCTTGGTTTCAGCTCAGGTCATGATCTCAGAGTCATGAGATCAAGCCCTGGGTCAGGCTCTGCACCCAGCAGGGAGATTCTCTCTCCCCCTGCCCTTCCCTGCAATATGCGTGCATATGCTCTCTCTCTCTCAAATAATAAATAAATAAATAAATCTTAAAGAAAAAAAGAAAGAAAATGCCAAACACCCATTTAAAGGAATATGACCTCAAGGTTTGATACTATTTCCTGAGCATTCTTTGGGTCCACCCCAGAAAGACTTAAAATACACAAGGTATTCACACAGAAGCCTGGTAGTCCAGTAAACTCTATCTGGCCCACGTAAAAAAGATTCAAGATTCCTCCCCTGAAGCAGTATATTTTATTGAAATCAACTCTTCCACTCTCTGAAATTTAACAGTTGAGAAAATGAATATATATCAAAATGGAGAAAGTTCCTCAGAGTAATAAAATACTGAAGTCAGAAGACTGAAAAATTGTTTGAAAGAAAAATAGCAGGAAATATTTAGTAGACACTAAAATTTAAATCTGGAAAACAATAAATTCTCCTTGGGTGAGATATAATCACAGATTTATTTTTAAAAAACTATTTCCTCCGAAAAGAGAATGGACTACACTGATTCATGTAATTTTCTGAACTTCTACTGATGTGGAAATGGTGTTCAGAAATTTCAGAACCTTAAGAACAATTGTCTGTTTGAAGAGCTTCCCTCCAGATGAATTCGACAATGGATATATATGCCTGAATTGACCTTACCATGTAGCATATTACACGACAGATGCATATTTCCACACACCACTGGCCCTTCAACAATGCAAGAGTTTGGGGCACCGACCCCATGCAGTCAAAAATCTGCATATAACTTTTGACTCCAAAAATTCAACTATTAATAACCTGTTGACCAAAAGCCTTCCCCATATATAAATAGCTGGTTAACACACATTTTGTGTGTTGTATTACATTCTATATATTTACAATAAAGTAAACTAGAAAAAAAAAATATTAAGAAAATTATAAGGAAAACACATTTACAGTACTGTACTGCATTTACTAAAAAAAAAAAAATCCCTGTATAAGTGGAACTGTGCAGTTCAAACCCATGCTGTTCAAGGGTCAACTGTACATATGTAATATATATGTAATTATTAGTAAGATTGTTTTTCCCTCTGCCCACTGAACTGGCCTAGCGTCAACGGAATCTCAGGTGGGAACAAACTAATATGTGAATGGGAAGCCCAGACTATAGTTTCTAAAATTGATTTTCTGTGAAAAGGCACCAGGGTTTTTTGGAAGGATAACTGATTCCATGTCTGGGGAAGGATGGTTTAATAGATACAGAACTTCTTTATCGGAAGACAAGGCTTCATTCCAACTTTAGTGAAATCAGATCAAAAAGACACAGGAACCAAATTATAGAGGTTTGATTGTGACAATATGAGCATCAAACATAGAATAGTGATTACAGTTAGTTAAAATACATTAAATATATTAAAGTCCTGAGTCCTTACACACAAAGATAAATATTACCTTAAATACACCAAAGAGGATCAGGAGATCAGAATATATTCCTACTGGATCTTATTAGTCAGTCTTTTAGCGTTGTTGACACATTTACATATGGATAAATGACACAGATTCTAGTTAAGTATTAGATACATCATTTAGAAGACATTTTCTGACTCAGGAATGGCCTCATATGTGTAACATTAAGTCAGATGAAGATACAGAACATCCATAATCAATCTGCTATCATTAAAATCAGTAATATTTGAATGCTTTTAAGAATACGGATGAATGTAAGATTGCATTAATGTTTTAAAGTCTTTAAATTCAGGAAAAAAGATATTTACAGATATAAATGTTCGAAATCAGCTGCTTATCCTAGGTGGAGCTGCACACTTCTATAAGAAGACAGAATTATCACTTGAATAACTCCTGTGCTAAAAATTACGAAAAAAATTGGCATAATAATTAAAAATAAGATTCAAGTGTTTCTTCAGGGTCATAGACAAGAATCTAAGTTATTCCCCGGGGCTAACTCTCTAAAGGTGAATAACCTAATTAACTGACTTCCATAATTAGGTTAGCATCTTTTAACCTGAGGGAAACTTAGAAGTAAATATAGATACATTTATGAAAAAGAAAACTGAGCATTAATATTTTTTGTATTTCTATATTTGTAATGGGTAAGAAAATCCAACCTATTATAATGGTAGCTTGGAATCTAATCTAAAATATGTAATTCAAGGAATTAATTTAGATGAAATCCCACATTTATGTTTAGTATTAAAACGTCCAAGAAAAACTTAGGTGGATGATGACATTCATAAATATAAATTTTACTCAGATCAACAGTGTCTGATAATTCCCAATGTTCCACAACCACATACAAAATGAAAGTCAAATGGTATATCAATGAGGCCTTATTTTGTATTTCACACACTTTCATGAAGTATAGCATCGTCGTATATTGTTTAATATTTGCGTTTCCTCTTCTGTAAAATGCCTGTTCATTATGTTTTGCTCATTGTTATGTTGTGTGCTTTATATTTTTTCTAGTTTTTTTTTTTTTTTAAGATTTTATTTATTTGACAGAGAGAGACACAGCGAGAGGGGGAATACAGGCAGGTTGAGTGGGAGAGGGAGAAGCAGGCTCCCCGCCGAGCAGGGAGCCCGATGCGGGGCTCGATCCCAGGACCCTGGGATCATGACCTGAGCCGAAGGCAGACGCAAGCTTAACGACTGAGCCACCCAGGCGCTCCCTATTTTTTCTAGTTTTTAAAATATTAATCCTTTTGGTGGCGCCTGGGTGGCTCAGTCGTTAAGCGTCTGCCTTCGGCTCAGGTCATGATCCCGGAGTCCTGGGATCGAGCCCCGCATCGGGCTCCCTGCTCTGCGGGAAGCCTGCTTCTCCCTCTCCCACTCCCCCTGCTTGTGTTCCCTCTCTCGCTGTGTATCTCTCTCTGTCAAATAAATAAACAAAATCTTTAAAAAAAAAAAAAATAAATAAAATAAAATAAAATATTAATCCTTTTTTAGTTATGTATGTTGCACATAACAGATCCAGCTCTCTCTGTTATTTTTCAACAAATAAACCCTTTCCTTTTGACCAGTAATTTTTGTGTTAAATTTTCTTCTACACCAATACACCAGTATTAAAGATAGTCCCATATACTTAGTTCTAGAGATTTTAATATTTTGCTTATTCATTTGTCTTCTTTCTCACTGGAACTGATATTTGTCAATGGTGTAAGATTTAGATACAAGTCAATTGCTTTGTCTTTGTGGATATTACATTGTCTCAGTGCGATATGTTGTTTTCTCCACTGTGACCTCTGTCACATGTCAAGTTTTCATTTATACCAGAGTCTGCCTCTGAGATGCCTATTTGAGTCCACTGGTCAATATGCCTATCCCTGAGCCAATACCATATCATCCTCATTATCATGGCTTTAAGTCTTTGATGTCTAGCAGAATAAGTTTCTCATATTATTCTTTTTCTGTATGAATGCTTGGATATACTTGGGTTTTTGCTCTTCTATATGAAATTTTATCAGCATGTCAAACTTCTTAGGATATTTAATGACATGTCACTGAGTCTATAAGCAATGTAGGAGATGAGATATCAGGGTGATACTGAGTTTTCTACCTATTAACAGTGTTTTCTCTCTCCATTTATTGGTGTCTTTTTCAGTTTCATTAAGTAATGTTTACAATTCATATGGTTGTCACATATCCTTAGTTTATTAGAAGGGAACATATTTTTGTTAATAATACTAATGACCTGTTCTTAAAGTTCATCTTTTCTCTGGAGCACCTGGATGGCTCAGTAGATTAAGCGTCCGACTGTTGGTTTTGGCTTAGGTAGTGATCTCAGGGTCATGAGATCAAGCCCCGCGTCAAGCTCTGTGCTCTATGTGGAGAGGGCTTGAGATTTTCACCCTTTCCCTCCCCCATGCCCCTCCGCCTGCTCACGCGCATGTTCTAACAAATTAATAAAATCTTTAAAAAAAATAATAATAAAGTATGGGGCACCTGGGTGGCTCAGTCGATTAAACGTCTGCCTTCAGCTCAGGTCATGATCCCAGGGTCCTGGGATCGAGTCCCGCATCGGGCTCCCTGCTCAGCGGGGAGTCTGCTTCTCCCTCTCCCTGCCGCTCCCCCTGCTCTCTCTCTCTAATAAATAAATAAAATCTTTAAAAAAAATAAAGCATATGTTTTCTTTTTATTGTTCTTTTAAAGAAATGCAATTGCATTTTGTATAATGATGCTATACCTACCCACTCTGGTAAACCTTTAATAATGCTAATAATTTACATGAGTTTTTTTTTTTAATTTTTCAATATAAATAGTCTTATCTATGCTTAATGATGGTTTCCTTTTCTTCCCATCATTCTACTATCCCTTTTTCTTCTTCATTTTACTACCCAAGCCAGGATTTTCAGTGCAATATTTAATAGGTGTGGTAATAATAAATTTCTCATCTGATTCCTAATATCAAAGGAAATTCTTCTTTTTTTTTTTTTTTTTTTTACCCTAACAAGAGTGTTTGATACAGGGACAGCGGGGTGGCCAGCTGGTTAAGCATCTGACTCCTGGTTTCAGCTCAGGCTGTGACCTCAGGGCAGTGAGATCAAGCCCCACATCGGGCTCTGCATTTGGCATGGAGTTTGCTTGAGTTTCTCTCTCCCTCTCTCTCTTCCTCTGTCTCTCTCTTTCTCTCTCATAAATAAATATATCTTTAAAAGAAAACAATAATGTTTGATCTAAGTTATTGATCCTTATTATGTATCCTAGTATTTCCCAGCTCTTTGAGCATAGTGAAGCCCACAGAAGTTGCTCACGTTTTTAGGGCCCTTTGATGTAAATGAATGAGGCTGCTCCTGGCAGCAGACGAGAGGCCAGGTTGGTCTGCCTGCTCCAGGCCACAGGCACCTAAGGCCTGGGGGGAAACACAGCAGCACAGCTGCAACATACCGTCGGGGCAACAGGCAGAAAGCTCTGTGTCGATCTGAAAACCAACTGGGAGGACCAAACTGGCCCAGCAGTTCTGTTTCTCTCGTTCGGTCCTCGGGTCACAGCAGCAGCAGTGCTTCAGTGACTGAGTATGCAGAGCCAAATCAAGAATGTGTATCACGCCCGTACATTCCATTCCAGGCCTCTTGAAGGAATAGGGAAAACATGCTATGTGTGGGCCCTTCTCTCTTAGGAATACTTCCCAGAAACAGCTACAAATGTTGCCTTTCCTGTTGTGAGCAGCACAAAAGACTGGAGTTTCTGCTGAGCCCAGTGGTATGTGTCACCATTCAGCCTATCACTTCATGGCTGGGATTTCAGCATGTCCTTACATGGCCCCACTTAGCCACTTCGAGAGACAGAACTGCAGCAAGCATCAATTTGATTCCAGTCACAGAGAGAAACTAGGACTTCCTTGGTGAGCACGACTTGGTTCTACTTTGATTTGCACTCAGAACTGCCACAGTGATTTCCAGAGCGGTATCATCCAGTTACCTATGGTCCACTAGCCAGACCAAATTGCAAGTCCATAAGCAACAGTCCAAGTGTCAGTATGCACCCAATTATAGGAATTTTATTTGTTCCTGGCAGCTTCCTTACTGTGAGGAACAGGGCCTGTAATTCAGCCCACTGGGCTGCTAACTTGCTTTTGCTTCCTTCCACGAAGAGCTTACTATTTGCTGGGCACAGAACAGCTGCTTTCCCCATGGAGCCATGACACCTTCTGGAACTGCCATCTGCGAACCAGGTCAGTTCCTTTACATCCTGGGGAAATTGGGACAAAGTTGAGACACATCAGTACTAACAACAGGCAAGTCTTCAGATAGCTTTTTATGAGGCCCTAGTGGAAAGGAGGCTACTTGCTCATGAATATGTTGAGTCTCACTATGCTCTATGGCAGAATGCCTCTATAATATTTTCATTTTATGATGGAACTTCTTTTCACATTTCTCTCCTTGTTGGGATGCTTTTTGACCTTACGCATCAGATGATGGGTAATTGAGGAGTTGATACAATGTTGTGTCCTTCAGTTAATGGGGCTGTCTTAGTAAATACCCAACAACTAGCTAATAATGGTCTTTCAAAGAAATGTACCAGAGAGCAGTATCAGATAAATGCTCACTGTTAACTATGATTATGGGCTTTTGCCAAAGACTTGAGTCTGCGTGAAGGCAGGTGGCTGACATTTCAAGTATCATTTCAGCATTAGCACCTACACGGGTCAGCTCAGGCTGCTGTAACAAAATACCATAGACTGAATGGCTCAAACAACAGACATTAATTTCTCACAGTTCTGGAGGCTTGGAAGTCTGAGATCAGGGTGACAGCATGGTTGGGTTCTTCCCGCCTTACAGACAGCTCCCTTCTTCCTGTGTTCATACATGGAGGAAAAAAGAGAGCTCTCAGATCTCTTTGCTAGGTCTCTTTGCTGTCGTTCCCTAGCAAATAATATTAAAGAAAAGGCATTCACCAGCTCAACTACAGAGAACTGCACGAGAGTTTCTTTTTCTTCACCAACACTTGTTTCTTGTGTTTTTGATTTGAGCCATTCTGACAGGTGTGAGGTGATATCTTGCAGATTGGATTTGCATTTCCATGATGAGTGATGTTGAGCATCTTTTCATATGTCTGTTGACCATCTGTATGTCTTCTTTGGAGAAATATCTGTTTATGTCCTGAGTCCCACATCAGGCTCCCTACTCAGTGGGAGTCTGCTTCTCCCTCTCCCTCTGCCCCTCTCCCTACTCATGCTTGCTCTCTCTGTCTCTCTCTCTCTCTCTCAAATAAATAAATAAAATCTTTAAAAAGGGGGAGGGGGAACATTAGTGGAGTGCCCACTGAAACCTGGATAGACTTTCATAAGAAGCCAATAAAACACAGCTGCCTCTCTGGATGCCTTCTGCTTGTTTTTTAATTGGATTATTTGTGGGGTTTTTTGGTGTTGAGTTGTAGAAGCTCTTTATTCTTGGCCTTTTCTTGTCTTGATTTCTTTTCCTTTGTAAAATTTTAACCTTTGTATTAACCTGAAGTCTCATTGGAGGATGCTGGGACAAGAAATCCAAAAACTGCCTCTTTTACATCCTCTGAGGTCTAAGAGCAGTATCACATATGGTGTCCATGGTGGTAGGGCTCCTTTTATCATAATCTGAGTGAGGGGTATCCCCTGCGGGGCTGATTTCATTATCCTATAGCCTGTCCAGCACAGTCCACATCACAGCTTGAGTAGACACCGACATTTATACGACAAGAGAGGAGCAGAGGACTAACCGTTCTCTAGTAGCTCCCTGCCTTAATCCATTCGAATCAGCAAAGACTTTTCCTTGAACTATCCCTAGGAAGATAGCAGCCAAAGGAGGATCCAGGATGAGTGCAAACAATCCTGTCCACTCAACAGTACTCAGAACCAGAGACACTGCTACTTGATCTAAAACTCTCAGGAACCATTTCAACAAAGGTCATCAGGACAATGCTTATGACAGTCTGACAGTCTATAAAAGGCCTCCACTGTGTTACTGAATAATCCCTTACTTCATTGCTTTCCTCCATCATCAACTGCCCTCCTTGAATTACCTTCTTAGTTGTAGTGGGTTTCATAGGCTTAGCCAACCCATCAGAAGTTATAGCGCCCATGTTCCTTTGGTTGGAGTTCCATTTGCTAGCGAGAGAGGATGAAGCTCAACCTAAGGAGATTCTGGACTTTCTCTTTAACTCACACTGAAAACAGCAACTAGGAACTGATTTAGCCAACCTGCCATCAGTTTGCACTTGTCCTCTTAATTTTGCTAGCTCCTGGAATTCAGGTTGTCATTTCTGTCATGGAAAGTCTTACTATCAATAAGTAACTGATTTCAAAGCTTGTGCTACTTTGAACCAAGAGTAGTTGGACAACCACCTTTGCATCAATGCTTCCTTTCCATCCTCTTTATCAGAATCCTTTTTCTTTCTAAATAATGCCTGAGCCATATTTTTAGCAAAGAATGAGTCAGAAGTCTTCTAAGCAATCCCACCTCTAATACCAACTGTACTAAAATGGGGTTCATTTAAGAAGGATGTTTGACCCCAAATAACAATACTTACAAATCTATTACTCATTAGAGGAAATGGATACAACAACAATGTTCAAGTACGAATCTGGATCACTGCCAAAGGCTGTCTTACAGCAAGGGTCCACATAGACCTGGTATAAGCTTCTGTCTTCTACTTTCTATTATAGTCATGGTTGTAAGCACTTTCTCTCTCCGATAAGGAACCCCCGGGCGCCTGGGTGGCTCAGTCGTTAAGCGTCTGCCTTCGGCTCAGGTCATGATCCCAGAGTCCTGGGATCGAGTCCCACATCGGGCTCCCTGCTCGGCGGGAAGCCTGCTTCTCCCTCTCCCACTCCCCCTGCTTGTGTTCCTGCTCTCGCTATCTCTCTCTCTGTCAAATAAATAAATAAAATCTTTAAAAAAAAAAAAAAAAAAATTCATCAACCGATAAGGAACCCCCTACACATGCATAAGACACCTTGGAAAAAGAGAGCCCAGGAGTCTCACTGGGTTTTCTAATATTTTGCTGGATACATATGCAAACTCCTGGTACAAAATCAGCCTCAACAGCACTGCTCTCTCTGGGGGGGGGGGGGGGGGGGGGCTCTCACAAAGACCAGATGCAAATCATCAATCTCACTCTTACCAATAAACAATGCTGACAGGCTGTTAAAAATCACCATAAAACTCCTTGGGTCCAAGGTTACAAAAGCAACATTATTAGTAGGCATGTTTCAGGTACTGCAAACAGAGGTTAGTGCCAGACAGAAACTTTTAGAGCAAAACAGCTCAGGCTAATTCCAGGACTGCTAGAAATTAACCTGAAGAGAACATTATGTTGAGGAATTGTTCATCTAGTCCTGGTTTACTATTATGATTAAAGGTTGATATGTAACAAATTCAAATTATTCTGCTGCATTTATTTAAATGTTACATAAATTTCATCTTTTTATCTGGTATTGTGGAAAATTGACATGAAGTTTTCCCCCTAGTGTTAATCCACACTTGGTTTTTCTAGAGGGAGAAAACCTAATTTAATCCTTTTTGGTATATTGCTAGATCTGGTTTGATAACATTTTATTTGGAATATTTATGCATTTTTGTTCATGAATGAATTGACCTGTATAATTACTTTCTCACAAATGCTTCCTCTGGTTTTGAAAACAAGTTTAAACTAGCTTTATTGAACAAATTGAGGAGTGTTTCCTATTTTTTTAATTCTCTGGAAGAGCTGGTAACAGATTTTTTTTCATAAAAGTTAGCTCCTTTTCTTTATAACACTTTTAATCTTTCTTGATTCGATTTCTTTTGTGGTTATCCTGTTATCCTTCTAGTTTATTTTTTTTTAAGAATTTTATTTATTTATTTGACACGGAGAGAAGGCACACACATGAGTAGCGGGAGTGGCAGGCAGAGGGAGAGGGAGAAGCAGGCTCCCCACGGAGCAGGGAGCCCAATGTGGGACCCGATTCCAGGACCCTGGGATCATGACTAGAGCTGAAGGCAGATGCTTAACCGACTGAGCCACCCCGGCACCCCTCCTTCTAGTTCTTGAATTGATCTTGGTAAATTATAAATATTTTTAACTTTTTTCTTGTAACTTTTTGTTTATAACTTGATTTTGTTTAATTTTTTGTCTGTATTGTGTTAAAGTTGCTTATCTCTTTAACATCTGCTGTCTATATCTAAGTCCCTATTTTGCTCCTAATGTTAATGCAATTACACTGAAAAAAAAAAATAATGGCAACACAATCAAAATAACTGATTGTCTTCCCATCATCCCTTCATACATTTCTCAGTGTGGGTATTCTTCCCCTGTGCCTAGATGAAAATTCTAACAAACCCATCTGGATAAAAGATCTAATTAAGTAAAAAACACAATTCAATTATTTGCATACTCAGTCCTAGTATTAACAAAATTCTGAACTAGATTTACCCTCAAAAAATTTTCCCCTTCTCCTCCTGAGACTATTTTAGGCTGCAAACTTGCAGTGGGAGTCGGGGTCTTGATTCACCTTCTCTCCTTTTTGCCTTTCCCAGTGAGTGAACTGGGGCTTTGTGCTTCAAGGGTCGGTATATAGAGATGGAATATGAGATGGGTACAGAAGTTCTCTTACCTGAACTGGTTCTCCTTGAGTTGGCTTCCCCTTCTCTGGGCTTGAAGGATGATTCAGCCTGCCTCTCGGAAGATGGCCCTGATTTCTGGATGCTTTAGGTGCTTTCTCATTTTCTCATTCTTTCTCATGTGCTCTCTCTTTCTGGATTTGCTAAAACAAGAAATTTGTCCATTTTATTGCTTGCTTCAAAAACACACTTTGGGACTTCTTTTGAGTCTATTGTAACTTTTTTTTTTCCTCTCTGAATGAGGTAACATATAAAGCATTTAGAATACTGCCTAACTCAATATATAAGCCTCAGAAGTCGGAACTCTTACAACCCACTAGGAAGTGAACTGAATGAGGGTCCATTTTGTTCAATGCTATGTTCTCAATGCACAGTTTCTGGCAAATAAAAGAAAACTAACATCCCTGTGTATCTTTTGTGCCATTCTTTTTCTAAAGTCTTTTCATCTACTTCTCAAGGAGAATAGTTAACTTTCATTTTTTTCATTCTAAAATAAAAAGATATTTACATTTATAAATTTCTCTGCACCAATTTTGCAGCATTCTACAATTTTAATAGACATTTTTTGGTTTACTTTTAAGCATATTTTAATTCCTATTAGTTTTTACAAAGATGTTATTTAAAAGTGTTTTTAAATTTCCAGATTTAGGGGATATTTTTATCTTTTATAGATTTATAATCTTATTGTGTTGTGGTCAGAAAACACACTGATGGGCGACTAGGTGGCTCAGTTGTTTAGCATCTGCCTTCGGCTCAGGTCACGGTCCCAGGGTCCTGGGATCGAGCCCCACATCGGGCTCTCTGCTCAGCGGGAAGCCTGCTTCTCCCTCTCCCACTCACCCTGCTTATGTTCCCTCTTTCGCTGTCTCTCTCTCTGTCATAAATAAATAAAATCTTTAAAAATAAAAAAAAATTAAAAAAAGATCCTAGGGTCCTGGGACCCAGTCTCATACCAAGTTCCTTGCTCAGCAGGGAGCCTGCTTCTCCCTCTCCCACTCCCCCTGCTTGTGCTCTCTTTCTCTAACAAATAAATAAATAAAATCTAAAAAAAAAAAAAAAAAAAAAACACTGATAATACCACATTTTTTCAATCTGTTGAAACTTACTTTATGATATGCTAGGTCTATAATTTTCTTCAATGTATGTTACAGTATACATTCCCTGCTTGTTTAATGCAGAGTTCTATAAATGTCCACTTTGTTCTCAAACTTGTGTTCTCAGGACCTCTCTACACTCTTAAAAATACATTAAGAATTCCAAAGACCTTTCTTTAATGTGGGTTATATTTAATAATATTTACCAAATTTTAAATTAAAACTGAGACATTTAAAAAAAGTATCATTTAACACTAACGATAAAACCATTACACGTCATCAAGAAAAAACTATTAAAAAAAACTTGATTTTTATTTCTAGATTTTTTTTCACCTTATGTATTTTACACAAAGAAATCTAAAAATGAATGGTATTTTCTGGATTTATTTTCCTTCCACACTAAATGAGATCCGCAGGCCAGAGCAACAGCATCACCTGGGAACTTGTGAGAAATGCAAATCCAGCCCTACTGGTCAGATTGTGAAAGGAGTATTCAGAAACTGTTCTATCAAGTTCTCCAGGTAAATGATGCTTAGTACAATTTGAGAAGCACTTTTTAACACCATATAATGATCACCTTTCCATTAAAAAAAGACTTACATAGCTTTATTTACTCTTAAACTTTCATTGTTAGAGTATAAATACAGGAAGTGCACAAACTGTAAGGGCAGAGCTCAGTGCATTTTCACAAAGTGAGGCGATCTGTATAGTAGGGCTCAGATCAAGAAAAAAAAATTGCCTGTACCCGTCTTCTGACACTATTAATTTCCCCGATTTTAAACTTATGCACATAAAATCATACGTAAGTACCTTTAAGTTGGAAAGAACCCAGCGTAACTCCAAGGATAATTGGCTGGTCAAATACCACAGACCTGTACCTCTGAAACAAATAATACATTATATGTTAAAAGAAAAAAAAGGAAAAAGATAGTAGGAAGGGAAAAATGAAGGGGGAAATCAGAGGGGGAGACGAACCATGAGAGACTGTGGACTGAGAAACAAACTGAGGGTTCTAGAGGGGAGGGGGGTGGGGGGATGGGTTAGCCTGGTGATGGGTATTAAAGAGGGCCCGTTCTGCATGGAGCACTGGGTGTTATACGCAAACAGTGAATCATGGAACACTACATCAAAAACTAATGATGTAATGTATGGTGATTAACATAATAAAATTTTAAAAAATGAAAAAAAGAAAAAAATATATTTCTAACATTAGCCAAAATAGGATGACTGAAAGGGGGAGGAAAAGGGAGGGAGAGAATTCGAGAGCAAAAAGAGATCCGTGAGGCAGCCTTGGGTTAGGAAAAGAACAGCTCTGGAGTCTGAAACTTTGTTTCAAGTGGCAACTCCATCATTTGGAGCTATTAAGTAAATTACTTTTTCTGAGCCCCAGGATCTATATAATTCCTACTTTGGTAACCTGTAGGAGAATTAAATATTTATGTATGTTAAACTCAAACTAGACACACAATTAAAAAATCTTTGAATCTGGGCGCCTGGGTGGCTCAGATGGTTAAGCGTCTGCCTTCGGCTCAGGTCATGATCCCAGTGTTCTGGGATCGAGTCCCGCATCGGGCTCCCTGCTCCTTGGGAGCCTGCTTCTCCCTCTGCCTCTCTCTCTCTCTCTGTCTCTCATGAATAAATAAATAAAATCTTTAAAAAAAAAAAAAAATCTTTGAATCTGCTGAAGGCCCACAATGGATACTATGCTGTATGCATGAAATGGGTGAAATCTAGGGCTTGCTCCCAATCAGATCGTAATCCAGTCTTCCAGTCGTCAGGAATAGAATTTTCTGAGATCGCAACAATGAATCATGGAACACTATATCTAAAACTAATGATGTAATGTATGGGGATTAACATAACAATAAAAAAATTAAAAAAAAAAAAAAAGAATTTTCTGAGATCGCTGACCGTTGGAAATTTGAACGTAAGGTGACCTGGCTGACATCATAATCCATTTCTGTTCTCATAACACATGTTCAATAACTGATTTAATCTAAATCTTCTGATATTTTAGGTTCTATAAAAATGTCACCTAAATCAGATGTAGTACCTGCAGCAGGAGTCACCATATAAAAATATATCGCTTTTATAAATATCTTTTGTTGTGTAGGTGAAGATAACAGCAAATATTTTATAGTATTTTACTCTTACCAAAAGGAATCAGAAAATAGGAACGAACATCAAAAACTTGTATCTTACGATCAACTTCAATTTTTCGGGTTCCAAGAGGAAGTTTTTAAGATGGGACTCCTTTAGTTGGCAAAAACGCATTAACGGAGCTTACTACCAGAGCAGGTATCTCATTTCGCAAACAGGTTCAGAGAAGATTCCGAATTTACTTTGGAAATAGACGGAGGCTCCCACATCAGTCCATAGCCTTCCATCTTTCCACACACCGCTGACACCCACCTCTTTTCACGAATTTGATCGCTCGCTGCACAGGCGCAGCAAGTGAAAGATCTGGCAGAATTAAACCTCCAGCTGCGTTGGAGTTTATGTCATTTTCCCCTCTAAATTTATCTGGTATCTAACTTCCCGGAAACGCCCCCCAACTACACACACCGCTCTGCCGCCACAGGAAAGCGCCCACTTGCTAGGTTCCCACGCTCCCGAAGGCAGCGGGAAGCGCACAAAATTTGTAGGCACGACTGCGCAAGCGCCCCAGTTCCACGCATGCGCCACAATTCCGCGCATGCTCAGAGGCGGAGGCCGGCGGGGTCCTGGGAGGGTAGCGGAGGCCGGCCTGCCCCGCCCCCGCCCTCCGTGCCAGGCTTCCCTTCCGCGCGCGCACGGGCAGTTTCCCTTTCCAGGAGCGCAAGCAGCGGCCGCCGGTGTCTGGTTCTTTTCCGTGGCTTTTGCAGCTCTCCTGCAGCAAGCATGGCAGCTGGGAGACGCGGCGCCGGCCTGCGGCTCTGCGCCACAGGTAAGGGCCGCGCGGGGGCGATGGGAGCGGGCGCGGGGACCCTCTGCCGGGCGGGGTCGAGCCTGGACAGGGCTCTCCCGCCAGGGTGCAGAGAGGCTCTGGGATCCTCCGAGGTATCCCCCAGCTTCTGGGTCCTTCCCCCAGCTTCTGGGTCCTTCCCCCAACGCGGCTGTGCCCGGGACCAGTGCCAGAAAAAGATGCGCCTGTCTTCCATTTGGTTCTGTGCTTGGTGTGGCAGGAAGTTTCAGTAGCGCTGACTCCACTGAAAGGGTGAAGGCTCCACCGCCCCAGCTTGTGGCCAAACCTTGCTTTGGCTTTAGGTTCCGACTCTTGTCACGTCCGCAGAATTTTTACCCACCCGGGGTATGGCCGAGGACAGGTCATGATCAGGTCGACGGATTGTGAAGTGTGAGAAGTGATCAGAGTAGGTGGCCGCCTTTCTCAGCCTCCTCTTGCCAGCATCGCTTGCCCTGGCCCTCCCTGTGGTGTGTTCACTTCCTCAGCGCCCCTTGGTTCCCCCTACGTGCCCGGCTGTGAGAACTGTTAGTGTTAGAGATGTAGCTCAGTTGTGTTTCTACCTATTAAGTTGGAAAAAAAAACAAAAACAAAAACAAACCAGTATTTTGAATGGCAGTTGGAGTTTATACAGAGGAGGAGATAATTACTACTGGAGAAATAAAGAACGATTTCTATGTTAAAAAAGAAAAAAGATGGGATGGCAAAAAGGAAAAAAAATGACGAGAGTAAGAACATGTTGAAAGAGAACCTGTGTGTTTCCGAATCACTAGCCTACATGAACCTTGCCGGTGGTCGTATAGGTGCCTGCAGAGTGAACATTTAATAAAGGGATGAACTACATATGCTTATGCATTGTTTGTGCCTTGGAATGGATCAGTGATGGATTTTATGGTAGGTTGTAAAACATCAAAAACATTTTATAGATGACTAAGCATGTAGTATGAAACAGTGAAGTCAGCATTTACTGTAAACATTCTGTCCTTTTTTCCTTTTTTTCCAGTTTTTTTACTTGATATGGCTTTCTGTAAAGGATTTGTAGAAGATTTAGATGAATCGTAAGTATATGTGTATTTTAAATGGCATCTTAACTTCTTTAAACTCTGGTGTTATCTAAATGTTTCAATGAATCTATTTTAATAATAGAGACCGTAATGAGCAGTGTTTATATGGCACTAATTTTGTTTCAGAAGTTGTCCTGAGTGCAATATATATGTACAAAATGGGGTTGTACTCAACAGAGTTTACTAAGAGTTCCATATTCTGTTTTATCATTTTTCATCATATTTGTTAGCTTTTCTGCGTATATCATGATTGAGCAGGTGCTGGACTTTAGTAACCGTACTGTATATTTGTTTTTATAGTACCATATCGTTAATCACAAAGCCTTGCTTATAGTAGGTAAGTAGGTGAGTCCAGCTCCAGACAGACCAGAATCCTACGTGTGATCTTTCAGGTCTGACCACAGGCAATTACAAGGCTTCCTGGCAGGCTTTGGGCGGTGAAGCTGCTCTCCCCACACTAGACTTGGTGCACAGTGCATTGCAGTCTCTGGAGGGAGTTGTAATCATAGACTAAGGCCCCTAGGCTAGCCAGGCTCACATGCATATCTAGCATGTGCAAGTTGCCTCTCTTGGAGGCCTCCTTATTGGGGGCCTCACCTGGGGCACTTCTAGGCATCTCTACTGAGACCTCCTTATCTAGCGGGTTGGCGGAGGCACTTTTCTTGGCTTGGACTCAGTACTTTTCTGCTCCTGTCCCTTTCCCTCTTTCCTTCTCCTGCCCATGGGTTCATAAAGAGGCAGAAGCCCTTGGATGCTCCTCTGTAGTGAGGTGAATTCTTTTGTCTATGTTGCATCCACCTGACCCTCGCCTGGTACTGTTCCACTCGGAAAAATGGAACATTGAGGAGCTGGCACCCTTTTTTTTTTTTATTTTTTGCCTGTTGGCTTATGTTGTCACAGTAAGTGAATAAAGACTTGGTTATTACTTTCAGTTTGGCTTGTTGTCCTAATTAACTGCCTCTACACAACAAAACTGGTACAGTAGTAGGGTGGTCATGTGAGCACAGTGCTGTTCTGGAAGAGTAGAAATAGAAATCCTGAGGATCCCAGGGGGCACTTCCCTAGCTGTGCTAATGGACATTGGGGAATGACAACAGATTCTGAAGGGAACCATTGTGGTTTTTTGCTTTTTGTTTTTTTTTTAAGATTTTATTCATTCATGAGAAAGACAGAGAGTGCACAGGAGCGAGCATGAGCAGGGGGAAGGGCAGGGGCAGAGGGAGAAGCAGACTCCCCATTGAGCGGGGCTCAATCCCAGGACCCCGGGATCATGACCTGAGCTGAAGACAGATGCTCAACCGTCTGAGCCACCCAGGCGCCCCTGAAGGGGGAGGTAATCTTATTAAACCTGGTGTCTTGAGGGCTGTGTCACTATAGGCTTCCTCCTTTAGAATGCCCTCCCGGTGGTGACTTTTGCCTGGGGAGGAGAAGGAAGGAGGATAGGAGCAGGCACAGACATCTAAGACCCTCACCTTTCTCAGCTGGGTGCAGTGGGAACTTGACAGTTTTGGCCCACCCGTGACTAGCTTCCTATCACCGAAAAATGGCTGCCCCGCTCTCAGAGGCTGTGGTGGTCCTGTGAGCCACCTTGGTGATCCGTTGGGTCTACGTGGAGAGACTAGGAAACAGTGGATAATGAAACTGTTATGCAGACTGAGATTTCTAGGTTTCTCTTTGATGTTGCTGCTTATTACCAAACCCTTTTAAGCCTCCTCACCTAATCAGTTCCTTCAGTCTGTGACACAGTCCAAGTCTTAACTGAGAAATACCCAGACATGGAAGAAGTAGCCACCACTAAGACAGCAAAGATTAACCAGCACAAAGAGTGACATAAGCGTGGGGACCAAATACCCTTTCTTGGGCAACCCAGACGTGAGCCTTTCTGAAAAAAAAAAAAAAATCTCTGGGTCTGTTTATTCAATAATGGGGTCTCAAAGGAGGAGATTGATAGGCTCCTCACCAGGCTCTTCGTGGCCAGATATTAAGTCATGAGGGGTCTGATGGGCAGTCCCACTAGGATCAGCATGATGACAGCCCCTCTGACTGTCACAAGTAGTATCCCCACCAGATGAGTGGAAGAGCCCTAAACATCTACCCAGACCCTGAATAGGTGTTATGTTGAGGTCCCTCTGTCCCCAGGGTGGGCTGGACATCCTCTGCCAAGGTCAGAGTTCATTGGGGAAGTGGGGGAGAATTGTACTTCTTGGGCCCTTTGGATATCCGTGCACTAGTGAGTGTGATCTCTACTTCTGCTACCGGGATGAGGAGGATACATAAGATGCCTCCCAGTTTTGAGTCTGTGATGACCCTTTTACCCAGGCTTCGCTCAGGGTGAGTACTTTCAAGCCCCTACTACTAAATGTGTTACTGGTGTAGATGTGTTGTCTCTGTGTACTCCCATTCACCTTTGTTCCTAAGCCCCAGTGGGAATTGCTATAATTAGGGCCATTTTAGTGGAACATGTGGAAGCCTGTGAACCTACTTGGTTACTAGCTCCTAGTGCCATTGTCTTGAAAGCGTAAACAATATTGGCTGCCTGGTGAGTAAAGGAAATAGCCGTCCTGATTGCTGAGCTGAAGGAAGACGAAGTCCTCTGTGAGGCTATTGCTCCATTCAGTAGCCCCGTCTGGCCTTTGCATAAGGCCTTGGGTACCAGGAGACTGGCTGTTGGTTATAGGTCCCTCAGTACCAAAGTGCTGCTCTTGCCACTGGGTGGTACCTGACATCCTGAGGAGGCTCCTGGAGGTTGGCTTGGTCTGTAGTCGTTAACGCTGCAGATGCCTTTTCCATCATCCCCCTCCAGCGGCTGATCAGGGTCAGTTTCCTTCATGTGAAGTGGATTCCAACACACCCTTAATGTCCTTCTACAAGGCTCTTTAATTCCCCATCTGTCTGCTATCAAAGGGTAGGCCATGGTCTGGAAAAAGTCTTGCCTCTGGAGGGAGCACTGGATTTCTGTTAGGTTGATGAGAACCTCCAGAGGGCCTAGACAGGGCACTGCCCAGCAAGGACTGGACGCCATGAAGACTCACAAGTGACAGTGTGGCTGGGCTGTTAACATAGGCAACATACAAGGACCTAATTCTGGCCCTGATCTGGGAAGCAGTATAACATCCATTCCAGAGGAGATTGTTACCAAACTTTTGACCTTTTTTGACCCAAAAAAATTAAACAAAAAAGAAGCCCAGGGATTGTGGGCCTCTGTGGCTGCCGGTGCTGTCACACAGCCCTGTGGGGATCTTGATGGCACCCTTCCGTCAGGTTACCGCAGGGCTGCTGCTCTTGAGAGGGGCCCCAACCAACAGGATGCCCTGAAGGCCCTCCAGCGGGCCACCACGCCGCCCCTCTCCTGAGCCCCACTGGTCCACCTCTGCCATTTGAATTATCCGTGTCAGCAAACTTCCAGTTCACTGATCAGAGCCTGAGGCAGGATGACAACACTGCAGGCCAGCACAGACCAGTCATGGGCTGAAAGATCCACTCCCTTTGAGAGGCGGTTACTGGCCTTGGATGAGTGCGGTAGTAGGCTCACATGCAGAACTCGTCACGTTGCTAAATAGGGCCAGCTCTGGGTCTCTAGTGAAGTGGAAATGGAAGTCATAGGAGCCCATCTGGAGTCTTGCAACTCCATGAAAAGGTCTCATGAGTACCCCTCCACCTGAGGAATAACACCAAAGGAGGCATTGCCTCCTCTGGCCCAGTGGGGACCCAGACAGACCTCTAGGACCACCCATGGGCCTGGTCACTAATGGCTCCTGTGGGTTAACTTGTAGGAATTGGGTGTGGCTGCCATCCAACCCGAAAGAGACCTGTCCTTCATCAAGCATGGTAAAGAGCCCTCCCACCGTGGGCAGCTTCATGCAGTGTGGAAGATGATCTGCCCCACTGTTCCGGCACCTCCTGCTCATTGCCCCGGCCCCAGCAAATGAGCTCTGCTATGTTTTTCACTGTCTCATGGCCTGTGGCTGATGGCCTGGCCATTTGGTTGTGTAGCATATAAAACAGGGCCTCCTGTGGAGATGAGACATCTGGATGAAGATCATCTGCTCCTCCTAAGTGTTTTTTCCTAACTGTTTTTATAACATACAACGTTATGTATGTTTCAGGTGTACAGCATAGTGACTCAGCAGTGCTGTGCTGAATTGTTCTCCACACCAGAGCAAGCAGGTGCACAATCAGTTGCCTCCTGGATCCACAGGAGTATGGCCTGTGGAGATTCAGATACCGTCCTAATGGGGTGGCAGGGCACGGGCCGCCACTGTGGTGAGAAGACACAAAAACAGCATGAAAGAGCCGTCCTACTTGTCAGACCCTGGTCAAGGCTAAAACTACTGCCCCCAAACAGTTTCCTTCAAGTGTGTGGGCTAGGGCATTCTCAGCAGATAGAACAGGCTGGGCACCTTTTGCCATCGATCGTGTTCCAGTGGATCTCAGTGATACCAGTTGACACTTTCTTTGGGTTTTGCCTAGCCATTTCCACGCATTCCACAGACTCCAGCCACACTCTCCAGGCCCTGCAAGACCACATTTGTTTCCTTTTCAGGTTCCCTGAGAACACTGCATCTGATAACAGTCCTGGAATTTATGCTCAAGCTACCCATCAGTTGGCCCAGTCATGGGCATACAACAGACTCTCCGTGCTCCATATCACCCCTAATCCACAGGGGTACTTGAGCATTTTAATGAACATTTGAAGTATGGGCTTAATCAACCGATGGGAGGGGACAGGATTACCCCAGCCTGGACTATACATCTCGGGCCTGGGTCTCAATGCAGCCATTCCCCAATCAGGTACTTTGCCAGGTTATCTGTCCCCTTCCTTCAATTTGACAATTACTGACGCTATAGTCCCTGTGGGGGACCCTATAAAGGACTTCCATACCAACTCCTTTCCAAAGACTGAGATCAGTGGGAGATGAAAATGGCTATTAAACACCAAGGACTGGGAGATCGTAACCTCCTGCATTTGCCCCTGGGTGCAGAGTCTGAGTCTTTGCCTCAAGAACAGTGGTTCAGGACAGACTGTGTCACAGCTGGACAGATGTGAGTGCTGTTGGACTGAAGAGCTCAGATACTGGACATGTGTTCTCTTTGTCTTTGTAGATTCAAGAATCTTAACTAAAATATCCCCATAAAGAACTTTGTCACTCATTCAGTATAGATTAAATATAGGTCACTGTGCAAGGTACTAAGAGATGAAATAAGCATAATTATGGTTGGATGATATGTAAATACAATGTGTGGAAATTAATAAGAATCCTAAAGAGGACAAAGATGATGTGGAGAGATTGTTTCTAGCCGTGAGGAATTTAGGAAGGCATCATGGAGTAAGAAATGCTTTTAGCTGGATAGGATGTGAACACGAAAGAATGTAGAAAGTCAAATAAACATTGTGAATTTAGCTGTGATAAATACCATGAGTTGATTGGGAATCATAGGATGCTTATATTTGAGTGGAAGGATAAGTTGGGGCCAGCACATGAGTACATGTAGCAATTTATACTTCTTTTTGTAGGTGGTGGAAGGGCACCTAGAAGGTGTCAAATAAGAGAAACATGATCAGATGATCAGAACCGTGTTTTAGGAAAATTCTTTGACCGTAGGCTCTTGTGTCAGGGGGTCCCCAAAAGCACTCCCAGGCTTGGTTATTGACGAGGAGCACTCAGAGGACTCAGCCTATTGTGGAAGTCACAGTTATGATTTATTGCAGTGAAGGGGCACACGGCAAAACCAACAAAGGGAAAAGCCAATGTGGGTAAATTCCAGAGGAAACCAGGAACAAGTTCCAAGAGTCCTCTCCTACTAGAGTCACATAGGATGTGCTTAATTCCTCCATCAGGAGTTGGGACCACATGTTTGAAATGTTCTCTACCAAGGAAGCTCATTAGAGACTCAGTGCTTAGGGATTCTTATTGGGGGATGGTCATGTAAGGACCTTCCTGCCTAGTCTATACCAAAATTTCAGATCCTGGAAGGAAAGCAGATGTTCATCATAAAACCACTTTGTTTGCACAGTGTTGGAACAGTGAGCTATCTTATTAGGAAAAGGTGGAAACCCTCCTGAAATTCAAGTTCCCGGATACCAACCAAGGGCCAGTCTTGGAAGCAACCTTTTTAAGGATAGCAGTCTCAGTTTAGCTATGCTAACTGTAATGCACAGGAGTAAATGGAATAGAGGGGCCGGGAGCTGAGGCCTCTTATCAGTGTTTCTACCAAGTCCCACTTAATTTTTTTTATTTAATTTTTTTAAAGATTTTATTTATTTCAGAGAGAGAGAGAGAGAGCATGAGCAGGGGGAGCTGCAGAGGGAGCTGCAGAGGGAGAGGGAGAAGTAAGACTCCCCGGCCGAGCAGGGAGCCTGATGCGGGACTCAATCCCAGCACCCTGGGATCAGGACCTGAGCCACCCAGGCGCCCCATTTTTTTTTTTTTTTTTTTTTTTTTGTACTTCTGATTATCAGTTCTCTACCTTTTAAAAGATGTTTAATGGATAAGATTTAGAGGTCACTTAGTAAAAATTTTACATAAAAACTTGTTGAATTTGTTCCATGCTCCAGTATTTATCAGTTTATCAGCCCCACATATTGTAAAGTAGAAACAAACATACAATCAGAGATTTGTTTTCTCATGTTTGTTTTTTAGGTTTAAAGACAATCGGAAAGATGACATTTGGCTTGTAGATGTGAGTATGTAAATTTTTGTACTAATTAACTACCCCTGCCATTTTAAGAATTATTTTCTATTCTCCTCCACACATATATGGTAATACATGGTTAGTGTTTCTCTATATTATTCCGTTTTTGTCACATAGTGTTATGTAGGTTATTATATTAAAATGAACCTCAGAGCCTTAAGGTTCCTGGCAGGGAAACCTGTTTTTGCTGAAATTCTGAAGAGGTCGACATATGGATTATGTCTGAGGGCGATTGTGGTATGATTTTACTACAAAATTCACTCTTCTTTTTTCCTGTTATGCAAGAAATTATTTGTGTTATTATCACTTGACAGTAAAAATCTTATATTCATCTTAATGGGGAACAAAATCAGATTTTCATCTTACTTCCTTTTTTCACTTTCAAGTTTAGAATGTATTTAAACCTCATGTTGTTTGGGATTCCTTTTACCTTGTCTCAGTAAAAACGTTGTAGAGTGGCAGCAAAAGAGATGGAATGAGAATAGCAGAGTTGACAGTTGCTGAAGCCAAGCGATGGAGCATGAGAGTCCATTGTTTAATTCTTCCTCTCTCCTTTTGTGCGTGTTTGAATATTTCCATAATGTAATGTTAAAAAAATAGATAAATCTTATGTCATGAAAGTACAACAAGCAGTTTGTTACACCATTTTACTAGAGGAACCTATTTCCACCTCAGCCCTCTGGTGATCCTGAAGAAAAAGGAATTGTGGTTTTAGTTTAATCAACCTGACTTGTCCCTATGCCAAGCCAGTCATCTTAGTGACCCCCCTTCCCTACCAGCAGTTATGCTTATAGGAGCAAAGGTACCTACTGTGTTGGGGTTTTCGTAATAGAAATAGACTGATGTTCATCATGAACGCTTAAGAGGTGTGTGTGTGTGATGTATGTGTATTCATTTTATATATGACATAGACTGACTTTGAAGCAAAGCTGTTTTTATTGTAAATTATCTGTTTTAAATAGGAATAAGTAGTCATTTTAAATGAACTTAAGGTAATATCAGTGTTGAGGTATATGCTAGGAGTTAAACTAATTAGATTTGTGGTGTGTGTGTTTTGCCTTTTATTATGTAACTACTTCAGAAATTATATTTAGACTTTTCATCTGAAATGAACTCATCAGATCACTTAGTCAAAGAGAGTTTTTAAAAATTAAGATTGATATACACAATAGCACAATATTTTAGTGGTTGTCTTTTCTTTTTCCCCCAACAAGTTTTATGCACCATGGTGTGGCCATTGTAAAAAACTGGAACCGATTTGGAATGAAGTTGGTCTTGAGATGAAAAGTATTGGTTCTCCAGTTAAAGTTGGAAAGATGGACGCTACCTCCTATTCCAGTAAGCATTTACTCAGTTTATTATTTTACTGTTCTCATAGTGAAAATGGTTTACTTAACGTGAAGCAGTCTTCAAGGTAGGAGGAAGAAATACTTATTTTTTGTTCAGGTAAATTAAGGTTATCTTAATAATTAAAGATTGTATACTTTATGCGTTAAGTGATTTAGCCATCAAATGCGTAATATGCAGTGTATGTTAATCTTCTGCCTAACATGTATGCATAAGCCATTGTTCCTACTTTGAGCCCCCTTGGGAGATACGGTGTTTACCTGAGGCAACTACAGAAATTTGAGTGTCAAACAGTTGATGCTGCTGTGTGAATTCAGAATGAGAGTTGTTGTCTGAGTAGCCAGAGATGATGTGGTAGAGAAGGAGATGCAGACCTACAAGATGAGTTAAGATAGAAAAGATACACGGGAGGACCAGGAAAGTATTCACATTGGAGAGAATATTACAGCAAAACCTTAGAGTTGAAAATGAGAATAGGATGTCGTGAAGCAGAGGTTGGCAAACCAAAGCCTGTGGACAGAATCTGGCCACTGCCCATTTTTGTAAATGGAGATACACCCGCGCACATTCTCACTCATTTGTTTACTGTTGTCTGTGCCTTTTTCATGTTCCACTGGAGGAGTTGAGGAGTTTCAACAGAGACTGTTTTCCCCACAGTGCCTAAGATATTTGTTACCTGACCTTTTCCAGGAAAGTTTACCAATGCCTATCTTAAAGGATTTGAGAAAAGAAGAATTTAAGTTTAGAGAAGTATGAAGTATCATAGAAATTTGGAAAGAGCATGGCTTCAGAAAGCAGACCTGATTTCAAATCCTGCTTCTGCCTGCTACTTTTGCCATGTAAAATGGGGAAAGTTTCTTAACATGTCTTAAGTTTTGATGTCTACATTGGTAAATATTTAATTGTCATGTAGCTTTCGTTGGTTTTTTTGAGATTTGAATGATGTAGCACATGTCAAGTCCCTTATAGTATTCAATACATGTAGGTTCCCTTTTCCTTTAATCAATGAAGAAAGTGGAATTGTGTAATATACATTTCTTTTTAGGAAATCAGGATTATACTCAGGATACAGCTTTGGAAAAGGACAGGCCTATGGGTTTTTTTTTTGTTTGTTTTTATTTTGTTTTTGTTTTTTAAAGATTTTATTTATTTATATGTTAGAGCATGCACACAAGCAGGGGGAGTGGGAGAGGGAGAAGCAGGCTCCCTGCTAAGCAAGGAGCCTGACACGGGGCTCGATCCCAGGACGCTGGGATCATGACCTGAGCCAAAGGCAGATGTTTAATGGACTGAGCCATCCAGGTGTCCCAGGATAGACCTATGTTTTAATCCCAGATTTCCCATGTGCCTACTTCTGGGGCTTTGAGAAAGGCCTTAACCTCTCAATTTTAGTTTCTATGTCTGTAAGTGGGAGAGTAATAATCCTGAAGGTTGTGAGGATTGTATTAACATTTCATATTCAGAATCCCTTGCACAGTGGCTAGCGCACATAAGATGAAGTATAAGACCAGATTTTAGAGGTCTGTCACGTCATGGTGTTTTATATTTTATCAGTTGTCAATTGAGAAGTAATGGACATTTTTGAGAAGCAGTTGACTTGATAAAAATGTTTTTGGCAGCAACATGTACGATGCAAAAGAAAAGCAATTAGAGACAAGAAGATCATGTAGGTCAGTTTTTGTATGCATCTTGGTGTAGGATGCTGAAAGCCCAGACTTGGTAATGACAGTGGAGTAAAGAGGACATAGTAATCCTCACAGACATCTTCAAGGATGAAATCACAGCCGTGATAGACTGGCTCTGTAGTATAAAGAAAAACAATCAAAAGTAATAGTATAAGATTTTTAGCATAGTTACTGAACTACACTACTCCAGGTTATATGGAAAAGAGTAAGTAATTTTCTGTGTGTTTCCATGTTAGCAGCTGCTGTGAATTTATGGTACTTGGCTTACTCATGTTTGGGAACAGGGAACTAGAGAGCAGTTACCTGTGAGGCTGGAATTACAGTCAAACAAATAAGTTGTTAAAACTTTGAGAGGAGACCAGAGCAATGGCAGGAATTACTGTAGACAGAGATTGATTTCTTGAAATAAGCTTTTAACAACGTTTGAGAAATTATTGCTTTCAACTGTTGCTCCTGAAAGTAAGCTCTCATGTCTAGGAAATCTTGTGTCAATTGTGTGTTGATTAGACCTGCGTGTACCTGGGTCATTCACATTGTCAATTGTATTCACCTCAGTGTGTTTACTAACTAGCGTATTAGTCTCTGGAGATTAAAGGAAGACCAGAACAAATCCTTCTTGTCCAGGAAATGCTTGGCCCAATAGAAGGAGAAATATGAATAAACCAACAGGTAGAATAAAGTCTCAAACATAGCAAATTCTTGTGATCATTTGAGTCATTTAATGGAGTCATAAAGTAAAATAATGTATAAAGGAGTGTGGGTATATAAAGATAAATAATCAGTAAAAAAAAAAAATAGTACCTACAACTCCAGCAAAAACTTTAATGGTAAGCTACTCATGTGATGCCACAGTGATAATAACTGTTTGCGTTAAGTCAGTTCTTTTTATGGTATCTACTTCATTAGCTTACTGTTCTGTATGTACTCAGTGCCTGTGTATGTCACTGTTAAGTGACACTATGTTTAGGGGAAAAATAGCTAAGACTTCTTTCTGAGTAGCTTAGAAAAGAAAATGCTTTAAATGTTGTGATTAAAATGCAATGTTCTTATAGGTGTTAAGACTTCATATATGGTTTGTAGCTTTTTAGGTACTTTACGATGGGACTCTTTTTCATCCCGTTACTCATAATCCATTAAGAGGTTTAAATTTTTGCCTCTGATCTGTGACTGTTACAGATTTATTGTTCATTTAGCATCGTGTTATGTATTATGTTGAATTAATAGGAAGAAGCCTCTATAGAGCATGCAGAGCACATTATCTCAAGCAAACCATCTAGCTTCGGGAAAAGGGATAGGGGAGCTGGTATATGAGGATGATCCTCTGCCAAGTGCTGTGATGGGTGCTTCCTATACTTTATGTCCTTTACTCCTTGGATGTGTGCTGCTAAACCCTCCACCCCCTTTCCCAAGCTACATGTAATGTTTGCTTGTAAATCCTTGTGACTATTTGCATCATACAAACATAGCCTATTGAAAAATCATTCTTTTGTCAAAAAGTTGTAGAGTCAGTATTCATTCAGCGGGTATCTCATGAGCCCTTAACTATACGCCAGAATGTACCAGGCACATTCTAGGCATCATGATGCATCAGTGACCAAAACAGACAATAATTTCTGCTCTCATGGAGATTGTGTTCTAGAGGGGAGAGACACACAATAAAAACGTAAGTAAATTGTTACGTTACTTAGTGTTTGATGTCAGCGACGGATGCATTTTCTACTTTACTATAGAATCAGGGAGATGTTTTATGTGCTTATGGAGAAAATATTACCTTCCTACTATTTTTTTTAAAAAAGGCGTATTTAAAAACTACTGTCTGGAGATTGTACAAATAAATTTTGGGCATATAATTCTTAAAGTTTTTTAAATACCTCAAGGCAGCTCCATTACAGGAGTTTTAGTAGAGAAAGGTAAAGAAATTGAATTCTTTTCTCAAACTAGCTGTCAACATTATTCTATGTCTAACTGTACAAATACTGAAGGCTTGGCTGTTTCCTATGTATTTCATCCATCTCCATAGGTCCCTTTTCAGGCATTTGCAGCATCAGTGTATCTCAGCATTTAGTCTGCAGACCACCTGCATTAGGATTACCTGGGCTGTTCAATGTAAATTTAGACTCTGAAGACCAACATCAGCCCTACCCAATGAAAGTCTTTGAGACTGGGTCATGAGAATCTGTATTTTTAATGTGGATTTCAGGTAATTCTGCTGCACGTCTAAGTTGGAGAACCATAGAATAAAGTGTTATTCCGGTGAATAGTTATTTATACGATTGGGCTTGAGGTGGGATAGGATTATTCAGTGATCAAGTATAAAAAATCTCTTGAGTATTTGAGGGTAGCTTCTCAGTCGTGTAAGTGCAGAGATTGGAAGTGCATGCCATCACACTCAGTCCAACACATCTCTGTGTACAGAATTCTTGAACCAGAGAAATTTGAACTCTCATGAATTATCCTGTGTGTTTGGAATTGTATCAAAATTTTCTTGATGCATGGTTTTAACTGATAATGCTGTAATCAGCATAAAAACAAACTATAAATGTAGATATTTTAGCCTCTCTTTCTGTACATAATCCCTTCCAAAATCAAGTACCAGAATTGTTTCTCATTTGTAAAATATGTTATGATGCTACCTGTAATGGTGTACTGATTTCTATTTTGAAACCACTGAAATCCTGTTTATTCCTCAACATAAGTGTGATACTTATTCTATGTTAAAGGTCATAATTTACTTCTCGTTGATGTGTAAACTTGGAATGACATTTGGCCAATAACATTCTAATTTCTTGCTCACAGATTATATTGGCAGATTAGTTTTATCTTTCTTTCTAAATTATAAGCTCTTTTTGGTCAGTGATTACATTTCAGCATTGCTCAGTCTTGGTACTAAGGATATTTTGGGCCAAATAATCCTTTGTTTGGGGGGAAGGGTTGCTGTGCATTGTAGGATATTTAGCAACATCCCTGATCTCCATCCACTAGACACCAGTAACAACCTTCTGCCCATCCCACTGTCCCCCAAAGTTATGGCAACCAAAAATGTCTCTAGACATTGCCCAGTGTCTCCTGGAGGGCACAATCTACCCCAGTTGAGAACAACTGCTGTATTTTATATCCTCTTCCTGTTAGACACATAGTAACACTCAGTAAATACTAAGAAAAATAGTATTTTGAGCTGAAAAGGACTTCACATTAATTACAGCTCCTCCTTCTTCCCCCTGCCCATCGTGCAAATGAAGAAACAGCAAGTAGTTAGCAGTGAAATGACTGAGGAAGTTCAAACACCAAAGTTAGAGGTAGAATTAGGACCAGAGTCTGAGATCACGTGATTCACATCCAAGCCTAGCTGTACCATCAAGTTGTTATCATTTCAAGGAGAAAACAGGAAATAAGGGCCTCATTTTATGAGCATTTAAAATTACAAAATTTCATGTTACAAATGGATTCTTGAATTTGTGAAGGAATTGATCTCAGGTTTCTATGCAAACCATTGTTTTCTAATATGAAAAAATAAAGAACTAAAAGTTAAAGTCAGACTTAAGCTTCATTCATAGTCCTGCTACCTTATCAGTGCTTGCATTCAAACAAGTTACCAAGTCTTTCTAAATATCAGTTTCTTTACCTGAAAAGTAGTAATAGTATCCTTCTGCTGCTAACAGAATTGTCTGGAGGTATAGTTGAAGGTCTGTTAAAGTCAGCTATGAAATATTTTACATGTGATAGTTCTTACTATACATACACTGATGTGTCTGCAGGTAACTACTTAACAGTGAGATCAGGATCAGAAATAGAAAGGAATTGGACCTAGCATTTGAGGATCTCTGTGTGCCAAGCTCTCTCTCAGATTCTTTTCCACATGTTTTCTCATTTTAAAATCCTACCCATAAGCTGAAGAAAATGAGTGCTGTCCTCAGAAGGGAAAGAGCTGCCTAGATGATAAATGAGAAGTTGGAATTCTAACCTACATCATTTTAAGTCTATAACCCATGCTTTGCTTGTGTGCTTTATATATATGTTTGTGTGTGTGTGTGTGTGTATAACTGTTTTCCTAGGGAAACCTAAGTGTAAGGTTTTAGGAGTCACCACCAGTTGAAATTCTATCAAAAATGAAGTTTAATGCTCAAGGGGTCAAGGTATAATAGAGTGGGTGGTATTATATATCTCCATCTTAGAGATATCCTGTGGCGTTAAATGTGGAGCTGGGATTTTTTTCTCTGAAACCTGTTTTGAGAACCACCACTGTATTTTCTCATTGATTGCATATTTTCTTTATTTGATTTGTTTATAAAAAAACTTTACAATAAATTAAAGAACTGATAGATATGCCTCCCCCCTCCCCCCGTCAATTATATTAGTCTTAGTTGAAGGTAATTAAGGGCTGATGTTTTCCTGCCTCCTTAATTTGGGAAGGGGGCATTAAGAACATCTTTTACTCACATAATCCCCCCAGATCATTTTTATATTTTTACTCAGAAGTCAATCTCAATAACCACAGTGTGCAATTAGAGTCTGTTGGACAGAATTAAATCCTACATTACAGATGGGCACAAATAAATTATATAATAGGTTTAAGTTCACATAGCTATTCAGAGGCAGGACCTTTATCTTCAGAACCTGAGTTATTTTTGTTACCTCTACTGTTTGTGTTGCTTCTAATAAAAACCAGTGTTGATCAGTGTCCAGAACCTTCCAGTCACCTTTCTCTATATGTTTAAGGGAGAAACTCTATTGATGATGAAGGCAGGCTAAGAGATTTTGACTATTAATTTTGCCACAAATTCACTTTGTCATCATTCTTGTGTAGTGGGCGGTGCTAAGAAACCAGAGTAATGATTACTAAAGTGATTGGTAAACCAGAACTCATGTAGAGTAGTGTCCTTATACCCAACTATGGTAAAATGTCCTCGAAATAAATAAAATTAACAAAGGGAGAGATCGTAAGAACAAATACATTATAGTTTACTTAAACTGGTATATGTGTAAATATATTGTATATTGTCTCTTAACTGAGATGGTTTCATTTCTTTGCTGTTCTAGTTGCCTTGAATTTGTAAAGTAGGAAGGTAATATTTGCAGTAGTGATTTCTGTACCTCTTAAAGTCCTCATTCTCTATTTGATTGTTTTTGTTTCTTCTTTCCCTCAAAAAAGATGCCATTGTAGCAACTGTATCTCATTTTAATTAACATGAGGACTTCAGAATAATCTTTGAAAATAACTAGAATTTTTCTGGGTTATTACAAAAGCAGAAACTTCTAAAACAAGTAGATAAAGTTGCTTTTAGATCATGTATTGACTGCAGAAATTAAGTAATTTTGCAAATACAATTTATCTTTTTAAAATTAAAATAGAATGCAGTTCTTTTAAGACTCAGAAAACACTAAAGGAAAGGATGGGCTTTGCTTTTTATGTTGTTGTTTTTTATTTATTTATTTATTTTTACTTATTTTTGCAAGGAACCAATGAGACCTAGAAAAACAATATTTGTCCTGGAAAATGAAATCAAATTACAAGTGAGACTTTAATATATATATTTATATATATATATATATATATATATATATATATATATATATATATATATTTTTTTTTTTTTTTTTTTTTTTTTTAACAAGAATATCTTAAAATAAGTACTTCAGGGATAAAATTTTAACTATTCTTCTGGCATTTATTTCTTAGTCATAGTGTTTTGTGTGGCCATAGGTTGGATTATTAAGTAATTGTTTTGTATGAGAATGTCATGTTTTTTCTTTTTTGTATGTGAATTTATATTCTTTTTTAAGACTTGAAAACAACACATCTTTATGGGTTTGTATAAATATATATATTTTTTTAAGTAAAAGGCTCATTTACTACCTAGATTCTCATTTTTAAAAAAAATTTAGAATTATTTATTCTTTTTCTTATCAAGGCATTGCTTCAGAGTTTGGAGTTCGAGGTTATCCAACAATTAAGCTGTAAGTTGAGTGTTGTATGTTTATATGTGTATTTTTATTAGTTCACTCTACTTACGTTTTATTACATTAATTTCTAGTAGCATCCTTGGAGGATTGCAGATTTGGGTTCAGCAATTCTTTCTAGGTGCAGTATGTGATCAAAGGAGAGGGGCTGCATCTTCCTGCTTTTCTTGGTATTTAAGTGAGTGTGTTGTTTACGGCTAATTCACTAAATGCGCTCTGAGTGCTCACTGCGTGGCAGGCATCCTGCTGGACAAGATGTAGAGCTGTAAAGTATGAAAGGCTTTTACCCTTGAGCTCAAGAGTGTATTCTGCTGTATCATCTGAATCCTGTCTCCTAACAAATTTTACTTTTCTATAATTGAAATAGACTTATTAGAGAGGAAAGAAACAAAGAGAATCAAATTGATGGATTTAATTCTAATCTGTAAGTGTTGGCAAAGTCTAATATAAAGTGTATGTAAGGTGGGAGAAATGGTGTGCTCATTCTAAAGGATTTATTTCATAATCATAATTTTATTGAATTTTCTCTTGAGTTTCATCCTTATTTTGATAATGTGCGAGTTGAGGAATTATTTTGAAACTTATTTTTATAATTAAGTTTTATTTCAGTGTTTTAAAATCTCAAATTTCAAAATTTGACTAATTTTAATTCTTTATTTCTTGGGGTTTGTGTTGACGTCCCTCCTTCCCCTACTTTTAAAAAATCTTGTTAAGCCTCTTTTACTTGTGTTAAGTAAATTATCCTTTCTGTTCTTTTTTGTTTGATTTTAGATGTTCTATTGTTCTTTCACATTTTTTTTTTAAATCTCAGTTGGATTAAAAAATAAATAAATAAATAAATAAATAAAAATAAATCTCAGTTGGATACATCATTGACAGGCTTTTGGAAAATTATCTTAATTTTATAGAATAGGTGTTTTATGCCTTGTTCTACTCTATAATCTTGGAGCATCTTGCAAGTTCCTATGATGTTGTGTTGCTTAAAATTTGTTTTCCCTCTACCAAAATACTATGAATTCCCTCTCATTTTTTAAACTAGAGAAGATAGTGAGAATTATGCTTTGATAAGCTCTTGGCCATGAATGTGCAGATTATGCACTTTTCAGAAGCATAGACACAATGCAACTATTAGATACAAAGTAAACTATTTTCATGTAATTTTAATAAAATACAGCCTTTTTCTTTATATTTTGAGTTGTTGGTCCCTGTAGCCAGTCGCCTACTGTATTTCACATGGTTATGCTACTTGTGAAACAACTCTGCATTTACTATTTTATATACTATAATTTTATATAACAATACTGATTAGCATTAACTATTAAAACAGTTGAAATAATCTAAGCTTCTATCCTTTTTTTTTTTTCTTTTTAAGATTAAAGGGGGACTTGGCATATAATTACAGAGGACCACGAACTAAAGATGATATTATTGAGTTTGCTCACAGAGTGTCTGGGTAAGTTTTTATTGGGAAAGGCTTTTACTATATAATTACTAATATTTTATAGTAGCAATGTCCACAGTAGCCAAAATATGGAAAGAGCCCAGATGTCCATCAACAGATGAATGGGTAAAGAACAATCGAATGTTAGTCAGCCATTAAAAAGAATGGAATCTTGCCATTTGGAACCACATGGATGGAACTAGAGAATATTATGTTAAGTGAAATAAGTCAGTCAGAGAAAGACAAATACCATTTTCACTCATACGTGGAATTTAAGAAATAAAACAGAAGGGAAGAAAAAAAGTAAGATAAAAACAGAGAGGGAGGCAAACCATAAGAGACTCTTAACTCTGGGAAACAAACTGAGGATTGCTGGAGGGTAGGTGGGTGGGGGATGGGGTAACTGGGTGATGGGCATTAAGGAGGGCATGTGATGTAATGAGCTTTGGGTGTTATATGCAACTGATGAATCACTGAATTCTACTCCCGAAACTAATAATATACTATATGTTATCTTAATTGAATTTAAATAATTTTTTTTTAAAAAGATACTAATACTTTAAAATTAAATGCAATTTTGGGGCACCTGGGAGGCACAGTCGGTTAAGCGTCCGACTCTTGATTTTGGCTCAGGTCATGATCTTTGGGTCGTGAAATCAAGCCCCACGTTGGGCTCCATGCTGAGCGTGGAGCCTGTTTAAGATTCTCTCTCCCTCCCTCCGCTCCTCCCCACTGTGCATGCACACTCTCTCTCTAAAAAAAATAAATAAAGATAAAGATAAATGTATTTTAATAGACCATATTGAACCCACATTTTTTTAGGGACTTGCCCTAAATAAAATCTGTGTTCATTTATGACAAAAGGTAGGCGTATGTATCATATGCAAAGAGATACTTTAAAGAAACAAAAGGAACTGTGACTTCTATTATATTTGTTAACCTCATATTAAATTCATTTCATTTGTAGAAAAAAAAATTTCCCCAGTGGATTTTTTTATTTTTTATTTTTTTAAAGATTTTATTTATTTATTTGACAGACAGAGAGAGAGCACAAGCAGGGGGAGCAGCAGAGGGAGAGGGAGAAGCAAACTCTCCGCTGAGCAGGCAGCCCAATGTGGGGTTCAATCCCAGGACCCCAGGATCATGACCTGAGCTAAAGGCAGATGCTTAACCCACTAAGCTACCCAGGCGCCCCTGCCAGTGGATTTTTTAATGCATTTTCAGATTTGATTACTTCTAATAACCTTGTGAATTATAGTTTTATTTTACTATAAATTTGCTTTTATACTGCTTCATTTATGTCAACTTATTTTTCCTGTTACTTAATTTCAGAGTTTTTAAAAGAGACCCCACAATATTATTGTTCTGAATAGACTTGGGCTTTAATCCCTGGCCTGTGATACTGGAAAATTCTTTTTAGATACAGCTGAAATACTTTCCTTGATCTGTCACATGCTGCTTTATGCCAGCTGTGGGTATTACTACACATTGCTTAGGATGTGACATAACTAGAACCCAGATACTTATTTGAGTTACAGATCGCTGAGATTTTACTGCTGAGGAAACAATTTCTTCCATAAACCTTTCCTGTTGGTTTGAATGTGGTGATTTCGTTTTTTAATCTACATCTATCTTGCTGGGGTTTAAAGAAAGTTGGTGCTTATAATTATTCAGTGCAATTATGTGGAACTTATTAAAGAGAACATTTATCAAGGTAGGTTAACCTATATTGACTTTGAAAGTATAAGCACTTTCTTGTGAGTTTGACAGGATACACTGATAGCTTTAAATAGCTTTAAAGTAAATTGAAATATCGCAATGCATTTGTTGAGTGGCATGGCACTGTATGGCTTGAATTATTTGAGAAAAGGCAGAATTAGGAATGATCTTTATTCAAGTTTGCAAAGCTTATTAATACAATTTTTACTGTATTTTCTCATCAATTGCGTATTTCATTTTCTTTATTTGCTTTCTGAATAAATTGTGAGTTAAGTTTATATTATATGAGGGGATTGCTAGTGGGATGTACTTCATTCCCTGTGATTAGATGGTCTTCATGTTTTGGCAATTTTTTAGAGTTTTACTTTAAGCTTAAGAGGGACTTCTCCTGATGTAACTAAAGGTGACTCTATTGCAAATGAAATTTCATGACTCAGTTCTGGGGTTGCATCACTTAGCGGTTAATTACTGAACTATGAAAACAGAGGCTAGAGCGGAGTGATGCAATGCATCTAAGGAATCGTGCCTTTTGAAAATATGTTTGCCTTTGCTAACTCTGTATTTATTCTTTTTGCAAATTTAGTGGATTAAAAATCTGATAGCATAAACCATGTCTCTTTTTTAGCTTTTAGTAACATTTTGCAAGTGATATGTTTTATAATAACCTTTGTTGTAATTTATTTCTCAGTGTATTTGGCTTTGAAATATGCTTGCATAGTAAAAGTCTTTGTAGAGTTTTGTTTTCTTTTTATGAGGTTCTTAGGTACTATTATGACTACCGCTTTCCATTGTTATTTTTTCTGAAAAGAATAACATACTTATGAAACATTTAGATTTTAACCTCTATAGGGTATTTTAAAACTAGCATTTAAATGGACATAAATCTTAGCATAGTATTATAATTTCCTGGGATAGGATTTTCACAGTGTGTTGGTGTGAATGATCTTAGGAAGGGAAAAACTAATTCTCATGTGGATCCTTTTGTTTATAGCTGAGGACTAACTGGATTATAGTTCTGTTCTTGCCTATCAAAATATTGGCTAAGATGGTACTCTCTAAAGGGATGTATTTTAAACTTATTTTTTAAATTGATAGATTAAATTGTGGGTACTTTGTTTTCATTATGTGAGTACAATAGTGGTCATGGGCTAAAGTTTTATTAGATTTATGTAGATTGGATGATTACCTAAAATGCAGTTAATACAACATTAAAACTTTGTAACTTTAGACATAAATTATGTACTGTCTTTAGTTCCAATGCAAGTTTGTTTTATGTTTGTTTTGTTTTCAAACAGGGCTCTAATTCGGCCACTTCCAAGTCAGCAAATGTTTGAACATATGCAAAAGAGACATCGTGTGTTTTTTGTTTACGTAGGTGGAGAGTCGCCTTTGAAGGTATCAAACGATTTTATTTTTTAAATTCACAAATACAGATGTATTGTAATTTAATTTTCAGGAGAGCCAAAACTTTGACCCAAAACTCAAAATTATTTCACTCTTACTGGAAATATTTTAGTTCAAGCTAAGTATTTTTCTAATGGAAACACTTTCTTATATGCCCTCTATTGTGTTTGCCTTCATGAAACAGAAATGAATAAAAAGATGTTGCTTGCCCTGGTTATTCAAATTTTGTGTTACTTTTTAGCATTTTTGTCCCTTTGAGACTGCAGAGTGCAGTTTGAATGTAAACTTTTTGAAGATGTGTGTGTGTGTGCGTGTGCACGTTTATATGTGTGCATATATGCACAGATCTCTCCTGTAATTATTAAATTAATAAATATGAATCAAGCTTATATTATACTTAACTTTATTTAGAGGAGTATGGAAGCATTGGGTTATGGTGGTCTTTTTGCTTTAGAAACAATGCATTTCATTTGCTGCTTCTATTCCATCACCTTTTCACGTAAAAACACTGAAGGCTTCAAATTGGGGTGATTCTGCTGGGGATGATGCTCCCTGCTCTGACTGTGTAATGAGGATGAATTCTGATCTTAAGATTTAAAAGTCACCTCTTTTCTATTTGTATCTTCACAGGAGAAATACATAGATGCTGCTTCAGAATTAATTGTATATACATACTTCTTTTCTGCCTCAGAAGAAGTGGTTCCTGAGGTAATGTTTAAAAATGGATTTTAATGACTTAATTTCATTTTTTAAATTATTACTTGATTTTATTTATCAGATTTATTTACTTTCATATGTGTAGAAACAGTAAACATGTTAACTCTTTACTGCTGATACTAGATTGTTAATAAGCAAATACCACTGGATTCATAGCATTTAGAGACGGTGTTTATTATGTTGATGCTTTTTTTCTCTTCAAAATGATAGCAGTAGTAAGAAGTAATAGCTCAAACTGTTAAATTGGTTTATAAGTAATGGAGTGATTAACATATTTATATATATTGATTCACAGCTGCTTCTTACCTGATCATTTGCCGTGCACTGTATTAAGTCCTGGATAGTTGATGACAAGCAAGATCAGGGTTGTGAGAGGGTGGAGCCTACATTCTCATGGGTAGAGAAAGTGTACTAAATTTTAGTGTTGCAGGTAACATCTTTTGGGTCCTCAGCCTGAGATGGTCATCTTCAGTAAACAAATATGTAAACAGGATATAACTACTATGAAAAAAGTAAAAGAGTATTGTGATAGTAGGGACATAAGGGTGGGATGGCTGCTCTGGATTGGTTGATCAAGAAATGTCTGAGAAGAAAATATTTGAACTGGGACATACATGATGTGAAGGAGCCATGCAAGATCTGTGTCCAGAATAAACTAGAAACAGGGAACAGATAATTACAAATGCCCAAGATAAGAACACTGCTGGCATATTTGAGAAATAGGTAGTAGGCCAGTGTGACTATAATACAGTGAGAAAGGAGATAGATAGGAGGTAGGCAGAGACCAGTGGAGGCCTTGCAGGTCATGGCCATGCATGGGATGGGTTGAAGTTAGTGAAGGACTTGGTCTCGTGTTCATCTTAAGGACATTTCTCTGCTGAGAACAGAATGAATTGGATAGGGATGAGAATAGATCCAGAGAGATCAGTTGAACTCTTGAAGTAACCTGGAGAGTTTAAGCTTGGGGGTTTGTAAAAGAATGGGGGAGAAGTGAAAGCATTGTTGTTTTTTAGAGATGGAATTATTTGAGCTCACTGACCTGGAAGAGAAGGGAAGAATCAAGGATGACTCTTAGGTGTTTGGTTTTAACAGCTGGGTAGGTGGTAGTGTTATCTATGAGTGTGGGAATATTGCAGAAGAAATTAGTTTGGGAATGTGGGACTGATCAAGAGCTTTGAATTGTTCATTTTAACTTGGTTCAACATATTAGTTAGACATCAAGCATAAGCATCGGATTCACAGGTGGATATAGGGGTCTGGCTTTAAGGCTGTATAAAAACTTCTTAGACATGGGATGCAAATTTTTTTTTTTTAAATCTTATTTATTTATTTGACAGAGACACAGCGAGAGAGGGAACACAAGCAGGGGGAGTGGAGAGGGAGAAGCAGGCTTTCTGTGGAGCAGGGAGCCCAATGCGGGGCTCGATCCCAGAACCCTGGGATCATGACCTGAGCCGAAGGCAGACGCTTAACGACTGAGCCACCCAGGCGCCCTGGGATGCAAATTTTTTAGGAAATAAGTGGGTCCAGGGCCTAAAGACTGCAAAGGAAAAGAAGAAGAAAATAGCCAGGGAGGGAGCAGGAAAACAAGAAGAGTGAAAAGCCAAGATAAATATTTTAAAAAGAGGGTCTGTTGTGCAAGATACTTGCAAAGTGATCAAGATGAGTTGAGGAGAGTAACTGTGACACTTGTACACGTGGAGGTTGGTGGTGGTTTTACGGGAAGGACGGGTGCCTCATCGGTGTCATCTGAGAGAATGTAGAAAAGAAATTGGAGGTTGCAGGCATAGACTTCTCTTTAGAAAAGTTTTCCTAAGAAGGGGACCTGAGGGCGCCTGGGTGGATCAGTCGGTTAAGCGACTGCCTTCGGCTCGGGTCATGATCCTGGAGTCCCGGGATTGAGTCCAACATCGGGCTCCCTGCTCAGTGGGGAGTCTGCGTCTCCCTCTGACCCTCCCCCCTCTCATGCTCTCTGTCTCTCGTTCTCTCTCTCTCAAATAAATAAAATCTTAAAAAAAAAAAAAGAAGGGGACCTGAGAAATTGGGCAATAGCTGACGGGAAACATGAAATAAGTCAAGGGAAGCTTTTTCTTTTTAATCAGTGTAAGTTACAAAAAAATCGAAAACCGTTTTTTTCCACAAAGGTATGTCATATTACACATTTGATTAATTTTTGTTTAATATTTTTTAACATTTAAATATTTTTAAGAAGATTGTAGACTTACATAGAGTGTGTGTCTAGTGCTTCTTGCAATATGTATATAAATGTTTATCTTATAAATGTAATCTATTCTGAAATGATTTTCAATTCCTTGGGAGAACCTCAGACAAATCTGGTCAGCTTAAATGCGTTTTTAGGTTTACGTAGTTTTGTCTCAGGAGCTATTTTGCAGTATTTTATGTGTATGCATTTACTTTTGATGGGGAGGAGATGATAGGGTGGAAGAAGAGCCGTATGTGCCATTAGATTCTCACATAGATGCCTCAGGAAGTTACAAACCTCTATTCTGGAAAGTCTTAAGATATCTCAGTGTGATGTAAAGGCCTAGAATGGATGGAATCTAGTTCTAGGCCCAGGCCTGGAACTCTTAACCCATTCTCCTCTCCAAAGCCCAGTGGACCACATTTTAGTATTAGAGATGAGAATGTACATCGTACCCTCACCTGTGAAGCTTTCCAAGCAATTTACTTGGAGTGCACCAGAGGGCATGCTGCGTTCTGGGCCCTGACACCATCTGGCACCACCCCAGTCCTTGTGTCGTGACAGATGTTTTAGATCAAAATTCTAGCGCCTAGAACGTCAGACGAGATCGGGCGCGTTCAGGGTGGTATGGCCGTAGACTAGCGCCTAGAACATCTGTGTGGGTGGGCACAAACAGTATCTGCTATGAGGGCATTCTTTTGGTTATTATGTATTGTTTCTATTATTATTGGCCTCTCAACTAGTTTCCTCAAACATTCCTTAATTATTCCTGCAAATATCAATATTTGTCATCTCTTTTTTTTCTGTGTTTGGTTGCAGAAGTCTGCTAGGGGAATCAGTGTTCTTTCAGAGTAATAGGAGGATTTTTACTCCCATAGAGAATTCTCAAATAAGGACAAAGCCCATGATTTTATATTTCCCCCCATATTTTGAATTTTAATGTTTGGTTATGCAAAGTTTCCTTAGTTTTACAGCTCGTATTTATGAAAACTAGTAAGTATATTAAAGGGATATAAAGATGAATCAAGGCAGTTTCTGACTTCAGGATACTTAAAGGTGAATGGAGAAAAATGGCCTGTAGACAAATAACTGTAATATAAGATAACGAGTTTCAGGGAATGCAAGGGAAGAGGAGGAGGGATTCAGAATATGTGGAAATCAATGGCTGCAAGTTCCATCTATATACTAATGTTATAGTATGGTCAACTCAGGGGTATCCTAGAGAGGTGCCGGATGCTATAAAATACTTGCGGAGCACCTTTGTGGATGCGTTGCCAAGAGCAGGTGAGTAGAGGCGTACTTGATGATAGAGCCTCACCAGAGAGCTTTACCACTGCCCTTCAAATAGTTACTTTCATGGTGCTGTACCATTTTTTAGTAGTTGTGTAAGAGATCATTCTATATTACCTGAGGTATGCCTTACCCCTTCTCTGTATTTCCAGGGCAGCCATCTCTATTTTTATTTTATTGTTACAGTTATTTTTATTTTATTAGTTATCTAATGATTATTGTTACTTTTCAGTATTACCACAGCACGTAATAATTCTTTGTGGCTAACCCATGGGGATACTGATTATTATAATTTTAGTATTTTGAAATAATTATAGCACAGGTATAAGAAGCAGGTACCATCTGAAATAATTTCTTATTATTAGTTGCCATTCTAAGTTCCCATTTATAAAGCCAATTTACATTTTAAACCTACGCTCACATATGTTAGTGGATCTGACTTTGCTAACTCTGCAGTGAGGTGGAGACTCGGTGTCCCTGATTTACAGAGGAGGAAGCCAACTCCCCAGGACAGCAATGGACTCCCATGTCACATAGCAGGAATGGTGGGGAAGGACTGGAACCTACCAGTGCTGATTGTTACCTTAGCCACTGCTCTCTAACCACCTCAGACTGTGCCTCGTCCTGTACTTCCTGGGATGTCTTCGGTCTCGATTATCAACTCAAAGAATAATCCACGGTTTTCTCAGTAGCAAACACGGGCACTGTGCCGGGGGATGTTTTTAAAGAGATAAACCTGTCCTTGGATGACCTTGGGATTGACCTTGGGATCTTTTTAACTGTAACAGTTTTGTTATTGTGGTTTTTTTTCTGGTATCTTTCAATACTTTTGAAATCATAGCTACCAATTAAAATTATTTTAATGATAAAAGTTATTTACACACCTCATTTTTGCAGTACGTGACACTGAAGGAGATGCCTGCTGTGCTTGTTTTCAAAGATGAAACGTACTTTGTTTATGATGGTAAGTTCCAATGTTTTAATTCATATAAAACATGTTAAAATTAAAATGCTGTGGCTATTATAGGACTTTGGTGTTGATGAAAGATTTGGTAGATGCAACTACTTCTTACATTTCCCATTAGTTGAATGACTGACAGATTTTTCTTACCCTTCAACTTGAGTTTTTCCGTCTAGTCTGCTTTCTGGGTTCTGCCTACAATGATTTTTTTTTTGGGGGGGGGTCAGGTCATTGGCCTTTTGAGACATGAACTCGATACATTTCTGTACATTATTTTATTTTATTTTATTTTTTTTTTATTTTTTTTAAAAGATTTTATTTATTTGACAGAGAGAAAGAGAGAGCACAAGCAGGGGAAGTGGCAGGCAGAGGGAGAGGGAGAAGCAGGCTCTCCGCTGAGCAGGGAGCCCGAGGCGGGCCTCGATCCCAGGACCCTGAGATCATGACCTGAGCCGAGGGCAGACGCTTAACCGACTGAGCCACACAGGCGCCCCTGTACATTATTTTAAAACATTCAAAATTACTCATATAAAAAAAAAGACCTAATATTTCAGACTCACAAAAAGGTGAAGAAATAAAACCCCTTCAGTAGTGGTAAAGCCCCTGGAAGATGTATTCTTCCCTAGCTCCATCTCTTCCTCCCTGATAGAAGTAACCACTCACCTGTTATTCAGCATTTCTTCATTGAAGTAAATACTTGGTCTATTTTTTTAAATACTTTTGTTATACAAACATACATCATAATAAAGACAATGCTAGAATGGTAAAATCCTATGTACACACCCATCACTCAGGTTAGACAATTTACCAAGGTCTTAACACATTTGCTTCAACAATTTTTTTCTTCGTTGAAGTATTTTAAAGCAAATCCCAGAGGTTTTTCATCACTGCGTGCTTCATTATGCATCTCTTTAAAAATGTCCTTTTTTTTTTAATAGAATAACTATATGCTGTTACAACACTTAATAAAATTCACAATAATTCCTTCGTGTTATCAGATACCTACTCCCACCATTCCCAGACTGTGCAATGAGGTACCTCAGGCCAGTGCAGCAAAGTCACAGGGGCTCCAGGAGAAATTTTAAATTTCGAGGGAAACAGTGAAACTCAGCATCTTTCGGATATCACGCAGCCACTCAAAAGCAAAGTGAATGCAAAGTCATGCCTAATAGCATTCTTTGTAACTTTCTAAATTACAGTTTAATAAAGTAGAAGCTTCAGTTTATTTCCACTAGCTACATTTGAAATACTCAGTGCCCTTGTGTGGCTTTTTATTACCATGTTGGAGAATGCAGATATGGAACATTGTGTTCATTGCAGAAATATTCTAGAATGTTGTTATTTTATAACAGAAAAGAAACTAGGACTACTTGAGAGCTGTAAGCTTTGGTTTGCTTAAATAATTCAAATGAATAGAATATCTAATAAAAGGAATATTCTGATTTTTTTTAGTAAAATGAACATTTTAATTATTTTTTTTCCGGTTTTTATTTCTTTTTATTTTTTTTTTATTTTATTATGTTATGAATCAAAGTCAACACCCAAAGAACATTTTAATTATCTTAACAATCATGAATATGAAGCATTTCTAAAGTCTCCTATCTTCATTATTTTTAAATAAATTGAGGACTGAATTTACTTTTTGTAAAGTATAACAGTATAACAACTACCATTTGTTCTATTTTATGCAACAGGTACTAATTATGTACTTCACTTGATATTTTCATTTTATCCTCGTCATAATCTGTGAGGGTAGATAATAAGGCAGATAAATTACTATCCTGAGATTATGAAAAAGGTAACTAAGAGTATTAGATAAGCAGATAGATATATAATTAAATCACAAGCTCATTCATTTGCTCATTCATTTGCTCCCTGGATACTTATTGTCTGTATTAGATGCTGGGCTTGAAAAGGAAGTTAAGAGGAACTTGCATATATGAAAATATGAGAAGGAAAATAATGCATATCTGCACCAATTCTATTCATTTGCTCTTTGATTATTGCACTCCTTGTATGATAAGCACTTAACTTATATTGTATTATTTGATCATTACAGCAGTGCTTTTGAGATCAGTATTCTTACTGTTTCACAAATGAAGAAATAGGATTAAAGAGGATTTTTTCCCCCAAGTTAAAATAGTTAATAGTATAATTAAGCGTCAGCCTTCATATGTCTTGTTCTAGTTCTAGTATGAGTTTGTTAATACTTCAGGGAGCCACTTTGTTTATTTTTGGAATAAGCCTGATCATAATCTGTTTGGATGGAAGTCTGTTCTTTAATCATGGCTATGAAAGTGCCCCTTCTCTTCTCTCCATGTTTCAAATGTGGCCTCCCATGAGTGACCAGGAGGAACAGGATAAGTATCTTCAGCTGCTGGAGAGGTGGTCATTTTCTAAGTGCAGTAGTTAGTATTTAGGACCTGCCTGAAGCCTTCAGATAACACAGAGAGTTTACCTTGAATGCTTAGTCTAATATTTAAATGTTGTCAATAAGTTTAGAAGCTTTGGGATAGGGGCTCAGGAGGATGGTTTATTTTCTAATGAGTTTCAGATGTATCACTTTGTATACTCTTAAAACATTTGCTTTTAACCTGGAGTGGAGATTGTGGCCCCAGTACTCAACTCCTAGTTTTATGTTTATTTTTCTAATGTGTAAGTCCGAATCCATAAATACTTTCAGATTTGCATTATGTCACTTATTTTATAGGTTTGATAACTTGAAAATGTTTTGTTTAGCAATGCAAGTGACAGACAAAGCACATCTTTCAAGAAATCATTAAAATCCAGTCTTCAGCCAAACATTTTGGTAGGCTTTTACATCAGCTTCTTTTCACGCAGTTATAATAATTGTTCACAGTTCCTTCAGAATTGTATTTCTAATTGGGACATAATATTTCTCTTGACATTACAAATGTTTTCTGTCTGCTTAGCAGGGTAATTATTTGATGTTGGAAAAAAGGTTAAAATACTATGGCTTTCTATGTGTGTTGTGTTTTACGTACAAGAAAGGGTTGTAAACTGAGGTAGAAATGTCATAAAATAGAAAACAGGAAAGAAAATGTAATAAAAAGTTATTCATACTGCCATCATTCAAGGATAACTATCAACCCAGGATAACCATTTAGTAGGAGTGTATGTCTTCATTTAATCATTCTGTCAGTTTTTCTTCATACTTTCTGTTTTACAAAGTTACAGTCATACTGTGATAATGTTTTGCAACCTGCTTTTACCACTTAATTATTAATTTTTTAAAAACCTAAATGGTCTTCCTCAATATGTACCATAATTATTTAAATTATTTCCTGTTTAGGGTATTTCACTTATTTCCTTTATTTTTATTTATTTATCTTTTGCTTGCTTTGTCCACTAATGCTTTTGTATGTCTCATTGTTTGCTTAGAATAGATTCCTAAAAATGAAATTTATGAATTTAAGATTATGATTCTAGGTCAAGGCATTTCATACGTGTATAGCTAGATTAGAACATTATAAACATTTTAAAGTTTTATTTACATATAACTTACTAGCTTTGTTTTATTTTTAAGAGTATGAGGATGGTGATCTGTCATCTTGGATCAACAGGGAGAGGTTTCAGAACTACCTTACTATGGATGGCTTCCTCTTGTATGAACTTGGAGATACCGGTAACAAGCATATATACAACCTCCATCACTCTGCAGAGTTTTCCTTCATTGATTTCTTAAATGTGATTCTGTAGGAAATGAATTTTAAGCTCTCTTTCATAATTGCCTTCCTTTTTAAGACTTGGATGCCAGTTCTTCTTCATGAGAATATAGGTCAATATTAACAAAGAACAAACATTTGTATGGGGAACAAAGATGAGTTAGAAAAGGTTTACTAGTTAGAACTGATAGCAACAGGAAAAGCAGAGCCTGGATAATAAGGAAATGAGAAAAAATAACCAGGAAGCTATATTAGGAGCTGATTTTGTAGTAGGAGTTGGAATACAACTCATCACCTTTGAGGCCTGCTTTTAGTTGTGAGGAAAATATGGACAACACACTGGCGTGGTTTCTTAAAGTCACAAGATTGAAAATGACAAGCAAAGTAAATGTATTTACAGATGCATAAATGAAAGCTATAAGAAGCTGATTGGAGGGTCTCAGGTAGATGTAAACTACCAAAACTATACGAAGCTAACCATGTAAGTTTTAGGAGGAAGTGTTTTGTAAATGTATAATGAATTACAAATGAGAAATAAATCATGGATATTATCGCCATATTTGTTTTCATTCACAACTTCATGATAAGTGGGAGGGAAATACAGTTTTAGATTTAAAAAAACGGGAAAATTTTACTCAAGGTTTTTTTTTTTTGTTTTTTTTTAATATATGAGTAGTAGTGTGCATAGATTTTCCTCTTCGTGATTTCCTGCTTTTGAATCTGATTAATAATATGAATTAGAAATGTTCTACTAGGTTCTCATGTTATTTTCAAACTCTTAGGATATTTGTTCTGGCTCCAGAGTCTGCTTATTCGTGTTCTGTGTCTGGTGACATTGCTGTCTGTGTTTATCCTTACAGAGGGAGGCGTGTTGTTAGCTCAGTACTGGAAGTTGATGTGGATACTGTCAAAGATTGTGGGTTTACTTTTGGATTCTTTCAGACTCGTGTGAAGGGAAAGGGGAACAATGTAGGAATATAGTAGTTTTGGTTTCAGTTCAGTAATCATAGGAGATAGCATGACCTTGAGGTAATTAAAATAGGCAGCTCTGGCTCTACTCAAATAGTTTCTTCTCCCAGATTAATTTGGAAAGAAGTTGACTGTGGACTGTTCATTTTTTTGTATCCAACATAATTGCCCTTGTTCGCTTTGCGTCTGTGCTCTATTCCTGTCCATTGTCCCACCTGGTGACTCACCACACAAGTACAGAGATCCTGGCTCTCCGTGGTTTCAGACACTTCTTGTCTTTCTCGGAAGTCCTGGTGACGGCGGGTCCCTGCGTCTTCTGACCCCACCTCAATCTCTGTCCCCTCTCACTCTGGTCTTTCCTCACTCTCCCTTCTCCAGCCACACTGACTTCTCAGTTTCTTAGAAAGGCTGTGCACCTTGCATCAGTGCACCTTTATAGCTGGAAGTGTATAGTTAATTTATGTTCATCCATTAGACTCAGACCAAATATTGCTTCCTAAGAAAATCTTTTACTGATCCCCTCAAACTACTTAAGTTTACTCTGTAGTACTCTTTTATCCCTGTTTCCTTTCCTTCAGAGCTCTTCTCATTGTTAACCATACATTTTTTCTTTGTTGTAAATGATCTTTTTATGTTTCTATTGTTTTCCCTACTAGACTGTGCTTTCCACTAGTTCAGGGCTGTCTGTGTGTGTTCATCACTCTCCAGGTCCGTCCCACAGCTAGTAAGTGGTGGTGCTTCACAGGTGTTTCCCCGGCCTAGAACAGAATACACACACTGAACTGCAGCATCTGGTCTTCTGACTCCAATACCAGTTCTCTGGTTATTATGTCATGCTGTCTGCTAGAGGATGTTAGAGACGAATGTGATTTATGTTGTGTGTCGGGTTAAGTAAATTTGAGTCAGTTTTGTTTTGTGTATTATTACTGGCAAGTAGTGATGTGACCCATGGTACTGAAGGGAATAGCATGTAAAAATCCTTCTCTTGTTATATGCCATTCTTTTAGAGCTACAGTAATTAATAATAAATTTGTTTTATCAATTAATAATAAATAATAAATTTATTTTATTTATTAATGTCAGATTTTGACAAAGTATTCATTTTAGTCAGTTTGTGGGTACTGTGAAAACAGTACAATTTGAGTATATAAATTGTTAAATATTTACTGTTATTTACATTTGGGGGATGGGAGGTAGGAGGGAACCTCTCACTTCCAGTTGACTAATTCATTGATTCATTCTGCTGTGCATAACATGTAGCGTAACGAATTAAATTCTAGAAACTATTTACTAATTCCCAATTCACAGCTACAATAATAATTGAAAAGTTTGTGTAATGAGGGCTATTGAATTTAGATATGTCATTCTTAATTTCAGGAAAGCTTGTGGCTATTGCAGTTATTGATGAGAAAAACACATCAATTGAACATACCAGGTATAGTGTCTTGAAACAGTTCTAAGCTTCACATACCGTCTAATTCAGACTTTACGCGGCTTCACATAAACTTGATACAGTATCTTATTTTTCCCACAGTATTAGATAAGGCAGCAGATATTATAATTGAAAAATGATAATATATTTTTGAAGTGAAGAGATGAAATATTTATGTATTCTTTCACAGATTGAAGTCAATTATTCAGGAAGTTGCTAGAGATTACAGAGACCAGTTCCACAGGTAGGTGGTTGCATTCAGGAACATTCATTTATCTTTGTTTAATTATATTTTGTAATTTAGTAAAGCAAAAGTGGTACTATTTTATTCTTTCAAAGGTGAATCAAGATACTGAAATGAATTATAGTATGTTGCATTTCAGTATGAATTGTTTGGACTTGCTAATATAAGTAAAAAAAAACTTTATAACTTGTATCATAATTGCTTCTTGATGGTATTTGGGATACATTTGTTGTAAGGAAATATGAACAAGTACTGGTACATTTGAGATAAAGTTAAATGAGCAATTACAACTTAGATATAGACAGATGATGATTATAACAGGAACTCAGAGAATAACTGAGTATAAAAAATAAGTGTTCTTGTTGCTTTGTGCCAAATCATTCTGTTTGTTGCTGCCATAAGAGACAGTCTGTAAATTTGTTACATTTTTTAATTATTCCCTTTTTATTCTGAGTCTTCTAATGATTTATCGGTGATATATATTTATATTTCTTCTGTTACATAGTATGAGCATGTTATTAGTCCTTTTGTAAACAAAGTGGGTCATTTTTCTTAAGCGTATTTTAATTAGAAATGCTTATATTGCCCTGCATTTTAAATAGAGAGCGGAAATATCTTAGAATTTATTTAATTCTACTCTGTATTTTATCTCAGAAGCCAGTAGAATTCATACTCTTTTCTACATTTATTTTATGTGATTTGTATGTTAAATGTTTACAGTGTTTACATGCTTACCAAGCCCTGAAGTTCAGTTCTTGGTACATATTTACCTTGTTTCGTATCTAATATTGCTCTCTTTTTTTCTTTTGGTTATTGTTGTTGGGTAGGGATTTTCAGTTTGGCCATATGGATGGAAATGACTATATAAATACCTTGCTGATGGAGTAAGTAAAGTTTTAAATGATTAAATGATTTTGCTATCAATTCTGTCAATTTTTTTTTTTTTTTTTAAGATTTTATTTTTTTTATTTATTTATTTGACAGAGAGAGACACAGCGAGAGAGGGAACACAAGCAGGGGGAGTGGGGGAGGGAGAAGCAGGCTTCCCGCGGAGCAGGGAGCCCGACGTGGGGCTCGATCCCAGGACCCTGGGATCATGACCTGAGCCGAAGGCAGACGCTTAATGACTGAGCCACCCAGGCGCCCCAATTCTGTCAATTTTTAAATTTCTGTTTCTGAGACACTTTTAAAAGCATTACTAGCTGGGAAGAAAGTGAACTTTTCATCTATGCTGACGCAGATATTCTCCCGTCAAATATCTTACTTTAGTTTTTAAATATAAATTTGAAACTCACTGAACTTTTATATTGCTCCATATTAAAAAAAAATTCCATGTTAAAAATTTATCTCTGAATTCCATGTATTTTGGAAAGAAGACAGCATTCAAAATTTAAAAATTTTATAGTTTCTGTTTAACACACACCTAAAGTTCAGTTTCAATGAGTAAATGTAATTTAGGAAATTTTTACATCGAAGAATTAGCTGCTACACTAGAAGAATTTAACAGAGTAAAAATAACTTTATAGGGAAAGTATACAATTTTAAAATAATTCCGTCAGTTATGTTTATGACATAAAAGTCTGATTTGCCACTTCAAAAAGTTGTTATTAGAAAACATTTATCATACTTACAGTAAATTAATTTCACGTAAGAACCTACTCTCTGCAGCAGACATTTAGTATTTCCCGTATGCCACACACTGTGTTTGGTACTGTTGAGTAGAGTCCCTGTCTTCAAATGCTTGGAGTCTGCTGCTAAGACAACATAGTCCTTGCAGAACTGTATGAAAAGGTCTTCATGGTAGAGAGTTCTGGAAACATGCCCGCTCCCACCTCCCCCCGGTGCACACAAAGCTGGAAGGGATCAGAATGTGCTCACCAGAGGAGGCAGTAATGCAGAGAGGCTACCTGAAGAAGAATGCGGAGGCGTTATTTCAGACACACAAGAGGTGGTAGGCAGATGGGGCTTTGGAGAGTGTGGAGCCTAGAAACAGCCCCTGACGTGACGATGGGGGAGCTCGCCAGCGACAAGGGACCTTGTCCGACAGCGTTGAGGTCCCCGTTCACGTTACTGCGACGTTGTGTTTCGGGTTCCCCAGCTTTGCTTAGTAGCGGGGGTGGAGCGTTGCCTTCACTTGTGTTTCGGCGTATTATTCCATTTTCCAAGTAAGAACACGGGAAATAAAAATGAAACTTACAGCCCAAAACAACATTCATAATTTTCAGGTGAAAGCCTAAAATTATAAAGTAGTATTACCTTTATTCATTTTTACTTATTATCCCTCTTATTCCAATAAGAATGTGAGAGTTTTTACCAGTGATAAAAAGTACCAGATTATAACGAAGAAATCAAGACAAAGGAAAATAAAATAAAGGATCTATATTATCTTAGGTATTTATCATTTATAGGTAATTATTAAAGGTACTTGAAAATTTGGGCCCTGAATTTTTAATACTCGAAACGAAGTAGAAAAACATTATTTACACATTTCCCGTAGCCTGTAAAATAACTGTTGGTTACAAGGAGTATGGCAGACCTTGTAGAAACCTGAGAGAAATTGTTATGCTATAGAATCTCACAAAGGGGGATACTCTGTAATAGAAATATGTTTTTAGTAGGATTTTTACAGTATATACATTAGGGGCTTTGATAGAACCATTTCTTATAACGTCCTTCAAGGCAAGCCAATATTCAGTAAAACATTGTAAGAGGCTAAAGCAATTTGGGTCCAATAAACAATTCCTTGATTCAGGGTAATATTCAGAATATGTACAGATGGATGGATGGATATTCCTTCCTGAGTATGATTGTTAATGTGAGTTGTGAGATAGAAATTTTGTGCTACAATTGTGGTCTGAGAACAACGGTAATCTCTACTGCCAACACCTTGTTGTGTTGTTTTGTTTGTTTTTTATTCATATCTTGCTTTTTTTTTCTTTTTTGAAAGAAGAGAAAGCGTATGATGATGGTTATGTGATAATAATTGAAAGTCCTTATTGAACACTTAATTCTGTGACCAACACTGGACTGAGTGGTCAATCGGTATTTTTTAACTTTTACAATAACTCAGTAAGGTGTAAGTACTATTACTATTTCCATTTTATATAGATGAGGAAATTGAAATTTCTTAGAAGAAACTCAAGGAAGTTAAATAATATGCCAAAGGATGTCCAACAAGTAAGTTAAAGAGATCCAGTTCTGAAATCCAGATCTTGCTCACTCCAAAGCTCTTCCGTGACATTAATATTGTCAGAGAAATTAGTGGAATTTAATAGGTATTGATGCCTAAGTGTTTTTAACTTAGGGCAAATTACATGATATTATGTAAGATAGTTATATAGCAGCACTGTTTTTTAAATCATCTCAAAATAAATAGCGTACTGTCAGACCCTAAATCTGTTAAATTGTTTTGTTTTGGGTTTTTGTGAATATAATTAAGAGGGAATAGTATGAAATGATATTTTCCATTTCCATCATTATTCAAATTGAATTATTTCACAACAGATCGTTTCTAGTCCCGCTGTGTATTTAACTTTCTTATAATACGTATTTTTATAGGCAGGCCAAGTTCTGATCCATTCTGTTTTTTTGCTACTTACGCATTATTATAACTAATAACTAAACTGCTATAAATCAAAAAGTTGTCTTTTGTATTTTTTATGAACAGGAGTAAAGCTAAGATTTTTAATTATACAGTCAGCTAACTCTTGCCTAATAATAATACCGGATAATCACCCACCCTGATACCCAGTGACTTCAAGCTGTAATATGTAGTCTCTCTGACTTAACCTGGCTTGGCTGACGTTGACTGGCAGATAGATGTGGCTCCAAACTGCCACGGAGGTTCGGTCTGCATGGTCTTGCATGTCCTGACCCTGGAAGGATATCTCCCTGGGGAGTCGTGTGGCAGTCACAGAAACACAGGAAGGCAAGCCTAGCCATGCATGCACATTTCAAGCCTCTGCTTGAGTCACGTCTGTTAACCTTCCCTTTGGCCAAGTCACACAGCTGAGCCCAACATCATGAGTCACATGAGCGTGTTTTGCCTAACTGGGAAAAGGTCATTGCGTGGGGAGAGTAGAGAATTATGAGCAAGAAAGCAATCTACTGGACTCCGTTACTTGTGTGGTGATAATACAGTGGTGAATCGCTTCTACTGTAGAGTTTTGTCCTTTTGCATAATATTTTCATATAAACATACCAATAACCATAAACCTGTGTGCAGGTGACAGGTGACATACAGAATTAAGCACCCCCTTCTTTTTATGATTATGCAACAACCTATCCTTGAAAGGAAAAAAATTATTTCAATTAAATGACACCTATTAGTAACATTTTTTTGTCTGCAAACTGATGTCTAGCGAATCAGTGAAGCACTTCCTGAGGATGCGGTGGAATACGTAGTGGGATAGTGGGAGTTCAGAGAATTTGGAATAGTATTTATTGAACACAAGGTACTGTGCTGAATATATAACTTGAGTTTTCTCACGTAATTTTTACAACAAAATAGGTACCTTCCCACTACTCACCTTGTATCCATTTACACATGAAAAACGTTACGCTTAAAAAAAATTATGGGAAAGCCCCAGGCTTCAACACAAGCAGTGTGCCTCCAGAGACCCTGCTCTTTCCTATCTCCTGTCCTCAGTGCCACTTGACCGGACTGGGTTTGTGTGACCAACACTGGTGGGATTTGGGTGGCAAGGGATAAGATTGCCCAGAAATTGGTACTTCATACATAATAATTTTTAGTTTAATCATTAATACTCAGCTGTCTGATATTACATATTAGAATGTTTTCTTTTGCTTTTTTTTTTTTTAAAGAGAGCAAATGGGAGGAAGGGTGGGAGGAGGGGGAGAGGGAATCTCCAGCAATCTCCCCTCTGAGCAAGGTGCCCCTTACAGAGCTCGATCTCATGACCCTGAGATCACAACCTGAGCTGAAATCAAGAATCATACGCTTAACCAACTGAACCAGGTGCCCCAAAATGTTTTTCATATAAAGTGATGCACAATTTGAAATTTTCTTCATGTAAGCATAGGGAGGCAAAGCTATTAATACAGCTTCCTCCTTTTGTGATTATAGTTACTTAGATATAAATGAATATCAGAATATTTGTTATTTCTGTGTTTAATGTGTATTTTGATTTCTTTGTTTTTCTGTTTTCAGTGAACTGAAAGTCCCAACTGTGGTTGTACTGAATACTTCAAACCAACAATACTTTTTACTAGATAGACAGATCAAGAATACCGAGGACATGGTGCAGTTCATTAATAATATCTTGGATGGCACAGTAGAGGTGAGTCGTTCACTTCCATTTCAAAGGAACAATGGGAGGAGGTCGAGGAGAAACAAGCTTTCTTCTTTTCCTCTGATTCTGAAAGGAAGAGTCATCACCTGGGGTGAGGGGCAGTCCTTCCCACCTTGCTTCTCTCACATCACAGAGCCACATTCTCAGACATAGAAGGTTCTTCTATGGAAGAGGCTGCTCATGGGTGGGAATGTCTCTTTTAGGGTTATTTGGAAGACATTTTTGGTTGTCACAGTGAGTGGGAGGTGTTGCCGTTTGGAGTTGGGCTGTGGGTGCTGAGAGGTCTGCAGTGTGCAGAGCTATCCCAGTAGTGAACCTTCCTGGCCCTTAACCTTTCTGGGTTAAAGAGTCTCATTGGATTAAGTTATTCAGATTGCTTTTTTAAGAAAACCTATGAATAAGACCACCATTTCTTAAAAGATAAGGAAATGTACTGAGAATCTGAGCTTCAGTGGAGAGTTCCAAATCCAATTATATAAAATATTTCTCAGAAATAATGAATGGAGAAAGGGTGAATACCTACCATTTACATTGACATGGATGGAACTGGAAGGTTTTATGCTCAGTGAAATAAATCAAGCAGAGAAAGACAGTTATCATATGGTTTCACTCATATGTGGAATATAAGAAGTAGCGCAGAGGACCATAGGGGAAGGGAGGGAAAACTGAATGGGAAGAAATCAGAGAGGGAGACAAACCATGAGAGACTCTTGACTCCAGGAATCAAACTGAGAGTTGCAGAAAGGGAGGTGGGTGGGGGGATGGGGTAACTGGGGGATGGGCATTCAGGAGGGCACGTGATGTGATGAGCACCGGGTGTTATATGCAATTGATGAATCGTTGAACATTTCATCAAAAAACTAATGAGGTACTGTATATTGGCTAATTGGATTTAAATTAAAAGAAATAATGGATAGTCTTAACTTTCCATTTTTTTCTATAAATCTTACTGCAGTGTAATTCAAACTGTGAGTTGCAATCCACATTACAGGGCCATGAAGTTACCTCAGCACATTGTGGCCAGCATGCCTCTTCTTTCAACAGACTAGAATAAATTGAAAAAATATGAGACTTCTTGGCTTTTATGAAGTTAAATTACTATTTTGTGAGAGTTTTGTTTCAGCTTTTACAAACTTTATTTGCAAGTTGGCTCACAGAATAACAAGCATTTCTTTTTTGGAAACAATCGCTTAGTAGGAATTTCATATTTGTGAAAATAATACTTATTGAAATGAAACTCACCTCTATGAGTGAGAACTCTTCTATGTGTAAGTTAGTGAAACCCAATTCAAACTGTTTGACAACAAAGAGAGCCTCACATAGTTTGGAAATTCAAGCAATGAGCCAGACTCAGGGGTGGCCAAATGCAAGGATTTGATAGATTTTCGTCAGGGATTTTTCTCTGCCTTTCTGCACTTTTGGGTGGGGTATGTGGGGGGGGGGGGGCTTCATTCTTAGGGAGATTCTCCCTACACAATAGCAAGGATACCCTGCCGCAACTTCAGTTTAACAGGCTCAGCTGACTTCTGAAATTAGGCAGGCCTGGACTGGTGGGTCAGCCTCAGCCAGGCTGCTTGGAGTATGACAGGGAGACTGAATTCTTCACACAGGAAAGCAGACAGAAGGTGAGACAGAAGAAACAGTAAATATGTACTGCATTGCTCTTTCAGGTGCTTTTTGTAATCTCCTGGAGTCAACCCTTGACCTGCAGTTGTAAAATTATAGAACAGAAAAGTGAAGTCATGGTACTTAAATAACAATTTAATTGTTTTGTTTTGTTTTTTCCTGTTAAACTTAAGGCCCAAGGAGGTGATAGCATTTTGCAGAGATTGAAAAGAATAGCATTTGATGCCAAATCTACTATTGTGGTGAGTTTTGACAGTTTGCTTAGTGTCATTGATAATTGAGAATATGTAGGTGTATAGTTGCTTTATGTCTAATGAAGGTTAAATCTGAAATTTCAAAGGATTAGGTAAAAATGCATCTTTAATTTGAAAGATAAGAACTAGTCCATATTTACATTAAGAAAATATATTCTTCAGGTGGAAATTAAGTTTCTCTACTCATTTCTGTGTGATGGTGAGTTAACTGGAATTCAGAATCTGTTACCTCAGTGACATGACTTGAAAGTGTTTCCAGAGTCTCTCTTCTCCTTCTGCCCTTTTCAGTCACTGGATCTGAATCTGCTTCAGCTCTCGGTCAGCTTCACAGCAGAGGCACTCCTAAATTTGTTTGAGCTTTAAACTTAGTTCTAGTTCCGTTCTTGAGCTCTGTACTCCGTAGGTGTTTTCACTAAGGCCAAAAGCAGTCATTAAAGTAGAAATCCTTAAAACCGGCCCTTAGGACACTGTATCAGCTGCTGCTCTAACTTCCATGTGGGTCCTTCACTTCTTGTTACCGTCTCCCTCCATTCTGTACACCGCTACACACGGAATAGGACTAAAATAGTCCGTTTTGATCACTTTCCTTCCCTTTTCCAGTGACACATGTGAGAATACTCTCTCCATCTCAGATGGTCTCATTATTTTTTGAATATTACGGAAGCTTCCCTGGTGCCTCTTGCTAGTGCTCACACTACCTCATTCTTACTCGTGCATAAATTTCTGCCTCAAACACCTTTATTCTGGGAAGCCTTCTTCTGTCCTCTCAGTCCAAAGTGACCTTGCTGTCTGTGAATGTGCCTACATAGCTCTCGAGTTACAGTCATGAGCCACAGAGGATAGTAGAGTTGAAAAACCTATGCAGTAAAATTGCTTTTACTTTTCTGAGAACTAAGGAGATTGTGTATAAACTGAGGGAAATTATTAAGTTAATGTGCCTTAATACTAACCAGAAAGTAAAAAAATATTTAAAATGTCATATGAAGAGGAATGTGTATGTACCTTCTTTACGTTAAATGACCAGCCTTCTCACTGAGCGGATTCCTGGAGTCCAGGACACAACTCCGAAGCTGTTGGGCACGTAGTTGCCATTTCCAGAGAGACCTTTGTGGTTAATGTGAGGAAAATAAATGTCTTCAGAAAAGGTTATAAAATATCTGGTGCCTTTTTCTACTGCTGGGAGCTGGTTACACACACACACACACACACACACACACACACGTGTGCAGTGTCTTTAACACGGTAGCTACTGCAGAAATACTGACATTGATTCATTGGAACTAAGAGCAAGTTGAATGGTAGCAAGAGGAAGAAATTTGCAGTGGTTTTAAAATCGGGGGGCGCCTGGGTGGCTCAGACGGTTGAGCGTCTGCCTTCAGCTCAGGTCATAATCCCAGGGTTCTGGGATCGAGCCCCGCATCGGGCTTCCTGCTCAGTGGGGAGCCTGCTTCTCCCTCTGCCTCTCTCTCTCTCTCTTATGAATAAATAAGTAAAATTTAAAAAATAAATAAATAAAATCGTTCATGTATTTTATACCAGAATGCATAGGAGGAGAACTGAATTGTGATTATCTTCCCACAGTCTATCTTCAAGAGCTCTCCACTTATGGGCTGCTTTCTCTTTGGCCTTCCACTGGGGGTCATCAGCATCATGTGCTATGGCATCTACACAGCTGACACAGATGGAGGTTACATAGAGGAACGGTACGAAGTATCCAAAAGTGAAATTGAAAGCCAGGAACCAACAGAAGAAAGCAAAGAACAGGAGCCAAGGAGTGGAGACGTCCTAGTGCCTACAGTGCAAGGACCCAAAGATGTATTAGAAAAGAAGAAAGATTGAGATTTTGCTAGCGCAGAATATTTGATAGGATTTCAAATTATTAAAGAGTCTATTTATTGAATTTAGACATTTAATCATGATCTTTAAAAAAGAGAATATGTTATTTGTATTTTGCTAATATCAACTTGCATGGATTAAAGTAGTCCTTCATAAATGGGGAAATATTTGGAGCAAAGAGATGAAATGTTTGTCCTAAAAAAAATCAAGACACTCCATCAGAGTTCACCTTATAGATGTTATAGCAGATCAATTCTTTTGCATGTTTCTCTATCTGAGTATTCTGTGACACAATTAAGATTCTGGGGCAGAATATTTAAATTGGTCAATCAGGTAGAAGATACATGCTTGATAAAGAAAAACAATACCTTCACTTCCTACCATTCATTCATTCTCGTATATTTTAGGTAAGATTTACATGGGCAAAATTAAGTCTTTAAAATTTAGGCACTTTAAGGAGAACTAACAACTTTTTCCATGGATGAAATGAAGATTATGACTTAGAAACAATTTGGTTTTATATAGCATAGCAATTTTATTTTTAGTTATTATTTTTAAAGGAGAGAAAATGTTCCTTTTTAACTTTATACTCAGTTACATTATTGAAAATTTCATATGGGTCTGTAGAGTGGTAAAAAATAGTCTATGTTTAATCTTTGCAAAATAAATGGATTTGATTGGAACAGTATTTCAAACCATGCCCTGGGACATGCTTAGCAGGTGTCTCAGTGGTCACTGTGGAAGGGGCGGGTCTCTGTTTTATATATTGGAATTTCTTCTAAATATTTCCTTTGAGAAAAAGCTCCTACTGCTTTTTAAAAAGTAATATATATCATATTTTTTATGTTTATGGTATGGCAACGTTATGGTAACTTATGATACGGGTGTATCTGTGTGTATAATATACACACACATGCACAGTATATTTACATATACATATAAAATTTATTGACATATGTCTGTTATGTAATTTTATGGGCATGTGTATGTTCATAATGAGTAATGAGTGACATAATCAACCTGTCAACAAAATTTATGATAATCCAGTGATTAAGAGATCTGCCAGTTACCTTCTCCATCCTCTCAGTTCTGACTCCCATTTCAGCCAGTGACCTCTCATCTTCTCTCTCTAATAATATAACATAGGAATTCTATCCTGAGTAATGTATAAAAATCGGCATTGTTTTAAGCAACATTATGGTGTGTTTATTGTAGATTATTTTTGAGCCCTTCATTGTAGCTAAGTTTAGGATTTTTATTAGATGACCATTGTTTGGGTGATGATTAGAATGGTTTTTGTTAAACACTGAAAAATTGTTAATCACTTTAAAAATACGCAACTCATGGTCCTGATATTGAAGTTGTTTAGGGCTTTGGTCTTCAAAGCAGCTGTTGGTTACTTCTGGTGCCATGCTGATCACAGCTAAACTGAAGCTTGTATCTAAGTACTAGGAAGTTACTAGCAATTGTTTTATTGTATCCATGTGCTCTTTTAGCATATTTAATTAAATGCTATTAATTTAACAAGTAGATTCCTCTCCAAAGAGTAATGAGGGGTTCTTTTGGAGGATAAATATTAATGTTCCCAGTGGTCAAGCTTGTTTTGCAGCAGTGAAAAAAATCTTAGGTGAGTACAATGCCTCATTCGAGTCTAATCTAGTATGGAAGGTAAAGCTTAGTCTCCATCAGGGACAGTAGGAAATTATAGAAAATGTCATGGTTTTCTTCTTCATGTTTATCATTATCAGATGTCCTTCATCTGCACATTTTTGGCCTTTGTCAGGCATCACTTATAAATGAAAGAACTCACTAGAGAAAGAAAAAAAAGTAAAAACTCAGTATGTATCAACAAACAAAAGTCCAGCCATCTTTGTATTCTGAGATTTGCTTGTTAGTAAATTAATGCCTTAGTTCTTTGTTACCTTTTTCACAGCTCTCTACATTGCCCCATATCCTGTTTGTGTTTCCAAAGTGTCTATTAGGAAAACAAAATGTGTAGATGGTTTATAAGTGAATAATTTTCTTTCTTTTTGCATTAGAATTTTGTTTTTTATTTATTTCTACTTTAGGATATTATCAGACTTCTCACAAAACAAATTTAAAATTTTTGTTCACTAGTATGCTTTTCCCTTTGATATGGTATCAGCACTTAACTAGGAATGCTATTTTCATTTCAGGAAAAAGTACTCCCAAATAACTTAATTTCTTAATGAATCTAGTAGTAGAATATAGATATCTTAATTCACTGGTGAATCATCTTATGATTACATATTAATGAGAATATCCTCCAGTAAGTTAGAGTTTTGCCTTTTCTTTCAGTTGCAATAAAATTCTATTTCTAAATCCTAAAATTCAGAATTCTAGACGGCTTGCTGTTGATAAATCTAATGCTCAGACAATATTTAATTATATTTCGGAGAAAGAAAGTACATATTTTTTTCAAGCTATGCACCCCATTATCGCTTGCAATCCTTTTTGTTTTCTTCATCATACACATTAATATTTCTCTAGCTACTTTATCTGAAACTTGTTTGAAGTGTATTAGACCTAAATTTTTATTTTCTTCCTCACCCCTACTGCTTTCCCAGTACCTGACTTAGAAATAGCATTAAGAACCAAATGTCTAGAGGTTGAAGGAACCTATGTGAGTAGTTAAACATCTATATTATTTTTGTTTAGTGGATTTTTGTTGGTTTCTTGTGTTTTGCTTCAGGGGCTTTTCTGGTTTGGGTTTGCTAAAAAGCAATTTACGTGTTTTCATCATTGCTTCATGTGATATGGAGGTAGGACAGGGAGAACTACTTAGCTATTCTTATGATGCAGACATAGTTCAAGTAAACCAGTGTGGGATATTAAGACTATCATTTAATTGGTGGGATTAGGTTTGCCATTTTATTTTTATAAATATATATTTTTTCTGAATGTGTCTGAGTCCAAGAGTGGGCAAAAAATAATTTTCTACTTTGGACTAAATCTATAAAGGTTTTTGAAAGTCTGTATTACTAACTTGTTGAATTCATGAAATTTTGCCTTAAGGCACCAATTGTAAACCTTTGATTTTCTAAAATAAATTAATTGAAAACATGTAGTTTATTATTTTTACTATTTATATTTTGTTTTCAACACTAATAGTTCCTTGTGCAAGCAAAGAAGACAGCTAAGACTGATCCTCCATGAATTATTTTTCCTTTTATTAAATTGTGAGTTGTCATTATAGAAATATACAATGAGTTTAAACAGACTTGAGAAAGATCAGATTGCTATCTAATCCCCTTATAGAAGAACCTGAGATTCCTAGGTTATATATATTTTGTATTTGTAAAACCTGATTATTTTTAATAAATTGCAGGGTTTAAGAGTTGAAATAATTGGACTTGAGTCTGATCAAAGGCTACATTGTGATCTTGGACACAACACAACCTCCTGTCCTTTTCATTGTCAGTAAAATGGGAATCCAAAGCCTCAAGACATTCTTTTATAAAATAGCATCAAATGGGGGGCGCCTGGGGGGCTCAGTCGTTAAGCGTCTGCCTTTGGCTCAGGTCATGATCCCAGGGTCCTGGGATCGAGCCCCGCATCGGGCTCCCTGCTTGGTGGGAAGCCTGCCTCTCCCTCTCCCACTCCCCCAGCATGTGTTCCTGCTCTCGCTATCTCTCCCTCTGTCAAATAAATAAATAAAATCTTAAAAATATATATATATATAGCATCAAATGGGGAGAGTATATTATGAAAAAAAGTTTGTACAAATACTATTTTTTAAATTATTTTCTATATGCTACACCATGAACACTTTTTTTTAAAAGATTTGTTTTTACTTATTCATTTGAGAGAGAGGGAGTGAGAGCATGAACAGGGGGAGGGTCAGAGGGAGAGGGAGAAGCAGGCTCCCTGCTGAGCAGAGAGCCCGATGCAGGGCTCCATCCCAGGACCCCAGGATCATGACCTGAGCTGAAGGCAGATGCTTAACTGAGCCACTCAGGCACCCAGACCATGAGCACAATTTTTTAATGAGAATTGTTCTGGCACGGGAATAACAGCCAAAAAATTGGCCCCACCCAGCACGGGAGTAATACAGACTAGCTGGTTAGAATGGACCTTCCCTGATAAGAGTGACCAAATGTGTCCACTATGTGAATTCCGTGGGTGATGCCAGGCTCCTGGGTCCCTGCCAAGAGGCTGGACTATTGTGAGTGTGGAGGCCCTGGTGTCTGCCTGGGTTCCAGTCCGGGCTCCGTCACCTGCTGTGCAAAGCTGGGAAGACGCTCACCCTCCCTGCTCTGTGCTAATTCCAGGTTAATGGAACCCATCTCACTGGATTATGAGATTGAGTTACACATGAGGCATGTTTAGAAAATGACTGGCACATGAAAACAGCTCAGAAATTATAACATGTATGTATCCAATTTATTTCTCTTCTTATTCCTCTTAGAATTTATATCGTTGTTTACCACAGAGAAAAGCCAAGACTTTAAGAATATGAAATACTAATATGTTTAAATTTGCTTGGCTACCTTTTGCAATTCAAGCTCTAACATTTTGGATAGACATGAAAAGAAGTTGACATTTCTTTACCATTGAAATTAAATATAATTGCAAACATTTAGGTTCATAAACCTCCAAAAATCCTTTGGGTTTTGTGCTTTCAGTGAAAATGAATACACGTAAGAGGATATAAGTATCCAGTGGGATTATTGGCATGTGTAAATAGTTTAGACGGATATCAATGTTATTTGGACACAGATTTAGAATATTAATGGATACTGAATATAGATGATTTGGTTTTCCCGCAAGCCTTTCGGACAACAGTCCTCAGCCCCTCTGCTTTCCTCCAAGTCCATCTCCCTTTAAACTGAAAAGGGATTGTCAACAACTAGTAAAAACGTGGCAATTGTTTTCTTGCAGTTTATTCTTTCAACAAATGTTTTTTACCTGTCTCCTGGCTACTGCTGAGCATACGGTAGTAAAGGATGGCCAAAAGCGAGTTTCCTTCTCACACAGATTCTGTGAGGCGGCCAACATAAGCCCTAAAGCCATCCACTATGTCGTTTTACAATTGTTCCTTCTCTTTCCAACAAAAAATTTAAAAAAATAAAAATTGGCCAATTTTAATATGTTACATTTAGTAAATTTTAGTTGGGTGGTGGAAGCAGTCCAGTGAAACTGAGGCATGTGTAGTAGTAACAGGATATTCTACTCGTTCACATTTTTCACACGGCTGCGTCACTGTCTCCCGTCACTACGTTCACTCGTGGATTTATTTACGTAACTGGTTTTCTTCCATCCCAGTTGGATGATATTCCAGTTTCTCAACATGTCTGATGCTAATCCCTAGAAATTCTGTTCCAAACCATAAGAACCCAGTCAAAAAGACAGTAAATACTTAGGTTTTAATGACTCATACAATGACTTTTGATAGTTAAAATTTTGAGGTTGTACACACAGAAATAATCTGCGTAACTAATAAATCTATGTTAAAGTCCTCTGTGTCCTTTTTATTTTTAAGCTGATTGTCAACGGAACTTTATGAGATTCTGAATTGGCATAATAGAGATTTTAAGATCATATGTCTTCTCCAAACATTGCTTTATTGTTCTAAATCCATTAATTGGAAGACTGACTTAATCTCAAAGATTTTTGTTAGATAGAAGGTGACTCTTTTTTACAAGGGATAATTTTGGAAGGAGTAAAAGATTCACTTTATATTTGGACACAGGTTAATTCACATTTTTCATGAAAGGTTAATTAGGTATCTTAGTTTCCAAGATTATTATATAAACCTCTTCTGCCCAAATTACCACACTTGATACAATCTGTTCTGAGTTGTTGATAGTATAATCTCAAAATCTGAATTGCTATCCTTCAAAATAATCTGTCACCCCACCCCACCCCCTTGTAAATACTAAGTCATTCAATTAACGTATGAAACCTAACAGTAATTTTTACAGGGGCCAAACAACCTCTAGCAAGATATAGTGAGAATTTTTTTCCAAATAGATCCACCATTATTTATGAAATTATTAGATATTCCTCGATATATTGTGGAGAAAAGTCATTGATACTTATTTTTTTATATTTACAATATGACATATATAGTTTGAAAGAGCCTTGAGATGAACTAAGGTTGAGACCTCAGTAGAATTACTTGATAATTGCTTACATCTAAAAAATGACTTCACTTTTATTACTCATTTTGTTAGCAGAGTCAAAATGGGACGGGAGGAGGGAGGTCGTGATGTGTTCATCATTCCCTTCTGAGCAGTGTTCTGCATGTGCATACAAAGGCTGATGTTTTATGGGACTTGGCAGAAAAATGTCAGGATATTAGGGCATGTTGCTACTCCTGTGCATCTTCAGGAAGGTCCTTACAAGAAAGAGACAGCATAAGAAAGCTGGAAGGGAGCATGCACCTTTGCTAAGAGAACCTTCTGCCTGGGGTCAACAGTAAACATGACTGACATAACCTTTTTCACTTGCAAAAAGCAAATTCCTTCCTACAAGCTTAATTTAATTTAAGGATCACTTTCATATATTGGGGAACAATAGATAAATTAGAGTCTCCTGACCACATAACTCACTTGACTGCCAAGTGATGATCTAACTAGCTATCTGGTAAAATATGATATTTCTAGGAAGTAGTAATTGCTATGTATTTAGATATTCTTATACAAATTTCTGTGGGGATAAGAATTTCAATAAATGGTACTGAATCAATTGGCTATCCCTATGGGAAAAAGTAAATGTTGATCCTTACCTAAATACCATACATAAAAATTAATTAAAGATGGATCATAAACCTAAATATAGAAAAATAAATTTTTCTTGTAGGAAATCTTCATGACTTTTGGTAGAGAACAAATGCCCAAAGAGGATACAAATAACAGAACCATAAAAAATCAATTAGATTTTGTTAAAATTAAGAATTTCTGTTTATGAAAAGATGCCAGTAAGTGAGTGAAAAGGAAGAGATATTCACAACACTTATATCTGCCAAAGAACTTGTGTCCAGAATATATAAAGAACACTTTCAAATCAATAAGGAAAAGACAACCCAATGTGAAAAATGAACACATGACCTTAATAGGAACCTTAAGAAAAGACTATCCAAATGGTCAAAAACCTGTTTAGCAGGTGCTCAACATCATTCCTCATTCAGTTTCTTGATTTTAAAAATCTACATGTGGACATCTCACAAGTTTGTATCTTCACCTTGAACTCCAGACTTTATGTCCAGTTCAACATTCTCCACTTGCGTGTTTAGTAAGCAACCCAAACAACATATCCAAAGTACCGGTTGTCCACCAAGTACCTGCTTATGCTCAGTCTTCCTGGATCAATCCGAGACTTCTTTCCTTCAACACCTCTTATCTAACCTCAGAAATTTTGTTAGTGATATCTTTAAAATATACTTAGAAGCCAGACTTCACAGCACTGTCGAGGTCAGCATCCTGTTGAGACCACATCCCCATCGCCAGGCTTCCCTGCTTACATAACATTGCCTGACTGCAGTCTACTATCCAAAGAGCAGCTGAACAGATCCTTTTTTATAATGTAAGGCAGATCATAGTATTTTTCTGCTCAAAACATTCCAGTGACTTCCTACCTTAGTGTCACACAGAAGGTCCTTACCACGGACTATGTCATTGATTGACATGTGTCCCCCAAATTCATATGTTGAAGTCCTAACCCCTAGTACCTCACAATGTGACCTTATTTGGAAACAGGGTCATTGCAGATGTAATTAGTTAAAATGAGGTCATACTGGAGTAGAGTGGATCCTAATAGAAAGGGGAAATTTGGAGACAAATACATATTCAGGGAGAATACCATGTGAAGGTGAAGGGAGAGTTTGGGGTGATGCTTCTACAAACCAAGGAATGCCAAAGATTGCCAACAAACCATGGGGAGCCTGGAGAAAGGCTTGCAGCAGATTCTCCACCACAGCCTCAGAAGGAACCAACCCTGAAGACACTTTGATTTTGGACTTCTGACCTCCAGTAATGTGAGACAATAACTTTCTGTTGTTTAAACCATAGTTTGTGGTACTTTGTTACAGCAACCCTGCTAAACTGATACAACTTAAAATTATTTTTTACAACCTTCCTGACCCTGACCACATTTATCTCCTCCCCACCTCCCCACCCCTCTTGCTCATTCCATTCCATCTTCCTGCCCTCTTGTTCCTGGAGCTCCTTTGCACTTGCTGTTTCCTCTGGCTAGAATAACATTCTCCTGGACATCCACATGATTCACTCCCTCCTTACTGGAAGTCACCTTATCATTAACGCCTTTATTAACCATTCTGCATGAATTAGACCTCCTGGCCCCCAGTTCTTCCTAACCCCTTTGCTGCTTTATTTTCTACAAGCACTTCTTTATAATTTTATGTATTGTTTGCTTACTGCCTGCTTCCCCCCTTAAATACACACTAATGTAAGCCGTGAATGGTCAGAACATTATCTGATTTTTTTAAGGCTACATTCTCAGTTCCTGAAACATGGTTGGCAGGAAGTATGCATTCAATAAATATTTATAGAATAAATGAATGGATGAATGAGTAAGTGAATATATTGTATTTATATAATGATGTATTTATTACTAGTATGTTAGTGTTGAAGATTTCTGATATTTACAAAAATCAGAAAGACTTATTTTAATTGAAGATTTTAAATGCATGTTCCAAAAGTATCTGAATACTTACTGATTGAGCAATGGGAAATATAAGTAATTAACATGAAAGAGTCATAAGCTTTGGAAATATTTTATGTTTTAGTATGGAAGATTTATATACTATTTAGCTTGGGATCCAAAATCTTAAAATCTATACAGTCATTGAAAATAAGAATAGATCAGAGGTCAAGAACTATGAAAACTTTTAGGTAACCAAATATTCTCCAACCCTCAAATACTATTGAAAAATAAACAATTAGCTCTTTTGCAAATGTCAGTCTAAAACTGTTAGTCTTGGCACCCGGGTGGCTCAGTCAGTTAAGCGTCCGACTCTTGGTTCTGGCTCAGGTCGTGATCTCAGGGTCGTGAAATCAAGCCCAGTGTCGGGCTCTGCACTCAGCAGGGAGTCTGCTTGAGATTCTCCTTCCCTCTCCCTCGGCCCTTTTCCCCACGCATGCTCGTACGTGCCAATGCATGCACTTTTTCTTTCTCTCTCAAATAAATAAATCTTTTTTAAAAATTAAAAAACATAAAATTGTTAGCCTTGTGGTAATAATTACTATATTTTAAGTTATGGATTCTTAACCAGTAGTGCTTATCAGAATTACATAAGCACCCATTGCCTCAGATGATTTATAAAATACACATAAGCCCTAGAAAATCCATTGGGTTGGTTTTGGATGAGCTTCTGCTTGAAACTAAAACAAAGAGGGAAAAAAGCCTCCCCAGTTGATCTTGATGTCTACTCCCAGTTGCAAACCAATGGTTTAAGTGATGATTAGGAAAGGTAAAAGTGTCAGCGCCTTTAAAAGAAGTTGTATCTTTTTTGTGAGCATTTAGAGGTCAAATACGACACAAGAGCATGATATGCTTCAGTTCCCCTTCACGACCCCGCAGCCTCAGCCAACCGTGAGCAAACTTGCTCAAACTACAGTAGCAGCTTCAGGGAAGTGGTTTTTATTCTTGTAAACAAGAAAGTAGGTTATGTCCAGCTGGGATTATTTATTTCTCTTTTCATTCTCCCATCCTAGGACTAGAGCTGAGCAGTGTGGCTCAGTGGACTGAAATGAGTCTTTGCTGTTGGAAGTGAGGGCCCCAGCAAGGCATGAACATGGAAGTGTCACACTTTCTGGCTTCATGCATCCTTATGAGTCATTTGTGTAGAAAATGAGATTTGAAACGCAAAAGTATTCACAATTTTGCTTCTTTCTTCTACACTATCAAATGTATAACAAGTTTTTATGTGACCAGTAGGGGGTCCCAAATATAAAATGTGTGCCGACATAAGGCAAAGCTCAGAAACCCCAAAGTACATCTCTGCAGGAGGACATTTCTGCTCAACCACCTTGTGGTCATCAGGCACAGTTCATTTCTAGGTAATTGGACTCTTGTGATCAAAAGCAGTTTCTTCCCTAAGAAGTTGGACTGCATGACTTCACACTGTAGAAGAATAATAGTAACCAGAGAAGAACTAAAATTCTCAATCTCTCCTGGAGTAATGCCTCATTTCAAAGGAAGAAGGGACAGCACCATGGCTTGGACCCCAGTGGTTCTGCTTTTAGTCAATTTTATATATGTTCTAGTTTAAAAAAACTACAAATACTTCTTAATGTATACATTTAGCAAGACAAACAGGTAAAGCAAATGTAGCTACATGTTTACAACTGGTGGTTCTAATATATAGAACAGGAGGGTATCCTGTATCCTTCACCTAGAATCAGTAATTATACTATTCTTGCAACTTCCATGTAGGTTTCAAAAGTTTCAAAATAAATGTTGGGGGGGTAATAGAGTAAGCATTACTGTAAATTCTTGTTTCATTGTGATAATCTCGAATATACACCCAGAGGTGTCTTTAATATTATATGTAATGGGAATATACATTGTGGCTCTGAATAAAATGTACTATGGCAGCACTGCACGTGCATTTTTAGAAGTACTGTATCTCAAATAACTTAGATGCAAAATGGCTTTATGTAGAATGAAAACCTTGATATTATATCAAAGATGCACATGAAAGGTTTGCACAAATTGGTTCACAGAATCTTAAAGGCTCTTGCTATTAAAATAAATGAATAAATCACATTCAGAAGCCATGAGTCTAGATTGAAAGTTTCATCCCTTTCAAGCAACTTGGGAAATAATAAATATATATAAGCAGACATTTGATCATAATTTTTTTCAGGAAAGTATGTAAATAAGTCTGCCTATCATCACTTATTATATCAGAGTATTACTAATCTTAACAAAAGAAAAAAATCCAACCTAATTTATAAAGCACCACTTCTTTGAAGCTTTCACTGACCCTTTCAAGGGACATTAATTCCTTCTTCCCACCATCTTGGCAACACAGGACATTATATATACATATTTGGTGTTTAATGTACAGCACTGCACTAAAATGAACTAAATCAGTGTATTTATTTATTGGAAAGCTAATAATATTTTTAAGAGTTGACATCATGTGGCCTGGGCTGAATGTTCAGTAAGAGTTTGAATGAACAATGGTTGAATTGATCAATGGATAGATAGACGAGATAGAATTTTCAAAAATTCAGAACGGGTATAAATACCCAAATCACACTGCTCTCCCAAAACCATTCAAATAAAGGCTACTATCTTCACTATCAGTTGTTTGGGAATAACTGCACACGCATACACATAGATTTCAAAAATCATACTTTTCATATGGCAATATCACAAGGCAACATTTCTATTACATGTTTCCACAAAACTAGAAAACTGAAAAATGTCATCTGTGCAGAGACAGCTAAATCAATAAGTATAGTGTGTCTCTGAAGCAGAACCACTAGGTGATTTGTAATATTCACACGCGCGCACACATGCACGCATACACACGGATTCACTACAGGAATTTGGATGTGCGTGGTGGTACGAATGGGTTGAATGTTCTCTGTAAGGCTGTGGTCTTTGCATGTGGTGCTTGAGTGTGTGGTACACAGAGCTGGCTATCTGGACAGGAAGATAGATGTAAGGTGGTGGAGAGCAAGAAGCTGACTGAAGGCCATGTCAGTTCTTGTTGCCTCTGACCTTGGTGGTATGAGGATCCTTCTGAAGCCTTCACAGTGCTCAACACAAGTATCTGGCTCAGGAGTGGAAAAGCAGAAGGACCCAAGGGAAGGTGGAGCTTTTGCAGTCCCTACCACTTCCTGGTTCATAGCCAAAGACTTGAAGCCTTCTTGCTGGGTCCTCACATGGTTTAAGGGGCAAAAGAGCTCTCTGGAGTATCTATTATAAAGGCACTAATCCCATCCATGAGGGCTGATCTAATCATCCTGATTTAATCACCTCCCAAATGTCCACCTCCTAATACCATCACATTGGAGGTAAGGACTTGAGCATATGAATTTACAGGGGGACACAAACATTCAGTCCATAATAGTGGTGTGAGTGAGAAATCCTGCAAAAATGAGGTGCTTATATACAACTCTATGTGCTAATATACATATCCAACTTCCCTCCTGAAAGAAGGGGAAAAAACTCTGCTCCTTCCTGAGTATTCTGAGTTCTTACTGTAACCCTTTAAAATGTAAATACATTTATTTCTCAGGGGGAAAGATAGCACCATTATATCCAGCAACCCAGGGATGTCTCCAAATCTCAGGTCTCGACACCCCCCTCCCCCCCTTGAAATGAAAACAATACTTCCAGAAGGCAAACTCTCCGAAGTTCCATGCAAACAGTCATAAATTACCTGGTGAGGCTTGCCTTCAGCCCAGGTCCCACATTTCAGTAAAATGTGCCCAGAAAGCTCTCACAATGCAGAAATAGAAATATTTTCTTTAAAGCCCCACAAGGGGTCAGCAAACATTTTTCTGTAAAGGGCCAGATAATAAATAATTTAGGCTTTGAAGACCACATATGGACTCTGTCACATTATTTATTTATTTATTTATTTATTTATATTTTATTTATTTATTTGCGAGAGAGTGGGGGGAGGGGCAGAGGGAGAGGGAGAAGCAGACTCCTCACTGAATAGGGAGCCCCACACAGAGCTTGATTCCAGGACCCTGAGATCATGACCTGACCAGAAGGCAGATGCTTCACTGACTGAGCCACCCAAGTGCCCCTCTTTTATTTTTTTAAAACTCTTTGAAAAATGTAAAAATCTTTCTTAACTCAAGCCCTCTTCAAAAACAGGCTCCAGGCTGGATTTGGTCAGCAAGCCAGTTTGCCATGTAGGGAGATAAAAAATATTCACCAGATCGATAGCTACATATCAGATACAAGGCGGGGGGGGGGGGGGGGGCGGTGGAGTTTGGGTATGTGTTAAATTTGCTCCAGCAAACAAATCACATCTGGAACAGCAGCTGCAATTAGAGACAGGGCCCGATTAAATAGTCAATAATCTCTTTCCATTCTTGAATACTCATCTGTTTTCCACACGGGCAAAATAGGAGAGTTGGATGAAATCACCACCCCTCTATCTTTTTAAGTCCTTGATGATGGTGAAAATTCCTACAATATCTTCAGGAATGTGGTACTGCCTTCGGTTTGGCTTTTTCAAAGGTAGAGTCAGTTCCAGTGGTTTCCATTTGACTCTCTTCTAGCCTTCAGTCTGTAATTGGGTACCACGTCAGTCTGTAATTGGGTACCACGTCAGTCTGTAATTGGGTACCACGTATACATGTATTCTACATGTATTCTAAGTATGCATTCTAGAACCAGGAAAATAATTAGAGGGTGAGCCCACTATGAGATGAACTCAAGCCAAAAGTCCAGTGATTATCTGACCTCCATAACTCCCTACTCTGAATGGTGGATCTCAGGAAGTTTTGAGCCAATGTCTATATATCATCAATATCTGATTATTTTTCCTTCCCCAAAACTGTCTCCTGCTAAATGGCTGGCAGTACCCTTTAGGGAAGGGCAAAGAAGATGATTTATGGTATAAGTATATGTAAATATATAATATAAAAATTGATTAACCTGTTTGAATGTGTCTGTTTTCTCATATGCAATATGGGCGTATTAATCATATTTATATCATGGGGTTATTATGAGAATTAAACATGGTCTCGATGTCAATAGTTCATCTGTCTGTATTCTCCTCTTGCTGGAAGAGAACCAGGCTCCTTTCCCAGCTTTGCCCAGTGGTGAGCTGTGACCCTCTATGATTAAGTTCTAGCCAATGACATAACATTTCCAAGCCTGGTCCATAAGATGACTTATAACATTTCCAAGCCTGGTCCATAAGATCCTCCCATGTTTTGTGCTCATTCCAGCAGGCTGGAAGAGAGATAATCCCTAGGAAAAATTAAAAATTAAAAATGGCGAACTTTTCTTATCCTGGGTCCAGAAACGATTGCATGAACGTGTGCCACACCACTGACATTACCTGACAAGTACTGGTGGGCAAGAAATAAACTATTTGTTTAACTTTATACATTTGGGGACTAATTAATACAGAGCTTGCACTAACCTAAATAAAACACTATTTATTATTTTGAAGTTCATGACTAGAGGTAGGGTTCTTATGCCAAACTCTAAAGAGAGTATTTTATTTATGAGCTATTAAATTACAATATAATGAAGAACAAAAAAATCTTTATTGCATATCTACTTTGTGTATATTGAATATACATAAAGGTGCAAATAGATCATCTTCCAAATAAAGGATTTTGAAATTTAGTATGTGAAGAAAAAACATAAAAAGAGTACATAAAATTAATCACATATGATAAAGAACAATTAAGTGATATGTCTTAATTATCAATTATAATTTGCTTCTTAAAGTCCAGAATGCTTGGGGCACTTGGGTAGCTCAGTTGGTTGAGCATCCATCTCTTGATTTTGGCTCAGGTCATGATTTCAGGGTCCTCCCACTACTTACTCTCTCTCAAATAAATAAAATATAAATAAATAAATAAATAAATAAATAAATAAATAAATAAATAAATAAAATAAAGTCCAGAATCCTCACTATTACATCCTGGAACTGCCAAAGGATTTTGGCTTTTGGAGATGCCGAGAATGAACCCAGGACAAATACTGTGTGACCCCATTTATATGTGGAATCTAAAAAATAGAATTGTGGTTTCCAGGGGCTGGGGGCTAGAGGAAAAGGGGAAATGTTGGTCAAAGGGTATCAAGTTTGGGTTATGCAGGATGAGTAAGTTCTGGGTATCTAATGTACTGCATGATGGCTATAATTAATAATACTGTGCTGTATTCTTGCAATTTGCTAAGAGATTAGATCTTTAGTGTTCTCAACACTCACACACACAAAAAGGTAACTATGTATGGTGGTGATATTTGTTAATTAGTTGATTGTGGTAATATACTTCACAATGTATACATGTATCAAAATATCACTTTGTATACTTTAAATATATACAATGTTTATTTGTCAATTATATTTCAATAAAGCTAGGAAAAAATTCTATGACCCAGTAACTGCACTACTAGGTATTTTTCCAAAGGATACAAACATAGTGATTCGAAGGGGCACATGCACCCCAATGTTTATAGCAGTAATATCCACAATAGCCAAAATATGGAAAAAGCCCTGATGTCCATCTACAGATGAGTGGATAAAGAAGTGATGTGTGTGTGTGTGTGTGTGTGTGTGTGTGTTGTGTGAACACACACACACACACACACACATATATGGAATGTTACTCAGCCATCAAAAAGAATGAAACCTTGCCATTTGGAATGACATGGATGGAACTAGAGGGTATTATGCTAAGCGAAATAAGTCACTCAGAGAAAGACAAATACTATATGATTTCACTCATATGTGGAATTTAAGAAACAAAACAGATGAACATAGGGGAAGGGAAGGAAAAATAAAACAAGATGAAAACAGAGAGGGAGGCAAACCGTAAGAGACTCTTAACTCTAGGAAACAAGCTGAGGGCTGCTGGAGGGGATGTGGGTAGGGGGATGGGGTAATTGGGTGATGGGTATTAAGGAGGACACTGGGTGTTATATGCAATTGACGAACCACTAAATTCTACCCCTGAAACTAATAACACAATATATGTTACCTAAATTGAATTTAAATTTTAAAAAAAAAAAAGCTGGGGAAAAACTTTTGCTTCTCAGTTCCACAACAGCCAGTGACGGTGCCTGCAGGATTCATTCCTAGAAAAAGATGTTGATTTATTTCTATATCCACGCTCTTCACTTGTGTTCGTAAATCAGTTATGACAATCCAATATCCCTTGCCAGTGACTGATTTAGAAATGGCATGAGACATATTTTCTGTCAATTCTCCCTTCAAAATGCTTAGCCTCAGAACAAAAGACACACAGGAAGATATTCCATCTCCTTCTGCTAATTGTTGTGAAGTTAACATGATACGACTGGAACTCTGGTATCCATCATGTAACCATGAGACACTAAGCTGAGAGCCACGCAGGTACGCTTCCACATGTGGAAGGATGAAGAGAACCCTCGGCTTACGCTTTAGCTATTCTTTCACTGAACCCTGGAACTGTTCTTAGGATTTCCTGCTAGGGGAGATAATGCATTTTCTTATTGTTTAAACTAGCTTGTGGTTTTCTGTTACTGTCAGCTGTGTGCTTCTTAAATCTTCTACTATCTTCAAAAAGTTTATGAAGAACATTTAAGAGCAAATAAAATCCAAGCATGAAATGTTCCAAAATGCTTCTCAGTTAATCTCTATTTTCTAGTATTTAAGTAGGGGGAAGAAGTCCTTGAAGCATGGCATGTTTAAGAAAATAAAACTTTTAGATTCTTACTCCTAATTTAGTGTGATGAAGATGAGTAGTGAAGAAATTGCTTCACAGGATGATTGTATAAGCAATCACTATCATATTGATCAAGTAAGACACCAAGTATGTATTCATGGATAAGTCTCTGCTTCATGGTTCTCCAAGATAAACTGACAGGCTTGGAATTCTTGACAACTGAATCAAACTGAGTAATCTTCTTAATTTGTATATGAATCAAACAAGTCATTTATCAGAACAAGAAAACCAAGGCCTATCACACTTACATTATTTTTTTCCAGTAGATCTTTTCAAAGTTAGCTTTTAAAGAAATCAGGTCCTCCGGTCTCAACGGAAGGCAGGAACTAAAACCCTATGTTTCTATGAAATGGGTGTGTTTCTCATTGCTGCTGGTATAGTTTCTATTAATTGGTTATAATTATTTTAGACATACATGGATTTATAATGTAAATTATACAATATCTAATTTCCAAACAGTTTTGCAGGCTATTTTAGCATTATAAAGTATTATTTTATATTTCAATTACACTAAAAAAGTGTTATTTTTGAAAATGAAACCTAACCTGGAAGTTTATAGAAGTGGCTTAAATGTAACCTTTTTGAGAAAATAGATGAGCACCATCTAAATAACATATTTGTCATCCTCTGGTTTATGCGAAGGGAAGGGGCCAGGATTTTTACTTCTGAGTTCCTTTGAGTTAAACAGAGACAAGATACAGGCAGGAACCAAAACCAGAAAAATAAGAAATGGAGTTACATAAATTGGAATTAGGTTGGGATAGTTATGGAAATAAGGAATTTGAAAATCAATATTTAGAAAGCCTGAAAACAGGAACAAGGTTGGGTGTAAAAATTGGACGAAGGAGGGTTAAAGAAATAAAAGTTTCATGTTCATGGACAGAAACTGGAAGGGCCATGTAGAACCTTCATGACCTCACTGGTTTTGTCTCTTTCACATGAATCAAGCTCAAAGGTTAATTTTAGCAAAACCAGTCTAGCAATTGTCTTAAAAGCCATTAATAATTTATACTTACTTGTGCCTCTCTAGATGTCTTAATAAACTTTTTTTAATAAACTTTATTTTTTAGAGCAGTTTTAGGTTCATAGCAAAATTGGATGGTAAACATGGAGAGTTCCCATTTACCCCCCTCCTCTGTACATGTACGGCCTCCACGATTATCAACATTCCCCACCAGAGTGGACGGCAATGAACGAGGAAGGACCTACACTGACACAACATAATCACCCCAAATCCACAGTTTATCTTAGAGTTCACTCTTGGTGTTGTATAGTTTATGGGTTTGGACAAATGTATAAAAACATGTATCCATCATTATAGTATCACATAGAGTAGCTTCATTCCCCTAAAAACCCTCTGTGCTCAGCCTATTCTTCCTTCCCTCCCCCCTGACTCCTGACATCCACTGATCTTTTACTGTGTCCATAGTTTTGTCTTTTCCAGAATGTCACGTAGTTGGAATCATATAGTATGTAGCCTTTTCAAATGGTTTTTTTTTCACTTAGTGATATGCATTCAAGTTTCCTCCATTTCTTTTCATGGCTTCATATCTCCTTTCCTTTAAACTTTGAATAATATCTCATTGTCTGGATGGAACAAAGTTTATATATCCATTCACCTACTGAAGGACATCTTGGTTGCTTCCAAGTTTTGTCAGTTATGAATAAACCTTCATGTGTTGGACCAAACGTTTTGTGTATACATAAGATTTCAACTCCGTTGAGTAAACTGGACGGCAATTGTTGGATTATATGATAAGAGTATGTTAAGTTTTGTAAGAAATCACTAAATTTTCTTCCAAAGTGTCTATACAATTTTACATTCCCATCAGCAATGAATGAGAGTTCCTGTTGCCCCATATCCTCACCAGCATTTAGTGGTCGGTTTTTTGGATTTCACATTCTAATAGGCATGTTGTTTTAATTTTTAATTGTTTGAATATGCATTTTCCTGATGACATACAATGTTGAGCTTCTTTTCATATGTTTATTTGCTATCTGTGTATTTTCTTTGGTGAGGTGTCTGTTCAAATCCTTTGCTCATATTTAAATTGATTTTTCTTTTGTTTTCTTACTGTTGAGTTTTAAGAGTTCTTTGTATAGTTGGGATAACAGTCTTTAATTAGATATGTCTTTGCAAATATTTTCTCCCAGTCTGTAGCTTGTCTCCTCATTCTATTGGCAGTATCTTTAATGAAGCAGACGTTTTTAACTTCAGTGAAGTCTAACTTACCAATTCTTTCTTTCATGGACTGTGCCTTTGAGTGGTATTTAAAAAGTCATCATCATTTTCAAGGTCATCTAGGTTTTCTCCTATGTAGTCTTCTAGGAGTTTTATAGTTTTGCATTTTACATGGAAGTCTATGATTTCGAGTTAATTTTAGGGAATGATATAATCCAATAAAGCTTTAATAGAGATTTTTGTACTTTATTACATGAAGTACATGTAATAAGTACATGCTACATAAGTAACAGATAAAGGTTTAGTTTTTGGTTAATCACAAAGAAAAACCAAGACCCTGCATATCTGTTGAATTATGTTAATTACCTATTCAGATTTGATCATTCTAGTACATTCCTCCTAAGACTAATGTTATAGAGAAAATTTTCCAAGGTTAGAGAACCAGAGAGCTTGTTTTTTGGTAAAATTAACAAGTGATAGAATTTTTCACTACTTTTATGTACCAGGTGTTATCATGCCCTCATTTTATACATGACAAAACTTGTAATCAGAGTTTAACCTACTTGTGCAAGACCTCAGAACTAGAATGGTCACCCAAACTCTGAGTTTTCCACAGCTTTTCATTGCTGTCAGTGTGGGATTGTCCTGGTCAGACCATTTTCAAATTCCTCTGTCTCCTTTCTTGGCTAACTCTTACTCAGTTTCAGTTTTCCTCAGTGCATACAGTCTTCTCTTTAATGATATTTATTGCTGCTTCACCCTAAAACAATGTTTCATTCCCATCACAAAAGAGTATGGCTGTTTTATTTATTTACTCTTCCAATGTTTTGTTTCAGAAAGAAATTCTCTAAAATAGCACAAATGCCTTAATCACTTTTGAAGAAAAGAGGTAATGAAATGTCAAATAAGTTCCATCAAGTTAAAATCATTTGTTAATCTAGTCATCTAAACTAGGTAACTATTCAGTTATCTAATGAATAAGAGAAACAATCTATCTATAATCAAATTTTACTGAATCAGGTATATGACTAGCTGTGCAGAACATAATAAAATCACTATACATATTATTTAGCTTCACAAAGCTTGTAATCTATTTTGGGAGGTAAGGCAAAGAGGATACAATGTGTTACTCAACTGCTAGGTGATAATGCACAGACTCCAAGTGTAATAATGAAAAAATTTTGTGAAAATTTAAAAACAATTTATGTGTTATAACGTTTTAATGATTTTTTGAATTATTTCATTTTAGAATAATTGTACACTCAAGAAACAGGTATAATCAGCATCCACTTCTAGAAATCAGGAATCTGAGGCTAAGTGAAGCAGATCATGTGCCTAGTGTCATAGGGCAGGAAACACTTAAGCCAGGACTCAAACCTAATCTTCCCACTGTTTTTTCTTTACATGCTCCTGGTGACATCTGTGGATTACAATAGCTGGGGTAGGTTCTTGAAGTAAATATTGGATATGGAATGATTGTTGAAATTTAAATGAGTAATGAAATCCAAGATCAAAGAATAGAATTAAGGCAGGTGATGAATCAGTGAGTCGCTAATAATAAGTGAACTAATGTGCACAGTTTGAAGGGTTTACAACTGAGAGTCATGGTGAATAAGACTGTATTGTACAAACAGCAATCAATATTGGTTGTTGATTTGCAGTTTCAGTTTATAATAATGTATAATTTGCTACTTCTGAATTCCTGAGATATATTGATATATAATCTGCGTATATATAAGCAAAGGATACGGGAAAATGCTAAAGGCATCATGACTCATAACAGATACATTTCTGAAACAGTATACTTAATGAAAGCCCAGAAAAATCTAAATGTACACTGTATACACCCAGGTTATTCTTTCTTTAGCTGAAAATGAAATATGATTATCTTAAGGGAGCCAGAGTCCATAATGTGATATAAAAGAAGAAAAAAACTGTCATTGAACCTGAAAAATTATTAGTGAATCAGTGATTTACTGACAAGTCTGATTCAGCAGAAAGTTGGCTTTAGAAAGCTGAGTACCCTGGAGGAGGCTCAGCAGTTTTACATGCATAGTCATAAATCTAAATTATAGGAAAGTAATGGTGATTTAATTCACATTATACTATTTATTCCAAAGCTTTCCACTTGGTTAAAATATTACTATTCTGAATAAGAGTCTCAGACTAATATTGTGCAAGAACAGCCCACTAGATCTCATTTCTCCTCCTTAGTGATGTATAGAAGCAACCAGAAGGTAATAAGGTACATTTGAAATATCAAATCATCATCAAAAGTATAATAGTCAAGAGAATAAAAATTATTATAAAGCACTTAGCAAATCCAAAGTGCTATAGGAATGCTAAATGATGGGAGACGGCTTGCCAAATTGGTGATGGTAATCTGTTAAGTAATTCAAAATGTATTTCTTTCTTTAGGAGAGAACCAAATGGGTATAAGTAATTAAATCCAAGGTGATATAAAAAGTGGATGTCAAATGTGTGTTTGCATGTGTGTTTGGGCCCATGCCTTTGATAAGACACAGAAAAGAAATAGAGAAACAATTTCAGTTATTTTATTTAAAAAAGTCTGTATCAGGAAAACCCAAAAAACTCCACACCAAAACTGCTAGAACTCATACAGGAATTCAGTAAAGTGGCAGGATATAAAATCAATGCACAGAAATCAGTGGTATTCCTATACACCAACAATAAGACAGAAGAAAGAGAAATTAAGGAGTCAATCCCATTTACAATTGCACCCAAACCATAAGATACCTAGGAATAAATCTAACCAAAGAGGCAAAGAATCTGTACTCAGAAAACTATAAAATACTCATGAAAGAAATTGAGGAAGACACAAAGAAATGGAAAAATGTTCCATGCTCATGGATTGGAAGAACAAATATTGTGAAAATTTTTATGCTATCTAGAGCAATCTGCAATCCCTATCAAAATACCATCAACTTTTTTCACAGAAATGGAACAAATTATCCTAAAATTTGTATGGAACCAGAAAAGACCCCGAATAGTCAGAGGAATGTTGAAAAAGAAAAGAAAAGCTGGTGACATCACAATTCTGGACTTCAAGCTCTATTACAAAGCTGCCATCATCAAGACAGTATGGTACTGGCACAAAAACAGACACATAGATCAATGGAACAGAATAGAAAGCCCAGAAATGGACCCTCAACTCTATGGTCAACTAATCTTTGACAAAGCAGGAAAGAATGTCCAATGGAAAAAAGACAGTCTCTTCAAGAAATGGTGTTGGGAAAATTGGACAGTCACATGCAGAAGAATGAAACTGGACCATTTTCTTATACCACACACAAAAACAGACTCAAAATGGATGAAAGACATAAATGTGAGAGAGGAATCCATCAAAATCCTTGAAGAGAACACAGGCAGCAACCTCTTCGACCTCAGCCGCAGCAACTTCTTCCCAGACACATCGCCAAAAGCAAGGGGAGCAAGGGCAAAAATGAACTATTGGGACTTCATCAAGATAAAAAGCTTTTGCACAGCAAAGGAAACAGTCAACAAAACCAAAAGACAACTGACAGAATGGGAGAAGATATTTGCAAATGACATATCAGATGAAGGGCTAGTATCCAAAATCTATAAAGAGCTTATCAAACTCAACACCCAAAGAACAAATAATCCAATGAAGAAATGGGCAGAAGACATGAACAGACATTCCTGCAAAGAAGACATCCAGATGGTCAATAGATACAGGAAAAAGTGCTCAGCATCACTCGGCATCAGGGAAATACAAATCAAAATCACAACGAGATACCACCTCACACCAGTCAGAATGGCTAAAATTAATAAGTCAGGAAACAACAGATGCTGGCGAGGGTGCAGAGAAAGAGGAAACCTCCTACACTGTTGGTGGCAATGCAAGCTGGTGCAGACACTCTGGAAAACAGTATGGTTTTTTTGTTCCTCAAAAAGTTGAAAATAGAGCTCCCCTATGACCCAGCAATTGCACTACTAAGTATTTACCCAAAGTTACAAATGTAGTGATCCGAAGGGGCATGTGCACCCCAATGTTTATAGCAGCAATGTCCACAATAGCCAAACTATGGGAAGAGTCTAGATGTCCATCGACAGATGAATGGATAAAGAAGATGTGGTATATATATACAATGGAATATTATGCAGCCATCAAAAAACGAAATCTTGACATTTGCAACGACGTGGATCGAACTAGAGGGTATTACGCTAAGCGAAATAAGTCAATCAGAGAAAGACAATTATCATATGATCTCACTGATATGTGGAATTTGAGAAACAAGGCAGAGGATCATAGGGAAGAGAGGAAAAAATGAAACGGGACAAAACCAGAGAGGGAGACAAATCATAAGAGACTCTTAATCTCAGGAAACAAACTGAGGGTTGCTGGAGTGGTGGGGGGTGGGAGGGATGGGGTGGCTGGGTGATGGACACTGGGGAGGGTATGTGCTATGGTGAGTGCTGTGAATTGTGTAAGACTGATGAATCACAGACCTTTACCCCTGAAACAAATAATACATTATATGTTAATAAAATAAATAAAAATTTAAAAAGTTTAAAAAGTCTGTATCATGGGGGTGCCTGGATGGCTCAGTCAGTTAAGTGTCCAACTCTTGATCTCGGCTCAGGTGATGATCTCAGGGCCATGAGATTGAGCCCCACCTTAGGCTCCATGCTCAGCGCAGAGTCAGCAATAGAGTCTCTCTCCCTCTCTCTCTGCCCCTCCCCCACTTGCTCTCTCTAAACAAGTAAATAAAATCTTTAAAAAAATAAAAAGTCTGCATCATATAAGGTGGGTAATTTGAGTTCAAGTAGGCTGTATCAATCATTCACTATACACCAAATGCTGTTCATTAACTAAAATTTAAAAAAAAAAAAACTTAGACATTAGGAAACCCTCTCAGTCTTGAGGCGGGGTGGGGGGAGGGGAAACAAATACATAAATGGGAAAACTGTAAGAACTCTAAGAGTAAGGTTAAGACTCAAGTAAGAGTATTAGTGTTACTGTGATTCTTCAGCTGTGGAAGCACAGAAATCAGTACAACTACCATAACTTACACCTGTGCCCCCCCCTCGGGATCATGAACTGGGGTTGAATAGGGCCTTGGTGTTGTGTTTGCTGGGGTTCTGTTTTCATTGTCTCTTTAAATCATTGCTGGTTGAGATCGTTACAATTTTACCTTAGTGATAATTTTGAGGGCGGGAAAATACCTGTCACAAATATTAGAATAAGTTGTGAGAACCTTACATTGACATGCTATGGACCCAGCTCCAGGATAACCTGGAATTGTTAATATTCTGGTTGTTTGTGTGACTTAGAGTAGACAGCTTCTCAAAACTAAGCATTTTATTTTAAAAGAAGGAAATAATTGTTTACTACTCCTTTTGTATAGAGCACAGAGCATATTTTTTGCTGTTACGGTATAATAGTGCTTTTTTCCTAGTTACACCTTCTGCAGATTGGTACACTGACATATTGCATAGCTTGTTATCAACCTCCCTCTTGAAATTGGATAAATGGAATTTTCTCAGCCTTCTGAAGGGAAAAAGAAAACTCTTCAAGGAAATTCCTTAATATTTAACTAAAAACCTCCTAATTGCTAATAAGTGATAAATGATTTTTGTAGCTTGCCATATGTCATATTTTTCTCTCTATACCAGAGCCGGAATTTATAATAAAAGAGATTGTTATCTTATAGTCCAATTAATGGATATATCATTTAATTTTAGTGTTTTGCCAATAAAATGGTCAATATTTGAATACTCTGGCATTGGTCTTAAATCATAAAGAGACTCATTCTAGTGACTTTCTTCCCTTACTCTCTGCAATTATTTCAGGCTTATCATTTGCCACTCATTTTGATCTTATTTGAAATTTTAGGATCAACTCTTGGTATCTGATTAATTAAAAACCAGAGGTGCAGCTTATGTAATTTTCAAGAGGAAAGGAACTCTCTGGCATGCTAAAAATTTCCTCCCACTGTTTATATTTATTTTTAAAAATGCAATCCTGGCAGCAAATAATACCACAATCTGTAAGTAATAACCTGTTGGGATGGCTGGAGAGGGAGAGAATTGATGATGGAAATTATAATCAATAGTGTGGGAATCAGTAATGTTACATGAATAATTTAGTTTTATGTTTCATCCTTAGGGGAAAAAAATCCAGAACAAACAAATGTTCTCATCACAACCTGTCACTCATCTCTAACCTCACATTATTGGCTAGTTATTTAGAGCAAGATTTTATCTAGAGGAACAAAAGACTAACTCTGTGACTCTCCAATAAAACACAGCAAAACTTTGAAAGAGCAGATTTCCAGGGACAAACCAACCCTGTGGCTCCCCAGTAAAGTTTATTATCTCTAAGCCACACTGAGCAATATTTCTTAAATAAAATGATAGCTCTGCACAGATCCTCTTGAAAGAGTAGGCAGAGTCAGTGGAATGACATTAAGCCAGAGTGTGCCAAGCTCTATTTATTATGAATTCATTATGCATGAGCAAACCTGAGGGAGCCCCTCTTCAACCACTCCTCCCCATCTCTCCAACCAGCTCAAGGCATTCTACTGAGAACCAAACAAGCCCATAAAAAACAATTAAGAAAGACAACTCCTGATACCATTTATATGTGGAATCTGAAAAAGTTGAACTGGTAAGAACAGAAGGTAGAAGGGTGGTTACCAGGGGCTGGGGAGGGGGATGGGAGAACTGGGGAGATGTTGTTTAAGGGTGCAAACTCAGAACTAGGAGATAGATAAGTCCTGGAGATCTAATGCAGAACACAGTGATTATAGGCAATAATACTGATTGTAAACTCCAAAGTTGCCAAGACACCTACTGCAAAAAAGAAAGGATAATTATGTGACCCAATACCGGTGTTAGCTGGTGCTACTGAGGTAAGCATATTGCAATATATAAATGTATCAAATCAATAGGTTGTATGCCTTATACTTACACAATGTTATATGTCAGTTATATCTCAATTATAAAAGAAAAAGGGCAACTCCTCCTTCTCCTTTCTCTTGACAACACCACACTGTCACCTACCCTGTCCAGGGATTAAAAACCAAGACAAGTAAACAAATGTGGAAGAATGATAGTATCTTCAGGGTTTGAGAAACAAAAATTTTTATATTTTTCTCTGCATCTTTATAAAAGAACCAAAAGAAAATACAATGGGAGAGGGTGTTGAGAACACAAGAAATAGTGATTTAGCTGGATCCAGCCTCAACTGTGTCTGCAGAACTACACAATGACCGCATTCCAAAACAGAATTACAGGTACACAACAACAAACTGAACCTCAAGTCAAAAAAGCAAGCAATGCAGCGCACTATTGCAGAAAAATTGCAGAAGAAAAGCAGTTTCCCTTTTAATGCTAATTGGTGCCAAAAAAGACTGATGATATCTTTACTCCTTCAGGATCTCCATCTTCATCCTCAGATAAGTGTGTTGTTACAGGGGGAAGAAAAATGTAGATAAATTCCTTAGCTATTCTATCTTGCCTGGCCCATCCCTCTCAACCATATGATGACCCTAGTTCCCTCCACAGCAGAAATTCTGGAGCCACTGCTGCTCCAAACTGAATATCATGCTTAAAATTGAAAAGATTCTATGTAGCACTGGGAGTAGAGAAGACTGAGTGAAATGTATCTTATTTTAGACTTGTCAGATCAAGCAGTCACCCAACTGATTCAAATTGAGGGTGTGGGGTAAATGCAGCTATCTCTAGAGTTGCAGATTCTGGCACAAACCCCACTGGGTGCTCCCTTCTCCCTACCTCATATATTAGCTAAGTGAAAATTGGTGAAATGAAAATCACGGGTCTACCATCAGGATAAAGATCGCCAAAAAGCCTGCGGGAGGAGGTCCATGAAAGGGAGGATGGGGGCAGCCTCTTTATTTTGTGTTGGGGATCCTGGTGGTGCAGAGAGCTGTGCATAACAAAATACAAAATGGGTAGCTTATAAACAATAGAAATTTCTTTCCTACAGTTCTGGAGGTTGGATGCTAGAGATCAGGGTGCCAGCACAGCCAAGTGAAAGCCCTCTGCCTGGTTCACCACTGGCGCCTTCTACATGGGAAAGGGTCAAGGGAGCTCCCTGGAGCCTCCTCTATTAGGCTCTAATTCCATTCATGAAGGCTCCACCCTCATGACCTCCTCTGGAAGGACACTCCACCTAATATCATCTCATCAAAAAAAATAACAAAAAAAAGCATTGATTTCAACGTATCAATTTGGGAGAGGGGACATAAACATTTGGACCACAGACCAAGCATCTAAAGAGAGGAAAAGTGCAACCCTTGCCTACTGAGTAAAATGTCAGCCCTGTCTGAGAAATGAAAACATATCGATAAGGTTTCTGGAAATAGACTAGGTATAGGAGGAGGGCTTTCTGCATTTAGATGAGATCAGCTCTCTGTAACAGTAAAATTTATCTATTATCATATTTGTGAAGATGAGATCAAAATGACATTGTTTTTAGCAAGCAATGGCTTTTCCAACTCACCTTCTGTTGACATACCTTGTAATAGCATATTTACTCTGTGATCAAATTAGTAAATAATTCTAAATTTGTTTCACCTGAAAATCAATCTCTGCTATTATATATAAATTCTTATTAAAAGTCAGTATATTTTTATATTCTAACACAATATGGTTGATGTTGACAGTACATGGACAGAAGCTTTTTTTCATGGCAATTGGGTGACAACTTAATCTTAACTAAAATATTAAGAAAAATATTTCTACTAATGGCCTGTAAAAGTAGCAAACATTAAGGCTTATCTAAAATATTACCAGGCAAATAATTTCTATATTTGGAAAAATAAGCAACAATGGTTTTAAAAGAAACTGAAGGCTGAATATGAGTTAATTCTGTTTACCCTACGTCAAGCATTTCATATTTTGTTAATTATTGAAAATAAGTGCTGAGTTTTGATACAAGGGGGGATAGCTAAAAGACATGCACAGTCTGTATTAGGAGCTATGAATCTTAATATAAAAACCTTTCACTCTCTTTTCAAGTGACTTGTTTGTTTTTTATTATTCTTTTTAAATGGACACTTGTTCTGGGGTAAGTAGACCTGTGAAACCTCATTCCTTAACTAATCCGTTGACTAAGGCAGCATGTATTAATCATCATTTCACAGGATGTTAACATATCTTACTTAGCAAAAGGATCTGTGGTCAAACAAGTTTGGGAAAGAGGTTAAATATGTCATAAAAGGTCTTTTTTTTTTAACTGCAGTTTTCACAGAGACTTTTATATGTTAATGTTCACATACTCCTAAGATTTTATTTCATAGCGATTTACTAGAGAGCTAGTTTCAAACACTTTTGTCAATATCGAATACTATTTTTTTAAAAAATTTTAACCTAATATGAAAAAAGTAAACTTAATTTAGCAGGTGGGGTTAAATATCACTTATGCTGGGGCGCCTGGGTGGCTCAGTTAAGCGTCTGCCTTCGGCTCAGGTCATGATCCCATGGTCCTGGGATTGAGCCCCACATCGGCCTGCTCAGCAGAGAGCCTGCTTCTCCCTCTCCTTCTGCCTGCCGCTGTGCCTACTTGGGCTCTCTCTCTCTGTCAAATAAATAAATAAAATCTTTAAAAAAATATATCACTTATGCTTACTAGCCATTCTTATTTCTTCTTTAGTAAACTGTTTATTTTCTATTATTATAGCCTTCTGATTTGATGGATCACTTGTAAAGGGAATGCAACTGAATATTTTAATCCTGTTTAGTAATCTGTTATAGGGTAAATTTGATACTTTCACATTTATTAATTAGTGATAACCATTGGTCTTATTGATATTTACTTGATATTCTCTATTTGTTACTCTTTGTTTAATATTTTTCCTTTCATTTCAGATTTCTGCTCAATTGTTAGAATTTTCTGTTTTTTCTGTTTTTCTGTTTGATTCCTTTAATGGTCTTGATATACTTTCCATCCCATTTTAGTTATTTTAGAAGATGATCTAAAAAACTTTTAAAAAGCTGATTTAAACATACTTTTCTATCAAATAAAGAACCATCTTAATCTAATCTAACCATTTTAATCTAATACCTTTTTCTTTAAGGTATTTTTTTAACATTTGCAATAATAATTTTTACCATAATTGCTCTTATGTTATAATTTGTATATTATTTGTCATATCTCATGCTTCCTTCCTTTCTTAGAATCCTTTCTCATTTCGCTAAAAGAGATCTTTAAGTTATTGTTGTGTCTTTTCTTTTCCAGCATAGGCTAATGAATGATAATCTTTCTTAGCCTTTTTTATTTGAGAATGTTATTATTTTGTCCTCACATTTCAGTGAGAATTCAAATAATAAATTCTAGATTCAATTACTTTTCTTCAGAATCTTAAAACTATTGCTTCTTTTTCCCAAGTTTTCTATATTAGAGATACAAAATATCATTCTTATGCTTTTGAATAGCATCTTTTTTTTTTTAAGATTTTATTATTTATTTATTTGAGAGAGAGAGAATGAGAGAGAGCACATGAGAGGGGTTAGGGTCAGACGGAGAAGCAGACTCCCTGCTGAGCAGGGAGCCTGATGCGGGACTCGATCCAGGGACTCCAGGATCATGACCTGAACCGAAGGCAGTCGCTTAACGAACTGAGCCACCCAGGCGCCCTGAATAGCATCTTTTAATTAAACTTTTAATTTTGAGATTATGAGTTGCATATAGTTGTCAGAAATAACAGAGTTTATGTACCTTTACTCAGTTTCCCCTAAAGATAACATCTTGAAAAACTGTAGTAAAATATTACAACAAAGATATTGACACTGATACAATCCACTAGTCTTCAGATACCCTGTTTTAGTGTGTGTGTGTGTGTGTGTGTGTGTGTGTGTGTAGTTCTGTGCCATTTTATCACATTTGTAGTTATGTGTATAAACCACCACTGTCAAGTACAGGCCAGTCCCAACACCGAAAGGATCCTTCATGTTGCTCTTTTATACCATGACTCACATCCCTCCCACTTCCCCCAACCCATTCTTAATCACTGACAACCACTAATCTGTCTGCCCTTTCTTAATTTTGTCATTCAAAAAGAATTTTATATAAAGAATAGTACAGTGCATAACCTTTTGAAGTTGGCATTTTTCACTCAGCATAATTCTAAGAAACTTATCTAGGTTACCACCTGTATCAGTCGTTCATTCCTTATTATTACTAATATTCTATGGTATAGATATAGCACAGTTTAGGAGGACCCTAAGCTTATCTCATCTCACAAATGCAACTAGATAACTGTCAAATCATCCTAAGTACCCCAGAAATTGGCCTGAAAACTCATAGAACAAATTCCACAACTAAAGGGAGAGAAGATGTCATATCAAAGAAGGTAGGTGGGCGCCTGGGTGGCTCAGTTGGTTAAGCAACTGCCTTCGGCTCAGGTCATGATCCTGGAGTCCCTGGATCGAGTCCCGCATCGGGCTCCCTGCTCGGCAGGGAGTCTGCTTCTCCCTCTGACTCTCCCCCCTCTCATGTGCTTGCTCTCTCGCATTCTGTCTCTCTCAAATAAATAAATAAATAAATCTTTAAAAAAAAAAAAAAAAAAAAAGAAGGTAGGAAGTGCAGAGACACGGTTTGGGGGAAAAAGGGATCCTGGCTGCTGCGGAGGGGAGGGAGCCATGGTCATGGAAAAAGGTAACAGAGAGAGGAGCACAAAGGAGGATGCACAAGGAAACATTTCCTCATAGCCATTGGCTTCAGGAGAGACTACATTTTGTGAGTTCTTGCAACTAGCAGAGCTTAAAGCCAGGAGTTTTAAAGGTCAGCAGGTTTGGCTGGGAATAGAGCCTGGAGAGCACTATGCTGCTCTTGGATAGAAGGCAAACAACCCAGGGGCATACAGTGTGAAACAGCAATCTGAAGAGCCCCTGAGGAACACACAGGGAGATTATTTGCTCTTCTCACAGTCTGTCCCTGAGAGGCAGCCTTCAACCTCTCTGGGAACAAAGGAGCTAGAGACATAACTGGCTTTTCTAACACAGAGAAGCAGGCAGAGACTTAGACAAAATGAGAAAACAGAGGAATTTATCCCAAAGGAAAGAACAAGATAAGGCCACAGCTAGAGATCTAAGTGAAAGAGATATGGTACCATGCCTGATGGAAAATTTAAAGCAATGATCAAAACGATACTCACTGGACATGAGAAAAGAATGGAAGACATCAGTGAGACCCTTACCACAGAGATAAAAGAGCTAAGAAAGAATCAAAAATAAAGAGAACAATAAATGAGATTAGAAACACTCCTGATGCAATGAACAGCAAGCTGGAAGAAGTAGAAGAACTAATTAATGACCTAGAGACAAAGTAATGGAAAATTTCGATGAAGCTGAATAAAAGAGAAAGAAAAATTATGCAAAATGAGAAAAGACTCAGGGAACTCACTGACTTCATCAAATATAATAAGATTCATAATATAGGAGTCCCAGAAGAAGAGAGAGAAAAGGGGGCAGAAAATTTGTTTGAGGAAATAATAGCTGAAAACTTCCCTAATCTGGGGAAGGAAAAAGACATCCATATCCAGGAAGCATAGAGAACTTCCATCAAAATCAACAAAAGCAGACCAACACCAAGACATATAGAAATTAAGTTTTCAAAATATAGTAATAAAGAAAAAAATTCTTTTTTTTTGTTAAAGATTTTATTTATTTGACAGAGAGACAGCAAGAGAGGGAACACAAGCAGGGGGAGTGTGAGAGGGAGAAGCAGGCTCCCCACTGAGCAGGGAGCCCAAAGCGGAGCTCGATCCCTGGACCCTGGGATCATGACCTGAGCCAAAGGCAGACGCTTAATGACTGAACCACTCAGGCGCCCCAAGAAAAAAAATCTTAAAAGCAGCAAGACAAAAGAAGTCAGTAACTTACAAGGGGAAACTCATAAGGCTAGCAGGAGATTTTTCAACAGAAATTCTTCAAGCCAGAAAGCAGTGACATGATATATTTGAGGTGTTGAATGGGAAAAATCTGCAGTCAAGAATACTCTATCCAGCAAGGCTATTATTCAGAATAGAAGGAGAGATAAAGAGCTTCTCAACAAACACTAAAGGAGTTCAAGACCACTAAACCAGCCCTGCAAAAAATATTAAAGGGGACTCTTTGAGTGGAAAGGAGAGACCAAAAGTGACAGTATAAAGGTAGGAAACATAAAAGCAGTGAAAAATGAATATTTATGTAAAAAATCAGTCAAGAAACTCAAAAAAAGTATATTAAACATAGTAACATACACCTAAAATGTAGGGAGGAGAGGAGAAAAGAATGGGTTCAAACTTAAATAGCCATCAACTTAATATAGAGAGCTATATGCAGAAAAGATTATATACAAACCTAATGGTAACTATATATCAAAACCACTAATAAATATGCAAAGAATAAAGAGAGTGATACCCAAATATATCACTAAAGAAAAATCAGCAAAACATGAAAGAGAGAAAAACCAGAAAGGATCAGAGAAAATCTCCAGAAACAACCACAAAGCAAGTAATAAAATGACAATAAATACATATATATCAATAATTACTTGAATGTAGGGGCACCTGGGTGGCTCACTTGGGTAAGTGTCTGCCTTCAGCTCAGGTCATGATCCCAGGGTCCTGGGATCGAGCCCCACGTCGGGCTCCCTGCTCAGCAGGGAGTCTGCCTCTCCCTCTCCCCTTGCCCCTGTTTGTGCTCTCTTTCTCTCTCTCTCTCATATAACTAAATAAAATGTATAAAAAAACAATTACTTGAATGTAAACGGACTATATACTCCAATCAAAAGACATAGGGTGTCAGAATGGATAAAGAAACAAGAACCATCTATATGTCACCTACAAGAGACTTATTTTAGACATAAAGACACCTGCAAGTTGAAAGTGAGGGGAAGGAAAAACCTTTACCATGTAAATGAATGTCAAAAGAAAGCCAGAGTAGCAATACTTATATTGGACAAACTAGACTTTAGAACAGACTGTAACAAGAGATAAGGAAGGACACTATATAATAATAAAAGGGACAGTCCAACAAAAAGATATAAATGCAAATATTTATGCACCCAAATACACAAAAACATGAATAACAAACATAAAGGAACTAATGGTAATAATACAATAGTAGGGGACTTTAACACCCACTTACATCAATGGATAGATCATCTAAACAGAAAATCAACAAGGAAACAATGGCTCTGGGTGACACATGGGACCAGATGTTCTAAACAGATATATTCAGAACATTCCATTCTAAAGCAGCAGAATACACATTCTTTTCAAGTGCACATGGGACATTATCCAGAATAGATCACATATTAGGCCACAAAACAAGCCTCAACAAATTCAAGAAGATCAAAATCATACCATACACCTTTTCTGACCACAACGCTATAAAACTAGAAGTTAACCACAAGAAAAAATCTGGAAAGACCACAAATACATGCAGGTTAAACAACAGGCTGCTAAACAATTCATTACTAAACAATGAATGAGTCAACTAGGAAATCAAAGAAGAAATTAAAAAAACAAACATGAAAATGAAAACACAATGATCCAAAACATTTGGGATGAAGCAAAAGTGGTCCTAAGAGGGAAGTATATATAGGCTGATCTCAAGACGCAAGAAAAATCTCAAACAACCTAAACTCACACCTAAATGAGTTAGAAAAATAACAACAAATTAAGTCTAAAGGCAGCTGAAGGAAATAAATAATAAAGAGTAAAGCAGAGGGGCGCCTTGGTGGCTCATTAGATTAAGAAGCCAACTCTTGATTTGGGTTCAGGTCATGATCTTAGGCTCCTGGGATCAAGCCCCACATCAGGCTCCACACTCAGCAGGCAGTCTGCTTCTCTCACTCTCTCTCTGCCCTCCCCAACTCTCTCTCTCTCATTCTCAAATAAATAAATAAATACTTTTTAAAAAATATTAGAGCAGAGATAAATGATATAGGAGCTGAAAAAAAAAAAAAAACAAAAAACAATAGAACAGATCAATGAGACCAGGAGCTGGTTCTTTGAGAAAATGAATAAAATTGATGAACCTTTAGCCAGACTTAAAAAAGAAAAGAGAAAGGACCCAAATAAATAAAATCACAAATGAGAGAGGACAAATAACAACCAAGACTACAGAAATCAAACAATTATAAGAGAACATTTTGAAAAACTATATGCCAACAAATTGTACAACCCAGAAGAAATGGATAAATTTCTAGAAACATACAAACTACCAAAACTGAAACAGGAATAGAAAATTTGAACATACTGATAACCAGCAAAGAAACTGAATCAGTAATCAAAAAACTCCCAAAAAACAAAAGTTCAGGACCAGATTGCTTCACAGGCAAATTCTACCAAATATTTAAAGAAGAGTTAATACCTATTCTTCTCAAATGAGTCAAAACAAAACAAAACAAAACAAAACAAAACAAAACAAAAAAGGAAGGAAAACTTCCAAATTTATTCTATGAGGCCAGCATTACCCTGATATAAAACCAGATAAAGACACCACAAAAAAAGAAAACTGCAGGCAAATATCTCTGATGAACATAAATGTAAAAATCTTCAACAAAATGCAAGCAAACTGAATTCAACAATACCTTAAAAAAATCATTGACCAAGTTCAAGTGGGATTTATTCCTAGATTGCAAGGGTGGTTCAATATTGGGATTTTGGTCAAGGTAATACATCACATTAATAAGAGAAAGGATAGCCATGTGATCATTTCAATAGATGCAGAGAAAGCATTTGACAATGTACAACATCCATTCATGATAAAAACCCTCAACAAAGTAGGTTTAGAGGGAACAGACCTCAACATAATTAAGGCCATATATTAAAAAAACCCAGCTACTATCATCATAAATGGGGAAAAACTGAGAGCTTTTCCTCTACAGTGAAGAACAAGACAGGGATGTCTACTCTCAACACTTTTCTTCTTAAAGATTTTATTTATTTATTTGACACAGAGAGAGAGCACAAGCAGGGGGAGTGGCAGGCAGAGGGAGAGGGAGAAGCAGGCTCCTCACTGAGCAGGGAGCCCGATGCAGTGCTCGATCCCAGGACCCTGGGATCATGACCTGAGCCGAAGGCAGATGCTTAACTGACTGAGCCACCCAGGTGCCCCTCAACACTTTTTTTAAAGATTTATTTATTTATTTATTTATTTATTTGAGAGAGAGAGAGAGAGCATGAGCAAGCAGGAGGAGTGGTAGAGGGAAAGAATCTCTGGCAGACTCCCCAGTGAGTGTGGAGCCTGACACAGGGCTCGATCTCACTACCCTGAGATCATGACCTCTGCCAAAATTTAAGAGTTGGACGCTTAACTGACTCAGCCACCCAGGCGCCTCTACTCCCACCACTTTTATTCAACATAGTACTGGAAGTCCTAGCCACAGAAATCAGACAAGAAAAAGAAATAAATGGCATCCAAATTGGCAAAGAAGAAGTAAAATTTTCACTATTTGCAGATGACATAATACTCTATGTAGAAAACCTGAATGACTCCACCAAAAACTGCTAGAATTAGTAAATTCAGTAAAGTTGCAGATACCAAATCAACATACAGAAATCTGTTATTTTTCTACACACCAGAAATGAAGCAGCAGAAATATAAATTAAGGAATCAATTCCATTTACAATTGTACCAAAAACAATAAGATACCTAGGAATAAACCTAACCAAAGAGGTGAAAGAAAAAAACTATAAAACACTGAAGAAAGAAACTGAAGACAAAACAAAGAAATGGAAAGACATTCTATGCTCATGGATTGAAAGAACAAATATTGTTAAAATATCTATACTACCCAAAGTAATCTACACATTTAATGCAATCCCTATCAATATACCAACAGCATTTTTTACAAAACTAGCACAAACAATCAATCCTAAAATTTGTATGGAACCACGAAAGACTCTGAATAGCCAAAACAATCTTGAAAAAGCAAAGCAAAGCTGGAAACATCATAATTCCAGACTTCAAGTTATATTAAAAAGCTGTAGTGATCAAGACAGTATGGTACTGGCATAAAAACAGACACATAGATCAATGGAACAGAATAGAAAACCCAGAAACAAATCCAAAATTATATGGTCAGTTAATCTTCAACAAAGCAGGAAAGAATATCCAATGGGAAAAAGACAGTCTCTTCAACAAATGGTGTTGGGAAAACTGGACAGGAACATGCAAAAGAATAAAACTAGACTCTTATCTTTCACCAGACACACAAAAAAACTCAAAACTTAAAGACCTAAATGTGAGACCTGAAACCATAAAAGTCCTTGAAGAAAGCACAGGCAGTAATTTCTCTGACATCGGCTGTAGCAACTCTTTTCTAGATAGGACTCCTAAGGCAAGGGAACAAAAACAAAAAATAAACTATTGGGACTACATCAAAATAAAAACCTTCTGCACAGTGAAGGCAGCAATCAACAAAGCTAAAAGGCAACCTACAGAATGGTATATTTGCAAATGACATATCTGATAAGGGGTTAGTATCCAAAATAAAAAGAACTTATAAAACTCAACACCCAAAACCCAAATAATCCAATTAAAAATGGGTAGAAGACATGAATAGACGTTTTTTCCAAAGAAGACATACAAATGGCCAACAGACACATGAAAAGATGTTTATCATCACTTATCATCAGACAAATGCAAATCAAAACTACACACCGAGATTACCACCTCACACCTGTCAGAATGGCTAACATCAACAACACAAGAAACAACAGAAGTTGGTGAGTATGTGGAGAAAGGGGAACCCTCCTGCACTGTGGGTGGGAATATAAACTGGTGCAGCCACTCTAGAAAGCAGTATGGAGGTTCCTCAGAAAGTTAAAAATAGAACTACCCTACAATCCAGCAATTGTACTACTAGGTATTTACCCAAGGAATATAAAAATACTAATTCAAGGGGATACATGCCCCAGTGTTCAGCATTATCTACAATAGCCAAATTATGGAAATAGCCCAAGTATCCATTGATCAATGAATGGATAAAGAAGTGATGGTATGTGTATATATATATATATATATACCCACACACAATGAAATATTACTTAGTCATAAAAAGAAGGAAATCTTACCATTTGCAAAGACATGGATGGAGCTAGAGAGTATTATGCTGAGCGAAATAAGTCAGTCAGAGAAAGACAATTATCATATGATTTCACTCATATGTGGAATTTAAGAATCAAAACAAAAGAGAAAAGGAAAAAAAGAGAGAGAGGCAAACCCAGAAACAGACTCTTAACTATAGAGAACAACAAACCGATAGTTACCAGAGGTGAAGTGGGTGGGGGGATGGGTGAAATAGGTGATGGGGCTGAAGGAGGGCACTTGTGATGAGCACCAGGTGATGTATGGAAGTGTTGAGTCACTATATTGTACACCTGAAGTTAATATTACATTGTATGTTAACTAACTGGAATTTAAATAAAAACATAAAAAGAAAAGACAGGGCCTTTCACAATGCAAATTTTAAAATCTGACTAGGTACAACTTTATGTTTTTTTTCTTTCTTACCATGTTTTTGATATCAGGTCTAAGATCTTTTTGCCTAGCCCTAGATCATGAAGTTTTTCTGTATGTTTTTTTTTTTTTCTAAAAATCTTATAGTGTTACCATTTTACATTTAAGTCCACGATTCATTTTGAATTTTTAGATACAATGTAAGATTTAGGTTAATTAACTAATTTAGCCTATGAATGTTCAATTGCATCAGCATCATTTATTGAAAAGACTCTTCTTTCTCTGTTGACTTGCTTTTGCATTTTTGTCAAAAATCATTTGGGCACTTTTGTGTACATCTATTCTCAATTTTGTATTCTGTTTCTGTTTCATTGATCTTTGTATCTACCCCTTTGCTGATACTACACCGTTTTGACTAATGTGGCTATATTGTAAACCACAGTATTGAGTACAGTGATTCCTGTCACTTCATTCTTCCATTTCAAGACTGTTTTAATATATTCTAGAGCTTGTGCCCTTCTATACAGATTTTAGAAAAAGCTTCTCTATTTCCACAAAATCGAGTAACATATTTTTATTTCTAACCTGTATTCTATGTGTTGGTGAGGGGATGGGTGTAGGTTTCTTCATTTCCATGTAACTGCTTTAACTAAAGCTAATAAATTGAGTTTTTCTTTGGATTAGAATATTTTCAGATATTGTTTATTTCTTCTTCTTTCTTACAATTCACCCTTTTTGGAAGCCTTGTCTAATGTAACGAAATTTAAGCTAATATTGTGGATGTAGCAGTTAACTTCTGTGTATCATCTTTGTCATTATGAATGTTATAGCCAGTTTAACTCCCATGTTCATCTTTTTATAGTTTCTTTTACTCACTTAATCTCATCTGTTCCCTCTTCGTATATCTTCTTGAGATTACTTTAAGATGATTAAGTGAATGAAGAGGAAATAATAACAGTGGTAACTAATAATAGTAATAATATAAATCACAAACTTTTAAGAGTTGTGCAAGCACCAAGCCTATTGCTTTACATGTATTAGATACTTACTCAATAATCTGATGAGGTAAATATCATTCTCATAGATTATTCACGATTTTTATTATGTCTCAATAACAGATTAAATCCAACTCCCACTGGCTTACTGCACAGATTTTTATCTCTTGCTTATAGTATATAGTCAGCATGAGTCAGTGGGGTAAAAAGCCCTGCTATCCATGACTCAGGGGCCCTGACTGTGGGAGACTTTGCTATCTTGTGCTACACGACCTTAAACAGAGGAACTCCTTCGTTGCCAAAGCAACTTATGTTCATAACCAATTAGTGAGGACTAGCTTATGGTCCTGCTCTATTTTAGAGGTAGAAAAAATCATCTAACACCAAAATGAAAGAACAATTGGCATAGATAAACACTAGAGGTCTCTATACACTCCATTTTACAATTCAGAAATGAGTTTTAGCAAGACTAGGTAATTTCCCAAAGTCTACATATTCAGTATGTAATCTACATAGCCAGTACATTTACAGTTTTAGTAAACTGAGCTACTGGGATTTGAACATGAGCCTGTCTGCACTTAAATGTGACTACTTAATAGGATTAGGGACAATTATATCAATAACGGAATCAATTAAAGGCCACAGATTTAGTTTTTAACAAGTGCTTTCATGCAAAAATTTAAGGATATTCTTAATGTAATGTGGCTAAACTAAAGTGATGACTCCTTTTGGAAAGGACAGCTTCCTTCTAAAAAATATATACATATATTTAAAGATTTTAGTTATTGGGGCACCTGGGTGGCTCAGTCATTAAGTGTCTGCCTTCGGCTCTGGTCATGGTTCCTGGGTCCTGGGATGGAGCTTCTCCTTCTCCTTCTGCTGCTCCCCCTGCTTGTGCTCTCTCTCTCTCTCTCTCTATTTATTTATTTGAGAGAGAGAGAGACAGTACAAGCAGGGTGAGGGGTAGAGGAAGAAGCAGACTCCCCACTGAGCAGGGAGCCGGATTTGGGGCTCAGTCCCGGGACTCTAGGATCATGACCTGAGCTGAAGGCAGACACTTAATGGTCCAAGCCACCCAGGCACCTCTAAAATATAGTTTTATGGCAGATAACTTATGGTTATAGCTTGCAGATTCATGCATTCAATTTGTCTATTCAACAAATACCTAGTGAAATACAAATATGTCTCAAATTTCTAGGATCTGGGAGCATAGCAGTGAACAAACATAAAGTCCTTCCATCATTGAATATATATACTGGTGGAGGGGACAGACAATAGACAGGATAAATAAGTAGAATACAGAATGTTAGAGAAAGCTAAAGATAAAAAAAAAGAAATCAGAAAAGATGGATGAGAAATTTAGGGGTTAATTTGTCCAGAGGTAGTTTGCATTTCTCAGGTAGCTGCATGCCAAACTGCTGAGTAAAGCAACTAGCATTTCATGTTTTACTCCTGGGTCTACAGGCAGGAATGTGGTCCTCTTGAGCCAATGTCATGGCAGAGTCATGCATAGAAACCTTCCCCTAGTAAAGAAAATTCCTAAAGATGCTTGTGTTCATCAAAATTATATTCATATCACCATAGGATTATTTATTAAAGTCCTAGTCTCTGACAGTAACAGATTAGGAAAAAAAGAGTGTGTCAATTAGTTTGATGTTCTACTACAAAATTTTACTGTTGAGTAGTAAACTGTTGATATTAGTGTCACTTAGGATTATACAACAAAATGAGAAAGAGAGACAATGATTTATGTTTATCATATCAAGCTCACATATTAATAACAGTTGAGCACATAGTTATACATAGGGGTTAATGCCACAGATTGAATTTCTTTCCTAAAAGGTGATGATTCAGCAATGATTGCATTTTGATGAAAATGAACTTTATAAAAAATTGAATAGTTTCCAGAAGTCCTGAGAGTCTTCCTTTTCTGTTTTGTGCTTTTCTTTGGAATGAATAATAATGTTATTTTTCTTTCTAGAATGGATATTAACTTTTCCCTTTTCTAGATTTTATTGTGGTATGAACTTCCATATATACAATTTTAAACTATAACATTTTTCTTGAATATTTACATGATTCTGTAGGAATAGGTGAAATTCAGGAAAATGCTTGTTCATGATAAGAGATATTATTTCCTGAGGGGTTCCTCTCAAGAACGAAGACTATGAATAACATTGCAGGAGATTAGAGTCCATTAACGACTATTAAAGTCTACTGACTCCTCATTATGAAATGAGGAAATCAATCTACTTACACTTCCTCCTACACCCATTCTTCTAAACTATTGATTTTGTTATATTTTTATTTTTAATAAGGTTTATAATTTCCACATTCTGCTTTGTAACCATAGTTCCCAGAGTTGTTTAGTTACAGTTTTACATGTAAATCAATTTAACGCTCATCCCCAATCCATTTACTACAGATTCCCTTCCTGAGTTCCTTGTTCTATATTTGCTCTGAGTTGACTGGATTTCACCTTCAAATATACTTTTCTTTTCAAGTAGAGCTCATGGGTCCTATGTTCCTGAGTTATATGTGCTTGAAAATGAATATCTATTTCCTTAATACTTCTGGGAAAAAAATGAATAGGAATAAAATTCTCTTTTTGCACTTTATTTTACTTAAAACTTTGCTGACATTGGAAGTTCAGTGGAACACTCTAAGATACTTGATTTTTTTCTTCTTGTAAAAATTATATTTTTTCTGACTCCAGTAAGTATGTGTTCGGGAATTAGTAATTCTTTACCACTTTTTCCTCTTTTAATATGAAAATTCAACACTGTATTTCAGAAAGTTTAGTTTTCTAATTATATATCTGAAGATACTTTTTCTCTTCCACTAAAAAATTTATTCTCTAGAACACCAATTATGTATGTATGTATGGACCATTCTTTTCCATAAGTATAATTTTTCTAATTCTTTCTCTTTCGTTTTTTCTTTTCTTTTTTAAATCTCAAGAGCCCAGAATTGAAATAAGCATAATCCTTAAAAGGTCCTCACCTTGATCATTACTTGACCTATTTTTATTATTTATTAATTGACTTGGACATTTTTCCAAAGACACAAAAATGGCCAATTAAACAGGAAAAGATGCTCAACATCACTAATCATCTGGATACTATGCATCAAAACCACAATGAGATATCAACTAACTGCTATTATTAAAAAGACGAGGTAAGTGTTAACAAAGCTGTGAATGAAAATGAATCCTCGTACACTGTTGGTGGGAATGTAAATTTGTATAGCCATTATGGAAAACAGTTTGGAGGTCCCACAAAAAATTAAAAATAGAACCACCACATGATCTAGTAATTCCACTTCTGGGTATTTATCTGAAGGAAATGAAATCAGTATCTTGAAGAGGTTTCTATAATCTCACATTCACTAAAGCATTATTGACTATAGCCAATATATGAAAACAACCAAAATGTCCACTGACAGATGAATGGATAAAGAAAATGTGATATATGTGTGTGTGCGTGTTTGTGTGTATGCACACATATATGGATATATGTGGTATATGTATAATGGAATATTATTCTGCCATAAAAAAGAAGGAAATTCTGCCATTTGTGACAACATGGATGAATTCGGAGAACATTACGCTAACTGAAATAAGCCAGACACAGAAAGTCAAATACAACACATAGAATCTAAAAAGTCAAACTCCCAGAAACAGGGAGTAGGATGGTGGTTGCTGGGGGCTAGTGGTAGGGGGAAATGCAGAGATGTTGGTCGGAAGGTATAAACTTTCAGTTATAAGATGAATAAATTCTGGAGATCTAATGTGTAGCAACATGACCACAGTTAACAATATTGTATTATACACTTGAAATTTGATGAGTAGATCCTAAGTGTTCTCATCACACACACAAAATAGGTTAACTATGTGAAATGAGTAATGTGTTCACTGAATTGATTAAGGTAATCATTTCACAACGTATATACACATTAATCATCACATTCTGCACCTTAAATATATTATAATTCTTAGCAATCATAATTCAGTAAAGAGGGAAAAACTTAAAAATAAAGTTTGGAAAAAAAAGTTTGTCTATGTTGTAGAATCCTATGTTCTAAAAATTAAAAATGGGGCCAGATCTTCTTTCATTATCATATTTAGGGACTTACCACATATACTCATCACTAAGACCTTTGCAGATCTAAATTAGCTTATATAAAATAATACCTCTCATTTCACATGGAAGCAAAGCAATATATTTAACCCACCTTAGGTAAGATGGGTTTGTTGTAAGGATAGAGTGGGGAGTATATATGTATAGGGATTTATCTCAAACAGGCTTCCTGTTGTCTTAGGATTCCTTTCAGGATGGAACAGCAGCCTTAGCTGTGTATCTGCTGCTCATTCAACATGTGAACTCTTGCAGTGAGCTCTTTTTTAAAATTTTGTTTTCTCTATGGTGTTCTTATCTCTTTCTGTGCCAATTCTGGCTTTTGCCATCAACTTCAACTTTTACCTGCTGTTTCTCTTATTTCCTATAGGCTTCTTTGTGTGTCCTATAAAGTTGTTTAATCATCTTTCAACATGAAGTACATTTCTCGTGCAGTTTTGTATGGAGTTTGTATCATACGGTCTAGTTTGTGCAGACTGTATAGATGGTTGTCATCATTAGGGAGACCTACCTGTGGGTGCGATCAGATAACATAAAACTGACAGCTCACATGGTGGGATCCTTAATGCCTGCTTTCTCCATAGGGACCAGGCATGAGGCAGCTTTAGAATCTCACGGATCCCTCAACAAAGGTTATTTTATACACCACAGAAGCTGTCCTTTGAAATATTTGAGACTCAAGCCCTTATAGTTTTGCTTCTTTTTTTGACAATTATTTAAGACCTTTATTAACAGGTGCGTGCCGTTTGTTGACTTTTTTTGAAAAAATTAGTTTTGCCTTTTTAATGCCTTTTTTCGGCATCCTATTTCTGCAAAGACCAACAGAGGGCAGCAAACCCTCTTGAGAGAGGGAACGAGCAGCAGAGTGCTGCGTCTCTTAGTTTATGGGCCTTCCCCTATTGTCTGACATTTTCCTTCTCCCCTTATTTTTAAAAATAAAGCTTGAGTCTTTAAAATGATCAACTTTCTGCCTTTCTATACATACTTACTTTCAAATATGTAATATTAAAAATGAAATGCCTGTTTTCTACAGAGGAGAGGTGAGAATTGACAAATTTGGATTTTGAAATTTGATCAGGATAGAAAAAGTATAAGATAATTTAGATAATTTTCTGTTAAATGATCTTTATTTTAGAAGGGGACTTTGGAATCATAGCTTCAACTACTCCAAATCAAAATGCTTGGATAAAATATGATATAGATTCATGATTTAGATTTCCAGAGGAATATTTTAAATAAATTTAAGGTAGAAAAGACATTTTGGTTAATTTAAAAAAAAAGGAAACTATTAATATTTCATTTTCCTTTTAGCATAATTTGGTTTCTGCCACAGGTTTTATTATTTTATGAAAAGGAAAAGAAGAGAGTGAGAGAGCAAGAATGAGAAAGAGAGAGAAGAAAAAAAAAACTAATTTCTATTAAATACTTAAAAATCACAGATTTACTAATATTATTTCACAACAAGCCTTTGGCATTTAAAAGGCATCCAAAGAGATATTTCATATTAATGGAATATAAAATCCAACTAGGAAGTACAAAAGTCATGAATGTTTACACACATTACAAGTTTGAAAAATCTGAAATAGAAATTGATGAAAATACTAGATTATGAAAACAAAATGATCACATTGTGAAACTTTAAATATTCTCTGCTCATTGAATAGACCAAGTAGAGAAGACTTAAATAAGGATACTGTGGATTTGAATCCTTCAATTAAGAAGCTTGAGCATTCCTGAAAACAACCAAGAGAGACTGCATATTATTTTTTTAAAAAGATAAACTGGGGCCTGGGGGGCTCAGTCATTAAGCGTCTGCCTTCAGCTCAGGTCATGATCCCAGGGTCCTGGGATCAAGTCCCACACTGGGCTCCCTGCTCAGTGGGAAGCCTGCTTCTACCTCTTCCACTCCCCCTGCTTGTGTTCCTTCTCTCGCTTTGTCTCTGTCAAATAAATAAAATCTTCAAAAAAAAAAAAAGATAATCACAGAAATTGGCCCTGTGTTAAGCCATAAAGACGACCTCATTAAGGTTTCAAGGAAAAAAATTATACAATCACTATTCTCTGTCTTAAAATTAATTTATAATCAATAACAAATAAATAAAAAGTCTATGCATTGTATTTTAAATGCATTTTTTAAAATATAGTTTATTATAGGGTTCTTCAAATTCACAACTCTGAGCTATTGAATTACAGACAATAGTGATAGGACCACCAGTTAAAAACTGTGGAATGTGATCAAACTGGTACTGAGAAGAAATTGTAGAGCTTTAAATAAAATTTTTGAAAGGAAAAAAGGGTGAAAGTAAATAAGAATCCTACTCAATGAATAAAAGCACAAAAATAAATCCTAAGAAAGTAAAATGTCTAAATTAGTATGGAAAAAGCAGAAATAAATGAAATAGAAAATAAACAATTACCAAAATGCAAAGAGCAAACTTACCTAATTTTCTTAGATTTTACTTATTTATTTGAGAGAGAGAGAGAGAGAGAGCATGAGTGGGGGGGGAAGGGCAGAGGGAGAGGAAGAAGCAGACTCCCCACTCAGCAGAGAGGCTGAAGCGGGGCTCAATCCCAGGAGCCTGGGATCATGACCTGAGCCAAAGGCAGACACCTAACCAACTGAGCCACCCACGTGCCCCACAAACTTACCTAATTAAAGCAAGAACCAGTTCTAAAAAAAAAAAAATCTTCTCCAAAATAATTGAGGTGGGGGAAGAAATGAAAGAAATGCAATGTTTAGAAAGGGAAAGAATCATATTAAATATATGATTATTTGAAAAAAAATTAGACACTCTTCTCAAAAATGTCCAAGTGAATAAGAAACATTATGTAGGAGTTAATGTAAAATTATTTGTTCCTTTGGTCATTGCTCATAGAGCATTAAGCACAACTAATAACATTGTATCTTCGTGTATATATTTTATTAGAAGATTTTTTCCCATTGTTCTCTAACAGTATTGAAATGAAGAGTCTGGAATATGTGAAAATGGCTGAAAAAATATATTTCCTTCATTTCCGAATGCCATTATGGCTGAGACCTACTAAATAAAAATGGGTAGAATCTAGGCATAAAACCCACTTGGTATTACTTGATTCCCACAAAGAACATAACCTTTGCTTTTAGTCCCAATCTTAGGAAGTATTTCTTTCAATGCATTATAATATTGTGTAGTTTTAAAAAATTAACAGACTTTATTTTTTGATAAATCCTCTGTTTATAGAGAAATTGAACAGAAAGTAAAGAGATTGTCCATAGGCCCTCTCTCCACCACGCCCCAGTAGTTTTCCCCATTATTAACAGCTTGCATTGGTGTAGCATATTTGTGACAACTGATGGGCCAATATATTAATACCTTATTATGTCCACAGTTTACATTAGGATTCACTTTTTGTGTTGTTGATTCTGTAAGTTTTTCCAAATGTATCCACCATTACTGTATAATACAGAGTAGTTTTACTGCCCTAAAAAGTCCTTATTTTCAATGCATTAATGCTCCCCCTCTCTCCCCGAATCTGTGGCAACCACTGATTGTTTTTATTGTCTCCACAGTTGTGCCTTTTCCAGAATGTCATATAGTTGAAATCATATAATATGTAGCCTTTCAGACTGGCCTCTTTCACTTAGCAGTGTGCATTTAGGGTTCCTCCATGGTTTTTCATAGCTCATATCTATCTATTGCTAAATAATACCCTGTTGTGTAGATGTACCACAGAGCTTGTTTACCCATTTACCTACTGAAGGACGTCTTGGTTGCTTTCAAATTTTGGCAATCATGAATAAAGTTGCTGTAAAATATCAGTGTGGCTTTTGCATAGATGTAAGTTTTTAACCAATCTGGGTAAATAACAGGAAGCACAACTGCTGGATTATCTGGTATATTTAGTTCCGTAAGAAACTATCCAACTGTCTTCCAAAGTGACTGTCCCATTTTGTTTTCCCAGCAACAATGAGTGCAAGTTCCTGTTGTTCTGCATCCTTGTCACCATTTGGTATTGTCAAGGCTTCAGATATTAGCCATTCCAGTGGATGTGTAGTAGTATTTCATTGCTGTTTTAATATGCAATTTCCTAAAGACACATGATACAGAGGATCTTTTAATATATTTATTTGCCATCTGTATATTTTCTTTGCTGAGGTTTCTGTTCAAGTCTCTTGTGCATTTTTTAAATTGAGTTGTTCATTTTCCTACTGTTGATTTTTAAGAATTGTTTGTACAGTTTGGATACTAGTCCTTTATTATATATGTGTTCTGCAAATATTTTCTTCCAGTCTATGGCTTGCCTTTTCATTCTCTTAACTGTTTTTTGCAAAGTAGAACTGCATATTTAAAGCAAAATTTTGTTGGAGCGCCTGAGTGGCTCAGTTGGTTAAGCGACTGTCTTCAGCTCAGGTCATTATCCTGGAGTCCCTGGATCGAGTCCCGCATTGGGCTCCCTGCTCAGTGGGGAGTCTGCTTCTCCCTCTGACCCTCCCCCTCTCATGTGCTCTCTCTCTCTCACTCTCTCTCTCTCTCTCAGGTAAATAAATAAAATCTTTAAAAAAAATAAAGCAAAATTTTGTTAAGATTTAACTTTTTAGAGGAGTTTTAGGCTGATAGCAACACTTTAGGAAGGCATAGAAATTGCCCATATACCCCTTGGAACTGTGTATTTTTTTTTTTAAAGATTTATTTATTTATTTATTTGAGAGAGAGAGAGAGAGACAACAAGAGAGGGAACACAAGCAGGGGGAGTGGGTGAGGGAGAAGCAGGCTTCCAGCGGAGCCCGACGTGGGGCTCGATCCCAAGACCCTGGGATCACAACCTGAGCCGAAGGCAGACGCTCAATGACTGAGCCACCCAGGGGCCCCAGAACTGTGTATTTTTAATTAATATAATTTATAGGCAAATAGGGTCTAGACCCAAGGTCAGATCTCACAGGGATGTGATGAGGTCGACCAAGTCACTAGGGCGTTAGTCTACAGAAGTAGAGACCCTATACTAATGGCTATGAATGTCTGTTTTTCTCTTATTCCCATTTTCCCTTGTCAGCAAAAGAAACTAATTAGGGTGTTACTCTAAAACTGGCTTCAAGCCCAAGTTTGTTAGAGATTTTTGCTTGCAATTTTACTGTTTCCTTTTTCTTTTTGGATCAACTCTGAGTGAACTTTCTATGTTCATTAACTCTAGGTGTGACTGGAAGCAGAAAAAAAATCTATAGAAAAAAAACCCATTAATTTGCTTACTATTCTGCCATCAGCAGAAAATGTCATGTCATGAGGCAAACTTGAAAACTCACATTAAGTTAAGGGAGGACGCTTACTGAGGTGTATCAATGTAATTGCACCTGCACCTTATCAAAGAAACCAAAGATTAAACCATCTAACTCTTAAGTATTAAAAACATGCAAAATAGAGCCAGCAACATAAGCTAGTCCCTTCCAGCCGAATGCATTTGATTTGCAAAGAGTATAAAATGTTTTCACACTCTGAAATCATTTTCAGATATTATATTCAACAATTTCCTGAAATGGTTAGCAGTTCCTTTAAAGAGATAATCACCAGCCCTTGAGCTGTATGGCATAAAAAATATGTATATACAAGGACTATTTCAAAAGGCAGAATACAAATAGATCTGGTGTGTCCCACACATCATCAAACAATTGCTTTTCCTTAATACATATTCTTTTACTGGGGCAAGGCACACAACTATAGTCCATTCTATTATATATTTTAGATGACTCACTCCAATCTTAACTCAAAGCTTCTGAAATAAATAATACATTTAAGGGCAATTATAGAAGTAAATATATATTTGTACCATTTAATTTCAGTTACAAGAGGTTGAGCTTTCTGTTTAGAAATGGCATGAAATGGAATCCTCGTTTTGATACACGCAGTAACTAAACTCTGTTTTTTAATATGAAGGTAGAAAATCTCCTGAAGTTTACAGGGAAAATATACCTACATGAGTAGAAAATACTCATAACATGTGGTTTTGTCACTAAATGTTTTCTTTTTGTGTTTCTACATCTACTTCTACCCTTTATAATTACATAATTTTCCCATACCTCATATGGGAAATATGTAGGGATCTACATGAATATATACTTTTGTCTCTCATGTGGATGCTGCCCCAATCAAGGTTCCAGGCATCAATCATGGTGGTTAAGAAATTGCCATTTGGACTAGAAATGGTTCAGCCCTTGTATGAGTTTGCTAGGGCTCCTATAAATAAGCACCACAGACTGGGTGGCTTAAATAACATAAACCTATTTTTTCACAGTTCTGCAGGCCAGAAGTTTGAGATCAACACGTTGGGAAGGTTGGTTCCTTCTGAGGGTCATGAAGGAAGGTCTCTTCCAGGTCTCTCTTGTAGATGGCCTTGTAGATGGCCATCTTTTCTCTGTGTCTTCATATCATCATCTTCCTTCTGTCTATATCTTTGTCTAAATACTCCTGGGCACCTGGGTGGCTCAGTTGGTTAAGCAACTGCCTTTGGCTCAGGTCATGATCCCAGGGTCCTGGGATCGAGTCCCACATTGGGCTCCCTGCTCTGCGGGAAGCCTGCTTCTCCCTCTCCCTCTGCCCACCACTCCCCCTGCTTGTGCTCTCTCTCTTTCTCTCTCTCTAATTAATAAATAAAATATCTAAAAACAATAAATACTCTTCTTATAAGGATGCCTGTCATATTGGATTAGAAGTCATCCTAGTGATCTCATTTTAACTTAATTACCTCTGCAAAGACCTTCTCTCCAAACACTGTCACATTCTGAGGTACTGGGGTGGGGTGGTTTCTGATTTCATCATAGGAATTTTCTGCTAGGCAACTGTTATGGGGTAATCTCTGAATAGTGCCTGAAACTCTTGACATTACCATGAAATTATTTTTCTGTCTTGGTGGAGCAAAGTACTAATAGATTCTAACTCTTGCTCTTAAGCATGCTTGGTATGGTCTACTATCTTTCTAAAAACACAACTGCATATAATACCCATCACCATGTATGGTGATTAACATAACATAATAATAAAAAAAAACACAATTGCATATAGGCAGAGAGTGAATGAAATCTGCAAATGGCTTGTTTAAATCCCCCTTGCTTAGCAATCAACTTGATTCTGGTTTCGGTTTGTACGTCTTCAGAAATGGCATGAAATGGAATCCTTCTTTTGATATACTCAGTATCTAAACTCTGTTTTTAAATATGAAGGTAGCAAAATCTCCTGAGATGCTGAGAGATGCTTTCTACTTTTTATTCCAAATGACACAAGAGAAAATACCAATGGGATTTCACCATGGGCCCCTTCTTATTTTCTCAGGAAAAAGAATATGAATAAACTTTGTCACATGGTCACACAAATACAGCTAAAAGAAACTGCAACTAGATGCCTTTATCAATCATCAGAGTCATGATATAGATCTTGGCAACTTCCAGTACTGGCCAATTAGCTTTACTACTATTAGTAATAGCAAAATAATAACTACTGCATTTTAACATCTTTGATATTTTAAAGTCCTTGCCATTATCATTATTTTTGATTCCCAAATGTATGTATGTAATGTATTTCACTTTACTTTCCCGGATTTATTGAGGTTTAATTGACAATAAAATTATAAGATATTCAAAGTGCACAATGTGATGATTTGATATATGTAAACATTATGTCAGGATTCCCCTCATTGAGTTAATGAACACATTCCTTGCATTTTTGTTTTGTTTTGTTTTTTATTTTGGTGAGAACATTTACGGTCTACTCTCTTACCAAATTTCAATTATACAATACAGTGTTATTAACTATTGTCACTATGTTTTACATTAGATCCTTGGATTTTATTCATCTTATAGTTGAAAGTTTGTACCCTTTTATTCACCTCTCTCCATTCTCTCCACCTCTCTCCATTCCCACAGGGGCTGTGGCTCCTGGCTATCACTTTTCTACTCTTTGTTTCTGAGAGTTTGACTTTTTTTTTTTTCTTTTTGAAATTCCACAAGTAAGTGATACCACTTATATTACATTAAAATCTAAGAAGTAAATAGTAATGGCTTAATTTCACAAGTGTAGAAACCGAGCCACCAAACACTTAACTGGTTTACCTTAGGTAACACAGAGTTGAGACCTGATTGAGGTGCGTCTAACTCCGAAGCCTGTGCCCTGCCTAGTACAACAAATTGTCTTCCAGAGTCCTATTTACTTGGGGGTCAAAAGATATCGATTTGAATGGCAATTATGTAATTATGTTCAATCCATAAATCACTGTACAAGTACAAAATATTGTGAGCCACAATGTCATATAAAATTGCTAAATGGTTTTCTCAGTTTGTCATCTGTCTTTTGGCTTTGCTTATGATGTTTATTGCTATGTGAATATTTTTTATTTTTGAATTATGTAGCCATATTAATCTATATTTTGTCTCAGTGCTTCTGGTATGGTGGTATTGTGATGTGTGCTGATTTTCATGTCAAGAAAGGGGCTTTTCTGAATAGGTATGATTTAATATTTAAAATTTAAAATCAAATTGAAAACAACATAAATATGGGATTTAAAAAAGTGAGTAATTCCCAAAGAATGTGAAAATCCAAAGAGAATTACTCACTTTCTTAGATTAGAATATGTGGCAGAAACACTGTGTGAGGGAAATGTCCTTGCAATGCTTCAGGGAGGAAAAGGAAGTGAAAATACTATCAACTACATCCTGGAGGCATTGGGAAGTTAACTAACTGCAGAATATGTAAAAACCATAAATCACTCTACAAATGCAAAGTGTTATAACTCACAATGTCAGATGAAAGCAGTATCTTGAGATAGATTCTGCTAGTGAGTGATTCTACATGGTGTTGATTATGCATTTCCTCCAAAGGGATAGAAAATAAAGATGGAGGTTATCTGTACTCTTTCTATGGCATGCTTTTTGCATCAATCAAATCTACCAAACAATTGAGTGGAGTGACAGTGATGTGCAAAACAGCAAAGGAGTATTTGTTACACCTCTTTTACCTGAATTCGTTTATCTGATCTGTTGTATGACCACTTAGTTATGCCACAACTGTTGGGCCCAGCCTGCTCACACTCTTTATTTTCCAGGTCTGGCCTTGAATGAGTTTTGATCATCTTCAAAAATCCCATCCACTTTTAGAAGATGAGAATGCCCCAATTTCAGGAATGCAAAAAAAAAAACAAACCCTTTTTTACACAAATTGTAAAACTGTGTGGGCTGGGGATTGGAAAATAAACAGTATCATAATACTTGAAATACACAAGTGACTTTCCTAAGACTACAGAAGACTATTCTAAATTGAACATTTAGATACAAAACTTACTCTTTTATTTATTAAACACTTACTGAGTTTTCAGTGAATGCCAACAAGTCAGCCACGCATAGAGAACATGAAAACTTAATAATTTAGAGTTGCAGCCTTGGTGCAGTTTATTCTGGTTTGTCTGTGAAAAATTCTTGTATGTGTGTTAAAAAAATCTTTTGCCATGTTATGGTCAGTATTCTGGGCAGTAAACATACACAAACAGATATGATACTTCTTAGCCTTGTCACTTACCTTCCCAAGCTTTAATTTGATATCTGTAAAGTAAGGTTATTCACAGATTGGTTTTGAGAGATACAGTTAAATTCCTTAGCCCAGTGCTAGGCATATAGTAAGCATCTAACAAATAACAATATGAGAGCCATTCATTTTTCTTTTGGGATTTTTTGTCATAATATTTTTTCTCTGTTCATATTTTTGTGTTCATTTTCTTTAGCTTTTGGGAGCAGCAATTTTGATTCTTATGTCTCACTTTCATATATTTATGTGTATATACCTACATATATATATATATATATATATATATATATATATATATATATATATATCACCTTAATCATTTCACACAGATCTAAAGATTCATTTGTTCATTCAGTACATGTTTAGTGAGCAACCACTTAGTGTAAGAAAACTTTACATATGTTACATTATTTAATTCTCTCAAGAAACCTAAGAAGTAGATAGTAATGGTTTCATTTCACAAGTGATGAAACTGAGCTATAGATAAGTTAATTGGTTTACCCTATTTCACACAGAGTTGAGACTTGAATTAGGCATCTCTAACTCCAAAACTGTGCTACCTAGTACAACAAATTGACTTCTAGAGTCCTCTGTTTAGCTAGGGGTCACGTCAAAAGATATGGGTTTGAATGGCAATTATACAATTGTTCTTTTGTATCTCCCCCTAGAACTGTAGTTCCAAGAAGGTAAGAACTTTCTATGTGCACTGTATGGCCCCTCGCAACTCCTCAATCAATACTTCTTGAATGAATATCTGATATATAAGAGGAAGCTATATTTGACCCACAATTTTTACGAAGTTGATATCAAAACCTGTAGCATAAGTAATTAAGAGAGGTAGTGTTCAGAGAAGACAATATGCAGCAGGTAGTGGGACCTGTTGGTTGACAAGGATTGAACAGAGAATAGAATGGGGACGACTTTCCATAATGCTTGTGCAAAGGCAAGCAGCTAGCAAGGTAGACCAGGTGGCTTAAATAATTCCTGTATTTGACTAAGGAAAATAAGATGGTAATCTGAAAGCCAGATTCATAGGGCCTTGAATATGAAGCAAAGTGGGTTGACATTATCCTGTTGAAGATGGAGGGTGAAACGAAATAGGGAGTAGAGGAATTTACTGGTCTTTCAGAGCCTTTGGAGCAAAGCTTCTTTCTTTGACCTACTGTGTTTTAGTATTGTGTGTCCACATAATTTAGAAATCCCAGCTATATATTCCATTAATACAGATGCTTAGTACCACCTAGAAATATACAGATATGAAATGATGCAAATGCTTTCAGAGAAACCAGGAAAGGTAGTAGTTTCTATACCCCTTGTGGAGTTATCTTTCTGTCCAAGGGGAAGGATTCCTTGTAGTTAACTTATGATGCAGATTTTCTGAGGAAGTACTGACTGGGAGAGCAAACCGCTTGCATTTTGTTGGGCAATGCATTGCCAACAGGGCCTGTGCTGGGCTGCAGGACTATTTTCACATTCACAGAGGTAACCATTCTCCTTTGCTTGCAGGAGTGTTGTGGCACTGTTTCTGCAGAAGCATAACAATGATCCTTGGCTACTACCTGCTCTGAACGGAAAACCAGGATGGAGAAGTGTTATCTTTGTGAAAATGCAGTAGGTTACATTGATTGTGCTGAACACCAATTCATTTTGATCTATTGCAATGTATGTTTCTTAGGGCGTATGTAGTACCTCTTGGCTACAACATTCTGGGCAACTTAGTGGTTATAAAATGTGCTGTTATATTTACTTAAGTTATTTGCATGTCTCTTCTATCTTAACAAAAATAAATTCCTCCCTCAACTGTCTGTCTTTGTCAAGCTAGATGCCCCTCCTGCCCTTCACAGTCAAGTTTATGGAAATGAAGCATTTGTTCATTTGATAACACACCCTTTAAGCACATAGCGGTCATCAGTCATGTGGAATTTCAGTGGCATTATTCTCCAGGGATGGTTAGGGATCTCTCTCTGTCTCTCTATCTCTCCTCTGTATCCAATATGCAATTTTCATATTTATCTTTAGTTGACCTCCTTATAGCACTTCCTGGTTTTCCTCTTTTAATTCTTTTCCCTCAGCTTCTTTGCTATCACATTCTCCAGGTCTCCCCACATGTCTGGCTACTCTTTTCCAGACTTTGTAGGTGCTTGTTTTCTGCTCACCCCTTAAATGTTGGTATGCCTTAGGGCTCCCCGTGTCTGATTCTCTCACTCCCCATAGTCTTCCAGATTAATCCCATTTCTCTCTGTATGCTACTAATTTTCAAATCCCGATTTAGACTCTTGATTTATCTCTGAAAGTCCCAAAGACAAAGGAACACAGTATTTCCAAATTTTAGCTCATTTTTCCCCTTCAATCTAGCCAATATTCTTGTTTCCTAACTAATGGCTAATATTTTCCTTGGTGTACTACACAGATCCTGAGAATCCTTTTAACCCTTTCAATCTCTTTGTCCATATACCCATCCCCTCTAAATCCCACCATGAGCTCAGCTACATGGCATACTTTTCTAAGATATTTTTTACATTACACCTTGAATTATCTTCCGGAATCCTATTATTATCACCCAGCTTTAAAATTTTTAATGACTTCCTTTTGCTTTAGGATAAGTCCCAACTGCTTAAAATTCCTTCAATGCCCATCTTCAAACTTTTGATCTCCTATTCTATATTCTGGCCATAATGAACTTTTAACTTCTCTGAATGTTACTTTGCTTCAAATACCTTCACCTCCCACCACAACCTGTCAAGGTTGGGTTAGGAGCCTATGGCAGACATTGTAATGTCCTCTTTCCTGAAATCTTGCTATCAACCTCCAACACCAGGCAGTTTTGGGGACTGTATCTAGCTCTAGGGGTTGACCCTGATAGATGTAAGCAATTGTTGACCCCTTAGAGAGTGCTCCATAGGTCAGTCATTAAATAAATATATTTGGTGGTGACCAGAATTTTTTAAAAGTTAAATAGAATAGAAAATTAGAGTATATTACACATAGTTGTAAGCAGTGTTTCTTGAAAACTTTGTTCAAATCCATTTATAAGGAATGTTAATCTCATCCTTTTGGCCAGCAATATTTTCTCTGCTTCCTTTAGACACTGTTCCTTTTGAATGTGTACCCCATAACTGCTGTAGCTTCCTTGTTATCATTCAGAACATGAACCCAAAATACAAAGGAGAACAGACTGGGAGAATCACAGAGAAAGGGAGATAGAATTGTAAGATCAAGACAGTCATGATGCTCGCCATTCCTCTGAACTTCCAGTTATATAATACAGCACATGTCCTTATTTGTCAGCCAAAATGACTTAGATTTTTTGCTTGCAGACAGAACATCTAGTTGATACAGAGCTCATAATATTCTTCTATCACCATATATTACTTCCCTTAAGGTCTTTATTATACTGTGATAACTGCTCTTTTTTTGTCTGTGATGTCCACTAGCTACAATACAGTGCTTGGCACAGAATAGGCATTCAATTAATACCTATCACACAAAAGAATGAGGATCCAGTGTGGGGAAAAAAGGATAATAACTAAACACACTTTATAAGGTACCTAATATTGATTAAAGTTACGGCCTGAAAGTTGGGTACACAAAGCAGTCCTAAGAGGGAAGTTTATAGCTATAAATGTGTACATTAAAAAAGAAGAAAGATCTCAAATTAACAAACTAACTTTACATCTCCAGAAACTGGAAAAATAAGAACAAACTAAAGTCAAAGCTAACAGAAGGGAAGGAATAACAAAGATTACAGCAGAAATCAATCAAATAGAGAATAGGAAAAAAATAGAAAAAAATCAATGAAACTAAGAGTCGGTTTGTTGAAAAGATCAACAAAATTGAAAAACCCTTAGCTAACATACCTAGTAAAAAAAGAGAGAAGACTCAACTAAAATCAAAAATAAAAGAGAGGACATTACAACAAATGTCACAGAAATAAAAAATAAATATACAAGAATTCTATCAACAATTGTACACAAACAAAATGGACAATTTAGAAGGAATAGATACATTCCTAAAAACACATAGCCTACCAAGACTGACTCATATATAGAAAGCCCAGACACATCAATAACAAATGAGGAGACTGAATCAGTAATCAAAAACGTCCCAACAAAGAAAGTCCAGGACCAGATTAGTTTCACTGGAAAAGTCTAGAAAAATTAGTACCAATCCTGCTGAAATTCTTCAAAAACAAACAGACAGACAGAAAAACAAAAAACAAAAGCAACCGGAGAGAAGGGAACACTTCCAAGCTCATTCTATGAGACCAGGCAAAGTTAAAGACAACATAAGAAAACTACAGACCTATATCCATGATGAATATTGATGCAAAGTCCTCAACAAAATAACAAGCTGATTTCAACAGCACATTAAAAAGATTATATACCATGACCAAATAGGATTCATTCCTGGAATCCAAGAATGATTCAGACATCAATTAATGTAAACACCACATTAACGCAATGAAGTATAAAAACTATACATGATCATCTAAATGGATACAAAAAAAAATATTTAGCTAAATTTACACACTTTCATCATAAAAACTTTCAACAGACTAGGAACAGGAGGAAACTAATTCAAAACAATGAAGGTTATATATGAAAAGCCCATAGCTAATATCATATACAACAGTGAAAGACCAAATGCTTTTCCTCAAAGGTTTGGTAGAAGGAAAGGATGCTCACTCTTGCCACTTCTATTCGACATAACACTGGAAATCTTAGCCAGAGAAATTAGGCAAGAAAAAGTAATATAAAGCATCCAAATTGGAAAGGAAGACATAAAATCATTTCTGTTTGCAGATGACATGATATATATAGAAAATCCTAAAGATTCTTATAAAACATCTGTTAGAAATAATTAACAAACTCAGGAAAATAGTAGGATACAAAATAAACATTCAAAAATCAGTTGTGTTTCTATACACTAACAATGAACAATAAAAAAGAAATTAAGAAAACAATACCATTTACAATACCACCAAAATTAGTGAAATACCAGGAATAAATATAACCAAAGAGGTGGAGGACTTGTACACTGAAAAGTGTAAAACACTGCCTAATGACATTAAAGAAGACATAAACAAAATAGAAAAGCATCCCATGTTCATGGATTGGAAAGCCTTACTGTTAAGATGTCCATACTACACAAAGTGATCTATAGATTCAATGCAATCTGTTAAAATCCAAAAGGCATTTTTTGCAGATAAAAAATTTCATCCTAAAATTCATATGGAATCTCAAAGAACCTCAAATAGCCAAAACAATTTTTTTAAAGATGTATTTATTTATTTTAGACAGAGAGAGAGAGAGCACATGTGCACATGAGTGGGGGGAAGAGCAGTGTGAAAGGAAGAGAGAGAATCTCAAGCAGACTTCCATTCCATTGAGAGGATACTCTGAAATACTATTTACAAGACACCAAGCAGAATTGGTTTAACAATGGTATCTGGACAAAATATGCCAGTAATTAAAGTACATGGTAACAGTTACAATGTGTAATTTATACATTGTAGGGAAAGTTACAAAGCTATCTGCCAGTATTTATTAAATATTGTGTCCAAATTTAATGAATGGTTAATTTATTTTAAGTAACATCTTTATGATCATAAATGTACTATAAGCTCATTGTTGAAAACTCAAGAAATGTAGCAAGTTTTAGAGAAGAAAATGTAAATGATTCCCCTTCCTGGAAAATGGGAGCTAGATTACAGTATTGAGTGAAATTAGGGACTCTCCTCAAAGGAACAAGATGCCTTATTGTCAAGCAGGCAGGAAAGGCTATAGCCCTTAAAACAGAGAAGGAAGGCCCCACTCTTCCTCCTGGAGTAAAATTTGTTGTTTGATGAAGACTTTAATGTAGACAGATGCTAGTAGATTCCTCTTGGGGATGGAAACTACCCTCTGTCCTGTGAGGCCTGCCTTAATCTATGTAGGGCTTCTTGGATTTGCTCTTCTCAGGCCCCCAAAGTAGCTCCTTACACTAATAGTTGTTTATATATAGAGAGAGAGACAGACAGAGACAGAGACAGAGAGAGACACACACAGGTACACACAGACAGAGAGAGAGAGAGAAAGAGATTTTATAGAACTGACTCACATGATTATGGAGGCTGGCGAGTCCAAAATCTGCAGGACGAACCATGAGGCTGGAGACGCAGGGAAGAGTTAATATTGCAGTTCAAATCTGAAGACAGTCTGCTGCAGAATTCCCTCTTGCTTATGGGAAATCAGTCTGTTCTAGTTAGCCTTTCAAATGGTTTGATGAGACCTACCTATATTATGGAGGGTAAGCCCTTTTACTCAAAATCTACCAATTTAAATATTAATCTCATCTAAAAAATAAAAACAACAACCCTCAAAGAAACATCCAGAAAAATATTCGACCAAGTATATGAGCAATGTGGCTCAGCCAAATTGCCCCATAATTATTAACCATCCCAGCATTTGAGGAGAAGTCATGCAGAAAAAGCAGTTGCAGTCTGGAGACGCACGAGGTCATCTGGGGGCTCCAGGTGGTCAGAGATCTGGAGGGACACTGGCTGGAGAAAAGGACAAGTGAGCGCTGAGATGAATCTGTGGAACTGAAAAGCAATCCTTGGGAACTCACTGAACTTCCCAGGTGAGGGGTATTCACTAGAAAACAAACTTCTGAACAGAGGGATGAGAACGTAACTAGATTGTGTTTCTCAGTTATCCAGGTAACCAGGCTGCATATAATTATTAATTTCATTTAATGATTTACTTGAATAATCTCAAGCTTACATAAAAAACTGCAAGAACAGTAAGCAGAGCTTACTTCCCCGCCAGAGCCATTTAGAGTAGATTGCAAAATGGTGCTCCAAAATGCCTCCAAACTAATGTCGTTTCCTATAAACAATGACACTCTCCTGCATTAGTATGCTTTAGCCATCAAAATCAAGAAATTAACTTGGATAATTACTACTATCTAGTCCTCAGATACCATTCAAGCTTTGCCATTTTCTGCCATAATGTTCTTTACAACAAAAGTATTCACATCCAGAATATTGTGCTGTATTTGTCAGTTTCCTTCAATTTGTAACACTTCCTCAACTTCTTGATTTTCTTGACCTTGACACTGAAAGAATACAGGCTCGGCAGTTTATTAAGTGCCCCTCAATTGGGGTTTGCCTGATGTTTCATCACGACGAGGTCCAAGTTACAGTTTGCAGGTAGGTCAGAGAAAGGATTCTGTGTTCTCCTCATTGCTTTCTATAAGGTGGCACACCCTGATTTGTCTCATTATAGCAGAACACTTGGGTAAGGGGATTTCTGCCCAACTTCTCCACTGTAAAATTACTATTTTCCCCCTCAGAATTAAATAATTACTATATTTTCTTTGAGCAGTGGTTTTTTCCAGTATATACTGGACTGCCAACATTTTTTTCATGAAATTAATATTCTTAAAATTTTTAAGACTGTGTAATATTCTATTACATTAATATACCATTATATGCGTGTTTATGTATTCCTATCAATATTGCTTTTAACTTAACAAGGTACTATCAACTATTAATGACAGGGTGTTCAACATATTTTTAATATTGACTTTTACCTGTAATTCTCATTTTAAAGCAAGCATGTTTTTAATTCTATTTTTTTCTGTTTAAAGTGACATAGTTGCATAAAGACACTAAAATGTAATTAATAGATCATAAAACTAGGCTTCCAAAGATTGTTAAAAGAAGCTTTATAAGTTATCAGATATATGAAACATTATAGATGATCAAAATGCTTTGATCAATTTTGACATTAAAATATGTGCTCCAAAATATTAGGGAGATTCATTTAGAAAACATTAGGGTATTCTTAATTCAAAGAAAAAAATAAACCTGTACCAACCTGTACCTTATGAGGAAGGTATACCACAAACCCTTTAATTACATCTTAACAATTATGCAAATGTTGCAATATGTAGGAGCTTTGTAGACTAAGGTTATATGATGGGGGAATCTCTCATGTAGATTGACCATCCCCAGAATCAGAAAGCAATTCTACACACCCGTCTCTAGATGTTACTGCACTAGCTTACGACACAGCTGGGAGCTTTGCATCTCCTCTCTGAGACTACCGTTAAGTTACTAGCTGTTGCTGCAGAGACCACATACTAAATGAAATGGTTCTATGTCAGGGGTTAAATATCAAAATTTTTAGAAACAAAGCAAGTTGCAGGATTTTCTTTGTGTAGATCACTGTGCACTTAGAAGTTTTTTGTCTGAAATAACAAAGGGGTGTGTGAAAATTGGGTATTTCATAAAAGAATATGAAGATTTATGTATGAAAAATAACATCCAGTTTATGGAAATAGGGAAATAATACAAAGGAGACAAATGAAAAGATCATTATTTTGAACCTTGGGAATGTTAATTAGGATTTGGAACATTAAGGGTTCCTTTTGTGCATAATACTTTCATATTTTTTTCTTGCGTTTTTTTCATAAATGTAATATACACACTTAAAACCAGGGCACTTACACATGTGAAATAGCATGATATGCAATGAATTTCAGTAGGTAGAAGAAAGAGATGTCAATGAAAGAATATATTTAGGGGGATATCCTTAGTTTGTATTTTCTGGAAATCAAAGCATGTTAGAAGTCTTAAATGTTTACAAAGAAATATTTTAGGTCTATATTTAAAGTGCTAGAAAATTTTCATCTAACATGATTTCAGATACTGTACTTATCCATAACACACAAGCACTTCATCTACGCTTCCTGTGACTACCCACTGAAGAGCAATCTCTCCATGGAAATCTGGCAGCTAACTAGACCATGAAGGTGTTTTCAAAGTATGTGACCATTCAAACTTCCCAAACCAGATATTTTTTTCCCTAGTAAATGAAATAAAATTTCATGTGCAGTCTTTTAAACTTTCTGCTTAGAAAAAGATCTTGCTCCAAAATGTGAAAAAACCTAATTGTTTCAATTGTTGGTAGTTGCCTTAAGGAGAGCACCACTGTTTATTTAGTTATTTTTTTACTTTTTTTGGCTTTTTTAAAAGATTTTATTTGTCCATTTGTCAAAGAGAGAGAGAGAGAGAAAGAGCACAAGCAGGGGGAGCGGCATGCAGAGGGAGAAGCAGGCTCCCCACTGAGCAGGGAGCCCGATGCGGGACTTGATCCCAGGACCCCGGGATCATGACCTGAGCCAAAGGCAGACGCTTAACCAACCTAGCCACCCAGGTGTCCCAAGAGAGCACCACTGTTTAAAGTCAAATTAATTTAGATTTGGATATATATCCTGCATCAAACCATAATCCCCAACTCGTAGGATAGATATTCAATTTATATAATTTTATTATCTTGCAGAACATTTGTTAAATTTACAGTTTTTTTCTCTGTGTAATTATAAGTTGCATTTTAAAAGGCCATCATTAATTTCAGCTGATCATAAATATTTGGGGTTAATTCAAAGTTAAATGAGCCACTGGAGTATAAATAACATATAGATCTTATTCTTCTCCTTGTATTTATTTAATACAGTTTTGAATAAATAATCTTCCTTTGGGGCACCTGGGTGGCTCAGTCGGTTAAGCGTCTGCCTTTGGCTCAGGTCATGATCCCAGGGTCCTGGGATTAAGTTCAGCATCGGGCTCCCTTAGCGGGGAGCCGGCTTTTCCCTCTCCCTCTGCCTACCACTCCCCCTGCTTGTGCTCTCTCTCTGTCAAAGAAATAAATAAAATATTAAAAAAAAAATCTTCTTTTAACATACCCCTATTTGACAAAGTGGCCAAAAAGCAAAGTTAACAGGAAATATATACAGTACAATTACTATTCAATTTCATTTGCTTGAGGTAAAAATATTTGGAAATTCAGTAATGGATTTTTTAATTATTATTGCTCTTAAATTGCCTCAAGAATATGAAATAATAATAGTGTTGGAGAAATTCCTGCTTCAATATTAATGATATAGGTGGATCCTATTGCACATTTTACTCTTAGAATGGTAATAGGTCTCGGGAGACCATCTAATACAACCAAAGCACATGTATGCAAGGCTGGGCTTTTACAAGTTGCCTGGGGCAAATGTCATCATTAATTCATTTAAAATCCACCTTGTGCAGAGCACTGTGGTATGCATTCTTTAAGCAGGTCAAACTCATGAGTTTGTGTAATGTTGCTTAAAACAACACCCATCGTAAATAATCATTTTTACATTTATAAATATTGCTTACCTTTTTGGGGCATTGGACTAAAATTCTAAAATAGTGCCAATACTTGTTCATCTGTTACTAAAAAAAAAATATCTTGTTGTTGCTTCTTGTGTGACTCCTACCTGGGTTATAAGCTCCTCAAGGAATAAGACAGTATATTCTGCTTCATTATTCTTTTTTTTCAACCTCCAAGTCCATAATAGAACATTTGAGATTCATTAGGATTCAACAAATGAGTGAATGAATTGAATCTTCAAGGAAACTTAATAAATATATAAATATATCCCAACGTGGAACATCCTTATACTAAAACATTATCTGTTGCTGTCCTAAAATTTAACTGGGTATGCTATACTTCTACTTAAATTTGGCAACCCTACGTGTAATTAGCCCTAGACTACATGTGACTACAGTCCTGACTAACAGTCTTAAAAGCAACATACTAAAGGATCAATCTGTGTCCAAGCAAGTTAACTGTATCTCAGAAAAGAGTTCAAGATGCCTATAGGGATACAAAAATCCCCAATACCCAACAAGGTAAAATATACAAAGTCTGACATGTAATTGAAAATTGCTATGAAGGCAAAGGAGAGGGGAATATGACTATGGGGAGAACAATTAGTAAGTTGTAACCAGTGCATAAGGGCAAAGATGTAAGAATTAAGAGACAAGGACATCAAAATTATTTAAAATACATTATGTATGAAAGAACTAGAGGAAAGTTTCAGTATGTTAAGTAGAGGTCAAAGGTTTAAAAAAAGACTCAAATCAAACTGCTAGAGATGAACATCACAATATCTGAGATGAAAGATACACAAGGTTGGGTGCACAGCAGACTAGACATCTCAGAAGAAAAGATTAGTGAACTTGGAGATGTATAGCAGAAACCACCCAAAATGAAACACAGAGATAAAAGCAAACAAATGAACAGAGCATCATTGAACTGTGCAGCTTTAAGCAATGTGTAAGTGGAGTCCTTGAAGGGAAGCAATGGGAAAAAAATGAGCATTAAGAAAGAAGAATTGAATCTAGATAGAGATTTTAATAGATCATACAGAAGAATTTCTAATAAAAATACTGACTGGTTCAGGAGACAGTATATTCTATCTCCTGGATATGTTAGAAGAAAACACTTAAAAACAGACTCGAGCTCCATGGATGGTTAGACTTAGTGACTTTTAACTACTGTAACATGATTTCTCATTCTCTCCAGTTTCTAGACATTTTACCCATGGCTTTGGCTATCATTCCTATGTTCCCAAATGCCTTTCTTCAGGCCTATGAGTATATCTCACTATGATGGTCTCCAAGTAGACCTTCCAGCAGCACTTCAGACTCAACATGCTGCCAACTAAATTTGTCATTTCCTCCAATAAACCTCTCGACCTATCATATTTCATATCTCAGTGACTAGCATTGCTCTGTTGCCAATTTTTGAAGCTTGTTATTTTAAGACAATCCTGCTCCCAGCTTCCCTACCACCATCCAGCTAGTCACAAAATCTTACAAGTCATATCTTTGAAGGAGCTCTAGAAGCCAGCCTCTTTTCTCCTTACCAGTTGCCACCATGTTAACTTGGGTTGCCATTCTCCCTTTCTTCCACTATGGCCATAGTATCACACATCTTACCTGTGTTTGGCATAGTCATGCCTCTCCTTAGCTGGGCCTTTGAATGAGCTATTCTCCTTGCTTGAAATGCCTATTTTCTACCTTCCTAATTCTCTTTTCTATTTTTCTATTCTCACCCCAAATGTTCCTTCCTGGGACACCTCCTTTTACTCACAGCTGAACAAAATCCCTACTCTACAGAGTTATAGCATGCAACCTATATCACAGCTCTTTTCTCAGTATGATTTTCTTTCTAGCTCTATTTACAATTAATTGACAAAATTGTTCACATTTAAGGTGTACAACATGATGTTCTGATAGGATTGCCCTGAATCTGTAGATCACTTTAGGTAGTATGGACGTCTTAGCAATATTAATTTTTCCAATCTATGAACACATGATATTTTTCTGATTATTTGCACATTTTTCACTTTTTTCTTCAATATTTAATAGTTTTCAGCATACAGATACAGATCTTTCACCTCCTTGGTTAAACTTATTCCTAAGTATTTTGTTCTTTTTTTTTATATATAGATTTTATTTATTTATTTGACAGAGAGAGACATAGCAATAGAGGGAACACAAGCAAGGGGAGTGGGGGGGAGAGAAGCAGGCCTCCTGTGGAGCAGGGAGCCCGATGCGGGGCTCGATCCCAGGACCCTGGGATCACGACCTGAGCCGAAGGCAGACTCTGAACGACTGAGCCACCCAGGCGCCCCCCTAAGTATTCTGTTCTTTTTGATGCTCTTGTAAATGGGATTGTTTTCTTAACTTCTTCTTCTTCTTCTTCTTTTTTTTTTTTTTTTTGTTTGTTTTTGAATAGTCATTGTTAGGGTACAGAAATGCAACTGATTTTTATGTTGACTTTATATCCTGCAACTTTATTGAAATTCTTTATTAATTCTAACAGATGAGGGCTGAAAAATTCTATTCCACCATTTGCTGACATCACTCTTCTGTGCCTATTCCATTTAATTTTGATTTTTATATCTGTATCCTACTTTAGACAGTAACTTTCTCCTGAGAAGGGACAATGTTTCTGCACTGAGTACAAGTCCATAAGTAATAGTGATTGTGAAGTGAAGATTATAGAACCCAAAGATTACAATTTCTGTTCTTGTAAATTTTGCTTTTGTAGTCCTCTGTTTAATTTATTGAGCTATGAACATACAATTGGTGCCATTGGGTAATTATTTTCAGAGGCAGATAGTGATTTCATACTGAGCTGGATAATGCTAATAGTTCATATATAATTAGGAAGTTGACATTTTACAAATCAAATTTTCAGAAAGATCGAATTCTATTTAAATGGGAAAGGTGATATTTTGCTTTCAATTTATCAGAATAATGTTAGATATAGAATCTTCTGCACAGTTTAGTCAGTGTATTTTCCTTTATCTCATGAGAAAGCAGTTGAGTTCACATTTTAGTTTTTTAATTCAGGAATTTTCTATGACTATAAATAGGGTTCTAACATACTGTAGCAAGTGGATGTGCAAATACGCTCAATTAAAATTGAGCATAATTAATGAAATCAAAGCACTGTTAAATTCATCTGACAATGCTTACGTGGGGCTTTAAAAAAAATCTTAAACTGGCATTACCAACTAAGTAGCCCCCTTTATAGATTTCAAGGTACAAGGACAAAAATTAAGTAACACATGATTCTCCTTAATTAGTAGAGTATACAATAACAAATTAGAACAAAGTTTCTTTAATGCTGTTTGTTTGCTTGCTTGTTTTTTATTCCATCATTTATATTCAAAATGCAAGGCCTCTAGTCCAATTCAGGGGAACATTCTCTGACAATAAATGGCCACCACTGCCTTTGTCTACCCTAGATCTAGTGATAAAATATACTAAAGTGGGAAGTGAAGAAAACTCAGAGCTATTTCTATTCCTTTGAAAATATTTTGCTTCTTGCACTATATTTTCCAGAATTGACTGCAATAACTTGAACTTATCTGGGGAAAATACTGTCTTGAAGTAAACTGTAGAGTATGAATTAAGCTCCCCCCAAGCACTTCCAAGATGTTGATTCTCATTCTCCTTTAAGTATAACTCTTGGTTGTCTTCAAGTTAATATTTAAATTTTACCTCTCAATGTTTAATTAATGCTCCATCTTTAATATTTTAAAGTGACATTGAGATAAAGTTAAAAGCTCCAGGGGTTTTTTGTAATCAACTGCCTTTATTTCCAGGAAAAACACTTATTTTATCTAATAAAATGCAAGTCTCTGTAGCAACAAAATATTGTGAGAAGTCTATTAATTTCCCAAGGAAAATTTTTCCTGTTCTGTGTAGAGTTTTTATTCATAACCATGGAATTTTTATAAAGCACTTTTTAGTATCTTATCTATTGCTGTCATCAGATGGTTTCTACTCTTGAGTGTGTTGCGGTGGTAAAATGTGCTAAACAACTCCTGACATTGCACCAGTCTGGCAGACCCAATGTGGACACTGCATAATAGATCTTTGTATTTCTTGGATCTTTTTGTTAATATTTATTTGTTGTATTTGCATTTCTATGCTTAGTTAAGTCAGATTAGTTTTTGGTATTACTTTTGTCAGGTTTTGGATATGTTACATTCATAAAATAAATTAATTTTTAATTTTTTCCATGGCCTGGAATATTATAAACAGTATTGGAATTATCTGTTCTTTAAGAGATAGGAAAAAAAAACTCATTCGTGAATCCATTTGATCCTCATGTCCTTTTTAATGACGGAGCTCTAAAAAAACCTTCTTAATTTTGTCAATGGTAAGTGACTTATCACCTTCTCCTATTTTCTTGATTTGATTTCGGTAACTTGTATTTTGCTAAGAAATCATATTTTTTCCTAAATTTTCAGATTCGCTACCATCCAGTTCACTGAAGTATTTGTCCATAATTAGCCTACTTTTTTTTCTGTATTTATTCTTCTGATTCCTATTTAATTTCTGATCTTCTCATTAATGCTCCCATCTTTGTGCCTTGGAAATGTCTGCATGGAGTTAATCCACTCTAGCAATCTTTTCAAACTATCACATTTCAGATTTAGTTTTTCAAATAGCTTTTGTTTTATATTTCAGTTTACATCAGCTATATCTTTATTAATTTCATATTCTTAGTTTCCCTTTGTTTTTTAAATTGTTCTTCTAATTTCTTAAGATACAAATTTAAATTCCTTACTTTTACCTTTATTCTCTACTGATTAAGATATTTAGGCTATACAACTTATTTTAAATAGTGTTTCCCCGGTATCATAGGTTATGGCATTAAGCATTTTTCTTTTTATTTTTTCTTAACCTTTGTCAGTTGTCAGCTATTAGGATTAACTGATATGTTTTGAATTTGTATTAAACATTCAGAGTAGATACTAGACTTGTCATTCACTATTAACCTTTAAAATATACTGTTTCACTTCATTCATACAGTTTTTCTTCATATCATTTATAAATTTTTCCTGTTTTCCAATAGAAATAAGTATAGACTTCAGTAAATATTATTGCTGCATTTTGCCCTTTTGTTCACCTCCTTTTATCCTAAGTTATAGTCACAGACCCATATTTGTTTGCCTTTGAATCTACTGCATTTGTATGTCATAGTAAAAATTGCTAACACATACAGTACTTACTCTTGCATGGGTTTTCTTCTAACTTAGACCCTCTCATACTCACATTAATTACATAATAACACTCTTGGGTGGGTGCTATTATTGCTCCAATCCCAGGTGAATAAACTGAGGAGCTGAACTGTTAAATGAATTGCTCGAGTTGCACCCATTTGTCAATGTTGGAGCTGAGACACAAATCTATGTAGACTGGCTCTAGGAATAAGCCTCTATGAAATTCAAATATTTTAAAAATTGTCAGAAAGCACATACTAATTTATGGAAATGGAGGGAAGAAATGTCTTCTTTTTGGTTCTTGTTTTGAAATTTCACATTTTTTATAGAGTAGTGACATTAATGACTTCCTTTCCCAGCATCTCAGCTACGGTGTATTGTGAACGGCCCACTTCTACTTTCTTTGCACTTGATTTTCTGAATATATACTGATAATCTGCTGCTTATATTGCCATAACCAACCAAAGGGCTGTTATCACATTATCTAATAATCGGGAGGCTTAGCACTGAGGGTTAGCATCTTCCACCTAAGATGAGTAGGACAGAAATTAGTCCAGTCCTTAGTAAGTGGGTTGTCCCTGGTTTTTACTCTTCTCTTCCTGGCACTTCACCCTTCTCAGCTTTAATCACAGGCCCACTTGCATGCTGCTACAGTGAATGAGGTCCAGATCTGAACTCCTTGGCATCCAGGCTTTCATAACTTTAAGTACCTTGTAGTCATTCACTTTCAAAGGGTGTTGTTTATATCAGAGAAACATGATTCTATATCATTTTGCTTTAAATGGCATGATTCTTAAATGTAGAATCCAGTCTTAAATACAATTTTATTTTTTTCATTTCTTCTCAATTATTTAGTAAGCTACTCTTCATCCTGGAGATTTCTCTTCAAGTGCAGAATTTACCTTGGTCGAGAATTCCTTTTTACAAAAAGTGATGCTTTTATCCACTTAGTAGGTCAAAGAGTTAGAGTTTAAGCTTAAAAGGACAAAAATATATTCTAACTATTATATAGCTAAATGACTACTGAAAGTTATTTTAGAAGAAGACATTAGAGTTCCATTTGTACAAAATTCTGTTGTACATTTTTTCCTCATTTTCCCATGCACCTACCGTTCAACATTCTCTGACCTGCTCTGTGAATCAAAAGATTGGGATTTACGGACCACATTAATGCAGCTTCCTTGCCCCATGGTTCCTGTAGGATTTGGCCATAGAGACAAACTGGCAGAGGTTGGAGTACACTGGGAAAGAGGGATCAGGGTATTTACCAAATCCCATGGCTCCTGTCAGATGGCCCACTTGGGTCTTGCTGAAGTCAAGTAAGTATCCCTCTTATTTGCCCATTCAGTCCTAGGTAATAGCTTCTCATGTTGCTAGCCTTGGGACGCTTCATGTTATTGGTTTCTCTTAACCCCCTTTACACTTTTATGATAGAGTGACTGCATTAAATTGTTGTTAATCACTAATTTTGTTTTGACATACACTTTCTGCTGGAACCCTCACTGATAAAATATTGAGTATTAAGAATGACCTTAACTGCGTAGGGTGGGAATCACAAAGAGGAATTTGGCAATTGAGTTGCACAAACAATTGATGAGCATTAGCATGTGTATAACTTACTTGCCACGAAAAAGGAGACGATGTTAATACGTCATTTGATAATGTCAGTAATTACTCAAATTGCTCAAATTGCTCAAACTGTTGATGACATGGGGTGGAGCATGGGTGGAGGCAACCAATGGAAAGATAATGTGGCTGTGGGGCTTATTTTGTATGGTAATGATATCACAGTGCAGTGTGGTGTGGTGCATTTCATGGCTCTAGAAAAAACACAAAGAGAAAAGAAAAAAATTGAGATTATAAAATTTCCCTGCACACAGAAGGAAACAGGAAGCAAAAGACGAAATTCTTCTATGGTGGCTTGTTGTTTATATGCAGCTGCAGGAAATTATGTTTGAGCCCCAGGCTCAGGGCCTGACCAAAACCGTTATAGAGCTTCAGTACCAATTGACATACAAGGTCACCAGGCCTCTATGCTGAGGGTATTAGGGGCCTTGGTGGGTCGATAGTGGGAACCTAATTCATGATATGGGGAAAGTAGGAAGAGACAAGTACAACTGAAAACTCCGAACTCCCAAAGTTCTCAAATCCTCCTTGCTATAGAGAAAGCCATGTACCACTCTCTTTCAACAGTTACATTTGGACAATAATTTCATGAAAGGACAGCACTTAATTCCAGGCTAAATCCTCCCCCCTTCACACTACATTACCTCCATGGATACCACAATCGTCCTGATCTAGAGGATCTGGTAAGGAAGGAGATAGCTTATACACTGAAATAGATGCAGGATCTTGCCAATTCAGAGTCTTGGACATATTAATGAACATAGATTCTAAAGATATTATATTAAGTAAAATTCGATCTAATATTAAAACAAGTTTATTGACATGGGTGTATTCCCCTAGGATGCAAGATTTAATATTTTATTTCTGAGCACCTGGCAGTATCTCCAACAGTTTGCATGGATCATTCAATGAAGATATATCTCAGAAAGATTGTAATTTCCTTTCTCCTTCATTTATTTTTTATTTTTTTTTTTTAAGATTTGATTTATTTATTTGACAGAGAGAGAATGAGAGAGAAAGCACATGAGAGGGGGAGGGTCAGAGGGAGAAGCAGACTCCCTGCCGAGCAGGGAGCCCGATGCGGGACTCGATCCAGGGACTCCAGGATCATGACCTGAGCCGAAGGCAGTCGCTTAACCAACTGAGCCACCCAGGCGCCCTCTCCTTCATTTAAATGTTCAGATCCCTTATATCTCAAGGAGACACCTACCACAGACAGACACTGATATGTGCTGTATACTAAAGGTTGAAGGGAAATGCAAGATATAGTATTAATTCTTTCTTTATAGCATCTTATGATTAGTTGCATTTGTTTGAAGTATTTTATAGTCATGTATGTTATTTAGACTACACTATTAATCTTTTGAGAAGAAAGCAAAGACTACTACCTATGCATTTTTAAAAAATCTCTGCAAACTAACATCTTTCATAAACAAAGTAGGCAATAAATATTGGTTAGTTGATTGGTTATTTTGAAGCTAATTCCCAAATTCCTTGATTGTATATATGCCTGAATTACCTTAATTTCTCCATCACAATTGACATAAATTTATTGAGAACAGTCTCTAACCCCAACACATTTATAGCCTGTAAGAGAAAATACATATATATACATATATTTATATCAATATATATCAATATTATGAGATAGCATTACTAAAAGTCAAATGACAAGGAAGACAATAAGAATATAGGAGTTTGACAAGGAAGATACCACTAAAAATGATGGTCATAACCTTCACTGCAAAGTGGGAATTGGTTTGGCTTTAAAGGAAAGGTAGGTGTAGATAAGGAGAAAGGTTATTTAAGGAAGAACAGTTTTGAAGGCCTGGAAAAATATGTAACATTGTTTCGATGTTTGCTAAAAGACCAGTTCAGAAGTATGCAGATTTCTTGCAGGTAATAATAGTAGTTTAGCAAATTACTTGTGACTTGATCAAGAGAGAGTTCTGAGCATCAACTTTACCAGTTTTAACTATATTTTATAGGTAATAATACAGCATGAAGTTCTAGAGCTGGAGATTAGCATATGCAAAGAGGAGTTTCAGGAAGACACCTGTGGCAGCAGTGTGAGGAACTGAGGGATGATCAGCTGGGAGCAGAAGAGAAGAGCAAAGCGCAGAGATGTGGGCAAGAGGCAAGGCCGGCTGGGCGAGGCTGGTCAGTGGAATTTCCCCCCTGGGCTCCCTGAGAAAGGACACCTGCGTGATGCTGACAGACAGTAACTGTTGTCTGTCCTCTGAATACTAAGCTTTTGCATACCTCTGTATTTCCAAAGTTTTAGAGACTGAGATAAACTAAATTTAGGTTGCTGACATTTATGAAATAGAGAATTATCAGAACTCTATGTGACCATCAAGAGTTCTCCCATTTTGTGGATGGAGGCGTATATAGTCCCAATTGCAGGCAGGGGAGATTTTCTACCATCATCCATCCACGTGGTTGGTAGTCCACGAAGAAGAACTGGTCAGAGTGGAGTAATGAGTTAAAGGAAGGACTGAGAGGTTGGAAGGATACATGGGGGAATGTAACAGATGTGGCTCTTGCATGGTAAGTAGGAAAGTGTGGGAAGTTGCAAAGAAGTTAAAAATGAGAGATCAGAACATAACTGGAGTGGAGGTAGGAGGAAGGAGGGGGTGGGTATTGACAGGTTTCTCTCACAGCTTTATGCTCTGAGCTAATTACATCTCAACTTTTGGCATTAAATTTAGTTTAATAAATTTTAATTGGTAGGCAAACCCCTCAGTCCATTTTTTTCAAAGTGTCGGTTTTTAGCTATGCTAAATGTCTAACATATGAAGTGCTTATCACCTTAAAATAGCCAACTTAATGTGTGCAGCAAAAGCTTAAGAATTTTTTTAAATTTTAGCCAAAAAAAAAAAAGAAACCCTTAGAGGTTACAGAGATTAAACAGTGGACTTGCTTTTAAAAAATGAAAATGCTTTAGATTTTCACTTTTTTCTTCTCTTATCTATGACACTACCAAATGTAATATGAACCGAAATGTCATTTAAAAATTTTCCATTACCTGGAAGAAAAAAAAACTCCTGAATTTCATAATTTGATGGGCCAAACTCATACTATACATTACTTAGAAGCAAATGAAATTCAATATAATATGTCAGGTTTCAAGATTAAATTAAAGATATGTGGAATTCAGTTTATTCCTTGTGGGAAAATGTACAATACATATCAAAAAGCCAAAATGAAAAGAGGTAACCTAAGATAAGAGATTTTAATACATAGCATAGCAAGAGACACTTTATTTGTATTTTTCTTTGTATTTCTCATTATAGACATCAATAGTAGCTTACAGTAATATGTGTTTTCAAATGATCATCTATTCTCTAATTTCTTTATAATTTTTAAGGAAAAAAATAAATGCTGTTTAAAGCTTTAGTCAATACAAGATATTGAAAACAGCACAGGTGGGGCACCTGGGTGGCTCAGTCATTAAGCGTCTGCCTTCGGCTCAGGTCATGATCCCGGGGTCCGAGGATCAAGCCCTGCATCAGGCTCCCGCTACGTGGGAAGCCTGCTTCTCCCTCTCCCGCTTCCCCTGCTTGTGTTCCCTCTCTTGCTGTGTCTCTCTGTCAAATAAATAAATAAAATCTTAAAAAAAAACAAAAGAAAACAGCACAGGTTTTAGGGCACCCATCCCTTCTTTAACTACACACACACACATATATATATATATATATATATAGCATCATATTATTATATATTGTTATTACATTTCATATTATGTAATATTTATAATATATATCATATAATATATGATGTAGTAGTAATATAATATGTAAATATATAATATAGAAATATATACTATATTAATGTTATAATGATAGTTTATATAATAAAACATATAATGTATAATGTATAATAATCATATAACATTATATATGTATATATATCTAGAGACAAAATCTTGAGAAATTTAACTCCATTGCTCTGAACTTTAGTGGTCTCATCTGTGAATAGGGTTCTAGTACCAACATAATAGGATTGTTGTGAAGGCAAACATTGTATTAAAGCACCCAATGCAAAGCATTAGCTAACACCAAGAACATGATTAATGTGCTTTGAAGATTCTTTTTTTTTTCCTAAGATTTATTTATTTCTTTCAGAGAGAGAGAGTGAGCACATGTGAGCGGGGGAAGGGGCCAGGGGAGAGAGAATCTCAAGCAGACTCCTCACTGAGCATGGAGCCCAGTGTGGGGCTTGATCTCACAGCCCTGAGATCACAACCTGAGCCAAAATCAAGAGCCATACACTTAACCAACTGAGCCACCCAGGTGCCCCTTGAGGATTCCTATATTTACTTCTTGTTCATTTAATCACACAGTCTTGCAAATTTCTTTTTTTATTATTATGTTATGTTAGTCACCATACAGTACATCATTAGTTTCTGATGTAGTGTTCCATGATTCACTGATGCAAATGATTTCTAATCAGAGTCCACACAGTAGCAAATTAAAAGGCCCTTGCCACTCCACTGGTAAGACTGTAACTGTAAGAAAGTGCTACAATGAAAACATCACAAACTGGTTGGCATATATTTGTTCATCTCAAATCTATGGACTCAGAGGTGAAAATTATCCAGAGCCTTGGAGATCATATTCTACTCCTTTTATTTTTAGTACTGTAAAATATGGTCCAGGAAGAAAGTGACTTTTCTAGTTTCATACAGTTTCATATACATTAGTTGGCAGTTGTTTTTAATATCCATATAGATTTTCAGATGTGTGTGTATGGTATGCAACGTACAGATTTTATAGAATAGTACTTTTAGAAAATTAGGCTCCAGCATTCACTCTTAACTTCTGAGAGAGAAGATTGCTTTGTCAATTTTTAGTAATTTTATTAACAGGACATGACTTGGTTAGAGTTATAGAATTTTTATGGCTTCAATTCAATATAATAATTATATAGTGAATGTGCAGTATATAATGTATATGGGGTATACAAAAACAAATTTTATATTTCTTCCCTTCCATGATTTTTATCCTAATATCTGTGATAAGACAGCTACGACAGTAGATACAATGTTCTTCAGACTATAATAATTACACAGTTTAGCAAAAATAAATTCTATACATGCACAAAGAAAGCAAATGATGATACCTCATTTTGGATCAATGTATTAGTCAAGTCAGGTTGCCATAACAAATCACCATTGACTGGGCGGGGGGGGGGGCGGTGCTTAAACAACAGGAACAGTATTTTCTCACAGTTCCTGAGACTGAAAAGTCCAAGATTCATTTTCCAGCCAAACTGGCTTTCTGATGAGATCTCTCTTCCTGGTTTGCAGATGGCCTCTTTGAACCCACATGGCCTTTCCTCTGAGTGCTTGCAAAAATCTTTCTCTCTCTCTGTATCTCTAAGGCTAGCAGTCTATTGGATTAGAGTTCTGCCATATGACCTCATTTTACTTTAATTACCTCCTAAAAACCCTATCTCCAAATACAGTCACATTAGAGATCAGGGCTTCTACATGTGAATATGTGGAGAACACATTTCAGTCCACAGCAATCAGGAAAGTTTTGATAAAGAAGACAGCTCTTGGTATGGTGTGGGAGTGTATATAAGAATGCAAAATATGGATGTGGAAATCTTACTCTGAACTAAGGGGAAGAAAGACCATGAAAGTATAGAAGCTTGAAAATTCAGGCATATTTGCAAAATGGTAAATACTATAATTTTGCAGTAGCACAGAATATATTTTGGGGAACAGTCAGAGAATAAATGGGAAGTAATTTTACTTTGGAGGACCCTGAAGGCTAGTCTGAAAAATTTTACATAATTTAAACATCACAATGAAGTCATCAATATGTTTGAGAAAGGGAGTGTTACTATTTGATCATCATATTGAAAAGATTCCTAAGATGAAGTGTTTAGAACAGATTCAAATGAGAAGAGTCTAGAGTATGGGAGATAGATTTGGAGAAGTAGTGCAAGAGACTTTATTAGGATTAAATAAAATCATGGCTGGGGTAATAGTTTTATTTCCTTTTCACTGCCAAAATTCCTGCCCCATGGCCCATGCCTTTCCTCACTGTTTAAAAACAGTTGAACTAGCATCTATACCCCCCCATAGAAATCACATCCTTAAATTTCATGGTTGGAAGGCACCTTTCCAATCAGTACACCACCACCTACAATTCATTTTCCCTCTAAAATCAATCTCTGGGTGCCTAATTAAAAAAATTTGACCCTTTTTTAGTACTTAGGCTCAAAACCTCAATGAAACTCCACTCTTTCAGAATTTCTCTACTGTTTTCTATATATTCACTGACAATACAGCTCTTACTTGCATTGTTTTGTTTTGCAGTATTTTCATTGTTATTGCTTTTATTGTTACTATATTTTTAAATCTTTTTTATGTTTCTTTTTACGCTTCATACTTCTCGAGTCAAACAAAGCATTCAGCCACTGTCTTTCTCTCAAGACTGATGTATTTGTCCTCTATTTTCCTTATTAGAAGCCACCCTGACTGCACTCTGATAGGATCATTTTGCTGTACTTTAATATATTTATGTATATATATATATATACACATATATGTATATATATATTTATTCATATATATATTTTTTTACATTTCTGCAAACTACTTTATCAAAGCTAATTTGTTTGCCTGTACAAGATACTAAGGAACTCAAAAAGAGCCATAACACAAAAACAATGATTAAAAATACCTAATAGGTATTAATTGCTTTTCTATGTAACAGGTTGTTCTTTTAAATACTACTAATATTAAAAAAATATAAATAAATAAATAAATACTACTAATATATTAAATCATTTAATCCTCACAACTTAAATGAAATAGCTATTGCTATCCCCATCCCTAGAATTTGATAACATGTTTTTTTTTTTCTTTAACTGATCCTATATAATTTGTGAAATCTTTATCTCAGTAAATTTGGCACACTGTCTACCTTACAGTGTTCAAAATGTCAGTCTATCTCTCCTAACACTTGTGTAAAGCTCAATTGCAGATGTGGTTAGGAAATTCATTGTGAAGGGGGTAGCAAGTTTTATGGTTGGGTGACTATCTTGGTTTTGAGAAAAAGGGTACATAGATAAATTGTTAAAAGATAAACTAAAGCGTGTTAACAATTTTAAAAGCTTATTTGTGCAAAAATTAGTCTGAATCAGGCAGTGCCAAACTGGGAATGGTTAGTACCAACAGGAGCTATGGGAGAGGCTTTTATGGAGAAAAGGTAAATGCAATGTCAGCAAATTATTGATGTAGTTGAAGCCAATGCTCATTTACTGTGCTAGAGGCAGCACATCTATTTACAACATGGTTTACTGAATATTTTAAGCCCACTGTTGAGACCTACTGCTCAGAAAAAAAAGATTCTTTTCAAAATATTACTGTTCACTGACAATTAGCCCGATCACCCGAGAACTCTGATGGAGATACCAGGCTAATATTGTTTTCATGTCTGCTCACACAACATCTGTTCTGCAGCCCATGGGTCAAGGAGTCATTTTGACTTTCAAATCTTACTTAAGAAATGCATTTCATAGGGCACCTGGGTGGCTCAGATGGTTAAGCGTCTGCCTTTGGCTCAGGTCATGATCCCAGGGTCCTGGGATTGAGCCCCGCATCGGGCTCCCTGCTCGGCGGGAAGCCTGCTTCTCCCTCTCCCACTCCCCCTGCTTGTGTTCCCTCTCTCGCTGTCTCTCTCTCTCTGTCTCTCTCTCTCTGTCTCTCATGAATAAGTAAATAAAATAAAATCTTAAAAAAAAAAGAAATGCATTTCATAAAGCTATATCTGCCATAAATAGTGATTCCTCTGATAGATCTGGGAAAAGTAAATTTGAAAACTTCTGGAAAGGATTCACTATTTTATTTTATTTTTATTTTTATTTTTTTTAAAGATTTTATTTATTTATTTGACAGAGAGAGACACAGTGAGAGAGGGAACACAAGCAAGGGGGAGTGGGAGAGGGAGAAGCAGGCCTCCCGCGGAGCAGAGAGCCTGATATGGGACTCGATCCCAGGACCCCGGGACCATGACCTGAGCCGAAGGCAGTTGCTCAACAACTGAGCCACCCAGGCGCCCAGGATTCACTATTTTAGATGCCATTAAGAATATTCAGGATTCTTGGGAAGTGGCCCAAATATCAACATTATCACGAATTTTGAAGAAGTTGATTCCCACTCTCATGGATGACCTTGAGAGGTTCAAGACATCAGTGGAGGAAATAACTGCAGATGTGGTGGGAATAGCAAGACTAGAATTAGAAGTGGAGCCTGAAAATGGGACTGAATTGTTACAAGCTGATGATAAAACTTGAACAGATGAGGAGTTGCTTCCTACGGATGAGCAAGAAAGTGTTCTCTTGAGATGGAATCTATTCCTGGTGAAAAAGCTGTGAAGGTTGTTGAAATGACAACAAAGGATTTAAAATATTACATAAACTTAGTTAATAAAGCAGCAGCAAGATTTGAGAAAATTGACTGTGATTCTGAAAGAAGTTCTACCGTGTGTAAAATGCTATCAAACAGTATTGCATACTGCAGAGAAATCGTTTGTGAAAGGAAGAGTTGATCAATACAGCAAATTTCATTTTCTTATTTTAAGAAATTGCCAATGCCACCACAACCTTCAGCAACTACCACCCTGATCAGTCAATATTGAGGCAAGACCTTCCACCAGCAAAAAGATTATGATTCACCGAAAGCTCAGATGATGGCTCACATTTTTTAGCAATAAAATATTTTTATATTCAGGTATGTACATTGACTTTTTAAAGATTTTATTTATTTATTTGAGACAGAGAGAATGAGAGAGAGAGAGCACATGAGAGGGGAGAGGGTCAGAGGGAGAAGCAGGCTCCCCGCCGAGCAGGGAGCCCGATGCGGGACTCGATCCAGGGACTCCAGGATCATGACCTGAGCCGAAGGCAGTCGCTCAACCAACTGAGCCACCCAGGCGCCCCTGTACATTGACTTTTTAGATATCGTGCTACTGAACATTTACTAGACTACAGTGGAGTGTAAACATAACTTTTATATGCACTGGGAAACCAAAAAAAATTCATTTGACTAGTTTTACTGCGGTATTTGCTTTTTTGGGGTGGTCTGGAACCGAAAGCATAGTATCTCGGAGGTATGCATGCCTATACTTAAAAAAAAAAAAAAATCCTTTCAAATATCTTGTCGGGTAGCCACAAGAAACAGTAAATATTCCTGGCAATTCCTGGCAGTAGTGAATGACCCCATGGACACGAGAGGGATCCCCCCAAGATAGTGCACCCTCTCAAAATCCAGAGCCACTCCTGAAGGTAAGGAAAAGAAAGACTCAGATAATTGTCCGCTTGAGAGCTGACGCTCTCAGTAGGACCTTAGCTGCAAAGGGGTTGAAGCCCACAATTCTGCCCAGCCACATCTTGAGGGCCCCCAAACTGACAAATGCCAAGCCAAGTTCTCAGAGCACAAAACAAGACAAACAGGAAGGCAACAGCTGTTTCTAGGAAAGAATTGATAACCAATGGGTACCTGAAGGCAAATTCACAAGTCACAATTCAAAAATCTAATTCTTACTTTTTTTTTTTTTTTTTTTCCCCCTGACAATCTGAGTTTGGAAAGGAAGTGTGAAATTTTACCTTTTCTTTCCCCCCAGGCACCACAGATAGAGAGACCTAGGAGACTTTGGCAAAACTTCCTACCTTTTGCCGGCTTCTGCCTGTTCTCCCAGGATCCGTCTGCAGGCTCCGGAGCAAGTCGGGTGTCCCAGCAGGTCCCATCCTGGTCACCAGAAACTGTAGAGGAGGACGAATAATTTTCCCTCCATCCTTCGTGGTGAGTGCTGCGTTGGGGCCCCTTCTCTAGGGCACCTCCTAAGGGCATGCGCTTATCTAAGATGCTTAAAACTTCTCCGCTGTGCCCACTGAACTCAAGATTATCTTTGGATGATGGGTTAACCTTGTTCAGCCTTAAAACAAACTTTTATTTCCCTAAGGCCTCCCATTGGAACCAGCCCGGTTCCTACGCCGGACTCAGTCTGACCCTGGACCCGGTCCGGTTTCAAAGTCGGACCGAGTCAGATCCCAGACCCGGACCGGTTTCTAAGTTGGACCCAATCCGCCATGGACCCGGTCCGGTTTTCAAGTCGGGGCTGGCGGATTCTGGCGGCTTCGGAGCCTGTTGGGAGAAGGGAAGGCTGGAAGTGTGCAGGCTCCTGACGGGGAAGCTGAGGAGCCAGGATCCCGGGGGGCTCCCCCCCCCCCAGCAGCGGGAAGCAGCGGGAAAGCCGCAGGAGCTCCAGGGGCTCGGCAGGTACCTGTGGGCTGGGGGCTCGCTCCTTTCTCCTGGGGGGCTGCCGGGGCCTTCCTGTGATTCCCTCTTCTGCCAGAAGACCTGTTAAAAGAGAAAGTGAGGCAGATTAGAAATTTTAAGAGTTTATCTGAGCAAAAATTGATTTGAATCGGGCAGCACCAGTCTGGAAGTGGGAGGTAGCTCTCCACCGACAGGAGCTCAGGGACAGAGGCCTTTGCAGAGAAAAGGCAGAAACCAAGTAAGGAAATTATTGCCTGCTGTCGCTTGAAGCCTGTTGGCCTCTGTGTTGGTTGTCCTTGGCGCTCTGATTTCATACGTGAGGCATGTGTAGGCTTAGCTTTTGCTTTGCTGTGTAGGCCGTGATGGCCTCAGAGCCACCTCCGTTTAATGGTCGCCTGCGTAATTAACAGATCCGAACTTTATGTCTCCAAAAGCTGATGCAGTTTTGTTGCAGTTTTGGTGTTGTCTTTAAGAAAATGATACGCATTTTTTTTTAAAGAGCTTATTTATTTGACAGAGAGAGACACAGCGAGAGAGGGAACACAGCAGGGGGAGTAGGAGAGGGAGAAGCAGGCTTCCCGCTGAGCAGGGAGCCCAATGTGGGGCTCGATCCCAGGACCCTGGGATCATGACCTGAGCCGAAGGCACTCGCTTAACCAACTGAGCCACCCAGGCGCAGGAAAATGATACGCATTTTGCACACAAAAAAGTGCACGTCTGAGGTGGGGTTCTGAAGCTTAAGTTCTAGGAACTTCATGATCGATGGATTTCTGAAGCAAAGTAGGGCTTACCCTGTGTGAAAACAATCTTGGGTGTTGGGCCCAGATTACTGAAGTTGGTATTTCATGGCTGAGAGCTGAGCCGCAGCCCACCATCTCAGTTAGTGTCTCCTTTCACTGTCCTTTTCGGGTGCTGGGAACTTCAAGAAAGGATGCCTATGAAGTGAGAATGACCGATGATTGAGTGTTGGCTCGGGCAGTGAACTGCATTCTCACCTACCCACCCCCATCCCTCTTTGTCGTCTCAAACTCTTTCCTAAATTTTAGAATCCTAGAACTCGATGGGACCTAATTGTAGTGATTGCCCAGTGTATAAATTCCACAGAAATCTGTTCTTTTAACCAATTTACATATGCAGGCACTTTTAATTTAAAAGTCTTTATTCTTTTGTTTTGCATAAAAAAGAAAAAAAACGAGTGTGATTCTATTGGTACTAGAATTAAGAAGTGCTAACATATTATGTCTCACTGGGAGTTATCTTGTTATTGATGTCTGGACGTCCTGCTGATAGGCTGCTTGCTTTGATGATCACATATCACTTTATTTTGATGTTTTCAATCTCCTATTTGGGGCAGGTTTGGTAGTCAAAATACAATTAAGTAGATGCTTTTAATATACAAATGCCCATGTGATTACTACATCAAGGGATTATATTTATTCTGGAAAGAAGTGTAAAATTTACAAGGTTGGAGATAATGGCATTGTTTCAAAATCTCTCTCTGAGTAAATGAATTTTTTAATATAATGATACCAATCGATAAGGATTCTTCTCTCTTCAGATCATTCCGGCTCACAATCCCTTGTTGAAAGTCTTGTGTTGTAAATAATAAAAATGCAAGGGGCATTTACTACGCGGTTGTGTATCTGAACATATAGGTATTATAGTGCTGATCCACAGAAGAAAATATTATTCTATGATATTTTGTGTACCAAAATTATAAACAGAGCTTAGATTTGATAAAAGATGAAAGAAAAAACATTTAAAATGAAACAAATTTTTTAGGGCCTGGATCGATCTTGAAATAATGATTCATTTTTTTCTTTAGTTATTTTTGTTTCTGTTTTCCACTAGTAAAATGGAATCTTCATATTGTCATTTCAAATTACAATGTAATACGATCTCTTTTTCCTATTTCATTATTCCTGTTTCCCAGTCCCACCATAAACAATTATTATACATTGTTTGGCCTGTATCCTTATATTTGCATGTGTCCTTGAAAAATGTGGCAGCATTCCGTGTGTATGTTTTTAGAATTTGTTTTATTTGTAAAATTTACAAAGCTACAGAAATGTTGAGAGATAAGTAAAATGAAGAACTTAGATTTACAGTTGTTACCCTGTTGTCTTTTTTCTTTTTTTTTTTTTTTTTTTAAAGATTTTATTTATTTATTTGATAGAGACACAGCGAGAGAGGGAACACAATCAGGGGGAGTGGGAGAGAGAGAAGCAGGCTTCCCGCTGAGCGGGGAGCCCGATGTGGGGCTCGATCCCAGGACCCTGGGACCATGACCTGAGCCGAAGGCAGACGCTTAACGACTGAGCCACCCAGGCGCCCCATGAGCCACCCAGGCGCCCCACCTGTTGTCTTTTTTATATGATTCCTTCAATTTCTCTCCTATTACCTTGGGAGTTGCAAGACAATTATTTTCTAACTCTATTCCTAGCATTCATCTGTAAAGAATAGCTTTCCCTTTCTCTATCCCTTCCTCTTTTGATCCATTGTTGTTGTTTTTTTAATTCAATCTATCAAAATTCCTTGCAATTACTTTCTTTCTTCATGTCCAAATTGAGCTAACTTTGGAATGTGGAATCCCTTCAGGTGGCTCCTATGTGTTTTTGACATGACCCCATTATCTCTTTAAGCATTTTCTGGCTTTCTGATTCAATAAGTTGCATACTTATTCACCTATTTCATTTTGTACTTTCTCTGTCCCAGACCTGGAATTAATCCTAAGAGCCCTGGTTTCTTCTGGCGAGGAGCAGACGTAGTCTTCAAGATATGAGCTTATTCATGGCTACTGGAATCTACTTTGCTCCTAGGGTATTTCTGTGAATAGAACTAAAATATACACATATTTTAGAAAATATGAATTCATACTAATAACTGTAATTAAAATTCAATATTAAGTTTTTTCTCACCATCTTCCCTCCTACATTTATATGCCCCTTCTTCCCCAATGAAAATTCTCACAACCAAACATATATTATTCATTTGATCAAAAGCAAATATAATTTCAAAATTACAACCATAATATTACTAACAATAAACCTCCTGATTTCAGTATTTCTTTGCAATTTGAGTTGTCCCATCTAAGTACAAGCAATATATACCTATTTGTTCATATTCTTTGAGTCTTTCAGGTGTGTATTAAAATTTTCCTCATGTAGATGTTGATGTGTATGTATTTGTAATTAAAATATATTACTGTGATATAGATCTCATTTTGTTTCTTTTTTCAATTCAAGATTATATTATAATATGGGGGTTTTTTAGAATTTTAAAAAAATTATTTATTTATTTATTTATTTATTTATTTATTTATTTGAGAGAGAGAATGAGTGAGAAAGCATGAGCAGGGAGAGGGAGAAGCAGAGTCCCCCCTGAGCAGGGAGCCAGATATGGGGCAAGATCCGAGGGCCCCAGGATCATGACCTGAGCCGAAGGCCGATGCTTCACTGACTGAGCCACCCAGGTGCCCCTATATTAAGATCATTTAAGATCTGGTCATGTTGCTGGGTTCATCCAGTCCATTGCTTCTCTTTCATGGTATTCCAGACTATGCATCCACTTCCTTTTACTGAGCCTTTCTCCCCAGAGTTGGGCAAGTAGATTGCCTTAAACCTTCTGATATTGCATACAAAGCTGCCATTAACAGGCCCATAGTGTCCTTATGAACCTCTCTGGAAACTTCTCTGGAATATATACTCAGGAACAAGTTTGATAAATTATTGAATACAAATGAACTTACTTTGACTATCAGATTATTCTCTAGAATTGATGTTACTACTACATGCCCACCATAAGTGCTTGAGAATACCTTTATCCCAATTACCATTAATTGATATTATCCAGCTTTCTGATTTCTTTAGTTTCCCAACATGAGGAATATATGTATCAGTGTCTCATTGTTTTAGTGGCTTATTTCTAGATATTAAAGTTTGAATATGTTTTCATATGTTTGTTAGCAATTTGCATGTTCCCTTCTGTGAACTGCATGTTCTTACTCATTACTCATATTTCTTTTTTTCTATAAAATATTATATTTATAAATCTGGAATCAGCAAATACCCCTTGAACATCTGAAAGGATAAAAATGTAATTCTTTTTTTAATTTTGTATTTTAATTTTAATTTTTATTTGTTTTGGCTTTTTAAGCTTTTATTTTAATTCCAGTTAGTAAATACAGTGTTATATTAGTTTCAGGTGTACATTATAGTGATTCAGCAATTCCATACATCACCTGGTGCTCATCACAATATGTGCCCTCCTTAATCCCCATCACCTATTTAACCTATTCCCCCCACCAACCTCCCCTCTGGTAACCCATCAGTTTGTTCTTTATAATTAAGAGTCTGTTTCTCGATTTGTCTCTCTCTCTCTCTTTTTCCCTTTGTTGGATAAATAAATTTTTTGGATAAATGCCCAGTAGTGCAATTGCTGGCTTATAAGGTAGTTCTAGTTTTACATTTTTGAGGAACCTCCATAGTGTTTTCCAGATTGGCTACACCAGTTTATATCCCAACCAATAGTGCAGGAGGGTTCCTTTTTCTCCACATCCTCGCCAACACCTGTTGTTTCTTGAGTTGTTGATTTTAGCCATTCCGACAGCTGTGATGTGACATCTCGTGGTTTTTATTTGCATTTCTCTGAAGGTAAGTGATGATGAACATCTTTTCATGTGTCAGTCTGCCATCTGTATGTCTTCTTAGAGAATGTCTATTCATGTCTTCTGCCCATTTTTTAATTGGATTATTTGGTTTTGGGTGTTGAATTTTAGAAGTTCTTTATGTATTTTGGATACTAACCCGTTATTGGATATGTCCTTTGTAAATATCTTCTCCCATTCCGTAGGTTGCCTTTTAGTTTTATTGATTGTTCCTTCACTGTGCAGAGGCTTTTTATTTTGATACAGTCCAAATAGTTTATGTTTGCTTTTATTTCACTTGCCTCAGGAGACATGTCTAGAAAAAAGTTGCTATGGCCATCATTGCTCATATTGCAGTTGGGTTTCCCATCTTGCTCTGATGGGAAACAACCCTTTAGGGTTAGTTTTCATGGACTAAAAATGTTGATGGTGATTCTAGTATCAACAAAAAGATATTTATTTTTTCATTAGAGTGAGTAATTTGACTACTAGGATAACAAGGAAGTTTGCTTAACTGTCACAAGAGATAGAGAAAGTCATTTTATAATGACAAAAATGTCACTTCATGAGGACGATATAAATTTAGATGAATTTAAATAAATTATAAAAATATATGCACCCAACATTAGAGGACTTAATATGTAAAGCAAACATTGATAAATCTTAAGACAGAAAGAGACAGAAATATAATAATAGTAGGAGACTTCAATACCCCACTCTCAACAGTGGAGAGGTCATCCAGACAAAAAAATCAATGAGAAAACAGTAGACCTGAAAAACACTAGACCAAATAGACCTAACACACATATATACACCAAACAGCATCAGAATACATTTTTCTCAAGCATACATGGAACATTCTGTATGATATGCATGTTGTAAAAAACAAGTCTTTACTAAGTTAAGATTAATTTTACTTATTTAAAAATATTTCCATAAATAAATACTTGCTTTATTAGAGGTGAGCACAATTGCTGTTTCTGATTTCATATTTAAAAATGTTGAATTAAATATTAATAAATTCCAGGGGTGCCTGGGTGGCTAAGTTAGTTCAGCATCCACATCTGGCTCAGGTCATGATCCCAGGGTCCTGGGATCCAGCCCCGCATCAGGCTCCCTGCTCAGCGGGGAGTCTTCTTCCCTCTCCCTCTGCTGCTCCCCCTGATTGTGCTTGCTCCCTCCCACTCTCTCTCTTTTTCTCTTTCTCTCTGTGTCAAATAAATAAATAAAATCTTTTAAAAATATGTATTAATAAATTCTTATATTTATTTGTACTTTTTACTGCTTTGAATTCATCAAATATTTGTATAGTTAATAAATTATCTCACAAAGCAGCATTATCTCAAAAGAAAACAGAATAGATTTCCTGAAGCTTGACTTATTATGTAGCTTCTCTAAAATATTTTCATTTAATTAAAAATTATAATGACATACTAAGCTTCTAAAATTGTCGGGGCGCCTGGGTGGCTCAGTTGGTTAAGCGACTGCCTTCGGCTCAGGTCATGATCCTGGAGTCCCAGGATCGAGTCCCGCATCGGGCTCTCTGCTCGGCAGGGAGTCTGCTTCTCCCTCTGACCCTCCTCCTCTCATTCTCTCTCTCTCTCTCATCCTCTCTCTCAAATAAATAAATAAAATCTTTAAAAAAAAAAAAAAAAGCTTCTAAAATTGTTAAAATATTGGTACAGAAGGGATAACACACAAATATTAGATTTAAAATTTATTTTGTTACATATATTTTAAATGTAATTCTATGTCAATAAAAATATTTGAAAAGATAGTTTTTAATTTACATATTTGATACATCCAAAATACACATTTAGTAGAAATCTTTTATGAATCCTGTTTTCTTAATGTCTTTCTCTTTTTGTGTGTGTGTCTTTCTCTTTTAAAAGGAGAGTGGTTTTGTTCTGTTTTGCTGGTGAAATAATAAAGGGCAAGTGACAGAAAATTGTTGGCCAGATTACATCAGTAGCATTTTTAAAGAGCCTTAATTCTTTTTTTAAGATATATTTTATTTATTTATTTATTCAAGAGAAAGAGAGAGAGAGAAAGAGAGAGAGCAAGAGGGCTTGATCTCAGGACCCTGAGATTATGACCTGAACAGAAACCAAGAATCGGATGCTCAACCGACTGAGCCACCCAGGCACCCCAAGCCTTAATTCTAATCAAATATTGAGAATAACTAAGATATATTATATATACCTAGATAGAAGGTATGGTTTTTTTCTTTCCCAAACTTTCCTCAGGAAAGAGAAAGTTACCTCATACAAGATTCCTCAAAAAGTTATGAATATTAAAGAATAAACCATCAATAATTTTATTGTTAATAACAAAGTACAGTTTGGAGAAGACACATTAGCCTAAAACAATCCCAGTAGTAATTTTTGGTTGCTCATAAAGGTCACCTGAAGTAATTGGTAAAAATATAAGACAAAGAAATTTAATGTAGATTTAATGATTATTATAGGAAACACATTGTTGTGACAATCATAAAGCTTGGATATAATTGTGAACATGTCTTTAGAGACTGAGTAAGTGGAGATTTGGGTTGGATAGGGGAGATTTTGGGTTTGGGTAAAACTTCTAGTAACAGCATCTATGCCTCTATTCAAAAAGTTACCTCCACAACTTACACAGAAATAATAGCAATGTGCTCTGGGAAACTAGGTTAGATAACTCAAATATTCATTTTTAGGAATGAAAAATTATTGATGTAAAAGATGCATTTGATGAGTTTAAACAAATTGTTGCACAGAGAAAAAGTAATATATTGATGGTTTATTTTACATTGTAGGTATATACTACTAATAATGTAGTCAACATTATAAGGTGGCATTATATATCATCAACATCCCTAAAATTTAATCTATTCAAATTGATCCAAAAAATTTTCTCATTGGTAAAAGAGCAGACCATATAGTATTCATGTTCCTATTATATCCAGCCATAAAACAGATATGTAAATAATATGCTAATTAAAACTGAAAACTTAAAAAAAAGTTAGAAGTATTTACGAGTTATAAGTTTGTTGAGGAATTTCAATTTGTTAGGTGTATAATAATATAATTATCGTTTCAAAAGTTTCCTTTCATCTGTGTTCCAGGGATTCACCTTTTTCCTATCACTTAATATGATTTTAGGGCAGATTTGAAAATATCCCAGTCACTTTGGCTATTAAAATTTAGACTTGTCTATTTTAAAATTTCAGTCCCATATTCTTTTCAGTTTCTTTTCTTTACTCTCCCAGGGAGAAGTTTGAACCCTTTTGTTCAAGGTTGAAGTGCATATGTGAGAGAGGAAGGGAGAGAGAGAAGAGAAAGCATATGTTTTTCTAAGTGAATGAAGTTTAAAAGTTCCCTCCATTATCATATCCCACGTGGAATGTTGTTTATGGCAGAGAGAATAAAAGATGGAATATTCAAATTCAAGGACCCTACAGGGTCAAGTAAACAGAGAAATACCTGATCTGGGTGAATAATCAAAACAACAGTCAACATTTTGCAGCTCATATTAGGAGGAGGAAACACTGTGTAGATTATGCTTATGGTAAAATTTGAAGATCTGGAGAAGCAGAATATTAAAGCCTAGAAATAATTGCCACCATGTCCTTCTATGTTAAAAAAAGTATTTATTTTAGAGAGAGCATGCATACCTGTGTGGGGTGAGGGAATGTAGGGGGAGGGAGACAAACAGACTCCCCACTGAGTGTGGAGCTGGAATTGGGACTCAATCCCAGGACTCTGAGATCATGACCTGAGCCAAAATCAAGAGTTGGATGCTTAACTGAATGAGCCACCCAGGCATCCCCCCTCCCACATGTCCTTCTATGTAACATGCAGTCTTCCATGCATTGTACTTATTTTAATCTTCTTTAAAAAGTCTTTAGGTTAGGGACGCCTTGGTGTCTCAGTTGTTAAGCATCTGTCTTCGGTTAAGGTCATGATCCCAGGGTTCTAGGATCGAGTCCCACATCGGGCTCCTTGCTCAGTGAGGAGTCTGCTTCTCCCTCTGCCTGCCGCTCCCCCGCCCCACAGCTTGTGCTCTCTCTCTCTCTTTCTCACAAATAAATAAATAATAAAATCTTAAAAAAAAAAGTCTTTAGGGTAGATAATCTTACTACCTCATTTCAGATTAGGAAACAGGCATACAACTTGTTGAGAGTTAGAAAGTGGAGACACTGGTATTCAGATGCTAGCCCTCTAACTCCTGAGTGTATGCTCTTCGTCACTACGCAATACTGTCCTTTAGTATCCTGCAAAGTCTGTTAAATGAGAACATGCCATGTGGAATGACGCCTGGAAAATGTTAAGTATACCAGAGGTGGGACAAGGCAATGAGATTTCAAAACAGAACTACTTTCTTTGGGTCACATTGCCTGCTCCTCTCCTCCAGCCCAGAGCTTCCTTGCTTTGACCATAGCGTGAGATGGCACTGGAACCAGCTTTATACCCAGCTATCACAGTCCGGAGGTATGGGGGAGTTAATGTCCGTGGGCTGAAAATTTTCAGAATGTGGGTACAGGAGCCCATGAATAAATATTTCCTTCTTTCTTCTTTCCCCAAATAGAAAGTCCTGAGACACTTTATATAGCTTTGCAGACAGTCCAAACGAAGGGATTAAAGTCACCCAGGTGGCTAATTGAATAATGCAGCTTTGTGTTGGCTCTTCTTGCTTTCCAGCTTTGCTCTCTTTGATCTTCGATCCAGCTCCCTGGGATTAAACACCCCCCAGTAAATTGCTCTTGTGTTAACCTTTGTCTCAGGCTCTAAGGGAAACCAGGGTCAGAACATCAGTAATATGTCTATTTCAGCAGGTTAGCTGTGAAGTAGAAGGGAGCATTGTGTATTACTGAGAGTTTTCTTAGGGTAAAGAGGCTAGATTATTGATTCTCAACCCTCGCTGCATAATAGAATTATCTGAAGAGGTTTTTTTAAATAATTAACTTTTCTAGAGCAATTTTAGGTTCACAGCAAAATTGAGAGGAAGGTACAGAGTTGCCATGTCCCCACTCCCACACATGCACGGCCTCCCCATTATCAACGTCCCTCATCAGAATGGTACATTTGCTTCATTTGATGACCTACATCAACACATCATAATCCATAGTTTACATTAGAATTCACTCTTGGTTTTGTATATTCTATGCATTTGGATAAATGTATAATGATTTGTATCCACCATTATAGTATTGTGCAGAGTATTTCATCCTCTGTATTCTGCCTATTCATCTTTGTCCTTCCCTTCCACCTTCCCACAGCCTCTGGCAAACACTGATCTTTTTACTGTCTCTGGAGAGAATTTTAAAAATAATTATATCTGTGTCCCACCTTCAGAAATTCTGATTAAATAATTCTGGAGTTGGTCTGAGCATCAGTAAGTTTTGAAATTTTCTGGATGATGGTAATATATAGCCAGTATTGAGAAACCTGGACTAAATCATGCTTAAATTATTAAAAGAAGGATTTAAAAGAGAAGGAGAGATCAAAGTGGGATATTTCATAGTTCATAGCTTTTCAGAAAAGGGAAGAGAATGGGATTCAGGGTACATGTGGAGAGATTAATTTGTGCAAGACAGAGGAACACCTACATGGTAAGCACCCAGGAATTTGTTTTCTCTCACACTCTTCTGCACAGGCATTGCCTGGGGATCTTGTTAAAATGCAGGTTCTGATTCTTTAGATCTGGTCTGAAATTCTAACATCTGACAAACTCCAGGTGATGCAGTGCTGCTGGTCTGTTAGACACATTTTTATTAGCAAGGACTTGGGGTTTGTGTTTTTTCAGGTAAATGTGATCAAAAGGCAAAGGGGAAAGGGAGCTTAGGGTGTATTTAAAATAATTCTTTACAATGCTTAACTGATGTTCCATGGAATCTAAGCTCAATAAAAAGAGAAGTGAAAAACAGATTAATGAATAGGACACAAATAGAGGGGTCAATGACTGAAGGTTTTGATGCCAATGAAACAGGATTGTAGTGACATTACTGAAGAAATCAAGTTGGAAATATAGGACAGTGTGGTGGTCTCAGAGTGGGATATTTGCATTAATGGTATTGGGTAGGAATGAATTTCAGGTAATGAAAAGTGAAGGGCTCAAACTGAGGGAGCTAGGTAAAAGTAAAGGAGATCATTAGAGAGAAGATCAAGGAATTACAAGGCCAGGAGGTTAGATTACTCTTAAAGAGGTTCAAGTTTGGTAAAGAGGAAAGCATGAGTCATACAACAAAGTCTTCAGTGGATGAAAGGGACTCACTGATAGATTATTACTACAGAGGGTAGAATAGTTTAAGTTAATTGGTATGAACCTCAAAGGTGTAGGGCTTTTTTTAGGAACAGTAATTTCCATTCCAACATGGCATTAGGAAACATGGAGGACATAACTCCATTCTTTTGACCCAGGAGTACTTGAGATATAAGAGAATAGAATCTCTGCTTACAGGCCTACAGAGATTTCAGTTATTAGCACCACGCTCTAACCGACTGAGCTAACCGGCCACTTCAGAGATTTCAGTTATAGGAACAAAGATGGAGCATGTGAAGTAGTTGAGGATGGGGAAAAACTCGACAGATCTCAGAAAACAAGTTCTAGCATCACAGTTTGGGGTGAAAGCAGTAGGAGGATTAAGGTCAAGGAGAGAAATTGTAGATAAATTTTGGAGAGACAGTTAGTAAAGAAGAAAAGTCCGGAAAGGCTATTTGGGCAGTGACCAAGAAAAACATCAGTTGGGTTGGGGGTGGTTATCTTCTTATATTTTCTTGGAGAAAGACATGCTCTTGGGTAAAATAGTAATCCTATGTGTTTTGGAAAGGACTCCCCAACTCCTTTCCTCTGAAGAGCCAGACATTTTCATCTCTTTCGTCTGCTGATGTTGACAACTGCAATTAGTGCAGTGCTAGATAGTAACATGGAGAAAATGGATGTAAACCAAGAAGGCATCATTTCTAGCATCTCAGGAGCTTAGAAGTCTCCAAATGAAGATAGGAGTCTTATTTTCCCCTAAGAACTCATGCCATAGACTGTCAGAAATGGTGTAACATGATGGCTAAGGGTAGATACAGTTCCTGGAACTACACTGCTTGGGTCCAAATTCCGACCCCAACCTATACTAGCTTCATAACTTTGGCAAGTTACTGAACCTGCCACAGGGTTGTTATCTATAAAATGGGCATAGTTACAGTGTCTAACTCACAGGTCTGTGGTGAGGATTTAGTAAATTAATATGTGTAAAGCATTAAGAACAGTGACTAACACATAGTGCTATACAAGTGTTCGATGCTTTATTTATTTAAATAATTGCTGGGCTTATCATATGTTATTTTGATTTAAGGAGTATTTTTTTTTAGGGAAGATCATAATCTAACAGCAAATCCCTAGGAGATGAGTCCTTACCATTCATTATTTAATAGTTACAACTAAAACAACTGCAAGTTGCATAAACATATATACACACTTTTTTTTTTTTTTAATCTTTTAGGCAAAGCAAAATTGCGTCAGTGTACCAGTGGAAATATTGCAAAGCAGAGATTGAGAGTAGGTAAGACAATGTTATAGAAAGAAGGAACTGCAACCTAAACAGAGAGGGAGCTGGTATTTAAAACACCACAGAGTGAGAAGACAACCAGAGGCTGAAGGTGAGCCAGACTTCTCACTGCCTGTGGGAGTCTCAGCCACTCCCAGGTTGGGTGTAGAATTCCATGGGAGGCAAGGCTCTCAGATGGAAATAAATTGAAAGCAGTTTTTATTACAGTATTCCTGGACTTGTTACTGAGGAAGGCAGGCAGCTGCCTCTGAAGGAACCAGTGAATTGAACTTTGGTGTTCACTTCCTCAGTGGAAGGTGATACCTCCTGGCCGTGTGCTGCTTGGAATAAAAGCACCAACCATGAACCAGATGTTGAGGCATATACCCCAAGTGCATCTACCCAGGAAAAATTGACCTCTCAATCCAAGCCACATCATTATTTGGGAGGATCAGGAAGCTCAATGAATATTTTTCATTAATTTCCTCTGACTAAAGATCCTTTTTTTTTTCTTTTGCATTAGGAAGAAATTACAACATGTTTCCAATCCAGCACCTAAATAAAACTTTGTCTTTACACATTTTCTTTTCTATTTCCAAGGCTTTCTTCATTCATTCAAGCAATGTTGATTGGCTTTATTGTTTGCCAGGCAGGATGGTTAATTTTATGTGTCAACTTGAGTGGGCCACAGGATGCCCAAACATTTGATCAAATAGGATTCTGGGTATGTGTGTGAGGGTATTTCTGCATAACATTAACATTGAATGAGACCAAGTAAAGCAGATTGTCCTCCCCAATGGGGGTATGCCCTGGGTAAGCAGAAATTTCCATTAGTAAGAATAAATTCCTCCTGCCTGACTACTGAGGTGGGACATCATTTTTTCTCCGGCTTTCAGACACGAACTGAAACATCTCTTCTTCGGTCTCAAGCATTATGGCTTTTAGATGGCACTCACACCATTAGCTCCCTTGGTTCTCAGAACTTTGGACTTGGACTAGAACTACACTGTCAATTCTGCCCCTCTGGCTTGCCAACTGCAGATCTTGGGAATTCTTAAGCTTCCATAATTGCATGTCCAATTTCTTTTAATAAATCTCTTTCTGTATAATATGTACATTCTAGTGGTTCTGATTCTCTCAAGAACCTTGGCTAATATACCAGGCTTTTAGTTCGATGTTAGAAATAGAGTAATTGACAAGTTGGTCAAATCCCAAGCACTTCCAACGTAGTGAGCATTACCAAATAATTACATAAATTTAAAATATTTTAAATTTGTCCCAAGTGTCTAAAGGAAATTCATGTTTATATTATTTTTTTCTTTTTCTTTTGAGAAGGAGATAATGTTATAGAATATTGGCATCTTCCTGATTGATAGGGATATTTCCATACATGTGAGTTACCAAATATTCTGTACTATGTGCTTTCCATGTTGGATATTTGATCCTGCTGCTTTAGTCTGAATTTCCCCAGGTTTAAATCTGAAGCACTACTCTAATCCTTGCATTGATGGAGTAACTCTCTATCCTAATGAAAATTCAGATCAGATGCTATTTTAAAAATGGAAATATTTTTAATTTACATTTTGAAAGAAATGACCCTAGAATAAGTAAAACCATAAAAAAGATGAAAAAATCTTCAGATTTCTATGTAACAAAAAATAAGTCTATATAATTCAAATCCCACTGCCATTAGCCAACTGGGTGAGCTTTGATAAGTCAGTTTTTTTTTTAAATTTATAATAATGAGATTTTACTTCTCTCTGAAGTTTTCTTTTTCTGACTCAAAAAGGCGGGCTTAATCACTTCCTCCTTTGTGTATTTCTGTACTGCTTATTGACTTGTAGTTAGATAGCTCTTTGCCATGGGACTGTGCTCATGTGTCCTGTGAGCTCCAAGAGGGATGGTGTCCGTCTAGGCAGCCAGCACTCATTCTCAGTCTCCCTTTCCATCCCTAGTCACCAGCAGAGCGGGACACACACGTGACATGCCAGGAATGCTGGTTGCGTTAAACTGAACACTAAGGCTCCTTTAAGTCTCAAGGCTCAGGGATATCATGACTGACAAGACACTTCAGGTTTAGCAAAAGCACTTCCCACTTCTTCCTGTTTCTTCTTCAGAGGCGGAACTCCTTTGGATTGCTTATGAATGTTGTATGTCCTTCCTGACTCTTTTTTTTGTTTTGATTATCTTTTTCGGTACAGGTCGAACAGTCAGAATATAATTAACTAGATGCTTTTCATATGTAAATATCACAGTGATTACAATACCAAACTTCACTGGGTATCAAAAAGAATGACTCTTTTCTACATGAAAATTCAAAGATTAGATAAAATTACTATGACTTTCAGATTTCTTTTATTCTATCCTGTGGACAATCCTATCTCTCCTTTTTCTTTTTCTTTTGAATAGACATTCTACTTAGTTAAGAAAACTCTTTCCAGGCGCCTGGCCCTTAACATATTTCCTTCCTATGCTATCTGAAGGGCCATCTGCCAAGCTTGATGAAAATGCTAATGGAGCTTCCTCTGGGCCTGCCAAGTGATTCTGTGTTCCTCTGGGATCTCATATTCAAAACAAATATCCTGATGCAAAATAACAGCAGGAGAAGGTGCAAGAATAAAGAAGGGCAATAAATCTTATCAGTACCTACGGATTCTATAACCCAAACCAGCTTTTTAACATAACTAGTACTGATTTCCCTAAGTAAAATGAGTCATGGAGATAGCATTGACTCTCTGCCAAGCGCCAAGCACTCTGCATATGCTACAGTTATTAATTCACTTAATCTTCAAAACAAACTTATCTCTAAAAATACTGTCATTATCTACATTTTACAGATTAGGAAATGAAGGCAGAGTGGCCAGGGTGACATTGCTATCAAAGAGCCTGAGGTTCAAATTCTGAGTGGTGATAACCAACTTTTATAACCATTGCAAATACATAAGAAGTCCTGTTTCCCCACATCCCTCATGTTGCAGATCCATCTTTCATCAGAGGTTGTTTTATTCCGGGCTGAAGGAATTTCTGTCTAGCACATTGTCTTGCGGCAGAGGGAAGAGACTTCACAGCTGTGAGCTGGCTTCTAAAGCTTCTGCTCAGAAGTGACACACCTCATTATTGTCCACATATTTTCCATAGCAAGTCACGTGACCGCTCCTGAAGTCAGGGGAGGGGGGCGGTGAGGTGGGTAAGTCACACTTCACAAGGCCACGCCTGATGTCAGGGAGAGACTCTGTAAGTCATACAATAATTTTGAGTTACATACCAAGCCTTGACACCAATGAGATAGAGAAGTATACTCCTCTTCCAGGAGGAGACCTACATATTTTGAGCAGGGATATCTACTGCTCTGTGATACTCATACATATAAAATAGTATCTCATCTTATCTATGGCTGTTTTGTACTACAAAAGCAAAGTTGGATGATTGTGACAGAGAGTGTATGTCTTACAAAGCCTAACGTATTTACTGTCTGTCCCTTCCCAGAAAAAGTTTGTCAACTGCTAATCTAGACTGATGAATTAAATGGAGATGTAATGGGGAGCATCACCCAGCAGCCTCTAGGTCCTAAGGCTGGTTTTAATCTCTAACCCAGATGTCAGGATGCAATATAATGATTGATTTACTATCTTGACAGCAGAGGATGGGAGTGGTTTCAAAGGCTTCCACCTGGTCTTTACCACTATGAGAAATCTTTCCTCACCAAACCAAGGACCCCTGTAAAAGTTCTGCCTAATCTGTGAGGGTCCATGGTTCCAATGGAGTTGGACCTGGGGCAGAGTCCATTTTTACTTCCTTGCACATACACTTTACTGTCTCATAGGACAGGATGATGATGCTTTGTATTTCCGGGTATCAGTGACTACTCAGGTTGTGCACAACCTCAAAATGTATGAGTATTTCCCTTTTAGGAATATACAGTATCTGAATAAATGGCCATAGGTCTTTTGGGAATGAATTGGGGGAATCCTTATCTTCTATACTCACCATGGTGTTTCAGCATACATCCTGCTTGAGACCCAGCCTCTCCTTCAGAAAACGGATTCCAGATTTGAAAACTGGTGCATGTCCAGAAACTGGGCAAGGGATTGTGGCTTTGTTGTGGCTACTCATGAAAGCGGTTTCTTGCAGCCTCTTAATCATCTATTCTTTATTTCTTGGTTGTATAGATTGGACAGTATCTTTTCTGATTCCATATATCTGGAAAGGAAAGGCCATCTTCTGTTAACTGTTTCATCAACTCCTGAAGCTCAGGTAGCTGCCACGTCACTTTGGCTGGTCATTATGATACTCTGCATCTATGGAGGTTGAACACTTCCACTGTTTTCTGTTATTGGGGGATCCTTTTTGGGTAAGATACATATTCATTATTGCTCTGATAAACTGAGGTGGACACTCTTTATTGCTTTGATAAGAAGAGCATCAGGCAGATCCTTCTAATAATCAGGATCAGTCGGTAGGTTTTTGGGTCTCATATAGCAGTGCCAGACCAGCACGCCCTCCTCAGCAGACACATTCCACCCTGCAGACTTTGCCACTGCAGTTCCACCATTTTAACCACATTTAATAGGAGACATCACTTTTTCTAAGCTTCCAAGTCATCTAGCAGCAACATTAAACAAAATCTCCTGAGACCTCGACTAGGGGGTTAAATTCCATCTCCTGAGAATACTTCCGTATTGAAACATTCTCTTACTCGGTTCTATATTCTTTTGTTGGTCCCACATTCTCAGATTCACTCCAGGCTCACACGTGTTCATCTTAGCTACGTCCTGCAGCTCCTCTGGCAGATATCTCTGTCTCTTCCTTTGCAGACCCAGCGGTTCCCTTGTCAGGTATCGATCTGGTGTTCAGAAGAGGGTAGGGACTGAACTGAGGATGGAGTTGGAAAAATACAATTAAAACCAAAATTTCCTTCTAATTCAGGAAACCCTCTCCACAAAGGTAGAAGAGAAACAGTTTTATTATTGAATAAGCATTATAATAGAATGTGATGTGCATCACAGGAAATCCATTAAGAGATTGTCAAGACAGAAAGAAATCTCACTCTTTTATAGAACCAAGCAGATACAACCCATTACACACATATTCTCAAGATAAACAGTAACTGTTTCAAGTCAGAGGACTTAGACCATTTGTCACACATTTTTCTCAAATTCACCTGGTAATTGGAGCGATTATCTGTATTTGCTAATTGGTTTTAGCCAAAGGACAAATGAGTCTCTCCCATTATGACTAGCGGTAGTTTTGCAGCTTGAAGTGAGGGGCCTCTGAAGTTAGGCTCCTAACCTCCCACGGAAACTGGAAGAGAAGGGGGATATCTTCTTTGAAGATTACATTTCAAAGAGATGGTCCCCAGGTTCTAAAGAAAAACATTACTGGGTTATAAAACTGACAAGAGGCTTATTTAGCTTTTAAAAAGATTTACATACATTTCAAAGTGATAGAGAAAGAATTTACAAGTTTTCTAAAGTCAGTGCTCTAAGAAAAGGGATTCTTCCCTTATTTTAACAGGCAGAATTAATCCTCTTATTTTTCATTTGTATTTTCCCTTTTAGGGTCATGTATTTACCTGCAAAGCAGAGTCCACACCGTCTTTAAGCAGTGGCCAAATCGGCATGCCTAGGGAGTTCATGGGTATCTGGGAACTCTTGTTTTCCAAGTGTGTCAACACGGGTGCCCCAACTCTTAGCTCATGCTGCCACTCCTCATTCAAGATTCTGACCTTGGTATAGGAGACCTTCTAGAGCTGAGAATCCAATATTTTCTTCAGTTCTGCTATTCTTAGGATTGAGTCCTGGGCCTTAGCCTTTTCTCTTCTTAAATGCTGCCTTGCAGGCCCTCCAACTTTCACCTTCAGCCTTAATTGCTAACCCCAGTCTTCCATTGTCTTTTCCCAAACACCTATTACTCCCAGCTATGGCCATCAAAGTCTGTCTTCCTCTTAATTACCATTCTTCACCCCTCAAACTTCTGTGCCTGATACTTTCTCTATCCTGTGCATCCTCTTCCACAGGTTTACTCTGAGTGAAAGTATTAATAACTGTAAAACCACTGTATGCAAAGGTCTATCAATACCCCACCTACCACCAGTGATGTGATTGTTGCTGCCAGTCACTGGAGACCAATTCTGTTCTGCAATCTCATTCTAGAGTCTGTTGCCCAAACTAGTATCAAGATGCACAGTTGGAACTCCTTAGAAGCAGACTCCGAGATGATTTGATGTGGGAATTTTATTGGAGAGCAGTCTCACACATAGCACCTCTTGGAGAATGAGGGAATCAGGACTAAATCGAGATAGAAGTTGGGCTCCTGGGAAGTGATACTAAGGGTAATTGCACATAGAGCTCTGGAGATGGTTTGCTTTTGCATAATAGTCTAAATAAGGTGGTGGTGGGGGGGTGGGCTTTATAATTTAATACTGCTCATTATTTGGCCCTTGAATCAATTTATTTTCTTTGAAGTTTTTGAATGAGTAAGTAGATATTGGTGATCATTATCTTAAAATATTTCATTTCATCTAATATTTATATAGCTCTTATCATGTACCAGGAGCTGTGCAATTATTTAAGATCACAAAAACCCTATAGGTTAGGCATTAGTATTAGTATTATTATTATCCTATTTTATAAACTTATTGAATAAGTATGAGCTGGACACCATTCTAGGCACTTGGGATATATCAGTAAAAAAACAGAGATAGTAAAATGTTAAGGCTTTTATTTCATATTAAGGAAGTAAATAAATAACAATAATATTTATTATATTAATATATTCTATGTATAGTATTTATATAGTGATGAAAGGTATAATGGATAAATAGATAAATAGAAAAAGTCTAACATAATAAAAGGGATTTGGAATGATGGGGAGTGAGACTGTTGCACATGGTCATTTTTATTATAAATGAGACGTCTAAGCAAAGATTTAAAGGAGATTGGAGAACAAACAATGTAAATATTCCAAAAGAAATGATATCTAAGCTGGAACTTGCAGACTGCTTGGGGAAGATTGGACAGCAAGTAACAATTTACAGAAGTCCATATAAAGGCAAGGGCCTCTAGATAGTGGAGGGTGTGTGAGCGTGGGTGGAGAAAGACCAGAGAGAGAAAGGACTGAGGAGATAGAATGGTGAGATCAAAAAGACCTTCATAAAGGCAGCATAAGGGACAGAAGATATCTGCCGACAAATGGGGGAATCATTGATCCATTTTATGTGAGGAAGAATAGACACGTTCACGTTATAGAGATTTTATTTATTTATTTATTTTTTTAATTTTAATTTATTTTATTTTAAGATTTTATTTATTCATTCAAGACAGAGAGATAGAGAGAGAGAGAGCATGAGCAGGGGGAGAGGCAAAGGGAGAAGCAGGCTCCCCGCTGAGCCAGGAGCCAGACGTGGGGCTCGATCCCAGGACCCTGAGATCATGACCCGAGCCGAAGGCAGATGCTTAACCATCTGAGCCACCCAGGCGCCCCTTATTTATTTATTTGACAGAGAGAGAGAGAGCACAAGCAGGGAGAGTCGCAGAAGGAGGGGGAGAAGTAGGCTCCCCGCTGAGCAGGGAGCCCGATGCGGGGCTCGGGCCCAGGACCCTGGGATCATGACCTGAGCCGAAGGCAGATGCTTAACGACTGAGCCACCCAGGCGCCCCAAGACATGTTCACTTTAAAGTTACAGAAAGATATCTGTCTGTAGAAAATGGGTTTTGGGGGAGGAGATTGGTTAAGAAGGTGCGCAAGAATGGAGGAATGAGAATGCAATTGGGAGAATATTTCATTATTTAAATAAAATTGATAGATGCCCTAAAATATGGGAGTAGTAGTAGCAGTAATAATAGTAATGTAACTGAATATGAGAAATACTAAATAAGTAGTTCATAATAATTATTGGATGAGGACATAGGAAAGAGAATCAACTAAAGATGATGTTTGTTTGGCCTTACCAATGAGGATAGTAGTGGATAGTTAGTGTAATTTCCTGGAAAGTAGGTACATTTTGTAAAGTAACTATGAGGGCATGGTGACTTTCACTTTGAATATGTTAGTTTGAAGATCACTGATCCATTTAACAAGTATTTGTTAAGCATCAGGGTGATACACTGACACTTAATAGGTCTGAGGTAGTAGATACACCGTCGGGAACACAGTGTCTCACTCTTGTGGCTTACCATTTAATGAGAAGACAAAATAGGGGCGCCTGGGGGGCTCAGTTGGTTAAGCGTCTGCCTTCAGCTCAGGTCATGATCCCGGGGTCTTGGGATCGAGCCCCACATCGGGCTCCCTGCACAGCGGGAAGCTTGCTTCTCCCTCTCCCTCTGCTGCTTCCCCTGCTTGTGCTCTCTCTCTCTCTGTGTCAAATAAATAAATAAATAAATAAAATCTTTAAAAAAAATAATGAGAAGACACAATAAATATAGCAGCAGAGAAATAAATGTAAATTATAAGTTATAATAACATCTATAAAGAAAATTTTTAGTTGTGAGCGAGAGAGAAAAATGATGTTGGGGAAAGATTATTAAATCGGTTAGTTATGGCTATCTTCTTTGAAGAAATGACATTACAGCTGAGAACTGACTGGTGTGCGGGGATTAGCCAACCTGAGGGGAAGCACAGTTTGTTGTGGTCCAGGACCTGCAAGAAGGCCATCAGACCTGGAACACAGGGATCAAGGAGACAGAAGAAAGAAATTATGCTGGAGAGGTAGGTAGGGTTTAAATCATCTATGGTCGTATAGGTTCCATTAGAGAATTTGAATTTTATCCTAATATATTGGAAAGCAGTTGAAGGATTTACCAGGAGAGTGACATGGTCCTGTGATTTAAAAATGATAGTCTGCTGTGTGAAGAATAAAAGTGTATAACTATAAAAAGAGATATAGAAGTTTTTATCATAAGGATGTTATTGCATCCAGGAGAGCAAATAGTATTGGTAAAAACAGTGCGTCTAAACAAACAAAAAACAGCAGTGTTTCTGAGAGGGTCCTGAGAAGTGCTAACGTCTAACTGAGGGGAGAAGGAGAGTGATCAATCCCTCAGGGGAGACTGGAGACTGAACATGCCAGGTGGTCAAAGAAGTATCAAACCAGGAGCGTGCACATGCAGTCACAAAACCCAAGGGAAGAGAGATTTATGAAAGAAGACTTGGTTAACAGTATCATACGCTGTAGGTCAGCTATGGGCCATTGGATTTGTCACCAAGAAGGTCATTGGTGATTTCTGAAGTTGTAAGATCAGAGGCCATTTTTGAATGTTTTTAGGAGTGAGAAGTGGGAACAGCTATAGAGACAGCTTTCTCAAGGTCTGTTGAAAAGGTGCCAGATGAAGGGACACATGTCTGGAGAGACCAACAGGGTTCAGGAGGCCTTTGTGTGTTTAAGCTGGAAATGACTAAAAATTGTTCAAATGTAGATGCAAAGAAAATAGTTCCAAAGAAAGGGTGAGGAATCAGGAAAAAAATGGAAGGAGGATTTGGAATCGCCAACATTAGCCAAAGAAAGATGTCCCTCCCATGTTACTAGTGTGTTTACAGGCACAGTTTAGTTTCTTAGTATGATAGTGAGAAGCTGAGATAAATCTCAAATGGATGATTCTTATTTAAACAGTGAGGTAAAGTTTTAATCTGAGAAAAAAAGAATGTTGGGATCAGATGTTTGATGTGGTGGTGATCATGGCAGTAAGTTATCATTTGCAAATCTTTCATATGGGCTTTCAAGTAGTTATCTACTTATAAATTTGAAATATATATATATATATATATATATATATATATATATATATATATATATATGCTGATAATACAGCATTCCAGGATAGCATCATGAATTTTTATCCCAAACTCATTACACTAATTTCTAAAACTTTGGAAAAGTAGTACAACATGAACATCCATGTACATTCAACTTAAATGCAACAATAATTGATATTTTGCTATATTTGCTTTATATCTTTCTTCCTCTTTCCATGTATACAAATATATGTAGTATACAAATATATGTAGTATACATATATGTGTATGTAAAAGTTTACATATAGATTTTTTTGTTGTACCATTTAAAAGTGGTGTCATGAAATTAATAATATGGTTTATATTTTGATAAATGTTTTTGTGGTAGGAGTTTTTAGAACAGATGCAAATTTCATATAATGGTTAGACTGCCAATTTCACAAAAGAAAAACTCTGTAATGATTAATTGCTCTGATTGCATGAATCCATTTAAGTATTCTGAAAGCTGCTGCATTCTTTAAAAACATTTTTTAATTTTCTGGAAATTTCTATTTTCATGCAGTCTTACATCTATAATTTGATCTGTTAAATCAAGAACAAAGTATTTACTAGTATACAATTTTTAGAGAATCATGTTTAAAACCATGATGTATTTGATCTCTGTGTTCAAACTATCTGAAAAATATGAATACACACACACACAAGAGTATATAATCACCTTGTTTTGCTAACATTATTTTAAACTCTGGAAAACAATAGCTATTTTTTAAATATCCCACAGTGCCTAGCATAGTGCTGTGTACCTAAGAGTTGCTAACTACTTATGTATAAATCTACATGTTCATCTACATCTACATATATATCAGATGGTTTGATGAATAAAATGCTATAAAACAGTTGCTCTGATCTCCCTTGGTTTTCACTAGCCCAACATCAATAATGCCAAATCCTTTCATGAGACTTAGTACTGTTTTTAGGTCAATTCATAACAAGAGGGTCATCTTGTAATTACATTTATACCTTAGATAAATATAATTTCTTCTAAGGAAATGCTTCACACTTTTTGAAATATTACCTCATTTATCTTTCCAGCATCCCTGGAAGGCCAGAGTTAATCTTATTACTCCTTTCTTATATGTGTAGAAACTGGCTTGCAATGTATAAGAAAGATTTGCTCAGAGTCACAGATCATCAACAGGCAAAGTAGATTTATAATTCAAATTAGCAAGTTATTTTCAGGATGAAGGGATTTACCGTGGACTGAAATTGAGTTTATCTTCACTGTTATTTCTACCCTTGCCAGGTGTTTAGCTATGTGTCCACATCTTTCGTAAAAGGAGTCAGCCTCTGACCCTATCCACACTCTCTCCGTAGCTTAAAATTGTTCTGTCCCCTGAAATAAAAATCAATGGTTGAGCAAAGTTTTGTCTCCCTGGGCAAACTAGCTGTGCATTAAATATCAGCAATAAACAAAACAAAACAAAAAAGACAGCTATCATTCAATGGGGGCTGCATTTTACTTTAAGTATCCTTTATCAGTGCTGGGTAACTCCAGCAAGCTTAGGACAATATGTGACCAATACCTGGGACCTAGAGGGGAAAGTTGTCAAGGTAATTAGAAATATAATAGAGGTTTAGACCAGCAGGTCTTCCAGTGAACCCATTCCCTTGTTCCCTTGTTACCAACCCAGCCTCTCTAATCCTCGGTCCTGCTTCATAGGAGTAGCCACCCTAAATGCAATAGCTAACATTCTTCACTGCTTGGTCTTTTGTGTTTTATCTTTGAATTTTCCACATGGCATCCTTGTATCTACTATAGGAATACATAAATATTGGTAAATGCTGAAATTGTGAAGTCAGAGGTCATTTTTACTGTCTTGAGGAATGAGAAGTAAAAACAACCAGATAGACGACTTTCTCAAGACCTGTTGAAAAGGTAAAGAGAGAAGAATAAATGGCTGAAAGGACCAGTAGGGTTCAGGATGCCTTCTTGGTTTTAATATGGAAGTGACTAGAGATTATTAAAATGTAGATGAAAAGAAAGCAATTCTTTCTGACAGCTGAGAAAGGGTGAAGATATACCCTTGACATCTAATCCACGTTCACATGCAAAGGTAAATGTTTAAGAATCCAAACAATTAAAGCAAGTTATTGATTGACTCATTGACATATTTATTGGCAATACTTGTAGTTTCTAAATACTTAATACAAGTGGTTCTGACCCAGAATTTTGTAGCAGAATAACACTGGGGATTGTTCCAATTATAGACAAGCCCACAAATATATACATATTTGGAAAAGTTTTCCCATTTGGTGTTGATTAGTAGTTCTAATTAAGAACTACTGCTAAGACCACGTTCTACACAGATCTGAAGGCTTTGATTCTCACAAGTTGATATGGAACATGACAATTTTGGTATAAAAAGGAAAAAAAATAAGAACATAAAAATAAAAGCCTTAGTAGAAGGAAGTAGAAAATTCAGAAAAAAGTCAGTTGGTCATTTGATATATTTGCAAACATTAGGTTGTAGCTATTTTTCTCTGCAAAAGCAAACTCCATGTCTGTGATTTATTTTCTGTTGTTATATTGGACTTGAATGTAGCTGTCGGCTGCTCCTCTCTTGAGAGCTTTGATTTTCAAAGAAGAAAGCATGTGGGAGTGTAAACAGATCTTACTTATAAGAAACTTATGCTGATGAAACTCATTTGCCTTGCTGAGAAGTTAATTAGAATCTTCCTTACTAATACCACTTATACCTACTTCTTGGCTTATTCTTCTTGGCCTGGGTTGAAAAGGTTAGCAGACTACTTACAGTTCTCCTCCTCAGGTCCCAGGAGATGGGTCCTTCTTACCTTGTGTGGGCTGTGCATTTGGGCATATGCATACACTGTGTATACCTTGTATTTGCATATATAAAAAAACTGTTCAATGTTAATGTTGCAAGGAATAAATATGCGTGATAATGCCATGAGTGAAAATGATTGTGTCTTTTGAAAAAGGAAATTAAAAAAAAATAAGACTTTTCTATAAGTCTTAGAGAAAAAATATGTTTTAAGGGAAATGTGCTCAAAAAATCAAACTTCTAACATAACGAAACAAGAAACATTGTCCTTATTAAACTTAATCTTCTTTAAGTTTTAAGAGAGAAAAAATAATATTCCTAAAATGACCATTGTGAATGTATTTTTACTTTTACTATAATTGATTCTAAACTATGAATCTTCAAATCTAGGAAGATTATATGATTAAAGGTTATTGTTTCAGTTAACTATACCAGACAATATGAATTTAATTACAACACTCCATCTTTCTAGTGTTGATTTTCTTTTACTATCTCAAAATATTCTCTAAATTAGATTGTTATTTTCCTATGTTTGTTTTTGTGAGTTTGTAGAGACGATTTTACAGAATCAAACAACAGATTGTTGAAATTCTAAAAATACTGTGGCTCATAACTCTTATTGCTTATTACATTTGATGATCACATTTTATCCGCCCAACTGGATTATAAATTCCTGGAAGGAAGAGATTATACGTTGTACCTGGTTTCTCTTCTTCATACTCCACTGAAAATATACTTACTCTACAGAGTTCACTGCTTCTTTCTCAGTTACCATATCCAGTAGTCTTTCACACATCTTTGATCATTTTTTTCCTCTTAGAGACACTGGACACTGATTACTACTTCTTTTTTAGACTCTCTCTTAACTTCCTTAATGCTACATTAACATTTTTATGTCTTTGAATTCTTCTCTGTCTTCTTAATTGGCTCCCTTTTCTGTTTCAAGTCCCTAAATTTGGGTGTTCTATGGGATCTAGTTCTCAAACTCCTCACACATCTCAGAAAAGGTCTGTCCTCTGAATGCCACTTTATTGGTACTATTGTGAAAACAAGATAAAGCATGCCCTTGGCTCGAGGAACTTGTGGCACAATGTGGAGATAGTTCGCATTCAAATTCAAACATCCTAGTATCAGCTCAAGGTTCTCCCAAAATGGACCGTTTTTTAGCTAAAAGTATTTAATTACTCTGTTTTGAAAATGGTTATGTTTATGGTGTTGGCTTTTTATTTACTCAGATGAATGCTTCGTTTTGTTTATCTTTTCAAACACTGTGTCTCAGGAGTTTATTTGGTCTGCGTAGGTGATCATAGCAAGCAAGTAGTTAGGCAGATGGCGGGTATTTGAATTAGGCCTGGGCACCACCATGAGAGCTGTGGTGATGTAATTAACAAAGACATAGGCACTTGCAGGGAAGCGACAAGGTTTGGGAATCAAGATGGACTGTCTACCACTTGGTCATGGACTGGATTCAATCAGTTCACTTACCCTCTTTGTTCTTATTTTCTCTAACCAGAAATAATTCTTAATCCAAATGGTTGTGAGAGTTAAACGAGATAATTACAAATTTTTCCAGTTTGAGAGGTCATATTTTTGTTCAGTTCTGGAAAATTATCAGCCAAATACTGACTCTATATTGTTTTCTCAACTCTTTTTCTTTTTTTTTTTGAATTCCTCTTAAATTTAATATCTCAAGAAAAATCCTTCCTATATGCAATTTTGTATTTCTCTGATATTTGAAATTTTTCATATTTTATATCTATCCATGTCATTCTGGTAATTTCTTTTGATCTATCCTTTATAGACCCAAATTCTCTCTTTAACTATGTCTGGCCCGTGTATAGTCCCTCTGTTGTCCTTTTTGTTTCTATGACTATGTTTTTACTTTTAGGATTTCTACTTGGTCCTTCTTCACATTCCCTCTTATTTCATTACTTCCCACTTTTGTTTTATGGTGTGATTATTCCTTTTATACCTTTAGATATTCTAAACATACTTAATTTAAAATCCTTTTCAACATAGCTTAGCTGTGAGAGTAATATTAGCTCCCAATGTCAGCGGCTGCTTTTTTTTCTCATTTAAAAATTACAACAGAATTCAAGCTGAGACTATTGTTGTTATAGTGATACTATTTATATAAGCAGAGTTATAGCTTTAGTGGTAACAAAATGATTCTTTGTGATCTCATGTATTTTGAGGTGAGTAAATAATAACAATAAAAACTCATGGCTCCTTGTTTGGCTATACCAATTACAGAGGGCACCGTACCATCACAAAATAAATAATTGTTAACACCTTTCTTGCTTGAAGGCTTCCCTAGGTTTTTAGAAGTATTTACTACTTGGGGATTTAAGCACCTTTGGGATTAGTTAGTACCCATTATTTAAATTTTACAACCAAGTTAAATGACACAAACTAATAGGAAGATAAATCTTGGCTTTTTATGTGACCTTGTCCTAAAATAGTCTTGTTAACAAGTAACATATTATCAGCTCCAAGGCGGGGTGTGTGTTTATTAGTATATACCGTCTTCCAGAAACTAGGAAAGTGTTGACATCAATTCAATCATCTCTACTACTTACCTGGCAGAAACCATTACTCACCTTTGAAGAGGGATACTACACCAAAGAGTGCTCAAACATAATTTATTATTCTCACATCATCTTGTAAAAAAAAAAAAAAAAAAAAAAGGAAAACTACCATTCTCTTCATTTTTATAGATAGTAAATTATAAATGTATTTTTAAAAGAATATGTTTTCCTTTGTCCAACACAACCAATGATTATCTGCAGTTAACATCTATGTCCATGGATAAGTGATTTATAAAAACATAAAATATAGAAAAAAGTAAAATGACATTGAACATGATTTCTTCTTTCTTTGAATATTTAGAAAGTATTTTGTGATAATGTAAGACTTCACTGTTATCATTGAGGACAATAATTTTTATTGAATCTTTATTGCAGAAGCAAGTTAATAGATATTTGACTGTTAGACTGACAGGTAACTAATTTTGGCACAACTCGTCTTTTGAGTTGATTGTGGATTGTTTTTTCTTGTTGTTTGGGGTTTTTTTTACATTGTTTTTCTTCATCTCTGCAGAAAGCTCACAAATAGGGTAAAGAAGTTTCCAGGGGTCGGTGTTTTCATGGGAATGGAAGTGGGCCACACTACAACAGTGGTGCTGATCGATGAGAGTACAAGCCACTCTGATAGATCTGTGCTCTTACTCCAGGGATGTGCTTGGATGAAATGTCTCACATGGAGGATCCATTGAGTAAAATGGTACACTCATAAAAATCCTATATGCAAGCATCTTCTGGCTGGTAATTGTTTAAGCACTACTAGAAGATTAAAAAAAAAATAGGCTCTGATTTGTAAGGTGATAACTTCTCTGGTGTAAATACTCTCACAATGGTCTATTTCAAGTACCAACGGTTTAACAACCAGTTACAAAATTGGTTCTTGTGAGCCACTGCAAGCCAGCTCTAGCACTCCACTGGAATTCTTCCCCGTGTAAGTGTAATAGAATAGGAAAAAATAAAGCAGTTTGATGTGTGGTGATCCCCTCAAATACTTGGGACCCAGTTGAAAACAAGGACTAAGTTTTGCACCCAGAAAACTGTATCCCCACCAAAGGACAAAGATGAAATAAACAAACAAACAACGATGAGATGAATCCTATGATTGAAAGTGACTTATGTGCTCTGTTTTATTGCTTTTACTGGGATTTATAGAAAGAGCATGAGTGTTTGTTGTGTATTAGAGTCTTTTTTTTTTAATATCTCAAGAAAAATCCTTCTTGCTTCAAAAGGGCTAAATCAACAGAAGTCAAGAATAAATATCATTGCTTTCTACCTCCTTAACTTTTATCACTTACAGACAAAAAGATGTTTCTGCCAATAATTAATTGATGTAAAATGTGAACGTATTAAACAAACAGGATTATATGGCATTATTTGAATTACAACAGTTAAACCCATTTTCTTTTATTTCAGAGGGTACAGAAAACCCACTTCCTAAACTGTTTAATTTCTTCCAGGGGTAGTAACAGAAGAGTTCCAGTGGTTCTACCATTTTTAATTAACAATATTTTTATTGTTAGGAAAAATATTTCAGTAGCATTAATTAAAATGTCACTGATAACTTCATAGTTGCAATGACATACTTCTTGTCTTTCTCAGTGCCTGTGTTTATATTGCTGTACATGTCATTAGCATTAAATCATTAAACTTTTTTTCATATTGTTAATCTGTATATTATCCTTGGTTCATAGCTATATAGTACTTGGAGTTGATATATATCATAATTCGATTACTAGTGATTGTTTTAATATTATATTATACCATAATGAATATTATCCCAGATGTTGTAGATTCTTAAATAATTTCTTTTCATTTCCCCAATAAAATTAGCTAGAGTTTGTCATCATATGATGAAGTTATTCAGTGGCATCTCTTTATCAGGGCTTTGGTAACAAAACAGATAGTTTTACCAAGTGCAAGGTAAATTTTCAGAATCATATTTCTCTGTACATAAGATGACTACATATTTTTTCAAGAAGCATTATCTTTTATGTAAGCTTCTTCCCCAAAATCTTGACTCTTCTGTTTTTCACAAAAACTTATAATCTAACAGCTAAAATATTAAAATAAAATTTTGGATTAAAATAATACCCAGATAAAATATTTTAGAAATGTGACTTTATCTTTAATTCTCACAATAATCCTATGAGGTAAGTACTAATATTACCCCCAATTTACAGATGAGAAATCAGAGGCACTGAGCAGTTAATTAACATGCCCAATATTATAGCTGGCAGATGGCACTTTTTGTTGTATTTTCACAAGGTGTATCTGTGTTAATCAGTCTCCTGAGGCATCTTGAAAGATAACAGGTGTAAAGTAATTTTAGGTGGTTTAATAATAATGAAGCAATATAAAATATCATCAAATATAATACAAGTGCATAGAAATCTGACAAGGAAAAATTCCTTCCTGTAACTTTGGAAGGAGGAAAAAGAGCAAACCAAACTTAAAAATAAGTCAAACATATGGGAAAAGATAAAGATTAAATAACCAGGTAGATTCATCATTTACAATATTTTGAAATATAGTATGCCAAAATTACTTAATTTTATGTTTTTTAAAAATGTATATTTTTTAAAATCTAACTTCCTACCGTATTATTCTTCTGAGTTCCTTGGGTACCAAAGATGGAAGACTAATATACAGAGCATTAGAATACAATTGACTACTCTGATATCCAGTATTGTGTTTACAATTGAGCTATTTGTTTGTATATCTGAATCCCTTTTTTTTTTCTCTCCTACTTCATAGGGTCCTCCTGTAGGATAAAGAAAATGGTTTATTTAGCTTAATATATATTAAAAGTTGGCTGACACATAGCAGTTACTCAGTAAATACTTTGATAATGAATGCCCATATTAATAAAAACTTCCTGAAAAATTATAGTGTTAGAAAAATAGAAGTGGTATGCAAAGATATTTTCAAAAATGTGAGCAAATTTTTCTGGATCAATAATTTTGATGCTATACAATTTCCCAAGAGATGGTTGTCATTTAGACACAAATTCCTTTAGAATCATTTATTCATCTATCTATCTATCTATCTATCTATCTATCTATCTATCTATCTATCTATCATATATCATATATCATCTATCTATCTATTTAATATTTTGAGTTTTTATTTAAATTCTAGTAAATAACATATCCTTTAGAATCCTTTAGAGTTCCTCTAGAATGTAACCCTTTCTTAGAGAAAAACTCCAAGTCTTTGGAAAACTATGCTATTCACCCCAGTGTTAGGTGCTAAAACAATTTTCCACTTAGTTGAGCTGCTAATTTTAATGTACATAGTTCAGTTATATCTTACTGTATTACTTGTTAATGTTTATATCAATGAGAGTGCTATTCTGTATTTGTGTTCATGGTGGTTATTATAAGTAAATTACCTCAAATTCTGTTTGAAATTTGGGGTATCTTTTTTTTTTAAGATTTATTTATTTGAGAGAGAGTAGAACATGAGCACATGCGAGTGGGGGGAGGGACAGAGGGAGAGAATCTCAAGCAGATATCCCGCTTAGTGCAGACCCCTATGTAGGGCTCGATCTCATGACCCATGAGATCATGACCTGAGCCTAAACCAAGAAAGAGATGCTTAAGTGACTGAGCCACCAGGTGCCCCATATTTGGGTAATTTCTAATAAATAGGTAACTGTGATAAAACATAGAGTTTTTTATTATAATCAATTTTTGCCATGAGTTTAATGGTAATTAGTATTATCATACTATTGTAAAGACTAAAATTCCAAGGTTCTCCTTTTCAAAATTTTTTTTATTTAAATTTGATTTAGTTAACATGTGGTGTACTATTAGTTTCAAGAGTAGAATTCATCAGTTGCATAAAACATCCAGTGCTCATTACATCCAGTGCCCTCCTTAATGCCCATCACCCAATTATCCATCCCCCCACCCACCTCCCTCCAGCAACCCTCAGTTTGTTTCCTAGAGTTAAGAGTCTCTTACGGTTTGCTTCCCTATTTTCATCTTACTTTATTTTTCCTTCCCTTCCCCTGTGTTCATCTGTTTTGTTTCTTAAATTCTTACATATGAATGAAATCATATGGTATTTGTCTTTCTCTGACTGACTTATTTTGCTTGTCATAATACCTTCTAGTCCCATCCATATCATTCCAAATGGCAAGATTTCCTTCTTTTTGATGGCTGAGTAATATTCCAGTGTGTACATATACCACATCTTCTTTACCCATTCATCTGTTGATGGACATCTGGGCTCTTTCCATATTTTGGCTATTGTGGATGTTGCTGCTATAAACATTGGGGTGCATGTGCCCGTTCGTATCACTATGTTTGTATCCTTTGGATAAATACCTAGTAGAGCAACTGCTGGGTCAGAGAATTTTCCACCAGTTTTATTGAAATATAATTGGCAAATAAACATTGTATATATTTAAGGTATACAAAGTGATATTTTGATACATGTATACATTGTGAAATATATTACTACAATCAACTAATTAATGTACCTCTCACCACCATACATAGTTACCTTTGTGTGTGTGTGAGTGGGGGTAACACTAAAGATCTACTCTCTTTTTTTTTCTCTCTTGCAATGTGATTTCAGTTATATGTAGGGAAGTGGGTAGAGTATAGACCTAACTTCCTGTGTCCAAACAAGACAATGTAACTCTTGAGCTTTGAATAGGGCAAACTTTATGTCTAACACATGTTCAGTTGCCAAAATCATTTTCTACATAATCTCTGATTGTGTATTGTATTACCTCTGTGGGCTTAATTACTGGATTTTTTCTTGCATGCTATGGCAATTAAGATGAATGGTTTAAACAAGAAAAGCTGAAAACTATGTTATTCTTTCAAGTTTGAGATTTCAAAAATCCTTGGGAGAAGGAAGACTTCCCAAGTGGTTTTAGCTGAGAGTTTTATTCTCATTCAAACCTGCTATCACACATTACTTCTCATTCTTTATTTCTTTACCAGTCTAATACAAAGCCATTTCTCTTAAATGAAATACTGTGATTTTAAATGAAAAAAATATTTTTAACTTTCTTTTCCTTGTGTTCCCAAATGGAAACTGAACCCACCATCAGAGTTAATCTCTTTCTCCCATTAATAATCTATTTACCTTTTTTCTTCCTTCCACAGAATCAACTGTACTTGGTTGAGCTTAAAGGGAGAATTTCAAATAGCCAGTTTCAAAAAAAAAAAAAAAAAGGAATGTATTTTGTACCAAAGAAGCCCAACTGGGGCAGATGTTCAGTTTCAGTACAGTTCAATAAGTCTCCTGTCAAAAAGTTTTTTATTTTACTGTAGTAACCTGAAGTAATGCAAATGTTCATTTATTATTTGTTTTTAGTTCAGAGTGAATTCCTTTAAAACAATAAGCTCTACTTTTCTCACATAATACTAGGGACCTGTTTACTATACCTAAGGCAAATTATAAGGTTAATTTTTACTATTAATCACTTTCCCAAGAACTATGCCTTAATTTCCTCATCTGTAAAAGAGGTGGGCTGCTTGCATTGAATGATCTTTAAGTTTTCTTACAGATACAATCTAAAATTATTCTATGTTCTGTGTGGGTGGTTAAAAACCACTATTGGGATAACACAAGATTTTTCTTAGGAAATTAAAAAACAAGACTTAAGACATTAAAAATCTAAGTGCCTGGAAATAAAATCATGGGAAAAACATTGAGAAAATAAAGTGTGGGGGGGGGGGAGGGGAAGAAGACAAAGGAGAAATGCAGGATTGCCTTTATTAGATCGTGTTTCTCCTCCTTCCTCCCCTCTTTGAGCGCTACTCATTGCTAGATCCCTGCTAAGCTAACAAAAACACAGCCATCCTCATCGGTGACTGTGCTGTGTTAAGCTGTGAATAGTTGAAATGTTGATGACCCTCCATATCAGAGGACAATCAGCTTCTCTTTTTCAGCTTTGTCATCCACAATTTCATATACTCAGTGCTCTGGCAGGATCAGGCAACATCCTGTTCTAATTATATACCCCACACATCTCAGCTTATCTCACGCTGTTCCCTTTGTCTGAAATCTCCACTCGCCCTGTCCCAACCTTACAGATTTCTAGCCATCACTCAGGGCCTGGCTTTCATGAAGCCCAGCTTGATATGATTTCTTTCTCAAGACCATTGCAAACAGCTTTATTTCACAGTTATTTGTGCCCTGCTTTTATTCCCCTTTTTAAAATTCAAGTTTTTATTTCACAAGGTCTATGATAGTGCATCTTACTCATTTTTGTTTTCTCTCTCCTTTCTTGCCTTGGCTCCTAATACAAAGCACATAACAGGTAGATTTAAGATTTGTACAGAGAGTGCATGTCCCTCAAATTAACTTCCTCTTTAATGAGTTTTGTCTGCATTTTATAGGTATGAGAGAGAACACAGCAGGGCAGATAGCATCCAACAGGCAGTGATGGAGTAAATAGCTTATATTTTAACATTTTCTATAACTATCTATATTTTCTCTAAGTAGAATGTACATTTTCCAGTAAACATTATATCTTACAGATTTTTTTTTTTAATTCCTTTAAGACAAAGAGATACAGAGAGAGAGAGAGCATGAGCAGGGAGAGAGGCAGAGGGAGAGGGAGAAGCAGGCTCCCTGCTGAGCCAGGAGTCCGATGTGGGGCTGGATCCCAGGACCCTGGGATCATGACCTTGAGCCGAAGGCAGACGCCTAACCATCTGAGCCACCCAGGAGCCCCCAGATCTTTTTATATAGACAATGAGTTTTACTTCTTTCTAAATTTTATAGTGTGGCTCACAACATATTATTTAAAGATTCTATTTATAGATGTAGCTTTGAAAATTCTTGATTTTACACACCTTGTAAAGTGAATGGTTTCGTAGACAGGATATTTCAGAAGTGGATGAATCAAAAGTAATGCATGTTTTTTATTGACAGATTTTGTCAAATTGTCCATCCAGAACTCTCAAAAATGGGAGATGAAAATTCCCATTTCCCCACACTGTTACCAACACCAGTTCTTTTCAACCTTTATACTTTTTGCTATCTGATGGACAAGACGTTGTATCTCATTGTGACCTCAATGTACAGTTGGCTGATTACCCATGATAGTTTTTACTTTTTTTTTTCTGACTTGTTCCTGTTATGAATCTTCTTTTATAATATTTATCTTTTTTCTTCTTGATTTTGAAGATTATTCATCTATGAGTATCGTTTCTTGTTTTATGTGTTTCACGTATTTCTCCACATTTTTCTTTTTTAACCTTGTAATTTATTTTGTTGCATGGGAGCTTCATATTATTATGTATTGAAATTTGTCAATATTCTGCTTATGGTTTTTGCCATTAATCTTTGATAAGAGATTATTAAACCAGTATTGTTCTATGTTTTCATATAGTTATTTTGTTTTATATATATTTTTAGATTCATTTATTTATTTGAGAGAGGGAGAGACAGCATGTGAGCAGGGGGAGGGGCTGAGGGAGAGGGAGAGAGAGAGAATCCTCAAGCAGACTCCCTGCTGAGCACAGAGCCCAACTCGGAGCTGGGAGGTGGCAGGTGTATGGGAGGCTTGTTCCCAGGATGCTGAGATCACGACCTGAGCTGAAATCAAGAGTCGTCTGCTGAAGTGACTAAGCCACCCAGGTGCCCCTTATGTAGTATTTTAGAGCATAAAATATTTAGCTTATTATTCTGACTAGAATTCACTTTTGCAAGTGGTGTGAATTAATGATCTAAATTGGGTGTGTGTATGTGTGTATCCTAATCGCATTATTGAAGTTCATTTACTTGAAATAATAACTTTATCTATAATAAAATTTCATATATCCTTGGGTCTTCTTTTATACTTTCAATTCTGTTACATTGATGTGTCTATTCTTACACCAGTATCACACTTTAACTTTTTTTAATAACTTTTGTATCTGTTTTAACAAATATTAGGATAAATTGTTCCTCACAGTTCTTACAAAATAAAATCAATAGTTCCCATTTATTTTTTTCAAGTGAAAATTGAGATCATCTTGTCAAGGTCTGTTTTAAAAATTCTATGGAGGTTTTCATTGAATGAGTAAATTCAGGAGATTGAAATACTCATCTAGTTGAAAAGGTTGAGTCTTTAAATCCACAGACATAATATGTCTTTCCTTGGATTCAGACTTTTAAATTTTCCAATGAAGTTTTATAATTTTCCTTATCAAAGTTTTAGACATTCTGGCTTTTTTTCCTATGTACAATATAGTTTATTTACTATTGTAAGTTGAGGTTCTCTTTTATTGTTTTTCAATCAAATGCTGTTGTTTTCTAGGATAATTATTGATTTTTGCCTGTTGATTTTGCATCTAGTCACATTACTGAATGCTCTTATTTGTTATGATACCTTAGTTAATTCTCTTGGATTTTTAAGTGGACAATTAAATTATTTACTAGTAAATCCAAACTATTCCAGTTTGGATTATTTTTTCTAATAATTTAAATTTTATTTCTTTTTATATTCTTCTTGCATGTGCTGGAATTCTAGGAAAATGCAAGATAATGATGATAATAATGTGCATCCTTAATTTTTTCCTTAACTTTAATGAAATTTTTCTAGCTTTTTTTTTTTCAGTAGTTATTTTACTTGTTATTGGGTTTTGCTATGTGACTATATCAAATTAAGGGAAACCTGGGGTTTTTTGTTTTTGAGTTGGGAATGTTTGTTCAATTTTACCAAGTGCTCTCTTGTCATTTAGGGGGAATAAGATGCTTTTTTCCTAAAATTGGCTCATAGGGTAAATTACAATAATATATTTTTTGAACCTTTAAAACATCTTTGCCTTTTTGTTTAACCTATTCAACTCTGATGTATTTTTTGTGTACTATTATAGATTTTATGTGTACCATTATATTTAGGATTTTTGCATTTGTATTCATAAATGAAATTTATCTAGGGTATTTTGTGTGTTTTTATGTGTGTCCTTATTGTCTGGTCCTGTGCCATAATTTGGTAAATCTTGCAGAATGAAATAGAAGGGTTTTATCATTCTGTAGGTTCTGATATGCTTGTTTCTTAGCTGAAATTATTTGCTTCTCTATAGTTAAAGTCTCTCACAGATGCATTACTTTCTATTACCATGTCATCATATACTGCTATTATTTCCTTAACTGGATATAATTTAGCCAATGTTGACTCATAGGAATGTGCTTCTGTTCTTAAGTTAGCATATAATTAACTTGCTTTTTAATAATTCAAGACAGATCAAATCCTAGATAATGTGTTTATAAATAAAAAGTAGTAAAGTTAACATTTGGGCAGAATGCACTTATTTAGTTTTTACACATATTGTATTTAATTGTGGATATTTACAAAAATATTTTATAACATTGCAAAATATGTTTGAGTTGATATGCCATTCATTATTATGCCTTAAGGTGACAAGTCTTTCAGTTTCCCATTTTATTTGTTGTTTTTCTCTTTAAAGTCAAACAGAGCTGATGATAAATTTGAAGCTTTAGCAGTGATTCTTCAACTTCACTCTAAATTGAGACTATCTCCCTGCTGTCCTAATTGAGTTGCTCATGGTAACCAACCCTTTGATTGTTTTCTGGTGTTTTAGGGGCAGGTTTCCTTGGGATGATTTATCCAGGTATTAATGCTACTACCACAACATGATGGGTGATCCTGGTTGATTTTTGCTTCATTTGTATTTTCCTTCTGCCTTTTCTTCCCCATTTATTAGAAACTCAAGTGGAAAATGCTGAATGGACATCCTACCAAAGAGGAATATTCCTCATTTGTTTTGAATATCTAAGATGTAGAACACAAAATAGTATAGTAGTATTGACTTGTTTATTAACTTTAAATATATCTTACATATCCACTTACTTTAAATAAACAAAAAAAAATTAATTCCTTGGAAGTTTATAACATACTCAACATAGAATACAAAAATGTACATGTATATCTCCTTACATGTATAAAATTATACAATTATACTTCTCCTTAGGCTAAAGGTTTTACCTTCATAATTTTCAAAGCTATCCATTAATTCTCTTTTTGATTTTTGACTGTGGAATTTGGGGAAGGAAAAAAAATTATGCCCTTTTGGAGTTTGTGCAAAAATAAGAAAAGGAATAGTCTTACATTAGTAGCTTAAATGAATCTAAATATCAATCCTTAATAGAAAGATTTAATATTGATTTAAGTGAAAAGTGAGATATAAGCAACAATTGAAAACCTGTGACTACAAATATTATAGACTATATATAGGAAGTGAGAAAAGGTCCCTAAGGATTTTAGGGCAATACTTGAAAAACACTGAACATTTTGGGAACACATTGATAGAATGAACTTAATATAGACTTTATATACCACTTAAAATGAGATTATCAGTTTGTTAGAGGTAGATATACATTCTTTTTGTCTTTCTAAAATACTTTTTTCATGATTATGGAAAGAACATTTTACATGACCAATGTTATTTACTGACGTATTCCTAAAGTACTCAATCCAGTTTACCTATCGAAAACCATAAAACATAGATCCACAAAGAAACTTACAGATAAGTTAATAAAATTCCCTAATATTTCAGAGAAACTTGAATCAATATCAAAAGCCACATAACTGGAGAATTGCAGAACCACGGTCATAAGGAATCTGAAAACTTTAGATTATATTTTTTTATAATGTTTTACACTGAAGCATCATATCCCATCGTACCACAGAATCAGTAAATACATTAAGTAACTTTGAGCACATTCCTGCCAAAAAGTTGTTAATGTTACTATTTTTATTTGTAAACAAGTAATCCTTTTTTCTTGCTTAACTCTATTAGTTAATTGCCTTCTTTCCATGATCATATACCAGGTATAACCTTTCTTGAAAAATCTTACATATGCAGATAACATTTCCACATTCAAGTAGACAAATGGAGTTTACAGAAACACATTAAATAATTTATTTTAAAATATTATTCAAACTTTGGGATGCTTATAAAGGTGATTTATATGTGTACTCCCTTGCCCCGAATATGCTACATTTATCCAACCTTCACCCAAGTCCTTGTCTTGGACTCTGCTTTTAGTGGAACCCAATGTAAGAGATAGGAACATAAAAAAGAGATATAGATTTAACCAGTCTTCAAATATGTATTTCTGTGTATACATATCAATATGTTTTATAAAATGCATTCATGTACATAATGTATATGCTTTGTGAGACTATTTGTACATAAGACCATGTTATAAAAGATATTCTGGTTGTGACATCTCTCACTCCTCCATTGATCTCTAGCGCTGGTCAGGTGTAGCTGTCAAGTTTGTCCTTGATTTCTGTGATTATCCTAAAGTTGCTCAATCAACACAGTTCCCTTTTAACAATTAACAATTTACTTAGCAATTTACTCATTTATTCATAGTTCCATCATGTGAATGTGTATTCATATTTTAAAACCACACCTATAATCCAATCTGATGCTGGTTTCTTGCTGAGAATCAGGACATTCTTTTTTCAAGTATGAAAGGAACATTTTTTAAAAATCTTACATACATATGTGAGGAACTATTCACACAAGTTACAAGGCATTCTCACACTTTTGGAAATAAAACATTTTTAAGTATGAAAAGATGTGCTTTTCTTCCCAGCACTCCTGAAATTTCTCCCAATGTCCTCATGGTTCGAATTCTTTAGCTATAAGTCATTTACTGCAAAATCAGAAAAACTGTGACTACAAACTCTGAATTATCAAGTTGGCAGGTTGCAGATCTGAGGTTAAGAGAGGGGACTGAGGTGGCTACAGCACCGAGACCAGATAAGACAGCATCACTAGTGGGGAAAAAGGGGAGGCTGAAGTTCAGAAATGATGAGACTCTGGCAGGAGCAGCATTATCCTTCCCCACACCAGGAGTGGGAGAAGTTGAGTAATGGGCTGTCTGTCTTGTTTGCTCCCCGAAGAAGATCACTAATGCACAGTGACCCCATACAAGGGTCATTTATTTGGTGTGAAGTGGTGTTTGTCTGTGTCCTGAAATTCTGCCCAGGTATTTGTGGAGTCCAGCTTGTGCAGGCAGCCCCTTAACCCCAAGTTCAGGACATGCGCAAGCCTCAAGGACAGAGGATGGCACTCTGGACAGTTTGAGGCATATGGAGAGATAGCTCTGCCCTGACAAAGGCAGGATTCAGGGGATGTAGTTCGACTTTCAGGTTGTGATCTGTAAATGATGCTCCTTTTGGGAAACATTTCTTTCTTTCTTTCTTTTTTTTTTAATACACACTATTTTCTTTTTTTAGATTTTATTTATTTGACAGAGAGACAGACAGCAAGAGAGGGAACACAAGCAGGGGGAGTGGGAGAGAGAGAAGCAGGCTTCCCACTGAGCAGGGAGCCCAATGCGGGGCTCGATCCCAGGACCCTGGGATCATGACCTGAGCCAAAGGCTGACGCTTAACGACTGAGCCACCCAGGAGCCCCAGGGAAAGATTTCTTAATTATAGGAGGGTTTCTTTTTTTATTATTGGTAATTACATTTGTCCACAATGAATACATATTGAATTTGCACCTAGAAAAATGATACCTAAAAATAGAAACTTATCGTATATCACCAACAAAACCCACTATCTGTAAGTGCAAGATTTTACTTTTTAATGCTTTTATTCTACAGTTGGGTATCTATATACAAAGATTTATGTAAAAATGCACAATTTTTAAAAGCTTTCCAAAACTCAATCTGTTTTACATTATTATAATTAATAAGAATTGATGTTTTATGCAGTATTTTCACAAAATAAAGGAAATGTGGAATATGAATACAGTTATTCTTGGAATCTATAAAAGGCCTGACAACTTATATCAAATGCACTCCTAATCTGCTCTGTAATGGTCAAATAATTTCTTGTACCACTGTTTCTCTAACAAGACCATGATAGCTCCAGCCACTCATTTATTTCAACTTCATATTTATAGAATAAATGGAAAACCGTTAAACAAGTTCATATTTCTTTGAAGAGAATTGCAGAGGAATTCAAGTTCTGTTATAACACCGCTATCTTATTATAATGTGAAAATTTTAACCCTAACAAATTTATAGTAATGTTCTAAGTTAGTGGAAGACACTTGTTTTTATAGGATGCAAAATACATCCAAGTAAATGTACATGCAGGAAACATAAAACCATCTGCCAGTGGAGCCTGCCAAGAAACCAGATGCAGCCACTGGAAGAGCTACCTTCAGTGAGTTGGCATCTGGACATGCTTAACTTGACAAGGTGCAACATTTGATCAGACTGCCTTTTTTTTTTGGGGGGGCTATGTAACCTGAATAAGCACAATCCAGCAGATACAGAGGAGTATGTGAATACTGCAAATGTAGAATTGGTATGAGAGATGGAAGACTTCAAATGTCTTATTTTGATTGTGCATATGACACTGAAGAAATACCTGAATTATAAGGTTGATAAGTGGGGCGCCTAAGTGGCTCAGTCAGTTGAGCCTCTGACTGTTGGTTTTGGCTAAGGTCGTGATCTCAGGGTTGTGAGATAGAGCCCCTGTGTTGGGCTCCGCACCCTTCAGGGAGTCTGCTTGAGATTCCCTCTCTCCCTCTGCCCCTTCTGTTGCTCATCTGTGTGCACTCAGGCTCTCTCTCTCTCTCTCAAATGAATAAATAACTCTTAAAAAAAATAAGGTTGATAAGTATTTCTGTGAATTTACATTTTTACAGCTGCACAAGTGTGCTTGTAACTTAAGATATTCCCATTACCGTGTTTACACATGTATAAAATGATAGGAAACACAAAAATTGAAAACACCAGTGGGGTAAAGTATAATAATTAAAGATCTATATGTAACTTGAATATTTTGGTGACATTTTCTATAACGTAAAGAGCTCTTGAGTTGAATGAGGCATTTTGAGATATTTCTTTGAATACATTTGCCAGCATGTGGTTAATTTAGTAGTAAAATCCTGTATTTTCTCATAAGAATTTATGTTTCATAAAGTCATATAATTTGTTGAAAAAATTTTGACCAATGCTTTAGCTCCAGACCAGAGCAATTAGGTCAAAATATCTGCAGGTGTGTGTACTTATTTAAAATCCCCGTTTTTCTAATGTAACCTGTGTTAACCACCGAATATACAAAAGGTGTAATTTGTTCATTTAAACCTTTTTTAATACTAAAGAGAAATTAGTAATAGCTTAAATATCAAATAAAATAGATGTTGGTTAAATATAGTATAAACATATGAAGAAATGCTATACAGCTATTTATATTCTTGAGGCATGCTTAAGGCAATGCAACATTATTCCTGTAGTAGATTCTTGCAGCTACTGTAACAAATCACCAAAACCTTGGTGGCATAAAACAACAGAAATGTATTGTCTCACAAGTCTGGAGGACTAAAGTCTGAAATCAAGGTGTCAGGCAGGGCCCCTTTCTTCTGGAAGCTCTAGAGGAGATTCCAGGGAATATCCATTTCTTGTCTCTTCCAGTTTCTGGTGACCATTGGCGTTCCTTTGCTTGTGGCCACATCTCTCCAACCTCTGCCTCTGTCTTCATTTTGCCTTCTCCTCTGATCTCCCTCTGTTTTGCTCTTATAGTATTTTGGGCCAATCCACATAATCTGGGAAAACCTCCTCAAGATCCTTAACTAACCATATATGCAAAATCTTTACCCTCTGTTTCAACATTCACAGATTCCAGGGACTAGGACCTGATGCCTTTCAGGGCACCATTCAGCCCACTACACCCGGGTACACTTCTTAACAGGTGCCAGCATGATCTGTAATTTCACTAACACGTATGTAATTGAAAGGACATATAAAATTGTCAAAAGTGATTTTCCAGAAAGTCAGATTGTGTGAAATTTTTCTTTTATTTCATTGCCTACATTCTATCTCTTAAAAAATGTCTATAATAAATGCATTACATACATATGCAACATATGCTTGGGTATATATCAGTTGCCTCTGTGGCTGACAAAAACTCACACTTCTTACTATATGACTTATTTACACCTACTGAATGCATATATTTATTCATATATTTACATGGTGCATTGGAGGGATGCCACGTTAAAAAAGTATTTGCTTTCTGGATACTAGCAGTACACCTAACGAGGTAGAGAATAAACACATAGGATAATGTAAGATAAAGCAATCAGAAACTATGACCCAAACAAGCAGAGTGCCCAGATAATTTTGTAGGTGAGTTCTACTAAAATTGCAGGGAAGACATCTGCTATTTCTATGTTCTTTAATTTTTTCTAGAGACCAGAAGGTGGACAAGAATCTTTATTTCTAGTAGACTAGATTATCAAATACTGGATATACTTGACACAAATATCCCAGTCACATACAAAAACAAAATAAAGTAGCATGTATCAATCAATTTCATATACTAATGTAGCTGGAAAACATTAGCAAATTAAACTCCGTTGTTTTGCTTTTTTAATTTTTTTAAGATTTTGTTTATTTATTTAGAGCAAGAAAAAGAGTGTGTGAGTTGGGGGGAGGAGCAGAGAGAGAGAGAAAAGCAGACTCCACGCTGAGAATGGAACCTGATGTGGGGCTTGATCTCATGACCCTGAGGTCATGACCTGAGTTGAAATCAAGAGTCAGAGGCTTATCCGAGCCACCCAGGCACCCCTAAACTCAGTTGCTTTAAAAGAATAATATAACATGGAGAGAGGCTATTATTCCACTAATTTTAGAATGCTTTGCCTTAGGCAATATTATTCTAAAAATGATTAACAGCATTTAGAGATAAATAAGTATATACCTTGATAGATTCCTAATAATCATTTGATAAAATTCAATAGCCAATTCAGGTTTTGAAAAAAAAATAATAATGTAAGAATAGAAAAAAAATTCTACATAAAACTTAAATGGTGAAACAGAAGAATTCTTATTAAAGTTAGAAACATGATAAGGATGCCCACCAAACTAAAAAAAATTACTCATAATTGTCCTGGAGTCCTAGCCAATGCAGTAAATCCAGGACAGCAAAGTGAGAACATGAGAAAGAAAATCAAGATCTAGAATGATTTGATATAAAAGTCTGTTGAATAAAATTCCCAAAATGACAGCACTGAAGCAAGTCTAGAAAACAATCAGGCCAAAAAAGTACAAAAAACTCACCCTTCTGTAAAGCTTTCTTTGGAATCCTGAGAAGAATTCGTTACTCCTTCCTCCGTGATCCAATAGCACTTGGTACACACCTCTACTGTAGATTTCATCTCAATATATTGCATTTAACATTCTTATCAGAACATATACTTTTAACTTTTTAAGTCTAAATACCACATAAATTGAGAGACTAGAATTGTGAAACCATCACCCAGCTTCCCACCCTCAACCTTTGTCAAATTCTGTCATTCCAGTTTCACCTAAAGCTCCTACATTTATTTTTGACAGAGTATTTTAAAGCAAATTCTTAATATCAGACTACTTAACTGATAACTACTTGGGAGTGTACCCAACACACAGGAACCTGAAAAATAGGATCATCATTACACTCCAAAAAGAAATATTCTTGGGGCACCTGGGTGGCTCAGTCGGTTAGGCGTCTGCCTTCGGCTCAGGTCATGATCCCAGGGTCCTGGGATCAAGCCCCGCGTCGGGCTCCCTGCTCCGCGGGAAGCCTGCTTCTCCCTCTCCCACTCCATCTGCTTGTGTTCCCTCTCTCACTGTCTCTCTCTGTCAAATAAATAAATAAAATCTTTAAAAAAAAAAAAGAAATATTCTTAATATCATATAAGAAATAGCCTGCATTCAGTGTGTCCTCATTCCTTAGAATGGTTTTTATCGGGGCGCCTGGGTGGCTCAGTTGGTTAAGCGACTGCCTTCGGCTCAGGTCATGATCCTGGAGTCCCTGGATCGAGTCCCGCATCGGGCTCCCTGCTCGGCAGGGAGTCTGCTTCTCCCTCTGACCCTCCCCCCTCTCATGTGCTCTCTCTCATTCTCTCTCTCTCTCAAATAAATAAATAAAATCTTTAAAAAAAAAAAAAAAAAAAAAAAAAGAATGGTTTTTATCATTGGTTTATTCAGATTGGTGATCCTATATTTGGGGCTTTTAAGAAATGTAATCCTCCATGTAGCCTGTGGGCCTACTGTCTAGAAAGTCAGCTGCTTCCTAGGAGGCAGGGTTGAGCCAGCCTGTGTTTCTATGATCAGGGAGGGGAGGTGGAGGCATGTGACCACAGGATGACCATGCAGTCCCAGCCAAATTCCTGCTGGGGCCGCTCAGCTGGAGGAAAACGCCGCTGAGGAAAGATTTGGGCTCCAACACACTGCTTCTGTGCCATCAACTGATCTTGGTAGTGCCACTTCTCCAACAGTCCCTGGGATTCTTATATCAGTTCCATTTCATGGAGCATCCTGTAGGTGTGAGATATTTGAACTATGACTGATTCTAGCAGAACCAGTAGCTACCAGAACTCACAAGTCCCTGGCCCTTTTTTTTTTTTTTTTCAGTTGCCAATGAAATAAGTGAGGAATGTTTATTGCATTTCTGGGTTTCCTATCTCCCTCCAACACAGTCCCAAGAACTTCTTGCAATCAAATCTTAGGATGTTAAGCACTGAAATCCCAGGAGAATAATCAAGGAACATGCTTCGAGACCAGCAGATCTGGCAGGTAGATGATGGAGACAGGTGCCTAGACATTTAGCAGTAGAAGCTGTTATCCTGTGCCCATCTAGGAGAGGAAGGTTGAGGCAGGAAAAAGGAGGCAGTGGATTAAGTGAAAAGGACATGGGTTGGGGTATGGTTGTTTTCACATGTCTTAATCTTCAGATCCAGGTACTTGCTTTGTCACAGGCATATCATTGCAGCCTCCAAGCACCCAGTGCACAGCAGCTACTCAGCAATGTTTGGTGAGTTGAATTGAATTGAGCTGATCAGCTCGAGTAAGTCAAATGAGAAGTTAAAGCTGACAGCACCGAAGGAAAACAAGAAATGGAGTACGTGACAAGATTTCCTTGAGTTGTTCTGAAGAAGGCATTGGGGAAATCAGCAGAAACGATGTTGATGGAATGGTAGCCCGGAGTTTAGTGAAAGGTTGTGAGAGCTAGACAGCTGTTTGCGTTTCACAGGATTTGTAGTGGTCCCAGGATAGAAAATTCTCTATACCTTGTGAATCCATTTTACTGCATAACTGATGCATTCTACAAAGAATACATAAGGAGGCAATAGTAGTGGAGAGTCGAGTGTTTCTTTTCTCCTGTCATAGGCTAGTTGATAGAGATGAGCCAGCCACGGGAATTTTAAAAGCAACACTTTCAACAAGAACATCTTTGCATTCTAATCACTGTGTTCTTCTGGGCCTTCTATTAGCTCTTTCTCTTCAATTATCTACTAAGTGTATAAGTACTTGTCAAAATAGGGACATGTGTTTCTAAAGCATTTCTGAGCCAAATTCTGCAGTCTGTCATTACCTCTGGAACTTGTTTGCAGGATCTCAACACCTAGTATGGACGTGGGAACCTTTTGCTCTCCTTGAGGCGCCGTGCACGTTCTATGAATATGTCGTCATTCCAAAGTACGATATTTCATGTCTTCAACTGGAAATTATCCAGCATGCTGTTTAAGAAGTTGTGGGTGCTGTTTTTAGAAACTTACAAGATATTTTATGTATACATTTTAAATATAATGAATTTATTGAGATTTTGAGGCAAAGCAACACTTTACATAGATTTAAAATTCTATATTTTAAATTTTAAAGTAGACTTTGGAGTTATCTTTGCACTAAATATAATATTTAGATTATAATAGGTGTATCAGTATTCAATACTTTTAATGCTACAGAGGAAAAGTTGGTTCTAATAAAAAAGTGAGATAAGGCAGATCATTCAAGATGTCTACAAAAATCAACTATAATCTGAGTGAAATGAGTAGCACTAGTAGCTGCATAAACACTTCTTTTTTTTTTTTAAAGATTTTATTTATTTTTTAGAGAGAGAGCATGAGCGGGGAGAGGGGTAGAGGGAGAAGCAGACTCCCCCATGAACAGGGAGCCTGACACAGGGCTCGATCCCAGGACCCTGAGATCAGGACCTGAGCTGAAGACAGACATTTAACTGACTGAACCATGTAGGTGCCCCTGCTTAAACATTTCTAAGTGAGAATATCCATGGTGGTACCTGAAAGGCAAAGGCCTGAGAACAAGTCATTTGGTTCTACCTTCAGTTCTGCTATGTGATGGCAGATAATCTCTTGTCTGAGTTTCCTCATTTGTGAAATACTTAGAATAAAACCAGATTCATAAGGAATGAAGAGACGAGCCATGAGAGACTACGGACTCTGAGAAACAAACAGGGTTCTAGAGGGGAGGGGGTGGGGGGATGGGTTAGCCTGGTGATGGGTATTAAAGAGGGCACGTACTGCATGGAGCACTGGGTGTTATACGCAAACAATGAATCATGAAACACTACATCAAAAACTAATGATGTAATGTATGGTAATTAACATAACAATAAAAACTAATGATGTAATATATGGTGATTAACATAACAAAATAAAAATGTTAAAAAAATAAAAATAAATAAATAAAAAGAATGGAATGAAGATCAAATTAAATAATTTATATACCTCAGAAATATTGCAGACACAAGGCACAGTTACCAATCATAATAATATTCTTTCTCCAACCATTTTTTTATGTTATATTCATATGAAGGATTTCTTACATTATGTACTTCACTAAAGAGCAGCACAGCAAGTGTTGTAATCTCTTCTGGGTTAGATATATTTGTAGAAGGAGCATTTATGATGGGATTAGAAATGAGGTTCTTGGGGCGCCTGGCTGGCTCAGTCGTAGAACACGCGACTCTTGATCTCAGGGTTGTGAGTTTGAGCCTGACACTGGGTGTAGAGATTACATAAAAAAAATTAAATCTTTAAATTAAACTAAACTAAAATAAAAATGAGGTTCTCCTTTCTAGATTGATCTTTACTTTTTTGGTCTAGTCCCTTGACATAATAAGTGGTTTCACAAAGAGAGTGGATCATTAATCAGCAAATTTTTACAAAGGATTCCTGAGGGCTTCATGCTTTACTGAGGCTACTCATGGTAATGCAGTTAGTGTAATGAGCTTCAGTATTTAAAAATCATAGAATAAAAGTATTTTACCCTTCTGAAGGTCAGTTTTAGTCATTAATTTAGAGGAAAAGTTTAAATATTAAAATATTTTTTTTAGTTTCAAACAGGATAGGAACTTTGTGAAGTAAAATACAAGATGTTCACAATAAAGCATGAAGTGCTATGTCAATCTTGTAAGTACTAAAATAATAATCATCACTGGCTTCCTCCTCCAAAAACAACTTTGGAAAAGTCATTTAAAAAACAATAACAATGGGGCACCTGGGTGGCTCAGTTGGTTAAGCGTCTGCCTGTGGCTCAGGTCATGATCTCCGGGTCCTGGGATGGAGCCCCACATTGGGCTTCCTGCTCAGCAAGGAGTCTTCTTCCCTCTTTCTCTCCCCCCCCCCGCCCCCACTGCTTATTCTCTTTCTCTCTCAAATAAATAAATAAAATCTTTAAAAACAACAACAACAATATTATAACTAACAATTAGGCTTCTGAATTCAGTTTAGGATTTCTTTGAAGCTATATTGTTCTTAGATAATATTCCTCTAAGGGTCTGCAATCAAAACACTGTTAAATTCATTTGAAATTATATTTTTCTCTGGATTGTTGAATTATCAACTTCATATGCAGTTAGTATTATTCATTTCAGTTTATTTTTTTTTTAAGATTTTATTTATTTGAGAGAGAGAGACAGAGAGAGAGAGAGCATGAGCCGGGGGGAAGGGGCAGAGGGAGAGTGAGAAGCAGACTCCCCACTGAGCAGGGGCCCGATGCAAGGCTCAGGACCTGAGCTGAAGGCAGATGCTTAACCACTGAGCCACCCAGGCACCCCTCAAATCAGTTTCTTTTCAATATTTAGTGATTAATTTTTCATTTTATTTCATTTCCTAAAAAATAAAACTTTTTTATATTTTGAAAAATAAAACTATATCTACAAGGCATGTTCAAGAGAATTCTTACTTCTAGTTTTTCTGCTGCTATACTCCCTTTCTCCTTTAAGGAAAGATTTTTTGTTTCTCCTTCCAATATTTATTTTTTTCAAATATTACAAACACTGCTCTGGATTTTGTTGTTTAATTTTTCTCACTGAAGGTTTATGGTTTTGACAGTGGTGATGTTTCATGGCTATATACTTATCCTCATCAAGTTGTATACATTACGTGTATACAGCTTTTTACATGTCAATCATACCTCAAGAAAGTGGTTTAAATAATAATAACATAAAGAAGAAAAAAACAGCAAAACTTTCTTAAGTAAAACAATATAGTCTAAAAGACCTCTTTGTATCAGTATGCAGACATTTTCATCATTTTGAGTCTATGTGGTATTGTACTGATGTTCTATATTTTATTCAGCCATTTCCCTTAATATTTTAGTTTTTTCCAATGATTTGCTTTGGGAAATAATGCCACAGTACAGGCCTTGTTATTTCATATTTCTGCCACTTTATGTCTGGGATTGTTGGGTCAAGGAGTACATCCACAGGTTTATTATTCTCTTGCAGAATTGAAAAATTCCTTCACATATGTATTTATGCCTCACCAATGTGCTGTTTGTTTTAGTTGCTTTGATAAAGAGTAGCAAATTGTTTCAAATATTTTAGGACATTATATTAGTAGAACTCATCTTGCTATGAGTATCTGTAGTTCATTTGTTTTGTACTCTCAAGTATTGTTGCCATGAATATTCTTGTGCCTGTTTCTGGTGCACGTTTGTAAAAATGATTGTGTGTGTGTGTGTGTGTATACAGAAAATCCTCACATAGACTATGTAACCATTCTCTACTTAATATCCTATAATGGTGGCTTATCATCTCCCAGAGAAACTATAGTATTGCAGTCATGTCTAGTTATTGTTTTCAGGCACTCTTCCATGAACAACCATTGGTAAACTTTGCCATGCTATTTCCCATCTGTCTTTTCCTATCTCAGTTCCTTTGCTTGAAGTGCCCTTACCTCAGTTAATACTTAACTTCTACTCATTTCTGAAGACTCAGTTCAGATATTTCTTCCCGTATCCTTAACAGATGAGATACTTGCTTTTTGAAACCATTCTTGTGTTGAAACCTCTATTGGAATACTAAGCGTGTCATGTTAAGTGTATGTATCCATAGCTGCTTCTTCCACCTAACTGTGTGTTACTACAGGGCAGGGACAAGTGCTAGTCATTATTATATTACTTACATCTAGCAGTGTTGGCTCATAGCAGGCGCTCAAAATGTTTTCTTTATCAATTGATGAATCAACATTTAAAAAATATAGAATGTGCATTTATTACATACAGTCTTAAAATTTTAATCTGGAAATTTCTCTTGATTTTCTAACCCTGAGAGGATGCAAACACCTAAAAATAAGTTAAATATTGAGCCAATACATTAACAAAGGAAAAAGAACCTTTCCTGGTAAATCAGAAGTGCCCACAAAGGAAAAGAATTAGGATTTTTAGAGCAGAAGAGCAAAGAGAAAGAAATAGCTAAGTGTGGTTATTGTTTGTTATCTTATCTTACATCCAGTCTAGAACTTTGAAACTCAAAAGGGAAGGCTCAGAGGGTAGCAGATCATAGAGTTAATATTGTACTAAGTATTAGATTGGACAATACCAAAAGATGGCCATAATTTTCTCCAGGGAGGAGTAGAATTGGATGGAGGTGGATGAGGGTGTTTAGCGGCAGCTCATTCCTCCCTTCTCAGATGGACCCAGTCCTTCACCCACATGACAAGCACATGAGTTTTTCTTCTCATCACTGCCATTAATAGTTTTCATGTTTTCTCGTATCATTTAGAAGATTGCCATGTGTTCATGCCCCATGCTATTCTCACCTCTAAATGGTAGCTCACTTTGTCAACAGTCTGAGACATTATCACACGGTGTCTACTTCTGCCACTAAAGATAGAATCCTTGACATCAGAAGAATAGTATCTGCAGGAAAGAAAATAGCCAAACACGAGTGTCTGGGTAGAGCTAGAAAATACAGAGGGACACCTTTACAACAGCCGTGAGTAACTGGTGTTATTATTTACATTTCATAGATGAGAAAACAGAGGCTTAGCAAGGCTAACTCAGTGGATCTCAATCACATGCTTAGGAACTGGTTGAAATAGAAATTAAATCTCACTGTTGTCTGGCATTATTGAGAATGTGTGTTAAATTCTCGCCCTTGAATTGAATGAAAACGATGAGTTACTTAGTTTGACAGCCTTTCACTCTGTCTGCCTCGGTGGACTCTGACCACTGCCTATCTGCAGAGGGCGGGTTCCTGGTTGGCAGGTGAAGGGTGACGATTCATATCTTTTGCTTCAGATTCAGCTGTTTCATGACAGAAATGCTATTTATTTATATGTCAATATATTAAAGACAGAGAGGAGAGAAGAACATGTGTGTAGATATTGGGAAATCTGAGTGAGTCCTTTACTGATTTGACTTCTTGCAAGCTGAGGGATGCTTAACTCTGGTTCTTATGCATCTCATCCACAGTGGGAATAATACATAAATGGATTTTACATTTTTGTGATGGTCAAGTGAGATGGTGTCTACAAAACAACTGTAAAAGTAAAGTAATGCATTACTCTGTCATTCATTCATTCAGTCAACACATGTACTTAACTACATATCTATTAATTAAATACAAATATAAATCATACATGATTCTTGTCCTCAGAATGCTTTTTTTTAGGGATGGTGGTGAGACATATACAGAAATATCTATGAAAAAAAGAAGAAAAATTAAAAAAATTGAAAGAAACTAGGTATTAGAAAAGCCCTCATGAAACTGTAAAAAACACTCACTTAAATTGTATTAGTATTTGAAATTTCTATGTAATGAAGAGCAAAGATACTATTTTTACAAAATATATAGGCTTTCATTGAGAAAAGCAATTTCCTGTATACAACTGATGGACCAGTAGGAATAATTGTTGTCACTATCAGTGAAATGCTGTGTTTTATGTAGTATCTTATGTTTTTGGAATATCAAGCCTAGAAGATTTCTACTCCTAGTATTGTGAATAATACTAATATTATTAATATTAGTATTAATGTGTAATAATGTGAATAATACTCTAAATTAATTGAAGCTATTTTCCATTAGCTTACAGAATTGATCATTTACAGAAGTGACAATTTACTTACATGTCAATATTGCTGATAGTGAAGACAGTGAAGTGTTGTAATTTTTCAATAGAACATGCACACGTGGGTACTAGTATTGGTTGTTAAAGTACAATAACAACTTACTTTCTTCATGGAGAGTTTTTGCAAGTAATTGATTTTTCAATATATTTTTTTAAATTTTTATTTATTTATTTGTCAGTGTGAGAGAGCATGTACAAACAAGGGGAGCGGCAGACAGAGGGAGAAGCAGACTCCCCAGTGAGCAGGGAGCCCGATGCAGGACTCGATTCCAGGACCCTGGGATCATGACCTGAGCTGAAGGCAGACAACTGACTGAGCCACCCAGGCGCCCCTGATTTTTCAATCTTAGTGATAGATTTACTTTGAAATCAAAACCAGAGTGTGCGTGCGTGTGTGTCACTGCTGCTGAATGGTAAGGGGAATAAGAATAAACATAAAAACAAAAGAAGAAAGTGGTCCTTGAAATTTCACCAAGCTGTGTTCATGTCAGTAACTGGACTCCAGTTCCACCGTGCACCTCTGAGCCTGCAAGAATCCCGGTGGCTTTCCCTCCACCTTCTCCGTGCCCACTGGCAGCAGTTGTAGTATCGAATTTGGCAGTATAATTAAGGACAATAAGGCAATGAAGTCAGCTTAAAACAAAATTGCTATTTTTAGTGTGTAAATTTTTTCTTGAGGAATCATCAGTAGAGTTTATAAAACTGAAAATTCCAATCCATGTCTTTCTTTCAGTAGAAGCTCAAGGCTTTTTCTTTGTAGGCTACATTTTAATTTAGAATCCCATGTCTTCGAACAAAGTTAAAATCTTGTAAATAGGCTGAAATTGCATTCTGTCATTTTACCTTATTGATTTAGTGTGCGGATGGGTTGGGGGGGTGTGGGTGGAGAGGTGAGGGAGAGAAACTGATTTCTGTGTGATTCTGGGTAAATCCCTGCAAAAGTATATTTTAATGGATTTATTATTTAGAAAAAAGCAGATCAATAAGTTGGCTTTCTATTTCTGCCTTTAAAAACTCTGACTCAAGACTTTCAATTTCTCTATGTTTTAGTTTTCTCACCTATAATATGAAGTAGTCATCTGTCACTAATCTTTATCTTCACAGAATTCTTAGAACAATATGATTGATGTTTACAAGATGTTTTGAAACTTTTCAAAGAAAGCATTTCATGGTTGCAAGATATAATTTTAATATTTTTCTTTGAAATGTAACCATTGCTTTAAAAAATTCAATTACATTCTTTTTTTAAAAAAATTAAGGGTTTTTTTTACACAAAGAGGTACTTGCATTTTATTTTATTTTTATTTTTTAATTTTTAAAAATATTTTATTTATTTGAGAGAGCCTTAGAGAGAGCAAGAGAGAGAGAACACAAGCTGGGGGGCGTTGGGGAGAGGGAGAGGAAAAAGCAGGCTCCCCACTGAGCAGGGAGCCTGACACGGGGCTCAATCCCAGGACCCCAAGATCATGACCTGAGCCAAAGGCAGACGCTTAACCAACTGAGCCACCCAGGTGCCCCTGTTATGTTCTTAATAACATACTCTTTTTCCCACATAAAAAACTCTATCGATTATATTAGTGAATATCTTTATTTTAAGCTTCAGTTGATATTTCTTATTCTTTTAGGAAAATAAAATCATTATCATTTAAAAGGAAGGATGAAATATTTTCTAGGTATATATTGTATTGAGCAAATACCTATGTATTTGCTAAACAGGGAAACAGAGTATTTGGTGAGACCAGAAAGCAGAGAAAAATTATTTTTGAGAAGAATAACAAATACATTAATGGGAAAAGTAAATAAAAGTAAAATGTATCTCACAGTAAACATGATTCTATTCTGACTATGCCAGGAATTTTCTCAGTAAAAAAAAATCAAATAAAATATGATAATACTAATTTTGGTATTAAGAGGTATATAAATAATAATCTAATAATTATTAATAAATAGAGCAATGGTATATTTTATTTGTATTAATAATTAACACAATATTAATTTTAATAGGTAGATGGGGCATACCAGGAAGAAAATAGTATCAAAATTTAAATTCATTCTTGACAATGGAGATTAGGAATTAAAGAGACAAAGAATTTAGCAAAATTGTTTTTCTCTGGCTTTTTAAATAATCAGGAATCATGTGTACTTTTAAGTAGAAAGTTGCCCCTTAGAGACTCAATGGGAGGCATTTCAAAATGGCCCTCTGCTGTCAAAGTGGTGTAGATGAGGATTTGTCTTCTAATTCTTTCCTGTGAATTCCAACATTTTCACTATGTCTCACAAAATTCTCCCTGATCCCAAATAGAACCTTTTCCATTTTTTGTTCCAGCTGCCTTTGTTACTCTTGGCTACTGTTCAGTCTTGCATTTAAAGCTAGAAAATTACACTGTGGAATATGTAAATAAATTTTGGGGAAAATATCCAGTTTAGATGAAATACATTCAAAAAATCTTCCTAGTATCACCTGTTTCTACCACATTTCTTTCTTGGTTGACTTTTTGTTGATTCTTATGTATTCTTCAAGTTCTCTTTTGCTTATTAGCTCCACATTGCGATGAGTTTATGATGTTTATTAACTGATCAAAGTAATGAAGTTATTTTTATCCAGCAAAATTGTTTATTTAAAACATTGATGTGAGAATTCTGCCCCTTATTCTTTCTAAGTACAATGAAAACAGTGGGCATTATATGTTAAACAAACATAAGATGATTCTGGAATGTAAAGAAAGCAGGACAGACATAGACTCTGGAACCTGAGTAATGATATGTTGGTGAGTTGCTTGGATTTTCTTTTTGTAAAATATATTCTAGATGTGGAGCTGAAGAAGCCAACAACCTGGAAGAGCCAACAGATATAGGGGTGGGGTTGGGGTGGGTCAGGGAGCTTGCTTTCTCTAGTCAAAGGACCAGGAAATGAACAAAATAGCAAGATAAGACAACTTTGAGACAATAGCTACTTTATTCTAGCCAAAGAATGCCAAAAATCTGTGACCTTGCCCCCAGTCATGCCAGTAAAGTCAGAGTAGGGGCCTTCACCCTGAGAAGCTGTGAAGAGGTGTCCCAATGTGCCCACTAGGCTGGTGTCAAAAGACCAAGTAAGGAGGTGGGATTGTCATCACTGCCAGATGGTAATGAGGCCCTGCTGGCCGGTGCCGTGGAGACCACATGGGGAGTCTGGACTTCCACCTCAGCCCTGGCCCGCCCTGCCCTCGATACATAAACATTCTTTAATCAGCTAGGAAGACTGACCACTTTAATATGGGCACCAAAGGAGAAATAAAGTATCGTAGAGAGCAGCATGGAGTCTCTCGTGTCAAGCACGAGCCTGTGTCGAGCAATGACGCAAGCAGTTAGGGTACGGCAGCCAGGAGACATCTCTGGACCAGCTGACACCCCAGAACTGATAAGGAGCAGAACCAGAGGTCTGCAGGGGCCCATAACGGATCGAATCCCTTTAAAAAGGGAAGGACTTGGGCAGCAAACGGTCAGACTCTCCAGACATGACGTCTGACCACTTACAAAAGGCAACTGCCCCTGAAGGCTCTGCCTGATCGATCTCCGAACAGAACTGAGATCCTTCACTGCTTGAACATCAGAAGCAGTAAGTGCTGAGAGCTGACCCTGACCGGACCCAGGCCTTATCTCAACCACACGCCCACAGACTGACTCCGCGTTGGGTTCGTTAACGTCCTGCACCCTTCTGTTATCCTGCTCGTTGTGTGGTTTGTCTTCTGTCCTGCTTTGTGTGCCCTGTAAGAAGCCAACTTTAATCACATGGTGAATTGTCATTGAGTTTGGAATCCTGAACCTGCTTTATAATTGTGATTAACTTTGTTTTATGATTGAATGAAACTGACATTGTGGAAAACATAACTCGTGTGTGTGCCTTCTTGGCATGCTCATGACAGTTATATACATGTATTAATTTATTATTATTAAGAAAAAGATGAAAATAAGCATGATAACATTCTAACAGATAATGATAGACATTGGAAAATGGGACTGTGAGTTTATGACAAATTTCCTAGACTAATTTAATATGTTGAAATCTATATATTGACAAGAAATAATGTGTGTCTAGGGAAATTAAACCAGAATAAATAACACTGATATATGTCCTAGTAAATATATTGGTCTTTAAAGAAAGATTAAAAAAAGTCCCTTGGGCATCCAGACAAAATATTCAAGAGAAATAAAATAAGATAATGTTCATATTTCACTCACTTTCTTCTTATGCTAGAGTGGGGGAAAAAAGGACCAATATTTTAACACACTCAAGAAAAGAACATGAGAAAAAAATAAATTATATCTAGCCAAATCATTGCTCATATAAAAATATCACAAACATAGATCTATGAACTTAAGAGAATGTTTCAGGGAGTCTTTCTGAAGGGACCTATAAGAAACAAACTCCAGATCATCACAACATGATTGGAAACTTTCAGCATTAGGTCTCCAGTGATCATTGAATATATTTAAATGTAGAACTAGGATTTTAAAATGGTGTTACAATGAAAAGATATATGTAATGATTATATTTTTATTAAAATGGGAAGAAGTGTGGGAGAATAAGAGGAAAGTAGAAAAGCCTTAGGATGGTCATAATGCTGACAAATCAAGTGTTATAGAGAGTAACACCAAATGTAAGTGACTCAAATGGAAAAGTGAGGTGGATGAGGCCAGTTGGGAAAGAATGGTTGCCAGCTAATGTCCAGGCTAAAAATCCAGTTACAGCACCAAAAGAAAGATGTGTCTAAGGATAGTACATATGAAAGCAATAGACAAAAGAACAATTAAAGATCTTTATTATTAAAACAAATAATAATAAAAAAGACAGTAAAAATAATAGACCCCACGTAGCATCAAGTGAATAAAAGGTAAACAATCTCACAGACCTAAGATCAGATAGGGAGACCATACTGAAAATGTGAATAAGTACAAATTATCTATTTTAAAAATGTCTCAATTTGGCTAATAGAGCAAAATCCAACTCTATGCTGTGTATGAATCATAAACCAGACAGAATGATTCAGTAAGGTTATAAATAAAAGGATGAGTAAATATATATCAGACAAATGTAAATAAAAAGAACAGCACAGACCACAGTCTTGATGACAGGATAGAATTTGGGTCAAAAATGCGTATAGAAGACAAAGACGTAGAGTTTATAGTAGTACAGAATACAATCCACATGGAAGGCAAATCGGTTATCAGTATGTGTTCATGAAATAACACAGCAAACACTTGCACACAACATAATTTAAGGGCTGCAAGGAGAGAGGAAGAGATTGAATCACCATTAATGACAGCAGATTTTAACACACGTATCACAGACATAAATAGATCAGTGGACAAAAATGTAGTGAGGACATGAAAGACCTGAACAAGTTAGTAATAGTTGATCAGGAAGGTGGACAGACACACACACACACACACACACACACACACACACACTCAGAAGGAGGGAATGAGAGAAAGAGACGGAGAAAGGGAGACAGATGCATCATGTAAAAAGAAAACAAACATATATATGTATGTATTTTAAATAACTGCAGAAATTTAATTATGGGCAGGATTTTAGGTGATACCAAAGAGTTCTTCGTTTTGTTAGGTGTGGAAATGCCTAGGTGTTATGTGTAAGGCTGTCTGCAGTTTTCAGAGAGCCATACTGAAGCAAATACTGAAATGGTACAAGTGCTTTAAACTGCCTTTAAAAAGGCATGGACAAAACAAATGTTCAAATATTGCTAACTTCTGATGTTTTACATGGGGTGTGTGGGGGATTGCTGCACTGTTTCCAGTCCAGGTCCACGTCTTTCTAACAGTAAGACTTTGTCTTCCAAACTGTAACATTATTTATACTCAGTTTTCCGGATGCCAGTAATCTCTGCCTTATTGGATTGTTGTGATTACTAGTTGTGATTACTAGTTAGGTACAGGTTACCTGCTCACAGTACAAGAATGATTGCTAAGCACAATGTTTCCTGGCAAGGGAAACCTGCACTGAGGAGGAACAATGCCAGGATTCTGTCTCAGGTTACACCACTGGCCCATCTTTTAATCCCCTTTTCTTTGCATTCATATGACTTTTTTTTTTAGATTAAAGAAAATAATGACTTTTGCTCATGATGTATGCCTGGCCTTCCAAGCTGCCCAGTTCCATAAGCCTTCTGGCCTCTCATGAAAGGGGCTGGCAACTGAGTGGAGCATGAACACTTCTGCTGCATTTCAGAATGTGAGTTCCTTAGGTCTAAGCTTTACTTCTGATTGCTGCTTTGAATGTTTCTTTCTGTTTTTATTCAGGAGAGTTTAAATTCCTATAGGACAATGGTTACTAAAAATACCAGATGTAGATCTAGGACTAAGGCCCAGGTTGCTTATTGAACTGTGTCTGGGGCAGGAGCTGAGAAACATCTGAGACTTGCCATCTTCTAAGGCTATGGCCAATATAAAACTAATTACCTGAGACAGCTAGCAAGGAGAGCAGAATTACCTCAGGCCAGGATGTGAGTCAAGCCACTCTGGCTCAGCAAAATAATCTGTGGCATCCCAAATATTGTTTCTGACTGGGAGTTCCATGCTGCCATCTGAGGCATTTCTGACTTGGGAGGGTCTTAGATTTTGGAGGAGGCCAGATAGGCAGAGTAAAGGCAGGGAGAAAATCTAAAAACAAAACAAAACAAAAACTGAAGAACTTGAACTCCCACCCATTTAAGAAGTGACTGCAAAGGGCATAAAACAAACTAGCATAAGAAAGTAAGAGCCCCAACGTAATTCTCTCTGAAAAGATGAAATCAATGGAGTAAAGGAATCTAAACACAATTTTAAGAATGGTTAGTATCTTGAAGATATAAAATAAAGAACAGATGTGAAGAGATAATAGATAGATATGAAAAGAACCAAATGTAAATCCTAGAAAAAGATGTATTTTTTTAAAGATTTTATTTATTTAGAGCTAGAGAGAGAGACCAGAAGCATGGCAGGAGGAGGAACAGAGGGAGAGGGATAAGCAGACTCTGCAATGAGCACAGAGCCCAACATGGGGCTTGATCCCATGACCCTGAGATCATAACCTGAGCTGAAAGCAATAGTCAGACTCTCAACCAACTGAACCACCCAGGTATTTTTATATATAAATCTTTCAATAGGCAGGATGCACTATGAGTAGAGTTGAAGAGACAAGAAGAGAATCTGAAGGAATTAGAGTGAAATTTATACAAAATGGAGTGAAGATAGATGCAATGATCAAAATAATGAAGAGGCTCCAAGGCAGAGGGGTGATAGATGGAGAGACTGTCATAGAAGTCAAGAAGAAGCTCAAGAAAAAAATAGATGAAAAAAAAAAGTTGAGAAGAAATAGAGACTTGAAAAAAGCCACAGTAAAGCACAAATACTCCTGGTGGTGCATGAGAGGAGGACCAACAAGCACTTTGGCCCCAGCACGGTGTAGTACCAGGCTGTTCTGGGATTTATGTCCTGATGGCCCACCTGACTCAGATGCAGAGGGAACTTCCCCTCAGGGGCACCTTCCATATATCAGCTTCATCAGCAAGGACTCCTTATCCTGCTCCTGTGGGTCTTGGAGAATTGCATAATGATAAGTCGTCATTTTTTTTTTTTTTTTTAAGTGGGCAACATGCCTAGTGTGAAGCCCAATGAGGGGCTTGAACTCATGACCCTGAGATCAACACCTGAGCTGAGATCAAGAATCGGACACTCAACTGACTAAGCCACCCAGGTGCCCCTGACACTGTCAATTTTAACACTAACATCAGAAGGAACTAGGAAAGTAGGCAGCATTTCCAGTCTGACATTGACTGCCTTCTCTATCTTCAGAGCCAGGACTCACCCCCGTGTCTTTGAAACCCATAGAACATGAAGGTTTATCATTGGTAAGACTTCTTGCCCCTTTAAACATTCTTTTCAGGGACTCGGTCTTCTGCAAAGGGTTATCTTTCCCAAGCTTTTACTTTCTCAGGTCCAGACTAGTGAACCATTCTAGCCAAGACTTCTTTATTACTACATTCTCTTCCACATTCCCTAGTCCTGCATTCTGCCAATTCCATGTGTGGTCTTTCCCATAGCAGAATCAGTTAGGCATTTCTGACATACATCCCAGATCCCAATACCCAGAAGGTTACATGCATCCTTTAGATAACAGTTTCCAACCGGAGCTTGGTCTGGGAAGCTTTTGCACAAGAGATGGGGGGCCTGCTTATCCCTACCTCCCAGGAAGCTGCTTACTGGGAGCCAAATCAGAGCTGCCACACCAGCTTCCACATCTCAACAGAAGCCTCCGGATCCATCCAGCTCCTCTCTTTGGTTTTATTCTCCAAGGCAGTCAATGTGACCTCCTTCTATTCATCCTCCCAAATTAGTTTCACTAACAGTGAAAAGTCTCTAAGTCCCTCTGGTCTCCTGTGAAGTCAAAGTTGCCTCTGTAAGGCTTCACTCTAAATCAATCCAGTAGCAACTTCCATTCCCCTGGGCCTGATTTTCCTGAACTCCATCACACAGAGCTGTGTTTTACAGCTCACAGAAGAGTCTGTAAAAACCTCAACTTATACAAAGAGGTCTTTTCTCCTTCCTGTTGATGTACGATGAGAAATTTGACTTCAGAATCTTGGCAGCATCTCATATAAAAAAATGCCTCTTCCAGTCGTGCTAGTCATTCATCCAGAGACAAAGGGATCTGCTGGTTTGTGACGATATATAATTCTTAATTTCAAGACCTGCAAAAGTTTCCATGAATCTGTGTTACCCTCCTTTAAGGTCTGGGGTATTTTAGCAGCACAGTGAAACCATAAGTCAAAATCTCCTTCTCTACTCACAGAGTCCTACATGATATACTGTGGTTTTGTGATATTCTGTGGCTCTACGGCAGAGCAGTGGATACTGAGGCCTCTGTCCAGACACCCTCTTCAAGGTTGATACACTCATCTTCATCTGTGGCTGACCACTCAGCCATGAACTCCTCAGTAGAAACTCCTTGATAATTGATACCTACTTCCCTAAAATGTGTGTCTCCTCCCTGGGGTAGCCTGTGGTCAATGAATGGTTCATAGGGGGAAAAGCCCTGGCCCTTTGGCTCAATTTGGGGTATTTGAAGTGCCATCCCAGCTCCCACATTCCTTGTGGAGCATCTTAAGCTTTAGTTGTAATCACACTGCAAGTTTCTCCCTCTTTGCAATGTGACTTTCTCAGTTCCTTATTGGTGTATTCCACAAAAACACCTCCTAGCAAACCTGCCTAGAATTCTCCATCTCAGTGTTTATTTCCAGGGAACTTGCTCTAAAACAATTGGTATCAGAAGTAGTCCTAAGTAGCAGACTCAAAACAGGAAAATGGAGAGGATTACTCTCCAGTTGGTGGGCAAGGAGGAGCAGATCATTGATAGTAGATGAAGTATTGATAGCCCACAACTCACCACAGCAATGTGGTTGTTCAAAAGTTGACTGGTGGAAATCGGTAGAAACCGAAGTGGGTGGGTTTGGTGCACGGGCTGCTACAGGGTCTCTGGCACTGAAAAAGTGTGAGAGAAATGATCAGTTAAGGATTATGGAACCAAGTGACTGCTGCTGAGTCTTTGACTCTTTGTTGAAGAAAGATAATGCCTGGCTCAGAGTGATTAATCAATAGTTCAAGGCAAAATGTGAAAGCCAGATAATCTTCTTGATAACATTTAATAAAAAACCCTAGTATCCTGCAGCCAGAAGGCTAACAGAGCAGAGGAATGCTTAGGGTTTAATTTTGAGGGAGGTTTAGGATCTAATTGGAGGGTAGGGGAACTTTAGAGGGGGTTGAAATCTCAGCCTCAGCCAAGCCCCCACACCAAGTTCACGATCCTGAAACTTGACAGGGGGAACCTGAATAATGCAGGTGAAAGCCTTTAAAAGTATACATTTCACTCTTGCCCCAGGACTATATTAACTCTCCTTCCGTCGGTTGTAATATAGTTCAAAGGCGCCTGGACCATCCAGATATTCTGCAGAATGTCTCGTGGGTCCATTATGTCAATAAACATCATGCTAGGCTAATCAGACTGGATGGACAAGAAGAAATGGCAAGTATGATGATGGTCTCGATATATGCACTACCGAGAGGTGGAAACAAACTCCATGATAATTCAGGGTCCTGCCAGTGAGGTTTGTAAGAATTCAATGGGGTTGGTCATGTTGGGACTTTCCTTCCCAGCTAAGGGCAGGTTATTGTAGCTCACACCACTCAAAACTAAAAAAAGAAGCACAGAGTATGGTAGACCTCTTTGGATTGTGGCTGTAGCACATTGGTATGTAGGCATTCTGCACCGGGGTCTATTTAAGGGGTACACAGAAGGTAGCTAAATTTGATTGGGACCAAGAATAGGAAAGGCAATATGGGTCCTTTCCTTTAAAGTCTTATCAAGAGCAGGTTCTCCTTACCAATATAGTCTCCAGGAAACCCCATGTCAGCAGGAGACCCAGGCTGGGGCCCCTAAACTAGCTAATAAGCACATTGGTCAGAACCATGTTTCCTTATTAAGAAAGAGTCCAGTTTTATAAGAAATTGTATACCAGTTGAGGCTAGGTTAAACTTCAAGTTCCAACTAGTTATTCTACAAGGAAGTAAATTTACTCAGTTCTATGAGCTCTTCTGTGTTTTACCTAAAACATCCAAGTACGTCTAGACTGTAGGCTTAAAAATCTGGGGCTACTGACAGGAGAAATGTGATACCTCTGAGACTAGGTAGCAAATGGAACATCTACTGAGCTGGTGTTTTACTTGATCTTTGTCTAAGTTCATTATGTGTATATTTATATCAAGAACCACGTGCAAGGAAGATGGAAGAACATGGCACCAGCCACAATGGACCTAAGAAAACCATTGTAATGCTAGGGAGTCTACGAAACCTGAGTTCACCATTTTCAGGGGTTTGCAAAATTCATCCTCAGTATTGGGGAAGGAAATGCTTTCAGAGTGCAGCAATGGACTTTGAGAAGGTGAAACAATTTACCAGGTTTCATTTAAACACATAGAACCTCAAGTTTGCTTATCACTGGAGTCCTCACGGATCAAACCTAATCCAATTTCTAAAATGTAAAGGACCATATATATTTTTTTAAATTTTCAAACACTTAATATTAAAATACAAAAACCAAGACAAAATTATCTTAAAATGAGAAGTAAGGTGATTTTCTCAGAGAGGTGATGCACTTTTGCTCACTTTCCTTTTGCTTAATGGCATTGATCCATTAACTAGCTGACAAAGCCAGGAGTGAAACGTACAAGCCAGTCATGTATGCTAATTACTCAGCAGGTTTAAACATATGAATATAAAAGAAAGAGAACGTCTTTTTAGTTGGTGATAGGAACTTAAAAAATTACTCTTCCTTAAATTTTTTGGTATTTCTCTGTGTTGATGACCACAAACATTATTTTTAATAGTCTGTTTTTTATTGAGATGTTATGTTATTTAGGGGAAAATAATGGCCTGTTGGAAAATCAATTTATTGAAAAAAATGTTTCAAATTGACAGATATGACACTTTTTAAAAAAAGGCTGAGAGGAGCAGAGTCACACCTCCTAGAATTTGACATGTAAAATGAATGTAACTTGTAGATTTAGTGTTTTCACATACCTCACATTTCTCTATCTGAAATGTTTTCTCTTCTCTCCAGTTGCCTTTCCGTTTTAACATTTTTCTACTCATGAATTTTGCTGCAATATTTCAGAGACTCATTTAATATGTGTCCCACATCACCCAGTTGTTGTTGTTATTATAACTTTTGCAGAAGAAAATCACAATGCACAATAATTGATTTACAAGTAATCTTTTCCACATTTAAACAATATTTTCAGATCCCTTTGTTTTATTTAACTCCAACTCTCCTCCAAATGTCATAATTTTTAGTTTATTTTCTTTATTACTTTAAAAATGTTTTTATAAACAGAATTTGTATTTATTCTTCATGAATCTCAAAAGATAAAATTTCTAGAGGGATACGTGAGTCAAGGCAAACTTCAGGCAGTATGGGTGTGTTAATTTTTTTTTGCAGTTGTGAGAATTATTGTGGTTATCCTGTATTGCATCCAATTTTGAAAGTCCCTCAAGATGGGGATTTTCTTGATTGGCTTTGAAATAAATAATGCATTTTCACCAAAATGCTTCACATGCTAGAAGCACCAAATGAACAAATAATAAGAAATGGGCACTACTGTCAGTGTATAGTAAACATATACTTGCATGTGTGCTTGTGTGTTTATTTATTTATAACTTGCCCATTTAAGCAAAGATTTAAGGCTGGATCGAGTTGCATTCTACTTTAGAGGAGGGTATTTGAACTTCTCCCAATTTAATTTGTTGGAGCAAATTGCAGTGAACATTTCAGATGGGGCAAAAGCTTCTCACAAGAGAAGATAAAGTAATTTAAATATTTTGTTATTATGTCTGTAGCAATTTATTTGTTTTCTAGTTAAGAATGACTCCAGGTTTTTTTTTTTTCTTTTTCTTTTTCTTTCTTTTGTTTTATTTCTTTTTGCAACAGACCTGTGAGGGGAAGTTGGAAGCAACAGCTTAACATCTAATAAATATGCTAATAAATGTTTTCTCTTCTGCCAAGTAAAATTTTTTAAAAAGTCCCTCTTTGAGAGTAAGGTAAATGGAGTTTGGTTTCCTTAACTAAAGTCCTAGGAGTAAGATTGGGGGCTGCTCTTATTTTACATTCCTGGAAGAATTTTTATTACTCTTGAGAGTAAAATGAATGGAATTGGCTAAGGAAATCAAACTCTGAGGAATTAACAGGGACTTCTATGTTACACATCAAGGGAAGGGCCTTTAAAAGTTGAGGTATTGCTTCCAACTTCTCACTCACAGATCCTTTGTTTGAAAAGCAAGCTCTTTTGGGGGCCAAGTCAGCCTTGGTTGATGTAGATTTGTCCTGTGTCAACTTAGCTAAGCGAGTTCCCTTCTCTCAAAGTCCTAGGTGAATGTGGGCCACATTCTTGTCCTGCACCTTGTGCATGAGATTTTCATCTTTGCTCCTACGCTGGTGCGGGAGGCATGGCGTTACTGCTGCTCGACTCCAGTGTGCTGTCACTTGTCCCCTTGTGGCTGGCTGCCTCGGGTATGCCCCTCCCTCCCCCCCATCCTCCTGTCTGTGAGTGCAGGGCCAGGTGGACGTCGTGATGTGGGATGTGGTGGAGGCTCTGAGGGCCTGGACTTCAGCTCCTCTTCATAGTTTTTTATCAGAGAAGAAATGTATGTTATAGAAGATTTAGAGCATACAGAAAGCTAATAAAAAATCACCTGTAATCCCAATGCCCCATCAAACTCTTCTATGTATTTTTATGTATATTGTCTTATCAGTCATGTATATGTGCACATGTATATATGAATATACTCATGTATTTACACTTATTAAATTACATAATACGTAAAATATGAGACAATATACAAAAACATGTATCTTTACATATTCAATTGTATTTTTACACAGTTAAGATGATATGTAATATATTATAATTACATAATTAAATATTATAAAATGCCTAAATCAATTATTGATATACAGAAATAAGTATTTTTAATTGAGTTATATTGCTTATATATTTAATTTGTGCTTTTCTCATTTTAATTGATTATGAACATTTCCTCAATTCCCTAAATATATTTGAGAGTATGTTTTACATAATTGTATCCAGTTTCTTCCTTTATTTACCCGATCATCAACTGAATGGATATTCATGCTCCTTTATTTCCTATTATAAGCAACACTGTCGTAAGAAACTTTTCACATAAAATTTTGTATAGATCTGTGTTTTTTTCCTGAGAATAACTTCCAGGACTTAATGGGCATTTTCTTTAATGATCTTGATACTTAAGACTAAATTGCTCTTGTTACAGACTGAATGTTTGTTTTTCTCCCAAACTCACGGTTCTCTTTATTTTTATTTCCTTGAGTAGTGAGGAGATAAAATATTTTCCTATCTTTATTGGTCATTACCATTCTTCTCTTGTGAGCTGCACATTCTTCTCCTGAGCTTACATTTACATTGTAGTGTTTGCTTTTCCTTATGGTGAGAACTCTTTTTTATCAATGATATTAACACTTTAATTGACAGGATGTGACAAAGTAAATAAAAATATTTATTAGAGGATGAGTATGTGGTGAAATATACATAGACTATAGTTACTGTAAGTTACAATTGAATTTGAAAATGCTTGCTAACAGTTTGGCAGAGATCATAGAGCCATAAATACTTGGAAGGTTTAAGATTTGTGCTGAAATTATCCTGGTTGGCAAGATAAGGAGAAAGAATAATTGGCTGACAGAAAGGAGATAAAGACTAAGACCCAATTAAGTTTGCAGATCAACTAAAGACATAATAAGATTTTAGTCAAGTGGGAACAAGGTACCCCAGGATTAAATTGTGAAGCCTCAGATGTGGCTGACCTGGTCATGAAGTCTAATCCTCATGATGATGGCAATGACATGCAAATAAGGTTAAGATTAAATACATTTGCACACTGAGACTTTAGGAGGTATTTCAGTGAGTTTTGTGGAGCAAAAATATTTGAGACTGAAAATAAAAGATACTGTGCTAAGGTATATATTCTAGACTTTCTCAAGGTTGTGGTTAATAGATGTAAAAATTACAAGAAATGCTCTGTGCACCCAGGCTGCCTCACCTCTTCTACTTGGGTTCATGGTTGCGTGGGACTGAAGTTGTCCCTTCTGTGACTGGGGTGCTTGGATGGTTGGCAAGGGTCGAGGTACGCTGCTTCAGCTGCCTTTCCAGCCTCTCTTTGGCCATGAACTGCTTAAAACAGTGATGATTGAGACAAGCAAGTTAATACGTTGCACACACTTATTTTTCCTAATTTCCATTTGTTTTTATCTTCTTTATAGTTTGGTCACTGTTTCCTATATATTTATTTGTTTGTTGTTACATTTCAGTCATACAGAATTTGCGTGTGTGGTCAGAATTTTCTTTGTGATATCTTCCCTTGGTTATTTTTTTTTTCCACTCTACAATCATTTAGTATTAGCCTATGGTTATCTCTATGGTTTCTATTTCTATAGTATCTCTTTTTATAGCTTAGTTCTAAACTTTGATATCTTTAATAAATCTGGAAATTATTTTTATAATATGAAATGCTAATTTTATTTTCCCCCATGTATGTCAAGTTGTATATAGCATTTTAAATACTATTCTTTGTTCTCAAATTTGACATGACATATTTATCATACATTAACATATGTGTGTTTGTGGAGGGTTTTTTGCTTTCTATTTTTGTTTTCTATTCTGTTTTTTTGGGTTTTTCTTCCACTTGTATTTTCCTACTAGAATAAAGAATACTAGAATAGAGAGGTACTAGAGTACTAGAGTACTAGAATAAAGAGGAACCCTTGCTTCGATATTTAATTGTAGGACCAAAGGGAAAAAAATACAATACTCTTTTGAAGTGTACCTGGTGTTTCAACACAGCTTATCATGCTCTGTTCTTACATAGTTGTGTTTCAAACGAAGGCACACCTTTATCACAGTATGGAGAAGCCTAAGGCTGAGGTTCTCAGATATCAGCAAGCCTAAAAATTGTCTTGCATGCATGTAAAATGTGCAGAATCTTAGCTGAGTTGCCAAGGATTCCTATCCCATCAATCCAGGGTGCGGCTCTGAGACCTGCACGTTTAACAAGTATCCAGGTGATTTTGATATGAAGTCCATGGGACCAAACTTTAAAACACAATTCCTTAGGCCAAATTTTGGCTGATTCTTATAAACTCAAACCATCTCTTAGAAACAAAACAAAACATATTTGACTTTGTTCTTAAAACTGGTTTTATGGCTGAAATCTGACAATAGAATTATTTTCTCATTTATTCTGTTCAAAATAGTTTGTTTTGACATAAAGGATATTAGTGAATTGTCATTCTAAACATAAAATTTTCTCCAAAAACACAAGATCCCTTGTACCTCTACCAACAATCCTAAGGCCTTCCAATTTTAGCGCATGCCTTGAGGAATGGCTAAAGATGGCTAACTCACTAGTTTTGTCTGTGTTATGACCCAATCACAAGGTTAGGTTGATGTCAGGGAGCAATTTCCATTAAAAAAATAAGTTTTTTAGGGGCGCCTCTAGGCCTTAGGGGCCTAAGGAAGGCCTTAGGATTATTGGTAGAGGTACAAGGGACCTTGTGTTTTTTGCTTATATGTTTGTTTGTTTTTAGGTCCTACCCAGCTGTACCCTACTCTGGAACTCCAACAGCTCTTAACATTCCTCTCCAGAGATCCAGCACATCCCAGAAGGCATTTATATGGGTATTTCTCACAACTGTCTATGGATAACTATTGGCAGATGTTAAATAATGTATTTTAGCCATCTTTATCCATTCCTCAAGGCATGCGCTAAAATTGGAAGGCCTTAGGATTGTTGGTAGAGGTACAAGGGGCCTTGTGTTTTTGGAGAAAATTTTATGTGTCTCAGTCAGTTAAAGCATCTGACTCTTGATTTCAGCTCAGGTCATGATCTCAGGGCCGTGAGATGGAGTCCTGTGTCGGGCTCCCTGCACAGCAGGAAGTCTGCTTGAGATTCTCTCCCTCTCCCTCTGCCCCGCCCTCACCTCTCTCTCTCTCTCAAATAAATAAATTAATCTTAAAAAAAATAAGTTTGTAGAAAAATTGACAAGGTGATAATATATTGTCTGTAAACCATGTAACTAAACTATAATTTAGGTCTTCTAAGAGAGTAGAGTTGCTGAAGAACTACTTTTCAAAAAGAAGTCCAGAAAAAGAAAACAGAAATTCTTATTGAGAGAAAGAGAGAGAGATTGAGACTGAGAGCCCACAGCAGGTGAGAGAGCCCACTTGGAACAGGGGAGCTAGAGAACATGACTGTTCAACCCTAAGTGAAGAGCAGCAGTAAACAGTCCAACATATACTCTTGTCAAAGAGAAATTATTCCAGATAGAGATAACAATCCAGGAAGACTTTATTCAAAACTAATTGCAATAGGAGTCAAGACTATTGCAATATGAAAGAGATTGAACTTAACTCTGCTAAGAGAAAAAAACAGGAGAGTTTTTAAGTGCTGGAAAGTACTGGAGGGCATTAGGAAGGAGGTTGGTTAATGTGATTAAGCTATTTGTGTTTGTTGCTAGGCTCCTACCATCCTCAGAGACTGGGAGGTAGGGGCACTATTTTGCTTTTTTCTTTTTTTTAACGTTGTACATAAATCCCAGTTAGCTAAAATACAGTGTAATATTAATTTCAGGGTACAATATAGTGATTCAACACTTCCATACAACACCCAGTGCTCATCACAAGTGCCCTCCTTAATCCCCATCACCTATTTCACCCATCCCTCCACCCACTTCCCCTCTGGTAACCATCAGTTTGTTCTCTATAATCTGTTTCTTGGTTTCCCTCTCTCTCTCTTTTCTTGTCCTTTTGCTCATTTGTTTTGTTTCTTAAATTCCACATATGAGTGAAATCATATGATATTTGTCTTTCTCTGACTGACTGACTTCAGTTAGGATAATAATCTCTAGCTCCATCCATGTCATTGCAAATGGCAAGATTTCATTCTTTTTTAATGGCTGAATAATGTTCCATTGTGTTATATATACCAGTTCTTTTTTTTTATCCATTCATCAGTTGACAGATACTTGGGCTGTTTTCATAATTTAGCTGTTATAAATAATGCTGCTGTAATGGTGTATGCATCTCTTTGAATCAGTATTTTTGTATTCTTTGGGTAAACACCTAGCAGTGCAATTCCTGGATCATAGGGTAGTTCTATTTTTAACTGTTGGAGGAACCTCCATACTGTTTTCCAGAGTGTCTACACCAGTTTGCATCCCCACCGACAGTGTAGGAGGGTTGCCCCTTCTATGCATCGTCTCCAACACCTGTTGTTTCTTCTGTTGCTGATTTGAGCCATTCTGACAGGTGTGAGGTACTATCTCATTGAAGTTTTGATCTGTATTTCCCTGGTGGTAAGTGATGATGAACATCTTTTCATGTGTCTGTTGGCCATCTGTATGTCTTCTTTGGAGAGATGTCTCTTCATGTCTTCTGCCTATTTTTTAATTGGCTGCTAGAACTGATAAACAAATTCAGTAAAGGCACAGGATACAAAATCAACATACAGAAATCTGTTGCATTTCTATACACCAATAATGATGCAGCAGAAAAAGAAATTAAGGAATCAGTCCCATTTACAATTGCACCAAAAGCAATAAGATACCTAGGAATAAACCTAACCAAAGAGGTGAAAGACCTGTACTCTGAAAACTATAGAACACTGGGGCACTGTTTCTCTTGATGATGACATTTCAGATGGAGGGCTCCCAGGTCTTTGTGAAAGTGAGTCCTGTGCTGTAAACCTGCCTGTGAGATTTATATCTCAAAGGGGCAGAGAATGAATTTACAGTTGCAAGTTTTCTAAAGTAAATGCTCTAAGAAAAGGGAGGTCAGGAGCCTGTAGTCAAGATGACACCTGTCTATAAAGTTTAGTCAAGCTGAGGGGAACATCTTGGCCTCTATCCCTTTCTATCAACCTAGGTAACATAGCCTAACAGTTAGTAGCAAGAACAGAGAGAAGACATGAAGGTCAACAAAGAATCTAAATATCTAGTCAAAGAAAAGCAAATCCCAGCATTTATCTCCAGGACTTTTGATAGCACGGAAGCCTTTGACACAAAGTTACACAAAAAAAGGGACTCTTCAGTTTCTTTGAAGATGAGAATTTGAATTCAGTGAGAAAAATACTGAGATCATGAATAGCCGAAGTTACAGAGAGAATTAACAGATTTTAAAGGCAAGCAACATTATCAAAACTCAACATTTTTAGCTGACATGTTTGTAGTTGACATTGTCTGAATATCAAAGAAGTTAAATTATTTGTTTAATATAATATATTTAGTGGCAGAGGCAAAGTATATTATCCATTTTATTGTGGATAAGATCCATTCACTCGTTTATTCACATTCTTATTCACCTTTTTTTTTTTTTTTTCAAATGCTCTAAGGGATTTTTTTTAAATGATCACATGTCCAATATTATACTTAACTCAAATAATGAAGGAAACAATAAGATGTTACAATCAGGGCGCCTGGGTGGCTCGGTCGGTTAACCATCTGCCTTTGGCTCAGGTCATGATTCCAGGGTCCTGGGATCAAGTCCCACGTTGGGCTCCCTGCTCAGTGGGGAGTCTGCTTCTCCCTCTCCTTCTGCCCCTTGCCCCGCTCATGCTCTCTCTTAAATAAATAAATAAAATCTTTTTTAAAAAAAGATGTTACAATCAATTCAAAGAACTTTTCAAAGAACTCACATTTTGGCAGGAAAAATTGCTGAAATCCATTTACAAAGGGATACAACCCTGTTTTGTGTTCACAGTGTGATAATGGAGAACATTCTATTGCATACAATTCATGTGCATTTTATGGACAAATTTGTATTATCTTAAGTTTTCAACAAATAACAGTGTTGTAAAATAGCTCAAAGACAACAAAAGAATGGTCCTTTATAGAGTGAGATAACTCTGGAAACTCCTTTTGCCTCATTGGCTAGAACTTGAAGACAGGGACATACCTACATGATCTTTTTTCACCTTTTTGATGAAAGATGTTGAAAGTATATATATATATATATTCAATTTCATAGTCTTTCACAGGTTTTCCTGACACGGCTGCTCACTAAGTAGTTTATAGTGAAAGGTTAAAAGTGTTATAAAATAGAAATAAAATTGACAAACCCTGTTGAGGAGGAGAATATAATCCCAACTCTAAATTAATATAGTTATTTATAAACAACAAGTAAGACAGAAAGGAAAATGAGTTGTATAGTTCTAATTACTAATAAAGGTAATAATTAGACTCTCTCAGTAATGCCATCAAAAAGCAAGTCTGGTGTGCCAATGATATATTTAGCATTTTGCTCTGTTCCGTCTGCATCTACGCCAACAGCATCGAACCTTCTTTCTGCCTCTGTTATTCTCTGGTATCAGGTCCTATGCTGGCTCCCGTGCTGATTTCTGTGCTCCTTGCCCTCCCCTCTTCTGTACATGACCACCCCCATCTACCTTCATTATAATATAATATTTACTTGTAAAATGCTATATTATTACTTCTTATATAGACCCTGAAAGGTTATCCTTACTGCTTAATTATCTACACATTTTAAATAAGTATTGTAATAAGCAACTATTTGATTGGCAATTGTTTCAAATTCAAATCAGAAAAAAAGAATTCTGTAGAGTCATGTTCCCGTGGAATGGGAGAAAAAAGTTTTCCATATCTGTGTAGGTGAAGGTTCTTGAATAGCTTTAATATTTACATTCTGAGAAGACTTTCAGTGTTGTTGAAAGAACAATGATTGCTGTAGAGTACTTTTAAATACACTTGACACTTAATAAACACCTGTTTTTATTAACACTAACCTTGAGATCTCTTTCAGTAATTGAGCTCAGGATTCAATGCTTGATTATGGAATCCAAGAAGTGTATCTTAAATACTTCTCAGGATTGCTTAACAAGTAGACAAACTAGTGACAGAATATATTTCAGTTGAAATAAGTACAATGCTTAGAGTATAGCATAGGATAAATAAACCTTTCTAAAATTCTTTCTTCTTTCCTCCAATTGCCTCATTTGCTTTTATCTTTAATTTTTCTACTTTAAAAAGTCATTCTAAAAAATTACAATAATAATGCCTGCTTATTATAGCAACTTAAGCAATGAAGAAAAAGTTAATAGTCTCTTTTTTTATCAGTTAGACATGCTTTGGAAATGCAAATAGCAGAAAATGACTAATAGTCACGAATATACGTTTATTTTTCTCATATAAACAGAAGCTTTTATGTTAGCAGTGGCTGGTCTTGATTGTATCTCTGCAGTTCCTTTGGTGTGTTTCTCATGATTACAATATGATTGCTCCAAGGATCATATTTGAGTGTGTAGGGAAGGAACAATAATTTTCCCTCTGCCCTTCTAAGTTCTTGGCTGAGACCCTTGTAATAAAAAACAGATAAGCCAGATAAAAACAAAGAGAAGTTTATTAACATGTATACTTCTGTAGACATAGGGAATACTCGGGGAAAAATGAGTAATTCCTCGAGATGTCCTAAATACTGGTTTAAATACCATGTTCAGCTAAAGGCAAGAGAAAGAAAGGTATGGGAGGTTACTGGGAGAAGCAGGGTAAAGGAGGGTGAGGCGTGTTGTGCAGATTTGAGTCGGAGCCTTCCCCGTGATGAGAGTTCCCTGGGATAGAGTCATCCTCCTCTTTCTGGTATGGAGAGGAAGACGGGCTTACAGATGGCGATTTCCTTCATAAATGTAAATGTCCCTTGCAGAAGGGCGTCAGTCTGCACTATTTCCAGAGCTGCTCTTCTGTCTGCTGCTTCTCAAAATAATCAGCTCAAAATAATCCTTCGCCAAAAAGGCATGCTTTGGGATGCATATTTTGTTACCTTCAAGTTTAAGGCAAGGAAGGAGGGAGAAAGCAGTGCCGGCTGCTTCTGTCCCTTTTATTCAGAAGTCGTGGTTTCTCAGTCCCCTGACTGTCCTTTTGCCTCATTGGCTAGAACTTGAAGACAGGGACATACCTACATGCAAGCACCTGGGCAACCTGACTTCAAATATTTGTGATTAATTCTTCCCATAAGAATTTCTGCCCCGGCTAAACATGTCAATTAATTAAACCTTTCTTCATATAACTAGTTGTACAACCCTTTCATCATCATAGTTACTCATCCCAGCATATAAGTTTATTTTTTTTTAGTGTTATGACCAAAATTTGTAAGTATTGTAACTGATTTTCCTTACAGAATGTGGAAACAGGCACAGTGTAGTGAATGAGGCTAGGAGTGAACTGCAAACAACACTTCAAATGATGTCTCACCAAAGAGAATATTCCAGACCAATAGCTCCCTTCATCTGAACATGCTGCTTTTATCAATGTAGCTCAAGGCTGTACCAGCTTCTAGAAAATCAACAGGAGAATGTAAGTTGATACTGAGTTTTCTATTATCTAAAGGTGATATTCAATTTTTATAACACAATGATAAAATTATTCCAGTCTAATAATCATGTTCAAACTTATTTGCTAGATATAATCTATAAACATAATAATAATTGCAGATATGTAGTTCCTTTTCCTCTTTAAATCAGGCAAGCACATTATCTCCACTTCAGTAATTTTTATTTTTGACTTAGAGGATTTATCCTGTCATTCATGCCTGCACCCATTCACTGATTCATTTGGCAAATATTTATTGAGGTGTTACTATGTGTCAGATACTCTGACTGATGCTGGGACTGTAATTGTGAACAAAACAGATGTTGTCCCTTCTCTCCGCAGAATCCTTCTTCTAAAGTCTGGGTGGGAAGGCTGACATTACTGAGATAATTATTGTCCTTCAGTGCTGAGCGAGAAATAGATGTGAGGTGACTGCTATTGATTCTCATATATAGCCAGAGTCGGGTACCACTTTACTAGACTAACAGAGAAGTAGTCTATATTTTTTTTGTAATAATTAAAATTAAAAAAAGAAAGGATATTACTTATTCAAGGAGACACAGCAATTTAATATTAACATTTTGTTGAATATCTTGTATCTGTAAACTCTTTGCGAGAGGCACACGTTCTGTTTTTTTTAAAACATTTGTTTATTTTTTAAACATTTTTTATTTATAAGATAAGTCAATTAAGTTTATTCAAGGAAAGTGAATGGCAGGGAGAGTTAAGTGTACCCTATAACCCATAATCACATAGCACTGAAATGATCATTTAAAACTGAAATATGGGGGCGCCTGGGTGGTGCAAACGGTTAAGCATCTTACTCTTGGTTTTAGCTCAGGTCACAATCTCAGGGTCCTAGGATCCAGCCCTGTGTTGGGCTCTGCGCTCAGCAGGGGTCTACAAGTCTTTTCCCCTGGGGGCATTTGTCAAAAATCATCAGCAGCAATTGTTTAACATCAGAATTGCTTAAGGCAATGGATAACATTTGGGACAAGCAATAGACTAACTAAAAAGTTGAAGAGGAAAATCTTGGGGGTGAGATGTTTGTAAGAGCTTTGAAAAGTTCTGACATATTTATGGGAATCTAGAAGGTCACACACATGTGTAGGGCTATACACACTTGCCCTGGATTGTATGCATGCTCAGGAGAAACTTGAGAAGGCCATAAGCTCTCATCTCTGGCTTTCCTTGAGGCTTTCCATTAGGAAGTGCAGGTGAAGGTAGAGTTATCAACTGCCTGGCTCAGTGTTAGAAGCATGCCCCAACACAAACACAGAGCCCCTTGGCAAAGACTGGGCTACTTATTGGCTCCAGACATTTAAGGAAATCATTGTCTAATAATTAGTTGACCACTAAATTAATCAAGCAGATACTTCAGTGGCCACAAATGATAAAGAATAAAGATGTTAGAGAATTAGTTTAGAAAATCACTAAAGGGGCACCTGGGTGGCTCAGTCGGTTAAGCGTCTGCCTTCAGCTCAGGTCATGATCTCAGGGTCCTGGGATCGAGCCCCGCATCGGGCTCCCTGCTCAGCGGAGAGCCTGCTTCTCCCTCTCCCTCTACCACTCCTCCTGCTTGTGCTCTCTCTCTCTGTCAAAAAAATAAATAAAATCTTAAAAAAAGAAAATTACTAACAGAACAAATAGCAGCACAAAGACATAACCACAAAGACAACACCACCAGCAACACCACCAAACTTGGGCAACAGGAAAGGATCTTCTCAGGTTTGTCATATTATATTATCTAAAATGTCTGGTTTTCATCAAGAACAACAAAAATATGACACAGAAAAACAAGAAAATATGTCCTATGTAAAGGGGGGGGGAAGCAGTCAATAGAAACTATCCGTGAAGAAACCCAGACATTGGATTTACCCAACAAAAATGTAAAATTTACTATTTTAAATATAGTCAAAGAACTAAAGGAAATCATATCTAAAGAACTAAAAAAAATTATGAGAGCAATGTATCACAGAATAGAGATTATCAAGATATAGATATTATTTTAAAAAGCAAATAGAAATTCTGGAGTTGGAAAGTATAGGAACTGAAGTTAAAAGAAAAGAAAAGAAAAGAAAAGAAAAGAAAAAAAAAAAACAGCTCTCTAGCAGGCTTCCCAAGTATATTCTAGGAGGCAGAAGAAAAGAATCTGTAAAATTGAATCTTTGTCAATTGAGATTATCCAGTCTGAGGAACAAAAACAACAAAAAGAATAAAGAAAATTAACAGAGCCTCAGAGAACACGGGTGCCATCAAGCATACCAACATAGGTCTAATGGGAGTCCCAGAATGAGAGAGGAGAGAAAAAGGGGCAGAAAGAATATTTTTTAAAAACATAGGACAACAGATTATCAAATTTGATGAAAAACTTGAATCTAAGGATTCAAGAAGCTTAACAAACTCCAATAAGGTAACTGAAAAAACAAAAAGGATCCATATTTAAACACATCATAATCAAGCTGTCAAAAGCCAAAGTGAGACTATTGAAAGCAGAAAGAAAGGGCCTATTGATTATGTACTAGGGATTCTCAATAAGATTAATAGCAGATTTCTTATAAGACAAAGCCAAAAAAACCAATGGGTTGAAAAAAAAAACAAAACAAAAACAAAACAATGGGTGGATATATTAAAATTGCTAAAGTAAAAAAGACTTTCATGCAAGAATTTTATATCCAATAAAACTGACTTTCAAAAATGAGGGAGAAGTTAAGACATTACCAGATAAACAAAAAACTTAGTTTGTCACCAGCAGAAGTGTCTTACCAAAACACTAAAGGGAGTCTTTCAGGATGAAGTGAAAGGACACTAAAGGAAAAATCAAATCACTATACCAAAATAAAGACCACCAGTAAACATAACTACATAGGCAAATAAAAAATACAGTATAAATACATTACAGTTACCTCTCTGCATCAAAAGGCATAAACATTATAGCTTTTAAGAGATACTAAAAATGATTGTAGCAAGTTATACCTCCACTAGCACTTTATGTGACTTTCTATTTCTCTATAGTTTGTCCAGCACTGGATAGTAGCGATTTTAATGATTGGCAATCTGCTGAGACACATCAGAATGTCATATAGTTGTGATCATACAGTATGTAGCCTTTTCAGATTGGCTTCTTTCACTCAATAATATGCATTTAAGGTTCCTCCATGTCTTTTCATAACTTGATAGCTTATTTCTCTTTTGCATTAAATAATCCCATTACCTGGATGTATCACAGTTTATTTATCTATTCACCTATTGAAGGGCGTCTTGGTTGCTTCCATGCTTTATATTCTTTATACATATTGCTTCCAAGTTAATATAATTCCAACTATATATAAAGCTACTATAACATTAGTGTACAGGTTTTTGTGTGAACATAATTTTTCAACTCATTTTGGTCAACTAAATATCAAGGAGTGCAGTTGCTGGATCATATGGTAAGAATATGTTTAGTTTTGTAAGAAGCTCTCAACTGTCTTCCAAAGTGGCTGCTCCATTTTACAGTTTACATTTCCACCACCAAAGAATTAGAGGTTCCTCTTGCTCCATATCCTTGCCAGCGTCTGGGGTTGTCAGTGTTTTGAATTTAATAGGTGCACACTGGTACCTCCCTGTTGTTTTAATTTGTTTCCCTAATGACATAGAACTTGGAGCATGTTTTTATGCTTATTTGCCCTCTGTATATATTCTTTGCTGAGGAGTTTCTTCAGGTCTTTTGCCCTTCTTAAAAATAGGGTTGTTTGTTTTCTTAATTAATGAAAAATGTTGACTTTTAAGAATTCTATTGATATTTTGTCAACAGTTCTTTATCCTCTGTCTTATGCAAAGATTTACTCCCAGCCTGTGACTTGTCTTCTCATTCTCTTGAGTAGTTCAGTGTTGTAATTCTACATTTTTAACCCCCCAAATAAGACACTATTTTTTTTTTTCAGATTTTACTTATCTGAGACAGAGAGAGAGAGCGAGCATGCGCTTGTGAGTGCACAAGCAGGGGGAGGGGTAGAGGCAGAGGGACAAGCAGACTCCCTGCTGACCAGGGAGCCCATGCAGGGCTTGATCCCAGGACCCTGAGATCATGACCTGAGCCCAAGGCAGACGCTGAACTGACTGAGCCACCCAGGTGTCCATATTTTGAATGATATATTTGTATGTGATATTTTATGTCATAAAGTGGGCTTTCAGACTAATTGTGTTATTTTAGATGATAATTTTGTTTGTTTTGTTTTATCGGCTGCTTTGAACTTCTACTCTTTGGCTTTGATGTTACCGAGTTTTACTGTGCTGGTTTAGAAATATTTGTATTTTTGTCTATTGATTTTAAGAATTCTGGTACATTTTGCTTCTTGTCTCTGTGAATTTATGTTTTTGACATTTTGGAAGTTTTCATTTTGTTATCTATTCATATTGTATTTGGTTTCATCTTAACTCTTTGATGGGACCCTCATTAGGTAAGCATTTCTTTCTTGTTTTTCAATCTGTTTTCTGTCTCATATTCTCTGCCCCTTGCTTTCTCCTATCTTTCATCTCTGTTTTATCTCTATCTTTCTCTCCTGCAAACGAACAAACCAAACATTTCGGGTGTTTCTTCCAAGTCAATGATCTTCACTTACGCTGCCACTCACTTGTCCATCCATTGAGTTCTTAACTTATTGTAGTCTTTATTTTTACATTTTTCTTTTTCTTCCTTCAAACTTCCTGCTCTTTGTTAGACCCTTTTTATGGCCTTTTTATAAAAGAAATATATTTTATATCTTTTAACATTGGCATGCATAGCTTTATTTTATTTTCTGTATTTGATATTTTTCATAGTAAGGGGCCTAAGAATCTAAATCTATTTCTTGCTATTTTTACTGACTCTTACATGTTTGGTTTATTACTTTACATGTTTTCTGCTTTTTTTGGCTTGTGTGTTTTCAATCACAATAATATTTATGTCTATATGTTGAATTGAAAAAAAAAAAGCAGAAATACCGATCATGATGTAACACAAAGCATAGCCAAATAAAATCTTTCTTGGAACATTTGACTCAATCTGTATAAGCCATCAACAAAGCTCTTTGTTTAGTTCAAAGGGCCTTAATTTGTTTCCTTATCAACATTCAGAATAAAGCATTTGAAAGAATATGATACTTTTATGTCCAAATGTTTTGCTGCATGATCACCTCTTTTTTTTTTTTTTTAAAGATTTTATTTTTATTTATTTATTTGAGAGAGAGAGTGAGAGAGAGAGAGAGCATGAGAGCAGGGAGGGTCAGAGGGAGAAGCAGGCTCCCCGCTGAGCAGGGAGCCCCATGTGGGACTCGATCCCGGGACTCCAGGATCATGACCTGAGCCGAAGGCAGTCGCTTAACCAACTGAGCCACCCAGGCGCCCATGATCATCTCTTAATTAAAGATAATTCTGGGACACCTGGGTGGCTCAGTCAGTTAAGCATCCGACTCTTGATTTCGGCTCAGGTCATGATCTCAGGGTCCTGGGATAGAGCCCGGGAAGGGCTCTGCCCTCAGCAGGTAGTCTGCTTGAGATTCCTTCACTCCCTCTTCTTCCCCCTCTGCGCTTCCCCCTGCATGAGCTAGCTCTCTCAAATCAATCAATAAATCTTAAAAAAAAAAAAAAAAGCTAGTTTTTTTCTTAAAGGAAGAGTCACAAAAAATAGTGTTTTCCTTTTACAAAGAGACTTACTTTTTTTTTTTGGTAGTATTAGTAATTATTTGTTGATTTTTTCAAAAATGAATGATAAAATCCTTAGACTGAAAAGGGCTTGAAGAAGTGGGAATGTTTACATCTGTTTATAGAAACAGGTATAACATTGATTAAGATTTCTTTGATATTTTATGAATGGCTTTTGGCAAAACTGTATAACATTTAAAAAAATGACTAACTCTTGATTCAGTAATTCTACTTTTAGGTATTTTCACTAATATATGTGTAGCATTTTTCATCAATAAGAGAATGGTTTCTTAAAGTTGATATATCCAAACAATAGAAGACCATAAAACTACTGGAAAGTAAGCATAATTTTATTTTTATTTATTTTATTTATTTTTTATTTTTGGAATGTAAGCATGATTTTGTATCTACTGGCATGGAAATATGTCCATAATATACTAGCACAGGAAGAACATGTTTTGAACAATTATAATCTAATTTTTTAAAAACTGTACATGAAAGTAGATATACTCATCAATTATGAACAATTCCCCCTATTTTAATATAAGCCTAGGTGATTTTCCTTTCTAACTCCTTTTGCTGTAGTACCAAGGAAGTCTTTATTTACATTTTGACCTCCATTTAGCATCGTTACCATAGAAATACATAGAGAAAGAATCATTGCTCAGCCTTGGCTATCAGAATTGACTTTTGAAGTCCATGACAGAGAGAGGAGCTTTGAGAGGAACAAGGCTTTGTGTTATAAGAGCCATGATATATTGAGTTTGAAAGGCAACATTTACAACCATAAATAATAGATTTGAGAAAAAATAGATGAAATGCTAGGTGACCATATAAAGTGTAGGTAAACATGCTGAAAGATGTGTGACTTGGGGAGTTCTTAGCATCTCAGTGGACAGGACCATGAAGAGAAAGCAGTGGCAAGTAGGAAAATATATCTGGACAGCTAAATCCCAAGTGTTAATGGCAGTTACATCAGGGGTTCCTGGAGTAGAAAACTTCTTTTTCAAGTTTTTTTATTCCTATATTTTTGGCAATTTAAAATAAGTAAGAACTGCTGTGTAATCTTTTTTTCTTTTTTAAGATTTTATTTATTTATTTGACATAGAGAGACATAGCGAGAGAGGGAACACAAGCAGGGGGAGTGGGAGAAGGAGAAGCAGGCTTCCTGCTGAGCAGGGAGCCCGATGTGGGGCTCCATTCCAGGACTCTGGGATCATTACCTGAGCTTAAGGTAGACGCATAACGACTGAGCCACCCAGGCGCCCCTGCTTGTGTAATCTTAAAATAATCTTAAAAAATATGAAACAGAAGGAAAGAAGTATTGGATTTGGGAAGGGACAAGAATAATCCAGTAAAACATCTGTGGTTTTTGTGATTCATTGAGTTTTTAATGATGTTATTTAAAAAATAAATAAATTTTATTACTTCCAGTTATTTTCCAGAAATTACTAAATAATTCAGCCACTAAAACAAAATGACAAAGATGTGAAACTTTTATAATTAGCAACAAGCTTCGTAAGGAAATTTGTTTCATGTTCCTCAGTTATTTTTGAGAGGTTAGAAATTGGGGTGTGAAAGAAAGGAATGACAGATGAATACAAAACCTACAGGGCAGTCCCAGGAAACTACTGGAAGAAGAATGGAGGCTGGGAGACTGGGGAAGGATGGAACAGGAGACCTCACCTTGGAAGAGCTTGCCAATTAACCCAATGGCAGCTGTTATCTGTATCTTACAAACTGTTCAAAGTCAAGGGGAATACAGCACATTTGATTTAAAAGGGAGTTGAAACAACTCCGAGTCGCTGGATATCACTGAGTTTACCAAAGCAGAGGTCAATTACAGTGTGAGGACATTGCAGGTCTGGCCAGTGTTTTTAGAGCTCGTGAGGGTCAGGGTTAGGGTTAGCTGGTGGCGTGGAGGCAACAATGTGCTCAGATAATCCCTGTCACAGCATTCTAGGGAAAATACCTTTTTTTTTTTTTTTAATAAAAATGTGTTATGACCTTAGAGCACAATATGCAGCAGGATGATATTGCTGGTTGTGAAATTTACATTGTGACCACTGGCAAGTTATCCAGGCATCATCTGCTTGAGCTCCTCCCTACTTAAAATGCCAGAAATATTCATTTCCTTGGCTGACATATGTATGTTCTTAGGGTAAATGTGATGGCACTTTGAGAACCAGGGAGAGGTCTTTAATGAATTGTTTTAGTTCACTGTTTTTTTTTATCATTGTTTAAAAAACAAAAAAATCTAGGTGAGGAGCCTACCTGTCCTACCAAATGCTGATAAGCTCTCAGTATGCCACGGAATGGTGATGATAGGAGGATCATTTTTTTCCTAGTGGTAAATATTGGAATATTTGAAGGTGGTGACCTTTATTAATATAAACTTTATTGTTACAAATTACTCTAATATTAATTTGATTTTGGGTAATAGCATAGAGCAAATCTAATTAACTGTAATTAGTAAAATAATCATCTTAAGCCTTTAATCCAGAGAGGAAGACAGTTTTTTTTAGCTTTCGATATATTCAGTACTTGAAAAATGATTGTTTTTCTCCTCCTTCTTTTTAATCAAGAAATAATTGCTTGAATAATTAGGTAAATAGTCTTAGTGGACTATAAGCTTATCCTCTGTGGAAATGATAAAAAAAATGCAGAAGAATGACACGTTAATCAGCATATAACCCTATGCAATATTGAAGCTGACACCATTTTAGAACTTTTTATAGAAAACATGAATATCTTTCTTTTTTTAAAGGAATTTCTTTCTTGATCTCAATTCAGTTTGTTGTTTTGCATATATTTAATATGGCACATTATTTTTCACTTAACTAACATTTTTGCCGAGGATGCACAAGTGAGTATGAAACAGGAACTAATGTGTGACAGTGAGTTAAAGTTGTAGAAAAGGAGACAGGCAGATTGGATAAATCTTTCAGAACCAAGCATATTATTAAGTAATAGAATAGCAAACTAAATACTCCAGGCTTCATTTCTCTAAAATGTCCTGCTCTGCTTTGTCTGTTGTTTCCTGGATTGTTGGAAAATCATATGCATTTGTGCAAATTCAGCACTGTGTTTTGAAAAATAACCACTGAACTGTTCTCTACTCAATTTGTTTTGAATTGGCTATGCATGATTTAAACTAGAGTATCGTGCACATTCTACTATCTTGCAGTCTCTTATTCTAGGTTATCTAATATTTAGAGCATGAATCTAGGTGTCTTTCAAAGCATCTAATTTATTCTCAATAATTTGTTCTTATCAACTGCCTCTCTTAAATACTCTGATATAATGTGCCATTTGATTTCTCTTCATTTAATGAATTATTTTCCTGCTGTAGACAAAACTTAGGGGGAGAGAGCCTATATCTGGCCTAATTTAGAAATCTAGTTTTATTTGAGCAGACTTTATGGTCCTGTTACCTTACATAATTCCATGGGGTTTTGGAGCCTCTCCCGCCTCTAAAGTCTCCTATCTAAAATACCTATCGAGTGCAAATGGTCCCAGTGAATTAATCTTTGACATTCCCCCTCTCTCGCTGCTGTTATCTCTTCGCTTCTAGTTTCTCCTCCTACAGTTTTCCATAACTTGACAGTATGTATCTTTCTACAGTACAATTTGATTCCCACTTAAGAAACTATGTGAAAAAGGAGAATCAAATGGAATTTAGAGTCCTTAAACATCTAATAACCAAAATTAAAAATTCAGCTGATGGGCTCAGCAGAAGAATGGAAGGAACAGAGGAAAACCGTAGAATTAGAAAACAGAACAATATAAATCATTCAATCTGAACATGGAGAAAATAGACTGATTATCCTTCTTCCACATTCACTTTTATTGAGGTGTAAGAGTGAAGACCTAGGAGGAACTGGGGCTCCTTCATCTTGCCCAGAAGGAAAAGTCAGTGTCAAAAATATCTGTGTAAATCTCAAGCATTCTGAGAACACTACCTAATATCCTTTTTTTTTTTTTGCATAATTCACACCATATCTTCTGTCATTTATGGTTTCAGCTTATCTGAAATATAAAGAGAATTTAGCAGTGCTTGCAGAACAATTAGAATGCAGAATACTTCTGATTTTTTTTTAAATTTTAGGGTTTTTTTCCCCCACATGTAACACATCACACATTTTTTAAAGCCACTCACCTTTATTGAGGTGTTTCAAAGAATTTGAATTAACCATGCTTGTTACATACACACATATACCCACATACACACACATACATTTAAATTGAATAATTAAGAAAAACATAGTATTTCTTTATCCTATAGTACTTACGCTAAAATTTACTACTGAAATCATTTGGGGCACTTGTAAAAAATACCTTTGTCTAAGCCCACCCCGGCAACATTAACTCAGATTTTGTGAGTAGGGCCCAGGTTTTGGTGTTAATTTTTAGAGATTCCCAGGTGATTGTAGAAAAGCCATGATGAGCATCATTGAAATAAATAACTTTATTACAAATAGACTGGGAACCAAAACCAACTTGTTTGAGACACATTCAACTCAGTTTGTGGACTCAAAAATACCCAAATGTATTCAAGGGAGCTTAGCCTGTCAGGCTTAACCACTCAGCCTGCTGTAAGCATGTGTCAGTATGTTGACTAGCTATGGACTCCCAGTCTAGCAAGGGGACGGCATGCTGCTTCCTTGCTCACCTACCTCTTTAGGGTGAGGATATATTCACCTAAAGGTTTAAAGGTTTGTGGCGAAGGTTTTGAAGTCTCTCTTTTAATCAGGTCTAAATATTTGCTAGACTTATCTATGTTATTTTTAACTATTTCGGGACAAGGTAGCATTTGCCCTTTTTAACAGTTGGTGAGGTGGGGCCTTGGATGTAGCATTAGTTAAACCAGTCAAAACCATATTTAGAAACTCAAGTTTGGGATACCTGGGTGGCTCAGTCAGTAAAACGTCTGCCTTCGGCTCAGGTCATGATCCCAGTGTCCTGGGATAGAGTCCCGTGTCCGGCTCCCTGCTCGGCGGGAAGCCTGCTTCTCCCTCTGCCTGCCACTCCCCCTGCTTGTGCTCTCTCTCTCTCTCTGACAAATAAATAAAATCTCAAGAAAAAAGAAACTCAAGTTTGTGTGTTTCCGTTACTCATTTGTTTTACTTATGTAAGAGTTTAGAAAGAAGTGCTCTGGGATTTATAAAAAGCAGGAAAGTAACCCATTAGACGTAAATTGTATAATATAATGTTATAACTCATCTCTTTAGATGAAAGAATTATAATTTAATGTGTAAAATACAAGTGACTAGAAGATGTATGGTTACTGCTCCTTTAGTTTTCTATACATCATCTAAGCTAGATCACTAGACGTAAACAAAAATGCACAAGGGCCATCTTGTAATTGGTAATGATTCTCAAAATATTTGTTTCATGCCTGAGAGAATGATCTATTCTCTTCCAGGTGAATAATACATCCCTTACCTTTTGCCATAATATCTAAAAGGACCATTTTTATGCACTAAGGACACTCTTTGACATTTGCCTCTTTGTTTGTTTTCCTAGAAATAGAAAGAAGTCTTGTCTAGGTTGGCTTATTCATCTGAAAGAGCTGATGACTGCAGGCATGGCATAGGATTGTCAAATGAATTCAGAAAAACAGGGAGTTTGAAGAGCTTTCCAATCCTAATGAATTAGACTCTCATCATGTGTTTTGACTTTTTTATTGGAACTATATATTCCCAGAGTTTCAGTCAAATCTATGTTTAAGTAAAAGTTAAAAATTCATTCTGAAACCCCTAATATGAAAGACTTTGTGTCATCCTTGTTACTTTTAACTGGTTTCCTGTTGTTCATTGGGAATGAAATAAAATGGGCTGTAAGAAGATAGGGAAGAATGTCCTACAGAATGAATACTATATGATTATTGTGGTGGTTAGTTTTATATGTCAACTTGATTTGGTAGCTGGTAGAATATTGTTTCTGTTTGTGTTTGTGAGGATATTTCTGGAAGAGACTAGTATTTGAACGAGACTAAATGAAGATTGCTCTCACCAATGTGGTCCACTCTGTTGAGGGACCAACTAGGACAAAAAGGCACAGGAAGGGTGAATTTATTCTCTCTGCTTGAGCTGAGACCTCCATCTTTTCCTGCTCTTGGGCATTGATGCTCATCCTCCCCAGGTTTTCAGACTCAGTCTGAATCACACCATTGCCTTTCCTGGGTCTCTGCCTTGCAGAGGCCAGGTTGTGGGATTTCTCAACTTCCATAATTAAATGAGCTGATTTTTGCTTCTGTTGGTCTTGTTTCTCTAGAGAACCAATTACAATTATGTACCTATAAAAGAGAAAAACATACATTTCTGGTTATAAGAACATTTATAAATGATAATTTAACTGAGCTGAAAAAAATCATGCTAACATACCAGTATGCAGTATCTGGTGAATAACTAAGTTTTTACATTGTTTTTATTTGAGATGTTCACAATATTTTATTCTTTATCTGATTTCTGCTGCTTATTAATTATCAAGCAATTTTGAACTTTGGAGTATCAATTGGTGGGTTTTTTGTTTATTTAAGAGAATCTGCCACTTGAATGGTAGTGAATATTAATCCTTGCTAACAAGACATTAATGATATTTATATTTACCAAGGTGAACTTGGCAACAATTCTGATTCAGAGGTTTTATTTCTGGTCTGATGGTGAGACATCTAGAGGTAAAGGTCTATAAAACACTGGCAGTTTGCTAACACAACACATAAACAGGGCAACTTCAACAACACTGATTTGCATGACTTAAAGCAAGATTTTTTTTTTCTGCTACAATTATCTTTATTTTTTTTTTCTAATGAAAGATTCTTTTGAGTGACTCTAAACACATTTTAAGGAATAATTAGTGTAAACCCCATCATCATATATTACTAAGCTAACAAAATTAACATGGCAGTCTTGGGCCAATGATCAGCCTCTTCTTGTCCATGCATCTAGCTCTGTCAATAAACCACATGTAACAAGAGACTTTTGCAGTGGTGCATTTATTTCTTTATGAATATATGTTGGTCTCTGGTGTTTCAAATATTCATGAAATTCAACTTTAAAAAACAATAGTTTTAAAATATAGAGGTACTGGGGTGCCTGGGTGGCTCAGTCATTAAGCATCTGCCTTTGGCTCAGGTCATAATCCCAAGGTCCTGGGATTGAGCCCACATTGGGCTCCCTGCTCAGCGGGAAGCCTGCTTCTTCCTCTCCCACTTCCCCTGCTTGTGTTCCCTCTTGCTGTCTCTCCCTGTCAAATAAATAAATAAAATCTTCAAAAAAAATAGAGAGGTACTATTGGAAGAGAGCATTATTTAATTGAGACTTAGACTTGCTAGTCATCTCCCCCATTCTGAGTGGCTTTCAAAGGACATTTCAACTCTTACATTGAAATTCAAGGAGGCTAATTTTAAAGTGATTTCAAAATAAGAAATATATTATTTTTCCATATTGTTTTTTAAAGTGTCTAAATAATGGCAACAAAGAAACCATATATCCATAACAAAAGAGGGTATATGGACAGTCCTCTAATTTTAACTGGTGAAATCTGATTATATTCCAAATAATCTGGTGAAATTTGCTTACATAAGAAGATCCTATCCTATTTCTTATGGATGGCCCATATACCATTCCAAAAAGTAAATAAAAGGTACTCTTTGTTATGAGTTTGCCTGGAGACGTTTGTCCAATGTAAGTAAAGCTTGTGCAAAAATAATAAAGATAATAGGGCGCCTGGGTGGCTCAGGCGTTAAGCGTCTGCCTTCGGCTCAGGTCATGATCCCAGGGACCTGGGATCGAGCCCCACATCAGGCTCCCTGCTCTGCGGGAAGCCTGCTTCTCCCTCTCCCATTCCCCCTGCTTGTGTTCCCCCTTTCGCTGTGTCGCTCTCTGTCAAATAAATAAATAAAATCTTAAAAAATAATAATAATAATAATAAAGATAATAAAGAATAATGTCTTGATAAGAAGGACTTTACTTAGAAAATTCAATATGACTCATTGATAAATGAGTTATATTAGAGGCTTATAACTAGGACTTAAATTACCCCAATATATTATGATGTAGGTTGTAATAATAATTCAATTTTAATATTTGTAAAACTAGAAAACTAGGAATGTAATGAAAAAAACAGGAAGAGTATACAGTGAGCTGCTGTAAATGACATCTGGTTATGAATCATTTGATTTGCCAGATGTAGGAAGTTTCATTGGCAAGTCTTTACAATCAAAATCATGTTTTCAAAATCAACATCAATTTTACTTATATGGCTTTGAGATTATAATTTTAAAGATCCAAAATATGTGCTCCAGCACTAAAATTATAAATGAAAATAGAAATCCCTGAATGACAGTTTTAAAAGGTGGAATATTTAGTAATTCAATATTGAATACCAAATGTTTTTAATTCACTATCATCAGTGAGATCTTTTTTGCATAGCTTCCTTGGAAAAATGTGAAAAACTCATTCACATGGGAATTCTGGAACTTTAAGCTCCATGTGTGGATGGAGGGTATGGGGATGATACAGAGCCAACTTGAGGAGCAGTAGAGAAAGTTCTTGACCACATGCATTCATTCTTGAGTAGTTGAGAGTGTCTGAGAAGACAGTGTTGCCACTGGAAATGACCCAGAATGGGAGGAAGTGAAATGGCACCTACTCTGGGTTCTATTGTTGGCCCCAATGAAGAGCCACAGTTCAGCTGGGGATGGTGTTGGGGAGGTCAACAATAAGAGAGAAATTAAGTCCGAGTATCTTAACATCAGGGACAAGAGTAGGTGAATGTTCATCTTTCAATATGGTCCTCCTAAGTAGAAAAAAAATGCCCTGCCAGGAAATACAATGGGAACGGAAGCTTTTAAATGCTTTGTGTAAGCTGGGGGCAGTTGCAGAAACTAACTTTGAATTGAAACCCAGATCTTTGAGTTCCAATAGAAGATCTGGCTCAGACAAAGAACATTAAAAACCTGTCTCAGCACTCTTGATTTTATTCTTTTATTGTTATTTTTTTCTTTTCATGAAGGACAGGGCAGGCTTTTACTATTTCAAAGGTCAATGCCTAATGTAGGTGAGAAAGAGGATGCGTGGCTTGGTGAAGAACCCTACTGAATTTAAGAAGAGAACTCTGAAGAGAAGCTAGAATAGACAAAGGGAAGAGAAGTACTGCTTCAAACTGATAAGAACTCCTTCTATCAAATTTCAGTTAAGAATGGTAGTCAAGTTCAATGCCTTTGAAGGAAGAGATCTCAATTCATCTCCTTTGAAAAATGGTTCCTATTTATGTATATTATTTTTGTTTCTGGAATCAGGTGGCTTTATTCTTTTATCAAGGAGGAAAAATTTCTCAGTGATTTTGCAGTGTGTGTAACTGATGCAGCCCAGGATAATGAGGCTGCCTGGTGCATCGGCACCAACATGACCCTTTTTACTCAGCAGATGTGGCAGGTGGGGTCTCGGCTCTGCATTGCTGAATAGTTGTGTGCCTTTATTCACATCATTTAACCTTCCTGTCCCTCATGGGTTTTTTTGTTTTGTTTTTTTTTTGTTTTTTTCTCTGCAACAGTAGGGCCTTGGATCAAGTAATTTCTATCATTTTTATATTGAAAATCATATAATTGAATCTCTCTTATTTTACTTACTAGGCTTTCTCTTCTATGACATTTGCCATTGTGAAAATAAAGTGTTACCATAGGGCATAGTCCTGAAAGATTTGAGAATGACTTTGGGGGTTTTGTGCTGTCATTCAGCCTTGTCAACAGCCAATTGAGTTGTTAGTTTAGTATTGATTGAGGGAGCAAATGTCTCTTCCAGCATTGATTACTAAAATAAGAAAGTCACACAACCCATCATGGCTGATTGGCCTTTCTTTTTTTCCTGCTAATCAAAGTAAACTATTTAGTGCACAAAATACTTTTATAAACCCCACATTTTCTAAGTAATATTTATAAGTGATAAAACACCACTCTAAAACTAAAATCATTGTTGGTATTTATTGACCATGTGTGATATGCTAGGCATGCATGTTGTAGGTACATTCCACATATTAACTCACTTACTTCCTATAGCCACTGTGAGTTAAGGGCATCTCTAACATTTTATAAATAGTGAAGTATTAAGCCCACAGAACCATGATCATATTGTAAGTCTATGGGAGGGGAAATTTGAAACCAGACTGTCTTACTCCCAAGCCTGTTCTCTGAATTCCACACTGCCTTTCTATCAGCATAGGCTACTCATTTCTACTTTTCTCTGTCTCTGTTTTCTGCTCTTATTATCAAGGTCCTTAGTCAAGAGTTCCCACTTATCTTACCTCTTTTTGGATCCCGCACTTCACACACAGAGATTTTTAAATGTATGCTGTTACTTTTGGCTTGGCTGGTCTGATGATGTAAACTCAGAATTACCATGAAGCCTTAGATGTGTCAATTTTTTTAAAATTAATTTCCTTCAAGACTCTAATGGCCTATTTCTTTTTTTTCTAGAGGAGTAGCCAGTTCTGTCCCATGTTCATTCTCATTAAACTGAACAATAAGTTTTACAGCAGTTGCCACAGAGGATTTCTTCCCTGTTGTTTCTAGACTTTGCACTCCTGTTTTCACTGGCTTCACCTTTTCAGTTTTAACACACCCTGCAGCAGAGCCCTGTTCTCTCCACTGACGCAGTGCAGGTGGTTTTCACTGGTGACCCTGGGGAAATGCTCTGCCTCTTTGTTTCTAGGAGGCAGCACTGGCTGTCAGTCAATGGCTGTTGACAAGTTGCCTTCTAATGGGACCAAAAAAAAAAAAAAATCGCTTTTAACAGAACATAACTTTGGAAGACAATTATGCAGAACTACCATTTCTCTACACCTCCAGACCGACAGTAATGGCATTTTAAAAGTAGATGCCTGCAGAGGGACTGCTCACAAAGAGTGAACTACAGACGATGAAATGACAGATCATCAGGAGAGGTATTTTTGGGCGGGCAGGCTCTTTGGTGTCCCTGAAAGTGTACTGCATATATACCCCATTTTTGAAAGACACTTTGATAAAACACCTGTGAATAAAAGATTTTAGATTAAAAAAAAAATCAACCCTGCCAACCCTGCCAGTTCTATAGAGCCTTCATTTAAACAAGAAATACATTGTATTATGGCATTTTCCACTCTGTACCTAATCCAACAAAGGGATCTGGATGCATGTGGGTTTTATATGCTTAACATAGATTGTTTTAGTTTTCATTCTTAAACATGAAAGAGAAAATTTGTATTTCCTTGTAAAATCTTCAAACAAGTTGAATAATCCATAATGATGCATCATTTAATTTCTATTAATTAATATTTTAAATGGGCACAGAATATTGTAGTCTTAACGTCATGTAAGAAAAGTTTTAGTAAAATATAGCATTTCTCATTTGGATGATAAGATCTGCTTTATGTTTTGTTTCATTTTTGAAGAGAGAGCGCGCATGCAACTGTCGGGGGACAGGGGACAGGAAGGGAATCTTAAGCAGGCTCCACGCCCAGTGCCAGCCCAGTGCGAGCCTGACTTGGGGGCTCGTTCTCATGACCTTGAGATCATGACCTGAGCTGAAATCGCTGAAATCAAGAGTCAGATGCTTAACCTACTGAGCCACCCAGGTGCCCCAATTAGATCTGGTTTAAATTCAGACATCAATTAATGCTTGAAAGTCTTTTTGAAATAACTTTTTTTCATGCTTGGCAACATGTATTTTTAAAATATAAATTGAATTTCATTTGTAGGTGTTAACATGCCTCCCCTAGATTCTTTTTTAGAGCCTAGGGATGGCTTTCATGGAGCTGTAAGCCCTGCAAAATTGTATGGAAAATTTTGTGTGAACATGAAATTTTCTTGATAAAAGGTTCATAGCTTTGATAAGGTTCTTAATGAAACCTATGAACTGAAAGCTAAGAACCAACAATCTAGGTGAAGCACTCCTAAGTCATTGTTTATATTCCATTCCAACACATGGTTTTTTCCCCCTCTCCAAATTCTGGAATATATGTTGCTGGGCTTTGTCTTAGGGATGATTTCATCACAAAAAGAATAAACTTAACTGAGCCATCTTGAGAAAGGGTATCTACTTTAAAGAACCAGGAGATATTAAGGAACTCACCGATGGGAAATGCAGTCATGCTTTGAGAGGGGCTAAAACCAAGCTTTGCTGAAGCCATTAGACAGGAAGTTTGCTCTCTCATGTCCTCTTCACATCTTTGGTCCCTGTGTGTTTATTTCATCCCACTACATGTGTTATATACTTATTTCTGTCCAAACCAGGTTCACTTCTAAGAGTTAATGTTAAATGTCTTTGTAAGCTATTGTCCTGCTTCAATAGCTTATTAACTTGACTTTCTACATATCAATTCCCAATTCCTAGGAGAGACAATATGATTGGATTAATTGATGTTCACTTCTGGATCCAGGTTATGGGTTCGCATGAATGCTTGCTCATTAAGGAGGGTCTGTGAAGCTAGTGGGCTTCAGAGAGACGCCTTTAGCACAATCTGTTTGTCATATTGGTAGTGTTAATAAACCTGTGCTAAATATGGCAGATCAGAATCCAGTCAGGAGACTTAATTCTGAGAACCATTCCATTCAGTGTGAGTAACTGAATAGAATCAAAATGCCAATTCTTCAAGGCTCCTAATGCTGCAGTACCCCCTAGCTACCTCCACTAAAGGCATGCCAGATCGCCCAGAACTCAACTGCTGGCACAGGAGGGGACCTCCAGAATTCTTTCCTGAATGGTAATTGTCTGTGACTAAAGAGCTAAGTATTTTTTAATATAACTCTGCTCATTTTTAGAGCTCTCTGTATTTCCTAAAGATTTTGAGAATTAAGATGAGAAATAGATTAATATGTTGCAGCTGCTGGCCTTATAAAGACACCGACTCCTGTTAATACTGAAGTAGATAATCTGGAGCCTATATAGAGAGGATAAAATGCACACATGGATGAAAGATTGTGAGGGGAAAGAGAGAAAGTGTGGCTGCTCTCACCGTTGATGGCCTTCCAGTTTACGGACCCAGCCTTGCCTGGCTGCCTTGGAGTGGGAGAGCATTTCCTATCTATCACTTTCATGATTTCCTCTGGTTCCTCACAAATAAATCTCAGTCTGAAAAGAGGTCAATTGGGTGTCATTTTTCTTGTAAGCAGATCATTCCCAAAATAAGTTAGAGATAGGGGGCTGGGCAAAACAAAATATTGGAATGGAGAAACTAGCAGATTAGACACAGTTGAGAGGAAAATTAATAAGCAGACTAGACTATGGGAAGAAGTCAGAATTTAGCATACATAAATAAACATATAGAAAATAAATATCAAAACAGAGTTTGAGGATCTTGGATGATAGAGTAAGAATTTCCAACGAACACCTCATAAAAGTTCTAGAAGGGGAGAATGGAGGAAATAGAATATGGGCATGTGGGTATTGAAAGATGAGTCCTGAGGATATCCTGGAGAATATTACTGGATTGATGAAAGACACAAATTCTCAGATTCAGTAATCCTGAGTAAAAAGAATAAAAATAAATATAGACTTAGGGATAACAGTGTGACACTGCAGAACTCCACAGATTAAAAAGAATTTCAATAGCTCCCAGAAAGAAAAGGCAGAATACCTACAAAAGAATAGTACTGATTCCATATCTTGTAGATGATCATCTGTTCTTATTTTTCACTTTTAGAGAAACTAGAAGGAATAGCAATTTCTCCATATTGAAAAATATGTATTCTCTCAACAGCCTCCCTACATATCTATATTTGCAACATGTATTTGTAATGTAAGGCTGTATGTGTTTGTTTCTCTATAGACAGTGAGATCCCTTCAAAGAAAATATTATGTCTTATTCACCTGCGTCTCCAGATTATCAAGGGCCTGGCAACTAGTTGAAGCTCTTTCAATGGTTGAGAGAATGAATGAATGACCAGTTCCAGGGAATTTGTTCAAACTGCTCAATGAAGATAGTTCCATCTTCCTCATAAGCACCATTAGTATACCCCTCCTTATGAGAATTTGGTATATTTAGGAAGGCAATCTATATCAACACTTCTCATCTACTAAGAATTAACTTTGGTGATCTACAGTTACTTTTTTTTCATAGTTGTGATTCTGAGGACTTCAGACTATAAGGAAGCCAAAAATTAAATTTTTTACACTGAGGGTAAATTTGTAGTATAGGTAATGTTTTTTTTTGGACACTGTGAACATAGTGAGTAGAAAATGAGATTAACAAAGAAAGAAAAGGAACAAAATAAAGCAGGAAGGCTGAAGATCACATTTTCCTACTTCATATTTTTGTGTAAGCTCAGTTTGTCTTCTTGATAATTACAACTTTAAAAATCTTTATATTATCTTAAAGTCTCTGTCTCCAGTTAATGTAGAAAACAAACAAACAAAAAAGAAATGAATTCTTGAAGTGAGAAATTAGAGTGAAACAAGTTATCTGACATAAAATTACTTTAATCACATTACAGATTCAAATGTAGTAATCATGCTCAGTATCATTGAATTAATCAGTGGGTCATTCCTTATTTTAGAACTCAGTAGGAGACAGTTGTTTAGCTGTATCTCTGTTTTGTTTTTAACTACACTATCCAGTGATATCTCAGAAGATCTCATTAATTTTCAAAGTCTTATTGACTTAGATGCTCTTTTTTGGTTTCCTAAATGTCAATTTTATCTGGATGTCCAGACAGAAATGCTCTAATCTTTCAAGAATTTACATTACAGAAAGCTGGTGAGCTTTCTAGTGCTGTTATTTATTTCATTATTGACAAATAAGGGATCTCAATTGTAAAATATCACCTCCCTGAGTTCCATCAGTTTTAGGAAATTGAAATGTTTGTATATTCTTGACCAGTGTTCTTACATATTTTAATTTTTTTAAAACTCAGAGAAATTAGAGTCTTTATATTTCAATAAAGACCAGGTGTGCTTTTTTAAAAAATGCGTTAGAATTGCAGCATTTTCTCTACCATGCTCAATTTTATTTGGGTGATTTGCATTTTATCTTTGGACAATCAGTATGGAAATGCTTCCATTTACAAGTGGTCTAGACGATGAAAATCACAGCAACATATGCGACTTTGGAGACGTGCATGTTTTAGTGACTATTTGATATAATGTTCCTTATGTTTCATCAAGCAAAAGCCACCAGTGAAAGGAAAGGATCTTCCCCTGTGTCTTTAAGTTTGGAGTTCAAACTGGCAGTACGTGGGACCAACATTCGTTATTTACATTCAGTGCAGCTGTTTGCACTTTGAAAAAGTTATCTACTTTAAATGGGAAAAAAAAAAGCTTAACTGGTTTTTGGGTTTCCTTTTTCATTTGAACAGCAAAACAAAATAAAACTGTATGAGGATGGGAGGAACCTGTATTGAAAGAGCAGGTGAAATATAATACAGTTATCTCTTTTTTTTTAATTTATAACCATATTTGTTTTCATTTATTCTTTAATGGAAGTTTCCTCCAAGGGATAATACAGCTCTGTTAAAGCCGGAGATTTAACATTGCCGTAACCTTTGCTATTTTCAAGCCAGCCAAACAGGACGGTAGAGAGCAGATCGACAGCACTTCTGCTTTTAGCACAAATTTGAGTCTCAGTGTGAGACTGTGTTCCCTTCTACTTCCAGTCTGTTCAGACTTGAATCCATTTACCCCCAGCCAACCTCGAAAGGAATGAGCTCTCTCTTTCTGGTGCTTCATTTGCTTTTGCAGCAGCAAAACATGTAAAATGAGTACATCACTGTGGCTAAGCCTACTCATAATTGTGAACAGGCACGTTTCATCTCTGCCATCCTTTCTTTTGAAGTCTTCTCTGTTAGGATCCATGGGTTTCTGGACTTCGCATTCTACCCCTAATGATTCAGGACTCCCCACTACAGTTCTCATATCTTAGGACCTTATAAACTCGTCCCTTTCACTAAAAAATATTCGCCTAATGATATTCTGATCTGAATGGTCACAGTGAAAGCTAATAGAGAAATGAGATGTTACAATATTGTCTATATAATCCATGCTTCTTCATTCAGAACACATGCTTTTAAAAGCTTTCTAGGGAAGCCTGGGTGGCTCAGTCGGTTAAGCATCTGCCTTCAGCTTGGGTCACAATCCCAGGGTTCTGGGATCGAGCCCCACGTTGGGCTCCCTGCTCAGCGGAGAGCCTGATTCTCCCTCTCACGCTCCCCCTGCTTGTGTTCCCACTCTGGCTGTCTCTCTCTCTGTCAAATAAATAAATAAAAAATTAAAAATTAAAAAAAAAAGCTTTCTAAACAGAATACTCATTAAAATCGGAAACACTATGACAATACGCTTGCAGAATACTCCTGGGGTTTTTAAGTATCCTTAAAACATGCCTCACTGGCCTATGCCACATTCCATTTTCACCAAAACTTCTCTTGTATAAATTAATTCAAACTTTTAGATTTCTACATAGGCTCAGCCCATGTAGAAAAGGGTCAGGTTGCTTTTGTTTCCACATTTTAAAAATGTTGTTCCCTTGTTTGTGATACATTCTGCTCTCAAGAATTTTCCTACATTTTTGGTTTTCATCAGTTTTTTTTATGCTATGTCTCGGCATAGCTTTTCTAATATGTAGTTTGCTTGGAGGCTATATAAACGGTAAATCTGCAAATTTGCATCTTTCAACAAATTGTGGAAACTTGCAGTCATTATTTTTACTGTTTACTGTTCTCACCTTTTGAGACTAATTACATTCGTGTTAGACATTTTAAACTGTGTTATGATGATTGTTGTAATAGAGATGTACAAAGGTGTAAAGGACAATAAACGGTAAAACCCACATTTCCGATTTTCTAAGTACTGAAAATAAAAGAGCTCCTGCCTGGTTACTTTGTAGCACTATCAAACATCTTTATGGTGACTAAAAACAGTCTTGATTCAAAGACATAGGGAGTTATTATGAACATATCTTTTATTTACTCTTTCATACCCCAAATCCTCCAAAACTCTTGAATTAGTATATGAGTGTGTGTGTGTGCGCATGTGTGCATGCATGCATGTGCCTACAATACGTCCATTTGCTTTATGGTGTTTTAATAAGTTGTTTTGTAATTGGCTTTTTTTTTTTTTGCCCCACCCATAAGCAGCAATGTGCCTGGAATGCTGAGATGTTAGACTTAAGCAAAGTTGAAGAAGTATTTTTCTTGATGGAAAACAAAAAAGAGAAGTCCTGTTAGTGACTGGCGCTTCTCTCTGTAAATATGAAGGGTATGCACCAGAGGTTGACAAATGCAGAAGAGCACGTGATGCTAGTTGTTTTCTGGACTAACGAATAGCAGAATACAAGTGACATGTTATCATGAGTCAGTTCTCCCTTATAGATGGCACTTTTATTGTCTGTCTGGCTAGTAGGAATGGCTCTAGACTATAGAATATCAATTATCAGTTGACTTGATGTCACTACTCAGAGCGGCTTTACAGTTAATGGTTAAGGTTTTCTTCAGAAAAATTGGAAAATACTAGCACTTCAATATCACTCAGCCTGAATTGTCCAGACATTCTTACTAGTATGGTAAAAGCCCCTCACTCTGGATTCTTTTTTTTTTTTTAATTTTTAAATTCAATTAATTAACATACAATGTATTATTAGTTTCAGAGGTAGAGATCAGTTATTCATCAGTCTTATATAACACCCAGTGCTCATTATATTGCATGCCCTCCTTAATGTCCATTACCCAGTTACCCCATCCTCCCACCCACCTCCCCTCCAGCAACCCTCAGTTTGTTTCCTATGATTAAGAGTCTCTTATGGTTTGTCTTCCTCTCTGATTTCACCTTGTTTTATTTTTTCCTCTCTTCCCCTATGGTCCTCGGTCTTGTTTCTTAAATTCCATATACATCATTCTGAACTCTTGACTCTAGCCATTTTAGGTTGGCTAACTGGCTCAGAGCTTGATTTGGCCTTCTTGATATTGGACAGTATTCAGTATTTTAAAGGAATTTTGCTTTTAATTGGACATATTTCCAAGACTATATTTATACTGTAAAACTACTTTAGGTGATAACAGCACATTAAGTCCCTGTATTAGTTTCCTAGGGCTGCTGTAACGAAGTCATAAGCGGAGTGACTTAACAGAAAATTTTTGTTTTGTAATTTGGAAGCTAGAAGTTTAAGATCAAAGTTTGGGTAGGGCCATGCTACTCAGGAGGCTCTAGGTAAAGATCTGTTCTGTGCCTCTCTCCTTGCTTCTGCTGGTTGACCATTCTATGACATCCTTTGGTTTATGGAACCATACCTCCAGTTTGCACATGATGTTTTTCCTATGTGTGTGTCTGCGTCCAAATTTCCCTTTTTGTAAGAACGCCAGTCACACTGAGTTCCACTCCACTCCACTGTGACCTCATCTTAACCTAACTAATTATCTCTGCAACTATGCTATGTACAAACGAGGCCACATTCTGAGGTGCCAGGAATTAGTACTTTAACAAAAACTCTGGGAGAGACAATTCGACCCATAACAGTCATCAACACAGTAATCTTCATTTGAAACTGGCTTGTGATGGGACTTATCTTTGGTTCTCAAAGCTGAGAATCGTGAAAAACAGTCTGCTGCAAGAAAATTTTATTGTTGGTCTAAACATTAAGAGGAGAGATAATAAGAAGTAGTGCAAGATGAGAAACAATTACTGTGTCAGATCAAAAGTTAGAATCTGTCGATTTTTTTCATTGCATGTTTTTTATTGAGTGAATAGAAAGAAAATAGCAGAGCCTCTCTGCCAAGGAAGCATACTATGAAGGAACTTGGATTTTAGATTATTTAAATTCTTGTTTTTTAACTAAGAATGTTTGCATTTTAAAAAATTGTCCTTTTACTCCTTTGTTTTGAAGTAAAATTGTCATTCTTATTTAACACAGACCTCTGTGCTGGAGAGATATGAGGTGTATTCTCTTCCTCTGGGTTCAAAAAGTATCTACAGCTTTTCAGTGTTGACATAATACTGTGAGTAGCATACCAAAAAAAAAAAAAAAAAGGCATAGATTTAATTTAAAAGGAAAACATGAGTTTCATTTAATAATACTTCTATTATACACTGTTCAGAATTTGAAGAAAATGCAAAGAATGATGTAAGAAAATAGAAATTCTCTTTTTGAATAAAAATTATGCCAAAAGTAATATGAATTTTGCCTTGTATCTCTTGCTTTCCAACACAAGTATTATTCACTGGCAAGAAAAGAAATGCCTTTTGTATAAGTATTTTTACCTCCTTGAATACCAGATTTTTAAAAATTAAATTGATACAATTTTTTTTTTTTTTTTTGCTATTGTAATACGGTTGATCAATGATAAAAAAATCAAGAACAACAAAACAGCAAAGAACATATTTTGGATAGCTGAAATGAAACCAAATTCATTCTTACATAATTAATGCCACCAATATTTATTAAGTCCCTATATGCACAAGTCACTGTGTTGAAGTGTGTGATCTTTGCCATGAATTGTGGACTATAATCTGGAAGGGCATCTACAAAATTCATAAATGAGAAATTATAATACAAGGCTGCATTTCAAAAGTCTAAGGAGAAGATTAAAAATTTCCATGAGTTTAAGAATACCAAGAATTCTTTTATCTGAAGAGATCAGAGAAATCCTCATGGCCATGGTCCATGTTGGGATTTATAGATCAGGTACAATTTTAACAAACGATGGAGAAAAAACATTTTGAAGGGCTGAAAAGCAAGGAATGTAATTTTCACTGACGGTCAGAAATTGCTGATAAGACCCAGACGGGTCTGGGGGCAGAGCATAGGGGCGATGAAGGCCAGACCAGGGTGTTTAGACTCTATTTATTGGAAAGCAATATGACCACCAATATTTTTTTTAATAGTGGAGCAATGTATTAACAGCAGTTTTAAGGATGATTGTATTAGCACTGTATAGAGCACCTGATTGGAGAGATGGTGGACATAGACTTGATATTTGCTTCACCTACCAGCCCGAGAAAGGAAATAATAAATTTATTGGTTTGCAAAAGTAAAAAAGGAAATAAGAGATAATGTGTCATTCTTTTGTATGTATTTTTTTAATTTTATCATTCATGTACTCATTTATTTATGCAGATGCATTGTATGGATTTTGCCAGATTGCATATCATCTGTGTTAGTAGGACGAGTATTCTTGAGTTCTAGACCTCGAGGAATTTGTGGCGATTTATTATCCAGATAATTTAACTAGTTTATGTTCCCGGTTGGGGAAGACATGAGAATATTCTCACAAGCCTCTGACTACCGGGGATGTAATGAATCAAGGGCTCCAGCTGCCATGCTTTCAACATCTGTGACAAGGCTCTGCTTCCTATGAGCTGCTCCCAGCCGTGACTGTGCTACATGAATTCTAAAGGCAGACCTGTCCCTGGTAGAGAGGAGCGTCCTCTGATGACCAGCTGGGGCTCCAGGATTCCCCAACAGTTTTGGTAAACCTTCCTTAGATCGTATAGCAGCCTAGAGTACTTCCATCTGGCCTTCTCTTCCTCTCTTTTTCTTTCAAGGTTAGACATGGCTCATGATCTGACAGGTTTCGCCAGCCTTACCCAGTACTCTTCCTATCTTGTCATACCAAGACATTTTTCTTAATAAAATCATTGCATATTTAATCTTGTTTTGATATTGACTCCTCAGTGGACCCAGTGTTTAGCAAAACATGAAGAAACATAGGGTTTGGGACTGACTCTTACATCACCTGGTAGGCACGTAGGACACTGTCTTAGTTGCTAGGTGGGGTACACGTGGTTTCTGGCACCAGTGGGCAGCTCAAGTGCTACTAATATCCTTGGAGGTGTCTTGAGAAAATGTCCTGGTATAGGAGAATGCTATGGCAGATATAATGATGCAGACATTTGAAAAATAAGAGGGAACAGTGTTTACAAAGACAGGCAGTTGCCAAGTTGCATTGATACCGTGCAGGTGATGACAGACTGAGAGCTGTTCCTAAGTACCCAGTGGTTAAGTCTGAGAACCAGACAGCCTCTGTGGTGGCATATAATGAGGTCCTTATTCTCTTCAGTGGAAGGGGAGATGCAGTTAAACGGAAGGCAGTTCAAGCAATTTTGCTACATGAAACGTTCCGCCAAGTATATAACAAATTTTAGGAAACACTATTTTACGTTAGTGGGCCATATTACCAAATAGCATAATATGAAATTAAATTTGACAGACATTACATGTATTTTTTATGTCATTGTGATATTTGATATTGATTATATATTTTTAATTTTATATTTATTTCTATATTGTTTTATGAAGATGTTTTTTGAAGATCTAGTTACATGCAGATAGGTAGTATGAAGTACAATGTTATAGAGAGCCTATTCTGTTATATTTTGGAATTATGTTTTATTTTTACTCAGAATTTGATCATCATTTGAAAAACCTAGATTTAAATGGTCTCTATTCACAATTATTCCATTACTTAAAAACTCTGTTTCTTAACAGCACAGAGCCCAAGCCGTTAAATGGATTGAGAATCCAGACACAATATTTGGTTCAGAAGGCAAAAATTCATTTAAAATGGATGAAGGTCTAATTTTGAGAAACCTTGTGTAATTCTTTATTGAACCGTCAAGTCTGAGATTATGCTCTGAGAAGTTATCCAAGGTGACCAAGTGACTCATCTGAGTATGTGTGGTTGTGTTAGGCAGAGTGTTTGTGATTATGTTGTTGCTGGAGCGGCCTGAGTTTTTTTTTCTCTCTTCTCTCTATGAATCCTCTTCCCTTTGTCTTTTTTCTGAGACAACTTCTGTCTTCCAGGTAGCAACTCATTTTTCACTTCCTTGAAGATAATTTCCCTGTTTTACCCTCTCAGGACAAATTTCCTATAACATGGTCTCCTTTATAGCATGTTGTCATAATTTCAATTTTACTTTTTGTTTATTTAGTTACATGATTAGTGCCAGTCTCGTCTGCTAGACCCTTTCTACTTAATATGTGGCCCATGCATATAACATCATCAGCGTCACCTGGGATCTTGTTAGAAAAGCAGAATATTGGGTTCAATCTCAGACCTACTGAATCAGTCTATATTTTAACAATACCCCAGTGATTCACATACACATTATAATTTAGGGAGCCATGCACTAGATTATAAACTTCATGAGGCGATGGTCTGTCAAATCCCCAGTTCTGAACACAGTGCTAAGAATATATTTATTGAATAAATATATGCAATGTGCCAGAAACATGTGGGATCATTGAATAATAATCTTAAAAAAGCCCAACTAAACATGAGTCTTTGAAATTTTCCCATTTATTTATTTGGCAAATATTTAATTAATGTGAATCACAGGCCAGAAATAGTAATATTAATAGGTATTTGTAGTGACTTTAGTAAATTATCATCTAGCTTTTGCTAGCAGGTAAGTATTAACATGTGCCAAAAGTTTAAGAAAAGTATGTCAGAGAACTACTTAAATTTGGCCAATCAACTTAATTTTCTGCTAACTTGAAAAGATTGTCAATATATTTTTAGTAATGAAACACCTCAACCGATTTTTAGAACAGGGTTTATGGCCACTCTTCTAAACTGTGAGTTCAGTAAGGTAGGAGCCAGGATGAACGCATTCATCCTAATGTCTTTAGTCTGATGTGTGGTGCCAACAGCTACTCCATTAGATGGGGGTAAGGCATGAGTTATAGAAAAGGAGGATAAGTGAAAGTTCTTGGGGAAAAAAATCCTCTAAATTGATGTTAGGATAGAAATTCTTTAGCTCATATTTCATTTCAAAAACACTTATTAAACTGTCATCCATATGCTCTAGGGAACAATACCAGACCTTTAACTTATTTCAAATAACTAGGTCTTTTAAGTTCTGAATTTTGAGTAGGTCTCAAAGGTCATGCCCTAGGAAAAAGACTAAGCCAGAATGTATGTGATGGGAGTTAATACATGTCTCTTGGTTTCACTGCAGCTCTACGATATAATGAGATCAGTACGCAGAACATGCTACAAACTACAGGTTTCATGGAACTAGCAATCTTTAGCTTGAATTAAGCTAGAATACCTCAAGCTTTTCTAAACTTATGCTATATACTTATGTAATTAGATTTTCTCTTCCTAGAAAAGTTGTACATGTGGTACAACTTCAAAACTGTATGTACAACCATTTACATTTATCATTGATAGAAATGTCAGTTTTTCTCAAATTAAAGTTCTGGACATCTGTCCTTTTGATGTGGCACATACTTTGAGATCACAGGGGGTATAAATATGGCCGATAAGATTTCTAAAGATATTTCAACAGTTTGATACCATTTTGACAGTTTTTAAATTAGCTGAAAGGAAAAATTCATAAAATTACTTGAAATAAAATATATACAGATTATTACATTATCATGTGCTCAAGTGTTTAATGCCTTGTTAAATTTTAATAATAAAATCTTGATTTTTTTTCCTGTAGAGGTGAGTAAATGAAGAAAAAATATTCTCATAAGACATTATAGTGAAATATTATCCATTTTAACAGAATTAACTTTTTAAGAGAAAACACTATCAGACTCAGTGTAATCTGAATGAGTCAGTTTTTTAAATATTAAACATATGCCAATTTTTAACTATATGATTTAAAAAGAAGGAAGGGCTTTAGAGATCAACTGGATAATGTTTTCTTATCTTGACTCCAATTGGAGCATTCTCCACTGTCTGTATCCCTTCATTTGCCCTGCAATCGCAATTAAAGCTCCAGTTTTAATTCCTTTGCTCATGCTAACTCCCCAAACTAAAATTCTGTCTTCACTGTCTCTGTCAATTTAAATTGTATGTTTCATTCATATGTGGAATCTACAAAAACAAAAACAAATGAAAGAACAAACAAAAAGATTGAGAGCTCTAAACGCAGAAAACAAACTAATGGTTTCCAGAGGGAAGGGGGTAAGGGATGGGCAAAATAGGTGGAGAGTGGGAGATTCAGGCTTCCAGTGATAGAATAAATAAGCCACCAGTACAACAGAGGGAATACAGTTAATGACATTGTAATAATGCTGTATGGTAACAGATGATAGCTACACTTGTGAGCACAGCATAATGCATACAGAAATTGAATCACTATGTTGTACACCTGAAACTAATGTAACATTGTGTGTCCACTCTACCCAAATAAATTTTAATTTTAACAAATAAACAAATTTGAATAAATAAAAATTTTTAAAAAGTGCATTTCCAGGGGTACTTCTGGGGAAGATGGTGGAACAGGGGGAGCTCACCTTGTCCCACGAGTACACCTAGAGAACACCCACATCAGTGTAAATAACCCAGAACATGACCTGAAGACTGGCAGGACAGACTCTTCACAACTAATGTGGAGAAGAGGCCACATTGAATAGGGTAGGAAGAATGGACATGTGGTTGGGGGCTGATCCTGACTGTCTGGGAGGGCAGAGAGGGGTGAGGAGCAGAACACCAGGCACCCGAGGCATGGGGGACCCACACTGGGACTATGATTTCCCATAGCATTTGGATTTGAAAACCAGAGAGACCTAATTTCACAAATTCTTACAATCAGTGGGACTTAACACCTGGAACTTTAAAAATTAGCAGGGCTCCACTCTGGAAGAGCTGAAGGCAATAGGAAACTGAGTCCCCACCCTTAAAGAGGCTGCACAACAAAGGGCCCTGCTGAGATAGAGCTTAGAAGCAGCAACTTGAAAAACACTTGGGTAAACAGGAGGGAGATTTGTTTACTAACCTCAGAGCAAACTGGAGGGGCAGGGAGAGCTGGTGGGCACCATTTCCCTCCCCCGACCTCAGCCTACATACACGTGATGAGGGAACAGAAGGCAAGCTGAGGACAAAGCAGAAACTGACACCCCCCTCCCCAGGATGTATATGACATTCCTCAGGCACTCCTGGCTGCCCCAAAGCTAAGGAAAGGAAAAACAAATAGTTAACTTATAGAGATCACAATCCTGCAAGACATGAGTCTCCCTCAGTTTACAAATGTCTTAGAACCTACAAGAACAAAGCATTTCTATCAACAACCTAGCTTCCAGAAGGAAATGTAGATAGAATTAAATGTCTTTATAACCTGCAGCCCATGGACAGAGACTTGAATTGCGCAGAGTGTATTGTTCCTCTAGGAAGCTCCCAACTATCTTCATGTTAATGCCTTGCTAGAGGGAAAAACAACCTTAACTTGACAATGGCAAGGCCTCCAGGATCCTGTGAGGCTTCTTTAACATATGAAAATCCTTTTGAAAACCTCCCTTTTCCTTACCTCCCCCACCTCCCAAGTATAGAATCAGCCACCCCTCACAACCCTGGTGCAGCAGGTCTTTCTGCCCATGGGTCCTGTCCCATGCTTTAACAAACCATCATTTTGCACCAAAGATGTCTCAAGAATTTTTTCTTGGCTGTCAGCTCTGGACCTCATCCCACTGAACCTCACCTATATTCCAGAAACACATCACATGGACACATGCCTTGGTGGGAATACTCTCCACCTAGCTTGCTGACAGCAGACCTTGCTGCTGTGCCCTTCTGTGGATCTGCACCCTCTAACCCAGCCAACCGTGGCAGGAGTTTTCCCTGGAGGCTGTAGTTCCCTTCCTACAGTGGACCTGCACAGGCCTTGCTGACATCTTATTCTCCACCCCTTTATTCGGCAGACTCACCCCCTCCATCCCAGCCTGGACAGATTTCCCAGGCTGCTGCAGGTCCCCTCCGGCACTCTCCTGCAGATTTGCCCCTTCAAGCCCAGCTGCAGGAGTTTTCTAAAGCGGGCTCCAGGTCTCCTCCCACAGCAGACTGCACAAATTTTGCTAATACCACATGCCCTGCCCTCATATTCTTCTGTGGACCTACCTCAGCAGGAGTCCATCCAAAGCAGCTCCACAAGCATGGCAGTGTGCAACAGCCCTGACAAGGGCCAAAACCACTCCAAAGTGACTCCTGCCCTGGAGAGAGGGGAAGATAGCATGCATACCAATCCAACTGTGGCCCTAGCAGAAGGCTGGGGGCAGAAAGTTGGTCTGACTGCAGGCGCTGCCCACCAATGAAAGCTTCTAAGGGGACAACACTGAATAGTGCCCTACAGTTTGGGGCTACTGCAGTTCTGGCTAATTCCTGGTCTGACTAGATTCAAGCCCAAGGCAGCTCCAGATTGGCCCACTAACAACACAGGGACCGCACCCTGCCCACATCAGGCAAGGAGAAAAATTGCAGATGATTGGATGAAGGCAAAAGTGTCTCAGCCACAGTAGGGTGCATGAAATACACATAGGTGACTACCTCACGTGCCAGATTCTGGTGAACAGGGGATATTGCACTGTAGGGCACTATAGAACCTCTTCTTTATAAAGCCATTACCTTCAAGAGGAGGAGACGTAGCTGACTTTCTTCATACATATAAACAGACACAGAGAATTAGTAAAAATGAGGAGAGAGAGGAATATGTCCCAAATGAAAGAATAAGACAAAATTACAGCAAGAGAGCTAAATGAAAAGGAGATAAATAATATATCCGATAGAGAATTGATAATAATGGTCATAAAGATACTCACTGAACTTAAGAGTGGAGGACCTCAGTGAGACTCTCAACAAAGAGATAGAAAACATAAAAAAGAATCAATGAGAGATGAATAACTTAATAACTGAAATTAAATATATACTAGATGGAATAAATAGTAAACTAGAGGAACCAGAAGAATGGATCAGGGACCTGGAGGACAGAGCCATCAACCTGAACAGGAGAGAGAGAAAAAAAATAATAAATGAAAATAAATTAAGGGAACTCAGGGACACCATCAAGCTTAATAAAATCCACATTATAGGGATCACAGAAGAGAAGAGAGAGAAAAAGGGGCAGAAAATTTATTTCAAGAAATAATAGCTGAGAACTTTCTGAATTTTTAGAAGGAAACAGAAATCTAGTCAATAGTGAAAAACTGAGAGCTTTTTCTCTAATATCAGGGACAAGACAAGGATGTCCACTCCTACCACTTTTTTGGAACATAGTTCTGGAAGTCCTAGCCATAGCTTTCAGACAAGAAAAAGAAATAGAAGACATCTTAACTTCACTCTTCACTCACTAATATTTGTAGATTCCATTTGTTTTCTTTATATAGTAACACCTCATGAATTTAATCCTTTGCATTTTTCTTACAGCTATGCTCTTTCAAGTCCTACCATACACTCATGAATTAAGTTTTTTTCTTGTCTAAGTTCTTCTTCCACAGCTGTTAGATTATTTTTCATTAACCAGTTTTTGTTATGTCACTCCACTAAATTTCCCAAAAGGATTTATATAGCTTACCCATTACTGTCTAAATTTCTAGCTGATCAGTACCCTTTGGTATTTTATCACCCTATCTCTAAATAGTATTCAAATGAACTTTTATACCTCAATCTTTATTGACTCCTCTGTGCTAGTCCTAATATACCTTTTATCTATTTAGACTCTTCCTCTTTTTTAACATCTCAATTCCTTTTTTCCAACTTAAAATCTAGCAGAAATTGGAACTTCTCAGTGAAGCTTTTCTGATTATGCTCACATGTGAATTTTCTTTCCCACCTCTGAATTCTAGGAACTTATTCATTGGATTATGTATTACTTTATATTATTAGGATTTTGGTTCTGCCACTTACCTGATGTGTATACCTGAAAAAGTAATTTAACTTCCTTTTCCTCTGTTTTAACATGTATAAAGTGAGCAACATAATAGAATCTATCTCAAATAGCTATAAAGGTTAAATAACCTAATATATGTAAAGTTCTTAGAACAGTTCCTTTCATATATTATATGTTTAATAAGTTATCTTTTATTCTCATAATTATTATGTAAGTCATCCCACATACTTCAGCTCTACAGTGATGCCATATTGGAGTTCCAGAGACTCAAGAGGAGTAGTCTCATAAGCTCAAGTTCAGCTTGAGGTCATCTAACTTAGAGCAGAAGGCAGAGTCAAGGAGGAAAATGTCAACATTTCAAGACAAACACAGAGGATTAGATAAAAGATTCAATTAGAATTTTTGCCTACAATTTCAAGGTAGAAGTCTAGGAAGAAACTGGTTGTAAAAGAAGGAAGTAATTTAGATCATCAATCGCAGGACCAAAAATGAGCTCCATGTGATCTGTTGCTCCAAGAGTTCTCCATTCTCTCTGGTTTTTCCTACATATGGTGAAGGGAGGCAGTTGGCTCTGCCCACATGACAGAAGATTCCTTAAAGTATTACCCTCAAGTAAAGATAAGTATCTTCCTTCTTAGTCCATAGTTTATACATCTAAGAGTAGGCCATGTTTCCTGAGGAAATTTCAATCTTTGTAGGAATTTTTAAATTCTATCAGAATCTCAAGGGGTTCAGAATTCAAGAAACATGGCCCCGCTTTGTCAACTTTAGACTTATCCTGTTAAACAGAGCAGGACAGTGTTGAGTTCTGAGCATTGTGCCAACGACTCCACACAAATTCAGCAGTTTGTGGAAGTCAGAGGGCTGGGTGAGACCTGGGCTTTGACACACCTTCCAGTCCTCACACCTGAGTGGGCTCAGAGGAGATGCACATTATCTTTTCACCACCAGTGAGCTAGATGTTATTCTAACAGAAGGACAAGCACTGCTGACTGGACTACAAAAGCAAAACCTTTTCAGTCTTGCAAACAGTGTGGTCATTTATCTGCGTCAGTAAAGAAATAACTTTGCCTTGGAGCTCTGGAAGGAAACTTGAGGCAAGTTTTCTTAGCTCTTACTTCTGTAATCATTTTCGAGTGAACAAAATCCAACCCACTTCTGTTGCCTTCCTTCATCTTAAACTTGCTTGGTGATGCTCTCTTCAATTTATTGATTTCTGCTCTCCTATTTGCTAATGTCATCTTCCCTTTGTGTTCCTAGTTTCAATAAGCCACAGTGAGTCAAATTTTATTATTTGTTATTCATGTGAACTTGGATAAGATATTTGAACTTTATGTGTCTAAGTTCTATTCAAAAGGGGCCTAATTGGCAAGACTATTGAGATTTAGCACAATACTGACTATGTTTAGCATGTTGAAAAATACTGAAAAATACTAACAGTCCTACTACACCAACTTTAATGATCATGGAGAAAACCCATCTAACTCACTAGCCTTAAAGTGTCTCCATCAACTATAGAAAAGATAGCTCGGAATTGCCATTTAATCTCCAAGTTTTGTTTTTGTTTTTGTTTTTTTTAAAGATTTTATTTATTTGACAGAGAGAAAGACAGCCAGAGAGGGAACACAAGCAGGGGGAGTGGAAGAGGGAGAAGCAGGCTTCCCACAGAGCAGGGAGCCCGATGTGGGGCTTGATCCCAGGACCCTGGGACCATGACCTGAGCGGAAGGCAGACGCTTAAGGACTGAGCCACCCAGGCGCCCCTTAATCTCCAAGTTTTTATCCTGGGCCCTGTCAGTACATTGTGAATCACTTCAAAAATATGTAACTGCCAATGCAAATGACCTAGCTTTTGAGAAAAGGTGTAATACTATTCAAGAAAAGCGTTATAAAATTTTATTGTCTCATTGCTCATTTTCTTTTTTCTGAAATCTATAATATCCAAACAATTTTCTTTGTTTTTCTGTCTCTCTTTCTGTGTGTCTGTGCTGTGTATAAAATTACCTTGTTAGCAATCAGAAGAGAATTTAAGGGCTTGAAGGCCCTAGGCCCATGAAAATCTTACCAGATGACAATCAAGATCAACCTTTCTTCAACCATTTAAAGGAAACAGTTAAGAAATTAATCAAATCCAATTACTTTCATTGACTAGAATTGGTGGAGTAGAAAAAAATATCTATAAAAATTATGTCCTAGCTGTGAAAAGCAAAATGATATTACTTTCATTTTTAGTATGCTTTTATTCCTTTTTTTATCACATGTAACATGTATTACAAAATGCCACACTATTTTTGTGTTGCTTTGAAAAATTGGCAGATTGAGAAACACAATCACAAAGGTTTTTAATGTCTTGCCCCCAATCTCAGAACTGCTGTTTAACTCCATTTCCTTTTCATTTTCCTTTCAACAGCTTCCCTCTTTCTGACAGCTAATTTATATATTGATTTCTTGCTCCATATATGGCAAATATCCATTTTGAGAAATAAAATAATTAGATCATTTAAGTAGATAAGAGACACTGCTTTTAGGCAGATTCTGAAGCTATAGAACTTTTGTAGAATTACCCTTTCCTTGCATTTTCCAGTTTTCTTTCTCATTCATTCATTCATTCAACTGGTACCAAATTGCTCAGTACAAATGACTTGCTGCCATGAAGAAAGAAGAAATTTTAATGTATTTAGAACCATTGTTAAACTTTGTTGTTACAGCATTTTTTAGCCCATTAGGAAAAAACATGGGCAGACCAAAATTAATATTAGGTAGTTATTCTTTCTTTATCTTGTCCTCCCTCTCTGGTTTTGTCTCTCATGCCCCCATCATTTTATATTCATCTGTTCAAAAATGATCATGTACTTATTAGGCACAGGCATTCCCTTAGGCACTAGAGCTGGATTTCCTCATATGGTTCCTATTGATGTGGAGTATAGAGTTTCCCAGGCTATCCCATCCTCCCATTACCAACACCACTGTAGTGTGTGCACATTCACACACACACATGCATACACACACCTACATGGATTCACAGTATCCCAGGAGACATCAAAATTACCTTTAGTAGATGATGTCCTATCAATTTTTCACAAACATTGGTCTGCTGACCAGCTGCAGCAGCATTACCCCATTTTCTTAAACAAAAGAACATTCTGGAGCTCCACCCAGAATTACTAAATGAGTCTCTGGAAATGAAGCATGAAAACTTTTATTTTTAACAAGATTCCAAAAAATTATAGTGCATCCCTAGGTATGGTAAGCCACTCTTATACTGTGTATAAGAACTCACTATTTTTACTACCCATGTCAGAACTCACTTGCCCTGTTCCTGATTGAATAAATGTATCAAAAGAAATCATTAATAACTGCTAATGTTCAGTGTTTCTATAAGGAGAGTTTGCATTTGAAAAAGAGATACTTGAAGACAAATGTAACTAATTGGCCACAAGGCAATTTTACTATAAAAGATTAAAAAAAAATAGCTGGTTGAGTTTGGTTTTATAGTTTGTTGATTTCATCAACTGGTTGACAGTTTCGTTTCATTTCTCCATTGACACAGTGCTTCCATCTTTATATTATATAAATATTAGTTGCATACTGGCCTATATAGTGGTGTACCGTTTTGAACTTATATATCCCAAAGAACTTTGAAATGTCTATCAACAGACAATACGCCCAGAACAAACAACAGTGTAAAAGGTAATGCAATATAAAGCTTCGTTACAAACATGTATCCTAGTATTTGGAAACTGATACCTCTCTTAATGAAGGAAAAAAAATTAGCAAAAAAAGAAAAAATAGGATGCTAAACAAGAAGAAAAATCAACAAGCAAGCAAGTAAGAGAAAGAAAGAAAGAAAGAAAGAAAGAAAGAAAGAAAGAAAGAAAGAAAGAGAAAAAGAAAAAAGAAAAAAGAAAGAAAGGAAGGAAGGAAGGAAGAAAAGAGAGAGAGAAGGAAAGAAGGAAGGAAGGAAGGAGAAAAGGAAAAAGAAATGTAGAATACTATAAATGGAAAACTTTGAAGACAAGTACTTAAGTGCAATCCACAAAATAAAATCAGTTATTTATGCAGTATTGCCATGAATCTAAACATATTTTAAAAGTATTCAAATTTTTGTATTTCACAATAAAGTCTTTAATTTTGTTATTCATTTTTCATGTTTCATTATATCATTTTAAATGAATGTCCCTCTTTTATTTTTCATGACTTTATCTTTTAGGGAAAAATTGCCTTATGGCCAATTAGTTATGTGGCAAAAATGCTTATGGCAAAGATGCTTACAGTGAAATTACCTAGAACCTGAAGGAATAAATATACAGTGTGGACGTTTTAGGAATTGTAGTGTGCTAATAAAGAACAATATTTTTGGGAAGCCAGGATTGCTAGTATGCCTCAAAATCCACCATGGAATGGGGATAGCTTCCTACTTACAAGGTAGAAGTGTATATTAAAGGAGAAAAGTAAAACTTGTATGTATATACTAATCAATCATTTTTATTACTCAAGTTGTGGTGTGTAATGGAAAGGGGAAAATATTTTAACAAGTCCATTAAGATGAAGTGGTTGAGTCACTGTTTGCAGAAATACATTAAAATGAGGTTGATGACTCATGTGCTGTTTCACTTTTCTGGCGAGAGACAGCTGCTCACCGTTAATGACCAACAACAGTGAGGAGTGATCTATCTGCCCAGTTCTGGCTCAGGGGAATACACCACCTGTTCAAGTTAGAACTACAGCTTCTGCAAATCAACATGAAAATGGAGTCTCTAGATTCTTTTAAAAAATGCTTGGGATTGCTGAACCAGAATGGCAATAACGTGTATCTTTTATGTAAAAACATCAAGACATTCAAAAGCCTTTGTTTGCTCTCCCCACTTAGTGTTTGGAATAACTTGGAAGAAACAGCACTGTTACTGGGAGATGAAAATCTTTGACACAATGCAAATTGTTAACTCAAGTGTTCCATATTAATAAAATGGTTTCCGATTCATTGGAGGCTAAATTCCTCTTGGATCTATGCTGACAAACACTGGTGGGAAAAGCAGTGCATTTTGTGAGTGTGAATCTGGTATAACCTTTTCAGTGCTACAGAAGTAATAGAATTCAGTAAATATGAATAAGAAAATTGTTCAATAATTTTGAGATAATAATTTCACTGGATATTAAAGTTTATGCCATACAAAATAATTGACTCTATTTTGTTTTTTCTTGCTCACTCCAACTAAAGTTCTTATCTTTTCTAGGAATAGATGTCTCATTTTTTTCCTCTACAGATTTCTTTTTCCATCACTTGGCTTATAATATTCTCCCAGGTGGATTTACCTCATACCATAATCTGTGTTATCAAAGTCAGACACCCTTCAAGACCTTGGTGAGACTTCTGTATCTCTTCTGATGAGGTCTCAAAACAGCCTAACTCAAGGGTATTTCCAGTACTTCTAAATATAAGTATTTAGAAATTCAATTATCTTGCATTAACTTGGATTTTTAATTAAAAATGATAGAAACTCAGAAAATGACTGAAATATTTTTCATATGCTTTTTAGTATTCTATATAATGGAAAAACTGGCTTTACCGTCCTTTAAGTAGCTAAAATTTAGTAAAATTAATGTACATTGTACATATTTTTGTATATTCAAAATATTTCTTGGTAATACTAAAATTAGCTCTGGACTGGATGTCTAGCAAGTACTGTGAAGATTTGACCCTACCTTAAACTATCAAGTTAGTCTGCCACAGTTTTATGGATCCTGGAAAAAGACATGAGACTCCTGGGCCAGAGATAAAGGAATTTATTACTCACAGCACAGCAAGAAGCATGAGCATCTGCACATTTGCAACAGTTCCCCTTATTGCCAAGTCCCGTGGGGATACTGCAGATGTGCCCAGATGGATACCCGCACACATACTGCAAGAAAGGGATTATGGTCTTTACTTTCCACTTCAAGAACCCTCTTTAACATTTCTTATAGGCTGGTTTAGTGGTCATGAATTCCTTCAACTTTCGTTTGCCTGGGAAACTCTTTATCGCTCCATCTATACTGAATGAAAGCTTTGCTGGGTAGAGTATTCTTGGTTGCAGGGTTTTTTTCTTTCAGCATTTTGAATATATCATGGCATTCCTTTCTCTCCTGCAAGGTTTCTGCTGAAAAATCAGCTGATAGATTTACTGTATTTGCCTTGTATGTAACTGTTTTCTTTTTTCTTGCTGCTTCTAAAATTCTCTCTTTATCACTACTTTTTGCTATTTTCATTACTATGTGTCTTGGCGGGGACCTCCTTGGAATTGTGTCTATGTTAACTTCTGAAGAATTTTAAGTACACTACTATGCCTACCACTGATAAATATGACCAATAGAAACTGAAAGCACATCTGTTGGATTCATCTCAAACAGCCTTTATTTAGGACTGTTATCAATATAACCTCAAATATCAGGATGAGGCCAACTTGCAGGATTGACCTCATTTGTCCCTGTGCTTCCCAGGATCCCAGACCCAACTGAACAAATCCTATCAGGGTCTATCTTAGAAATACAGGCAGCTTTCTCCTTAAATAATTGACATTTCTACTTGGACTGAGATAGTAATCCAGGCACAGTAGGAAGTATTAGAGTATTGCACAGACTCCACCTTGGCCAGCTAGAAAGAAGTTTAGGGCAATGCTACCATTCATAACCATCCTAACCACTGAAATGTGGATGGTCTGATTACCTTCCAAGGTTATGATGATATAATACACAATGTCACTTAACACCAGGGATAAATGCAGCAACACCCTTTCTAACTGGAGAACTCCTATTGTAGGGATAAGTGCCCACTGGGTAAATATAAGTCATAGTAATATATGAGTTAGTTATGCCTTTGGAAATATTTCTTCAGTGAACAAGGTAAACCTCATTTTTTATAGACTTCCACAGTAGCCTGAGTCTTACATGATCTATTGGTGGTATTTCTATGACCATCCCTGTAGTGCAAGCCACCATGTTTTGGGGAAGAGGGAAGATAATGACTGGCTTCCACACAAGATGTAGTCTTAAGGGTGCACATAATATTCCTGGAAATAAAGTGTTGTTCACAATTGTTGATGCTCCCTAGGAAGACCCACATCAGTTGGGGAGGGGCAGGTTGACTACATTTTAGCCAGCTGGTAGGCTTTAGAGTCTCAGTTCAGTTTGGATAATTGAGTCTAATCTTTGATTTTGGAAGGATACCTTAGAGTAAGTCCAACTTATCCTGATTGATTATACCATCCTCCTGGTGGCATTCATCTACCTCACAGGACAGTTGATGAATGACTTTGGGAATGGAGCTGGAGGGGACAACCAGAAGATGCTATAGAGAGTCATCTTTGTCTTTCCCCTATTCTAAAATGGGAAGACTGTTTATATTTTATATCTGTATCTATATCTATCTATCTATCTATCTATCTATCTATCTATCTATCTATCATCTATCATCATTTATCATCTATCTGTATTTAAAACACTATATCAGACATAAGAAATTTCTACAGGGAATAGGCGGAGAGGAGGTTGAGGTGCCTGTCTCACTTCAAACTTAGTGAGAAATGTTTGGTGGGGAAAATAAGAACTCAATATGTGTCCCCTTGTGGCAACACTGGTATCGACCTGCAGTCTAGGATTTGTTAGGGCAAAGGATATGTGTTTTACATGGACCAGATAGATACTAGGCCACATGCTAAAGAGTACTTATGTGAAATTGTATTGGGTTCTGTTCAATAAATTCTCATGGAGAGGTGAGACTTATTTAAGGTGTCATTATATTTCTAGGGGCTGATGTGGTATTAATTGACCAGGTAGAATTGGAATACCATTTCCTGCATTAAGGGCATTGCAGATTATAGAGTCCTGGTGATGGGGGAAGGTCTTCTGTTAACCCAAGATGGGATTGCTTGGGACTCAACATATTACTGAATTGAGACTGTGTTCGTTACTTTGGATGACTATAAGATTTTCTATTTTATAAGACTGACCAGAGAATTTTACATCTTGAGTTCTGTTTTTAGAGGGGAAAGGAAAAAATAGCCCTAATGTGCAAATTTAAAGGAGCAAAATAAAGTCATTTTCTGATTATATCCATGGAGTTATGTTTTTATAACATTCTGGTTACATGATGTACAGTGCAATCTACTTAGGATAAGTAGGAATTAATACATGTTACATATTATATATAATAATATATGGTATATATGTGTCATATGTTGGTGTTGACATAACTTCCAATTTCTCTCCATTAGGAATTGATGAAAAACCTCTAACTAGACATAGTGAAGAATATTTCTCTATTATCATTCAGTCTATATGCTGCTTTAACCTACATTTTTTGCTTCACACACACTCAGATTTATTGGAGTTTTCATGGTAATTGTAGAGAAATCAGTCTTATTTAGCCTTCAGTAATTTTTAAACCTCAGTGTAAATAAATAACCAAGTACATTGTCTGATTTAAAGGTTTTATTTTTTCTTTTCCTTTTCTTTGGCTCACATTGAAAGATTTCTACTGCTAGCTACGTGTTTCCCTTAAATGAATTTTATTTTCTTTCATGTGGCTCAATCTCAATGGTAGTCTATTTTCTCTGTTTGTAATAATTTGAGTTATATGTCTGTGCCCTCATTTCAGCTCCTTCTGAAAGATGCTATGTTCTGCATCATGAAGTGGGTTTTATGGCCCCACTTATTTGGCAGAAAGAGTAAGATTGGAGTTTGAGCTTCTAATAGCACTTGATTGACAGTTGCGGTCACCTTGGAAATTCCTGTGTGACTCCCATTAAATGCCCCTTAAACTGGCATATTGAAATTTCATTAACTAATGAAAAATTAATCATTTTTCTCCTCCATATGTGTTGCATTTATCATGATCACACATTAATTCTCACACTTCCCAGAGTAAATATTGTCTGTTTTCTACACTGACTCCATAAACAGGGATATTGGAAAAAATAATTTTGTTCATTTTTAAAATATAAAGGTGTTTTTGAAATAGGTAAGTTATTTGACAAGGAATGATAACTGTTGTGTATTTTTTAAGAAACCCCTCAACCTAAGACTTGATTTATGAAATAGCTGTATTGGGGAACCACTGCTCACATTTTTCATATTAAATGATTTTTTTATTATATAATAACCTGGAAGTTTTTAAGTTTAGTTCAGTTTTCTGTGATGTTCATCTATCAGGAGTGCAGGCTGCTGAACAGAAGCTGAAATCATAATGGAATGCCAATGTGTGACTATTCTCAGAGTCCTTTCTCATCTTGCCTCCTGGTTGTCCCTGGAACACAGCCCTGGAGAGCAATAGAGATGTGTGTGATGATTCAGTGGATCCCATTTTGCCTGGCACTGTGCAGTTGAGTGGTGCTTCTAATCTCGGAGCTGGTCTGCTCACTCACAGAGAACTAACTCTATTTGGTCTGTTTTCTGAACCTGGATATGAATCAATCATTTGCAGTTTACTTGATCTTGCTTACTTCTAATCATGTTTAGGAGAGTTCTGAAAATTGCCATTGAGAAATTAAATTGGGAAAATAATGTATTTTCTAAAGCCCAATCTACAATTAGATTGATTCTATTAGTCCTGGTGTACTTCACTGTTACTTATTGTTCATAGACTCTGTATTTATGAAATGCTCCGTTTAATCCAGATATCCCCGTTGACCTCAATGCCTCCAAACTGCAAGGCTCTATTTAAGACATGTCAGATTAGCTTCAAATATTTTTGCCATTTTATGAGATCAATCTGTGATCTTATGATTTGAAAGTAGACTGACATTTCCAAGCAAATATAACAGATATGTTCTCTGGATATTCAATATGCATTTCTGTTTATTTTGATATCTCCTCCAGATTCATTTGGTCACTGGAAATTTACTAGGATATTGGAATGGGAAATTTTTTTTTAAGATTTATTTATTTATTTTAGTGACAGAGAGCACACATGTGTGGCGTGAGTGGGGGGAAGGGCAGAAAGAGAGGGAAAGAATCTCAAGCAGACTCCCACAGAGCACAGAGCCCATTGTGGGGCTCAATCTCATGACCCCGAGACCATGACCTGGGCTGAAAGCAAGAGTTGGACACTTAACCGACTGAGCCACCTAGGCACCCCTGGAATGGGAAAGTTTTAATCCCATACACTAACTGCCAGCCTTCTGCACTGAACAGTGCCTTACTTTGCTAATCAGGAAAATAGAACGTTGCTCAATATACAGGGGTGAGGTATCTGACTTCCCTGTCGCTTCTGAGAAATTTGTAAGAATTTGTGTATATACTTATTGTTATTTTTACATTTGTTTCAAAGTATCAGTAAAAATTTGGGGACACGTTGTATTTTAATATTATAACTCTATTGGAAGTCTCTAAGTTAGGAATACTCTAGCAAAAGTATTTAGCTCTATTATTATATGGGGGGGGGAGAGACAGAGACACAGAGAAAGAGAGAGATTATGTATAACTAAAACATCTGAAAATGGAAAAATTGCTAAGATTGGACAATGCTCACCTGCAGGGCTAAGAGAACAAGCAAAGTCTACACTGGGTTGTGTTCACTGCATCATTCTTAGGGTTAAAAAAGGCAGAAGCCTATGTTCCTGAAAAAGAGAGACATCTGACTTTTTACCATCAGCACTGTTTTGAGCAGCATCAGGTGTAAAACACCTGTTTTTGTGGGTACGTTCTGCGTGTACTCCTGACTGAAGCCGAACGCTCAGGCCCAAGAGCCCACTATTTGTACCCGAGATGCTAGGTTTTGATCTGAATTTTTTGTTGTCCTTGTTTTATTCTATATTTTAAAAATCGAACTTCTTTTACAATATGCTGAAAGTACGTTCCTAGTAATTGAAGTTCTGTGCTCCAGAGAACAGACATTTTGTTTTTTTAGTACAAACATTTGAAGTGGCAATTTTCCAAGCACATTTTATGTGTATTTTAAAATATTTTAGTTTACATTATAAAAAACACAATATAAGGAGAAGACTGTATAAAACACATGTATACCCTTTTAAAGTAATACAAATAAACACCCATGTCACCATCATATAGTTTAAATAATAAAATATTAGCAGTGCCTTAGAAAATCTTCCTTCCTTCCTTCTTTCCTTCCTTCCTTCCTTCCTTCCTTCCTTCCTTCCTTCCTTCCTTCCTTCCTTCCTTCCTTCTATTTATGTCTCTTTGTCTCTCTGTGTCTGTCTCCTATTTCTTTCTCACACACATAGAATTTTATATTCCATAAGAACAGAGACTCTGAGTTAGACTGGCTATGTATTGAAGATGCCTTGGCTACTTGCTTGCTGTATGATCTTGGGTATAATATTTAACTTCTCTGTGCCTCATTTTATGATTTACAGGAAAGGTAATTATAGTAATACCTAACTCAGAGATGTTTCATCATTGCTCTGAGAACAATACTGACATATCCTTAAACACTCCATAAAAGTTCACTTTAAAAATTCTCTTTGCATATTGTGTTGTCTATCATTACATTGGGGGTAGGATTTGAAATGAATCTATTTTACAGATGCATTGATATGAAAGAGATATGTCTTCTTTATATTAGGTTCAAAGAGGTTTTTGAAACTGGTACCTTGGTTAATATATGACAGATAAGGATTATTAATAGAAATATAGAAGTATGTGGAATACCTCAAATATGGTTTTAAGTGAAAATGCAAGTTATAGAAAAGTAGGTATAGAAAATATGAAATTGTCAGCACTCAGACTATCTTGGTAAATTGTGTTTTTACTTATGTATTTTGATTCCACTTATGTAGCAATACTTAACTTAGGTTTTAAATATGTTAAAGTAAGGCATTCATATTTTTGTCGCATCTTTAACAAGAATACCTACAGAAATTGTACTGGTTTTGAGAAAGTAAATTTCATACCCACTTAAACTATTTTAAATTTTCATCTCAGAATACCAATACTTATGTCTTAGTTGAAAATTAATTTTATTTGATTACTATGTCAATCTAGTTGTGTTACTATGCAATTACTAATGGATCTGATTCTTTCTGAAAAATACAGTAAAAGTTAAAGTTTATCATTTTTTCAAGCTTTCATCTTTCTGATCTTAATTTATCTTGATTTGAAGACACCAGTTTCCTGATGCATTTGAGAACATTCACTAAGTATGTCATATTGAAATGTATTATATTAATGATACTGTTATAGAAAATCGTTGGCATTATATCTAAAACTGCATTGTCTATTGGCTAAAATAATCCATGTAAAGAAATTCAAAGTAATTCACACACTATCAACATTCTATTGATAATGTTACTATTTTTTTTTAAAGACGTGGGGAAAAAAAACAACCTAAAATACAAATAGCTGGTAAACACAGATTGAAGAAAGCTGAAGAGATTTACCTCAGTGTATGTTCCACTCATGTAGTGTGGCCCCGACTCATGAGAAGAGGCAATATTAACCAAATGTACTTGCCATCCTGTGATTAAAGAGAGTAAAGGCACCACGCCTGACTCAGGAGGAACGATGGAGGATGAACAAGATGTCATGGTGTTAGCAACTAGATGGAGAGTCAGTTCCAGGCTGCCAGCTTCTCATGTGACTAGCTCTGAGACTCCCTAATCCTGCTTAAAAATCTCCCTTTTTCTTTTTAAAGATTTTATTTATTTATTTGTCAAAGAGAGAGAGAGAGAGAGCACAAGCGTGGGGAGCGGCAGGCAGAGGGAGAAGCAGGCTCCCCACTGAGCAAGGAGCCCGATGTGGGACTCAATCCCAGGACCCTGGGACCATGACCTGAGCCGAAGGCAGATGCTTAACCAGCTGAGCCACCCAGGTGTCCCTAAAAATCTCCCTTTAATATATTTTTTCCCTGGTTCTCTCCAGTCCTTTAGGTGTTGGTCAGCATAACTAATTCTATCACTTCGCACAGAGAGGCTCCTGGCAGATCGAAAAGAGGGATAAAGGCATCTGAAGAGAGAAAAGTATACAGTTGACCCTTAAACAACAGCTCAGGTCCGCTTATATGTGGATTTTTTACAGTACAGTACTATAAATGTCTTTTCCTTGTGATTTTCTTAACATTGTCTTTTCTCTAGCTTACTTTATTTTAAGAATACAGTATATAATACATATAACATACAAAATATGTCTCATCAACTGTGTGTATTATCAGTAAGGCTTCGATCAACAGTAGGCTAGTAATAGTTAAGTGTTTGGGAAGTCAAAAGTTACATCCCGATTTTCAACAGTACAGGGGGTTGGTACCCCTAACCCCCACAAGGGTCAAGGGTCAAGGGTCAACCATACTTAAATCCTATACGCCAAGGCTAAACGACAGGCCATAATCACTGTTCACTCCATTTCTAGCCCATTCCTAATATTTTTTTTCTTTTGAAAGAGATTATAGGTGCTGGTGGTCAACATAGATCCCTTAAGGAAGAACATTGTGAAGAGAAGGCTATTGTCTTCTCCGGCATTCAAAACTCAGATAAAAAAGGAGACCCAGTAAACATACTCACACATAGATAAATTGGTGGTCTACCCTAGAGGAGCAACAACAAAGCCAAAATGATTAAATGCGTAGAAATGCAGCAATTCAAACCCTAATTATTAAGTACCTGAAATGTGTGTAGTCCAAATGGAAATTTGAGTGTAAAATACAGCACACAGCTTAAAATGCAAGATGGAAAGTCTAAAGGTAACTAAGTTTGAGTTCTCCTGTAAGCAATGTCTTTAAAGGCAAAGGAATGTTAATATATGCAGGACTGAGCACATCATCGTCAAGAGTTCACTTTTTTATTGAGACACAGCAATTGTGTGACGTCTTGTCAACTGAAGAACTTAATAGTGGCAATTATCTTTTGTAAAGAATTATAATACACCATGGATTGAAAAATCAAATGCTTTTTTGGCAAAAGTATTGAAGTGCTTTGAATTTTTAAGAAGTATTTCTTCTAATATGAATAGATTTAAAGTGCAAACTATTTGAAGATGCTGGGGCTGTAAGTATGAGTGGCAGAGACAGAAGTAAATAACACTTAATTACCGTGTGGCAGGTGGCAGAACAGGCACGTGGAGGAAATAGTTTCCCTAGTGACTTGGGCAGAGGAGAGGGCTAAGCTGAGTTTTAAAGAGGACATACATAATGAAAGGTAGGAGCCTTGGATGTGAGAGCAGGAAAGGGATGTTCAGAGAACTGCAGGTCCTTTGAAGTAGAGAGCCTGGCAAAAGCATGTCCAAGGAAGTTTCTGGGAAAATACCCAGGGTCAGGTGAGTAGGGAAAAAGAGGGTACTTTGTATGCTACATTTCTTCCCTTTTTGTGTCACACTTTTAAATGTCTTTGTTTCTGAGAAATGAAGGAAATCAGCCCTACACCCTGCATCCCTTAGTCCTAACTACACGGACTCCTTGATCACGTGCAGTTCACTAAAATAGTTCCTTAGTCATTGCTTTTTCTAGGTTTTGACTCCTGACATTTAATGGCAGGTGCTAAAAGCCGCCTGTGAAGCATGATTGACGTGAAAAAGGCGAAAACAGTATTAGTAGCCTGAGTAAAGGGGCTATTTGGAGTCCCGAAGCACGTTGTTTTTGAATTTTCACAGATGTGGGTGAGGATTTTTGAGCTTTAGGTGAGAAGGAGAATCATTCTGAAAAAAAAATACGGTGCTTATTTTCAGAGGATGATGATGCATCAGGATTTAGGAAGGCAGTTTTTGTTTTAGGTGATGACAGCTTAAAATTAAAGCTATTATTTTTCTACTAGATGCATATCTGGTCTATTAATTACGCATTCAACATGTCATGTGCAAAATGAGTTAAGGGATAAGGATTAATGGATCAAGAAAATCACAGCTGTAAATATCAAAAATATCATCTTAAATTATTTCATAATTTTATGCCAATTTTAATGTAACATTTTTATTAAATACATTTTTTCCCATAAAAACATTATAGCTCAAAAGTAAGTAAACATTGCTGTATTGTGATCGTAGCCAAAAGTACTCACTCAAAATATATTCTGGTATAGATTAAACAGATTTCTGTATCTGGAATTTCTTTCCGTCATACCTGTTGGACATTAATGAAAGGCCAACCCTACTTTATTTGGTGCCCCACACTCAGCATCTGCCACTAATTTGCTGTAGGATATTAGGCACCATCAATCTGATCACTGTTGGTATTATCTAGAACTGTACTCTACCAATATGATAGCCACTAACCACCTGCAGCTACTGAGTACCTGAAATTTGTGTAGTCCAAATGGAAATTTGAGTGTAAAATACACACCAGATTGCCAATATTTAGTAAAAAAAAAAAGAAAGAAAAAAGAAATGTAAAAGATCTTATTAATAATTAGTTATATATTGATTACATCTTAAAATGATAACATTTTGGATATAAAATATTTGGATATATATAATACTATATATGTACTATTTGGGATATATTATTAAAATTAATTTCACCTGTTTCTTTTCACTTTTTGCTTTTTAAATAGGGCTACTAGGAAACTTGAAATTCCTATGTAACTCACATCTGTGGCTCATATTATATTTCTACTGGGCAGCACAAATCTGGAATGTTTTTGTAGGGCTCTTACATGTATACATTGTGTTTTTTTTTCCTGGTTTTTAAGACAACCTTGTAATTTACAACATTATAATTTACACCTCTATTTCTCAGTTAGCTTATGTCATCTTCATGAATTTATTTCTCTCTTAACCAAGTTCATTTTTCTAAGAAAGATTTCTAAGAAAGTTTGCCTATTACAGACTTTTGAGAATTTTATGATTGAAAATAGACTATGGACTCTGAGAAACAAACTGAGGGTTCTAGAGGGGAGGGGGGTGAGGGGATGGGTTAGCCTGGTGATGGGTATTAAAGAGGGCACATTCTGCATGGAGCACTGGGTGTTATATGCAAACAATGAATCATGGAACACTACATCAAAAACTAATGATGTAATGTATGGTGATTAACATAACATAATAAAATTTAAAAAAAAAAATTCTTTTTTTTTTTTTTTTTTTAGATTTTTTTTTTTTTTTTTTTATTTGAGAGAGAGAGAATGAGAGAGAGAGCACATGAGAGGGGGGAGGGTCAGAGGGAGAAGCAGACTCCCCACCGAGCAGGGAGCCCGATGCGGGACTCGATCCAGGGACTCCAGGATCATGACCTGAGCCGAAGGCAGTCGTCTAACCAACTGAGCCACCCAGGCGCCCCTAAAAAAAAAAATTCTTAATTTACCCTTTCATTAAAAAATATATTTGGCTGTAAAATTCTACATTCAAAGTTCTTTTCCTTTACACTTTCAAACTATTTTCTTTTTTTAACGTCCTGATTTGCCATTTAAATATCTGATTTGCAAGTTAATTCTCCTGTGTGTGTGTGTGTGTGTGTGTGTGTGGTGTTGGCTGTTGTGATAGTTAATTGTATATGTCAACTTGACTGGGTTCTCATGCTCAGACATTATTCTGGATGTGTCTGTAAGGGTGATTTTGGATGAGATTAACATTAACACTTGAATTGGTGGATTTGGAATAAAGGAGATTGCCCTCCATAAAGTGGGTGGGTTTCATCTAATCAGTTGAAGGCCTGAGTAGACCAAAAGACTGATGCCCCCACCCCAACTAGAAGGAGTTCTGCAGTGGTCTGCCTTTGGTTTTTAACTGCAACATCAGCTGTTTCCTGGGTCTCCAGTGTGCCAGCCCACCCTAGAGATTTTGGACTTGCCAGCCTCCCTAATTGTGTGAGCCAATTTCCTAAAATACTTTTTTCTATATATATATAGAGAGAAAATATATATATATATGTATTTATATATATATATATATAAACACATTCTATTGATTCCATCCTCTGAAGAACCTTGACTAATTCATAATTTCATTATGAACTACTTTAGGAACTTCTTGAATTGATGTCCTGACAAATCTGAAACTCTTTCCAGGGTTTTTTGTTTTTGTTTTTGTTTTTTAACTATGCTGTGTGGCTCATGACCAGTCTTTTCAATTCTCTTTTATTCAGAATAACTATTGGTCAACATTTCTTCAAATATTTCCTTAATTTGTTTTTTCCTCTCTTGAACAGATTTTGACAATTCATTTTTCTTTTGCATTTCCAATTTTTGTTTCTTCTATTTCTTTTTCTTGATCTAACCTTCTTCTTTTTTTTTTTTTTTAAAGATTTTATTTATTTATTTGAGAGAGAGAATGAGAGAGAGAAAGCATGAGAGGGGGGAGGGTCAGAGGGAGAAGCAGACTCCCCGCTGAGCGGGGAGCCCAATGCGGGACTCGATCCCAGGACTCCGGGATCATGACCTGAGCCGAAGGCAGTCGCCCAACCAACTGAGCCACCCAGGCGCCCCTCTTGATCTAACCTTCTTTTTTTTTTTTTTTTTTAAAGATTTTATTTATTTATTTGAGAGAGAGAGAGTGAGAGAGAGAGCCCAAGAGGGGGTAGGGTCAGAGGGAGAAGCGGACTCCCCGCTGAGCGGGGAGCCCGATGCGGGACTCGATCCCAGGACTCCGGGATCATGACCTGAGCCGAAGGCAGTCGCTTAACCAACTGAGCCACCCAGGCGCCCCTTGATCTAACCTTCTAACTTACTAATTCATTCTTCGGCTATTTCCATTCTGCGATTTAGCTTATCTGTTTTATTCCTTTTCCAGAATATTATAATTTTCATACACAATATTTCTCTTTGGCCATTTAAAACTTCTTATACTTGCTTCACTTACATATATCCTTCCTTGTGTCTTTGAAATGATTATTTTAAATTCTTATTCTATATTCCATTATTTCTGCTTTCTCTGGCACAAGTCTATATAGGTTGTTCAGTTTGTTTGTTTTTTTTAAGTTTCCTAAATATGTGTTATATCCTTTACATGGCTTTTTATTTCTCTCAGAAGTATCCACTGTCTTAATGGATGATATGGTTGTAGGGAGTTCTTAAGTCCAGAAGTTTGTGCATCTTCTACTAAAGTTAGATGAGTGTGTACTGCAGGGGAGGAGTCATCTCAGGCATTACAGTCCGGTGTCTGACCACTCTCAGTTTGCAGTCTCCTCTCTACTAGACTACTTTGCAGTCACGAAACATCCACATGGATCAGTCATAGGATAACCAACAGCTAAATAATTTAGAGTTTGTTATTTTGTCATTTGTGATTACTGCTTCAGCAATTCCCTAGGGCATTGCTCAGTTGGTTAATCGTCTTCCTTCAGTTCAGGTCATGATCCCAGGGTCCTGGGTTGGAGTCCCATATGGAGCTCCTTGCTAGGTGGGGAGTCTGCTTCTCCCTCTGCCCTCCCCCTCATACCCACTCTCTCCCTTTCTCTCTCTCTTTCTCTCTCACAAAAGTAAATAAATAAAATCTTTTAAAAATATAATAAAATAAAACAATTCCTTATTTTTCTCCTCTGATTTGACTTTATAAAAAGTTTCTCCCCCAGTATCTCAAGAGACCATAGCATTGGGGTCCTTTGGAGTACAGACAAAAATTTAAATTTGGAAATGGACATCAAATTAAAGCTGAGTCATCTCAACAGAGTACTTGAAGATTGGCATTAACATGCTCCCAAAACCCCTCAGTAGTACTTACCTGAAAAAAATACTTTTATTCCATCTCTGAATCCAATAAACTAAAGCATCTTACTGTTAGCTCTGCCCTTGGTGCGAGAGCTAAGTTTCTTGTTTGTTCTCCTCTGATGCTTTGTTCTCTATTCCCTAATGTGATTTTGTTACTGCACATCTTTCTTGAACTGTCAGATAAAATGGATTGGGCCAAGGTCCCTGAATCAGACAATTTCTCTGCCTGAAGTTGCAACTTCAGCTCAAGTTGTTCCAGTTGGCTCTTTCCTGCCTTTTGAGCCTCCACTCAAGGTGATTAATTTTTATCCTTTTATCTATTTAGCAGAGAAGAACATTGTCAGTGGTCAGGAATTTTCATATTGACCCTGAAATCTCTTTGATTTAACTCGTGCTCTTAAATCTTTCATTTCCTCACATGTATATTTTCAATTTGGTTTTATTATTAACCTCAGTAAGGCTAGTTACATGCAGATCATGCTTTCCAGAAGTTGTAGCCAAATATTCCCCTAATTTCTTCAATAGTAGTGATCTAGGAAGACCTGCCAATTGTGCTAAAAAGAGAGAAGAGGGGAGATTAGCTGATAGCCTGTCAAGAAATGCTGGTCAGAAAAATATCCTCAAAGACAAATATTTTGTTAAAAGTTGGAAAAAGTTGGGACGCCTGGGTGGCTCAGTTGGTTAAGCATCTGCCTTCAGCTCAGGTCATGATTTCAGGGTCCTGGGATCAGGCTCCTTGCTCAGTGGGGGGCCTGCTTCTTCCTCTGCCTGCCACTCCCCCTGCTTGTGCTCACTCTCTCTCTCTCTGACAAATAAATAAATAAAATCTTAAAAATATAAAAATAAATAAAAGTTGGGAAATTTTAAAATACAATTTAAATTCTTTTCTAGACCCCAAAACATTGCTGTCTAACTATATATTTGCCAGTTCTTCCTTTGCCATGATATTTTCACCATAATCTAAATGTGTTGTAAGATGTTTTTCAAAAAATTTTCTGAGGTGCATTGTCTCTGGAGACACGAATTTACAAAGACGACCATTTTGTTTATGTAATTTCTGTAGAAACACTTTGCAAAAGCTCTTTCTATAACCAAGGAAAGAATTTTAAATGAACAAGGAAAGCTGCCTGGACCTCAGATTCTTTGTCACAACTGACTTAACTTACATATTTTGCTCACTAATAGGAATGCCACTCAAGTCATTATTCAAAGGGTATTTTCCTGGGGCGCCTGGGTGGCCCAGTCAGTTAAGCTTCCAACTCTTGATTTCAGTTCAGGTCATGGTCTCAGAGTAGTGAGATTGAGGGTCCTGAGATCAAGCTCCAAGTCATGGAACCCCGTGTCTGGCTCCCAGCTCAGCAGGGAGTCTGCCTGAGATTTTCTCCCTCTCCTTCTGCCCTTCCCCACCCGCCCCTGCCGCCAACATGCGCACATTCTCGCTCTCAAAATAAATGAATAAATAAATCTTTAAAAAAGAGGATATTTTTCTATAGTACATATAATTTTAACATGCATGGGTATTTTTGTTTGAAAGATTATTTACAGAAATTTGTAAGGATGTAGAAGGGGACTGTCAATCAATCATATTGGTTACAATGAGAAGTTAATAACTTAATAGAAAGAAAAAGACAGTAAATGGAGACAAATACATTCCTCACATATGCTAACAGGCATACTTCAACATAGACACATATGTATCCACAGAGCACATATAACACTCACTTATAAACATCCATCTCAATGCATACATGCTCTTCCTAACATACACACATACATACACACACAACTCCCAAACCTTGTGTACACACAATACCTCATATTTACGTACATACTATTCTAAATCCCAGCATACATGCAGATAGTACACCCATTCCATACATATAAACACATAGACCACAGCCAATATTAGCATATAACTATTATTCACAATCTTAACATATATACTTCTTAACACATACATATCAATATTCAAATGCATCAGCATACTTCCTCTCTCCTCTCCCCTACCTTCTTTGAAATTAAACTTTTCCTCCACATTTCCTGCACTATTCCCCACCCCCACCACTCTTCTATACTCTCCTATATCTTCTCCCCAACATCAATTACCCATATGCATCCTGTCCTATTATTCACATGCAAGTATAACTGAATATATACACATAACATTTAGTGAATGACTGATATCCCTACCAACTTCAAGGGTATCCCTTCAAGAGCATTATAGTATATATCAGCATATTCTCATAAGCTAATGATCCAGAAAGATTAAATCACATTCATTCTACTTTATTTTAGAAGGTAAGAGAATATTTAGCATGTTTCAAGAAGAATCCCATTAAATCTATGGCATAACAAAACACTGTAATGTTTAAAACTCTATGGGGAAAATTTTAATGATCCAGAAAGGCATATGTCTTAAGATTTGCCTTTTGTTGATGTATTATTTCTTGGATAATCATAGATCCTTACCTGCCACTCTAATAATCACACCATTTATATCTCAACCCCTACCTCTCATCACAGGGTGACCATATAATGTGAACATTTTTTAGTTCAAAAGGGGATACTATTTATAACTTTGCCTTAACAACAGACATAACTCAGGACACTTTAGGGAAAACTGTGGTCACTCTTCTTATACACAAAGTATAGATACTCACTTCATTACTTTCCATTCACTGATGAGCCCACTCAAAACCAGTCTTGCCCTTTTTACTCTATGAAAATTACATGTGGGATGCTAACTAAAGGTCTTAATGTGGCAAATATCCAATGAACATATTGCTCAACTTCTTGACCTCACAGTTGAATACTTTATCCATGAAATACTCTTTTCCCTTGGCTTCATGACACCATGCTTTCCTGCCTTTCTGCTTCCTTTCTGGATCATTTTGTCCAGGCTCTTTCCTTTCTACTTTATTGATATGTACTAGAGTATTCTCGGACTTTGTTCTTAGACTACATTTTTGTTTTCTCTGTGTGTTTGTTCCCCTGGTTACCTCATCCACTTTTTAGAGTTAAATATGACCCCTCCACTGCCAATGACCACCAAATTTATGTCTCTATCTCAGAAAGTTACTGAGGTGCAGCTATGTATATCCACCCTCATTTGGATGTCTTGTGGGCATCTCAAGTATAAAGTGGCAACACTGAACTCTACTTTCTTTCCCCACACCTCACCTCCAACCCTTCTCTTTCCCCAATGTTTTCCATTTCAAAAACATCACCTGGATGCACCCATACCAAAAGCATCCCATAAATCTTTTTTCCCTATATGTCATCTCTCATAAATCCTTCTCATTTTATGACAATAATGTCTCTTGAACACATTCCTTTTTCTCCATCTTCATAGACACTCCACCTGTCTGAGCTGTGATGGTCTCTGCTGCAAATAACTAAATGAAACTCTTTTATCCATTTCTATCCTTCTCCACCTCCTAGTAATTAGTGATGTTGCCCCTCAAGTAGTTGTCATGTCTTTGCCAAAGGAAGAAGCCTGTATGGAAGTACAGGTAGACCATGAAGGGATATAGATCATATAGAAATGATCTATATGTAGGGGGATAATAAAGCTCTAGGGGCATTGTCATAGGAAAGGATCAAGGACACAAGTACAGGAATACACCTAGAATAGAAGAACATTTTTTTTTTCATTTGACACTGCAGGAAAGGATATAATTTTGAGGACAGATAATTATAGCTTTATAGATAAGTGAAGAGTGGGGGTAATGAAATGGTTTTTACTCTTGACAACTTCATTTTATTCTCTTGGAATTTGGAAGCAATATCATCAGTTGATGGAGTGTGTGGGTTATGGGTTGTTAGAGCAAAATTTCTTAGAAAAATTGATCTTGAGCACATGTCAAAGTATATTAACTTGTTAATGAAGGAACTCACAAGAAGATAATAACGTGTCAGGTCAAAGAAGTATTGGGGAGAAGGATTTTATATATCATAAATGAGAAAATGTTTATATAAATAGCTAGGTTGCTAAGGGCAGATGCTCGTTTACTTCCTGTGGTTATAAATCTGTTATAGCTGGAAAATTACCTTACTTTATCAGTTGGCATGGGTTAAACTTGGGAGTTCAGCAATTAGAGCCAAGTTCCCAGTGTTGCCAGGCATGAATCATTATTCAAAAATAACAAGTCATATAACCAAGAAGCAGACAATATGCAATTGACCTGTGACTGTTAATCAGACACATTAAGTTAGAAGTTTCTATTCCCTTTCAAGGATATATTTAGCACAGGAATACCAAATGGCAGCCATCACTAAATTTCTCCAGCATACATCCAAAAATATTAATGACACCATTTGCTTATTTTTCAGGTTATAACAATTTTTTTTTTTTTTATCTCAGTCCCCTCTTTGGAGCTAGACAACCATAGATATATCTTGACCATGAATATAAAAGTTCTCATTACAATTTTGTGTTAAAGCCCTTAAAGAAATTTCCTGCCTATTAATCCCACTCTGAAATTTTTGAATGCAATGGAAAGTTAAAACATGCTCACCTAATACAATATGATTACAATTATGATTACCAGTAACATCGTTACAAATTTGTTATTATTCCTTTAGCTCAATGTATAATATTGAGGAGTGGATTTCCAGTTAAAGTGCAAACATTTAATATGAGACTGAAAGAGAGGAGAAAGATACAGAAAAGGGGCTTTATAGGCAATAGAATGGAGGGGAGAAATCCCTCAAAAGTCACTTCTCAGCCTCATTTTTTTTTCATTGAGTTTGGAGACAATAGCAGGAGCTGACGGGATTTGGGACTTGTGCTATAACGGCATTAAAGAGAATAAGAATTAACTTGTCCTCAAGAAATATTATTCTTTTTCCTATTCTTACTTGACAATAGTATTTTCCCATTGGGTGCCTGCTGATCATATATTTCTGGTCCTAATTATTTAACAAAGATTTATTTATTTATTTTAGAGAGAGCAGGAAGGGGCAGAGAGAAAGGGATAGTCTTAAGCAGACTCCACACTCAGCGCGGAGCTGATGCGGGGCTCGATCTCATGACCCCGGGATCAGGACCTGAGCTAAAACCAAGAGCTGATGCTTGCTGACTGTGCCACCCAGGTGCCTCTCTATTCCTAATATTTTTATCTGTACTACAGGAGCAGATAGATACAGGGGAAGTTCGACCAGGTTTCCTTTTGCATATAGCAGACTTCACCAGGAAGAGACTCAGAGATTCCCACTAAAGCTAATGCTCATTCCCACAAACCTTGGATAGGCCTGAATTGGTCAAGATGAGATAGGTCATGCACTAATAAGAGAAGGCCCCTAAATCTCAATGGCTTTGACAGACAAACATTTGTTTCTTGCTTACGCGGTGTGTCCTCTACGGTTTCAATGTCATCCTCTATTGTCATCCTGCAGGATCCGGGGTGCTATTACTATTTTCAGTTTCATAGGGTTACAGACTTTTAATCCAATTTTTTATCTCTTTGTCAGTATGATGTTTTCAAGATTCTAATAGGCTTCTTAACTATTTGAATGTGACTTTCTGTCAATAGTCACATTTCAGATGTACTTTTTCGTGCTCTCTTTCTTTGTGCATCAGTCATGTTCTCCAGGGAAACAGAAACAGTGAGAGATTTATAGAATTGGTTCATGAAATCTTGGGGCAGCTGGCAAGTCTGAAATCTGCGGAGTAGATCGGCAGTCTGGAAATTCTGGGGAGAGCTGACTGTAGGTTGTGTCTGAACTCAGGCATGATTTCTATGGTGTAGTATTGAGGTAGAATTGTTTCTTTTTTGGGAAGCCTGCTTTTGCCTTTAAGGCCTTCAAGTGATTGGATGAGGCCCATCCTGGAGATTAATCTTATTTGGCTCAAAGTTTACTAATTTAAATTTTAATCACATTTTAAAAAAATGCCTTCACAGAAACATCTAAACTGGTGTTTGACCAATCAACAGAGGACTACAGCCTCACCAAGTTGACACTTAAAATTAACTGTCGCACTTTGCTTCTCTGCTCTATGTTTCTCTGAACTTATTTGTGGCTACATTGGCATTGTGGAGGTGTCACTCCTTTATTCCTTTATCGTTGATCCATTTTGTTCAATTGAAAGGATTTACTGGGCACCACTTAAATCCAGTGCAAAATTTTTACCATGAGGGTGAAAGTAATATTGAAATAATCCTGTAGGGTTTTAATGTACTTTGCTATTCGATTTTTATTTCTACTCTTTGGAGGTGAGAAGCAGTTACCTCCTCCAAATACTCAACTCTATAAATTTACGATTTTTTCTTTATCTCCTATCATTTTTGCTTACAAATCAGACAATTCATTTCTATGTTAATATCTTTTTTCCTACCACCTTGCCAAATAGAGCCCAGGCTAATAATTTACTGTTATCAGGAACACAAAATTATTATATACATGGTATGCCTTTGACAAGTTTTTCCATATTGTATACGTAGATGACTGTTACTCTAACCACTCCAGTAACTGTATCTTTGTTGCCTCTGCCGTTTCTAATATGTATTAACTTTCTGTTGTTGTATTAGTACCCACTTCCTGTACCGATTCTTGTATCAGCCAGAATAGGGTAGGTTTTGCCACATGATATACATGATACAGCTGGATCTTTACTATCACTATCTAGAACACTGCTTGTGTATATGGCAGAAGAATAACACTTTGGAGAAAGCATATACCAACAACTGTATGCTCTGGCTCAGAAATGACAGCCATAATTTCTGTTATCCACTCATTGGACAGAACTAATCACTTGTTCTCTCTCAACCACAGTGGTCCTAAGATGTACAATGCTTTTCCATACCCAGAATGCAGAAAGCCAGAAATGTTTAGTGAACAGTAGTGATCAACACTGCAAGTCCTATCATCCCTATCTACACTCATGCACATTGTAAATTCCTAAGGGAAATTACACTTCAAAGAATGATTTTCTTCTTTTAACATAATTATTTGGTAAATGTTATGTACAGAATTGTGTCTTTCTCCCCCACCCCAGATTTATAAGTTGAAGCCTTAACCCTCAATGGGACTGTATTTGGACACGAGACCTTTTAAGACATACTTAAGAATAAATGAGGTCATAGAAGTGGGGTCCTAATTCAATAGGACTAGTGTCCTTATAAGAAGAGGAAGATACACCAAGAGTGTGAGCACACAGAGAAAAAGTCTATGTGAGGAGACAGAGAGAGGGTGGAAGTCTATAAGCAAAAGAGAGAGGCCTTAGGAAACCCAAGCCTACTGGCAACTTGACCTTGGACTTCCAGCCTCCAGAAGTGTGAGAAAATAGATTTCTGTTGTTTAAGCCACCAGTCTGTAGTGTTTTGCTATAGCAGCCCAAGTTGACTAATATCGTAAACATGGTCATTTTAATAAATAATTTGGTAACTATATTTAAAATTAACTCTCTCCCTCTCTCTCTTTCTCATAGGCTTTCCAGAGGTGTTTGTTGTTTTATAGTTTTTTCTAGGGAAATCTGTAATTGAATTTGAAATATCAGCCTCATTTGCATTGTGTAATTGAATTGCCCAAAGGACTGCAGCAAAAATTATCTGGCAGTATTTGTGTGAATTGGGTGGGATCATGAAATCAATGTAACATAATGTACCTTTCAATAGTTACAGAAATTCTCTACTTTAAAATCTTATTTTTATAAAGAGACTTAGCAAGATATGTACACTTATATCCACTGAACTGAGATGTAGTGAAAGAAATGTGTTGACATATGTTTCTTAAACCCATATATATTTAAAAACACATTAGGGATTACATTGTTAAATATATGAATTTATGTTGCCACTGATTTTTGAGGTTTTAGAATACCAAAAATATTTTTTATAAATTCATTTTTGTTTTTTGAGTAAATTCAATGTGTTCTATTATGTAAAAGGATATTTTCAACACAGCATAGTGGATGTGAAACATTTTCTATTTCAGCATTATATTTAAAATTTTTTCTCATTACAAACTTTTTTAAAGTCAGTGTCATGAGATGAAACAATGTAATGACTGCATTTTCCATAGGAATTTTTCTTCCAAAAATATCTTTTTATATCTGTTATATGTTATACATTTGACTCATTTAAATACATTAATTACAGGCTTTGCTTTTATACTATACATTTATTTTCAATTGTCAAGAATTTGGACTCTTTAAATGAACCCTCAGGAGAATGCTTTCTTTTGTACTTTCCTTATCTACAACTACTTCAGAGTAATAGACATTGGGGAAGGTATGTGCTATGGTGAGCGCTGTGAATTGTGTAAGACTGATGAATCACAGACCTGTACCTCTGAAACAAATAATACATTATATGTTAAAAAAAAAAAAGAAGAAGAAGAAGAAGATAGTAGGAAGGGAAAAATGAAGGGGGGGAGTGGAAATCAGAGGGGGAGACGAACCATGAGAGACTATGGACTTTGAGAAACAAACTGAGGGTTCTAGAGGGGAGGGGGTGGGGCGATGGGTTAGCCTGGTGATGGGTATTAAAGAGGGCATGTATTGAATGGAGCACTGGGTGTTATACACAATGAATCATGGAACACTACATGAAAAACTAATGATATAAAGTATGGTGATTAACATAACATAAAAAAAAAGAGATAAACCCAAAAAAAATAATAATAATGTGATAAGAACACATGAATAGACAAGCAAATCAATTGATTAAATGGAAAGTACAGAAATAGACTCAAATACATATGGAAATTTAGCATATAATAAAGGTGTTGTTTTGAATTAAAAAAAGAAGTAATATTTTTAATTCTGATAAAGCAACTAACATTTACTGAGCACTTTCTATAAGCTAGACCTTATGCTAAGTACTTTATATTGTTACACTTAATCTTATCAAAAACTATATAATTTAGATATTATTACTAACATTATATAAGAGAAAATGGAAACTAGCAGAATTAATGTGAATTTTCTGAGATTACACATCTAGTAAGTGGAGTCCAGATTGGGACTGAAACAGGCCATTTCATGATCCTTGTTAAGAATTATGCATTTGTCCTCCAGTGTAGTATGCCCACATAGCCCCAGGGAGTTTGCTTCAATGTCCATTCCCAGACTCTATCCATGGAGATTCTGATTCAGAAGGTTTTGACTCATGGACTACCATCCTGGGAACTACAGTTTAACAACTACCATGAAATGGTATGTGGCTTTCCAAAATGGTGAGCTTTTACTTCCAACCAACTGAAGTTTAAAAATTCTGTACACTTACACTGTGATAGATTGAATAATGGCCCCCAAAGATGTCTACATCCTAATCTCTGGACCCTGTGAATGTTATTTTATTTGGCAAATACTTTGAACATGTGGTGAAGTTAAGGATCTTGAAATGGGGATATTATCCTGAGTTTTCTGGCTAAGCCCTAAATGCAACCATAGTGTCCTCATAAGAGGGAGGCCGAGGGAGATTTCAGATGGAAGAGAAGGTAATGTGATCACAGAGACTGAGATTGGAGCGATGAAGCCATAAACCAAGGAAGGCTGGGAGCCACTGGAGCTGTGAGAGAATACATTTCTATTGTCTTAAGCCACCAAGTTTGTGGTAATTTGTTACAGCAGCTCTAGGATTCCAATATACAAACCACATGATGACTTCATATGTTTGCTTGTTGCTCTTGAAATTAATCAATATTTAACATGTGTTGAAGTTCACCGTTAGAATATTTGTGAAGAAAAGCTTTGCTTATCAAAATAGTATTCTAGATCCTGCGTTCTAGCTCACTGCATGTGGATGAGTTGTCAGATTTAGCAAAATGAAAAAAAGTACAGGTGGCTCAGTTATATTTGAATTTCAGAAAAACAACAAATAATTTTTAGTATAAATATGCTCCAGGCAATATAGAGTAAAAAAATTTTTGTTATTTATCTAAAATTTAAAATTAACTGGGTATTCAGTGTGTTGCTGGCATATGAAGGTAAGTTAGAAAAGGAGCAGGTGTTCTTGTCTTCTATCAGGGCTGATGTTCAGAGTGTAGGTCCATGCCACTGAGTTCATAGCCCAGGAGAAACCTCACCAGAGTAAACATTTTAGAAGGATGGAGCAGATAAGGTGTGATGAAATAAAATCTGTGTTTCTGGGCTCTCATGGAAAAAAAAATCCAGAGGGAAGAGATAAAGGCAGAGACCTGACCCAAGTTAGGTCAAGGCTGAGGCTGAGGTATTCCGAGCAACAAAACTACAGGGTGGACCCACATAGAACTCTTAGAGATGCAAAGAAAATGAAACTCTCTGTTATTATCAGCCTCCAGAGTACTAATTAATAAAAAGCAGCTACTTTCTTTAAGCTCAAGCCAGACACACACACACACACAAAACCTGACAGAAAAGCAGAATTTACTGCCCCGGCCCCACTTAGGGCCAAGGAGGAAAGTGAGTACCTAGTAGTTATGTTTAGATTTTGGCAGGCTGTATTTCACACCGAAGTTATTACTCAACACTCAACAAATTAGAATTGTTATTCAATCCCATCCATCACTGAAGAGAGTGATGTTTTCTTGTATGTGGTGGGAGTGCAACAGACCACATGTGTCTGGAATTTACTTGTGGAGTCATGATGTGAGATCTAAATGTCCTACAGACGTGAAACTGCAATCACACTGTGAAAAGTCAAATGCACTAGTGATTGTTTTAACTTTTTGGTGAGACCCAGCAATATTGTAACCTTGTTCTACTTTGAATTTCAGTGAGACATTTTGAAATGTTTTATTCTTTGTATTAATTTACTTAATTTGCATGTATCTTCAGCTAAAAAGTTGAAACAGTCTATGCACTGAGTTACAAAATATCTTGTATCTATTCAATCCTTTTGAAAGATTAGGACTTAATATCAAATCTGCCTATGCTCAAGGATCAATAGTAACATTGGTGCCCAAGAGCAGGAATGGTTAAAAAGATGGTTCTGAACAATACTCAGGGCTGCATTTGACTCACAGCAGTATTTACTCTCTCTTTGCTATTGTTTACTTTTATTGGGTTTTCATTGGATCCAGAGTGTTTTATGTTTAGTGATTCTTTGATGTTCCCTTGGAGAAAGGTTTATTTTTCTTTTTGAGAGGATAGTTGGATATTTGTTTTTGAATTGTTGTGCCCAAATGATGCTGGCAAGAGGGACACTTCTAGACGTGCCTGTTTGGAACAACTTCCCTGATACATGAGCAGATAGTCTATTAAAAAAAAAAAAAAAAGAGCAAAAGAGATGCTTCTAAACTCAAATTTGAAAATATTTTTGGCATCTTAACATGTAACAGGTACATTAAAGTTATTGAAGTGAAAGAAAAAATTAATTAGGTCTTATAAAGAAATAAAGGGAACTTAAAGTGAAAATACCAAGCTAAACATACAATCATTTAACAAAATTTTAATTATTCTGCTTAGTCCTTGAACTATAGTATAATTCATATACAGTAAAATGAACAAATCTTATGGGTATACGTTAGGGGGCATCTTTACAGATATATACAGATACACACACACGTATGCACACACACACGTATGCACACACACACACACATATGCACACACACACACGTATGCACACACACACACACATATATATATACACACATATATATATAAATATATATATACATATATAGAATTGTGTAAGCCCTTCTGAATAATACATTTTTTTTTTTAAAGTTTCTCTGGCAATCTCACACTATCCCATGTACTTAATTAAATTAGCCAAATTTATTCTCTATTACTAGTCTCTGCCTAAAGGAATGAGGGATCCTTAGAAGATTAGTAGATTGATATCTTAGGTCACAAAGCAAAACAAAACAAAATAAAATAAACTTCTCTGTTGGAGTAGGAAGAAAATGGTATGCTGTCAGAGGTGCTCCAAGATGGTGATAAAGTGTCAGGAGGTCTGCCTGAAGAGGGCTGTCTACATCCACATGGGAACAACTTCAGGACCAATAAGAAAATATTGATTACAACTCTTTGGAGCCACGTGAGCATGAAAATTCTTAGGTGTTGCTCAAAGTAATGTGCAAAGCCATATGCCTAATATGAATGAATGAAGATGTCCAAAGCTTCCAGAAAAGGGAGAATGTTTGGAGTCCATGGGACTGATTTGTTTAGCTGATGCTATGCCTTTCCCCTCTTGAGGAGTTCAAGCAGCTACTGTCCTAACACAGATGGGTCTTTATTCTGATCTCTGCCTGAAATGCAAAATACATGTGGAAAAGGAAATGCAGGATAGACTTGCTAAGCCAATGCTGCTGTCAGGTCACTGAATATGGGGACTGTAAAGCTTAGTTCCATTTAGGATTGTCATATTCCAGGGTGTCTGAGATGACTTGTGGTCCGCCTGCTGTATTTGTCAGGAGTGTCAGTAGTTGGCCCACATTAATTACCCAATGATAAGAGAATTAGCTAAATACAAACAAGGCAGGCGTTCTGGTACTCCGGCACAGTTATTTTAAAGGAAGCACTTTGGTCTGAGAATGTTTAGTGACACAAGGCCCTAGAAATCCTGCCTTGAGAAGGGCCCAGGTTCGGCTTCTCTTCCCTGTGGTGTTTCTGCAGATGGCTGCCATAACTGGGAATGGGGACACTAGGGGGAAACTGACCTTCTAGTGGGGAAAAAATGCTTTGTATGGACACCTTCATTACTTCTGTTTAATTGCCATCTTCCAATCAATCACATCCCACGTGCTTCAACAGTGTGGCAAGCAATGGTAATTTGAGGGAAGGTCTCTCCAGAGGAGAGATTTTTCTCACAGGTGACTTTCAATTGGAGGAGAGAAGAGGGACTGGAACTTAATAGATGGTTTCAACCATTTGAGGGGATCCGTCATTCTTTCAGCAAACAATAAATAACTAAAATCAATTTATTTTGCAATTGCTTTAGAATTACATTTTTCATTTATTCCATCAGAGACACAGTTCAATTAAAAATATGTTAGATATAAAGATGTGTGGCTCATATTCCGTCCTCTATAAAGATGTAAAATAATATATGGATGTCTGTATCACTATAGTCAGTGAGAAAGCGAGGTAAGTGACAGAAGCACATGCATACTTTATGCACATCAATCATATATTCATCTTCTTAGTACAACCTATGAGATATGTATTAATTACTGCAGTTTCATCGATTCTAAGACTTTGATTTTCACATTTTAATGTGAAACGTCTTTGCTATCTGAATTTGCTTTGCAATCATGATGTCTCATGATTTTTGTTAACTCTGGTGTGGATGTTATTACCTCTGCATCCGAGACTACCCAGAGTGCCGGTATAAGACTTCAGGTTCCACATCAGAAGTTTGAGGGGGAACTTAGGAAACAATAGTGGAGCCCTTTCTTAGGTCCCAGGAATCAAATGGTGATGGATATTGAATGAGAAACTTTAAACAACTTTCCTGGAACAGGAATCAAAAGCAGATTGGCTGTCTATAATATCTAAGCCAGCCCAGGAATTGAACAGAGATGACTTTCAGTTCTTTTACATACATATTATGTTAAGAAACACTGAATTACCAGCTTCTTTGATGACCATAGAACTCGACGGTGTGAAAGAAAACAGATGTGCATGAATTCTGAATCAAAAAGGGATTCAGAAAAGTCAGATGCTGCAAGTTTCACAGATACTTTGACAAATGTATCTATCTTAAATTTCCATTTTATTCATGCCTAAAAGTCATTTATGATAAAAGTTTACATCTAATCAGGTTTAAAAAGCTAGTCCAATTAATATAAAATTATTCTAAATGATAAAACATTAAGGCATATTTTAACTGGCAGCATCTTTGACTTGTTTAGCAGAACAAAATATAATGGCATGTAGCAATTATTGTCTGCAGTCTCGAGATGAGAATACTGGAACCTGGCGTAGCCTCATTTTGAACAAAACCACAGAGCTAGTAGTAAACAGTGGCATGGCCTTACTTTCAGATTCATCCAACACCTGACCATGAACTGTTTCACTCCACGTTGTGTCACTCCTACAAAGGAAGGGTTACAAGCCTTTGAAAGAGCGAGAATGTATATCTTATTAGAGAACAAAACATTCATGTTTTCCTTCCCGCTTAGCCTTAAATTAATCAAAAGTCCTCCTTTATAAGACTTTTCCTCTTTGCATCACCTAGCAGCAAGTATTTTGGCAATGGGAAGAAGACAGAAGAACCGGTTTCAGAATCAAAACAGTGAAAAGTCAAGAAGGCTTGAGCATATAATGCACAAAACAGAAGCTTCTGAGCAGAACCAAGACATTTGTGTTCCCATAAATGTTGTAGTATATTCAGGGACAATTATTGATGATGTTATCCTTGTTGGTGATAGATATGCAAATCTGAATAAAAACAGGTCAGGATAAAATTCATCAGTGACGGCTGGATCCAGATGTGTAGATGCCATCCTGGAACATGTTTCCTAGTACCTGCCTCTAAAAAAAGTGGTGTCCATCTATGGCTTGCCAGTTGAGGTCAGTGAAATGCAAATTCCCACTGCTGCAAGGAAGCATTGCAACTCTGGTTACACATCTCTACTGGGGATCAATTTTGCCCATTTCAACGTGACCTCATGAAATTTTACTGTTTAATAAATTAGAGTCCATATTCAAAGGTAAATTGATTATAACTTTTGATCTAAGTTCAATTCTCCAGTTACATATGCAAAAATTCGAAATATGATACACAGATAGGGATATTAATCATCTAACAATCAGATCAGACCTATATCAATTTGAATTACTAACATACAGAAGGGTATTTAGTCTCCATGATTAACAATTAAACAATTAAAAACTCTTCTCATAAGGGAGACTGCTTAGCTCTTACACTACATCCTTCAAAGTGATCTAAGAAAAATTTCTAATATCTCTATGTTCCACAAATATTAGTTAGTAACATTACTATTCTGTACTATTTAATAAACCTCATAAATAACTACATTTGCATAGGAAGAGGTAGTTTTCTTTCAGTCTATGATTATATTTTCCCTGTCTGTTTCACCTGCCAAAATTTATAAACAGATTAAAAATTAGAAGGATTCCTAGTCGGTGTTTCTGAGCCATCTCCACTGCACAGCCATGAATGAAAATTACCAATTTAAAACAAATAGGTAAAAACTCTGTTTTAAATTCGGTGTCATTCCACTTGATTTAAGCCCAGGCTGAACTGAATAGTTGAAAAAATTGCTTATCTATAAGAGCTACAGGACTATGATTAGTTATGATGAAGGAGGAAAGCTTAGATGGGACTCATCAGTACTTTCAAGTATAATGAGAAATTGTTGTATAGAGAATTCTAGTCCCCATTTCTTTTTGCAGAAAATCAACTAACTTTAGATTGCAATGTGATGGATTATGACCTGCAATTTGGGGAAAAATTTTCCAAGAGTCAAAAATGATAGCAGAATGGGTCTGATTGTATTTAATTTTATTCACCAGAATCTGGAAGCTTTAAGATAAATTATAACATTTTGTAGAGTTTTATGAGAAAGCACAGAGTACTGATGAACATGCTGCTAAAGTGAGATGTAAAGAAAAATAGGTTCTTCTCCAGGTCTGCATGTCCTTTGACCCCCAATTCTCCAAGATTAGAGGGTTACAATTTAGGATATTAAATTTTTTGTTTCCAGGATCTCCACCTAATGTCAAATACTTTTTCAGGGTTTTAAGTCTTTGCCAAAGTCTTATGGGTGAACATCTTAAAGTAGGACATATTTTCTTATTTCCGATTTTTCTCATTGTAGGCAAGGCTGCTAGGGAATAGGGCCCAGAGGAACAAGAGTAGAAATGCTACAAATGGGCCACTGGAACATACTATAGTAGTGGTCAATAAACATTTATTATTAAATGTGTGAAATAATAGTTATCAAAGGGGATGCTATGTATATGTGAATATATGTACATATATGCTATATTTAATATATAAGGTCTAATAAAAGGGAAAATATTCCTGTCAGAAGACACTTCATATTAGGCACTACTTAAGAATTTGTTGTCTGGATTTGGATAAACCTGGGTTTGAATTCTATTCTCCCTAATTTTTAGCTTCTCATTTATATGATACAGATAATAATACCTACCTGGTGATATTTTCTTGAGGGTAAATCAGTTATTTATTATGTATTTCATAAGGTTGCTGTATAGATTAGAAGGCATAATATTTATAAAATACTTAGTACCTATCTGACTCAGAGAAATTGCTCAATAAATATTGCTCTAATTGTTATTTACTTCAAAACTGCCAAGACTGATCCTTAGCAATATGAATGTTTGATGCAATGAGTAGAGATAAGTGGAGATGTACAAAGTCCCTGCTATACATCAGGGACTCTCAAGACAAAGCCACTTAGGAATGCAGAGAAAGGAGGTTGATTAAGAGAGTCAAGAAACATTTCTCAAGAATTAATGATATTCAAGAAAAATTTAAAGGGAATATAATAATTATTCAGATGAATGGTACAGGTAAGAGCATTCCATGAAGTAAGATTCATAGGTGTGAAAACACAGACGTATAAAGATTGAGGTACCTTTAGGGAGCTATAAATTATTCTGTGTGGAGGTAGCATTAGAAAGGGGATAGGGTGACTTATTAAGAGATCTGCAGACGTGGACAAGAGTCATGCCATGAAGGACTGTTCATAGAACAAATACAGTTGGGCTTGACCAGAAATAAAAGAAAGAAACTCTAAAATATTTTAAAGGAGAGATTGGTGTGATTGGATTTGGAACCATTCTAGAAGTAGTGAGAGTAATGAATTAAATATAACAGCACCAACCACAGGATAATCCATTAGTGATCAAAGGTCTGCCAGGTGTGGGTGTGTACTATAGTCTTTATGGAGCTAAAAAGGAAGCATACTATATAAAAGTATGTATGAGGTAAAACAGAGAGAAAGTAATAATAGAGGACATGAGGGAAATGAAAGACAAAGAGGCTTCTCACATGACTTTCAGATTTCTGGCTTTCATGGTTGAATTCTGCCTTTCACCAAGATAAAAATTACAATGGGTGGGATGAGTTTGAGAAGATAATCAGGATTTTAAGGAAGGAAAATATTTCTTTCCTAAAAAGTTGAAGACCTCCTCTTCTTTTCTTCTAGTTTTCCGATTCTTGACTACTAATAAGAATTTTTTAAGTGATTTATTATTATACCACTCATAAGCATATTGACTGGTAACTTAAAAAATGTGAACACAAAAGTTTGGTACTGCTACTAACTTTTAATGGCCTTGCTTTATTTATATTTATTCCCTCGCTGTATATTAAGATTTTCTTCTTTTCTACAAAAGGAAAGGTCATACTGAATATCTTCTTCAGTTCAACACTTGTCACATTACTAAGATTCTCACAGAAATTCCTTTTGGAAAATCTTAACAAGGAACAAATTATCTCAATGAAGACGTCAGCTCAAGAGCAACTTAGACAAATTGGGAAACTTAACCAACTCTTCTCACACTAAGTTACTTATATTAGAGCATAAAACACTTTAATGACTATCACTTGAAATTGTTAGACTACAATTTTTAGCTTCAAATTTATCAGTAGAAATAGGTCCATGAGTGCCATGTATACATGCTGATCAGTGAGTCCATATTGTGCAATGAAAGTTGAAGTTATCATCACGTCGCCAGGTTCTTATTTTATAACTGATGGATCTCACTAGGTGCCATAGACACAGGTACTGGAAACTTGTAGCTGCTGTAATTACAGAGACAGTTTAATATTGGCTAAAAAAGCTTCACATTGCCTCCATAGGAAAAGTGACTTCATGGACATTCAGTATGTTTTGAGAGCTTTTTAGCATTGTGAGTTACCTCAGACTTATACTCCCAGAGTGAGAATCAGCAAACTGCCCCTGTAAAGGGCAAGATAGTAAATATTTTCATCTTTGTAGACCAAATGATCCGTGTTTCAATTCTCGGCACTGCCATTTATTGCAAAAGTGGCCATACATAATATGTAAAGAAATAAGGGTGTTTGTGTTCCGGTAGAACTTTGTTTATACAGATAGGCAGTGGGCGGATTTGGCTCAAGCAACAGAGGTTGCCAACCCCTACCAGAGAGCCTAGTCAGTGGTCTGTAAGTGGGTGAAATGCCCTTGCAGGGCTTTGATTCAAACTGCACCACAAAGATTGCTTCCTTATCAGTCACCAGTAGTACAAGTTCCTTCCCTCATAAGAAATCAGAGTTAGTATAGCAGGGACAACTTTGATTGATTCTCAGGAGATAGACCTTGCAAATTAGTTGCTAAGCTAGAATCAGTTGAGTTGTCTCATTCAGTCCCTTTCTGTACACCCTCCCCGACCTCCACTCTCTCCCCCTGATACCAATTCTGTTCTATCATAATAGCCACTATACAGAACCTTTTCTTCCCTACAAGGAACTTTATGTTGTCTTCTAGCCACACTGATCTCCCTCCTCTTACAATACTGTGATTTCTCTTTTTTTACCTAGTTATTACATGTGACTTTTGTTATTAATTGGTCATTTCCAGTCTTGGTTTAATTGCTATTTTCTTAGAATCTTCTGTCTTTTTTCCACACTTTCCTGAACCTACTACAGAGACCACATGTTTAATGGAAGCAGAATATCTACGATACATGATAGACATAATTACATAGTTATGATCACACATTAACCTACACATTTGTATATGCAGAATGTACCAAATAAAAATTAATTTTAATTTTTTAGTCAAATCATATTTATAAGTTTAACTTTTTTTTTGTATAAGTTTAACTTTTATTATGAGGTATTTGTAGATTCACATACAGTTATAAGAAATAATACAGAGATTTGGTGCATTCTTTACCCAGTGTCTCCCAATGGGAGTATCTTGCCATCTGATAGCACGATGTTACAACCAAGACCCTGACACTGATACAGTAAAGACCAGAACATTTCCACTGTTACAAGGATTTCTCATGTTGCCCTTTTATAAAGTTACATCCACTCCCTCCCCTATCCTCCACCTTGTCCCTAAACCCTAGCAACCACTACTCTGTTCTCTAATTCTACAGATTTGTGACTGCAAGAGTGTTAGATAAATGAAATCATCCAATATGTAACCATTGGGAATAGCTTTTTTCCACTTAGCAAAATCTGGAAATTCATCCAAGTTTTTGCATGTGCCTATTGTATCCATTTTTTTTTTTTTCTTTTCTTTAGCTGAGTCATATTTTCTTAGAGTGTTAAGTTATTTGTAGTATTCCCTTATCTTTCCAATGGCTGCAGGGACTATGGGATGTATGCTATTTAATTCCTCATACTGGTGACTTATGTCTCCTCTCTTTTAATCTTGTCAGTCTTGCTAGAAGTTTGTAAGGTTTTTAAATTATTTCAAAGGATCAGCATTTTGTTGCATTGATTTTATCTATCATTTTCCTGTTTCAATTTCATTGATTTCTGCTTTTTATTAGTTTCTTGATTTTGGCTTTTACGTCTAGTTTCTTGAGATAGGAATTGGATTATTAATTTAAGAACTTTTCTCTTTTCTAATCTAATCCCTTACTGTTATAAATTCCTCTCTCAGCACATACATTTTACTGTGATGTTCTATCTATTTTGATATGTTGTGTTTGCACTTTGGTTCAGTTCTGTGTATTTTTAAAAATTTTCTCTAAGACTTCCTCTTTGACTTACAGATTATTTAGAAGTGGGTAGTACAATTTCCACATATTTAGAAAATTTCCTGTAGCTTTTCTGTTACTGATTTCTATTTTGCTCCCTTTATGGTCAGACAATATAATCTATATGATGTCAATTATTTTACTTGCTAAGATATGTTTTATGGTCTAGAATATGATCTATTTAGGTGAACTTTTTATAGATGCTTGAAACACTTGTATATTCTGCTATTGTTTACTGGTGTGTTCCAAAAATAATCAATTAGATCCTGTTGATTCATTTTGTTGTTCAGATCTTCTGTATACTTGTCTGAGAGTTTTATTAGTTTCTGAGAGAGGGGTGTTAAATAACCCATGTGTAGTTGTAGATTTGGTGATTTTTCCTTTCAGCTCCATCAGTTTTTACTTCAAGTATTTTGAGGTTGTTGTTCTGTGCATTTACAGTAATTATGTCTTCTGGTGATCGATCTTGCATTCTTGGATGTCCCTCCTTGTCTTAGATTGTTTTCTTTACCCTCAAGTCTACTTTCTTTGATATAAATTTGGTAACGTGTGCTTTTAAAAAAAATAATGTTTGCATGGTGTAACTTTTTTACCATCATTTTCCTCCAATCTACCTGTATAATTAAAGTTGCAATGAGTTTTGTGTAAATAACATATAATTGAGTCATAACTTTTTAATCTACTCTTCTAATCTCTGGCTTTCTTGGAATATTTACACAACTTACATTTAAGGTAATTGATATATTCAGGCTGAAATCTGCCAATTATTTGTTTTCTATTTGTTTTCTCTGCTTCTCATTCTTCTTCTTTTTCACTTTTCTCATATTTCTGTGGATCACTTGAACATTTTTTAAAGGATGTCATCCTATTTACGATAATTTTTAGTGTATTATTTTGTAAAATTTTTCTAGTCACTGGTCTGGATATTATGAACTGCAGTCTACATGTGACTTATTATAATCTATCTGTGTTATGTTTTATCAGTTTGAGTGATATGTGAAGGTGGAAAACTTAGTTAATTGGGTCCCTTTGCTATCCTTTCTTCTCAAATATTAATTGTCTTGAGTTTGAAGCGTTTACAACTTTTATTTTAAACATCACAAAGGATTTAGGAAACACACGAGGTCAAGTATGTCTTTTTTATTTATCCATATTTCTAATCTTTTCCATGTTCTTTCTTCCTTTCTGATATCCCAAGATCCCTTTTTTTATCTTCTCCATTTTATTTGAAACTTTCTGTTTTCATTCTAATTCTTTCTATTTTTTCTTTCTATTTGAGGCACCTGGGTTCCTTTCTTCTGTTAGCTGGGGGTGGGGATGGAGGAGAGGGTTGTAAGACACCCTGTCAGCATGTTGTTCCACCAGTCCTGGGATCTCCAACCCATGTGCCTTCCTTTTCCCACCCTTCAAGTTCTTTGGTTTTCTGGGGGTATAGTTGTGCTTAGTGGAGAGGAACAGGGAGACACTAGTCCATGATATCTTGTTCAGGTTGGAAGTCACATGAAATTAATATTAAGACTTTAAACCCATTTTTGAGGAATTTTAAAATGTTATTAAAATTACCATAGGATATAGGTATATGCATCCATTATTTTCTTAATATTTGAGTCCCAAAATTTATGAGATTGTATAGGGAAGAAACACTTATATTAAGAAAATATTTACTGATGAATAATACAGTTATAAAATGTTTCTCAGTTTCCTCTGTACTCCCGTCTGCCAGATAAGAATACTGTCAAGTCAAGCATTTGTATCTCTTGCTGTCATGAGGTCTTTTCTAAATCCAATTCACTTGATATGCGAGGCTAAGTTATTATGAAAAGAAAGCGCACTTGAGAAGCAAATCCTGAAATCAAGGGAGGTCATAGTGAAAAACTGTTTGCATTACAAGCAATGTCCGTGGTGTTGCAAGATCTGACAGAGTTGCACCAAATAACATGCAAAGGAAATAAATCTACAAGATAATACAACTAAGATAAACATATTAAAGGAAATATTGGATCATTGAAGTTTAAAGCTGAAGTCCTTCTGAAAATGAAGTTTTCAAATACTTTTGCAAAAATTATACTTTTTAGTATTATGTCATGACACCTAAACATGAAGTGGAGAATTATGAATTATGCTTATACAATTTTATTAGAAACTTTAGACTGACTTCTTCATTCTAATATTTAGCATAGAGTCCCTAACTTAACTTTTGTGAACAATAAAAAATAAACACTGTATTAAGTTAGGATTGGCTAGACTATGGCGTAGTAACAAATACATTTTTAAATCTCAATGGCTTAACACAATAAACATGTACTTCTCATTCAAGATTCAGTCTGATGGGGCCAGGACCCCTGCCTCTCGTAGTTTGATCTTTAGCAGCACATGTTTCCAGGATTGCCTTGGCAAAGGGCTGTCACTTCACAGGAATAGCTTATGGACCAGGCCTCTGTCCTTACATGCCTTTGGTCTACAAGGCATTGACTTATTCCCAGTCACAGGACCCCAACCTGAGTGTAGAAGGCTGAAAAAAAAAAAGTTTTCTTTTGGCTTTGCATGTATAAACACATAGAACTTTTTCTGTCACCACTATTTCTTTTTACAAGATATAATGGAAAGCAAGCTTTTTCACTATTAATCTGATCTTCTAGATGCAGTTTTAATTTCATATTTGGAAAGATTTACATGCCAATTTTTCTGCGATAATTAATAAAAGTCCCCTGTGTACGAGTCTTTTTCCTTTGAAAAACCAAAACAAAACAAACCTCTATTTAAATAGTGCTTATTAGGGATGCCTGGGTGGCTCAGTCGTTAAGCGTCTACCTTCGGCTCAGGTCATGGTCCCAGGGTCCTGGGATCGAGCCCCTCATTGGGCTCTGCTCAGCAGGAAGCCTGCTTCTCCCTCTTCCACTCCCCCTGCTTGTGTTCCCTCTCTCGCTATGTCTTTCTCTGTCAAATAAATAAATAAAATCTTTAAAAAAAATAGTGCTTGTTCTGCAAGATTTCATAAACACTAAGTTTCAACCAGCAATGTCAATTTAATATGCTGGGAAAATTTAGCTAAGTTAATTAACATTATATTAAGCCACTTCAGAAAGGTAACATAGAAATAGGCTATTCTTAAGGCAAGATACAGTTTCCGTTTAGAGACAATCGTATCAGAATCCTTCACTAAAATGTAAAAACTGACTCAGCATAAAAAAAAAGTATCTGCTATCAATTGCATTGCCAGCTACACAGACCACTTTTTTTTTTTTTTTTTTTGGTCAGTTCCCAGGAAATTAATGAACAGATTTGATTCTGCTTAGCTTGGAGAACTGATAAAATCTCACTCCAAGGTAATGTGAAGAGAGATATAACCTTTGATTTTCTATTCTTTCAAGAATAATTAAAAGACTTAATTTAAAAAATCCCTATACCATTCAAAGTTCTTTTCTACTTCAAATTATAATAATGCTGATTTATCAGATAAATCCAACTATCTATACTCTAGGCTATAATAATCTTTTCTCTGTATTCTGACTTTGTAAAAGGTTGAATTTTTTTTTTTTGTAAAGTGATTTTTCTTACTTCTATTTTAACTTGTAGTCTAATTCATGAAACTGATGAGATTGCGCTTTTTTCTCCCGATGGAGGAGAAAATTACATAGAACTGTATATCCTGACACTATACATACAGTGCAAATTAGGAATAACTAATTTTCCAGAACTAATGTATTTAATTGTGTTATTTTAAAATTTATTGCTAAGAATATACACATGGGGCCAATTAATTTGACCAGGAAGGGAAGTGTCAAAAAAATGTGGAGAAATTGTAAAATTGTTACCAGTTTTTGAAAAATGAATATGAGAACGCTAAGTAATTAAGAATGAAAGACAACATTTCCCTATAAAGGCATCAAGGATATAAACTGTGTCTAATCTGTTGTTAGAATATGGGACATATGACTGATGTACACGGAGATCAAACTGGAAAACCAATACTCCAGAAACTTCTCAATATACTTAAAATGTTACTTGGATCCTTTCTTAGTGAATAGTTACACTTATGCAATCTAAAAGATCCAATGATAAATCAGTTTCCTAGAAATGAATGAGAACATATCAGGCATTTCTGTTCTTTATTTTGATTCAGTGACTTTTGCACCATCATTTAGTTGCTATGACAAAGTTCGACATCTGTTTTTAAGGTAATTTCCAAATTGAATGTCAGAAGTCTCTCTGCTTTAGTCATGTCAATGCTTAGAATATTGCAGAAAGGCACTAGAATGTGAAATGTATGTTGGTGTGTCAAGATGAAGTCAATATGATAAGTAAACCACATGGAATCTAGTGACACCAGCACCCCACTGTCAGCATGCTGGTATTGGTTAGATCACTGATGAAGAGTCGACAGACACCTTGCAGGGATTTATCATTCAAGGAGGTATCAAATGTTAAGGTTCTAAATGAAGGCATTAACAGTAAACACTGGATAATAGCCTATTCTAAAATCATTGCAAGAGATCTGCATATATTATTCATTTATTCATTCATCCACCTATTTCCTCATTCATCCATCAGTTCACTCATCTTCACACACACACACACACACACACACACACAATCAAGTATGTTCAAGGCATTATGACAGGTAAAGATGATTATGATGAACTGGCCCTCAAGGAACTGATAATCTATTACTGGGAGAGAAATGTAAGTACATTGCACAATTCTTATGGAAAGAAAAAAAAAGATCTCTGGGAGAAAACAGAGAAGGATTAATTTAAATTAGATCTTAAGGAATAAGGGAAATGTTGACAGAGATGTTGAAAATGTATCCTAGGCAGTAGTGAAAGAAAGTAAACGGGAAATTCCTAAGGGGCTGTAGGCTGCAGTAGGTGATCAGGGGTAGGCTAGGCTGCATGGTAGTGTTCTCACTGTCATCGAAGTCACAAAGTAGAAAAAGTTATGTTGGGTGTCTGAGGTTTTCTGTGTTACCAAAATATTATAAATTTAGAAAGAATCAAAGAGATTTCAGATCCAAGAAATATTTTTATGTTGCATTATTAACATTATTTTTATGTTGCATTGCATGTTATTATTAATAATAATATTTTTATGTTGCATTCTGTTATGACTAAAATATACATACATATTATCTGTGAAAGGATGCAAACATTTTGTAATTTGAATTTTTTCTAATTTGTTCCCAGAAACTATTTGCTTTCCATGTGCTGGGATTCACCTAGTATTTATCAATTTACTTTAATTTTGTGAGCCTGATTTCACTACCTTGATTTCCATTAAATGTGTGAAGGTGATGTGTAACTTAAATCTTTTCTATTCACAGAAGCTTTGAAAACATTTGATTTTGATTATCTTAATAATTACTATCATTGATGGTCAAGTCAGACACATTATCAAAATTATTGAGTGACTGGATTTTCTACTTGGAGACTACTAAAATAGTCTCCAAGACTATTTTAAAGCTGTTTTGTTTTCTTCAAAAAGTGAACTTTAAAATGAGTAAGAAAAGCTGTTCCATGCTTTATTTTATAATTGAAACTAAACTGAAAATTCAGTGGCTCAAATCTGTCTCAAAAACTTATCTTGAGAAATGATAGTATAATTTGACATTAATAGAGTACTTGTTCACAACTTCCAAGTTTTTATTTTTCTGTTACCCTCTGTACACCAGGATTTTCAACCATTAAATAGAGTTTATTGTTTTTTGGTGGCTTTTTTTGTTTTGTTTTGTTTTCAAATTTTTGATGTTTCACAATAAATACATTTTCCCTCATGATCCAGTACACACACACACACACACACACACACAACTGAGACAAAGATCTCATGAAACAGTATTGTGATGTTCCCTGATAGTTTCCATTTTATTTTACTTCATTTGGTTTTACTTTATTTTGTGAAAAATATTCTAGTGGAGATCCACTAAATTTATTTCAGCCCTCACTAGTGGGTTGAAGCTTACAGTTTGGAAAATTTTAAGGCAGTCTGATTTTCTTCCCTTCTCGCTTGTTTTAAAAATAAGATTGTATTCTTTAATCAGTTGTTTTTCTACTTTAAATAGTCCTCCTAACTATATTGTATTCAATTGACTTTTTCATCTTTCGTTAAAATGAAAACAATTTTATCTTGACTTGAGGCTACATATGTTTACCAAAAAAATGAAGATATTTGTGTTAAGAAGCAAATTGTAATATTTTTCTCCTCATCAGTGCAACAATGAATTATTTTAATTATTTTGATACTGAGAATTTTAGATTTAAAGGATATGACATTGAAGAATAACATGGTTGGTTAGCATCTGTGGAAAACTGATTCAGTGAGCTAAATCAAAATGCCAGAAAGAGCTTGAGGTAACCATGAGTTTTGTTGTTGTATATTTTCACATTAATGAAAACTGCTGTTATGTGGAACAAAAACAAGTCACATATTGTGCCGATAGGAAAAATTACATTCTGAAAACTTTTGGTCATTGCGCTTAAGAGTATCATCATTTTATAATTTGTTTTATCTGTTGAGCTTGATATTGATCTGGCTTCTTAAAACTTTGAAACCTAAAAATGATAACAAAAATAGATTTTTAGGGAACTATAAACAAATTATTTCTGTGCTATGAAAGAAAATATTGTGGTGTCAATTCTCACATAGACCTATATTCCTTTAAAAATCTGAAGTGAAAGATTAATGAAATCTACAAGTCTTTCAAAATACTAGCTATGCTAGGCAATATGCTAAGCACTTAAAGTATCAATCCTCACAAACACCTTTTTTTTTTTTAAGGTTTACTTATTTATTATTTCAGAGAGAGAGAGAAAGGTGGAGAGGGGCAGAGGGAGAGGGAGAGAGAGAATCTCAAGTGGACTCCCAGCTGAGCATGGAGCCCCATGCAGGACTCTATCCCAGGACCCTGAGACCATGACCTCAGCCAAAGTCAAGAGTCAGCTGTTCAACTGACTGAGCCACCCAGGCGTCCCTTCACAAACACCTTTAAGGAAGATACTATTTTTCCATTCTTTGAAGGTGATATATCTTTAAAGGCAATAGTACCGAAACATTTTGAATTCAGTCACATCTGAACTCTTAACCCTTACGCTGTACTGGTATCTTTATCACCACATTTAATTATAATCATAGATTCAGACAATTATGGTGCTAGCAACTGAACAACCTTCAGAATGAAAAATATGTATCCACTACATTGTAACATTTTTACTTTAGTGTGTTACTTCACCAAAACATATACAAAACCCCATTTTCTCTTCTCAAATTGAGACCTCAGAGTTTGACCTCATCAAAGGAACAAAAAATGATAGAGTCCAAAAAAATAATAGGAATTAAAAAAGTTTTTTGAAGGGCGCCTGGGTGGTTCAGTCATTAAGCGTCTGCCTTCGGCTCAGGTCATGATCCCAGCGTCCTGGGATCAAGCCCCGCATCGGGCTCCCTGCTCCGCGGGAAGCCTGCTTCTCCCTCCCCCACTCCCCCTGCTTGTGTTCCCTCTCTCGCTTTGTGTCTCTCTGTCAAATAAATAAATAAAATCTTAAAAAAAAGAAAAATTTTTGAGCATCTCAATAATGCTTATGCACAAGGGAACTTGAGAAATTAATAAACATTTATTGTGCAAATGTATGTAAATGTGTTCATCTTCATAAAACTCAAGGGGACATATAAACGAATGTTTATTTTCTTGATACATCCTTGAAGTAAATACATGATTCAAGATTATGTCTCTAATATCGTTAATTTGATTCAGTCATTACAGTCATTTCTTTAATACAGGTTACATAGTAATATGTTATAGGAGTGAAGTTTTAAAAAGGAAATGAGGATGGTCAAGTATTGCCATGAATTAGAAAGCATGATTTTTGACTACTGTCCTTTATCTGATTTTTTCTCCAGTTCACTAATCTTCCTAAATATGTATAATTTAAAGTTTTAATGAATGCACACTGGATTTAGGACCTTTTACAAATGTTTATTGATAAAAGGCATTCACTGGGTCCTTTTCCTCCTTAGGGTATGTTACAACTTTTACCAACAACCAAAAAGTCATTTTGAATTAATTTAAGACCAGATATTTGTAACATATTTTATTCATTTTAAGCCATTCTATTTTATCATTTTTCATGAAGATGGTGAAGAAGATACATAAATGCAATATAAATAAATTATCAGAAGTGGGTAGCTGTTAGTTTTGTCTATTATCATATATTGATAAAAATTTGCATAAGGCATTTTTAGAATACAAAGCACATATTATCCAGGCACATCACGTATCATACACATTTAACTAAAAATTTTATTCTTAGCCAATATGCCCTCTCCTTCACACAGCTAAAATAGATAACATAATGGTATAGTACCTATATTTTTGAAACTTAAACAAAATGAAATTTTAGGAAAGTATTTCCATAGGCAGAACAAGGTTACTTTCTGAATGAAGTAGCACTGATAATATACTTGAAAATACGTTGTATCTCTTAAATTCTGTGTGAATTATTATTAAGATTACACAGTTAATTTGGCTTCTGCAATTAAAGTATATAGTATAAAAAAGATAAACTCTAGTAAAAATTGTTTGTTTTAACAAAAATATATGATAATTAGGAAAAGATTCTGTATGTATGTATTCTTAGTTTCTCAGTTGCAGTGGTTGAGAAAAAAAAGCATTTCTCCATCTTTCTATGCCTGAAACTATCATTCTCTAGGTGAACAGTTTGGCAAACAGATCGCTTATATCAACATGCTCTTTACAGCAAAATACCTTACAAAATATTTATAGTACATATACCATATGAGTCTAAGGGCTTCATTGATTTTTATCATGTATTTGCCTGTTTCTAGTAATTCACAAAGATGAATATCATATTTCATCTTTCATCCCTTCTTAAACGAGGTGTTGTAAGTACATGTTGATGTCTTCATAGGGTTGGGGCATGGTAACAAATGAAGCAACAGGATTGTGCAGGTTTTGCTTTGCTGTTTTGCTTTGGTTTGCTCTTGCTTTGTCATGCTCAGACACTTAGCTGGACTGTCATCCTGGCAGGAAAAGGTTGCCGCTGAGTGACTGGGGTGGACATTTCAACATCAGCATCAAGGAGAGTTCTATAGCTCTCTTGTTTAACAGGCACAGAAGTAGACTCATGGAAGTCCCTACAAAAGATGAGTCTGTATGAGAGCTATCCACCTGCATTATGAACTCACCTTTTATTAAGGTACAGGACTCAGACAGATGTAATTTTTAAATACAACTGTTTGCTACCAGAGGCCATGATTTTATGCTAGATATTCAAGCAACTTTAAGAAATGATTGTTTCTCCTAGATGGACAAACTCTTACAATTGGTTACTAATTATGCAGAAAAGACAACCAAAAAAAAGTGATTTTACTTTATTTTCTCCTAACCCATATATTTTATGTTTTGGAGTGTAATTCTTTTAGTTTCAGAATATTATAATAGTATAATTATTGAATTGGATTTCAAGTGGGACCCTCTTTAAGTTATGTAAAAATAGTCAATAGCAAATCTTAAAATGTAAATTGAAAGAAAAGGGGGAAAGTCTGGAAAAAAATATGATGCTTGCCTCTTCTTTTTTTTTTTTTTAAAGATTTTATTTATTCATCTGAGAGAGAGAGAATGAGAGACAGAGAGCATGAGAGGGAGGAGGGTCAGAGGGAAAAGCAGACTCCCTGCTGAGCAGGGAGCCCGATGCGGGACTCGATCCCGGGACTCCAGGATCACGATCTGAGCCGAAGGCAGTCGCTTAACCAACTGAGCCACCCAGGCGCCCGATGCTTGCCTCTTCTTATGCTTGAAAGTGGGATATAAACATTATCATTACTTAAATTTATTTAACATGCTTCCAGTGCTTTGTGGAAACTTAAATTAATCTCCTTCCAAATGTATCCTCATATATTGAAGTGTCTGAAACAAATGTGCAATATACAAACCAGCTTAGGGAGAAAGCATTTCATGAGTGCTTCCTCAGTAAAACTGTTCCCACATAAACACTTCCAGATCACCTCACCACAGGAGGCTTTAAAAGTTCTGATTTCAATGTCTTTGCCTTAAACACTGCAGTAGCCCTTTGTTCTCATGAGATTTCTCTCTTTATTCCCTCTTGCTGAGATTTTTTCCACACAATTATCTCTTCAGTTGATGAGAGATTCATTTTAATCAGTGGATCCCTCAAGATCTTTAGTTGGCTTGTGAACACAGGGAAATGAATGATTTCGGGGAGGAAGAGCTCCACTCCCCCTTCCTCATCATGATCTTTTTCATCTTGGCCAGCTCCAGTCTTAGGGATCACCAGTGTGTCCAATGAAGCATCTGCACGGCAAGAGATGAGAACCTATGAAAATGAAAAAAAATGACAAAATGAAAATGAAAACCACTGTAAATAGAGCCAATGAAGAGCAACCTGCTTTTATCTTCTCTTCATTCCCTCCCCCGCTTCCTTCTCCTTCCCTTCCTCTCTCCACCCTTCCTCCTGTCTTTCCCTCTTTCTTTCTAAAATGTACACATGCTCATCTTTTGTTACAACATTCAGCCATACCTTCCTCAGAATTACAATTCTATATTGTTTTATTTCTCTGAATGCTTTCACAATCCGCCAGAAGGTCTACTCTTCGTTTTAATTTCTTCTCACTCTTAAACTTTGTTTTCTGCCCTCTCTCACACTCTTCTGACCTAAAGACCTAATATACTTACGAGACCTTATCAAATGTATAATCTAATGCCCATGAGGGCAAACTATTCTGTGATTAGTTCTGTGTCAGCAGGCATGAATATACTTTAAAATACGTATATATGTGCGTGTTTATAATTTTACCTATAGTTTGCACCCATAATACAATGTCTGAACTCTGTATCAGTATGAATTATCTAAATAAAGAAATCTCTACTAACAGGTATAAAAAGGATGGCACAAATGAGGTTAACTTGCTTTAATGACCTTTAAAAAAAAATCAAATTAAAAATGTAATTTTGAAAAAGGTTTCTCACCAGTTTCTGGAGCTTTCTAAATTTAAATCCTTTCAAAATTAGCTTCTTTTTTTTTCCTACATGAGACTTGCAATTATGCATCATAAATATATGACTGCTGATAAGTTAATGTATCATAAATGCGTTGGTGTTCTGTGTTAGCCAAATGTATTCAACACTGGCTTCCAGTAGAAAATCACGAAAGAGAGAAGGTGAAAAGGGATGTATTACAGCCAGCAATCTTGTGCACGCTTAGCCACTTGAAGCTGCTGCTGTGTCCTAATGAGGTTAAAGGGAATTCAACTTTTTTTTTGCTTTTGTCTTCCTTGAAAGAAATTGATTTTCTATTTTGACCCCTACCTTCTTCTTCAAACTTTATTTTCTCTTGTTTTCCTTGATTCTTCCCAGCTCGGTTCTACTTTACCTTTCTGGAAGCTTCTTTTAGTATTATTTTCCTCTCTCTGCCCTTCAGATACTAAAGTTTTGAGCAGTCTTTTTTAACACCTGGATCATATCAATATTATCTGACAATTTTTTATCAGAAAACTTCTAGTTGCCTGCACTGAAAATCCATGTTAGCCTATCTGGGATGGAAACGGTATTAGTTTGCTGGAGCCAAGCCATAGAGCGCTATAGACTAAATGGCTACATATCAGAAATTTATTTTCTCTCAGTTCTAGAGGACAGAAGTTCAAAATCAAGGTGTCATCGGGGGTGGTTCCTTCTGAGGCTGTGGGGGAAGGATCAGCTCCCAAGTCTTTCTTGGTTTGTAAATGACCATCTTCACCCTGTGTCTCTTCCCATTGTTTTCCTTGTATGTGTTTATCTGTGTATCTGCATCCAAATTTCCCCTTTTTATAAGGATACCAGTCTTATTAGTTAGTACCCACCCTCATGACCCATTTTAACTTTAGCACGTGAAGACCTAGCTCTAAATAAGGTCACCTTCTAAGGTTTGGGGAATTAGGACTTCAACATATGAATTTGGGAGACACAACTCAATCCATAACAGAGTCTTCTTAAGATCAGTATGTTACAATTGTATTAAGCCTAACAGACAAATTTGGGATATGTCCTAAGACCGTGTCTTTGGTCTTTCCCCTGTTTGTTTGGTGCACTTTCTTAGCTCCTGGGAACTGGGCCAGTCCCTCAGTAAGCTCGCATTTCTCCACAGCACTCCTGCTGGCGTGGCCGGCAACCTGCTGAAGGGGGGAAGGAGAGAGGGAGAGTTCAGATGCTCCCATTGTTCCTCCTGCTGGCAGATCATGGCAGTGGGGCTAGAATGATAAGAGAGAAGGGCTTTAAACTGTAAGACCACTGAGACTTTAAGTGTATTAGATGATGCCTTTGCACCGTCTGAATCCCGTCCCCTCTCCACTAAAATTCAGGCAATGGAGTCTTATAAGACTTGCTATGGGTCATTAGAAAAAAAAAACTCAACAACATTCCATGCTTGTACCTCGCTGTGTTGAGGCTGGTCAAAATAAACCTTTATAATTAGTTTACAATACAATTTTCCTTTTAGCTGTGTTGCCCAGGCTTTGGGTAAATAATCAAACAAAAAAAATTTTTTGTAATTAATTTTTTTTCTTATGCCAGTCACACTTCTAAATCCCCTTTTTGCTTTCTGTGTGTGTGTGTGTGTGTGTGTGTGTGTGTGTGTGTGTGTGTGTGTGTTAGCTGTATTCAGAAATTTTCTCTGGGACACAGAATTCACAGACATAAAAGCAGATGAATTTTATCCCTCTAACACCTTCCATGTGTTGAATCAGAAATGATGATAACTGTAGCTCTTATTCAATAATCACAATCATCTCCTGAGTTAGATAGTCTGTCAATGTTTTATAGATTTAAAAAAATGAGATTCGGAGAGTCTGAGTAACTATTCTCTCAAGAGAACATAGTTTTGAGGTCAGAACTATACACAGTTCCCATAACTCCAAAGACCATGATTTCAGCCACTGAATATTTTGCTAACTTGAGTTAGAAGAGCATTTTATCAGTCCAAACCACTACTCCATCAGATCATAATAAGCTCTCATCTGGTCAGGACAGATATTTCTACTGTTTTAGAGAGACGAGGAAGCTGAGTTTTAGAAAATTAAATGACCTACCCAAGCCATGCCATCATTGCATGGCAAGAACAAATGTAGGTTCCTGGTCTCAGATAATTCTTGCTTAGCATCTATTTTGTTTGACCTGTTTTACAAATTATCTTAATATAAAATTGAATTTTATTTTGGTGAAATTTTAGGAAAATGTAATTCATCATTTTTTCTTCCCTTGTTTTAAGAATGAATGTTTTCCCCAATAAATCTACTGAAAAATTATCTGCATAAATCTTACTAAAGTGACTTCGTTTCTGAGAATTATGTAAATCACGACTTTTCTTCATTAATTTAATGTACAACATACATTAATATACAAGTAGTTTATAAAATTGAAAGTGAAGAGAACAGAATTTGGACATATAAGTTTTAAAAGTGAGAGTTATTTAAAAACATGGAACATATGTGGAAGGTACTTTGAAAAAAATGACATCTGTGATATAAGAATACTTGATTTCTATTTTCTAATTTGTCCTTAAATAATTTCCCCTGATTACTAAGTGAGTGCTTTTATTATATGAAAATGAATGTTTTTATTATTCATTCATCTATGCTCCTCTGGTGTACACGTAATGGTTTCTGAATTTTATATGCTTAGAAAACTTGAGGGAGGCCTGTTGTGTATCTAAGAGTCAGTGGAGCTGAGCAATGTAGTCATAATTGCAGTAATTAGAGAATCTGAAACTTATCTCTCCATTCAACTCTAGTTATTTATGTTTTTTAGTGATTCCCAAGATCTGCTTGGATAGAAGTCTTGTAGTTTTTTAGTGAAGCTTGGAAATAATGTATACCCTTCATGGAGACCCCAATGACTGCCCAGGGAAAGAAAAAATTATAACAATCGATTGTAACCATGGATCCAGATGCCCTTTCAAATATTTATAAAACAGCCCTGTGATTGCTTTTGGCTCTTCTAAATTTAAGCATCTTTCTAGGCTTTGGGTAAATGATCCTACAAAACACGCTATTGTAACTGGCTATTATTTTCTTACTTATATCTATTAGACTTCTACATTCCCTTTCTGTATTTTGCCCTGGAACAGAATCCTGGAACTTTTTTCCTCTTTCTAAACATTACCTGGATTTCTTTAGGTGGGTTCATACCTTCTCATGCCTTTAATTATCCACTGTATGTTTATAATGCACAAAATCTTAGTCTAGACCTTTTTACTGAACTTCTACCCTATATATCCAACAACCTACTTGGGGAATCTACAAGGGTGCCTTATGAACTTCAAAAGCATATGCAATTAGTGTCTATTCCCTTCACATGCATCTTCTACCTCTGTCTAACTATCCATCCATCACCATCCATTTTTCTTGGTGCCTTTCTTCAACCAGTAGTGCCTTCCTACAAACAGTTACCCCCAATTGCCCAAGGCAGAAAACAAAAATCATCTTTTACTTTCTCTCTTTTTCCTTCCCATCTGTTGGAATTGTCACGAAACCTATTTTATGTAACCTGTATATATAGTCTGTAAAATATATCTTAAATCCATTATTCACTCATTCAGCCAATATTTTTGAGCATCATGTCCCAGGCACTGGATTACACACCAAAGTATACAACTATGAACAAAACAAACAGCATCCTTGCTTTCATGGACTCTGTACTATTATGGTGAAAAAAAGAAGAAAATGCTGAAGTAAATAAGCTAATACAGTAATTTCAAAATATGTTGTCATGTAGAAAATAAATTGTGTGCCATGATCAAGCATAATAAGAGTTAATCTTTGAATATGGTGGTTAAGAAAGGACCCTTTTGAACTGAGAGCTGAATGATGAGACCAAATTAGCCATAAAAAAATGTCCTGAGGAAGGGCATGTCTCACATTTGTAATGTAAACTTCATTGTCTTCTTATTGTAAACGTTAGTTTCCTTATAATGACTCTTGAGTTCCTGCACGAATTGGCATCTGCCAAGCATATATACAATAAATGCGTCAGAAAGTATCTAAAATATGGTGATAGAGCTGCAAATAAGACAGAGAAGTTGAGTCATTGCAGTACTTATATTCTATTGGGAAGTTAGAAATAAACTAAGAATAAGAATATAAGAATAAGAAATCAAGAAGAATGTCAGACAGTGAAAGACTCAGTGAAATTCCTGGAAGGTCAAGGAAGGCCTTCAGAGACATGACATTTAAAAGTGAGATTTGAGTGAAAGAAGAGGTCAGTCATACAAAGGGAAATGCCCAAGGAAAGGTGTTAGGGCCAACAAAAGCTTAGTGTATTTGGATCCCAAGATGAAACAGTTTGGCTGGAGGGTGGGGCGTGGCAGGAGAGGGTGCAAGATGAGACTGTCACATAGTCAGTAGGTAATCATGGTGGGGGCGTGGATATGAATAAGCACATCGGGGTGCCTGGGTGGCTCAGTCGGTTAAGCGTCTGCCTTCGGCTCAGGTCATGATCCCAGGGTCCTGGGATCGAGCCCCACATCAGGCTCCCTGCTCAGTGAGGAGCCTGTTTCTCCCTCTCCCTCTGCCTGTCGCTCTGTCTACTTGTGCTCTCTCTGTCAAATAAATAAATAAAATCTTTAAAAAAAAAAAAGAATAAGCACATCAATTATTATTACAAATAAAACATCATAGAAATTATATATATGTAACTTAATCAATGTGGATCATTTCTAATCACATAGCTATCATGTGCATTCTCGTTTGTCTTTTTTTTTAATCAAAATGTATTGTTCTACGTGCAACTCTAATTAATTAGTTTAACAAGGAAACTTGCTTATCCTGATAGAATTTTAAAACTCTTATGCTATCAATTATTTAGCAAATATATAGCTTCCATAATTGGGCTTTGTTTTGGGTTTTCCCATAAAGAATTATAAATTTTCCTCTACTTCTCTTACAGAACAAAAATGCAACTATTTTGAGGCAGTGTTACATTTTGCAATTTCATCTAGAATTTGACATTTGGATTTGTTGACCTCATTAAAAAGTGCTGCTATAGTAACAGAAAAAGTAGATACCAAATGAGTTACTACCTACCTGGATCTTCAGAAGAGCTGATGTTGGCTCAATTAGAAGAAATGACAATGTTAAATAGCATCAAACAAATTCACCACGGGTATATTGCTGTTTATTTTCCCTAAAATGGATTCATACTCAAACAATTGGAAGTGAGGCATACCACAACTATTTTAGAAATTAAGGAAAACCTTAATATGGTTTGTATAAACCAAAATATTTTCAAAACCATCTTTTGCCTTTTTTAGTGTTACATATTTTTTTTTTTTTTTTTAAAGATTTTATTTATTTGACAGAGAGAGAGACACAGCGAGAGAGGGAACACAAGCAGGGGGAGTGGGAGAGGGAGAAGCAGGCTTCCCGCTGAGCAGGGAGCCCGATGCGGGGCTCGATCCCAGGACCCTGGGATCATGACCTGAGCCGAAGGCAGACGCTTAACGACTGAGCCACCCAGGCGCCCCGTGTTACATATTTTTTAATGTAAAACGTACACAGAGGGACGAAGCAGTAGAACACAGTTCACACATGTCATTTATGAGGTCAAACTTGGACTCATTTATTTTTTATTTCCCAGAATTTACTGATCTATGAATATACCTTTGTTCCCTGAATTGTAGGAGTTGTAAAATGAAATAAACAAACACAGCAGGGCACCCCTATTCTTTATAAATATGTGCACAGAGAAACAAAAGTGTCTTCAGTTTCTCAAACAATTCTCTCAATTAATCAGATAAGTTAAAAATACATCTTGAAGTCAAATTAAAACAGAACATGCCCTTTACTATTTAGGACTCACAAAGCAACAAAGACACATCTCATTTGCTAGGTATAAATTTTAACTAATGCAGCTACTGTAATAACATTGGAGTCATTATGCCCATATATTCTAAGCCTTTGGGTTTAGCAAAATATGGAAAAGAAAAATTTTATAATTGGATTAATGTCCAGAACCTTGGGTAGCTACTTTGTTTGCAAGCAAACAATTCTAAACAAGGAAGATTTAAGATAAAAAGAGGTATTGAAATAATTATCATAAGGATGATCTTATCCCCTCCATCTATTTCTAAGATGTTTCCTCCTTCACTGTGTGGGACCATTACCAGATATAACTAAGGCTTTTTATAGTTCTGAAAGTCTATTCATGTAACAAAGTTATCATACATTTTAATGAAAATTTAAGAGGAATTGGCTGTTATTTGATCTTTGAAATTAACACAAAAACAAAAGCAAGATGTTGCTAAGTTCTAAACAAACATTTGGTAGTTCTCTGAAAAGGGAGAGGGGCTTCCAGAGTAGGACTTTTATTATGGATTATTTATTTTGAAACAATTTGTTAAATTTCCAATAAACAGCTAGAGAGTGAGGAATGTTACCTAAGTGAAAGGACATAAATGTAAATACAGGTTTGCAACTCCTTTAACTGCCAACCTCAGCATAGTGGAGCCGAGTGAGATACTTTAAAACTAGAAATTCCCAGGGCGCCTGGGTGGCTCAGTTGTTGAGCAACTACCTTCGGCTCAGGTCATGGTCCCAGGGTCCTGGAATCGAGTCCCATATCGGGCTCTCTGCTCCGCGGGAGGCCTGCTTCTCCCTCTCCCACTCCTCCTTGCTTGTGTTCCCTCTCTCACTGTGTCTCTCTCTGTCAAATAAATAAATAAAATCTTTAAAAAACAAAAAAAAAAACAAAAAAAAAAGTAGAAATTCCTAAACAAGATACAGAGAACGTATTAAGTCTCTGGCTTTGGATGTGCTTGTTATCACTCTTTTTATCAGTATTCTCTATCCCTGCCCTGTGACGTAACAGGAGTATAATTTTTTTTATAATAAAGCATAGTAGAAAAGAACAATATTATTATGATTTTATAAAAAGGGATAGATATCCATTACTTATATTTATAAACTTAATAGATTAGTCCAAAATGGATCCTTGCAGCAGGGAGTAGGAATGTAGTCAAGAACCCCAAAATTATTGCCCTTCATTTTAATAAAAGCGCCCGAGAATTGTTAGAGATATCCTGTGGGGTACACTGATCCTTTTATTTCTAATTTTCTCAGAGAGATGACTTCATATCACACCCAAATGAAAGCAACAACTTCATTACAGATTTGCTACATTTAATGTCCTCAATCTGAATGAAAAGTTTTTTCTTTAATCCAAAGGGAATTTTCTATTTTATCTGAATTATATTTGTAATTACACTGAAGTTACTATTTGTTTATAATTGGGCCATAATACACGATGCAAACTCAGAGGAAATAACTAGCTGCGTTACAAACCATTAATTTTCATGGACAAAGTTGACACTCTACAGATGTAATTTGCAAGGCAAATACATGCTTTTTCCCTCTTGGATCCTTTTTTATTTACAGGAAGTCTTGGTTGAATTAATAAATAAACAGTAGCTGAAATACTTCACTTTAATTAGTATGAGGTGACATTTGTGGAGGAATGTTTAACCAAGAGATGTGAGATGCTGTCAGACGAGGGATTAACACTAGAACAAAGATCTGAATAAATATGTAGTTTTTCAAGCCAAATTCAGTAAGCACACAGGAGATCACACTTTAGATAAGACTCTCACATTTAATATGAGATGGTATGTCCATGCTCTTTGAACTGTGATGAATTTCTCAGCAGGTGTCTTTGGGGACATGTGACAACAAGATATTATTCTTACCCCTGAAACTGTCAAACCCTATTATTTTCTAAGAAGCTAGACTGTTTTGGAAGTGAAACAAAAGACTGTTGGTTGGAATTATAACATTCTACAGGTATTTTTTTTTTTTCAGTACTAACACAAAATTAACATCAAGGTCATTCTTTTACAGAATGCATAACAGTGGTAAAATGGAAAAGCATAGCTCTCCTCTAAGGATGATAAGTAAGCAAGCCTTTACACTTTTGATCTTGGTTTTTATTTTTTGAATTCCCAATTTGTTTTTTAAATTCCAAATTTTATAGTGACTAGTCACTTTATGCATTTGAAAAAGTGTTCTTATCTGTCCTTTTCCCTCTATACTTTCTATCCATGCTAAAACAAAGATAAGGCCGCCTCATTCTTATATTTTTCATATCACCAATTGGAGTGTGTTCATCCGTGGGACAATTGTACTCAGAGTCATGTCTTTGCTCAAAGATTTTCTGGGTGCTGTCTAGAATTCAAAGATAGATAAGATGTGCTTTCTATCTTCAATGAATTTCCTATATCCTTGAGGCAGTAAGACAAGTACACAGTATTGGGGTAGAAGTATTATAAAGGTATTACAAATAATGCTACAAAAGTTCACCAGAGGCAGATTAGAATTCTAGTTGAAGCAATCAAGGAGAGATTTATTTATCAATTTTGGGGGGCCTTACAGCTGTCTACACCTTCATGCATGTAACATTCACATCCATTGCATGAACATTCGATTTAGGTGGAACCCCACCCAAATTAACAGAGAAAATGTCCAAAAAAATCATAAAGCTCCAATATAGAGTTCAAGTAACTTAATAATCAGACCAAAATGTTCTCCTCTGAAATCTCACTAAGTCTTGCACAGGTGTGCATTATAGATAAAAATCATCTACCTTATTTTTTCATTGATTTACTTTGCTCTTGGCAAGGTCCTAAAACTCCCAAGTTTTTATTAAAACAATGAATCATGGAACACTACATCAAAAACTAATGATGTAATGTATGGTGATTAACATAACATAATAAAATAAAATAAAATAAATGATAACCAGCCTTTATACAATTATGTTGATTCAGTGTCATATTTGGTGGGATGTATGTGAACAGCAAATCTTCACTGTTGGCCAGGACAGTTCCTCAGCCTGATTTTCCAGATTTGGTCAATGCAGAAAACCACATTTTGACAATTTTATGTGCAAAATTTCAACTTCTTAAATGGATAGAAAAAGAGACCTAACATGTAAAACTTACTTGTAGACATGTGCTTATCAAAACTGTAAATAAAAACGTACTTTTAGAACTTTTTAATCTAAAGAAGATGCAGTAGTTCATTGGATTCATTCTTCAGGAACTTCAGGTAAATGTGTGGATAAGCTAAAAAAATTATTGACCATTAAATTCTGTTAATTCGTATTTGATAATTCCTCAAATTTTTATTGTAGTTATTAAAGAAGAAGATAGGTATTTGCAGAAATCCCATTTTTATTTGAATATAATTCAGATAATTTTGTGTTTATAGTTCAGTATGAAAAGTTAAGTCTTCATTATATATACTTTTGTCTATAATAAATTATATGCTTGATTTCTCAATGCACATATTTTTAATGTTTTGCTTTTTAAGTTATTTTATGTCCCGTGGGGAAAAAAGCAGGCATAAAAAATATCTACTTTACAGATAGACATGTTTAACATTATGAAAGGAAAGAAAAATGCTAAGGTTCACTTAATAAAGACCATGAAAGTGCCTGTCAAAATATTCCGGGATCCAAGGAGACAGTAGCAATTTCAAAAGTGCAGTTCCAAAGATCCTTTATATTCAAGGTGGGAGTTGTTTCTCTTAATCGCTCATAAAAGAGCTTTTATAGTCTCAAGTTGCACAAAAACAAAACTATGAACAAAAGATTATATGAAGTTACCTAGAACTTTTTAAGTTAGCTCTTTCTGAAACTTTCCTAGTTGCCTTAGAAGACATATAGAGCCAGAAACCTAAGGAACCCAATGCTGTATTGTATGGATTTGTATTCTGTTGCATGCCTTTATTCTCAGACCTAAATAATTTCCAAACCAAAAACCTCTTTTTAATGACAGATGTGCATTTGTTCTACAGCATTAAACAAATAATTCCTCTTTTATGAGCTTCCCTACCTCATCGGGTCCCTGTAAGTTTTTGCCACTGCTCTCTCTTTTTTGAAACACACATTTACTTAGAGCACCAACAGTCAATTCAAGGGATAACTACTTAGGACCAATATTGGCTTTAAGATATTTATTTTATATCATTTCATGTTATCTTACTACATGTATGCCACCCAGAAACTATTGTACTCTGTGAATACAGGAATCTGTTCTATGTGCTGTAAGAGGATGTAAAAGAAAAGAGAATCACACTTGCTTAGACAATAAGAATATTTATTCCCGTATCAAGAAGCTTACTAATAAGGTAGACTTCAGGTGTAGGAAGCGTCTGTGAACAAGAAGCTGTCTGCTTCATAACACTGATCTTTTAATAAATAATCAATTACTGATGATACATTTGTGAAAAGAAGGTTAAAAACTGAGTTCTAAATTTGAAAGGACTCTCCAGTGAGGTAAGTTTTTAGAAACTGCAACTAGAGGTTATTTCACAAAATCAGGCTTAGTGGCAGAAATGATGCAATGTGTACTTAATTGTGTGACTGTGTGTGCATGCATTTGAATTTTTTATTTATATTGATTCACCAACACAGGCTCCATTGTCTCCTGTATGTAGGTATATGGACAACACCTCTATAAAAATATTTTCATTAATCTGTTACTATAAAATGAGATCCAAAGACAATTCATCTTTGTTAAATGTTTTGTTCTTCATCTGAAATGAGAATATGTGCTCTTAATTCTACCTGGATTGACAAATGCCAGGGAAGAAGTTATATGACTATTATTTTCAAAGATGAGACATAGTTTTTATTGTAATGTAGGACTTCTAAGTAATAAATATCACTAATTTTTTGGACCAGAAAGAAAGAATTTTCAAAATTTTAGGTGAATATTTTTAGGGTTCCATATTCATTGCTGTGTTTTCCATATGGCTATGCCTCAGCTGCTAAAATATAAATTAGGATTTTTTCTCCTGTTTGTTTTTTTGAACTTGTCTGTCAGATTGTTCATACTCAGGAGTGCAGATGGAACTTCAGTGAAAACAATTAATCTGAGGTTTCAGTTAAGCAGTTCCATAGTTCAGATCATTTAATACAAAGTATGTGCTAAAAACTGTGGGAGTGAATGATTCTTGTCAAGGAATTTACAACCATTACAAGAGCGTTTGAGAATTACACTGCGGTAGCATCTGACAAACAAGTTAAGTTGTAGACTCAGTGTACAAGTCAAAAACAACATATAAGCAGAATGACCCCTGAAAATCCCTAAGAAAAATATCAAAATTCTGTAAACCTAAACTCAAAGCAATGCTCCAGCATTGTAATAAAAAGCTATTTCTCTGGTTGAATCATGCTCAGAGTGACGAGCTTCTGCTATGATAAACATTCTAGGAAAAAAAAAAGTATTCTGAAAAGAAGATACTTGCTGTCCCTCTCATATACTAGTTGGGTCTATACTCACTCATTGGCCTATTTAAATAATTATCTGCCTCTCTGTTTCTCTGTATTTTATTTTTGTTTTTATTTGCATCTTTCTATTTTGCTCACTGTTATGCTCCTCTCTCTTTCCAGGTGATAATATTTGAATACTTAATGCATGGCTCATGCAGCGACACTGCAAACCAATGACTATTCACTGTTCACAAGATGGCTTCAGGTGAGCATACCTGTGTTCTACAACATCACATGAGGTTCCAAAGGAAAAAAGATAACCTCCACTTAGGTAGGGAGTGGGAGAACTAGCATGACAAGATGGCATTGAGATTAACCTCTTAGACATGGATAGGATTCTAAATGGTACAGGTGAAGAAGGATGTAACATTTCAGGTGATGGAATTGCCCAAAGACACAGAGTAGAAAAGAGTAGGACATATCTTTGGTATGACATAAAATTGGAAATTTTATGAATTTGAAAACATATTAAGGATGCATTTTAATGCTGGAATAGAGACCACACTAAAGTAATGCTCAGTGGAAACTGAAAAAATATATTTTTTTAAAAACTGTGTCTTGATGTAACCGGAGCTCTGCTTCAAAAAGAATAATCTCAGCCATTTATGGAATGTACAGCTATAGAAATAAAGATAATACAATGAACTTGGTAACAGGAGAGACAAAATGATCAAAGATGACTTTGAATTTTTTGAGCTTATCTTACACAGAAAATGATTGTGATATTTAAAGAATTAGGAAATTCAGGAACCTTTCAATGCCCTACATCAGAAAATAGTCACTGATTTTGCTTATAGTGTTTATTCCTTTGGTTTTATTTTCTTCATTTAATTCTTAGTCCATCTCAGTTTGTTGGATAGTGATATAAGACCCAGTGTGATATGTATTTGTACTAGTCAAGTTTCCCTGTAATATTATTGAAAAGTTAACCTCTTTTCTAGTGGTTGGATTCATGTGGCTTTATTATATATGATACATTGACTATGATATATATTATAGAATTAGTCTGTATTATTATACATAATATCTACCATTTTACATGACATTTAATACCATAGTCTGTCTATCCATCTAACCCTAAACATGAATGCATCTTTTTCAGAGTTCCTCTGTTTGTTATATTTGCTTATTTTTAAATAAAACATTTGATTTTTCATTACTTTTTCTGCACTAAAAATCTTTCAGGCTACACTATGAAATGGTACTTGCATTGCTATCATCTCCTCTGTATTATTAGTTTCAATATCTTCGAAGAAAGTAGAGGTGCCTGTGAAGAAAATAAGGGGGTGGGGATAAGAAGACTAGAGAAGCCCATATATTCAAGGAAAAGTTAAAAATGGTGAAATACTTAAAGAGGTAAATTCAACATCAGTTATAAGTCTGACCGTCCTGGGTGCCCAAGCTGTCATCCATACAACTATTTTTATGTGTATAAAAATGAGGGAAAATATAAAAGTATGGCTAGTTTGGGGAAACTCCACTATATTACTCAGAAAAGTATCATATCCAAGTTCTTTGTGCAGGGATGGAGAGACACCATCAGTTTGAAATGGTGTTAGATGTCACGCTGAAACAGCACAAGGTCCTGGACATTTTCAAAGCTCTGAAAAATTGAGAGAGGTGGGAAATCTGTAATGAAGTTGAGCTCCATATCAACTCTGTATTGTGTAAAATGAATAAACAATTTATGTTCAGGATTGGTGGGGTCCATGAGATTGAAGTCGCATGCAAGTCCACATAATTAGAAATCACCAGTGAAAGAGCTACTGATTTGTTTTCTTTTTTTTATTATTATTATGTTCAATTAGCCAGCATACAGTACAGCATTAGTTTTTGATGTAGTGTTCAACAATTCATCAGCTGGGTGTAGCACCCAGTGCTCATGACCACATGTGCCCTTCTTAATACCCATCCCCCGTTACCCCATCCCCCTGTCCCCCTTCCTTCTGTAACCCTCAGTTTGGTTTCCAGAGTCCAGAGTCACTGACCCATTTTCTTTCTCTCCCCATCAAAACACCCAGGCAACTGCTATGGACTGAATGTTCACATCCCTCAAAATTCACATGTTGGAATCTGTCTCCAACATGATGGTATTTGGAGATGGGGTCTTTGGGAGGTAATTAGATTATGATGGTGGGGTCCTGCACTTGTAAGAAAATATATGAGAGAGTTTGTTCTATCTCTTTCTCTGTTCTCTGCTTTGTGAGGATACACAAGAAGATGCCCATCTGAAAATCAGGAAAAGTGCTGTCACCAGACACCGGATCTGCCAGCACCTTGATCTTGAACTTCCAGCCTACAAAATGGTGAGAAATAAATATTTGTTAGGACAACCAGTCCATAGTATTTGACAAAGCAGCCTGAACTGAGACAAGCAACTCTTCTTTTGTTGAATCATTACATCTTTCTAATTGCTTTATTTTACTTTATTAAGTATTATGTACATTTTTTAAAAAGATTTTATTTTTTTATTTGAGATAGAGATAGACAAAGAGAAACAGCATGAGCGGGGAGAGGGTCAGAGGGAGAAGCAGGCTCCCTGCTAAGCTGGGAGCCCGATGGGGGACTCGATCCCAAGACTCCCGGATCATGACCTGAGCTGAAGGCAGTCACTTAACCAACTGAGCCACCCAGGCGCCCTGTATATTTTTCAAACATACTTTTAACTTACCACTTTCTTATTTACTATTTAGTATATGTTTGTTGCAGTGTAGAAGAAAGTGTATTTTGTTACCATTCTTATATATATTTTAATCGCTGCAAGCAAATATACTCACTAACATATTTTTAATTGTTAAATAACTGAGTAACTGGTATTTTTAATGATTTACATTTTGCAAAAAATGATGGAATATTATATAAGAGTTTAAGTGTTTTGATGATACTGGAAAATTTTTATTGACATTTAAGGTAAGCTTAGAATGTGTTATTATTTTTCTCACTTAAAGTAATGGGATATAGACTCCTGCTATCCAAAAATCCACTAACACATTTTTTTGGATGTGTTATACTCAGACAATGAAGGGTTTCTTTACTATTACTACTACTATGACGACTATTATTAGTAGTACTATTACTATTCCTCTGGTACTTCTCTTCTTACTCCTTTTCCTTTTCTTGCTACTTCTATTACTGATAAAAATACTACTGCCCTACTAGAAGCAAGTAAAGTAGTAATCTCCTCTGGAGGCAATTAGAAATTAAGAGTGATTGGTCCACAGGTGAAAATACATATTTGTGTATGTTACATACATTTGCATGTACAATTTAAGAAAAACGCATTTTATTTTTATTTCTTCATTGAGTACACAACTTATTTTTAAATTATACCATTTTTCAAGAATGTTAATGTGTAGCAAAATTTATTTAAGCAAATATAAAATTGCATGGCTTATATTTATCCCTAAACATGCCCTCTTATTTCCTAGGATCCTGACACACTAAAATGAGAAAATAAAATAAAAGTTTATTAATTTTTTCCCTAAAACCTTTCATAAGAGATAGGGTATCATAATGAAATACTTGTAGTTACTGTAAATTTGATATTTATGTCTATTTATCTACTTTTTTCTCCTTTCTTTAGTGACGTTTTTTAGCTTTATTGAAAAGAGGTATATGCTTGTGTGACAAGAGAGGAAAAAAATAAGTCATTTTTCCTGTGGTAGAAGAGTGGTACTCACATGTAGTAATTATTTTCCAGTTAGTGTTTAAGCCTTTGCCCTTGGTTTTAGGCCAAGGTGAAGGAAGGGCAGCAGACTGTTGGGTCTCTAGTTGTTACACCTTATCCTTAGCCAAGTAATACAGAGATAATGAGGGTAAAAAGGCAAAACTTATGTGGTTTGAGGTCTTAGATGTACAGTAATAACCCTCTCCATTCTATTATTTTGCTTTAGTGAGGGGCAGACAGCTTGACATCGTTGTTTTTTCTACTATAGGAATAATTTTTTAAAAGAGCATATTTTATTTAATCTATATAGACTATATGGTTGCTTTTAAAGGCAGAAAAAATTAAACTTTTTCTTCTAAAAATAAATGTATACAATGTGTGAATAAATGTAATATACTTTACTGAGATGAGTGGTTTGAAAAAAGGACAAAAGCAGTTTCAAAAGAGAACATTTTCTGGATAAAATGTTCCTGAAGGCTGTGTATATTCTGTCAGAGAAATGCAGAAACATTATTCCCTATTGAGATGTATAGAGTTAGTAATAACCTCTAAATTATCTACAAACTCTCAAATGATACTAAAGCTGCTATATTTTTATCTTGACAATGCAAGGCTCTTTGTGATGGGTTTTCCCGGTCTAACCATTGCCTATCAAGACCTGTGTTTGTTTTCTAAAAGAGTGAGCATGCCTGCAAAGAATAGATTATTACTTTGCCTCATGAAAATCAATTAAGGATTTTGTCTAAAGCTTTAGCACAGCAGAATTTATACACCCTGGAGAGTGTATACATATCAGGACTGTTCCTGGGGTATGATTTGCATATATATCCCATACTATCTGGACATGAAATGTAACAGAATTTGGGCTATTGCCAAGTCCCCTAGGATCAATGGGGCACGCTTTACGAAGAAGAAGGCATTCTTCATACTGCAGAAATGAGGACAGGCCCTCCTGAGAGACATGGAGTTTCATTCTGAGGCCAGGGACCATTAATGGACCCCAACTGTATCTCAGGATGGAGCACAGAAAGCTTATGGGCAGCACTTAGGAGTGTAAGGAATTGCACTGTGGCCTTACCATACGATGAAATTCTAGAAGAAAATACTTGCTGGCCTCTGAATATCTTATACTTTTTCTACTAACAGTTTTGTAAATGCGGGCTCCTTTGTTTGGGATGCATATTAAATCCCTCTTCACTTGGCACTTTTCAGAACTTGACTTGGACATTATTTCTTCTTGGGGTCTACATAATTGTCTTTTGTTTTATCAACTTTATTTTTTATAAAAATTGTTTTCTTTTTTTTTTTTTTTAAAGATTTTATTTATTTATTTGAGAGAGAGAGAATGAGAGAGAGCACATGAAGGGGGGGAGGGTCAGAGGGAGAAGCAGACTCCCTGCCGAGCAGGGAGCCCGATGCGGGACTCGATCCAGGGACTCCAGGATCATGACCTGAGCGGAAGGCAGTCGCTTAATCAACTGAGCCACCCAGGCGCCCATAAAAATTGTTTTCTAAAAGAGTGAGCATGCCTGCAAAGAATAGATTATTACTTTGTGTCCAAAAGGCATGGGACATGAGGTCCTATAAAATGGACGGGGAGTTGCTTTTTCAGCTGCATCTCTCCTGACTCACCTCTGCTTTGGCTGCCTAAGCAATGTACTCTTTCCCCATCACTCAGGGCAGATTAGCCTTAGCATTCTCCATGTCCTGTGTAGTCCTGCTTGCTTGATCTATTCTCTGGTACATTCTGCTTGATCTAGAACAATGCGTATAATTATGGTCAGAAGAATTCTTTTGAGAGGCTGGAGTTGCTATCTGATTTTTCCTGAATAACGTCAAGTTAGAGTCGGATGTCATTTGACGGATGTTTTACACTTTTCTTGATTTAGAAATTTAGCTAAAAGTTGTTGGTACAGGGGGCCAAATCTATATTTATATGTGTTAAGTACATTTGCATATATAATTTAAGAAATGAATTAGTAGATTCTGTTGTTCTGCCCAACATCCTGGTGACTCTCTAATTCTAGTTAAGAAGTTGGCTTTTATTATGTAAGTAACACAGAGCCAGATTCCACTCTCTCCATGTATGAAAAATACATGATTTTAATCTGAAAGAAAACCAAAGTTGAAAGGAAAATATCTTAGTCACATTGGCTTATTTTCTGATGTCATTTAAAACAATTTACTTGAGGGGCGCCTGGCTGGCTCAGTTGGTAGAGCACGCGATTCTCAATCTCAGGGTCCTGAGTTCACACCCCACATTGGGCATGGAGCCTGCGCAAAACAAACAAAAAACATACAAAAACCAATTTAGTTGACCAAATTAAAACTTTTTTTATTATAAAATATGTTTGGTTTTTTTTTGATATGTGGCCTAAAATCATAATTTTCTTCCTATTTTATTTTATTTTTGTAGTGTTATTTTTAATGTCTTCTTAACCTAGATGTGAAAAAGGGGAGGCATAGCCAGGCATTCAGAATAAATTTGTGAACCAAACAGATGTGCCTTGCACACATCTTAAAATCTAGTGACATATAGGGAGGAATAAACAGATATATCAAGCATACATTGCTCTGTGATCCAAGAGGAGTGGCATATGCCCCTTTTCTTTATTTTAGAATATAAAAAAATCAGGTCCCAATTAATTGAGAGATTTCTTTTTCTCCCCCGCCCCCTCCTCTCTCTGTTTCTTTCATTAGATTATACAAGAACACTGAGGCCATTTGTTATAGTTTTAATTTAAGGAATTTCTGGTCCTTATGCCATGGTGGCTCTCATTCTTCCCTCTATTAGAGGTTCTGAGAACCAGTCTGTCATTTTCTTCTTCTGGTAGTGATGATACAGAGGAGACAGTTCTCTGTTGACCAGTCCCTCTTCTGTTGCTAAGGCTCTGGCAGGAGGCCAGGCTTAGCCACCAGGTTCTACATGGGAGTGGGATTCCTGCCTGTGCATCCCCTCCTCCCACTGTCTCCTTACCCATCTTCCAACCTCAAAGTCCGGTGGTTCTAATTTTTTCTTCCTGCTTGGATGACTCCATTGCATCCCTCATTATGGACCATCAATTCCACCCCAACCCCACCCACTGCCAACAAATGCTGTGGTGTGGATTGTCTTTAGGGAGGTTACTGAAACACATGGAGGGACCTGTGGATTTTTTGTAGCGTGAAGCCCTACACCCAAGAATGCAAAGGAGAAAATTATGTTTTCATTACTTTCACTATTGAACCTGCTCCTGTCCAGTGACAAAGCATAGGGTCATTTCCATGTTACATTAATAGGAAATAAAAATAGTTCACCATGTTCTGGAGTTCACAGAAGTCCAGATACAACCATGGGTTTCAGGGAACTTGGCTTTTTGAAAATGACATCTTTATCTGAGATTTGAAAGATGAGTTGTTGTTTTTAAGGTAGATTAAGGAATGAGCAGTAGACACATTTAATGTCTTGATTTGTAGAGTGAGGTGGAAAAAAACTGAAATAAATATTTATCTACCCCCTAGGTAGTTATAAGACTTAAAACACTTAAACTCTGAAGTGACAAAGAAGTGTAAAATTTATGAAATGGGATTGCATCTTATTTACTTGTTTAACAATGCAGAAAGTCCTTTCTAATGTCTAGGAGGGAAGTCACTAGGCCTGGAATTGGCAGGCTCTTCAAGCCAGCCAGAGTGGACATTCAGGTTCCCACTCACCCTTTGGTAATGATGGTGGGAGAGGCTATGTTTTTCTACCATTGTGTTTGACTTGAGTAGAGAAGTTATTGCTAAACAAGTTGTTTTCCTAGACTGTCCTTTCCTAATCCTTCGGCTAGAGAAAATAGTCTTTTCTTGGGCTGTTGTTTTATCAGTTGCTAGCTTCTCCAGCGCCCTGCCCAGGATATACAAGAGGCTAAAAGAAAACCTGGCAACTCAGTCATAGGGTTTCCTGGATCTGGACATCCCTGGTCAATCTGTCTTCTCTCTACCTTTCTGAATTTTCATGTCAGGTCCCAGATTTTTAGCTGTGCGTGGTGGGAGGAAAGGGGAAAAAAAAAAAATGTGTGTAGATCGTCTTGTCTGGATCAAAATATCCTTTCTAAATTTTGCATCTGCATTCATTAAAATATATTTTATTTATTGCCATTTCATGATCACTAGCTTAACTGAACTCCACGACACTGTCATCGGCTCTGCAGTGGGTATTGTGTGGGTGACCAGCTGAGACTCGTGTGTTTCTGGGGTGTTGCCCTGTGTTCTTACCCCAGCTTGTGCTACCTTCCCTCCCATTGCTGTAGGAGCTAAATGCTTAGTTATGAGATGCAAAGCAACTGCAGGATATGTGCACTTATCTTTTCTTGACATTTTCACTGTCAGTCAGGAGCTCTGGGGAAAAGCCTCATGAGTGAAATTTATTTGATTTTCTTTATCATGCAGTAATACTGGAGATAAAAACTTAATCTGAGTGATGGTACGAAATCACTGCTTTAAACTTTTAATGCGCGTTTCTTCCAGGCAGTGTTTTCATGGTTTATTCTCTAAGGTTTACTGTTATAGAGAAATGTCTTGTGTGAATAAATGAAAAAAAAAACTAATATATAGAAATGTTGGTAAATGTTGAATGAAACCACACTAGCCATGTTTCCCTTCAGTTGTGAAGATTGTACCCATGGGTTTTATTGGTTTTAAAATTCATCTTTACGGCTATAGAGGTTAGTTCACTTTTGTGCCTTCTTTTTCTGCAGAAGAAATAAAATCATGTGTCTCTGCATTGAATTTTTGTACTGTTCTCTGGTAAGTTTCTTTCATAATTCAACAGAGAAAGACTTACCAGTTTATCATTTATAATGTCTCAATTTTTGTAGTTTCATCTGTTTTGAAATGTTTCTATGTATAATTCACTGTGGGTAATTTGAAGTACATAGTCTGTTAGTAGAAAAAAAACTGCTTTTCTTTTCTAAAGATGTCATTTAAAATAAAAAGATTCTTCTTTTCATTTTAATCAGATTGCTTTTTCACATCCTCTACATCATCTTGGAACAAAGAACCACAAATGACAGGAAAACTGTTTATTACCACGATACACAAGATTAAGAAAAAACACTGAATGTGATTTTCCTGTCAAGTTCATTTGCTCCTTTTCTGGGATTTAAAAAAAAAAAACCAAACAAAAAAACCCAAAAACAACATACATTGTATAGAATAAAAGTCACTTTTTTTTTATGTTTGGCTCATATGAAAGCTTTAATGAGCGCTCTGCTTTGCATAAAATTTTCTAAATGTCATTTATAACATTCATCTTGAAACAATTTAATTCAATCAATGTTGATTTTAACAGATATTAATCTGGGTTTATCTCTGGAGGTACATAAGATACTTTATGTAGTTACATAACATTAGGAAACATAAGGTCTTTACATGTATTTCTTATATTACACAATTCTGAGGTAAATCCATGAGCTGAATATGAGCTCACTGCTCATTGCTTGAAAGCCGTGGGTCTCAGGGAGGAGGTGAGGCTAATTAATTATCTTCCCTCCAGGGACATCTGGCAATGAGCATTAAGTAAATGTCCAGGGGCATTTTCAGTTGTCACCACAAGGAGTGCTACAGGCATCTAGAGGGTGGAGACCAGGGATGCTGTTAAACATACTAGCATATACACAAGACACATCCCACAACAAAGAATTATCTGGTGCAAAATGTCAGTAGTGCAGCTGTTGAGAAACCATGGCCTCAAAGGAATAATTCCAGGGTCTGGTAATTGATGGATTGTTGGAACCTGAAAGAATAAATAAGATCCATGCCAAGAACTTTATTTTCTGTGTTAATAAATGCATAATATATGTCACTTTACAGAGGTTTTTAAACATTGTGGTAGCGATTCTTTCTCCCCAATGTACTTTCTAATTGTTTACCTCGTTTCTCTGTGCTTATGAGCAAATACACTCTTAAAAAAAAAAAGCCTCTCCTGCTTCACTCTTGATGAAATAGGCAGAAATGAAGATAATCCTCCATTTGTGGCTTTGCAAATCGTTAAGTAATGTCTGCCTAATGTCTGGGCAGCAGATACATTGGAGGTAAGATTTAGGTCACATTCATTTTAATCTGAATTGTGATGGATGAAAACCCTTACCTCTTCACTCAGGCATGTGCTGTCTGTAATTTCCCCCTTGGACCCCATGCCCCTCTGGAAACCCCGCATTGTCTGTGGCATCTGAGTTCACACGGGCAGCTTGCCCTGGGGCCACACTGCTTCTCAGGTCCCTCGCCCTGGTGAAGGGCAGCACAACAGAAGTCTGATTCCTCCACACATACCTGCCTCTACCAAGGGGCGAATTCTTGCCAATTTCCCCAAAGATACTTCCAATCTTTGTGTTGCTGTGATTATTTCTTGCAAAGGAAGAATCGCTGCAATTTTTGCCCCTGGATAGTTGCTCTGAGGCAGTTCCCAGAATGGGGTGGGTTTTACCTCTTAACGTTCCAACTAAAGAGAAGTGCCTTTTTATTTCACACAGACATGCCTCCCCCTCCCCCCAACCCAGCCCAGGGAAAATGGGTGTCACCAGAGTATCCTGAGGACTGGATCAAAACCTAGGGGCTAGGAAGCACCAAACAACCACTCTCCTCCAACTCTTAGCCTCTGTTTCTGAGTCTGGTTTTCCTGGCAATACTTCTTTCTCCTGGGTGAATTATGTGTCACGGGCTTTGGCATCTTGCCCTGTAAGAACTTGCCGACTGTGGTTCCACCCTGCTATCCTAGACACTCTTCCATAAATGTTTAAATCTAAATGTGGGAAAGGTCCATTGCTCCCACCCCACATGAGCCTCCTAATCAGAGGCAAAATGTTCATTCAGGTTCTCTGTCTTATATATAATGCAGCATGGCAAATTTGATCCAATCTTATTCTAACCCAGTCAAGACCCCAATACATCTTTAATCCACAAAATAAATAAAAATGAAAAAAAAAATTATTACAACAACACAAATACATTTTTACCTGACTGTAAATTGGCAAAAACAGGGCAGGGCTTACCAGAGTAATAAGTGGGTGTGGTAGTTAATTTTAGATGTCAACTGAACTGGATTAGGGGATGCCCAGATATCTGGTCAAACACTATTTCTGGGTGTGTCTGTGAGGTTGTTTCCTGATGAGATTAGCATTGTAATTGGTGGAGTCGGGGATTGTTCCTCCCCAATGGGAGTGGGCATCATCCAATCTGTTGAGGATCTGAATAGATCAAAAAGGTAGAGGATGGGTGAAGTTTTTTTCTCTCTGCCTGACTGCATGACCTGCAACATCTCATCTCATCTCCTGCCCTCAAATTTGAGATTTACCTCATTGGCTTCCATGGTTCAACTGAATCATACCGACCTTCCTGGGTCTGGTTTGCAAATGTTAGACTGTGGGACTTCTCAGCCTCCATAATCACATGAGCCGATTTTTCATAATATATTTACTTTTATGTCTTGTTGGTTCTGTTTCTCTGGAGAACCCTGACTAATACAGTGAGGGAGAGTTCAAAGGTTTTGAATAGTCAGCCAATATATTCTTAGGACTTAAAATGGTCCGATAACTCAGGAGAGGGACACAGCAGGCTCAACAATATTGGTAAAAATTAGTTATTATTTTTAGGTCTATCTCTTATCGAACTATCAATCTGTCTATGCATTTATTCTTTGTATGAATGAACACTTCACTTAAAAACAATGGCCCTCAACAGCTACAACTGACAGTTCCTGAGAGAAATCCCTTATCTTAGACCTCAGGAAACCCAGAGCTTGTGGAAACTGAATCAGGGAACAGAAAGAGATTCCTTGGAGTTTATGATAAAGAAGATGCAGAAAAGACTTCGAGTAATCCTTGAAGTATTCTGGCCAGGTCTTATAGATAGCCATTATTACAAGCTCTCAAATGATTATTTTTATACAGCTGCAATGCTACATGAATGTGTGATGTTTCATAATTACCAAGAAACCTCAGAAGAATGTGGCTCTTGAGGTCTAGTAAGAAATCAAATCCGGATGTGGCTTAATTGACAAGGTTGGGGATTTGAAATGTTTACCTACTGGTGGTAGGCTGAAGTATAGCCTCCTGACGAGTCCCACATTCTAATTCCTGCAACCTGTGAGTGATACCTTATACGGCAAAAGGGACTCTGCGGACATGATAACATTGAGGATCTTGAGATGGGGAGATCATCTCGGATTGTCCTGGCAGGCCTGAGGCAATCACAAGAACCTTTACAAAGAGGAAGCAGGAGATCAGAGTCAGTGTTGGGAGATATGAAAGAAGCAAGATATTGGGGTGATGTGGGAATGGGGCCATGAGCCTAAGAATGCAAGTGCACCTGTAGAAGGTGGAAAAGGCAAGGCAAGGAATTCTCCCCTAGAACCTCCAGAAGGAATGAGCCCTGCCCACACCTTTACTTTAACCCAGTGAGACTGATTTTGGACTTCTAAGCTCTATATCTATAAAAAAAACAATTTGGATTGTTTTAAGATAATAAGCTTATCATATTTTATTGCAGCAGCAATAGGAAAGTATTATAAACCCCTGTTGAGTCTCTCACAACGTGCATAGCCTCACCCTGTGGAGACCAAATCTTCCTGCCTCCCACCAAGCGTATCTCTTATGATAAATTGGGCAACAGGAAAACGATGGGTGGTCACTGACCTCTTGACTTTCACCTGTGCCACAGAATTGCTCTGTGGAGAAGGTACTATTTGAATGTTTCATAGCAAATTTTACATTCTCCTACATAGGATTTGGTATCTTGAGATTATTTCACCAATATTTTTGGTGGCCATTTCTATATAGACAGCTTTCTTTCCTCTTGACCCTTAAGAAACATCTATGGGACCATATACTCATGATTTTAAATTCCGTATCTGCCATTGATCTTAGATGGCTGACTTAACATCATCGACCCTCAGTTTTCTGATGCATAAAATAACTGTCCTCATAGGTTTCTCTCCTAGTGAGGCTTTAGGAATTGAATGAGGGCTCAGTCTGGGCTCCAGAAGCAAGCTGCCTGTTTTTAGATTCTATCTATCCTCTTCATTCATACCTGAAAATGTGGTTGCAAAGATTTTGTGAACTGATGCACTCAGATGGCCTGACACGTTGCTAGTAGTCAGTAAATATTAGCCATTACCATTTCTACTGCTACACTAAGAGCATTTTTTTGTCAAGAGTAGAGAGGAAGAGAGAAGCCAAAGAACCTTAAAAGTGATTCTGTTGAAACAACTTGAAATGTCAAGTCAAAGGCCTTTGCACCCATGAAGTAGACATCTCAAGGATATATATGTGCAGAACTTAGAACTGATAATTCTGTAGATAAGATTCTGTAACACAGTATTTATGGTCAGAAGGATGGGAAGGTATTGAAATGTAAAATTCTACATTTTTACTAGTTCTACCAATTTGCTTATTATAGTGTATGTTTCCTTATGAATGTTCTTTATTCATCAAATCATTCTATGATATTTTTAGGCAATGGTTTTTATCTCCTATATTTTCACTTCTGGGTTTAAATTTTTATTCTTTAAACTTCTTTCAATGCTGTAACATTACTAACTGATTGCTGATCTTCATAGTTGAATAATGTGTCTTTCCTGACACTTCAAGTAAAGTTTGGCCCCCATTTCTTATGTTCTTATGGCAGGATGGTACCATTTATCACAGCTAGGAGCTTGCATTTACTTGTGTGATTGTGGAATAATAGATTCCTCTCTGAACTGGAAACTATCATTGCAGTGACTTTGTATATTTTTAGTACTGAGTCCCAGCATCAAGCCCAGAACTGACATGTGGCAGATGCTAAATGAATGAAAACTATATACCTCCTATTGCATATTAATATTATTGTCTGTTAATGTATACATGATGATGTAGCCAAATACTATTTTATTATATTGTCTCTTACCAATCTAAAATTGATGCTACTGCATCCTATACTTTTTTTTTTGCATCCCCCAAAATCTTTTTCCTATATGGCTTAGATTAGATTCTGCCAATAAGATACATTTGCACAAAATTTAGGAGAAATAGTGGCAGAAGGCATGATTCGGGGTAGTGGTATCTCTTTTGCTCTCGGCAGCTAAGACAATCATGGGAGCCCAACCTGACATTTTCTTCTGAGCCTTCCAGTGGTTTCATAAGGCTCCAATTCTTGTATGAAAGTCCTTTTTTACAGGAATATCCATAATGGCTTCTGTTTTCCTGACATAATTCTAGCTAACACAATTAGTTTAGGGAATCTCTATTTCACTAAGGAAAAACATTGCATATACACTATTTTATAAGAAATAGAAAAGCTTACAATTCAGATTGTTGTCTTGTCTGATGTTCAGACATATTCAGATCCATTCAAACAATTTGATCTTTTAAACATAAAAGACCTATGAGAAATTAGTGATTTTGTCTTAGAATATTGAGGGTTTTGTCGCCATCCTTGTTTTTGGTTTTGGTAGTAGAAATCTGCTAGTCATTAAGATCTGAATCTGTAGTTTGTCCCTAAAGTCATTTTGCAAGGATTCACTTATGATTTTCTAATATAAGCAATTCTAGTTTTTGTTTTAAATCTGTCATTTGCCATTGCTGTTCTTCTTTGCTACAAATCTACCACAGACAATGCAGATAATGTTTCAAAGAGCTCCAGTCATTTATTTTGAAAGATGATTGATTTAGAAAGAGCAAAAAAAAGAATGTTTTGCACCTCCATGAATATAATGTATGCAGCTCTAACAGAAGGTGCTATATGCCATGAAGGTTTATTTTCACTTCCTTCTGAATCTCATGCCTATGTTTTGTAATGTAGTTGTGTGCTTATCATTTTCACAAGCTGCATCCTCAAAGGGAGATATTGGGAGATTACCATGTTCAGTTGTGACCCTTATTAACCTTTTGAAGAAAGAATGTGTTTGTTTTACTTCTTGTTATTGTCCAAACAAAATTCAAAATTCAAAATCAAACATCAGAAAATATATTTGTAAACTGTGGTTGGTGATCTGAATGGAAAATGTAAGTCAAGTACAAAGTCAAAGCTGAGGGCACAGTAGACTTGAGGGCAGCTAAGTAGGCAGTGCTAAATGTGGGTTTATTGAAGTTTGGTAGATATTGAAGGGAGACCTCATGAAAAGTGTATTATGAATAAGTTAATGTCTGAAATGATAATTTGGAGAATATGAAAGAAGCTAGAAATAAACAATTATAATGTGGGGGTTTGTGGGAAGTTTCATTGAGCAAGTCTGTATTAAAGCTACATTACAAAAATAAATAAGAAAATGAATATCCTAGTATTCAGAAATAAAAAGATGTGTCCTCCTGATACATGCATTGACATGGATGAAACTCAAAACCAATATCCTGAGCAAAATAGCCAGATGAGATATTACATCCCACATGATTCTATTTATATGAAGTTCTAGAAGAAGCAAGACCAATTTATTGCCTTAAAAATCATTGGCTTCTTCTGGGGTAGGAGGATTGACTGGGAAGGAGCCCAACAATCCTTTCTTATACCTTGATAAGTGTGTGGCTTTACATGGGTTATTGCCTTTGTAAAAAAAATCAAACAGTACATCTAAAATCTGTCCATTTTCGTATATGTAAATTATGCCTCTAATAAAAAATGAGATTTTCATATTTAACAATATATTTTAGATATTTCAGTGTCAGTACATATAGATCCATAATTCTTTTTAATGGCCACACCATATTCATTTGTATGGATAAGTTATATGGCCATCCACCTATGGATAAGTATTTGCATTGTTTTCTTTTTTTCTTTTTTTTTTGCTTCTCTTTCTTTTTTAAAATTATTTATTTATTTGCAATTTGAAATAATGCTGCAATGATCATACTTTAAAATTTTGAAAATTTACATTTTCACATTTTGGAAGTCATTCTTTGAGATAGATTATCTTTTACTCTGTTGTTCCAATTTAAATGCCTACAACTCTGTAGGAAAATGATCATTTTTTTTTTTTCCCAATAGACTCACCAACTCTAAGTATATCAGTTGTTTATTGTGAAAGATCTAATGACTGAGACCTGAAATCTACTAACTTAAGGGGAAACTGAGTTCCTAGCGGTGATAATTCAGCAAAACTTTGGCAGTTTAATATGGTAATGAATTCTCCAGTTCTTCCACAAATGATTCTATACCGTTTACTTAGATGACAATACACTGGAAAAGGGAATATCAGGAGCTCTCTGATACAGGGTTCAAGTTGATACTTTGGGACCCAAAGCTTTATTGAGGCCTTGTGCTTGAAGTAAGGCATATTGGTGGTAGGAAACAAATGGAGTCCTAGCCTGGGTCCAAATCACAGGGGTAATTTCCCAGGTGCTTGGGTATCTAATTGGAATAGGCATACCAGGGAGTTGGATTTATAGTTATTGTAGTGGGAAAAGTCTGGTGGAAGGCTCAAACTCCTTGCCCCAACCTACAATCAAGAATCAGCCAAAAGCAGTTTCACATCCTAGAGTGAATTGACTAAGGTTAATGCCACACTTAAAGACCAAATGCAGGGACTGATCCACCTCATCCTATTAAAACACCAGTCTTGCCCCTGCAAAACCAAACCAAACCAAATAAAACAAAACAAAACAAAACAAAACAAAAAACAGATCCTTTGACAATGAACAAATGCAAAATTACCCCAGTTTCAGCTGTGCTCCCAGATGTGATATCTTTTCTAGAGCTGATGAACACCGCCTCAAGTACATAGTATTAGATCATTCATCTGGCAAATATGTTTATTTTTCCATATTTATTAGGAGGAAAAGAAACAACTCTCTTTCACATGAGATGAACATGGACAGTAGTATATATTTATGGTCAGGCCCAAAGGCTATAACTCTTCTGCCTGGTCATAAGATAGTCCAAGGAGATGTGGATCACCTATACATTCCAGAAAATATCACAATGCCCACTATATGGATGGCATCACATTTAGAGGACTAGATGAACATGAAGTGGCAAGTAAGTTGGGGGTTTTTGTTAGAAACATGCAATCCATATAGTGGAGGATTAGCCCAATGAAGACTCAGGAGTCTTCAGCCTTAGTAAAGTCCCATTTCTGGACCATGACAGAACATCTCCTTGGAAGTAAAAATGAATTATTAGATCTTACACCTCCCACCACTAAGAAGGAACAAAGTGCCTTTGGGTCCCTTCAGGAACTCAGAGCATCATGTTCCAGACTTCTGCTACAACCCATTTAATGGAAGACAAGGGACTCTCAGAGCAAGAAAGGTCTCTGCTGTAGTTCCAAGATTTGGTTACATGGTTGCTGCTCACACACATAACCCAGCTTATGGTATTACACTATAGGGCTTTAGAGGTATCTGTGGTAGAAACATTTGCTGTGTGAAGTTTGGGTAATTCCCTCAAAGGACAACCATAATCTATAACCTTTGGATTCTAAAGTAAGGCAATACCATCTGACATGCTACTCAGGCCCTTTAGAAATGAGCAACTGACTATGGGTCATGTGGTCAGAGCCTCTCATCATGGATTTATCAAATCCACAATATCCTAAAGTCTGATGGGTTCAGCAACACTCAGCTGTAAGATGAAAGTGTTACATGAGGCATTAGGTATGAGCAGAGCTCTTCCCAATGGAGAATATATGCTGCTTTGATTGGAGTCTTGAACAATACCACATGAAGGAACCATCTTCCACAAGGCTGAAATGGCTATGATGGAGACATTGTAGTTCTCCAGTGGGAAGTGGTGACAGATATCTGATGAAGACAGTCCAACAGAGTGGACCTGGGAGGTCCAACCTGTGGACCTGGAAGGGGTTCCAGCTGGTTCTACATATTTAGATTTTGAGGCAGTTCCTCAAAATTTAGTTCTGGCTCCATTCTCAAGTGAGTGCACATCTTTGGTCAGCTATTTGATATCTCTTAATAATCTGTTCTTAAATTAATTAGAGTGGATTAAGTTGTCTGAAACCAATACAGCATTTTTATTTATTTTTTTAAAGATTTTATTTATTTATTTGACAGAGAGAGACAGAGCGAGAGAGGAAACAAGCAGGGGGAGCGGGAGAGGGAGGAGCAGGCTTCCCGCGGAGCAGGGAGCCCAATGCTGGGCTCGATCCCAGGACCCTGGGATCATGACCTGACCCGAATGCAGACGCTTAACAACTAAGCCACCCAGGCGCCCCCCAATACAGCATTTTTAGATCCAGCATTTTTCTTTCTAGTTTTGCTGAATGACCTTTACTTATTTGTTCATTTACTCATTCAACAAACTAAATCTCTATTGAATACTTCTATTGTTAGAAACTGGAGACAGCACTTATAAAGCCTTTATGAATTGTACAGGTGTAGTGCAAGAAGGTGTGTGTGTGTGTGTTTTAAGATTTATTTATTTATTTGAGAAAGAGAGATTGAAAGAGAGAGAGTGTGCATGCAGGGGGAGGAGCAGAGGGAGAGAATCTTCAAGCAGACGCCCTGCTGAGTGTGGAGCCCAGAGTGGGGCTCAATCTCACAACCATGAGACCACGACCTGAGCAGATACCAAGAGTTGGATGCTTAACTGACTGAGCCACCCAGGTGCCCTGCAAGAAGGTGTTAATACATGATTACACAAGCAATTTGTTGATTCTAACTCTGATAAGTATTACGAGGACAATCACAGAGTATTAGACACTGCATATCAGTGAGCCCTAATCTGGTCTGTGAACCCAGGGAGGAGGCCCAAACAATTGATGTTCAAGCTGAGACCTGAGATGAGTAAGAGTATAGCCAAGTGAAGAGGTGGAGAGAAGGAGCATCCCAGGCAAATGCAGAGACACATTCAAAGATGATATTGTCGAGGACAAAGCTATTTATCATGACTCTGCTCTGTGTTAGGCGCTGCATGAAACAATGGAAAAATACACAAGGAAATAAGACACTATGCTCAAGGCAAATAATATAGTGGGATTATTTTAATGGGTAGCTAGATGGAGGACTTTTATGTTACTAAGTGTTTTGATGTGTATGTCAAGACATTCAAGTGCAAACATTTGATGATGTGTTTAGGGATTATTATCCTCATCTTAGAAATAAATGCATTGCATTTTATTGAGGGAGAGTGATTGAATTCCTGAAAATCATAAGACATGTAAGTTTTCATAAAAAAAGTATTTGTAAGCTATGTCTGTTTGCAGGAAATTTTGCTTTTTTCTAGTATAGCACACATAAAATTTATATGTACATATCCACATAAAGCATAAGGAAAAGTTTAGACCACCTGTAAAAAACAGTCTTCTCTAGTTTCCCCTCCCCCCTTTTATTTTTTGGCATGAAGGGGAGGGGAACACATAAAACATTAAATGCCTTGTTATTAATGATAGACTGAAAGTAAGAAAAATTAAAAGACCTGACTGCTTTTTTTTTAAGGTTGATGAAAGGAGTTATGGTATTTTAACATTCTTTTGTACTTGATTGACTGTCTAAAACACAAAGCTGAGGTAGGAATGAGCAAAAATCAAGTAGGATAGGGTAAGAATAAAAAAAATTATAAAACCTTGCTTCAAAAATTGATTGAAATAGGATTTTGCCATGCACAATTACCTTAAATTGGAATACTAATAGCAAAGCAATGGAAAGCGACAACCCACACTTGAAGGCAATATTTTAAGTGTTTTAAGAGTCGCACAGAATAAATGCTTTTTCTTTGAACTTCAAGTGTTTCATAAAAAGATGAATTCCTAATTTTTCCTGCTGTTTAGCATCCTTAACATTTTTGGATAGACAATATCAGTTCTTTAGATGACTTTGAACTATTACTCTATGCTTGATATTGTAACAAACATTTACATCATCCAGATTCAGGTCGTCTTGGATGAAGGAAATAAAATCTTCTAACCTATTTCTTTAACCAAAACAGGAGGAATCAACTCAGGATCTGTTTTTTTTTTTTTTTTTTTTTTTTCAGGATCTGTTTTCTGAAAATAAATTCAACTTAGGTTTCATGGTAGAAGGAGATAACAATTCCAAGCGAATGTATTTGCTAAAGGAAGGAGCTCTTTGTTTCAGCCATGCAGCCTACCAATGGCGAGGGCTATGGTAGACATTGTCCTGTAACCCCTCAGAGTTCAGGGTCACATTCAGAATTTTTTCTGTAATGTATTCTGTTAACTTGAAAATTTATACACACTTCTCTGTCTGTCATACCAGGTGGAACATCTTCTTTTTACTGGAAACATTTAGGAAGCTTAAAGAAAAGCAGATTATTTCATAGTTGCATACTATTTAGTGTTTTTTGTTTGTTTTTTGTGGGTTTTTGTTTTTTGGGTTTTTTTGGTGAAAGAGTTTGAGGTTAAATGAGGACGTACTATAAAAACTTGGAAAGAATTCGTCCCCCTCCGTCATTCACCCTCCAGAAAAGAACCCAGAACTATTCCTATATATACTGCTATTTTCTTTTGTGATATTGTACGCCATTCATTCTTTCTGAATGACATTTTTTGCATTTGTAAAATCAGACTTATCATACATACCCTTACTTCATAGGACTTTCATAAGAATTACATGCAACATGTGAATGTGTTTTGTAAGCAATGCTCTCTTCCCTTGCTGGCTCATTCTCATCCCTCAGTTTAAATTCCACCCCCTCTGTTTGCCCTATGGCACCCCTGCCATCATCATGAGAAGAGCTCTCCTTCCGGGTGGCTGTGGCTTCTATTACAAACAAAAGATGACCCCAAACTAAATTTGACAGGCAGCAGGTAATAAGAGATTACATATGTATGTATTTATCACAAGTGAATTTAGTAACGTGAAGGTTTAGTGTTAGAAAAATTCTAACTCTGGAGAACAGAGACTCAGTTTGCTCAAATCCTAAAATAATTCCCAAGCTCAAGTATCTGAACTTGCAGAAGGGACACTTAATATGATACATCTCAGTACCTGATTCTACCATCATTTCTTGCCTTCTCACCTCTCTCTCTCTCTCTCTCTCTCTCTCACACACACATACACACACGGAACTGAAATGTCCTCTACGCTTAAAACCAAATATTGCAATCTTATACTCCAGTGTTCTCCATGCATAGAAAAACAGAAATATAAGTGTTATATTAACATCGCAGCTCTTTTCCCCAATATGGACAGGTGTCAAGGTAGTACTAATGGGGAGGAGGGCCCACTCACTCCTCACCATTAATGGAGGATAGGAGAGGCAGGCAAGAGATAGCAGCACTTGGTAATTGGGAACACAGCTCAGTTACTTGAACAGAGAAGTGTTTAAAATTTCATATTTTTAAAGAGGAAGTAAATGCACATAGGGATTATCACCAGAGGTTATATAAAGAATAAAGGCACCGAGAGGGTCAGGATCTGCGTAAATACCAGACAGGTTATAGGCCCTCCTTCAGGAAAAAGGTGAGGAAAATTCAAATAAGCCAGCATGCCAAGCACATGTGCTCCTTCTGAAACCCAGATGAGATGAGCTGCGGGGATCTGGCATTGTGGTCCCCACATGAAAATAGTAGCCGACCTACACCATCCCTCCTGAGTCACAGTGAAGTTGGCCGCCAGAAGACCCACAGAGGCTCCACCATTTGTAACATTGCTGGCCCATAATATAAATGGGTTCATTTAAGTAACAACAACAAAAGAACAAGATATCAAAAGGACTGTATATTCAGAACACATAATTTGTAGGGATTTTTCATATTATTCTAATATATGTTGTTATCTTTATTATTTGGTAATAAAATTAATAACATTATCAAACTGATAAAATTGCATATCCTTTGAGTGATTTTATTGTTTTCCTGTTGATGGATGGTGTACAGACATGTCATTTGTTTTAAAATTTGACATTGCTTGTGTTAAATTTGCTAAACTTTCTTACAGTCTTACAAATTTTTCATGTGATTCTCTTGATTTTTTCTTATGCAGATGAGTAATGAGATTATTTAACTTTTTCATTTGAGTACTTTTTTTCCCAGACCTTACCATGTTAGAAATGACTTCCAGCCTATGTTAAAAAGCTACAGTGTTTAAACCGGTGCTTTGATTTATATTCAAATTAAAGAGAATGTATCTAAAGTTTAAAAAATTATGAACAAGGTTTATCAAGTTTAGAAAGTATTCCTATTTCTAATTTTCTGAGTTTTAATAAAAAATAGGCAACATAAAATTAACATTTCCATCTTCTGATGAACTTTTTCCCTTTCGTTTGCTAATATGGTCATTTCGTTTACAGATTCTTCTAGTTGGGCTATTCTTTCAATCCTTTGAGCAATCCTACTTGTTCATGATGAATTACATATTTTTAATGCACAGCTGGCTCCATTTATAATACAAAACAAAATTATTACAAGCTTGAGATACTTTAATTCACCTTAATTAAATTGTATTTCAACTATAGATCTCAAAATGACTGAGAAAAGTTGCTAGTGCAGGTGCCTTGAACAATGTTAAACCCTTGGTTAGCTTTTATGTTTGGTTTGGAAATGTAAAGGAGATTATTATGCAATAGATACCACAAAATATAAGTTAAGTCTATATTTATTCTTAGTCTCAGAAAAACTAAAAAATGAGTTTTTATCTTCGGTGTACTTACAAGGTTAGGCACACTACTTCAATATTTGGAGGCACGATACATACCATCCAAAACTCTCAGTGTGTATCGTTGTGGCTATTAAATTAGTAAAGGAAATGCTTGCTCAACATAATTTTGGTTTGTTTACATAAATATTTAAAAGGTAGAGTAAGTTCACTGAATGAATTATGTAAATATACAAATGTATCCAAAAGAATACATATGTAATATAATATATTACCTTTTATGGTACATAATACATATTAATAATCTCAAATAATATATAAATATATTTTTATATAAGTAATATATAATATCAATGTATTATTTAAGATTATTAAGATAGAACAGATTCCATTACTGGAAATTAATGCCTATACAATATATAAATATTTTTAACATAATTTTAATAAATTTTAATAAATAATAAATGTAATTCCTAAATAATTTTCAATAGACTAGAATCTTCTCTGTTTTCGTGTACTTTCATCAAATGCTTTATTTTTCATACCCTGTCTTGTTGTTATTTTATTATAAATGTTCTTTTTTGACAACCAGTATTTCTCTTTTATCACTTTGGAAATAATTATTATGATTCTTTTAAATTCTTATTCTGCTGTTCCATTAATTCAGATTCACCTTTTGTGAATCTTCCTCCCTCCCTTCCTTTCTTTCTTTTTCTTTTAGTGTGACTCCTTAGATACCTAATGTTTCCTTGAGGTTATTTGGTGCCGTAGCTGGTCTTGGTGCGTTGCTGGGAGATGAGAGAATGAAGCAGCACCAGCAGGATCCGGCGCCTGATGAGGGTGTGCGCAGGAAGGACTGCTTTGGGCCCGGCTGGCATGTCAGCAGCACCCACGTGTGTCTGGCGCCCCAGTGTTAGCCTTCTGAGCCTGACTTGTGCTGCCCTTCTTCTGCTTTGGGGTCATGACTGCACAGGCGGTGGCTTTGCCAGGGTAAGGCGAGGAAGAAAAAGTGTACAAATCAAAATCGACAATGCAACCTATCTCAGTGGGATTGTGGCCTTTTTCATTTGGGATGTTATTTGCATTCATCTCCCAAACACCAAATACTAGTGTCTTCTGTCTCCCCAGCATTTCTTTAGGGCATTTGCTAGACCTTGACACTCCAAAATTGCATTATGATAAGAGCTAGTTGCCCATTCTAGTTCACCATCTTCTTGGTTTTGTACCCATGAGAGAATGGTTTACAACGGTAAAGTCTTCCTTCCTGGTGGGAACATGCCTGAAGGTTTCAGGGGTTGAAAATTGTTGAATAATTATTTATTTTTCTACTGGATATAGCCATAAGTCAAAGACGATTACATATGGAGGAAAGGTAAAGAAACTTAGCTTAGATCATGTAGCAAATGAACCCCAGAGCTTCTCTTTGAAAACATGTAACTGTATTCCATTCTTTTATAAAAACAATAGATGCAAGTTATAATAATTCATGTGTATAAAAATCTAATAATATAAAAATAAAAACCATGATTTAGCAGAGGAGGAAGGAGAACTTTAGAACAAGTTATAGGGGAGAAAAGGTTTTGTATTCACCTCTGATCATCTGGGGTTCTAGGAAAAATAAACAAACAAAATAAAATAAAAATTATAAAAATTATCTATGAAGCTCTTTCACAATTGTAAAATAAACATCATTCCAGTTACTATAGGCCAATTTAACTCCAGGCCTCCCCCAAATTTGATCTTGTGTATTATACACACACACATATATAAAAAGTAAATATATATTATCTATAATATCACACACATACATAAAATAAATGTATACTATTTATTATATATAATTTTATAAATGACAATTGACAAAAATATAGAATAATATTATATATAAAATCAAATAAAACAAAATGCAAAATATGATGACAGAGCAAAAGTCTGTATGAATGTTCTTAATAAGTCTCACAAAAATAAGTTTTAACATCTAAAGGAAATTCCATAGATTAAGCATTTGTTGAGCAAGTCGTGGAAAATGAAGTGAGCAATGTACTTCATAAGTAAGTTATGATGGGAAGACCACTATTTTCTGAATGAGATTGGTCTAACTTGTTCCCAGGTATGGGATTTGGACAAGCTATCTTCTTTCATCGACCTTAGTTTATCTACAAAAGAGTACATCGCACCCAGAATTGTAGTCTGATTAAAAGGGATAATTTATTAAGAACCAGGTGTAATTTTTGACATTTAGGATGATTCAAATATCCCCTCATCTCTATATGGGGTGAATACAAAACTATAAATTATATTTGATCTCTGTCATTCGCAAGATTAAAGAGGAGGAGAGGCACACATTAAGATTATTTTAGGGACGTGAGGGCCATCTGACTGCGGCATCTGTCACCCCGTCGATTGCCAGGGTTGACTTGGCTGATCTGACAGGTTAGTCCCATCCTCCCGAGGTTCCATGTGTGTCCCTTCCTGAGCAGCACAGTCTGACCAAGAAGATGACCTTCCCCAAAGGAGGACCCAGGACATTTCTTCTGTCAAGTGTCTGCAAGGAACTTCACTACCCTGCTAAAGTCTCCAGATAAGCTCTCGGGGTCCATTTGTACGAGAACGTAAGCTAGTCAAGCTTCCAAGACTCCAGACATATCCAAATGAGGCTCTGCATGTGGCAGTCTGCCTTTCTTTACATTTGTTTTCTTTTTTTTTTCATATAACAGATACAAAAAAAGCTATACAACTATTTTAGTATTTCACCGCATTTGATCATTACAGACACATTTTGGAAGTAGATCACTTTTTTTTTTCTTGAATTACTGTTAACTTGAATATTATATTTTTTAATAATTAAGTCCCTTTGTGAAATTACTTTCACCATTATTAGGTGAAATTTATCTTAAGTCTCCTGGCTCAATATTTTTGTTCTTAAAAATTGTACCAGTAAGCACTTTTCTGATTTTCACCCAGGGTTCTGACAGTCAATACCTTTTTTTATTAGTTCCTGCTTTACCCATCTCATAGCACCATCTTCTCTTAAAACACTGCAACACAGAAAAGCATAGAACTGATTAGTGCATTATGGAAAAAAATGCATGCATAATTAGTAGGCTCCATTCTCATGCTTATGTTGATTTTAAGTAAAAAAAAAAAAAGCCTCTGCTTTTATGTTTAAATTGTATTCACCTGGGGCGCCTGGGTGGCTCAGTCATTAAGCGTCTGCCTTCGGCTCAGGTCATGATCCCAGGGTCCTGGGATCGAGCCCCACATCGGGCTCCCTGCTCAGCGGGAAGCCTGCTTCTCCCTCTCCCACTCCCCCTGCTTGTGTTCCCTCTCTCACTGTGTCTCTCTGTCAAATAAATAAAATCTTTAAAAAAAAAAAATAAATAAATTGTATTCACCTTATTTCATCTGCTGAAGGTTAAGCATTGTATTAAATGATATCTTTTTTTTCCCCCTCTTTTCACTCCTTGTAAAATAATTGCTAGTTTGAAACAGTGGCAAGTACAGTAACATCACATTAGAGAAAAGAAACAAGAATTGTATCTCCAACAGAGCCTTCTATCTTCTGGCTTCTATAACAAGTATAGTTCATTAAAAAGACAGGCCTTTTCCTGGCCTCTGGCTGTCTCTGTTCATTCACTCATAAATTTCTCACTCTCTGCATGGGGGTATTCAAACTGGGCCGACGGATTGATACAATTGCTGCCACCAGCCGAGCTGACTGCCGCACCTGCACACTGATTTGTGGGGTAGAAGTTCTGTCCTTCAAACCCGCCTCTGGTTTCCTTCCCTTTAGAGTCAGAGGTTGTGACTTTTAGATGTAAACACTATAAATAATCTTAGCAATGATGCCGTACGCTGACAGAGAACACAGAATTTCTGTTAGAAGGAGTAGCCATGTGCTTGTCTTGTGAAGGAGGCTTCCAGACAGCCAAGTCATAAATAGTAGAGTATCATGAGCACAGAAAAACAACATTGTGGCAGATTCTCCACTTATTTCATTTTGATTTCATGCTGTGTTTCAAAATATAAATGTTCTAAATGTTTAACTCTAAGATGCAAATGACATATGCTTACAAAAAGCCGTGAAAATATTCTATGATAACCGTTTTATATATAATATATATTTTTGGCATTAAAATTCAACATATGGAGCTACTACCCACATGTTAATTTTTTAGATCCTGACTCCACCAACATGATCTGTCTGATCCTTGAGGGTGAATTTTATGAGGTGTGTGTGTTGGGGGGGAGAGGGGTTGGGGGTAGGAAGAAGGATGAATTTTTAAATGTTCACTAAAAAGTTTGTATTTTGCATAGAGACACACTGTATGGAAGATTTAAGTTACTGGTGCAATGAATAACTTGGGCAGTTTATTTCAGTCAAAACCATGAGTTATTTGCTTGTGACTAGATAAAATTACTATTTTTAATAGCGAAACATTGCAAAGTAAAGGATCACTAGCTCTAAAAAAGAAGATAAAATTATTTTATTAAGATGCTTGCTTCTCTATCAGTCAAAAGAGAAGATTTCTAAGTGAAGTCTTTTTTTTTTTTTTTTTTAAGATTTTGTTTATTTATTTGACAGAGAGAGACACAGCGAGAGAGGGAACACAAGCAGGGGGAGTGGGAGAGGGAGAAGCAGGCTTCCCGCGGAGCAGGGAGCCCGATGCGGGGCTCGATCCCAGGACCCTGGGATCATGACCTGAGCCAAAGGCAGATGCTTAATGACTGAGCCATCCAGGCGCCCCTCTAAGTGAAATCTTGCTGCCAATTTGTTTCCAGAAATATTAATTTTTAAATCAGTCCTTTTTTTCATTTTTCCTTTATCCTAGATTCTTCTTTACTTTTTTTTCATGAATCATCACTAATGCATATATATCATACATTTTTCATCACTTTAATTAAAGTTCAATTCTATTTTTATTTTATAGGAGATGAAGTTTTTGAAAGGAGAGGAGCTACAGAGAATAAATAAGTGTTTTAATGTTTTGAATGTACCTTTGAAAGAGCATTTTAAGAATAGTGTTAAGATCATCAGTTTTACTGGGGAGTGGGTCTTGCGACAGCTAAGAGCTGATAAGGCCCAGCTGCCTTCCTCCTTTCTTTCCACTCATTCCCTTAGGACTCTGCCTGAGGGCACCTCTGGGCCCAGCCTGCTCTCCACTCCCGGTTGTCAAGGCTTCTGTCACCGTGGCCCCCACTTCTCCCAAGACAGCTCCATCCTTTTCCCCTTTAGAACTTCTTGGGTAGAACTGGTGATTTCTCTAGGGCTTTGGGACATAATCCAGAATGTCTTCCTCTCAGTGAGTGATGCGCATCTTCATGCCCATTTTCCTGAAAGGAAAACTGAGACCAAATGAAACAAAAGCACTGCCTGGCAGATAAGATCTTGTGATATACTGGGAAGTTGAGAGTGATTTTTGAGCACGAGACTAACTTCCAACATCCCATGACCTTAACTCCCAGTATCCTTTGTGGGTTCCCTCCCTAGGTACGATCAGGTTAACGGTGTTACTGTGTGACTTGAAGCAAGTTCTTCATCCTGGACCCAGAATTAACCCTCAGTAACAGAAAACCGCCGTCCTCCTGCTTGCAGAGCTATTCTAGGGATCAGATGGGTTGATGACTAAGGAATGGGTCTAGGCTTGGCTGTGGAACCTTGGGCAAATCCCAGTCCGCATCTGTACAATGTGACAGTTGGACCAGAGGGTCTCTAAGGTCCCCTCCACCTGTGATATTCTCAATTCTATTCCCACCTTTCTTGAGCAACTATGTCCTCTCCCCTTTCCCAGAAGTTTCCACTATGTGGTACTTACCAGTTCCTCTGGTCTCCAGGGTACAGGGCAGAGGGGGAGCAGCTGGTCCTGGCAAAGGGAGGGCCCAGGGCGGGGTTTTGAACTCAAGGGTAGGAAAGAGGAAGCTGGGCAGTCAGGGGAGCAGACAGAGCAGGAATTAAGTCCTTCGGTCCCTACCAGCATAGGCGGGTGCAGCCATGGACCTCCTCATGGTAAGAGGCCTGCTCTCCTACTTTGCCTCATCCTGCTCCCATTTCCGGCCATAATTAAAACAATAGATTGAGCCACAGGGGCAGAGAGGACATCCCAGCCACCGTGCAGGTGGTGGATATTGCCATGTTGGTGGAGGAGAGCCCCTGGAGCCCCAAGCCTGGGCCCAGAGAGAAGAGCAGTGAGCGGGGCTAGGCCCGGTACAAGAGAGTGACGAGGCAGCACTGAGAGAGAAATGCTACCCAAAGTAGGAGAGGACAAAGCCAGGAAAGGTTGGTGGGAGGAGCATTAGGATCTGCTAGGAGTCCTGGACAGAGCTGAGGGGCTGTGAGAAAGCCCAGGTCAAAGACCCCCTGGGTGGACCTGTCCTTCGGAGGCTCTGGGACTCTCAGAGGGATGAGCAGCTGGGAGATGAAATCAACAAAATGGGAGCTGGGTCCTGGGCAGATCCTGTGTTAGACTCCCCGTGCAGCCCCATCCACCTGCTTTAACCTACCCCTTCTCAGAGTACCTACGCTGGCCCACTGTGTGTGGGTTCCTGTTGAGGGTGGCAGCTGTGCTGAGGACGGGGGACCCTGGCGGGACCCAGTCCTGGCCCTTCCTCACCTAAGAATCTACACAATAAAATGGTGACGAAGGAAATGTTTGTAATCTTCAGTGCTGCTGGCTTTTAAGATGAAGGAGGTGGCCGTAAACTAAGGAATGCAAGGAACATAGCTCTAGAAGCTGGATTGGATTCTCCCTTAGAGCCACCCTGTCCTGCCAACACCTTGACTTTTTAGCCCAATGATACAGATTTCTGAATTCTAACCTCTAGAACTGTAAAAATAAATTTGTATAGTTTTTGTACAGCCAACTGTTTTTAAAAGAAAAGGATGCTTTTTTTCAACCAAGACCAATTTTCTAAATATCAGTATTTCAATAAAAGGGGTATCTGTTAACAACAACAACAACAACAACAACAACAACAAAAAAAAGATCATCAGTTTTAAAGTGTAATTGCTTACATGTTTGTCACACAAAGAGAAGTAGGAAATGGCACAATTACATTTCTTTTTTCATTGAAGCTGAAGAAAAAATTGTAAAATCACTCAAACTTAGCGTAGAGCGCTAGGATATATCACTGGGTCTTTTGGATAACATCCTCCTGGTCTTAACTTTCTGTTCCTGGAGTCCTTTTACCAAAATTCTTCTTCCAAAATCAGCCATCAGGAAAGGGAAAACAAAACAATAAATGAAGTGCAAATAGCTCATCCTATTTTGAAATATTACAAGGCTCTTCTCATCACAAAGTAGATTTGTAAGAAATGGAGAACATTTTGGGGAGTTAGCAGAGCCAAAGAATGACAATCTTCGCAGACAGGGTGATAAGAGAGTCAAAAGGTTGTTCTGCCTGATGTCCCTGAAAGGAGCCAATGGTTAAATCCAAGTCCCAGTTTGGCTACAACCCAAGTAGGACAATGCACTCTCTTTTTGGGGGGTAACTTTGATAGTCTGTTCTGCTTTTGCTTTAATGAACAGCACGTTTTTACACAGTCCACTTCCTACATCAGGAATGAGAATAACTCCAGTGTGAGTTCTCTTTCTCATTTGTTCCATATTCTATACGAGAATGCTAATTGTCCAGCATGTTCTTGTCAGGGTATCACCTGTTGATTTAAGTGAAATCGTCAGTGTTAACAACCCATCCAGCATGTCCTTAGAGCTGCTTGGCGAGAACAAATCAGTGGACGGTTGCCGTCGACCTGACATGCAGTTTCAGGTGCCTGCTTCAATTTTTCATGAACAGGATCTGAGAATCTTCAGCAGGTTCTCACAATCCGCTCCACTTGTGTGTGTCCTCTGACTCCCACAGGCTACTGAAAAGCACTCAGCTTGGGGAAGCTTCTAAAAATGGATGTAAATACACATTACACCCGCAGTGGTTTCCTGGTCTCCTCAGCCTCTCCTGGGACAAACCTGCCACAGGTTTTGTATGGTTCTATGCTGTGGCAGGTTCAGTTAGTAACAGGGAACAATAAACAGTATCACGGCAAAGTAGACATGGTCCCATCCAACCGTCCCTACTTAAATTAAGATAAATTAATTTAAATTGTACATGATTATGAGTTATACATTTTTTTAGAATAAGCACACAGTTATCTTTTAGTACCTGGGTACCTTAAATTACAAATCAGACAGCACACATGTATTTATTAAGCACCTACAGTGTGCCAACATTGCTTTGCAGTAAAATGCTTGTATCATTTCCAGTGTCCTCCACTCCCTTCTCCGTTAAATCACTGTAAAGATGCCAAAAAATGCATTTCAAACAATGTGAGGCATTGATCTTTTTGTCTTACTGAACAATTATTGGGTCTAACCGACTTCGATGAAAAATAAATCATGGGGCATAACTGAAGTTAGAACTTTAATTTTTGCCAAAAACCTGTTTGTCTCTCTACTTGTATGGAGTCTTTAATCTAAATATATTGAGTCCAGGATGACAGAAACTATATTTCAAATACAATTATTTGTAAAGCAAAAATTAAAACAGAAAACCGGGTAATATTGTGAGAAAGACAAAGCATGTCAGGCTTTCTCTTTGGATTATATTATGCATTTCCTTCTCCCTACCTAGCAAAATAATATTTGTATGTATGTATCTTGCTCTGTAGTTTACAAAAAGATTTTCACCTATATTGTTTGATACAATGATACCAACAAACCCCCCAAGTTAGGTATTTTCAACCTTCCAGATGGGATCATGGAAACAATTGTTTTCATCCAAGATGAAACAGCTAGGAAGAACCACAGTCAGGATACTCTAGACCTACCCAGCACAGCACAGCTGCGTGCTTACCTCTTTCCCTCAGCTTTGAACGTCTTTTTGCTTTCCGTATATATCCACTTAGCTCTCCCCATTTCAGGGAAGGCCCCATGTGTCCCAAACCCCCCTTGCTTCATGGACTCAAGATCCATACTGTCTTACCACCAAGAAAAATGAGTTATATTAGTTTGTTTTCTTCTTCATGAGAGAATTGCTTTAAGATGTATATTTAAATTATGAATAATGGATCTATCAAGGTTGGGTAAATGAGGGGGGTGGGTTTAGGGGGATAGTAGACTGAAAATGTTCCCTGAGATACAGAAATTTTTATTTCATGTCAGGTTTATTCTACAGTGCCATGCAGGTAAGCCTGCAATATACTGGGTACCTTGATCAAAGGAGACTTAGGGTGCCAGAAAGAGGGGCATACTAAGTAGCATTACCACCTAATGCATGCAAAAATATCAGTGTCTGCACAACTGAGAACGTAGCTCTCAGTGAGACCAGAGAGATGGAATTTTATACAGCTCAAAATATTTAGTTTTGCTGCTAGAAATACATATTTTTAATCTAAAAGACAAAAACATTTCTTGTAGGCTCAATCCCCAAAATGTTATCTATCAAGTGAATGGAATTTTATTAGATTGTGAAGTGAGGTGCCTAAGAGCAAAGTCTAAAATGTTAATCCAATTTTTCATTAGATCCTAAGTGAAATGTTCTTACCCACAACTGCAGCAAGCATGTGTCCAGAGACTTTCACAGTGGTCCCTACTGGTCTATGATCCATACAGTCAAAAGTTAATGGATAGAAGTGCAACACTCTTACACTTTATCAGGGGAAGGAGAAAAAGGTAAGCCAAAAAACATGCATAATAAAGAACTTTCCCCCACCACCAGAAAATTTATGTTCAAGACTAAATTAGTTTCTTATAAATTATGCACAAGCTCTTATGATGTTAGCAAATATGTGGTGCAAACTAATGTGAATTTGTTCCCAGTGAAAATTCTGTAGCATCTTTAAAAATGATTGTATTAATTTTTATCAAAATGTTTACAAGATAGCATTACTGATTTTGTTAAACAATATTTTTATTCAAGACGTTTACCTTAGCATAGTCACTAAAACAATGTGGAAATTAAATCAGGGGTTTTTGTTACCTTTAAATATTTGTCACAGGTATTTCTGAGGTCCAATGGTCTTAGTGTCAAAAGTGGTCAGTGCTAGTTGCCCGACCTTTAACAACAAACAAAGATGATGGTCAGAGAGTATAATTTGGAGCAAGACAAAAATCTATAGACCACGTGAGTTTGGATTTTGTGTTTTCCCCATCTGGAAGTGCTCATACAAACAACACGTGTGGTTTTATGGTGTTAAGAATCTCTGACTGAGACTCCTTGATACATAGCACTTGACTGAATCTTCATGATGTTCTCATCCTATTAGGAAATCTGCAACAGACTGGCTTATGGTTAAATATGCATTCTCGCATATTGCTCTTAGAAAAGTAAACTGGCACAACCTTTCTAAAATGCAATTTGAGACCATTTAATATCAGTCCATAAATATTTATAACCCTTAGCCCAGTAATTTTATTTTTAAGGTGAAAAATTTCATTTATTGCATATACACATATATATTTCATTCACAAGCACGTATCTATGTGTACAAGTGTATGTGTGCATACACTCATATACTCAGGAAATTAATCATACCATTCATAAAAAACGAAGCAGGAGAACTACAATGTCCAATAGAGGAGCACTAATTTAACTACATATTTTTTAAATTTTTATTTAAATTCCAGTTAGTTAACATACAGTGTAATATTAGTTTCAGGTGTGCAATATGGTGATTCAACACTTCCATACAATGCCTAGTGCTGATCACAGCGAGTGATAACCCCGTTACTTCTTTCACCCATCCCCCCACCATCCTCCTTTCTGGGGAATAAGCTTCCTGTTCGTAGGTACAGGAAAAAATATCTCATTCTAGGAGAAAAAAAAACAAAAACAAAAACAAAAACAACACAGTCCTCCTCGTGAAGAGAGCCATTTGCTCTAGTGGTTCCCCACAATTTTGCAAAGCCTTTTTTTGTTTTCGGAAATGGTTTTATTCATTTTTGAAGAAACAATGTGGCCATTTACCATCTCGAGAGGGCTGTTGTCTCAGTCTGGCAGCGGCTGATTCGGCGAGTCCTGTGGTACCCTAGTTCCGAGGATGGCCAACTGCACACGGCGTCAGGGGAGGACAGAGCCCCAGCTGTGATTCGATGAAGAAGCAAATGATTTGAAATGACTGAAATTTTCTTCCCTGTTCCCTGGAACAGATTTGGGCATTTTCAGATAAGGGGCTACCCTCCAGACGAGGAGCAGCGTTCTGTACTGAGTCGGAATCTCCGTCTCCGCCTCCCTCCAGCTACTCCTGATCATTAAATAAGATAATTCTGAAAGATGCATTTCCTTTTGTGTTCGAATAGCATTCTCGAACTTAAACAGAAGAAAAATGTGTTAAAAATACGAGTTCCTAGGGCCTTCCCTTTGGGAAAATCCGATTTAGTACCATAACCCCAAGACCCAGAATCTGCTTTTGAATGGGATCGATGCAATTCTCATAGTAAACTTTGAAAACATGTTGCCAGAGCATGTTTAAAACTCCAAGTCAGGTATTTATTAAATGATTTCTCCGCCGATTTTAACTACAACTTCTCAATAGTGCTCAACTACTTTGATTTTATATGCAAAAAGAACAATCATGATATACAACCCTCATTTTTTGACATTAAGTGTAATTTACTTTTAAATTCAAACATGTCCTCTAGTTTGGTTTTCCTCATTTATTTGTATTTTGTGCAATCTTTGGTTTTGTAAACTACTTCTCTTTTCTTCCTCTCTATTCTCTTCTTAGAAAACCAACCCTAAAACTGGAGGAAAAAAATTAAGGGATCTACACTACACATGTGAATCCCCTTGTGATCCTAGAGCATGATTTCTCTCAAGGGAATGTTCGTGCAGTGCCAAATTTAAGAGTAATTTTTTTTTTTTTTTCCTCCTACCCACCAGACTCTGTGCTTTTCTTTCAAGGCTGAGATTTTTCTTGTTAAGATAGCTTACCCTACTGGGCATTTCCTAGGTGCAGAGTTGGGGAAGCATCTGGTGCCTCCAGGAGGACATTGCTTGCTTAACAGGAAGTGATGGAGCCCTAAACCAGGCAAGGTCACCCCAGAGCCCAACACTACCCTACACAGATGTTTCACTGTGTGTGCTTCTGAGCAGAGGATTGCACCTATGACATTGAAAATAATCACACAAACAAGCGTTTGTTGGATGACATAATGGACGTTTTAACAAAATCTGTGAGAAAGCATAAAGGTGCTAATGTATTATACTACTGACTCCCCCCACCAGCAAATCTTAAAATATAGGGATCATGCCACATTTTCTAGGACTATTTTTGAGACACACACACTTTATATTGGAAACAGTTTTTTGTGACATCAGTGATGCCATGTGGATGGTTAACAAATTATATATATAATTATGTACATAATGTATATATTTATTATAATAAAAGGCAGGTGTTTAACCACTGAAGATAACCCTACCTCCATTAGAGCTTTATATTTTGTAGAAATTTGCATAACTTTGCATACCTTTGCATAACATTCAATAAGGGTGTGAGGAGGGAATGAGAATCAGCACTCTAACATTGGTTGAACCCCTAGTCTGTGCTATGTCATTTTTATATTGTTTACTTTAATCATTTGACACATAAAAGGTTAAAAAGTTGCCATGTGTTACTAAATTATTAGATTGTGTACCAAGTCTCACTAGTGCTACAGTGGTTTGGACACCTCACAGGACCACATCCTGAAAATTATTTCTCAGGAGCATCATCACAGTATGACTCGTTATTCAAAATGAGCATCATAGTATGACTCATTATTCAAAATGACTTTTTGGGCATGGGGTGGAGTATCACTTTACATTGCTCCTTTTTCCCCCCTTTTTATCTTAATGTGTTCAGGTAGATGCATATTTTACTATGAAGATGTAGATGCTTTTGCATAATTAAAGGTTAATCAATACCGCATTGGCACACATGTATAAATCAAACTTGGTTGGAATAGTTAATAATCATTATTGAGCCCAAGTGCCAAACCAATGCCAATAAAATGACCCAGGGATCTTCAGAGGCATAATGATGCATGACTCATATAGAGCGAATGCTGCAGGACAGACTATGAACACTTCCAGGGGAAAAAAAATAATTTTAAGATAAAATTTCAGTAATTTCTTTCAAAATGAAAAGAAAAAAAAAACACTTCGTATTTGTTGGTCTATATGTTCCCTATCTTAGCCATTTGGGGAAAAATAGTTTACTTCCTTAAAGTCTTGCGAATTCTGCCTCTTCAAAATACATAGACCACAGGGGCAACCTGGGTGGCTCAGTTGTTAAGTGCCTGCCTTCGGCTCAGGTCATGATCCCAGGGTCCTGGGATCAAGCCCCGCATCGGGCTTCCTGCTCCGCGGGGAGCCTGCTTCTCCCTCGCCTACTCTCCCTGCTTGTGTTCCCTCTCTCGCTGTGTCTCTCTCTGTCAAATAAATAAATAAAATCTTAAAAAAAAAAAATACATAGACCACAGTAACACTTCTACTTTCACACCTGTGCTCATGTCACAGTAGCTCAGGGCAATTTAATGACTACTTTTTGAAATTTTATATGATGATGTCCACTGGACCAAGGCTCTTTTGAAGCAATTTTGAAACATTGGTTTAGTATCAACGAGGTCTGGAAATACAAGCTGTCGTCTCTATGAGCGAATGGAAACTTTATTCATTGCGTCTGCTATTTACATGAACATATTCACATGTGCACATTACTGTTGCTAGGAAACTCAAAACGAGATTCTGCCACCAGCCAGGAGAGATGCATAAATAAATGTCACCAGATCACCCAGTTATCACAGCACACTGTTTTTCCTATTGCTCATCTTACCGCTGCCAAATTATACCACTTCAAAACCCAAGCCTGTTTAAATTAGCTCAGGCTGTCAAATGTTTGCAAATATCTTAAACTAAAATTAAACACACCACAGCAAGTCATTGTGAACTGTTCCATCTATAATTGATTTGCTGGTGTACATTCTTCCATCTAGGAAGGTGTAGTCAATCTCTTTTGCTCTATCTGTCTCTCTATCTACCTATATCCATTGCACATTCTCTTAGTCATTCAGCCCAGAAATTATAGTTTTTTCAAGAGGTTATTTTTTCTTCATTCATTCAGCATATTTTCATATTACTGTAGTGATTGAACCGCTGAGTTCTCAGCAGTTCAGGAAATAATGGGATGAGTTAGACCTGGGTTTCACACAGAAGGAATTTGCAGTCAAGTAAGCTAAGTCAATCATACACACGAGTAAGTGCTAATGCCACACAAGAGCCGAATGTATTTTAATAGTCAGGCTCGTGGCAGTCTCCTGTAGGAAAAACCAGAGAGGACTACCTGGAACATGCGGCATTGGCTTTAGATTTAAAGTTGCGTAAAATGAGGACTTGCGTGAGAAGAAGAGTGTAGAAGGGAGACACAACAGCAGCAAGTTTGTTGCACAATCAGAAGTTGAAAGAGGTGTTGGTCACTCTGTGAAGTGAAAGTACGAAGATAAAGGCAATGAACGGTTGCTAGACAGCCGGGATCGGCCATGCTACCAAAAGTGTCCATCAGTGACAGAATGGAAAGGGGAAAGACGCCACTGGAATAATAATGAGTGTCTTCTTACTGGGATAATTTCACTGGTCCTGTTAAATCTATTGGAAGTCGGTACTGAAACGTGTGCACTTTTCTTTCCAGGTGCATCCTTATAGGTTTTTTAATTTTTAAAATTTTTTTTTCAAATTTTTATTTAAATTCTAGTTAGTTGACATATAGTGTAATATTGGTTTTAGGAGTAGAATTTAGTGATTCATCACTTACATATAGCACCCGGTGCTGGTTTTTGGTTTTTGTTTGTTTGTTTTAAACTGAGTCTGATAAAGTGTCTGAGAGAACTTCTTAAAACATGCTCCATGAAGGAAATTGTGCCAAAAAAAAAAAAAGGTAACACAATTTTGTCTTCTAAGAGTCTTTAAAAACATGCATAAGAAAGTACCAAATATATTTAAATAGCTGGGTTGCTTTTTTTTTTTTTTTTTTTGGACAATGTTTATTTAGGAAGTGATGTGCCTCCCAGAGGGATACTAATTCTTAGCGTTAAAGTTTAACTAATACTTGTATAAATGATATTTGATCTACATATTCTTGCATATGACAATTAAAATCACATAGGTGAGTACCTCCATTTGACCCCTGACACAGGTTAAGTATATTAAAAGTTGCTATTGACCTTAGTTCAAAACATTGATACTTACCAGAAACATTTGTGTTACTTGAGATCAATTATTTCTGAGGTATTAGGATACACCCTAGGAGTAAACTCATGGGCTGGCACCAAAATGCGAGTCTCATAGGAAATTTCTTCAAAAGCATAGATATATCTATGGGGTAGAACTGGCTTCTCCTGAGATAAGAATATAAGCTCTCTGCGGTCCAGGTAACAGGTTCAGGAATCAATAATACAAATTAGAAACCTTAAAAACCCACACTGTAACCTAACATTCTAAGACCTGGCTAAGCCATGAGAGACTGGAGAATCGCTGGGACCGCCATAACTGGGTGGAGGCTCAGGAAGGCAGACGGGCTCTGAACACTCTTGGGAGACTTTGGGCTGAAACCCAAATTAAACATTTCTTCAACTTGAATATGAATGCAAAATCAAAACTAGGTCAGTCCACTCCCACTTGAAAACAGAACCAAAGGTCAATAGCATTATCTTTAATTAAGTGGACAAAAAAATTGGGAAGAAACCTTAATTAAATATCTAGACTCAAAAATGCAAGTTCTAGAAGGGGAATTAAGTTAAAAGCCAACACTACTGAGACCAGACATAGACTAAAGGAATAGACTAGATGAAGAACAACTTACCATTTACGGAAAAAGTCTGTGGGATGAGCACATTATAAATAAAATATTAATAAAGAATCAGATGTGTTGATAGTTGTCCCACCCGAACCCCTTCATAGCCCTTTCTCTCAAGGTCTTCCCTCTACTTCTAGATACTCTGCATCTGAGTTGGCCTCAGCTTTCTCTGCCTCTCTCCTTAGACCAACCTCCATCCTTTTAGGATCTTTCTCTTTGTTAAAAGATCAACCAGTGCTAACATGAACATGATTCAAACAAGTTTACACAGGTAACTCTCCAAGTTAACAGGTCTATACAATAGAAAGGACTTTACTAGAGATCAAATGTATTGGATACATTTGAGGGGTAATCATGAAGAAGAGATTTTTTCTACTCCCTGGCCAATGGGAGAAAGGCAGAGATTTAAAAGAAATAATTCAATAGTTTAAAAACACATCAAGTACTGATACTTTCAGAGATCCATGTGGACCTGTGGCTCTTTTAATCCCTCACTACTATGTCATAATGAGAACAGCATTCCCATTATTAGTGGATGTTCATGATATAGAGAAACTCCAATAGCATAAGAAGAAACCCCTCTAAAACAAGAGTTTATATTTTGCGGATGTAAATCTGCTTTCAGTAGTTCATTACTAGCTAAATCTTGAAGATCTACATATTGTGTGTTTTTTGCAGGCACATTTTCCCCCTAATAAGAAGAGAAGTAATAAACAGTAATAAGCAACCCTCAGTTTCTATCTTCTTCTATTGTGTCAATGAAAACAATCTGGTTGTTTGGTAGGGTAAGTGTCGAAGAAGCTTTGTTCTGATCTGCATGCTTTTTATCCTGTGCTGAGGGTCAACCAGCGCATGTCAGGGTTTGGCAGCAACTTTCTCATTCTCTTTTCTTTCCTTTCTTTTCTTCCCTTCTCTTTCTTTCCTTTACTTCTTCTATTAAAAATTTTTTTCTTGGGGCACCTGGGTGGGTCAATTGGTTAAGCATCTGCCTTTGGCTCAGGTCATGATCCCAGGGTCCTGGGATTGAGCCCCACATTGGGCTCTCTGCTCAGTGGGGAGCCTGCTTCTCCCTCTCCCTCTGCCTATCACTCTGCCTACTTGTGCTCTCTCTCTGTGTATCAAATAAGTAAATAAATAAATAAATAAATAAATAAATAAATAAATAAAATTTGCTTTTCTTTTCTTTTTTAAAGATTTTATTTATGTATCTAACAGACAGAGAGAGAGAGTGCACAAGTAGGGAGAGTGGCAGGAAGAGGGAGAAACAGGCTCTCTGCTGAGCAAGGAGCCCAATTCGGGGCTTAATCCCAGGACCCTGGGATCATGACCTGAGCCTAAGGCAGATGCTTAACCAGCTGAGCCACCAAGGCATCCCTGAAATTTTTTTCTTCTAAAAGTTTTAAAATACAATGATAAAAATAGCTGTGTTTTTTTGTTTTTTTTTTTTTTTTTTTTTTTATCACTTCTTCCCTTTCTTTCTTTTTCTCTTCTTTCTTCTTCTTTGGATCTGTCTTATTTTCCCTGTACATCAGAGGTGCATGAATACATGGGTTTGGAAAATTAAAATAATAATAACTGTCCGATCAATATAGTGTGTCCTGGCCACAGTTACCATGTGCTGGATTGATATTTCCTGAATATTCATTATGGTCATAGAGTGTAGACAGCACAGTAATCAAAGGATTTTCACCAAAATGAACCCCTTTGAACAGTTTTGGGATACTGACATTGTTAATATATCATTGATATCACTTTTTAAGGGTGAGCAATTGAATATGATTTTTATGCCTTTCATCTGTTGGAGTTTACCAGGGAGGGCATGGGGGGAACTTATTACTTCTTGCTGTGCTCTACCCTTTCTTCTAAGAGGTTTCCAAGGCTATTGTCTGGTTAACTTGTACTTCACAATTTCTTAGGATTGTAGAGTTGAAAGAAATATTAACATTCATTGTTACTTCCATTTTTTGGTAAATAAGATGAAGAAGCCCAGAAACTTTGGGGAGCGCATTTCCAGTGTTGCATAGACAGTAAAGTAGACGGGTCTACGGCCCCAGCTGGCTGTCCCATCGTGATGTGCTATGCTTCTCAAAAGCCTGGCATTGCTGATGAAAATTCTTCCACCGAAGACTGAACACCGTGTATTATATGTGCGCATTGTGTCTGTGTTTTGGGGAGTTACAGCAAAATAAAGTTATTTCCTTAGTATAAACAAATTATCTAGGATAGCCACTAATAGTATCTGATGGTGACAACGTGTTCCAGGAGGCATTTGAGAGCAAAAACGTGCTCTTAAAGAAAATTACCTTTTAAAATGTCAGTGTGATTACTCTCTCTCTCTCTCTCTCAGTGTGGATCCATACACCTAAAATTGAGTGCACATATTTATTTCTAAGTTATTTCCTTCTTCTGATTTCCCCAGTTGTTTTATCAACTCAAAGTTAAAATTCAAAATTACTTTCAACTCTTTTTTGTCTGCCCTTCTTCCCATCAACCAGTGTTATTTCATTCTTCGGTTTATACCTCAGAAATTTGGCTCATTTTAATCCTTTTTTTCTATTTCCACAGCTATTTACATAGTTCTAGCCTTCAGTTTTTTCCATTATTTCTCTTCTGGATAGAGCTTCCTAATGCACAGCTATGTGTGTACAAATTCAGGTTGATCTTCATGATTGAACTGAGGGTAATACACCATCTCTACAATAGTTCTATATTCTCCCATAAGAGAAAGAACAGGACTTTCTGTTCAAGGTGGAAAAAAAAATCGTACAAAATGAAATAAAGTGTTCTAAATAGGGTGAATACAATCAAGTCAATATGAATAGGGAGGAAATATGACCCTGAGAAAATAGAAGGAAAAGAACAGAAAGGAGAAAAATGTGAATTGGTGGCCCTGTTCCATGGATGTCTTTCTTTATGGAGATAAAAGAGTGTATCTATTTAGTACTGGATCCTCTGAAACTTTCTTCTTTATCATGGAAAAATAAGAAGGATCTTCAAGAAAGGTATATAAGAACTCTTTATTAGCATGCTAAGTAAAGAATGTGTTGTGATGCTAGATGACTCCTTGCCAATGTGTATTTGCTTGGAAAAATGTAGATCTGACTTAGCCAATAAGGAATAACTGTCTTTCGTGTATGTGTGTGACACCTTATGGTGAAGAAAAATCTTTATCTTATCAAGCCTGCTAACTACCATGCCCTAATTATCACTGGGTGTAATTAGCACCCTTAGAAAATGTCTAGGCAGGAGGTCAAATAATGACTCCTTTTCTTCTGTTTTGAATCAGAATTGAGGACTGAAGCAAAAAATGGAGAATCTCAGAATTGGTTTTAAGGATGAATTGATCACGATCATCAGAACCCATTTCCTTTTCTTCTAGAATATACAGCCAGATAGCATTTCTTATTCTCCTTGGCAACTTGTTGTTGACAACAGAGTAGAACAGGATTGACTTCCGTCACATCTATACCTGCATTCAGAACTTTCCCACCCATGTTTTTCCATGCTTCTCCCTCTGTTCCTGGCTGGATATAGACATTCAGAACAACCTTTGAAATCATATGTATAAGATGGCAAAGTGTTCGTCAGTTTGAATCAGTCAAGGCCTAGAGGAGCCTTGAACTGCCTTGAATTTTTTTGAACAGTTTTACGTGAGTGAAAATTAAATACTGTGTGTTTAAACCATTATTCAGTTGGAGTTTTACTTGTTACACCAGCTAGTATTGTGGTAAATAATACAAATAGAATCTACAAGTGTATCTATGTAACTGATACGGATGGTATATAGAAGTGTTAAACATCTTTCTGGTTTATGGCTTTTAAATGCTTTTTCAAAAAAATTATTTTGTCTAATCAAGAATCGTAATTTGAAAAACAGAGACTAAAGATGTGTTTTGCCTAGAGAATCACTGACCTAAATAGCAGAGAGTTTGAATGAAGGTAGGGTATAGAGTGTAAAAGAAAATTTTCTGGGAAATTCAAAATTATTTTATAGTAGTTAATAAAGACAATATAGAAGAAAAACAGAAAAGGCAGTGATAAATAATTCATGTAAGAAATCATGGTTCATAAATTTAGTACATTCCTTATGCTTTCATACAACAAAGAATAATATTGATGTGGTCTTTATATACAGAGGTAAATAAAACCTCACAGGTTTGCTGTGGTTGAATATGGCTGTTACAGTTGTATTTTAAAATGATGGAATTTGGCAGAAATGGATTGAGGATTGGGTCTATTTGAAAAATATGTTTTCCAGTGTTAAGATTTTGCCTTGTTGATTTGGTTTTGGAAAGGAATTAACAAATTTTTTTTTTTTTTAAGATTTTATTTATTTATTTGACAGAGAGAGAGAGAGCAAGAACACAAGGAGAGGGAGAAGCAGGCTTCCCGCCAAGCAGGGAGCCAGATGTGGGGCTCGATCCCAGGACCCTGGGATCATGACCTGAGCCAAAGGCAGATGCTTAAGACTGAGCCACCCAGGCACCCCAGGAATTAACAAATGTTTTAAAAGCACTGTTTTAGTAAGGATACTTAACTGCTGGATTGCAAAGTCCACAAAGCTTAGTACTTACCATAATAAAAGTGTGTTTCTTACTCACAGGAATGCCAGTCCAGAACTCATGGGCCTCAGACTGGGAATAAGTTGAGAAGCAAGGACTTATTTTAAGTTTTCCCAAAACAGGAAGATTAGTGAGGTCATAGCAAGTTCAGCTTGTTTGTGAGTGGTTGGCAAAGAAAGGGTCAGAAGACTGTAACTCCTTCCTTCTCTCTTCCTGAGAAATCTGAAAAGAAGGCATGACGCCAGTCAAATCTTGTTACGATCATTTTAGTAGGCTGATCTTCAAATAAACTCATAAATGGTATTTACCAGTGGAAAGCTAACAGAGTCATTGTACATGAAATACTTTTATCAGAATATGGTGGGTCTGTTTAGGGTATTTACTATAAAGAAATCTGGGGTTTATGGATTTTTATGACTGGCTGGGAAATGGGGTATCGTCACATACGCCATGTAATTAATGTGATAAAATATGATGTTCCTCAACATCTCAGGATCATTGAGCATTCATTGCTCAGAGCAATCCCCACAGGTAGAAGCCAAACCAGAATGCCTCTTAAAGCCAGAGATAAATGACCATCCTGAGCAGCTGTTTCAGACTGAGTGTCTCCAAGAGAATAATGCTTTATGTCTTATGATTGCTTGTATCCTTTGATTCACTGCTAAGGTGAATGAAAACTTGGTTATGGAGTAAAGTCTGATTCCTGTGATCCTGACTTGATGATTCAACATTTTGTGTCACCTCGGTGTTATAACATAGATCTAAGAAATCCCTAAATTATTTTCCTCTTCTTTATGGGAAAAAAGCCATACTTCCAAAATGGATAAAAAACTGAGATTGTTATATCTAAGTTTAGTCAAGAAATTGCAAGTAGTCTTTAGATTTTCTACACGAATTTCAGTCTTTTGGTCAGAGTAAGTATATCAGTTAGGGTTGCATTTGGCTGCAAGTAACATGGTTAAACTAGATCAAGGTTTTGTATTAACCCCACATGAGAAGAAATCAGAAAGCAAACGTTTCCAGATCTGCTTCAGAGTTCTCAAGGATCCAGCTTCCCTTTATCTTTCCTATCTCAGGAACTCTCAGCAGGTGGTTTCACCCTCATGGCCACAAGATGGCTCTCTATCTCAGGATTACCTTTGCCCACTTTCTTTGGGGAAAGACGAAGAGGGAGAGAGGAAGAAGATGTAGTGAGCAAAACATGTACAGAAATTGCTAACAGACTTTAACTTACGCTTCATTGACTACAACTTTGTCGTGTGACTATCCCTAGGTGAAATAGTGTCTGTAAAGTTAACTAGTTCTAGCTGTGCATATTGCCACATCAATAAAATTATGGCTCCCTTAGTAAGAAAGGAGAGTAGAACTTGGAAAAGCAGTTATCAGTGTCTCCACTGCCAAAATTTAAATATATATATGTAAGTTTATATATATATATATATATATATATATATATATATATATGTATGTATATATATATATATGTATGTATATGTGTGTATGTATATATATATAAAAGAGACCATGGAATCACAGCAAATAAAAGAATAAAATTGGATTGTTATCACAAATAGTTCTTGAAAGTAGTTAAACATAGATTGCAGACTAAATGTGAATGTTTTAGAAGGGTTTTTGGATCGAGAATGTGGCATTACAAAATCACTAATCTATCTTCCAACTGTGAGAGCTGATGAGTCTATTGTTTTTCTTTTTCACATTTCTCCATGGTCATTGTTCCACTCCAAAATGAAAGCAAGTTCCTTTTCAGACACATCACACATAAATTCATTTCAATATTCAAATGCCTTTAAAGATTTCTAACTGGCTATCACTGATGCTGAATCAGAATTTATGACCCCTATGAACCTGAAGATTTTGGAAGTTGTCTTTGATTAAAATAGGCACCTAGGACTAGGAACTGTGCTTGACCTTTTGTTGTAACAGACTTTTTCAACCCTGTCTCTCTCTTCGTACTTTTTCTCCACCTCTCCAATCCATTAGACTACTCAATGTTTGTCAGTCTACCTCTTATTTTCCTATCTCTGAAACTTTCTTTTTTCTGTTTCTCAGTACAATGGCCCACAATAGCTGACCAACCATTTATTTCCAAAGTTTCCTTAATGGTTACCACATACAGGAATCTTTCTTATTTCTTCCAGGTAGTACTATTTCCTTCTTTGGACATAAACATGGTTTTGTGTGTATATTTTACATCTTTACAATACTGTGTCCCTTAAATAGCATTTTGAAATATCAGAATTTTATCATTTTTTGCCTCTTAGATATTTTAAGAAAAGAACACTCATATTGAACATACTATGTATTCAATGAATGTTTTTGTTATTTTTTTGAGAAAAAGAACACAAAAAATAATCAGAGAAAAAAGAAAATAGAAATTTAAAGACCATATCAAAAATAAGTTATATTCAATGTTAAACTATGCCTATTACTTGTTTTAAGACACAACCCATTGAAATGAATGTATGGTATATAATTTGTACCAAAGTATGTTTATTTCTTCTTATGAAAAAAGCATACAATTAAAGGCCAAATAGTATGATTTTTAATGGACTTATATATATGAAAATCTCTTTGTGACCCTTGAGGCAGAATCTTTCTTCCCCTCAAGTCAGTATGTGTATGTGTGTGTGTATGTGTATAAATACATATGTGTGTTAATAGGTGTTTTATGTGTATGTGTATAAATAGCTAGATGGGTAGATAGATGTATACATAAACATAATATAACAATGTCTACCAGTCTTGCATTGTGTTACAAGTTATGTAATAATTCATATGTTACATGTCGTAAGCTCTTTAATAAAGAATTTTTCCCTTTTAATTACAGTTTTGTCATTAGGAAAATAGAAGTGGAAGAGTTCAGTGTCAAAAGGAACATTCATGGTTGTAACAGCTGTAATGGGCAGGAATGAGAGCCTTGGAAATTAAAATCATTGTCAGCTTTCACAATTTTTTCATTCACATTTTTTTCTGTGTCTGGGGTCTGAGATAAGTATAAATTAAGAAATCTGAAATGACATGAAACTTGATGATTAACTGCTTGGATAAAATGTAATCAGTATGCAAAAATCAACTGGGCTGAATGAAATCTATTTTCAACCTTCAAGGGTTTTGTTTTGTTACCATAACCCTAGCAAAACGAAAATGTGCAAGATAAAAATATTTGTATTGGATAATTAGTGGAAATTTTGGATACCAATTGTACAAATAAAATGACAGAATCTTATGAGTGAATTGAAATAGAACCAGAGAGCCCCTCCACCTGGTCCTTAAGAGAAAGCAGAAGATAATGTGAAATTATCTATCAGGACAGGGCCATTGCCAGGCTCCCCTTTGCACTTACGTTACTAGCATCTTTACTTAGGTAAATTTTATTTTTTTTTTCTTTTGCAGTTTTCTACAAAGATACTGAAAAAGCCCTGAGTCTTTGATCACTTCCCTTACCGCCTACCCCCTTTGAAATCAGTTCTCAATAAGGGTTCCATAGGAATGTATCTGAAATTCAAGATATTAAGATTTTTCTCAAGTCTTTATTGGCTTATAAAACTTAATCCTTGATGTGATAAAAAGATCTTCTGTAATCTGCCCTTATGTCCCCTCCAATGTCATCTCTTCACACTGTTATTTGCAAATTTTGTCCAACACCTTGCTGGAAGCAACTGTTTGTTGTTCTTTCCATCTAGATGTAATCTTCTCTACTTACCCACATTCCAACTCCATGCAGTTAACCCCACTCCTGAAAACTCCTTTCAGGCATTAGTTTCTCCAGGAAGCTTTTTTGGCCAACAAGGCTTGGTAGGTGTCCCTTTTCTGTGCCCTCATAATACAACATTTAAAAGTCACCTTTTTATGGAAGTATGACACACGCACAGAGAAAGGTAAGCACCATTACGTGCATAGTTTGACAACATGAACCCATGTAACCAGCACTCGGGATAAGAAATAGGACCTAACCTGCATCCTCGAAGCCTACTTCACTGCACCTTTGTCAGCTCCAACAAAGAGAATCACTCCTCACTTCCAACAGCATAGGTTAGTCCCATCTGTTTCTGAGTAATCTAATGTGTATACTTTTGTGTATCGAGCAAAAGTTACCTTTAAATAAGGATCTTGTCTTTGTATAGTTAAGTGATGAGAATGTGATAGATGAAAGAACATAGCTAATTTTTCTTCCCTTTTTTCCCCTTTTTCTTTTTCTGTTTGTAATAAATTAAAGTTTGTAGCATACTGCAAAATATTTTAATATGTAGCAATAGGTAGACTCACAGTTGTGTACAGTTCTTATAATAGTCCATCTATGTTAATTGTGCCACCTTCTTTTGGTTTCTAAAAATATTTGCATAGCAGACCCTCCAGTTTCAGGTGACTTAGCGTGACATTTACATGAAGTATGTATACTATTCTTTGTAGGAAAAAAAAAAAACAGGTAATAAAGACAAAGAAAGTATTAGATAACTCTAAACGTATTGGATTAAATGGTATTTGAAAGATCGTGCGTAAAAGGATAGGGTTAATGTCATCTTCCGTATAAATGTAAAAAGAAATTTAAATAGGAAGCTTGAGTTATGTTTGGATCTGATTAGAGAAAGTGTGCTTGCCCAGAACTATTGTGAGTAGAAAATTTAACCTTAATTGCAAACCAAGAAGTTAGCCTGTCACAGTTTCATGGATGCTGACAGAAGACATGAGACTCTTGATCAGAGACAAAGGACTTGATCACTCACAGGAATAATAGGGTATCAGCACTTCCTTAGGCTGGTTCCTTGAGCTCCAATTACCACAGTGTGACAAGAAGAGGGAGAGTGGAAATCCACACACACAGTGGATGACATGATGGGAGAGGAATCTAGAGCTTAAGGAACCCAAATCTTTTATGATGGAGAGTCCATGTGCCTGATGTTAAGAAAGGCACTGTCTCTCTCTTCCATCACTCTCTGCAAACCTGCACTTTGTTTGGAGGGAACCACTCTGTCTTTTAAGTATTTTGTATACCAGCTTCCTAGAAAAGATAGTCTGGAACAGAGGCCAGCTTCCAAGACATGCAGAAATGTGAGAGCACCATGGACAGTGTACAGATCCCTTATTTGCACATTGCTTTATATTCTGGTGAATTTCCCTTAAGAGTACCGCTCTGCCAGCCTCTCTGATTAATCTGAACGAGGCCAAAACCAGATCTATTCATTGCGTTTCATACAAAACTTAATTAAGGCTACTATCAACACAATGCCGAGCAGCAGGATGAGGTCAACCTATGGTTTTGATTTCAACCATGACCTCCAGGGTCCTGGACCCTGCCAACTGAACAAATCTCATTAACCACTAGGGTCTATCTTAGAAAGTCAGATAGCTTTCTCAGCCTTCTGAACTGACCTTTCTACAGCAGGTCCAGCAGGGAGTATTTGTGACTACAGAGCTCCTCCTTGCCTCAGAAGGAGGAAGTCTAGGCCATTATATCATCCCTAATGAACTGGCCAGTGAATTAAGGCTAGTCCTTTTCCCTTTTAGAGATGATGTCATTGATCATTGTAGATAAAATCAGAGACATAATTCATACCACCTTTTATGACCGATGACTCCCATTGTAGGGATAACTACACACACGGTAGCTCTCCACAGTAACCAAGAGGGGTTTCACTCTGGGGAGATCTCTGCAGTCATCTGAGGGCCACATGATCCACCAGTGGTATTTCCATAACAATTAAAGGTAACCTGTGGTCTTATATAAGATGCGATTCACTATGTTTTGGGGAGGGAGGTAAGCTAATACCTGAGTTTTACTTTTAAAGTATTGTCCAGATTCCCTGGAAAGTGTTCACAAGGGTTTTTTGTTGTTGTTGTTTTGTTTTTAGTGGTGGGGGGAGGGCTCCTATAAGTGCCCAGGTTGTTAGGGGCTCCACTGGGCCCTCTCAGCAGACTAATAAGCCTTGGGGTTCCCAAGTCAGTTTCAGTAATCAAGTTGGTTTCTCCTTTTGAGACGGATTTCCTGAAGACAATCCAATCTGTCTTGTCTGTCTACACCACTAACCAGGCAGGATTCATTCACCCCAGTGAATGACCAAATGAAGGCTAGGGCGATGGGAGACATCTGGCGGTATGGTCAGGCTGTTTTGCAGGGATGTGCAGGAACGGTGCCATCCTTGGCTGTTTCAGATAGACAGAGGTTCTGATAAAACTAGAAAAAATGATGATCAAATGGTGATCAGAGCCCAAGATTTGGCCAGGTTGGCAGATCCAGTGTCAGGTAAATTTCAGGCTTTGACAATCATTTGGGAATGCTGCACCAGGGTGCTTTCCTTCCTTATCAAGGCTGCACAGACAGACTCTGAAAGAGAAAAGACTACTAATGTCCTCTTCTTCCCTGTGCTTCCCAGGGTGGAAGGTGCTCCCTCTATAGACATGGGGTGGAGGATTTCTCTCCCTCCACTACCAGAACATCAGGGAACACATTCTATTGGTAATAACTTTACCTCTGTCCTATTACTTCCCAACTCACAGCCACAAGATCAGGTGCAAAAAGGACATGGGAAACATCTATAGAAAGTAACCCAAATGTGTGACAGATTTCCTACGCCCTGTTTTGGCCAGGCTGCCACCTGTAGGGTGTATCTTTGGTTTTCAACAGTTTGACTCTGATTTATCTAGTGTGGTTATCATTTGTATATCCTCCTTGGGGTTTACTGTTCATCTCATATCAATCAATAATTTTGTCTTCCTCCTAATGGAAAGGTTCAGACCTTATTTCTTCAAATATTTCTTCTACCCTTTTTCTCTCTCCTGTTTTGCAATTCCATTTACGCGGTGGTTGGATGGCTTGGTGTTGTCCTGCAGGTCTGTGAGGCTTTGTTAATTTTTTTTAAAACAAATTCTTCAATGAACTGTTTAATTTTTTAAAAATAAATGCTTGGGTTTTATGTTTAATAGCTTCAAATACTTGCAAAATTTACAATATACAAATTTTGTAAATTATTTTAGGAGTATTGTTGGAAGAATTTTAATCTTTGTATATGGCCATGTGAGGTTTACCACAATCAAATTAGAGATTATCATCCTGCAGAGGCTCCCATGCAGTGGCCACTCCCAGAGAAGCCAAAGTACTCCTTTCTTACAGAGCTTTTCTTCTCTACACAAAGGAAACTATTTGTTTGACCTCTCATTCCTCTTCTTCACCCCTCACAGGACTCACTGTCTTCTGTTCCTAGCCCTTACTCTTCTGTCATGCTCACCACCATCATCCCTTACTTCCTTCAGAGTATCCTGAGAGTCCAGTTCTCTTCAGAAAACCATTTTTTGATTAGTGAAATAAAAATGTTTCCTCTTTAAAGATTTTATTATTTATTTGTCAGAGAGAGAGCACAAGCAGTGGGGAGTGGCAGGGAGAGGGAGAAGCAGGCTCCCCGCTAAGGAAGGAGCCCGATGTGGGACTCAATCCCAGGACCCTGGAATTATAACTTGAGCCGAAGGCAGACGCTTAACCGACTGAGCCACCCAGGAGTCTCTGAAATCAAAATGTTTACTCTCTTCTCTTACTGGCTACTTTCCAAGGTGAAATGATTAAACAAACTAATGAGTATCACTTTGAAAAAACAAAATCATTCCCCGCCCCCCCATCTGTACACGTTAGCAAGCACAATTCGCTTGTAAATCATTTCAGTATTTATCTAGAATCAGGGCCACTAGAAAAAAATGAAATCTGTTTGAATTGTCTGTATGTGTCCAAGTATAGTTTTGCAGATGATGGATTTAAACATAAATATGAGGAGACATAGATTAAGAATATCAAACTGGTTATACTATGCTAACTCTGCCAAAGGAACTCACAGGTTGTTTCTTTTGTTTTTTGGGTTTTTTATTCTTTTTGTATTTTGTTTTTTTTTTTGCGGGACAAAGGTTTGGCCATGTGATAGAAAAGCTTCTAGTCATTCCCATCAGTTAAAAATGAAAACCCATATAATATATTTATTACATTAAAGCTTAAAAATATATATAAAATATAAATGCAAAAAACCTCAGAGTTTTTATTGCCATATCTTTATTTTTTTTAGATAGATTTTAGACATGGGTTTGCATTGGTGTACAGGACATATTCCTTTAAATTATTTCATTACCTTTTTAGTTTACCACTCTAAAACACATTGATATCTCTATCTGGTAATGTTAAGTCTTAGATTTTCATTGTTGCTTATTTTTTCCTTAGTCCTTGCCTCTTCTTTGAGAGAATTTATGTTATTGTTCAGTGTATTCATTATGTAAATCGTCTTTGTCTATGAAAGTGTAATTTGGAAATGAAAATTGAATTTAAAACAAGTGCTAAAAGCTTACAATGGTCAAGTTTATAATTAACAGCACTTTGTATTATGTGTCAAAAAATCTGTTTTCCATTTTATTTAAATATTCTTTTCTTGTTTATGTCCTGGATTCTTCTTGTCAGATAGTCATAATTAAAATAATTGATTCTGTCAAAAGATCCAGCAGTGTAATGCTTAACAGTCCATATCAAAAAGGTCAGACAGTAATTACTGTAATTTTGCATAAAATGAAATAAAAAAGCTGCCCCTTTCACTCCAAGTTAAAAATGTTAGGGTAATCAGAATTCTCATGAGGCTTTTTCAATCAATACATGCTTCAGTGAATGATTGCAGCCCCAAAATCGAAAGAACATTCTATTCAGGCCTACAATTATGGTCACACAGAATATAAGTCTTTTTAGAAAGACTTTTTTTTCTGCTTGAAAAGATTGATTTTGGCCGTCCATAACCCTCATGTTTTCTCTGACACTGTATTTTGTATGTTTCCGGCGCTTAGTTCCTTTTGTGAATGTTTGCATTCACTGGACTGACTCCTTCCCGAAATGCTTGTGACTCTTTGCAACAAGGATACCTTCTTTGTTTGGACTTTCTGGGCTCTAACAACGAGACCTGACAATTTTAGGGGAATGTAATACTGTAACCTTGAGAGTTCCTTTAAAGTCAGCATATGGAAAATATCATTCACATTAAATCAGCTTTTTGAGTCTACTTAAATACAATTAATTTTTTTCCCAGTAAAATATCATTTTTTTTTTCTTTTAGAGCCAACTACACATAAGCTAAGTTAGAAAAAAAAAATATTTAAGAGGTAAATGTTTAGGTGAAGGATGAGAACTTTCAAGAAACGCATAGTATATATGAATAAGCAAGTATTCACCGAGGGCATTTTGTTAGATGCTTAAGGCATAAGACCTGCCTCTCCTACTCGTCCAGACTCTCTTGTTAGAAATGATAAAACAGAAAGTTAAGTTGGAATAAGATATTTATTTAGTCTATGGAGTAAGAATGTATGGAGTATAAAGCTACAGAATAAGAAGAAATTTATTTAAAGTATGACAAAATAGCTTATTATATTCACCCTGATGACATTTTCTTTTCAAAATTCAATTTCACTTGGGTCTTGAACAACAAGGTGTAAACGAGTAGAGAACTACATTGTATGTAGGGAAAAGAATGGATTAATTTGCTAAAATTGTGGATTTGTGCAGAATCATTTCAGATGGGCCCGGAGGGGAAAAAAAAAGTTACCCTACACAGAAATCAGAGTGTCTACAGGATTTGTTCCTAGTAGAGGCTGTAAGGGAGAATCAGTTCCTTGAATCTTCCAGCTTCTGGTGGTTGCCTGTAATCCTTGGCTTTCCCTGGCTTAGATTTGTATCACTCTAATCTCTGCTTATGATGTCATGGGGCTCCTGCACTATGTATCTGCATCTCTTCTCCTCTTCATACGAAGATATCAGTTTTATTGGATTTGGGTCCCAGGCTAATCAAGTATAAACTGGCTCTAAGACTAGTTCCAATTTGGGGGAGGGGTCCTCCACACCAACAAATTCTCAGACCCCAGCACTTTTTTTTTTTTTAGATTTATTTATTTGAGAGAGAGAGCACGTGCACATGTGGGAGTGGGGGGCGGGGCAGAGGGAGAGAGAGAATCTCAAGCTGACTCCCCACCGATCACAAAGTCCAATGTGGGGCTTGTTCCCAGGACCCTGAGATGATGACCTGAGCCGAAATCAAGAGTCAGATGCTTAATCTACCCAGAGATAGCATCAGATTCCACAGGTTCAGTGTTCAGTCCTAAAAGACTCCCCTGAGCCCCCACTTCAGATGCCAATCACAAGCCCAGGTTATTACTTGTCCTTCTAACCCACTGACCCCAACCCTTTCCTTGACTGCAGATACCAGTTGCAAGCCCTGGCTGTTGTTACCTGTATTTCTGATCAGCCGGCTATAAATCTCAGGTTCCCACAACCCCCTTCTTTGGTTCAATTAATTTGCTAGAGTGGCTCACAGGACTCAGAAAAACATTTTACTTATGAGATCAATAGTTTGTTTTAAAAAGGATATAACTCAGGAGCAGCTAGTTGGAAGAGATACATAGATAAGATATATAGGAAAAGGGTGAAGAGCTTACATATCCTCCCTAAGCACATGGTTTTTCCCATATATCCATATGTTTACCAACTCAAAATTCCCCAGATCCCATCCTTCTAGGTTTTTGTAAAGGCTTCATTACATAAACATGACAATGTCCTCCAGCCCCAGAGGTCTGGGGGTGGGACTGAAAGTTCATCACATGGTTGGCTCCATTGGTAACCAGCCCTGATCATTAGGTGCTTTCCAAAGGGCACTTTATTCACCTAACAGGACAGTTGTAACTCTCTCAACACTTGGGAAATTTCAAGGGTTTGGGGAACTGTGAGCCAGGAACCATGGATGAAAATCAAATATATGTTTCCTATAAATCACAGTATCACAAATATGATCTCATCTTACCTTGATTACATCTGCAAAGACCTTATTTCCAAATGTCACATTCACAGGCTCTTAGTGGACATGGAATTTCAGGCACACTATTCAATCCTCTACACTATAAATAAAAAATTATAACTATAGTAATCATCTGCTTTCACCTTGATAGTAGAAATGCATTTTACATGCTTTGAAGAGCTCAAGACCACTCAAAGCTCTTTGCTCCCAACACCAAACAGCTAACCCAGACACACACACACAAACCATCTTCACTCTAATTTCAGTGCGAAATGTTCTGATATGGATATAGCACATCAAAATAGTATGTTCGACATTTCTGAAGCATAGGAAAGAAATATAAGGTATGTAGTTTGGCTGACCACACGTGGATCTGAAGGCCACAGGGAATATTCCCCTTTTCTCTCTTTCAGTTGAATTTGATGTGGCAAGATTCAGAGAACCAATTCCACAATGAGCCCTTAGAGAACTGTTCCCTAAGTCTGGTCCCTGGACCATGAACATCGCCTAGGACATTAGTAAGAATGCAAATTCTCATGTCCAGAAATCTGTATTTAATACGCCCTCTAGGAATTGTGATGGGTATTAAGGTTTGAGAACTACTACTCTAGAAAGAACTAGCTTTTTCTCTACTTTTGGGCAGAGAAAGAGAAGTCCTTGGCATCTCTCCTGGTCCAATTATAATTCACCATGGTCACAAAGCAGAAATGAATTTGTCTTTGAGGCTTAGGCAGTAATACTAAAGTTCATGTTCTTGCTTTGTCCCTTCTACTTACCTTCTGCAACCCCCACCCCCATAGACTGTGGTGTCACTTTAGGGAGTAGTTGCTTTGTGAGATCATGAAGGACTTTATATATTCAGTCCAACACACACCTTATTTTCATTTTCTACCTCATATTGCAGATACTTAGGTATACGTTTTATCTCTTCTATTGATATGCACTCTTTTGGGACAGGGTAATATAATGTTATGCATCCATCCATCCCCAGTACCTACAAATAATAAGTTTGCCTTGTACATAGTGGCCACTCAATACTTTTTTTGTGTGTGTGTGGGGGGGAGATGTTGAATTAAACATATAATTTTAGAAAAAATAATTTCACTAAAGCAATTTTTATGCCCCAGATTGTTAATCATATTGACATTTCATAGTATTTATCTGTTCATTTCAAAGCTAATGCCTTTCATTGGAAACAGAATAGAATTATCCACTAAACCCATTTCTATAGTGAGGAAAAAAATATGTTTAGAGCAACATGAATCAAAATGTCCTTTTGAATGTAAAGTACAATGACAGTAATAATTGAAGTTCCTAGCAGCAACATAACTGTAATGAGCTCCTGCCACAGCTGTCATATACTTACTTATTAAGCACAGAAGAGATGTTTGCTGCTCTGGATAAAAAGAGCTAGACTCCTTGGTCATTTGCTTAACTCCACTTTAGATAAAGTCTTTAGAAAATAAGCTTCCATTAAGGAGAATTTCTTAAAACCATTTAATGAGTCTCTATCTTCTATTTAATATTAAAGATGTCAAATAAGTGTGACTTTTCTTTAGGAACTTCTACTGTTAATTCATTTCTACAGAATATAATATTCCTTCCCTAAATTACAAAAAAGATAGAGCTGTCCTAAACCATCATGTATGGTTCTTCATTCTCCTAAATTAAAATATATTTATACACATACATTTTTGATTTCATGGTGTTGGGAGAACTGGACAGCAACACGAAGAAGAAAGAAACCCGACCACTTTCTTACACCATACTACACAAAAATAAATTCAAAATGGATGAGAGACCTACATGTGAGACAGGAAACCATCAAAATCCTAGAGAACACAGGCAGCAACCTCTTTGACCTCAGCCATAGTGCAGCTTCTTACTAGACACAACTCCAGAGGCAACGAATGCAAGAGCAAAAATGAACTATCGGGACTTGATCAAGATAAAAAGCTTCTGCACAGTGAAGAAAATAACACAACTAAGAGGCAACCTACAGAATGGGTGAAGATATTTGCAAATGACATATCTGATAAAGGGTTAGTATCCAAAATCTATAAAGAACTTATCAAACTCAACACCCCCAAAATAAATAATCCAGTTAAGAATTGGGCAGAAGACATGAACATTTTTCCGAAGAAGACATCCAGATGGCTAACAGACACATGAAAAGATGCTCATTAAATTTTTGTTTATCTAAATTCATCCTTTAAAAATAACAATTCTTTTAAAAGCTAGATATGATTTTTGTTTAGATCTTAGCGTTTTTTGGAATTTATTTAGACTATAACATCCAAGAAGGGAGAATTTAGAATTTTGTTAGATTTATCACTGATTACCAGACTAGAATATTGGCATTTATATAAGTATTTGAAAAACTGAATGAATTAATTTCACTACGAAGGTGAATTTCAATTTGAAATAACCCTCCCAAGGAATAATATAGTCTAGGAATGTGCAACGGGGAGCAGTATATAGCACTGTCTTAGAACTTGACTGAGTCAAGTGTGGAGAGAAAGCTACCCAGTTTTTATAGTGTCCCTAAGTAGGTGGATATGCTTGAAGTTATATCAATATTTTATTATAAATCTAGTCACTTTTGAGTTGATAATTTGAGAATTACCATAGCATTGTGGAATTTTAAAGAACCATTATAAACGGTCACAGGCAATGTCAGTATATGATGATAGAAAAAAAATGCTACTGGCCTTCTAGAGACTAATTTTTATCCCTAAAAGCAGAATAAGCAATTTAGGATGATAATTCATGCATAATTTACACTTAGGTAGAGTTTCCTCACTAACAGAATTCATCAAATTCTTCAGGTTATCAATGACAAAAGCAGGTATAATGTACTTTATCTACTGCTGAACTGAAGATAATCATCTTAAAGAAATGAAAACAACTTCTTAGCATAAAAAGATGCTTATCCTCTGATATGCCTACTAAATATAGGTTCAGCCAGAGTTAAGAACACCCAGATTAAAAATATCTCATGCATACAAATTCGCCTGTTCTGCCTCTCTTCGGCTCAACCAGGCTGACAATTCCCTCCACATTTTCTCCTTCCAGCTGATCTTCCACCCTGCAGGCTAATCAGCAAGAGTTTAACAGTTCCAAATGGGTAATGCAGACAGTTTTCTGAACTAATATTTACTTACCACTTCTTTTCTTCATTTCCAGATAATCTATTGTCTCTCATCCCCCATCTTACCTTGATCTCATTCATAAAAATTATGTTCATATTCCACCCTTCTTCCCAAGCTTATCCTATTTCACAAAACTATCTAATTTTCACTTTCTACCTTCATTCTATGTATGGGCAAAAGTTTACCAAACTATGACTAAGTATAAAAGAAGTGCTAAAGACATACCTGAATTTACAAAAAAAGTACATATTTTGATGTGAAATTAGATTTAATAAAGTATTATTACCACCAACCAGTACAGTCCTTGATGGGTCACAGAACTCTACTTTGAAGTCAGACTATTTTTTATTTACCTCTTTATAATCTAAATCACTTTGGTCTTCTTTAAGCTGTAATTTGTAATACTAAAAGCATAATTTCTAATACTATTACATGATCTGCATTTTTCTTTAATTTTAATTTTAATTTTTTTTTGTAGTTTTTAATTTTATTATGTTAGTCACCATACAATACATCATTAGTTTTTGATGTAGTGATCCACGATCCATTGTTTTCATATAACACGCAGTGCTCCATGCAGTACGTGCCCTCCTTAATACCCATCACCGGGCTAACCAATCCCCCCTCCCCCCTCCCCTCTAGAACCCTGTTTGTTTCTCAGGTCCATAGTCTCTCATGGTTCATCTCTCCCTCCAATTCTCCCCCCCATTTTTCCCTTCCTTCTCCTAATGTCCTCCATGTTATTCCTTATGTTCCACAAATAAGTGAAACCATATGATAATTGACTTTCTCTGCTTGACTTACTTCGCTTAGCATAATCTCCTCCAGTCCCATCCATGTTGATGTAAAAGTTGGGTATTCATCTTTTCTGATGGCTGAGGAATATTCCATTGTATATATGGACCACATCTTCTTTATCCATTCATCTGTTGAAGGGCATCTCGGCTCTTTCCACAGTTTGGCTATTGCGGACATTGCTGCTATGAACATTGGGGTGCATATGGCCCTTCTTTTCACTACATCTGTGTCTTTGGGGTAAATACCCAGGAGTGCAATTGCTGGGTCATAGGGTAGCTCTATTTTTAAATTTTTGAGGAACCGCCACACTGTTTTCCAAAGTGGCTGTACCAACTTGCATTCCCACCAACAGTGTAAGAGGGTTCCCCTTTCTCCACATCCTCGCCAACATTTGTTGTTTCTTTCCCTGTCCATTTTGACCATTCTAACTGGTGTAAGGTGGTATCTCAGTGTGCTTTTGATTTGGATTTCCCTGATGGCTAATGATGATGAACATTTTTCCATGTGTCTGTTAGCCATTTGTATGTCTTCTTCAGAGAAATGTCTGTTCATCTCTTCTGCCCACTTTTTGACTTGATTATTTGTTTTTTGGGTGTTGAGTTTGAGAAGTTCTTTATAGATTTTGGATACCGGCCCTTTATCTGTAGTGTCATTTGCAAATATCTTCTCCCATTCTGTGGGGTGCCTCTTTGTTTTGTTGACTGTTTCCTTTGCTGTGCAGAAGCTTTGTATCTTGATGAAGTCCCAAAAGTTCATTTTTGCTTTTGTTTCACTAGCTTTTGGAGATGTATCTTGAAAGAAGTTGCTGTGGGCGATGTCAAAGAGGTTACTGCCTATGTTCTCCTCTAGGATTTTGATGGATTCCTGTCTCACATTGAGGTCTTTCATCCACTTTGAGTTTATCTTCGTGAGTGGTGTTAGAGAATGGTCAAGTTTCATTCTTCTGCATGTGGCTGTCCAATTTTCCCAGCACCATTTATTGAAGAGACTGTCTTTTTTCCATTGCATGTTTTTTCCTGCTTTGTCAAAGATTATTTGACCATAGAGTTGAGGGTCCATATCTGGGTGCTCTATTCTGTTCCACTGGTCTGTATGTCTGATTTGGTGCCAGTACCATGCTGTCTTGGTGATCACTGATTTGTAATATAGCTTGAAATCGGGCAACGTGATGCCCCCAGCTTTGTTTTTCTTTTTCAACATCTCCTTGGCGATAACGGGGTCTTTTCTGATTCCATACAAATTTTAGGATTGTTTGTTCCAGCACTTTGAAAAATGTCATTGGAATTTTGATCGGGATGGCATTGAAGGTATAGATTGCTCTGGGTAGCATAGACATTTTAACAATGTTTATTCTTCCGATCCATGAACATGGAATATTTTTCCATCTTTTTGTGTCTTCCTCAATTTCTTTCATGAGTGTTCTGTAGTTCCTAGAGTATAGATCCTTTACCTCTTTGGTTAGGTTTATTCCGAGGTATCTTATGGGTTTTGGTGCTATTGTAAATGGAATCGTTTCTTTAATTTCTCTTTCTACAGTTGCATTGTTAGTGTATAAGAAAGCAACTGATTTCTGTGCATTGATTTTGTATCCTGCCACATTACTGAATTGCTGGATGAGTTCTAGTAATTTGGGGGTGGAGTCTTTTGGGTTTTCCACATAAAGTATCATGTCGTCTGCGAAAAGAGAGAGTTTGACTTCTTCTTTGGCAATTTGAATACCTTTTATTTCTTTTTGTTGTCTGATTGCTGTTGCTAGGACTTCTAGTACTATGTTGAACAACAGTGGTGAGAGTGGGCACCCTTGACGTGTTCCTGATCTTAAGGGAAAGGCTCTCAGCTTTTCCCCATTGAGGATGATATTCGCTGTGGGTTTTTCATAGATGAATTTTATGAGCTTGAGGAATGTTCCCTCTATCCCTATACTCTGGAGAGTTTTAATCAGGAAAGGATGTTGTATTTTGTCAAATGCTTTTTCTGCATCAATTGAGAGGACCATATGGTTCTTCTCCCTCGTCTTATTAATGTGTTCTATCACATGGATTGATTTGCGAATGTTGAACCACCCTTGCATCCTGGGGATAAATCCCACTTGGTCGTGGTGGATGATCCTTTTAATGTGTTTTGGATCCTATTAGCTAGGATTTTGTTGAGGATTTTGGAATCCATATTCATCAGGGATATCGGTCTGAAATTCTCCTTTTTGATGGGGTCTTTGCCTGGTTTGGGGATTAAGGTAATGCTGGCCTCATAGAATGAGTTTGGAAGTTTTCCTTCTGTTTCTATTTTTTGAAACCGCTTCAGTAGAATAGGTATTATTTCTTCTTTGAATGTTTGGTAGAATTCCCCAGGGAATCCATCAGGCCCTGGACTCTTGTTTTTGGGGAGGTTTTTGATCACTGCTTCAATCTCGTTACTGGTTATTGGCCTATTCGGGTTGTCAATTTCTTCCTGTTTCAGTCTTGGCAGCTTATAGGTTTCCAGGAAGGCCTCCATTTCATCCAGATTGCTCAGTTTATTGGCATATAGTTGTTGATAATAATTTCTAATAATTGTTTCTATGTCCTTGGTGTTAGTCGTGATCTCTTCCCTTTCATTCATAATTTTATTAATTTGGGTCCTTTCTCTCTTCTTTTGGATAAGTCTGGACAGTGGCTTATCAATCTTATTAATTCTTTCAAAGAACCAACTTCTAGTTTCGTTGATCTGATCTACTGTGTTTCTGGTTTCTAATTCATTGATTTCTGCTCTAATTTTAATTATTTCTCTTCTAATGTGTGGCTTAGGCATCATTTGTTGCTTTTTCTCTAGTTCTTTAAGGTGTAGAGTTAGTTGGTGAATTTGGGATTTTTCTATTTTTTTGAGTGAGGCTTGGATGGCTATGTATTTCCCCCTTAGGACCGCCTTTGCAGTATCCCATAGGTTTTGGACCGATATGTTTTCGTTCTCATTGATTTCCATGAATTGTTTAAATTCTTCTTTGATTTCTTGGTTGACCCAAACATTCTTGAGCAGAGTGGCCTTTAGCTTCCAAGTGTTTGAATTTCTGCCAAAGTTTTTCTTGTGATTGAGTTCCAGTTTTAGAGCATTGTGGTCTGAGAATATGCAGGGAATAATCTCAATCTTTTAGTATCGGTTGAGACCTGATTTGTGACCCAGTATATGGTCTATTCTGGAGAAAGTTCCATGTGCGCTTGAGAAGAATGAGTATTCTGTTGTTTTAAGGTGGAATGTTCTGTAAATATCTATGAGGTCCATCTGGTCCAATGTATCATTCAAAGCTCTTGTTTCCTTATTGATTTTCTGCTTAGATGATCTGTCCATTGCTGAGAGTGGAGTATTGAGGTCTCCTACAATTAATGTATTGTTATCAATATGACTCTTTATTTTGGTTAACAGTTGGCTTATGTATATGGCTGCTCCCATGTTGGGGGCATAGATATTTACAATTGTTAGATCTTCTTGTTGGATAGACCCTTTAAGAATGATATAGTGTCCTTCTGTGTCTCTTATTACAGACTTTAGTTTAAAATCTAATTTGTCTGATATAAGAATTGCTACCCCAGCTTTCTTTTGAGGTCTGCTGGCATGGAAGATGGATCTCCATCCCTTCACTTTCAGTCTGGATGTATCTTTAGGTTCAAAATGAGTCTCTTGTAGACAGCATATGGATGGGTCCTGTCTTTTTATCCAATCTGCAACCCTGTGCCATTTTATGGGAGCATTTAGGCCATTCACGTTGAGAGTGATTATTGAAAGATATTAATTAATTGTCATCATGTTGCCTGTGAAGACGTTGTTTTTATAGATTGTCCCTGTAAATTTCTGTTGTAGATCACTCTTGGGGTCTTTCTCCTTTTATAGAACCCCCTGAATATTTCTTGCAGGGCCGGCTTAGTGGTCACATATTCTTTCAGTTTCTGCCAGTCGTGGAAGCTCTGCATCTCTCCATCCATTCTAAATGATGGCCTTGCCGGATAAAGTATTCTTGGCTGCATGTTCTTCTCATTTAGTACCCTGAATATGTCTTGCCAGGCCTTTCTGGCTTGCCAGGTCTCTGTGGATAGGTCTGACATTATTCTGATGTTCCTCCCTCTGTACGTAAGGAATCTCTTCCCCCTAAGTGCCCTTAAGATGGTTTCCTTGGTTCTAAGATTTGCAAGTTTTACTATTACATGCCGGGGTGTTGGCCTGTTTTCCTTGATCTTGGGAGGGGTCCTCTCTGCCTCTAGGACTCGAATGTTTATTTCATTCCCCAGATTAGGGAAGTTCTCAGCTATGATTTGCTCAAATACATCTTCTAGCCCTCTCTCTCTCTCCACTCCCTCCGGGATTCCAATTATTCTGACATTGGAACGCTTCATGGAGTCACGTATTTCTCTGATTCTATTTTCATGGATTCTGAGTTGTTTTTCCCTGGCCTCCTCTTTTCCCTTTTTATCTATTATACTGTCTTCCAGATCGCTTATTCTCTCTTCTGTCTCAGTTACCCTAGCTGTTAGATTATCTAGATTGGATTGAATCTCATTGATAGCATTTTTAAGTTCTGCCAATTCACCTTTTATTTCTGCCCTTAGAGACTCTATGTTGCCATTAATTGATTTCTCCATTCTAGCCATTGTCTTCACAATTGCTAGCCTGAATTCCATCTCTGACATCTTGGTTATGTCTGCATCCATTTGTAAATCTGCAGCATAAGTCATAATCTGAGTCTTTTCTATTTTGGGGGCTCCTCCTCCTAGTCATTCTGTTGATGGGTGGTTGAGGGAATGTATAGAGTCCAAATTATGGACCAGAACCCAAGCAAGATGCACCTGTTTTCTTGGGACCTTAGGGTTGCTGGCCTCTTGTTTTCCCAGCCTGTCTTCTGTGGGAGGGGCCTGCCGCGCTGTTTCTCAGGCAACCCTGTTGGGGCGGAGTTGCCCTGCGCCCCTGTGGTGGGGGATGGGCTCAGCGGGAATCAATCTTTGGGGCTTTTGTTCTCTGGCGCCTTTCCCTGGTGGCTTTCCGCGTCTCTTCCGCAAGTCAGAGCAGAAGAGACCGTTTCCAACCGTCTGCCTCAGAGCGGAGAGACCGCAGTCTGTTCTTCAGTGAGCTCTCCAGGCCACACCGTCTCCGTTTCTGTCCGTGCTGCTATAAACTGCAGCGGCCTGGGTTGTGCGCCCCTCCGCAGTGCTCCCAGTCTTGCCTCCAGGTCGGGGCACGTCTCTGCCCTGTGTGCTTCTAAAACCGCCAGCGACTCCGCCGCTCCGGGTTTCCACCCCGGGGGTTGCAGTTCACCGGCGCGACCCCCGCACACCGGGTTTCCGTCTCCGAGGCTGCAGTTCGTGTGCGCGGGACCGTCGCTCCGGTTTCTGTCCGGGGGGCTGCAGTTCGCATGCGCGTGACCCCGGCGGTCTGGGTTTCCACCCCGGGGGCTGCCCTAAAGTCCTTTCCCGCCGCTACCGGTCTGCGAGTCTGTGCCCGTCCGCAGCGTGCGAGGCTGTCACTCACCGGCGGTGTAGGATCCCCACGACCAGGCTCCCTCCCGCTGCCGTTTATCCTCCGATATCTGCCAGCAGAATCACGGCTCCCCGCTTCCTACCTCAAAACCAACTGCCTGCGATATTCTGTTTGTAGAGATCCCGATCTTCTTACATCTCAGGCTGGTTTCGTGGGTGCTCAGAGTGGTCTGGTAGATATCCAGCTCAATTCCGGGGACCAGTTGAAATAGGGTCCCCTACTCCTCCGCCATCTTTCCCCTCCCATGATCTGCATTTTTATTGTAACATTCTTTTTCACTACATTTCATTTAAACATGTGTACCATTTAATACTGGTGAAGAAACATTCTGGCGATCTAGTTTGGGAAGCATACCATTCTTTACTGTACTGCTCTCATAGGAAAACATCCCAGGTTTAGGCAAATGAATTACAAATGAAATAGAGACACACATCAGAAAGTGACTACTATTTGAGGAGTATTCGCTGATTCAGAATTGCTACTTAGAAAAAACTTCTAATACAAAAATATTGTTATTGTTATCCACAAGGTTTCTTAAGGTGTATTTGTAAGCAGTTTAGAAAGGAAGGAAGAGAAATGAAAATTGTGGCCCTGGAATAAAGCCAGCTGCCTAGTCACCTTAGAGGAGGCAGTGGATCCCAATATTTTTACTGTGCATGAGAATTACCAAAAGGGTTGTTAGTACACAGGTTGCTGAGATTCACTCCCTGAGTTTACTCTCAGGATGTAACTGGTGGAGTTTATATATAATATGTATTATGTAGAAATTTGTTTCAGCATATGAAATAAGTACACCCATGATTCACGTGTCTCGTAGCATGTTTTCATAAGGACATTCAAATTCCCAACATCCCCACTTTGTTGGAGTGATATGCCTTTCCACCACTATGGTGTTAAATATTTTTCTCTGAATTTTTGTTTTTTTAATCTATTATTAGATGTCCTTTATTAAAATTATTTTGTCTTTTATCCCTGAGGATAAATACTCTATTGGAAACTAGAAAGTGAGGGGAGGAATTTTTATGGGTTGAATAGACAGTTCATATTGATTGTAACTTCATTCCCTAAAGTCAAAGAAAGCTGCCTGGAAATCAGTTATAGAAGGGCTCAAGTAGAGTACTTTTGTATGGCAGTAATTTGGGAAGTCAAACTATTTTCTTATACCTACAGAGGGATGGTCTCAATGAAGATCTTATCAAGATGAGACTAATCTCAATGATCAGATTAAATTGTACCGCCTTTGCTTCTCCAGGCAGGGCATAAAGGGTTAACAGGGGAATGGGACATTTCTGGAATGGCTTTACATCTGTATTCCTTTGTTGGTTATCTAGTCTATCCACCTGTACTCTTCATGTCATGCTCCCTGTTCCTCACATTTCTACCAATCCCTTATGTATCTTCAACTTCTTTTTCTGAACTTGGCTTAATATAACTTTCAGGGGAGCATCTTTAACTTTCAACCAAGGTGAGTTCTCCTGTCGTATTTCTGGTAGCACACCATATTTCCTCTCTGATATTATTTAATTAACCTTTGTTTATCATTCTGTCTTTCTAGTTCAGGTTATGAGCTCGAGGGGGGGCATACTACCTGTTTTGGGTAGTACTGTGTCTTTCATATTTAACAAAATAGATATTGTGTTTGTATGTACTCTATATAGTAGGTATTAAATAAATCTCTTGATAGATTGAAAATTAATTTTCCACTCAGCATGAAATTGTAATTAAATGTAAACATTTCAACTGCATTTGTAATGAAGACTATTTCATTGGGAAATAAATTAGATTGGCCAATCAGTTTATCCATTAAAGGCCCAATAATAGTGCTATGGAATGGCTCATTTAATGGAGACCTGTATACTTAGAATCATAATGTTTTCAAGCCAAAAGAGGACACAGTGGTATGAACAGGCTTTGGAATTAGATAAGTTTATGTTTGAATTCCAGATTTTCCAGTTAAGTATATGAGGCAAGTTTTCTGAATTACATAAGCCTTGAGTTTCTCATATATGAAATGTGGTTAATGTTATCAACTTTAAAAATTATGACTTTTAGAAAAATTACATGAAAAATTTGTTACACAATTAATATTACTTATTTTATGCATACTAATTCAAATCATGAACAATAACAACATGTCATCAAAAAGAACATATTAATTTATTCTATAATTAATTTAGCAAAAAATTGTTATTCAATTCTTTCTATATTTCAAACGATAAATATCCAATTTGTCTAAAACTCACCTCTAGCTTTTAGGATGTACAATACAACGTCACTTAAAATTTACTTGTGTCACAAGACTGTTTCTTCCAATTCCTGTTTTCTCAATGTTTAAATTCAGTCTTTAAAGAAACATTGAATAACACTGTGAAATTATATTACCTAATGAATAAATTAAATCATTTTACCATGCAAACTCTTATGTGAATTCCTTAAATCAATATGTTAATATTTAATTACATGGCATTAAGAAATAATTAACAGGGAGAGTTGCAATGAATACATTGTAGAGAAAGGTGATTTTTAGGTCTTAAACGTGGCTTCATCATATTCTTATCCTTCAGGCTGTAGAAATGACCACTCCAATCTCAGATGAAGTGTGGATTGAATGCATATATCTCATTTTATTCTTTCCAGAAACTCCAGTAAAAGCTATTTTTATTTTTCTTCTTATTGTTTTTGCTCTTTTAAGAGATGAATTTACCAAGGCAGAGAAGTCAGAGAGGAAAAAGCAGCAACAGAGTTTCAGGAATCGATGGATAACTGGTAAATCACAGCTCAATCCCAAACATAGAGTGAAGAAAGATGGAACGCCAAGAATCAAATGTATTTTCCTGGCAAAAACCTAAAAAAATCACAAGAATTGGTGGCAACTATGACCTCTATGAAAAGGGAGGTAAGGAGGCGGGGCTCAAATAAGGAGGAGGGGAAAATTATTTAGGACCAGTTAGATCCCCACATGCCTTTCCTTATTATACCAAACTTCTGGGAGATTGCTGTCCCAGCTTCGCTCTGGAAATCTGGAGATTTATTCTCGGGAGGGGATAAAAAAGAAGGTTTCTGAACTGGGGGGGCGGGTGTCAATCATAATGGAGATATGGGAGCCAAACCAAAAATAGCAAGATAGGGCGCCTGGGTGGCTCAGACGGTTGAGCGTCTGCCTTCGGCTCAGGTCATGATCCCAGGGTCCTGGGATCGAGTCCCGCATCGGGCTCCCTGCTCCTTGGGAGCCTGCTTCTCCCTCTGCTTCTCTCTCTCTCTCTCTCTCTCTGTCTCTCATGAATAAATAAATAAACTCTTTAAAAAAAAATAGCAAGATAAGGAACCATCATCTTTTAGTCCTTAGCTCCCTATCACTCTGTCCAAGTCACTTCCAGAATGCCTTCATCAGATGCAGGGTTTCCCACATCACAGTGGAGATTCCCCAAGTTAGGTCTGAGATGCTTTTTGACATCCAAGTAGAAATTGAATATTCTAGTCTGGAGATCAGAGATAGGTCTAGAAAGGATATATACATTTAAGAGTCATTTGTTCACAGGAACCAGAAAAGGAAACCGATGCAGACTGCCCAGAAAGTGTGATTTGTTGGATACTCACATAAAAGAAAATATTCAAAAGAAAAAATGTGATCAACTATATCACCAGTTGCTGAAAGATTGAGTAAAGGAGAATTGAGGGTTGACCTTTGGGTTTCAAGATATGAAGATGAGGAGAGATAGGAGGGAATTTGGAGACAGTGAATGAAAAAAATTTTTGAGAAATTTTTCTGTAAAGGGCAACGGGGCAATAAGATTATTGTAAAGGGAGGAGGAGACTGAAATTATTATTATTTTTGTATGGGGGAAACATAAGATGTGTGTTAGCTCAAGGGACAAATATTTAAAGGTGGAGAAAGGGATGGTAATTACTAAGAACTGTCCTTGATAATATGAGGAAAAACTCCAGAATACATACGTAGAGGGGTTAGCTCTTACAGGGGTGTTTACAGTTCATTAACGGTAACAAGAGAAAAGCAAATACACGGTACCAACACTGGGTGTAATTTTGACATTGGGAGCTTGTGACAAATTCTTCAATCCTTCTACTACTCCATGTAAGCACTATTTGAGGAAGATTTTGGTAGTTGGGATTATAATTTTTTTAAAGTTAATGGTAATAAATGGGTATAAGATACAGTTATGGAAATGACTGGTTAAGGATGACTAAGACCAAATAACTTATATGCCAGGACTCAGAAACATCACACAAATACATATTGAAATAATCAAGAATTAAAACTACTAGAGATATCCAGTGAGCAAGGAGATAAGATTTCAAGTAAGAAGGGGTTGTCTTCTGATACAAGCATCAAAGCTGAGCAATTTTAAGGAGAGGGGGAGAATGCTCTAGAAGAAGTAATAGGGAACAGGAAGCCACATTTCATGGTCAAGCCAAGGTGTATGAGGAGTGGGGGAGAAAAACACATAAAAACTTGAAAAGGCTGCTGGGAAAGCAGCAAGCTCAGGGAAAATTCAAAATGCAATTACAGCAAGAAGGTAGGGAGCATTCTGAAAAACATCATGATAAAAAGACTGTGTTTGATTTCTTAATAGTTGCTCACACTTATGCATTATATAATAATCTTAATATTTTGAGAAAACAAAATGTTAATCATTTCAAGGAAAATAAAATTTTGGATTTTCAATATATACATTATAAATACATAATATGAATATTCAAGAATATGTTGCAGCAGAGGAGGTTACTGATATATATAGCGTATGTTGATAAATATAAATATATAATGTTGATATATTATATATCTATATATAATACATATATTATATATGATATATATTACATGATATATATCAATATGATATTGATAAATTATATATAATATATATCAATATATAATATAATATTGATATATACCTCTGATTTTACATATATATATATATCTAACACATCACAGATCTTCCAAATTTTTATGCACACTTTCATCTGATGTGGCAAAATATCTATTTATTCAATCAGTTACTTACTGACTAGAAAATTTTACATTTTTAATGAAGTCCAAAGTCTCCCATCCTTTAATTTTAAAAAGTCTACTCTGAGGCAGTTCTGACTTCATTATTCTAAGTTTAATCACTCCCTTCTCTACTATTCCACATTATGTTTAAAATTTGTTGTGAGGTGATTCAAAGTGCAAGAGCCTGCAGCTATGTTTAAATGAGAGCAGTATTTACGTAGAGAAAGAACTTTCTTCCATTCCCGTTGCCAGGGCTAAGTAACCGCTTCTTCTAATAATCAATACACTGTGGTGTTTAAGAGAGTTTTCATCAGGGCTATACTTACAGAATACCCACATACTATCACATGTGACTTTGTCTTTTAAAATACTAATCAAGAACAGAACAATCCTTGACAATTTAACACTCTTGGGAATGACTTCAATTTTTGTGAAACAGCTAAACATCAACCTATGACAGAATACTATTTTCTAGATTCAAGCAAATGCTTGACAAGAAATAGAATCATAATAAATAAGCATAAAGTATACGCATAATTTTTTTTTTTTTTCCCCAACTACCAGCATCTGGTTGCCAAACAAATTGAGAGGTTGCTTTTTCGGTGTGTTTATTTGTTTTTGTTTTGTTTTCTTTTTTTTAAAAGATTTTATTTATTTATTTGACAGAGAGAGAGACAGCCAGAGAGGGAACACAAGCAGAAGGAGTGGGGGTGGGAGAAGCAGGCTTCCCGCGGAGCAGGGAGCCCGATGTGGGGCTTCATCCCAGGACCCTGGGATCATGACCTGAGCCGAAAGCAGACGCTTAAGGACTGAGCCACCCAGGCACCCATGGTGTGTTTATTTGTTTATCTATATGGCAGTATTTTACTTCTCTCATTTTTATGAACAAAGAGAATTGTTTTAGCTCTGGTCTACCTACTTCATACATTTAAAAAATTAATATTAGAAAAAGAAATTATATAAATAGGATGAGTTGAAACAAGTACATTTCAAAGGATATTCAATTAAATCTGAAATTGCCACTTTTAAGCATATATATTTGGAAAAGTTAGTATATAAGAAGACATGCAAATATCTACATTAGTTAAATTTTATGCTGATAAGTTGGATAATGTAGGAAATAAGAAATCACATGTGAAAGAGTAAGGACATTCCTTTATCCCCACCACGTTTCTAAGTCCTTCTATGACCTATCCTTTATATCACTGGAGAAGTCTAAGCCTTTTCCTAGTGAGTGTGATTATACAGTTATCATTGGTCTATAAATGTCCCAGAGCAGTCTATCAAGCTTACTTCAATCCCCCTTTGCTAGAATAACATTGGTTGAGACATTACCCCAGAGAACCCCTAGCAAATGTTAAGTGCTTTATTGGAATTCACCATTAATCCTGTATCATTTGTTAACATATTTCCGTGAGTATTATTATACATCTGAGTATTACTCAAACTTTGAAATTAGTTAATAAGCAGAAACTTATTCAACATCCAAAGAAAACTTAAACAGAAATTTTAAAAAGTAACATTTTGCATAACAGATGCAATTAGACATACACCAATTTGATTAATGGAAGAAACCATGAGCCGCATCAATTTTCTTTTTTTTAATCCACAGCAGCCCCAGGATGGGGCAGGGTACATTTTAACCAAATCCTGGAGAGGGATGAAATGAAGTTTGGAAACTACTAGATTAGATATTTGGGTTGTATGGTTATTACCTAGAATAGAACAGACCCCATTCAAAGAGGTCTGTGTGAATTCATTGTCTAGAGACACTAAAGACGAAAAAGTGTATTGCTTCAGACTGTTGTTAAAGGTAGGCCTAAGGTCTTGACAAATAGGTAGTCCTAATAAACACAATGCTCCTAGGACATTTGGAAGAAATGTATTTGCAGTTAATCTGACCTACACAGCCCCAGACATATGTTTGCAGTTTCCTTTCTGGCCAAACTCTCCTCCTTCTGTCTGCTCATACCTCAACCTCACACAGTCTATGAATCTTTAACTGGAGCCCTGATCAAGTCCAAAAGGTACCACTAAGCAGAGCTCAGATATAAAGAGATAATCGTCAAAGGATAAGCCACATAATCTTTATAAGTTTATAGTAGTACTGGATAAGCCTGCCTTTAACAAAGGAAAACACATTCACAGAAAAAATGCAATATAGTTGCATACTCTATATGGACTTTATATAACAATATTTAGTATTCATTAATAATACATTTAAAAATTTTCCCTAAATCAGACAATTTTTTGACCTCTAGGCATCTACACTTGCATAATTAGATGGAAGGACATTCAGGATTGATTTTATTGGGCCTAGGCTCCAATTTCATGGACACATTAAAAATTTCAATTCTTAAATGAAGTCAGGAAACCATTGAATGGGTTTAGATCTTGGTCTATATGAGATTGTCATCCTCACTGTTGCTCCTTTAGCATTCAGATGCTATTGTGGAATAATCGTGCTCTGCATGTCTAGACACACCTCGACTGAGAGAACTCAAGTACCCCCTTGGTGGTCCATCCACATAGTGCAACTATGTCACCAAAGTCTCAGATGCATCCTTCTTGCAAATGCATTGACATCCATTTCATGGTGCCCAGGGTGCATCCTCTTTTCAAACTAGCATGCAAACCTACCACCCAGTCAGTCCCAAAGATTCAAAATCAATACAATGAGACAGGATACTTTGCATTTCTGACTTTGGTTTCTAACAATCTCCCAAGTAACACCAGCGCTGCAGTTGCATGGACCACATTTTCAGTGGCCCTGCTTTAGAGGATTCCTCTTGCAATTCTCCACCTGGGATGATGCATGAAAGCAGGACAAGGGTTTTCTACCATGTATAAGGACATTTTCTTTGGTGTCTTCTCAATCTCCCTCACTCCAGCATATCGCTTCAGTTGTTTTGAACACTCAACACTCATCATTCTCTCATTATATTTTAAATTTTGCTCCATATTCCTTCAGCTTAATCCTCCTAGATGGGTCTGACACATGGTTTTTTGTTTGTTTGTTTTTTCCTGCAGTTTTAGTTTTTTTATTTTTTATTTTTTTTAAATTAAAGTATATTTAACAGTGTTATATGTACCATATAATGATTCAACAGTTCTATACACTACTCAGTACTCATCAGGATAAGAGTACTCTTAATCCCCTTTATCTATTTCACCCATACCGCCCCCCCTCCAACCACCTCCTCTCTGGGAACCACTGGTTTTTTCTCTGTGTTTAAGAGTCTGTTTTTTGTTTGTCTCTTTTTTCTTTGTTTGTTCGTTTGTTTTGTTTCTGAAATTCCACATGTAAGTGAAGTCATATGGTATTGTCTTTCTCTGCCTGACTTATTTCACTTAGCAAAGTTCTTGTTAATGGCTGAGGATTTTTAAGGACATTTAGAAAAAAATATTGGGCTTTTGTTTCTGTAATGTGGGTAGTGAAAAGATATGCTAACACTAGTTAAATGTTTCTTAATAAACCCAACTGAAGAATGTAGCAAATATAAAATTTGAGTAGGAGTTAAAGTTGGAATTTTTTTTTTAAGTGCAAGAAAAAGAATTTCTTTTGAAATGTAAACTTTATGTAAAAATGATCTAAAACTACAGGGCATTAAAGAGATGGAATGGGAAAAGAGTGAAATTATTTCAGAGATGTAAAACACTTTATGAAAAGGAATATGTAAGATCAATGCTTTCTGAAAAAAATGGGAATCAATAAATAGAAAAAAGCATGAAAATGAATAAATACAAGTGTGGAACACAATGGACTAGATAAGGAAATAAAAGTAATAAAGAAATTGAATGTAAGTTACACAAACACGGTGTACAGTATCTATCCTATAGGGGAAAATGCAATGAAAATTCATCATGAACTAGGATGTTTACTTTGTACATTAAAAAAAAAAAACATGAACACAGAGCTATATTGTTTATTCTCCCAATAAAACTGAGTTTTTAATATCTAAAAAGGTCTAAACTTCTTGAAAAATGATTATGTCTTACAAGTGTTGAGGCATAAAAAAATATAGTCTCTAAAGCTGGGGGAAAATTGAGACTGGCCTCAGAGTTCCACTAACCCTAGATGCCAGAAGATAATGGAAAATCTTTTTAGAGTTTTAAAAGCAGATGGATGTGTTTAAAATTCTCTAACTAGTCAGGATACCATCAAGTTAAAAGGAGCAGAATACTGTCTGTGTAAATGCAAGCACTAAGAAATTATAGTATTCATTACTTGAAAATTTCACTTGAATCCATGGTCCAGGAAATAGTTGAGTTGAAATAAAAATTTATGAGTGAAGTAGTCATGAAAAGAGCTGGTTGCTCTTTCAAATAATATTTTTTTTAAGTAATTGTGGCAATTATACTTACAAACTGAGGCCTCAGATCCATTAAGTCAATGGTAAGGAATATATATTTGAAAAATTATAATACTACCAGCAGGTAATACCTATAAAAATGCACTAGAGATTACAAAGTAAAGTACTTCCCGAAATAACAATATTTATTCCTATAAAAATCCATAAAATAACCGGAAAACAGTTACATCTTGTCCCCTAGGCTGTATGATGCTCCTATTTAAGGAAGATGCTACTTAAATAATGATCATTTTAACCTATATAAGTCTTTTCAAATTTCTTAATTACAACCAAAAAGTTCTAACCAAAAGTCATGGACATTAAGGAATGTGAGGGCGTGGTAAATAACACCCTATTTCTGTTTACTTTTTCTTTCTTCCAATTTTGCAGCAAGTTACAAAGCGTGCCCACAGTTACTCCCTTCCTTATACTCATGCCCTGTTGAAACGTGACTCTGAAGCTCTTCTAGCAGTAAGTAAAGTCAGTTCTCCCATTCCTTGACTCTGGATTGGCCTCATGACTTCCTCTGACAGACAGAACTCCTCAGAAGTAATACCGTGTGAGTTCCAGGCATAGGTTTCAAGAGGCCTTAAATACTCTACTTGTTTTCTTGAAAGCTTCCTGAGCTGCTCTGTGAACAAGCCCCAGCCATGCCTACTGGAAGAGGGGAGGCAATTTATCCCAGAGAACACCATTCTAGATCACACAGCTCCTGGTGACAAGAACCTGGCTCTAGACGCATGTGCAAGCCAAGCTGAGGCGACTAAATCTAGCTCAGAACAGAACCATCTACTAAAGCTCAGTTCAAATTTCCAACCCATAGACCTGCGAGTTTAATAAATGGTTGTTATTTTAATTCACTAGATACTGAGATGTTCACACAGCTAATTATTCCTTCAACTGTTTATTTGGCTACTTACCAGGTTTAAATTCACAATTCTATCTGTATCCTTCCTATAGCCATATCCATGCTATGATTACTCTTTTAAATGGAATTTTGCTGTGGGAGTGAGTCTTCTTTCTCAAACACAAATTATCTCTATCATTATGCTTTCTCTATCCAATTTTTCTTCTTTTTCAAGGTAAACATACTCTGAGATGGTTTTCTATGATACCAGGTCACAGACACGTGTGAGGTTTTGTGCTGAAATCTGAAAGATAAAGAGAAGCAAATAGGAAGAAAGAAAAAAAGGGAGTGGTAGCTTGATAAGAAAATCCTCTAGTGGAGAAAGACAATACAGGAAAATATCCCAAGGGGGGGGACAAAAGGCCCAGGCTGTAGCAGAATGAGCTACAAGCAAGTGATAAGGGTTGAGAGAGTTTGGCAGGACTAAATCATGAAGGTCTTGTGCACATGGTTAATATTTTGGTATTTATCCTTTAATTGCACTATATAGCAATTAGAAGATTTTTAGATATGGAATTGGCATGACCTGATTTATATTTTGAATATATAACTGTGGTGGTTGTATACGAAATGAATTTTAAGTAGAAAAATAAAAGCTTCCAGTAGTCCAGGGCAAAGGCAACAGAATTTGATGACTTGTATACAAATTTTGCCATTGGCTGTAGAATAACTCTAAGATACATATTTGGAGATCGAAAAGGCAAGGCTTGGCAGAGTGGCTTTGTGGAGTAAGTGAAGAGTGAATTCTAGTGTTTAACCTAAGCAAGAGGGTAAATGCCACCACTCATTCCTTAAGAACAGGTTTGGAAATGGGAAGAAAAGTCACATACGAGACTCAAAAATAACAATTGACCATGAAATTGACATATTTGTAATGTGCTCTATGATGAATCCAATGAATATTGCAGTCATTTGGGGTCAGTCATGTGTTAAACTTTATTGCTGTGAAAATGGCTCTATGAATACCATAAATTATGTGTTAGGCAATATGCTCCATGACTGTAAACTCTGTGAGAACAGATCTCGTGTCTCATTCGTGGTGCCAAGCACAGCATCTTGAAAGGAGCATGCTAATGAATCATCTTCCCAACACGAAGAGCTAAGGAAGTAGAATCTAGGAAAAGTCAAATAAATACCCGGGTCTTTACCGGGTATAAGCTCATATATCAATGAGCTCAAATAAAAATATAATCATATAATTAATACCATCATATAATTAATACCACTCTTAATTAGGATCTACTTCTTACTATCTCCAATATTGTTTTCCTTTCCAGTATTTCATTGTCTTCTCCAGCTTGCTGTTGGAACTTTCACAAGTCACTTTTCTAGCCTCGATTTTGCCCTGTTCTCTCTCTTTGCCTTTCTCCCTGCCTCATCCAGCTGTCATCCAGCTCTGCTTCTTCTCTCTCAGGCAAATACACATTTCACTCAGAGTTAATTTTTCTGTTTTCTTGGCTTGGACATTTCCTTACACTTGGATACTCAAGCGTGGCAAGGCAGTTAAAATGTGTCCAAGAAGAGTTCAGTGACATGTGTTACTGTTTCTGCATCCAAGGAACTAGGAAGTGTGTGAACCCTTAGTGATAAATCTCTGTGTCAGAGTGTAAGGGATCAGAAAGGGGAAGCAGTGTCTAAACACTATTTCCTTTCGGATGATGAGGGCTGAACGTCTGAGACCTTTTCAGTACGTGGTGATAACTTTAGCCATCCACGATGCAAGTGTGATGTGCTCTTTCTCGCTGGAGAGGATTTGGTGGATGTGTTTGTTTGGTGAGAAAGCTGAGAGGTCCCTCAGAGTGGGCTTGCCTCTCCCAGGTAGACACCCTCAGGCATCAGCAATACTCATTTTCCTGTGAGCTTCATGGAGGGGGGGGAGGGAGTACTTAGCAACTGAAACATCCTTGGTTACCTCTGGGCAAGGTCATTATAGGCATTTGTCAAAACATACATCTTCTCTAAAGGCTTCTTTCCCTTTCTTTTTAAAACAGAATAGCTTCAGCTTTGCAGAACTGTATGTATTTTTATTCTGAGACGCATAGTATCTAGTCAGGCTTCATTAGATCTATTTACCTTTCCTCCTTTTTGCCCTATATGTCTTAAGTGTTGAAGCAGAGCTGCCATGGTTCCCAAATCCTCCTCACACACAGGCCCCTACTTTTATCCTGGAAGAGTACAGGACAGTCCAGTTTGGGCAAATGTCTTTTACCAGTTTTTCACAACACGATTTGATTTCGAATATATAAAACAAGAAAACTGTATTTGCCTTAAAACTTTTGTAAATATTTTATTTATTTATTTACTTGGGGGGGGGTGTGAGTAGGGGGAAGAGCAGAGGGAGAGGGGGAGAGAGAGAGAGAGAGAGAGAAACTGAAGCAGACTCTGCCCTGAGCTGGAACCCCATACAGGGCTAAATCCCACAACCACAAGATCGTGGACCTTTGCCGAAACCAGGAGTCAGGTACTTAACTGACTGAGCCACCCAGGCACCCCTTCCCTTAAAACTTTTAATTGGCTTTAGCAGTTTCATAGATTGAATATGTTTTTTTTTTCTTTCAATAGTACCGTAAAGTCATCATTTTCCAAAATCCACATGTAATCTTTTTGGTCAATTTTCCTGCTTTTGCTTTGTTCTTACATCTCTCTTGGCGGTCTAGATGGCCCAAGCAGGCTTCCGCTGCTTCTGCCTCTCACTTGTTTGCTGGCCCTGAGATTTCACGTTAATTTTCTTTTTATTCATATCTCAGTGTGTACTCATTTCTCACGACCTATTTCCTATGCTTCCTCTGGTTATTGTCTCCATTTGAGCTCATCCAGTTTTCTCTTAGGAGAGAATGCAGTCCCAGTTCCTATACATTTGCATTTTCATGAGCAAAGAAGAACTAATATTTGTCAAGTGCCTTCTATGTTTTCTGTAATTAGCATGATTTTTAAGTCAAAAGCCTGGATTTTGTATGTAGTCATTTATATCTTCATATTTAACAAGATCCTACCTATTCCATAAATGATTCAGAACAGATCTGCCCGTATTCCATATGATATTTAGGCAACTACACTGGGAAACCTTTACATATAAAGTGCGCGGTCTGTCGCAAAGCTTAATACCTAAGAGTCACATGGGGCACTTCCTAACATAAAAATCCCTTCAACATTCTCCGAGATTCTGATTGTCTAGGTCTTGAGTGAAGCCAGAATTTTGTATTTTTAATAAATTATCCAGATCATAGATATGTGGATGGTTCAGTGTGATACTGTGTAAATACCTGAAGCCTATCATTTTTGCCTTTGCCCCAAAGCTCCAAATGCGACTCTATTTTAATCATGCAAAGTCATTCAGGCAATCACGTGTTATGGCGTTATGGAGAGCTTACCCTCTCTAATTCTTCCACATACAGATGTGCAAGTAAACGGAGGGCATGGTTCAGACTTACTATCCTGCAATACCTTGAAGCTCCATGTCTGAATATGTGCAGGATGATTTAGATGATCTGTAAGTCACCTCTTTATTACTTTGTCAGTATATTAGTTTTCAGTGCTTTGAGAGATAAATTCCATGCTAGAGATTAGCCTCCCGGAATAAGAAGGGAATAAACATCTTACTGTTAGAAATAAGTTAAAATTACAGAAGGTCACAATGGCTATGTGATAGACAGAATAACAGCCCCCAAAGATGGTCATGCCCTAATCCCCAGCATTTGTAATTATGTTACATTATATGGCAAAAGTGTTTTTGCAGTTGTGATTAAGATTAAAGGCGTTGAAATGAGGACATTATCTTGGATTATCTGGGTGATCACATGAGTTCCTAAAAATAGAAGAGGAAGGTAGAAGAGTAGGTCAGAGAGATGAGACAGAAGAAGAGGCGGGAGAAATATAAGAGGGACTTTACTCAACTATCGCGGGCTGACTAGAGATGGTGGCCGTGAATCAAGGAATGCAGGAACTTTTAGAAGCTTCAAATGATCTTCAGCTGACAGCCAAAGAGGAGATGGAGACCTCAGTCCTACAACCACAAAGAACTGAGCTCTGCCAACAATTTTAATGATCCGACAGATTAATTCTCCCCCACAACCTTAAAACAAATGCAGATCTGCTAATGCCTTCATTATAATTTGGTAAGACCTGTATCGAAATTCTGACCTACAGACTGAGATAACAGATTTGTGTGGTTATAAACCAACACATTTGTTATACATTTTTTTGGCAGGAATAGAAACCAAATACAGTTGAATCTTGAAAAATACAAGGGTTAGGGGCACCAATCCCTCACACAGTTAAAAATCCACCTATAACTTTTGACTCCCCCAAAACTTAACCAATAGTCTAATGTTGACCAGAAGCCTTGCTGAAAACATAAACAGTCAGTTAACACATATTTTGTGTGTTATATGTATCCTATACTGTATTCTTACAAGAAAGTAAGCTAGAAAAAAGACAATATTATTAAGAAAACCATAAGGAAAACACATTTAGAGTGCTGTACCATATTTATTGAAAAAAATCTGCATGTAAGTGGACAAGCATAGTTCAAAACAGTGTCATTCAAGGGTCAAATGTGCAGTGTAAAGGGATGTATTGAAATACTTGTATAACAAACATTACAATTTAATGCTGAATGAAATTTTTGTAACATACTTGACAATTTCATGTCAAGTGGTCAGATTCCATTTTTGAAAGGAACTGATTTCCGCATCGCTATTCTCTCTTTTTTTTTTTAAAGATTTTATTTATTCATTTGAGACAGAGAGATACAGAGAGAGAGAGAGAGAGAGCATGAGTAGGGGAGAGGCAGAGGGAGAGGGTGAAGCAGGCTCCTAGCCGAGCCAGGAGCCAGACGTGGGGCTTGATCCCAGGACCCTGGGATCATGACCTGAGCCAAAGGCAGACGCTTAACTGACTGAGTCCCCATACTAGCATTTTTTTTGAAAAAGATTTTATCTATTTATCTGACACAGAGAGAGAGAGAACACAAGAAGGGGAGCAACAGACAGAGGGAGAGGGAGAAGCAGGCTCCCCTGGAACAGGGAGCCCGATTCAGGGCTCGATATGGGGCTCAATCCCAGGACCCTGGGATCACGACCTGAGCTGAAGGCAGGCGCTTAACCCACTGAGCCACCCAGGTGCCCCTCTTACTAGCATTCTGAAGCTGTTGCAGTATAGCATACAAAATATTTCAGAAAATATAAAGCATTTATACAGATTAAGCCAGTTCTCTGTGTGTGGCTGCTAAAGTTCTGGATTGAACTATGTGGAGATAAAGGGTAAAAGCCTCTGAAGCCAAGTTGAAATTACATTTGAATTGAATTTCAGTGCATCGTCTTTGTTTTACTTTTCTGGAAGTCAAAGTAAGTAATATACTCTCCAAACAATGCAATTTTTCTTCTATGTATTGTGCTTTGAAGCTTATTCTTCACAAGTGAAATAATTTGGAGAATTTGTGTTGCATGGAGGGATTGATTTTTTTTCCTGTTTGTAGATGTTGAATCATTCTCTCTTAGTTAAATAGAGTGGAATTATTCATCAAGGTTTCTCTTCATTCCTGTACAACTCTGGGACTTATGCTTCAGAATGTCTCTATTCTATTGTATATAAATGGCATGCTGCTTTTATGTGCTGTGGCTAAAAGTTCTTGTACTTGCTAATCAATGTTAGGAACCAACTGGCAAAGCTGAAAGTAAACGATTTGAGAAGGATAAATATATTTTATTACTTGCCATCACTGTTGTTTTGTCTGAAGAGTGACACAAATTAATCTAATAGTTCACAAATAAACTCAGTTTTATATCAGCTGTAATTATTGTCAGACGCATGTATGACTGTCTTATGTAAATGAGGTAGTAGCATTAAAAATTCAGTTATGAATGTTTAAGAACTTCAATTGCACTTTTCTTTTGAGAGATTTTGGTTATTTTCAGTGTATTTCAAAATGAAATTCTTTTGGGGCGCCCGGGTGGCTCAGTCGGTTAAGCGCCTGCCTTCGGCTCAGGTCATGATCCCAGGGTCCTGGAATCCAGCCCCACACTGGGCTCTCTGCTCCGCAGGAAGCCTGCTTCTCCCTCTCCCACTCCCCCTGCTTGTGTTCCCTCTTTGCTGTGTCTCTCTCTGTCAAATAAGTAAATAAAATCTTAAAAAAAAAAAAAGAAAGAAATTCATTTGTAAACATTTATTCTACTTCCATTCGATTGTTACAGAATGAAACAAGGATGATTTTTATTTTTCTTTGTACCAGATGCCCTGGCCAGTACAATAAGGCAAGAAAAGAAATGGAATGGATGATAAAATTAGAAAAGAAATAAAACTGTCATTACTCACTGGTGCCATGAGTGCCTACATGGAAAGTTCAAAAGTGGACAAATCTTTAGAAATAATAAATAAATGTATTCATCTTTCTAAATACCAAATCAACATACAAAATTTCATCATATTTCTATATACCAGTTACAAACAAATAAAAACCAAATCATTAATATCCCATTTACAGTAGAATATACCAATATCAAACATAGGCATAAATTTCATGAAAGATGTGCAAAACCTCCATACTGAAATGTCACAGGAGGGTAGTGAAAGAAATTAAGGAAGACCTAACTGAATAGGGAAAAAATATATTCAAAAATTGGGAGGTTGTATTTTAAAGATGCAAATTCTCCAGAAATTACTCAGTAAATCAAAGCAATCTCAATCAAAATCTTCTGAGTTCTTTGGGGGGAGAGGGCACATATTTAAAAAATAACTTCAAAATACTTATGGAAAAGCTTATATCCCAGACACGTGGCAATTTTGAAGAAAAAAACCAGAATATTCAAATTACATTCCTAGGCCCTGTCAATATTAATACCTATTGTGCAGATTTGGCACAAAGACAGGCTAAGCAATCAATAGAAAGTAAGAGACACTCTAACAACACACATATTCCATTAGATGATTTATGTCAAAGGCGACTCAGTGGTGTAGTGGGGAAAGTGTGAGAACTTCAATAATTGATGATGGATCAATTTTCTAAAAGTATCTTGACCCCTAATTTATAGCATACATAAAAATACATTCCAGGTGAGCTGAAGATCCAAATGTGCTTCCAGTACTTGGTATTATTAGAATTTTATAATTTAGACATTCAAATAGGTGTGCAATGGCATCATATTTTAGTACTAATTTTATTTTCCCTAAAGACAAATTATATTTGGCATCTTTTCATGTGCTTATTTGCCATTCACGTATACTCTTTTTGTGAAGTGTCTTATAAAACATTCACTAATTCTTTTTTTTTATAATTGAGTTGTGTATTTTCTTATTTTTGTGAATAAAAAATGTTTTATGGATTCTGGACACAAGTCCTTTGTAAGATATATGATTTGCATATATATTGTCCCACTTGTAGCATGGTTTTTATTCTATTAACAGTGTCTTACACAGAGCAAACATTTTAATTGTGCTAAAGTCAAATTTATAGTTTTATATCTCTTATAGATCATGCTTAATGTCATCTTTAAAAGCTCTTTGCCTAAACCAAGATAATGAAGATTTTCTCCTATCTATTCTTCTAAATATTTTATATTTTTAATTTATATTTAATTTTATCATTTATTTGAGTTAGCTATTTAAATAAGGTGTGAGGAATATCTCAAGTTTCATTGTTTTCCATCTGATGTTCAATTTTTCCAAAACCACTCGAAAAACCTGCCTTTTGTCCATTGAATTGTCTTTGCAATTTTTTTCTCAAAAATCAATCATCCTACGTGTATGCATTTCTTTCATAATATTGGGGTTCCTGGAAATAAAGCCAATGAATATGTGGGGTCCCCCAAAGACTGTGGGCCCCAGAAGTTTCTCCCTTCCATGTTAGTTCACAATCATCCACCAATTGTCAAAATTACCATTTAAATGTTGTTACCAAGTTGTGACTCCGCGGCTCCTTTCCCAGTGAGGCACCTTTTGGCTCTGTCTTTCAGAATTTGTCCTTCTAGGTTCCTAATAGTAGTTTGTTCTGCAAACCCAGTTCTCTGGTGGTCTAACAAATGTCATTGATTTTCAGTTTATCCAGATTTTATGCGACTGACAACTTCCAAGCTCTTTACATCTCTGAACTGTGACCTGAAATCCCCGTAGCCTCTTGCTTAAGTTGTACTTCATGGTAGGCTAGCCACCCAGTCTAAGCTGGTATACCAAATATTTTAGCCTGTTTAAAGTCTAATGTGTTGATTTCAATTGTAGCACTAAGAGTGGGTTCTTGTTACTTCTATCCAAGTGGACCCTAACCAAGTGGCAACTAAATGTTACAGCTTCCTTACTACACACCATATGTAACTGTATGCCAAAGCTAGAGGAATCTTAAAAATTGGGCAGAATGTAAATATCAACATATCAACAGCAGCCAAGCAATTACAAACTGGCATTTGAAGGAAAAAGTAGCTGGCTATTATTTAAGTTTGTCATGAAAATCAATGGCACTCTTAAATTCAACCCAGCATTTCAAATTAATGTCAACCTATTTCACTTGAGCAAAGTTCACCTTACTTACAACCAAGATTTATAGGCTTCAAGAAATTTAGTGAACAATCTGATAAGCAAAGGAGACCATATTTGTTTATAGGCCCAGGACCCAAAATTTCTCAAACATCATAACCAAAATAAGTACATATGAATTTTTGCACCAGAAAAACTGTCTCAACATCATATTATAAGTACAATATATTTTGTCCATTACATTGAAAATAAGTCTTCATTGTGTAATATAATTTTATATGGACTTGTGCCTATTTGTAGGCACCTCATTAATCTGACTATCTACCTAAACAACAATTATTTTTGTTATTTATTTTTATGGCAGAGCAAGTCTTACCTTATTACTCATTTTCAAAACATTTCTAGCCATTTTTATACATTTGGTTGGAGGGGAGTGGGGTAAACTTTAGAGGCATTCTTTTAAATTTAAAATAAGAATTGCACTGGGAATGCATTTACTTATGGATTAAAGAAGAATTATTGTTGTTGTTGTTTTTATAATTCTGGAACTTTCCATACTGGAGAAACACATCTCATATCTTTCTCTTGACTCCAGTGTATGGGTCCTGTCTGTTTATTACGTTACTTCTTGATCTGTTCTTTGAGCAGGTAAAGTTTGTTTTTTTTTTTATGTCATTGAGTAAAATACTTTTTAGACTGAAATTCAAAGCAACTGCATTTTATTTACTCATGGCTATGCTCAAAGATTTCTACAAGTATATTTAAATCATACTTAAAATATAAATTCCTTATGACATTTTTTCCTTTATGAAAAGTCTATATTGGTTTTATTTCTCATTGGTTTTAAAATACAGCTTATATGGAGTTCTATATTGTTGAACTGACACATTTTGACTCCTTTCTTCTCCCATTTCTTCTAGGATTTGAAATCCATCGATAGTAGGCTGTCAATCTTGTTTCCCTCAGCTTTTTTGCTTTACGAATATCTCTTAATCCTGTTTGCACATTCTTTGTCCTGTGGAGTCCAGACAAAAATCTTTCTAAATATTGCCTATGTGTTTTTTTCTAAAAGATTTATCTGTTCCCTGCTGTGTTCTTTCTGACTGTATTTTTCTTTCACAGGCCCACAGTTTTCTTGGGGGTCAGAAATGGTTTTTAGATTAGAAATATTAGGTCAACTTCTAAGGCTCTTATCTTGGGCAAATTTCCTCATCCTCTTCTTGATGTTTTCCTTTTTCTTCTCTGCATTTCTACTGTAGCTTGTAGGTTCATTGCTTTACAATAATTACATCTAATTTTACTTGTAAAGTTTTACCTATAAAAAACAAATTAGGCACCCATATTTTGTTCAGGAATATTATGCCTTTTTTAAAAAAAACCTTAGCTTTATGAAAAAAAAAAAGCTTTCACTCTCTTTCATATATTATAATGTGCAGGAAAATAAAATCTGAATTCTGTTTATTTACAATGATACCTAATAATGTCATCAGGTTTCTTTGTATCTGTTCTGAAGTGTGCCTCTTTGGGAGAACTGAAGGTGATACTTAGTGATTGTTACACTTTCTATTTGGGAAAAGTCTGTGACGTTAAATCACACCATCATATGAATTCAGTTTCATTAATATATCAGGAACCACTACAATAAATTGCATTACTTTTTCCTCAGATGATGGGATGGCCTAAATAGTTGAGTCAGACAACTGATGATTCTCTAATTCTAAAATCATATTGTAAAAAGTACATATTAGTCCACTAAGTTGAAATGTTGTTTTCATCACAGGATATATTTTTACATGGTTTTAAATCTATTTCTGGGCTCTGCATTAATCTATCAACTTGCACAACAGTTTTTTTTTTTTTTCAATCTATTGATTTCATGCCCCGTTTCAGATTCCCCTCTGCTCATCCGATAGCAGTGCAGCCCTGGTGGTGTCTAATGCCACTGACCTGCCACAAACAATCTCTGGCAGCCTCATTGTGCTTCCTTTTTTTTTTTTTTTTTTGTCCTGTAGCCAAGGAAAGCCATCCAAGTAACAACAAGGGGCAGCCTGAAAATCTTGGAAAATTAAGGCCCCAGAGGCAACAATCAATCAAATGGAATGGGGATTAGTGGATGAATTGCTTCTTATATCAGAGGGAGAATGCTGATGTGCATGTTGCATGGATCCTTAGGGGATGCCCCACAGGAATGGGCACCATTTCCCACAGTGGTGGCCCTATCAATAATGCATGCTTTATTGTCTTTTCTTTTTCCCTCTTTCACTCTCCCACTGTCTCCTCCAGTTCCTGAAATTACCTCCAAAATAATATGCTTGCAACTAAATTCTCATTTCAGGTTCTGCTTCGGTGGAACCCAAAATAAGAAAGGTGTAACGGAAGGGGCCCAAGAAAACAGTTGCTCAGGATGGGATTGTGACCTCGATCACTCGGAGGATCCTGGACAAAAAGACAATTTACTGGTAGAAGCAAAGGTGATAGGAGCTCTGGTATGTGGTAGCCTCACAACTATTCTTTTTTTTTTTTTTTTTTTTGCGAGAATATAATACTTTATTCACTAACACGGTCAAGCGGTTGTAGTGAGCGGGGAGTGGGCACCGTTTCCAGGGTTCCCAGTGAGGGGATTCTCCCTGCCTCCCAGTTCCAAGGCAGCCAGGCCTGCCATCCCACCCTTTCCCAGCCCCTGGTGGTGAGCCAGGGAGGTCCTGGTTAATGCGGCCCCAGGTTGGGGGTCCCAGCGTGGCCTCACAATTATTCTGACCTTTCCCTGTGCTGAATGGGAATAGATACAGGGAGAAGGGGGAAGCTTTGGTTCATGTAGTAGGTCTAGTACTTGAGTGGTATGGAGGTAATAGTAATTAAGATTGTGGAGGTGGCTTTTTTATTAACTGCCCTAAGAGCCTTGAAAAACACGAATGTCAAGCTGAAGCTGATAACTATCAACTCAGAGCATGCTGTGAAACCAAAAGGTCTCCAAAGATGCGTTTATAGAGACATTTAACTCTTGCAGATGGAAGGCAAACAGTGTTGAGGATTAGGCCTAGGATTTAATTATGATCTTAGAAGAACTTCAAAGGCAAATAAATGTGCAGTCTCAAAAAATCTTCACAATAAAGTTAGGGCCCTGATATTAAATAAGAACACAGAGTTGGGATGGAGAAGGATGAGTAAATGAATTTCAGAAAGTTGAACTCTGAGATTCTCCTAAACCTCACCCTCCCCCCCCAGAAAGCTAAAATAGACCCCTCCCGACTGCTAGCACTGAGAAGGTCTTCCATTGCCTGGACATTAACCTCACAAAATAATGATTATTTCCCTGAAGATTCATGTCTGACTATCATCAGTACTTCCAGATCAATACATAGGGTCAGGTTCATGCATAGTCCCATCCAGAAAATACATGAAAGGAAATAGTTATTTACAGATAGATTTGCAAGATTCAGCGCATATGTATGAGCGCTTGTCTGGTTACAGATGTACCAATGGAACGTGAGGGTTTTAGACCAAGCTGTTGGGATGAGTTGAGGGTGGAGTGCATTACAAGGCTGGCTGGAGAAGAATTTATTGCTCTCCTATGCCCTTTCTTATGGTCGGTGATTTAACATCCTTGGAAGGACAGGTGGAACAAGTCCTAATATTGCAGTATGGGAATTTTAAGGGACCACTAGAAAGTGACACCTGCATCTCTGAGAAGCTCAGTCACTGTCCTCTGTAGGTCAGGGTTTCACTATAACAGATGCTGATAGAGAACTGCGTTCCCTAAGGTCAGGGAGATTGACAGGATTCTAAATGAGCAGAATCCAGGTGGTGGCACTTACCTGTCAGGGACATGGTTGACATAATTACTGTCATTATCAGCAAAATTGGAATGGCAATGAGCATGGCCTGTGGAGATTTATGGCAATGTCTAATAGACCTTGCTTGGTGTTCCTATGGATCATGTAGAGGAGCAGCCATATAGAGTATTTATTACCTTGTACAGCCAGAAAAAAATTAAGTACCACTACATGGAAGACTTATGTCATCTACTAAAATGGGAAATTGTGATTTCTTGCCCAGTTTCTAGACTGAGGCAGTTCTCAAGTCCATGGCTCATCGACTGTAGATTGGCTGGTTCCCTCTGAGAAAGGACCCTGAAAGACCATTAAAAATATAAACAGTAAGTGCTCTCCCAAATCTTACCCAAATTGATCGGTGCCCATTTATCAGCTTGACTGTACACTGGGGGATAAAGAATGTCAGGCTTTGGAAGAGCAGCTGATAGAGATAGGAGAGGGCCCTAACACCAGCATGGCCATGCCGTTAGAGTGCAGACATATGGAGCTCATGTGTAAACAGAACACTGGCTTGAATCTGTCTCACTGTGGGTCCTCTGTCACCATTACCCTGGTCCTCAGCTACATAATTGGGATGAATCTACTTAGCAGCTAGCAGAGCCCTTAAATTAACTTCCCTTCCTGTGAGTAAGAACTGTCACAGTGGAAAAAGCCAGTCAGAAATCCCAGAAACTGCCCTCCCAATGCCAGCCATGATGATAAAGCATAGCAATTCCTCATACCAGGGGAACTGTAGACAGTGCAACTCTCCAAGATAGATTGCCCTTGTCAAATCTATTCCATGGCCTCTGCAACTACCAAATAGATTTTGGCACAAAACCATGGACTGCTGTAATCTTTTTTTTTTTTAATTTTTTAATTGTTATGTTATGGACTGCTGTAATCTTAACCAAGATGTTGCTGTGATTGTGACTGTGGTGCCAGACAGGTCTTTCCTAAGTCAGATCGGCAAGTTGACGTAGCCAATGTGTTCTTTCCAAATGCCTTCGGGTAATGGAGTAAATGGTTATTTGCTTTTACATGGGAAGGATAGCAAGCCTGTTCAGACACTTCTGCTCTTGTCACAGCATAGTCCACAGAGCTCTGATTGTCTGGAAACGTTGAAGAACACTGGGAAATCTGGCTCAGGGTACCTGCTGAACAGGAAGTGGCAAGTAGCCCAGATCTCCCAGAAGGACACATTCTGGTACTGGTGTCTGAGGGGAATTTAATTAGATTGGCTCTGCCAGGTGTAGAAAAACTATAGTTAGCTCTTGTCACCAAGAGGAACTGCTGCCTGGGTGTCACCACAGCCTGAGAAGAGGATGCCCACGGGGACGGGAGGGAAATCAGAGGCCATGTGGAAGCAAGAGGAAGGAGCAAGTGTCTTCTTTCCCCTCCAAGCACATAGTCTCTCTTCGGCAGTCCTGCTGGCAGAGCATACAGTGAGCAAGCTGGCAAGGCGGAAATGCAGAGTGCTGGGTCCAGCTATGGCATGCAGTGGCAGATTTTGGGCTGAGTGGCATGCAATGGCAGATTTTTGAGCTGAGAGACAATGTCTTCATAATTGACACAGCCCACATGGGTGGCAGCTCAGTCACAGACACTTTACTAGTTTTCTCTGCCTTACTGATTCACTGTCCCTACTTCTTCCCTCTGGCCTCTTAGGATCACTTCTCAAATATACTACTTGTACCCAAATCCTTGCTTTGGTCTCTGTTTACAGGATGGAACCTGCTACAGACTGAATGTTTGTGTCCCTTCAGAATTCATACGTTGAAATCTTAAACCCCAACGTGAAGGTATTAGGAGGTGGCGTCTTTGGGAGGTAAGTAGGTCATGAAGGTGGAGTCCCCATGTAGGTGGTTAGTACCCTTATAAGAGACAAGAGAACTTGCCTGAGGCCAAGTGTGAGTACAACGAGGAGACGGCCTATTGTAAAAACAGGAAACATGCTCTCACTAGGCACCTGATGTTTAGCCACCGTGCTCTTGGACCTCCCAGCATCCAGAACTGGGAGAAATAAATATTTGTTGCTTAATAGCCACCCAGTCAATGATATATTTGTTATTACAACGCAAACTAACAAAATAAAACAGTGATTCTTATTTAAAATACACACAATTGCATCAATCACATAAATAAAAATCACAAAGAAAAGTTCAGTTTTTAGAGAATCAGGTTTCTTTGTATGATCTCTAATCAATTATGCCTTCTTAATGTTGAGTCATCGGTCAGGTCACTTAAGCTCTAGCTTGCCTAAAGAGATTTGCTGGGATGCAGTAGTGTATGATATACAAACTCACCCCTTTTTAATTATGATTGAATTGATCACTGATTTTTGTCAATTTCAAGATGCACTGAAATGATAGTAAACATTAACCTTAGCATTTTTTTAGTCAAAATCTGTGAATTCAGCAAAACTTTATAGCAAAGCACAAAGCAACTTCTGAACTTTACCTTTTTTCATATTATTCATATTATAAAGAACACAGAGAAAAACATTTCATTTACTATAAAATGTATGTAGATTAAAAGTATAGTCAAAAAGAAGAGTATCTGCAACTGATACACTTAATTCTACACTGTAATTGCTCTTACTCTTTATTATAAATGCCCACTGTCTTCTCTCTGAAGCTGCAATTCAATAGCTCAAAACTCTTAATGAGAAATAATCCTCTTTGAATCGACTTTAGCTTTTGGATATCTTGGACTGACTTTTTTTTTTTTTTTTTATAAAGTTAAATTCTGTATACTATAGGTAAAATTAAGTTTGCCTCTCAATTCACCGGATTCAATTCAGTTTAGTGCATTGAAATCTTCACAGTTTAACAAAGCTTTACCAATTTGTCCTTTTCAAATGTGTATTTTGCATTTAAAATTTAAAAATGGATTGCTTAAATCATTCAAACATTCAAAAAATATTTATTGATTGCCTGTTTCTAAGGGCTCATATTCTGGATCTATCTTAATATTCTCTGTTGGCCAGAATCTTTACTTTCGTAAAGGTTGTGATCTGGTCTTTAAAAATAAATTTATAAATAAGGAAAAATCTTACATTTTCCATTTCATGTTCCAGTGATTTTATATAAAATATAACTTTCAAATATTGATTTATGTTAAATCTTAGTATGTGAATTCTATCAGGGAAGGTATTTTTGTCTGTTGTTCACTGCTGTTATGCTAGCATCTAAACTGAGATACAATACATGCTGAGAGTTTAATAAACATACATTTAATAAATGAATTGATGTTACCTGTTTATAAAAGAAGATTTCTTTTTACAAAAAACAAAACTGCAGTAGGCAGGTAAGTGGTTGAGTTAATGACATTCCTAAATTCTTGGTATATTTTTATCAACCTCTGAGAAGCTGCCTTCTATTTTTATTTAATAATCTTATTTATCCCATGCCCCTCTCCTATTTTTATTTGTCCCCATACATCTGTAATCAATCTAATCATCGTACATTTTGTTTAATATATATCTATTGTTTTTATGTATTCTTACAGAAACATTTTTTTAATCATTGAAGTATAGTTGACATACAATGTTATATCTACATATTTTTAATTTAGGCAAATCATACATACGTATATAGGTATATATACATTTATCGTGTATTTCTTCTTTTTTCCCACGAAGTACTGCCTTGTAATGGATCTAGCTATGTTGCTATGTGAATATTTAATCCATTATTCTTTCTTGCTAAACAATATTCCATCTAAAACATATCCAGTCATTCAGATAGATGCATAGCTTGCCTCTAATTAATCACAACAAAAAGTAATGTTGCAATAAATAATTTTATCCATATCACTTTTTGGACCTATGAAAATTTTCTTGAGATCTACATGGTGGAGTGTAATTGCTGGGTCATAGTTATGTGCATACTTAATTGGAATGTCATATCAGAATATGAATCCCTACTAGTAGTTTTTCATCATCAGAGTTGTATATACATAAATTAATTTGGTTAGCTTTCAAGTATCTTTTGAGTAGTGTGTTCACGGTGTATCTCATCCAAGTAAAATGATCTTAGTATAATTGCCTTCATATTAATCCAATTTTCTTTCATCTCTTTGATCCTACCAATAATGCATTATGTCACCTCAGAAAACCAAAGGGAATTTATCTTAATATGTACTCCTATTAGCCTTATAAATTTCACTAATATGAAACTAAAGTCAATACAAAAAAATTGAGTATTATTCTTTCTTATTCTAAAGACAGTATAATTTCCTGTGCCACAGGTTCTGATACTAGTCCCCAAATCTTTGTATTTCTATTTTCGTTAGTGAGAAATTCAAAACAAATGTTTATAATGACTTTTAATGAACAAAACCAGGTGAAAATACTTGATTTTTTATAATACAATAATATCTTTATTATTGGTATATTGTAGTAATTCTCTAGATATTACCTTAATGAATAAGTATTATAAAACTTGTATCATTAACAAATGAATTAGTAATTAATTAATTACTTTTTGTTTATTATTATGTTTCTATTTATAATTTTCTATTTATTTCCACTTTCTGAAAAGCAAATTTGCATTTCCCAGGTTAATCAGCAATAATTATACCATATCCTTGAATATGCACTATGACCAAGTTTATTAAATTATGTTTCATAATAAATTTTATGTTGCACTTATCCCAAGATAAGCCCCTTGGGAAATGGACAATCCACATGATCTCAGGGCAGCAGATGAAATGCCTAAATATAAGGTGTTATAATAAATATCTGCCATGATTTCATTCAACTCATATATGTTATATCCCATAATTCTATAGAATTATGCATAAAACATTGAACTCACAACTGATTAATATACATTTTTAATTGTTATACAACAAAAGTAGATTTGTTTCAATATCAGAAATCAATTGTAATTAATTATAGTCAGCCACTTTTAGGAAGCCTGAAGTATGGATAATTATTCTCTGGGTAGGCTCTATACTATTGGAAACTTCTGTTCATGACCTAGCTTGGTTTTATATGTGTATGTACATTTATTCAAATATATATACAAATTGCCTTCAGATTTTTCATATATGTAACATATTAAGATATATTTTAAATCATAGATATTGTGTTATGTACATATATACATATATTCAGATCGGCTTCAAATTTTCATATATGTAATATACTAAGATATATTATAAATCATACATATTGTATATATTTTTGAAGCCAATTTGATGATATTATACACCATCAAAATGGTTCAAAAATATTAAATATGTCCCTCTTCATAGAAAACAAAGTATAACCTACTCTAGTTTTCATCATATATTTCATATGATTTGCCTAAAATTTCTCTACCCCTTTAATTTCACCCTCAAATACGGTGTAGCCAAATTATTTTATGATAAAAGATTATATTAAAGCATTAATCATCTTAATGACATTATTTTTACTATCTTATCATAAAACTAGAGCTCGAAGAGAAGATCACATTTCTCTCTCTGAGAATTTAATCCATTTCACTTTTTCATTTATTTATGCTGTTTAATTCTCTGCTCCTTTTATAGTATAGGTATATGGTAATTCTAATTAACTATAACCTTGTATTGTTTGACTTGAAAAATAACTTATCTGGGGCACCTGGGTGGCTCAGTCGTTAAGCGTCTGCCTTCGGCTCAGGCCATGATCCCGGGGTCCTGGGATCGAGCCCCGTATCGGGCTCCCTGCTCAGTGGGAAGCCTGCTTCTCCCTCTCCCACTCCCCCTGCTTGTGTTCCCTCTCTCACTGTCTCTCTCTGTCAAATAAATAAATAAAAAATCTTTAAAAAAAAAAAAAAAGAAAAAGAACTTATCTGTACGAAATAGGTGCTTGGCAATAAATAATTTCTTGAAAATGAAGAGGTTAAAGATAGAGGTTTCCAGCTACTGTATGAATTGGTCACAGGAGTAAAAAGCACAGCATAGGGAATACAGTCAATGATATTATGACAGTGATGTACAGGGGACAGATGATAGCTGAACTTGTGAGCATGGCATAATGTATAAACTTGTCAAATCACTTAAGTTGTACACCTGAAACTAATAACACTATATGTTAACTACACTGGAATTTAAAAAAAGAGAGAGAGAGAATTTAAGAAAGGTAGATGGAACAAATGATTTTGAGCAAAAGATGGGTTTGGTTTTGGGAACGCTGGCTTTGATTTTTGGTATATCTTAATGCATCAGCTTACTCCAGAAATGTTCATTGAATGCCTGTATAATAGTGAGAAGCTGATGGTAGAATAATTAAAGCAAAATATTTTATCAAAGTTCTTATAATTGTATTGCAAATTTGGGAAATTGGAGCAAAATTAGAAGAAGCAGACTAGTCAAACTTCTTATAATAAAAAGGAAATAGAATAGTAGAATTTGGGGGGCACCTGGGTGGCTGTTTGTTAAGCGCTCGACCTCAGCTCAGGTCTTGATCTCAGGGTTGTGAGTTCAAGCCCCGCACTGGAGCCTACTTAAAAAAAAAAAAGAATAATAGAATTTTTGAATTAGTAGAGATTAATTTTTCAACCCTCATTATTTAAATTAAGGAAAGTAGATTAATGCTTTTTTTTTTTGTTTCAAGTTTTTTGTACAAATATTCATAGTTCTCTCATTAGATTAAAATAGAAAAAAAAAACTTTAAACAGAAAAAAATCCAATTAGGCATTTTTATTTAACCTGCTGTATTAGTTTTCTATTGCTGCTGTGATGAATTACCAAAAATGTAGTGGTGTAAAACAACATTATTGTCTTACAGTTTTGGAAGTTAGAAATCCTGAAGTCAAGAGTTCTGCAGGCTGTGTTCCTTCTTCAGGTTCTAGAGGACAATCCATTTCCTTATCTTTTTTAGCTTCTAGAGGCTACTCTCATTTCCTTAGCTCATGGCCTCTTCCAAGCCTTGTCTCTGACTCTAACTCTCCTGTCTCCCTTCATTAAGGACACTTCTGCTTACATTGGGCCCATCAGGATAATCCAGGATAATCTTAACTTTATCCTACTGCAAAGTTCCTCTGCCATATGAAGTACTGTATTCAGCAGAGACTCAGGAATCAGGATGTGGACATCTTTGGGGGGTCATTACTTACCCCATCACACCTGCAATAGTTAGTGAGGGTGTTATATAACTAACTCTAGCAAATGCATATTGATTGCTCAATTTTTAATCAAAAGTCTGTTCTAATAAATATCAGAAAAGAGCAGTTTTTGAAATATCTGGTAATAAATATTTATAAGGCTATTATATATAGAAATTCATTTATTATTTATTGGCTCTTGTTGAGAAATTCCTCTAAATTATTTTTGGGTTGATTCATCTGTGCTTGCTAGTTCATGGATAACTATTGAACAACTGTTGGATGTTTACAAAGTCCTTACGTTATTATTGCAAGGAGGAAACAACCAAGGGCCAATCCTCAGGTGTGCCTTAGGCTAGAGGAAAGGGCTCAAGGTCAGTTTTCTCCACTTTCTATTTTTAAGTAGTTACTAGAGCATGATCATGTTTGATCCTAGAAAGCAGAAAGTTACCTACAGTGGCTAATTTTATTTAAACTAAATCTAAATACTAAATCTCAAATTTCCATGAGAAGTTAACTGATACTTCTCATTTTTGCACAATACTTACATTACAACTAGAAAGATGGTCTTCTTGTCTTACTCTGACTACAAACTAGAGTCTCTATAAATAAAGTCACCACATGATCTGGCCAATTTTTAACTCATCTTCCTCTGCTTTACCCCATTTTGCTATTTTCTGGTCACATTGGCCTCCTGGCTATCCCTTGTCCCTTCCTTTAGCCATGTTCCAGCTTCCCTGTATGTGAGCTCTTCCCTCTACCTGAAAAGCTCATGTAATGGATATTTGTGTGACTTTCATGTCCCTTGTGTCACTTTTCCAGTACTGTGCTATGAGTCATGCATCCCCTTGTTGCCCTGGATAAAAGAGCAATGCCCAATTTCATAATACCTCTGTCTTTTGCCATAACTGTTTTTTATTTTTTATTTTTTATTTATTTATTTATATATATTTTTAAAGATTTTATTTATTTATTTGACAGAGAGAGACACAGCGAGAGAGGGAACACAAGCAGGGGGAGTGGGAGAGGGAGAAGCAGGCTTCCCGCGGAGCAGGGAGCCCAATGCGGGGCTTGATCCCAGGACCCTGGGATCATGACCTGAGCGGAAGGCAGACGCTTAACGACTGAGCCACCCAGGCACCCCACCATAACTGTTTTTTAAATTAATATTTATATCCATGCATCTGCTACTTCATCTATTGTCTTTATGACTTTGTTTTTTCACTGTTTATCTCCAATGCCTAAAAAAATGCTCAACTATTGTTGATGGAATTCAGTTATGTAATTATTTGTCTAGCCTTATATTAACACTGATCTTGTTTAAAATGTTTTAAAACATTAACTCATCCAATCCTCAGAACAATACTATGAGGTAGACCCTCTTAGGATCTGCATTTCATCAATGAGAAAATGAGTGAAGTGTCATTAAGGGACAATAGTATAAGAGATGAGTACAAAAATGATTTTCTGTAAGCCTTTTATGGTTTAAAAGTATATCTTGATTTCCTCTGCTGCTATATATATAATGTTTATTATTACATGAAGAATTTTTCAGAGTTCTTTTTTTATATGTTTCTCGAAATATCTCTGTGTGCTTTTACAAAGCATTTGGCATGGTGTCATCTATAAAACCTTAAGGTGATGAACCTCGGGATGTTGGGCATTTGCCTCATTAATTACATGTGAGATTTTTAGATAGATTACTTTGCAAAGTTAAACTTGTCTTCTATAGCACTATACTTCTTTTTAATTAGAGGTCTCAATCAGTGTCTTTGATCTTTAGAATAGTCTTTTGTAAGAGGCAGAAACTTACTAGTGTTGGCTGATGGAAGGGTCCATTTAATTTCTACTCAGCTGTTGTTCCCATTTTAGTTTCATCCTCAGCTGGTTGTCTTCTGTCATGAGACAATTTTATAAATTGCTTAAAAATAAAAAGCCAGCTATTTTAACGGGAATTTTACCAGAAATTAGTGTATGAAATTTACCACTTATGATGACTGTAATATATGATAGTTAAAAATAGCTTCTGTCTTTATTTTGCACTGGGTAGTGTTAAGAACAAAGCAAAATAAGGGGCGCCAGGCTGGCCTAGTCAGTTAAGGTTCAACTCTTGATTTTGGCTCAGGTTATGATCTCACGGTTGTGAGATCGAGCCCCACGTCTGGCTCTGCACTAAGCATGGAGCCTGCTTAAGAAATCTCTATTCTTGCTCCTCCTTCCCCCATGCTAGTGCTCTCTCTCTTTCTCTAAAAAGGAAAAAAAAAAAAAAAAAGCAAAATAAGACAAACAAAAAAAGCCAAGTGGCTGCATTGTGTGTTGTCCTTTAATGATGCCCTAACAGTTACTCTCTTCACACTCTGCGTCGAGGATCAGAAATGTGAGTGAATGCTTAGAGATTTCAAAAAGGAAACTTTAATACATGAGCCAGTTTGCAAATGCAATAGAAGTTGGTGAGATTTGTGGCAAAATGTAGAATGAAAGCCAGAACTCAATTACAGCAAATTATTGTAAATATTGAGATATGGTCCCAGGATGATCAGATCTTTTCATTTCTTCAAATTTAACTTGAACTCTGGATTTTGGGTGAGAAATAATTCATAAATTTAATAGGTTCCTATTATCAAATGCTGATTTATATAAGTGCTATCTAAATTGATTCACTTAAATAGAAAATAAAAATCATCTTTAGGGGGTAAAAGTCTTGGTAATTTGACCTTGAACATGGAATTATTTTTAAGTGTAATTTGTCTCATATTTTAGTAAGTATATATTTTAGTTATATTTGTATAATATTTACAACTCTTTACTAAGATAATATCAAAGAATACAAAAAATTAAAAATGATAAAAAAAGTAAATTACGATATTTTGACATACTCGTAACAGAATCGTAGGAAAGAGTTATAGGAATGTCATCATTTTTTATGAAAAATTTTGCAAGACATTATAATTGAAGTCTTTTCTCAAATTTCACAAGAACTTCCTTCAGTTAAATCATCTGCTTTTAAAGTACATATTGTGTCATTCTTGCTGATTTTATCTTCCTCAACTATTATTAGGAATAACACTCATCCTAGTGATCAATAAGTTTCTGTATTTCAGGTAAAGACACATTTCTAGATAAAGACAATTGCTTGATATATAGCAATAAACAGTAAATAATGTTCAAATTGCAAATTTGTTAGTGGTCAGCACATTAGTGAATATTTTCATATCAGCCCAAATTTTGATGTTCTAAACATCACCAGCATCATATTGATCAAATAGTTAATACTAAATGAGGACCACATGACAATTACTTTAATCTTTAACAATACGTCTAAACTAAAAGTCATTTACTATACTTCCTTCCTGGGCTCTTCCTCTACCCACCTTCTTGCCCCCCCCAAAAAACTAGAAAAATCACTGAAAAGAAAATGAGAGAACGTGAGAAAATTGAAAACCATCAGCAATCATACATGTAAGTGAATTAGATTCACTCATCAAGAATAGAGATTTACAGAGTCAGTATGAACCTAAAATCATTTCAGGAGAATTCAAAATAGCTTTGAATAGAATTTAGCAAACATTCTTTGGTAAAAAAATTCTTTGGTAACTAAGGGTTGCATAAATTCATGCAAAAATATGACAGAAACCTGAAACAAATTCATCATTTATGGTAAAGTCTTAGAAGACTTTTAACTAAAGTTAGGGGCAAGTCTGTTTTTTATCATTGCTAGTAGAGTTAGGTGCTAAAACAGATAAATCTAAAAACTTAGTGACTTTATACAATTAGAGAATTTACATTCTCTATCCCAGGCCAATGCACATTTTGAGGATATTTGCTCCAGGTAGTCACTCAGGAAACCTGTCAATTTTTTTGTCTCATGGTTTCAACATATTCTAGAGTTTCATCATCCTCTGCACTTGACAGGTGAATAGGGAAAAAAGAGAGTGAGAATTGCCTGGGAAGAATTGGGATCAGTTTGGGTGGAGAGCTGCCCAGTCTTTTCCATTATTATCAACAAGTGCCATTGTTCTTATGCCTATAGTCGATACCATCAAAAAGAAAAGGAATAAAAATTATCACTATTCCTGAGGAACCACTGTCTATTTGCTATGCAAAGCTAATTTCCGACGACACAGACCATTTAAGTGAATCTACTAATAAAACTAGCTATTAAAACCAAAAAGAGAGCTCACAAGGGTGACATGCAAAATCAATATTGAAAATTATATAGATAATTACTCTATAAAAGAAAAATTCATTTATGCTAGAAATAACATTTCATAAATGTATATAAACTGTATATATGACTTTATAAGCAAAGTATAAAATACAACTGAAGAATTGGAATATTCATTTTGTAAAGTGACATTTTCTATCTCATTTGGTCTCTAAAATCAGTATAGTTCTAATAAAAATTCTGAGAGGACTATTTTATGGGACACAAATATGAAAATTCATGAGGAAGAGAAAAGACACTAGAATAGCCAAGTATATTTTGGAATAAATGAAAAGAGAAGAAGATTGATCATTAGTTAATTAACACTGTTTATAAAGTTAAATACATAAGCATGATAATATTGACATGGGGATTAATAAATGGATCAATCTTTTAATAAACTGATCATGATATTAGATTACACGAACAGGCATATGAATATCTTTGAAAAATGGCATTTCAGGGGCACTGGGTGGCTCAGTTGGTTAAGTGTCTGACTCTTGATTTTGGCTCAGGTCTGTGATCGAGCCCCACGTCCGACTCCGTGCTGGGTGTAGAGCTTGCTTCTCTTTCTCCCTCCCCATCCTCCCTACTCAAAGAATAAAAAATTAAATAAATAAATAAATAAATAAATAAATAAATAAATAAATAAATAAGAAAAATGACATTTCAAGTTGGTAGAGCAAAGAGAAATCACTAAATCATTGTTCTACATTAAAAACTGAATCAGGCTCTTTAAGAGCATTTATAAAAAATGTATATCAGATGAATTAAATTCACAAGTATAAAACAACCCACAATGTTAGTATTAGTGGTATTAGAAAGATTAAAGAAGATTTTATACATATATGTGCTTAGTACTGGGACAATTTTGTTTAAAAGGAGACAGTCAATAGGGAAGCAAGAAATAAACCTGTTACATCAAAACCAAAGACAATAACAAAAAAATCCTGTAAACAAAAAAATATAGCATAAAAAGTCAAAAGTCAAGTGACAAACTAGGAGAAAATATTTACATTATATAGAGTAGATTGATAATATACACCTATAGCAAAAATCCCTTCTAAAAATAAGAGAAATAAAAATACACAAAAATATAAATAAGCAATCCAGTGAAGAAGAATTAAAAATGACAAATATACCTAGGACAAATGCTTAATCTAAGTCATCACTGGAAAGCAAATTAAGCAATAATTAGCTAATATTTTTCCAATTAAATTAGCTGAAATTCAAATCAGGTTCTCATATCCAGGACTAACAACAGATTGAGAACTAGGCACTCCCATATAATACAGGTGTGGGTAGAAATTGGTACAGTTTGACACAGCATTTGGACACCATCTATTTAAATTAATCATGTGCATAGCCTATGAATCAGAAATAATTGTGTGCATATTGATGTGCACTCAAGAACAATTCTTAGATATGTAACCAAATGTCCTTTTTAGAGATACCCATTTTAGGGCTTTAAACAACTAGAGGACATTAACAGTACAGCATGCCATTTACAGGTAAAAAGTACTTACGTTAATGAAATAGATCTGGATGTAGAACTAAGAAAAATTTGACATAATAAATTATTGAGTATAAAAAGTTACAAAGCAATACATACACTATCATAACTGCAAGTTTAAAAGAAACTTACAAACACAACTCTATTTTTCACACACACACACACACACACATAGAAACTGATAACATTGATTATCTCTGTGATTTTGAACCTATAATGGTTTCTTACAGAGGGATTTAGCTTTTTTTAAATTAAGTTTTTAACTAAGAGTATACCCATATTTTCCTTAAATAATTGTAATTATACGTCAAGAAAACATTAAGCTAGAAATTAAGAATTTTTAAACTAAATTTTTGTAGACCACTAAACTCTCAGTTACATAGAGTCAATGTTAGATGTGTTGATTTGTATCCATGCCATTCAAAATGTATCTTTAAGGTATGATTTTACACCAGTGAATTCATTCTCTAACACGGTCGTACCTAGGTTTTCTTCTATGATTCATTTCAAAGATTGAGGAGAAATAAGATGTTTACATATTCTCAAAAGATTTATTAATTACAGTGGAAACACTTGGCAGACACCACCTTAACCAAATGAGCAAGATTGACATCTCAGTAATCATGAGGTATGGGCATCACATGCCATCAGATACAGTATGCGGAACAGGGTACAATAAGCCTATGGTGCTCTTCTTTCAAATCCATACCCTGATCAGTTAATGAGAACATGTCAGACAAACTCAAGCTAAGGGATAACAACAAAATACCTGCTCCGTACTCTTCAGAGATATCAAGGTCATGGAAGACAAGGAAAGAATAAAGACAGGAGAAGATGAGAAGTGAGGACTAAGAGCAATATGGGATCCTGGATTGGATCTTGGAACAGAAAAGGCAAAAAAGTAGAAAAAACAGAAATATTATTGAAGTCTGTAGTTTACTTAATACTACTCAATATTAATTTTTTAGTTTTGATAATTGCATATGGTTTTGTAAGTGGCCAATATCAGGGGAAGGTCAGTGAATGGTACATAGAAAATTCCTGGACTGTTTTTACAGTTTCCATAAGTCTCAAATTATCATTTCAAAATTATTATTATTATTTCAAAATAAAAAGTTAAAATATATTAACTTATAGAGCTCTTTAAATACATATTAATAAATTTCCTTTCTGAAAACAAAGCTGAACTTAAAAACTGGCTTAGAGGGGCGTCTGGGTGGCTCAATCGTTAAGAGTCTGCCTTTGGCTCAGGTCGTGATCCCAGGGTCCTGGGTTCGAGCCCGGCATTGGGCTCCCTGCTCCGCGGGAAGCCTGCTTCTCCCTCTTCCACTCTTGTGTTCCTGCTTGTGTTCCCTCTCTCGCTGTGTCTCTCTCTGTCAAATAAATAAATAAAATCTTAAAAAAAAAAAATGGCTTAGAAAGATTTCTCATACTGCTCACTTGGATCACGCTTATTACTAAAATTAAATCTGAAGAAAGCCAGGGTTAGCCAAATTTGCTTTTGACAGGAGTAAACCAGTAAATGCAGGAGAATCCACGAGGCTGGAAATGCTTCATGGCTGCCACTGTCTTCCGTCCTGCTTTGGGCAGGACAAGGCTGGCGAATCCGTCCAGTCCGCAAGCCAACAGCAATTGCCTTGGCTTGCTCTGGGGTAACCTTTCTTGACTTCTGTTCTAGAAATCCATTTCTCATTAATATGCAAAAATAAAAGAAATAATCTTTGAATCAGTTCATTGGAGTTTAAGAGTAACATTTCTCACTGGTGCACATAACTTAACGTTAATTTTCTGCCAGACAACTGTACTTCATCTGCTTTATCAGCTCTTATGTAACTCACTCTAACAGATGGAAAATGTGGCCAAATTCAATTCCTATTTCTTTGGTTAAAAATGTCTGTTAACAGCTCATTACATTTCTTTCCAACTCCACACATCATAGCTACATCCCATTTGTGGCAAATACATTTTTGTCAAAATTTCTACAGAATGTTTTACATTTGTCTAAAGCTGTAGCTGTTATACTTAATTGGGTTGCACTTTTATTGGAAGAGATGAAGCTTAAAATCAATTTATTCTGCACATTTAAACCTTGACCTCCTATGCTTATAAAATCAAAGACAAAAAACCCCACATTATATTTGATAACTTTGTAGTTGTCATGTTAAATATTAATAATGTGAACTATTGTGGCTTATAATGCTGAATGCACTTATAATTGGTTGTAATTAATCAAATCTGCATTGTTAACGGAAGACTTTTTAAAACTACCATACCCCCTTTCTCTTAATTATTAAAAAATAGTATTTTACTTAAGAATCAAAAAATAATTGTATCAATTTTTTTTCCTGTTGATGAGTCACAGTTAGCTAATTGGTTTAACATACACTAGGAGGAAAATCTGTCAGGAAAGGATCTGCCAGTGACAGCCAAGGAGTCCGCCATGTTTCTTGGTGACACTGTACTTTACCAGCCTAACACCATAATCTTCATACTACCAGGACCAGGAGGAGGTCCTTCAAACTTTATAAATTACTGGCAAGATTCTACCTTCTCTCCACTTATCCCACCTCACCCCACAGTTTTAGCTTCACAACCATAATTTGCCTAAAAGATCCTTCTAATACATTTCAAGAAGCCCTAGATTCCCAGGTAATCCCTTATCCCTGCAGACATTCATCCCCATGGAACTCTGTGCTTCCTTCCCAAATGAGCCCCCTTCACAGCACATCACTAAATCCCCAAGCATTCCACTAAGTCTGCAGGAAAGTCAATTACCCTTCTCTTTCTTCATCTTCTATTCCTAACTACTATCCTGGGTCAGCTCAAGGACACAGCTATTACTGTAAACATCTCCAGTGATGCTATTTCTCTCCCATAATTCAGATTCCAAACACCTGCAGATGGAAACGACGTTTTCCTTGCTCTTAGTTGCCACTATACTATTCTTTTCCTTCTCTCTTTCTTATCACCTGGCTTCTCTAATTTTCTGGCAATTTACTAGAAATCTACTCCTATATTTGATCGCCATAGTTTATTTTCTTCAGGTGATCTTGCCCAATGGTTCTCAGTAGGGGTGGCCTGGGGGACACTGGGCAAAGTCTAGGACATGTTTTAGTTGTCACAATGGGGGATTAGAGGTGCTACAGGCATCTAGTGGGTGGAGGCCAGAGATGCCCCTAAACATCCAACAAAACACAGGACAACTGCCCACAACAAAAATCATCTGCCTGAAATGTCAATAATGCCAAGGTAGAGAAACCCTGTTATAGATAGATTATTTCAAAATATTTTGCCCAACGCCTCAAAAACTTGCAATGGCTCCTCATCCCGGACAGGTACATCACCATCTGCCTCATCTCTACTCCTAATATTCACACAAAGCCCATTCTTGACTCAGTGCTTTTATATCTGCTGTTCTCTTAGCCTAGATGGATGGATCTTCCTTCAAATCTCTACTTCAATAACCTCCCTGATTAATTCATGACAATGTTCAACAATCACCTTCTCAGAGCATCTTTTTTTTTTTTTAAAGATTTTATTTATTTATTTGAGAGAGAGAGAATGAGAGACAGAGAGCATGAGAGGGAAGAGGATCAGAGGGAGAAGCAGACTCCCCGCCGAGTAGGGAGCCCGACGTGGGACTCGATCCTGGGACTCCAGGACTATGACCTGAGCTGAAGGCAGTCGCTTAACCAACTGAGCCACCCAGGTGCCCTCAGAGCATCTTTATACTGAACAATTATGGAACCTCTCTATTACTTGCTCTCCCTCAGGGCTTTCTAATGTCACCTCTCGAAACTAGAAGATAATTTCTGTGAAAGCAAGGACTAATTTGCTTTATTTTTACTTCTGTATTTTTAGAAAGTGACTGGAACCGATTGAATGGTTGATAGGCATTTGTGAATGAACAAATACTATTATTTAGTTTAAGAGGTTATTTAGAAGACATAAAAAGTAGAATTCCCTGACTTAAAAGCACATTTTCTTTTCATAAGAATAAGATGGTCATTTATTAAATGATACTGGAGCTTTAAAAAAGATACAATGTCTAAGTAAATGATATGTGTAAGGATGCAAATATTTAGGGATTCAGAGAAACCAGAGTTAAGTCTGGTTAATATATCAAAGGTGATGCTGTTGAAGTATTTTAGAAATGGCTATTTCAGGATTATCTAGCCAAATGACCTCATTTTTGAAATGAAGTGCTTTAGGCCAAACTATTTTGGCAAATTTCTGATACTGATTTAACTCAATTCTATGGCTAACTTCTATGCTCATTTGTCACCATCAGATAATTATGGAACTTTGAACAAGAGTAAAGATTTTATGAGGAAAGAAAAATATGTTGCTAAAGGAATTGAGAGCATCTTACTCCAAAATATGCCATTTGGGCATATTGATTATTTTCAGTTAAAGGCATCTGAGAAACAGCAGATGGAAGAAGGGCACTCTGACCTTCCTTTTTAGTTTCAAAAGCAGGAGATAAAACTTCCCTCTGAAAAGTACCTTCTCTGTGCCGGGAGGAAAAAAGACATTCTTATCACCAGACACAGGGAATAGAGGCCAAAAAATCTGTATGAATAAACCTTGTTAAACTAACACTTATCTTCTGGTGGCTTCATCACAATTTACTGCCCCTAGCCCAAACCCCTCTGTCTTGTCAATCCTTCTCTAGTTTATTGTTTCTTTGACTAAAAAGTATAAAAGCTTTCTTCTCTGGTCACTGCCTCAAGCCTTCATTCCTTTGTGAGGGCTCCCATGTACATGCAAAAATTTTAATATAACTTGTATTCATTTCTCCTGTTAATCTTTTTTTATGTTAGTTTAATTCTTAGGTTCAGCCAGAGACCCTAAAAGGGTGAATTTTTTTCTTGCTTGCATTGCTAAGATTTCTAATTCATCCCAACATCAAAATGACTTTTCTTTTATACTGATTGGTCTTTTATTTAGCTGGACATCTATCCAAGCTTCACTTGTGTGGCAGAATGACTCACTGATGGGCAGTGTCCTATAAATAGAAATAGATTTTGCGAGTTTTTGGAAATATCCTTAAAAAGACCATTAGCGCTCTTCTTCCATTTTTTTATCTGGCTGGCTGAAATGCGGATATAATGTCCCCACTATACTGACCATCTTGGACTATGAGCTCCCCTTGGGAATAGAGACAAATAGCACAGAAAAACAAAATATAGGATGCTGGGATCCATGTCACAATGGAGTACCACACTAGCTTTGGGCTAGTCATGTCTAGACTTCGATATGAGAAATAATTATGGGATGCCTGGGTGGCTCAGTCAGTTAAGTGTCTGCCTTCTGCTTGGGTCATGATCCTGGGGTTCTGGGATAGAGCCTCACATCAGGCTTCTTGCTCAACAGGGAGCCTGCTTCTCCCTCTCCCTCTGCCTGCCGCTACCCCTACTTGTGCTCTCTCTTGCTATCTCTCTCTGTCAAATGAATAAATAAATTCTTAAAAAGAAGAGAAATAATTATGCTTCTCATTATTCAAATGACTGACATTTTGGATTTCCTATCAATTGTAACTAACCTTACCACTAAGGCAAGAGAAAGAGTGAGAGAATGTGAGCCTGAAGGCAGGTATGATGTTATGCATATGTGGAGTAAAATCAGTGGGTAGGAAAAAGTTATTATTATATGTTCCTGAATTTTACTTGTACTTTCAAACATTTTAGAGATACAAAATTCCCAAGAGCAAGCTGAAGTAGAGATAAATTAGGAATCGTTTTGATGGTAAATTATATATGAACTGACAAAGGTATGGATTAAGTTGGTGTTGCTGGAGTTAATGAGTTAGGACAATTCTATGAGGTTTGATGAATTTTAAATGAGAAGAAGGAGAAAGGGAAAGAGTCTTCAAAACCAGGGGATGGTAGTATCAAAAAGAAAGGGGGGAGGGAAGATTTAAAAGAAAGGGGGGTATTATATAAAAATTCCTGTATGTCAGTGAGTCTCAAACCTATTTGAATAAATTGACCTTGAAATCTCAAGCATTTGTAAAATACCATAATCAATGCTGAATGCCATGCCAGTAGAGAATATGCATGAAATCCTATCACAAAGTTTTCTAACATTATTACAATTTAAAAATGACTATTATTTTTATGGAAAAAGTCATAGAATAGGCAATTTCTAACTAATGCAAGTAGGGAAGGAAATTTTCCAACTTAAATTGGTTATTTTATAGCCTTTTCATTATATTTATTATATAATAATACTATAATATAACAAATATGCTTTTTAATCATTTTGTCATATGGTAGCACTAATTATCAGATAGATGAGTAGTTTACAAAAGTTATAAGGAAAATTATATAAGAGAATATCTACATTAAGATAATTTTTTGAAAATGTATAAAAGATTAACACTACACTAGGTTAGAAATGGAACACAACTATATAAATATTATAGAACCAGTGTTCCACAAGAGAAGAATTTGAAAATTAATTTTTTAAAATATTTAAATTTATTTAGGTAGGTATTTTAGTTACACTTTGAGCTTCCCAGCTACAATTTGGGTCAAATTTGTGTTAGATACTGTGAGATGATACGGTGTTTTGTTAGACATGGTAGACAGCAGATTTATTCACGCAGTCATCAACAACATCTACTGAGTGCCTATATTGTTTTACATAATGGGATAGACTGTGATAGGTCCTGGGGGTATTAGTCCTATAGAAGTCTTCGCCCTTGATCTCAAAATACTCAACAATGTTTTCTGAGATTCACTAACTGATAATTCAAGAAAAGGTATTTTGAAATATATTGCTCTTTATTATTCACAGAAGAACAATAATTAAGCAGGATAAGACAGCTATACCAAACTAAAAGTCATATCGTTTGAATCAAGCACTGATTTATTTGTCATAATTTTACAGATTAATATAGTATTTGCCAGGTTCTGTGACAGGCTCTGTGGCAGATGCAAAATATAAAGCACTCACAGATATTTCAGATTTAGGGAAACATGATATGGTTTCCTTAAAGTTGGCAAGACTTGAGCACAAAGTAAATGCTGTAGAAATGTTACTTCTATAATCACAGGCTATTTCATGGAGAGTGTGGTTTTCAGATGGGGTTTGAAGGGTAGTGGGAGTTGTATATAATAAACTGATCAATGGGGACAGTGAAGAGTTTAACATGGACTGAGAAGCCAAGATAAATAAGGGAGAGCTTATAATTTGCATTGACTTGAGCAAGAAGCCTGAAGAAATGAATAAAAGAGGAGCCTGTGATAAATTGGATAGGAACAGGTCATGGAAGGCCTTAAGTATCACTCACTGAAGAGCCACAAATGTTTTTCAGCAGAAAAGTGATTTAAAAAATACTGTTCTTTGGAAAATTAATCTGACAACATTTTGGAAGATAAATTAGTTTTGAAAGAATCTGAAAGTGAGATATGAAAGTAGAATGATGATATGTTGCTGAGGTAAATTCAACAGAACTTAGCAAGATATATAAATATAAAAGATACATTAATGCAAAATTTATATAGAGAAGGTGCGCAGTTTCGCTGACTCTTCTACTTTTAATAAAGGTTTGACCCAAACTCAGCTTTTCTATTTTCCTGTGGAAACTTTTAACAGTTGGAAAACCAACTTCCTTACTTAACGTTTTACTCCATCACTTTGCAATTTAAAAATTCACACTATGTATGTTTTCTTCTCATTTGCTCAAAACTAAGTTTTTTCTATAAACAAGAGAATAAATGACAGTGAATAACACCCTCCACCACTGTTTTCTCCATATGTTAACATTATAAATTGTGAGAGAAACGGTCTCTTAACCTGGCAGGATTTTCTAGATTAACATGTGTTTACCAACTTTAAGTTGGTCATTGCTTTTTCAAGAAGCCAGGCAGAGAAAATCACTGAGAAAACTCATGTCTTGATTGTAGTCCTGCATTTTTACGTCCCTTACACTTTGTGCTTGGGGTTCTGCCGATATTTCTCCAGTGCTCTGTTTCATGTTACCAAAACTTGCCTCTTGACCTTCTTTTCTTATAAGATTTTGTCTCTTAAGATCTATACCCCATGACTACTCAACATTTTACTCCTTTTGACTCTGGTATCTTGCTTTCTCCCTCTACTTCCTGACCTTTGCCATGAGAAGTCTCTTATGAAAATTCATTGAGAGCTCCTAAGAGTGTCTTTAATCTTGAAATATTCTCTTTTCTCTAATCTTACTGTATACACTCAACTGTGAGGGTTTTTTTCTTTTTCTTTTTCACAATAATTTAGGACATCTGTTGACATTTATTTAGCCTGGCTTTCTCACACACTATATTATTAATGATGATTTCCCAATGTAGTTACTGTTTTTTTGTTTTTTTTTAAATGTTCATAAAGATTTATTCATTTAGTTTAGAGAGAGAGCAGGGGGAGGGACAGAGGGAGAGGGAGAGAATTTCCAGCCCACTCCTGGATGAGCTTAGAGCCTGATATAGGCCTGATCCCGCGACCCTGAGATCACCGCCCCAGCGGCAACCAAGAGTTGGATGCTCAACCAACAAGCCACCCAGGTGCCCCAGTGTAGTCACTGTTTAAATCATTTAGTCCACAAACATAGGCTAAGCATCTTCAAAGCACTTGTGGACACTTTTAAATGTTAAGGAGACAAAAAAATGATTGATATATAATCAAATACCTCAAGAACAATATTAAACAAGTTTAAAGTTAAAAAAAATATTTTTAATACAAAATGATATTTGTGAACAATTAATTCTTCTAATATTCAATGGAACTTCATGTGGTCCAAGAAATGTGCTAAAATCAGGGCAAACAAATATGAATTAGACATCACCCATTATCTACTGGAGTTTACATCTTATAAAAAAACACAGTACAGGCGTGCCTGGGTGGCTCAGTCATTAAGTGTTTGCCTTCGGTTCAGGTCATGATCCCAGGGTCCTGGGATCAAACCCCACATCGGGCTCCCTGCTCAGCCAGGAGCCTGCTTCTCCATCTACCGCTCCCCCTGCTTGTGTTCCCTCTCTAGCTGTCTCTCTCTCTGTGTCAAATAAATAAAATCTTAAAACAAACAAACAAACAAACAAACAAACACAGTACATATGAATTCCATACTTTCAGCTCAGTGGTTTTATTCTATTTTTTAACTAACATTACCTATAGAATATTTATACTATTTTTCAATAGAATTAATTTATATTAAGGTAAAACAACAAAATGAGTGTTTAAATAATTTTAACTACATTTTGAGTTTGATTATTCTTTATAATCATAGTATTTCTTATAATACTACAGAGAACATTGGCAACTGACTAGAACAAATCCCCCCAAAAGGTTTTTCTTTTATCATATATAAGTTCTGTCAAAAAGTTTAACTTGTTAAAAGGAATATACATTGATGTTGAGTGATGACTTACTATATGCTATTTCTGTCAATGGCATTTAGAAAAGAAAAACCGATAGTTTCTACACTTAAAGTCATTAAATACTAGTATTAGCAACAGACAAGTAATCAAGTAATTACCCTGGATGAAAGTCTGATTGCCCTGCATTATGGAACTGCATTTAAAATTACTTAATCTAGTTTTTCACAAAAGTCTCTGGCATATTAAAAAAAGAAACAATGTGTTTAGAGAAAGGATGGAAAGCTTTCAGTGATGAAATAAATTTGGAACATCGGAAGGATTTCTGTAACATCTTTAGGGCTATGAGAATTTTTTTAATAGGGACGCCTGGGTGGCTCAGTTGGTTAAGCGTCTGCCTTCGGCTCAGGTCATGGTCCCAGGGTCCTGGGATCGAGCCCCACATTGAGCTCTGTGCTCAGCAGGGAGCCTGCTTCTCCCTCTCCCTCTGCCTGCCTGTCTGCTTACTTGTGATCTCTCTCTCTCTCTGTCAAATAAATAAATAAAATCTTTAAAAAAATAGTTTATTTATTTATTTATTTGAGAGAGAGAGAGAGTGAGCACAAGCAGGGGGAGGGGCAGAGGGAGAGGGAGAAGCAGACTCCCCGCTGAGCAAGAAGCCTGATGTGGGGCTCGATCCCAGGACCCTGGGATCACGACCTGAGCCAAAGGCAGACACTTAACCGACTGAGTCACCCAGGTGCCCCCCCCAATTTTTAATATATTAATACAATTCCAAGAGGGAGATGTCTACACAGAATCTTCCAAACTTATTTTACCACGGAGTTATTTCCCAGGACTTCTATTCCTCAGAACATTAGTTGTAGCAAGTTACAGTGTACTGTAATAGGGTGTTCAATGGGGAGAAAGAGCACAGGATGGGATGAGGGGACACAAGCAGGATCTCTAATGCTTCCTTGGATTATTAGGGAATTATTCCTGGAGAAGGTGACTGCACTCTAAAAGTAGTCTTAAGTAAAATTTTAAATTGCCTCTTTTCATTATTAATTCTTCAAAAGTGAATAGATATGCTAAAAAGTAGTTAAGAACTTATTTGAACATAATGTAGCTTAAATAGATTATTTAAACACACAAAAAAGAAATAAATACCTTTTTTTTTCCCCTAATCATCGAGATTTTATATATAGCAAGGTCAATCCATTACCTTCTCATTTGTGTGGCCATAGATGATGTGGAGACAATCAGCGAAGTAACAATCCTATATTTGTGTGAAAATGTATGCACAGGAAGAGCATGCACTGTTAAACACCAAGGTCTTTTCTTCTGGCCCCAGCAGAGATGGCACTTCTGACAGGGAGATACCACGTGACCAGAGTGCCGTGTCCTACGGTAAGATAGGCTCGGCCTCCACACTTTCTAAGAGGGACATAATATAGCCGGGATTGGGCAGGACAGTGGCAGAAGGTCCAATAAACCAGACTGCCATGTTCACCCACCTTTGTTCACCACTCCTCCAGCTCCTAATATGGATGTCCTTGTGGGGTCCCAGCTGCTTGAGGAGAAAACATTCTGAGGCTAGCTGATAGATCAGTCTGGTATACAGTTACAAGTTAAAAATATCATATTACTAAACTAAATCCCACTCAGGGATGAGAAATAGAGAAATGGAGTTCCATGGGGACAAGAATGGAGGCTAAGCATGAGTCAAACAGCATGGGCTCCCATTCGCCAAGACTGATCTAGCTGCAGCTGGTACTGTTACAGGACTTTTTCTCCATAGGTGCCCACGGTTCTTGGTCACGCTGCTTCGGAAGAATGAAGAGGGAGACCAGACAGAGTGGTGGGCAGCAAAGCAAGGTTTACTGAGTGATAGCAAAGTGATAGTACAAAGCTCCTGAGGAGGGAGGGGGTTTTTATGAGCTCATTGGCAGGCCATTTTAATCTGATTATCCCTCCCTGCACCTGTCATCCAATCAGGATTTTGTCACATGGAAAAGGATAGAGGGCTCCTTCCAGGGTGGTATAAAATCTTTTTAAGAGTGGTTTTCTCTTAGGGTGGTCCCTGCCTGCCTTCCAACTATGCTTCATCAGGACACCTATACCGAGCGCTGGTAACACAGTCTAATGCTGAGCCCTTCATATGGCAACTTCTCAGGAGGAGCCCACCTAACACCTTAAGGGCAATTCAGTCACAATGGGCTCCTTCCATCCTAAACATGGCAATAATTCATCTTGATTGGGATTGTTCATATACCAAGAGTTGATTGGCCTTTCCTACCCACAGGGACTCGGCCAGCACCAGTACCAGTGGATTACAGAGTGTTGGCTATACCAGCGGGGCATAGAGTACAACTTCCCATGGACAAAAGAAACTACACTTTACAGCAAAGAAAGTGCAGCGGTGATTATATCACTGGGGAATCCCCTGGCCCTCGCACATACAACACCATGCATGAGTTGCCACGTGATAGAGTAAGCAGAATGTCCTCTTGAAGGCCTACCGAGGTGCCCGATTGGGGAGTATTCCCTACCTGTACACAGTTTCATCCTTCAGAGCACAGTATGCACCATAATTCACTGACCATTATTTCATGCTAGGCCACCGAAACAGAATACATGGGTCTGGAAAATAAGGAGTGGGCATGCTGGCCTTATTTATCATCACTCTCAATAACCTACTTGGGGAAACTGTGTATCATATCCTTTCCATGTCAGACTGTGGGAGTCTAGAAGTCCTGCTCTTAGAAATAGAAAACTCTCCCTGGGAGTAAGAGCCTTATTAAACATGATCTGATTGATTGATTTTAGTTTGATATATATATATATATATATATATATATATATATATATATATTAGCAATTATATAGCAATAAAATATATATATATATTTTTAAACAGCTTTTTGAGGTATAATTGACATCAAGAAAGTGCACGTATTTACCATTTACAATTTGGTAAGCGTTAAATAAGAACGGCCTATAGAACCGTCAAACGTTAGTGACGGTTAGCGTATCCATCTGCCCAATTTGCCTGTAATTCCTCTGTAATCGCTTCTTCCCTTACTGCCCTGTGGATACCTGCAGGCAACCACCAACTGATCTGTGCTTCCGTAGGTTGGCTTGCATTTTCTATAATTTATATAAATGGAATCATAATGTGTGCACTCTCCTTTGCCTGGCTGCCTTCATTCCACATAATTATTTTGATATTCATCCATGCTGTATGCTTCAATTGTTTAGAGTTTCTATAGAATTGTTCTTATTTCTTCTTTTTTTTTTTTTAAGAAGTGGGGGAGGGGCAGAGGAAGGGGGAGAGAGAGAATCTCAAGGACTCCACACCCAGCATGGAGCCCGATTCAGGGCTCAATCCCAGAACCCTGAGATCATTACCTGAGCTGAAATCAAGAGTTGGTTGCTTAACCGACTGAGTCACTCAGGTGCCCCCTTATTTCTTCTTTAAATGTTTTATAAAATATACCATTAAAGCCATCTGGACTTGGAGTTTTCTTTGTATGAATGCTTCTAACCACAAATTTAATTTCTATATTGCTATGGGTCTATGCAGGTTATCTTTTCCCACTAGACAGGCTTATATAGTTTATGTCTTTCAAGAAATTTGCCCATTTTGTATAAGTCAAGTCCAGATTCTTGACCCCCAAAACTGAAATAGTAAATGTTTGTCTTTTTAATCTACTAAGTTTTGGGATAATTTATTGAATGGCAATGTATAACTAATATAGTTTATCTGAAAACTCACTTACCATTCTTTTCATTCTTCCTGAAAAAAGTTGATGGGATCATTACAGTAAATTTTAAATATTTGAGAGGGAAATATTTTGATATATGTCCAATGTACTTAAAAAAATAATTGCTCTGAACAGCAGGACAATATTTAACAATAGATGGAATACTAATTATTTAACCCAACTACTCCCTTCTGGCTTCACTATTAGTAACCAAATCAACATAATAGGGGTACCTGGATGGCTCAGTCATTAAGTGTCTGCCTTCAGCTCAGGTCATGATCCCAGGGTCCTGGGGTCGAGTCCTGTATCAGGCTCCTTGCCCAGCCGGGAGCCTGCTTGTGCTCTTTCTCTCTGACAAACAAATTAATAAAATAAAAAAAAACAACTTTTATTTTGTATGTGGGTCAATTCAATCTTACTTTCAATATCAGAGACACAAATGAATATTATTTTATTGAAATAATGGATCACTTTTTGAAAATAAATTTAAAATTGAATGCATTTAGATTATATTTCATCTTTTGAGTGTGTGCTATTATCAATAATGGTGTTATAAACATTTTCATACAAGTCTTTGTGTGGCTGTATATTTTTATTTTTCTTGAGTAATACTTAACAGTTGGATTACTGGATCATGCTATAATTTATGTTTAAATTTATAAGAAATGATCAAATCTGATTTTAATTTAACTTGGGTAAATAGCTTATACAATATCCATATGCTGAAAATTTCAAAATATTTTTAAGATATTAGATATTTACCCAAAGAAAACAAAATACTAATCTGAAGGGATACATGTACACCAATGTTTATAACAGCATTATCTACAATAGCCAAATTATGGAAACAGCCCAAGTGTCCATTGATGAATGAATGGATGAAAAAAATGTGGCATATAGAGACAGTGGAATATTACTCAGCCATAAAAAGGAATGAAATCTTGCCATTTTCAAGGACATGGATAGAGCTAGAGAGTATAATGCTAAGTGAAATAAGTCAGTCAGAGAAAGACAAATACCATAGGATTTCACTCATATGTGGAATTTAAGAAACAAAACAAATGAGCAAAGGGAGAAAAAAAGAGAGAGGCAAACCAAGAAACAGACTCGCAACTATAGAGAACAAATTGATGGTTACTAGAGGGGAGGTGGGTGGGGGATGGGTGAAACAGGTGATAGGAATGAAGGAGGGCACTTGTGATGAGCACCAGGGAGATGTATGGAAGTGTTGAGTCACTAAATTCTACACCTGAAACTAATATTACACTGTATGTTAACTGGAATTTAAATAAAAACTTTTAAAAAACCCAAAATATTTACAGAAGAAATTAGAGGTATTTACCATGCTCATAGATCAAAAGGCTCAATATTATTTGGATGTCAAGTTTTACAAAATTGATGAAATGAAAAATTGACTCAACCTAATGCAATTATAATCCAATCAGGCTTTTTTCCCATGGTTCAGAATTATGTGACTAGAAAGCAATTAGAAGGTGCAACTTCTAGCTATATTGGTCAGTAAAGAACGGGCAATGTTATGCTCTTCCAGATGGCCTGCTTTTTTACCATCCCAGTTGAAGGTAACTTAAACACACCGAAGAGAATCCAAAAGACAAACATGCAAGAAAATTCCTGTTCTTGCTATAACCGCTACTGACCCACAACTCTCGGCCTGTCTGTGGGAGGTTGGGCTTCAGAAACATGATGTATGGGGGAGCTGTAGGAGGGTATGGGGGAGCTGTAGGAAGTCCACAGTAGTGGCTTGCTCCCCTGTACCTATCAGGAGAAACAAAACTGAGGTCCCTTTCAAAAATGCGTGGAAATGGTATTATAGAAGGGTTAGCAGAAATGGAATAGATTAGAATTTGTGGAATTTCCTGGTTCCCTGAAGCCAATTCTTGTATAAAGATGTAATAAACTTGTGCACTAAAGCATTTGGTGCTGAGAGGCTGGCCTTCTCATTGGAGTCTTGGAATTGGAAGGAAGAGTCTATAATGTTTGTACATTTCAGGAAAGTAGCAAATGATGAGACCACAAACTGTAGTAGTGGATGCCCCCAGATGGTGTCTCCAAATATAACCAGTCAAACCTTACTGGTGACCTGGCCCTGGAGCCAACGAGAGAAGAGCTGATGGAAATTCATGAGCTGAGGACACACTCTCATCCCTTACCACGAGTCTACTGTATCCCGGAACACCACTTTGAAAACAGACATCAGGCACATGAGATCCTGAAAAAGTGAGAATGCATGCAAGTGTTTCCAAAAACACTGAGATGCCTTCAGTGACCATTAAAAATATGGATCTGACCAGATTCACTAATTGAAATAAATTCCTTTTTGCTTTTCTTTCCCCGCTCCCCAGTGATATTGAGACTTAACAAGGAAATTAGATCACTGGGGAATTAAAAAAAAAAAAAAAGAAAGAAAATCCGCAGGAAATAAGTGATCCATAAGTTCTTTAATTGAAAATACTATGAAAATATTTTGACCTATAAAAGAAAATTATGTCTTCTAACTATCCTGCATGTTTTTCCTTCATAGGTGATCAAAGAGTGCTTTTCTTATCAATGCTGGAAGCTCACATCCATCAATGGAATAAGTAACAAATACGAAATAAACTGTTTTTATGAAGCTTATGTAGCAGCGAACAGGTATGAAATTTACTTCAGCCCTATTTCCTTTCAGGAAGTTAATTTATAAAAAAGGGCCAATGTTACCTAATAGCGGATGCTACCTTCTTTATTTTCCAAGCTAGGATTTTTTTTTTATTTAACTGAATATTTTTATTTCAGTTGGGATAAAACATCACAGTAACTTATTTTTTTTTTGAGCCATTTCTAGTCGTAAGCATTTTAAATTAGCATACTGTCTTGAACAAAGGTTATATTTGCAATCTGCATGGGAAAGCAGAGTTTTCCTAGTACTAAAGACATTGATATACAATAGCATATTTATACTGTCAAAGAGACTACTCCAATTATGTTGATTATAAAGGTCACTTAGATGGTTCTCTAGTCAGTTCAGGAAGCATAAGATTTCCCAACACCATTCTTTTTAATATTGTTAGTGAAGTATTGTCAATTTTATTTTAAATAGAACAGTATATTGAGAATGCCTTTTGACACAGAGAATGTGAATTTTTGAAATGCACATTGAGGTATTTGATGGGAATTTCACCAAAGATTCATGGATGTTAGTTGTTAATGCCAGTTGAACATAAGTTATCATTCCTTTACACTAGAGTTATTTGCGTTTAATTTTTTCCTTTCATACTGAGTTTTATCGTCCACTATATCTAGTCAATTGTTTAAGTAACCTGAAGAAATATTTTTGATATATTTGAATAGAGAAATTAAACTAATTTTAATAAAACCTTATCTCCTGATTACTTCAGGTTTAGAGTGGAACATAGCATTGAATACATCAACATGCATAAAATGTACCATAAAGGGTTTTAGCAGTTAGCATGAAACTTTAAATTGTAATCTTTCCCCCTTACAAGTGCTTGACTTTTACAGCACATTACCTCATTGTATGGAAACTGATGAAATTAAGTGAGTGCTATGTATTTCCATTAAGTGAGATAATGTGCCTTAAAATAATACTGTCAAATGGTTTTTCATAGTGTAATTTTTTTTTTTTTTTACTGCCTTTTGTTTGTAATCCCTTTTTAAGACTTTAAATGGGATTTGGTTCCCTACTAATTTTATCCCTTTCAATTGGAAAACAGTAGCTTTTCCCCACCCTGTGTTTCTAATGGAGCTTGAAATTAACATCGTGCTTTTGTTGTAATTTACTTTTTATTATAGTGGTACTGAAAATTGGAAAACGTTCATAGGGTTTTTAGAAAACATTGCTTAGTGTTAAAGTATGTCAACCAAATGCAGGAATTTTTTCGAAATGCTAAGCATTGTGAACAGATGGTGACTTTCATTTTATCAAATTATTTTAATTAATTTCTTCATAAGTGAAACATAAATGACAGCCAGAAAGCCATGAATATGGTGGTCACTTAACTAATCTTTGGGTGAATTCCTCTTCATTAAGATGAACAAGGGCTCCCTTAAATTAAAAAGGAAATGATTCCAATCTCATTTCTCTCTTCAGTTATTCTGCCTCTGTCTTCAGAAGCTAGTCTTCTACACTGGCTCTGTTGAGGCTGTTGTTTATAGGATTTTGTTTAGTGTGTACTTAAGTCTATGCAGAAGAGTGGAGACAAATGTCAGTTAGTGTCTGGGATACTAAATCTACTGCTTCTTCATTTTCTTTCACCACGTATTGAAACCTCTAGTTCCTCCATCTGTTCTACTGGCTGGAAGTGAAATAAAACTCACTCTGTGGTATGGAGATTCTGGTTGTTTCTTGATAGTATCTTACTATCTTCTACCATTTAAAACTGTCAGTAGATAGAAAGTAAAAGCTTATAATGTCAATGGGGTATTTATTCTGACTTCCATTAGGAAATGAACTGGGGGCCTCTGATTTTAGCTAAAAGTTGGTAATTATATAGCCTTAATCAATCTAAAGAAGTGTCCATAGTCCTGGGTGCACATTAAAACAAGCTGAAACTTCCTAAAATACTCACGTGTAAATTCCCCTGACTGAAAATACAAGATAATTGATCTGGGATAGGGTGGGCCATAGCGTGTGTGTGTGTGTGTGTGTGTGTGTGTGTGTATATACACAGGTACAGGGATTATCACTATTATGAGGAAAGCTTTGAGAATTTCTGTCATAAAATATTAAGATTATTTCTTAGCATCTAATGGAATCTCACTGAATGCTTGGCTTAATGTCTATGGACCTTGGGGGTATAATACAAAGCCCTCCATTTTGTCCATTTTTGGAAAAATCTCGCCTACTATTCTGGCCCTTTAAAAAAATTTTTAAATTAATTTACTTGTCTTTTATATCCCATTTTTGTGTTGATGTAACTGTTTTTAATTCATTTAAAAAATCTTCTCTACCTCTTTTTTCTTTTTTTTCATTTTTAAACATTTTTAAATTTAAATTCAATTAATTAACATATAATGTATTATTAGTTTCAGAGGTAGAGGTCAGTGATTCATCAGTCTTATATAATACCCAGTGGCTCATTACATCACGTGCCCTCCTTAATGTCCATCACCCAGTTACCCCATCTCCTCACCCCTTTCCCATCCAGTAACCCTCAGTTTTTTCCTATGATTAAGAGTCTCTTATGGTTTGTCTCCTTCTCTGATTTCGTCTTCTTTTATTTGTCCCTCTCTTCCCTTATGATGCTCTGTTTTGTTTCTTAAATTCCACATATCAGTGAGGTCATATGATAATTGTCTTTCTCTGATTGACTTATTTCACTTAGCATAATACCCTCTAGTTCCATCCATGTCATTGCAAATGGCAAGATTTCATTTTTTTGATGATTGAGTAGTATTCCATTGTATATATATACCACATTTTCTTCATCCATTCATCTGTTGATGGACATCTGGGCTCTTTCCATAGTTTGGCTATTGTGGACATTGCTGCTATAAACATTGGGGTGAAAGTGCCCCTTCAGATCACTACATTTGTATCTTTGAAGTAAATACGCAGTATTGCAATTGCTGGGTCATAGGATAACTCTATTTTCAACTTTTTGAGGAACCTCCATACTGTTTTCCAGATTGGCTGCACCAACTTGCATTCCCACCAACAGTGTAGAGGGTTCCCCTTTCTCCACATCCTCGCCAACATCTGTCTTTTCCTGACTTGTTAATTTTAGCCATTCTGACTGGCGTGAGGTGGTATTCTGGCCTATTTAAAGTTGGCATGGCCACATCTGTCCTTGACTTGAAATAGGTACAAGATTTCTAGAGGACTGTGGTTAGATCTATGACACTTTGGGGACTTGTCATTGGTTCATTGGGAGATAGGCAACAGTTCTGTTACACTTAACAACATTCCCAATAAGATTGAGAGCATGACTTTTGTCTTCTTAATTTATTTTGAACATTTATTCAGAGAAGACCTTTATCTGAGGCACTTCATACACTTTGATAGATTCTGTACATGTTGTCCTTTAAAACATTAAGTAAGGCTAATTTTTCAAGTACATTTCGCCTAATAGTTTTAACAGCTGTCCATTCACTACTGACATGGTGTATGAATACAAGGAGGTGATGATCAATGAGGTAATTATAATGATGGTGTAGCAGTTTCACAGTTAAAGTAGACCCAAATTGGCAAGACCCAAATTCTAGTTAATTACTCCTACCTTCTCCCTATGCTAAGTAGGTAGAAATTGATCCAAGTGTCCTTCTTTGCCTGCTAGAATGCTTTGCTATATTGGTAGGGTGATGGTAGGGGAAGGAGGGCAGGTAAAGAGCAGCCAGGTCATTAGATAGAACACAAACATGCATATATGATAAGGTACAGAGCCATACTTTGTTTCTTCTTCATTGGGAATGCCCTCCTCCTTTTAGAACAGTTTTGCTTATCGTTTTATTTTTTTCATAACTATATTAATGACTCTTCTAGATAAATTTGGTTAATTCTTTCAGCTATATCCTTTAATTCTGATTATTCTGGTAATTTTGGAATGTCTTCCTACAGAATACAGCTATGTAATTCAAATATAGAGTACAATTCATTCATTCATTCATTGCACATTTCTCTCTTGTCAGATAGGAGAAAGAAAGATTGAAAAAAAAAGATTGTAGGTCTTCTACTGTTAAGACATAGCATGTTCTCTGCACTTTGTATTGAGTGCGGGTTTAATAGGAGTGTAGAAATTTGAGGTCCAAGTATTTCTATGTGGTTTCTCGGTCTTTACTGTAGCAACCTAATGTCCTCAGATAACAATTTTCTAATCTGCAAAATAAGCTTCTTAGACTCACTTACAATACTCTCTTGTGTGTTAGGAGCTATTCCCCTGTGATTAGTTTCTAGTTTAGCTATGAAATCTTACACAATTACACATAGGTGCATATTTATCACATGTTAGACTGTGATGCCCATCAGGAAATAGGCAAACTTATTTCTGAATCTCTAGCACTAACATGGTGCTCAAATCAAACTTGGAGCTCAAAAAATTATTGACAAAGAAAGTATGCATTTTCTTATGATTCTGTAGTTGACAGTTCAAATATGTTCTTTCATGGTTTTGGAGACTAGAAGTCTGAAATCAAGATGTCAGAGCCATGCTTCTTCTGAAGACTCTGGGGGAAGATACTTCCTTTTGTCTTCCGGCTTCTGGGAGCCCCAGGCATTCCTGGGCTCTGGCAGCGTAACTCCCAACTCTGTGTCCCTCATCACAGGTCATCTTCCCTCTGTGTCTTTGCCTCTGTTCCACTCCTTATAAGGACATCAGCCATATTGGATTAGGGCTGACCTATTCAGTAGGACCTCCTCTTAACTTGATTACATCTGCAAAGACCCTATTTCCAATAACATTCCTTTCACAGAATTGGAGGTTAGCCCTTCAACATACATCTTTCTGGGGACACAATTCAACCTATAAAACTATTTTTTGCCCTGTCTTTTTTTTTATTATTATGTTATGTTAATCACCATACATTACATCATTAGTTTTTGATGTAGTTTTCCATGATTCATTGTTTGAGTATAACACCCAGTGCTCCATGCAGTACGTGCCCTCCTTAATACCCATCACCAGGCTAACCCATCTCCCCACGCCCCTCCCCTCTAGAACCCTCAGTTTGTTTCTCAGGGTCCATAGTCTCTCATGGTTCATCTCCCCCTCCGATTCCCCCCCTTCATTTTTCCCTTCCTGTTATCTTCTTCTTCTTTTTTTTTTTTTAACATATAATGTATTATTTGTTTCAGAGGTACAAATCTGTGATTCAACAGTCTTACACAATTCACAGCACTCACCATAGCACATACCCTCTTCTGCACTTTCTTATATTATTTTTACAATAAAGAAGTTTTAAATATTGGCTTATTGAAATGTCTTATTTTTAATTGAAACAAATTTGAATTGTTAAATCCAATTTCAGAGTATAATGAAAGATGGAGGTTTCTATATATAATGTTAAATAGTTATTAACATTATGAGGTTGATACTTTTGTTTTTATTATTCTTACTCAGAACTATTCTCATCTACTTATGGAGCAGCTCACATTCCAATATATTTTAATTTACATGGTATTTTCTTATTAACATAAAATAGTTTGACTTAGATTGAGTGTATAGTTAAGAAACATGACAAATTTTTATTTTGACAAATTAATACTTTTGACATTTTCTATAAATGACATTACATGAAAAAATCATTAAAAGTATGATTAGAGAGTAATTGATTTAAAAATCTTCTTTAAAAAACTGAATCATGTATTTGAAGATTATGCATTAATCAGAATTATTCTTTCCAAAATAAATACAAGTTAAAAAGTACATATCTACATATGGTGTATCTTTAGGTTTTAAATCTGTATACAGAAAGAGTGTACATGCATTTGGAGAATTAGTGGAATATGAAGTCTCTTTCATGTTAAGGATATAAATGTAATTTATTAGCCTTTTACTTATGACTTAAACCTTATATTTAACTGGCTTGATGCTTTTTCTACAAGCTAAATTCCAGAAACTGAGTTTAAATCTTATGCATTTTTATGTGTCTCTTAGACAATATAATAAAATACAAAGTCTTTGCAGCAGAGGGCATTAAAAAATATAGTTCTCAGCTATTTAGAGAAATCTCTTTTAGGCTAACACCACACACTATGTGACAATGTAGCATAGTATAAATTCTCAGAGGTCCATAAATATTCTAACAAAAATGTTTTACCATAATGTTTATATTTTAATAATTGATATAATTTATCAAATAGATAAAATGATAAATGATAAAATATTAAATTTACAAATAAGATGCAGTACTAAATTTGTATGTGCCTAATAGCATAACCTCAAAATATGTAAACCGAACATTGACAAGATTATAAGGAAAACTGACAAATCCTGTGTGCCCTAGCATTTTGGCCACTTATGAAGTATTTATTTCCATTTCTTCCAAAGTAACAGAATTGTAGCTGGACACAGGACCTCTCCCTTTTTGCAGGATATTGAAGCCATGTGATGAAGTTCTTGATAATTGAATGTGGGGAAAATTGATTTGTGCTGCCTCCAGGCAAATAATAAAAGTTCCATCAAGCTCTTTGGAATTTCCGTGAGCCACAAATAGGCGTGCCATAGTTTCTCTAAATATTTTTCGTTGCCATAAATTCATTTTCTAATCCATTCCTCAAGAAGGCTCATGGGTACAATACGTCTTGAAGTTTTGCATATTTATAACTGATTTTACTGTGCCCTTTATAATTGAAGGACAGCCTAACTGAATCTAAAATCCTTCACTTACATTTGTCTTTTCTTGAGTATTTTCTTGAATAGTTTGTAAATATTACTCTTTTGCTTTTTAGCACAATATGTAGCTTCCGAAGTCTGATAACAATCTTATTTTCTTGCTCTTAGGAGGAACTAAGGAAGATAGTCCCCTGCAGAATATTATGGGCTGGATGCTTATTTACATAGTGTACTTCCAGTGTGTAGGCTCAATTTTTATTTTCAGAAAAGTTTTAGGTAATTGTTCTTTCAAATACTTCTTCTGTTTTGTTTCTTTGGTTTTCTGCTTAGAGAACTCCAATTATATTAATATCAGATCTAGGGCCATCTCTCTTGATCTGTGTGTGACCCATGCAATTGCATAGAGACTCAAGCTCAAAGGACCTTGTAATTGGGAGTTTCATGCTCAGAGGTGGCTGTCTTGAATGTCTCAATAATTTTATTTTAATTTATATTTTATAAGTGAAGGCCTATGGGACAATGCAGTAGGTGCCTGAGGCATGGGGCCTTATTTTACCAGTCCTATTTGGGTCAGCCTCCCGACCTCCCTGCCTCCTCTGGATGGGTTCTTGGCCACAGCTCCTCCACCCTGGCACTGCCCAGCACAGCATAGCTTCCCCTTCCCACACTCACGCAGTAGTTGCTGCCTCCCCGCACTAAGCGGGAACAAGAAAAATCAGTGGCAGGTACATGCACAGTTCTGTGTCTCGGAGCATGGCAGAACAGTGGCCATTCCCACCCAGGCTGGAGACTGCATAGCACGTTGGGCCAGTGGCTGGCTGTCTGGGAGCCTCTGGCCCATCCCTTTCAATTAACTGGTGAGACTGGCAGGGAGGCTGCATTCCCTTGGGTTCGCCTCTCTGCTATAAGTTAAAAAAGCTGGTCAGGGGAAGAGGAGATATCTGGTTGGATTTTGTTGACCTACCATGGGCAGCTTGCTGGTCCAGCAACTGGGAAAAGGGGGATCAGCAATGATGGACCACACAAAGCAGGGTATAAGGTGGGATGCAGGAACCGTGAGTCTCTATAGTCACTGGGGGAACACCTCCCTGCCCAAAGGACTGTGACATTAGACAGCAAATAAAAAGCATTAGAGGTTGAGAGAGAGATTGTAGAAGAAATTTTGAAAGCTGCCTAAATATTCAGTACTTTTAACAGCAATTTTCCCTACTTTTTGGACAAGAGCCCCAGTATTTTCATTTTGTACTGGGCCCCACAAATCCTGTAGCCTATCCTAATATGACCTTCTTTACCCATCTTCTATATCATTCCTTTCTTCCTAAAGCCTTTTTATTCCGTTTCTTATTTATGTGTATTTTCTTCACTTTTCTCGTTTCTATTCTTTATTTCACTGACTGCACTTTTTGTGGTGTCAATTTGCTTGTTGTGTTCCTTTTAATTTAGTTTCTGCTCTTAAAAGGTTTTAATTTTTCAAACTTTCCTCAATTCTTCCCTTTTAATAGGGCATGACTTCTAATTGCCAGAGTTGACTGCTCCTGTGAAGTAAGCAAGATAGACAGGAAGTAAGAGAGTGGTTCACTTCCAAACCACTTCATACTTTTGTTAGTCTTTGCTTCTCTCTAGCATAATTTGCCTGTTTGCATGGATTTCCGTACATAGAAACTAAGAATCTGTTTAAGAGCTTTGAAATACTGTTTGAATGATATGTTTAGTGTTGTTTGAAGTCTATATTGTAATGATGAGAAAAATGGAAATTGCTTAAACTCCCCTAATGAGTCATGTAATTGGAAATACACTCAATTTAAAAAGGTAAATATTGCTTTTGTTGCACATTTGCTATAAAATAAGCAAAGATGAGACATTATTCTTTTGGAAATACTGAGTAGAAATTTCTCAATTGCTTTGAATTTATTATCATTTGTTTCAAGAGATTTCAAGAGAATAGCAATTTATTTAATCTTAAATTAACCGCAGGAAATATAGGCAGAGATGCTTCTATGCAGCATATGGATACAGCAGTATATAAATGCAAGATAAATGATATCAACAGCAGGCTATTCTCAGTCTAAAAGGTCCTTAATGACGTTCTTTGCATATGCATCAAATTCCCTTAAAGATGTATTTGGACATTGTATTTTTAGTCATTGCAAAAGCTTGTCAAAGATTGTATAGCAACATTTCATAGGATCACTGGAAACAAAGTAAATAAGAAGTTGCCTGAAGGGTGAGGCTCTTAATGGATGAACATTACATATGTTAGACCCCAGAATAGAAATAATCATGACAATTCAGCATTTCAAATTGAGCAGGGCTATTACAATTGTAAGGCTGAATTTAGATGAGGAAAACAATGCAATCTCTACTCTGCCATAATTTAGATTAAAATACATGAGTATTTCTTTTGGTGAGATGATTTACAGTAAATGCTAGGAATGTTGTGTTGATATTGTTCTTTTATTAATACCTACCAAAAATAAAAGATGGAATATTAAAGATAAACTTAACATGTATAATAACACAATGGAATATTTCCTTCTCATTTTAAAAATAGTTACCTCAGAATTATGTTGTTGACTATTTTGTAGATATTACATTGAGAAATCTTTACATTTTGAACATAGATTTTTTTTTCTTCTTATTGTAATATAAAAATAAAACCCTATCCCAAAATAGGGTATTTTAGCTCTTTTTAGAGAAATAAAAGGGAAAGTCACATTGAAATCAATGATTATTCAATCAGGAATTTCTGCATGGTGGTTATTGTGTGGAATATCTGACAATTATAAAATACACTCCATCCTTTGTTCAAAAAACTAGCAATTTTGTTATTGAGCCTTATTATCACATTTACCTGAATCTACTATATTCTTTAAATAATGTTAAATATCTAAGGGAAAAAATATTGTTTAATGGTATAACTAGCCTAAAGATTGCCAACTTTCTAACACATTCATTATAAAGCATAGACAACCATACAGTATATACTAATCTTACAACAGGGATGATATTTTAGGAATGGGATAATTACTAAAAATCCAAGTGCAAAATACCTTGGTTTGCAAATACAATATTTACAAGAAAACAATTCCACTGTTCCAATAATGGACATGGAGTAACAAATAGTTCTTTATAGAGCCAAAGCATTTTATAGACCCTGTTTTCTAAATCAGGGGTTGAAAAATAATGGACACTGTGTCAAATCCAGCTTGTTATCAGGTTCTGTAAATAAAGTTTTATTGGAACACAGCCATGATTGTCTGCTTATGTGTTTTGTATGGCTACTTTCATGCTATCGTGCAGAACTGAATTGTTGTAATGGAGACAATATTGCTGCTATGTCTAAAATATTTACTGTCTGGCCTCTTATTAAAAGAGTGTGCCTATCACCTTTCTAAATCATTATTGTATACTAGCACATCAACAACAACACAGACAACCAAGGTTAAATTACCATGCAGTGGTGTATTGATCAAAAATCTTGTCAAATTGTTTATATTTTATATCGGTTTGTAAAATTTACATTCTGACTGCAGATTGAACATTTGTCTCTATGTGACAAGGTATTTATCTTAAGTTCCTCAGTTTATTTTTTTAAGTGACCTTTGCTAATGTAGCCCTTTGGATATGTGTTGTGGAGGGTGGGATTATAATGTTTAAAATATATGTAGTATGTGTCATATTTACCCCCACTTTGCCTTTCTTTATGTCCTGGAGACTTGAGATTTTTGTCTTAAGTGAACCTTGTGAAAAACTTTCTATTTAGAACAATGATATGAATCTACTAAAAAATAATGAATTATTTATTTTTTAAAATTTCTTCATGTTGCTATAAACAAGTCTTGAGAAAAGATAGAAAAGTTAGAAAATATATACTAAATTTGACTTGCTATCACCAATGGGATTTCCTATGAAGCTCTTCTCTCAATGGAGAACATAATCTATCATTTCATATAGGAAGAAGTGTTCAAAACAGTGATACAAGAAGATTCTCTGACATAGTCTTACTGGAAATTTATTTATTATTATTATTATTTTTAAAGATTTTATTTATTTATTTGACAGAGAGAGAGACAGCAAGAGAGGGAACACAAGCAGGGGGCGTGGGAGAGGGAGAAGTGGCTTCCCGCTGAGCAGGGAGCCCGATGTTGGACTCAATCCCAGCACCCTGGGATCATGACCTGAGCAGAAGGCAGATGCTTAACAACTGAGCCACCCAGGCAGCCCCTTACTGGAGCTTTAGAGTCAAAAACTAAATTCCTTTACAAAAGCTAAAACTTATTTCTCCATAGAGGACAGGGAGGGTGTACCAAGCTGGATATTATTAACATATGGTTGCTTGGTTTGAATGTTTAAATGAGAAGGTTTTTTCTGAGAAATAAAAGACAAGTAAAAGTAGTAACATAGGCTGGGGATAAAAATCTCAAGACATTAAAATATTATTAAATATAAATAAGAGAGACTCAGAAAGGAGGGGATATTGGAAAGACATGAGCGAAGAGTTGAATCTGATAACAGCCTCAGGATGGAATCTAACCAATTGTCCAGGAGAAGAACACCTTAGTCAACACACACTGGGCAAGAAATGAATACAACGAGACAAGGATAAACATGGCGGTACTTCCGCTGGGGTTTGGAGGAGAGTTGGAGTTTGAGTATCCAACCCATGGAATTGTAGAGAACATATTTTTATGTTTCTTCACAGAGTTTTCTAAGCAAATTTCATTACAATTGGGTTAATGGACAAACCTTTTAAGTAAAAGGGTGATTCAATGATCAGAGATCTCTGAAGAAATGTGCCTTCCTAGAGGTATGTGTTTACGTTTCAAGGTAAGATGAGTCTCAGAGCCATGGAAACATTCCAGGGATTACAAATCCTGAGATATTGCTCCTATTTCAACCCCAGAAACATTTATTTTCATTCCATACAGTAACATCCCATGATTATTCTCTCTCTCTCTTTTTTTTTCCCATTTCATTCCATTACAGTTTTCACTGTCCTTTATAAGCTCTCAGAGTTTTGACTTCAAGGCTCATCACCTATACAGTACAGAGGTACCAGATGAAATCTGGTTTTCATCATATTGCCACAGAACAGGGAAGGGTTTGGGTCAAGGAGAACCAGTGTATTAATGATGAGTAATACTTTCTTCTGTCCCTGCCCAAATTCTATGTTCAGAATAATGTAAATACATAGAAATACTAAACATGTATCTTATTTTTCCCATAAATGAAGTTATGAAATCATGGTTTGAGAATGAGGAGGAGCTGGTAAAGGAGGGGAGCTTAAGATCAGAGATGTAGGCTTTCGACAGTGATCCATCCCATGGTGAAGGTGGAGATCACCTGAGACAGAGAGCTTTCCAGCACTTGAAAAGTTTTGGTTGAAGATAAAAGGGCTCAGAGCTAAACAGATTTTCAGATTTTCTCTAGCAGCACTCAGACTAGAGCTACTAAATCTGAAAACCTGCTTACTCCTAGTGTTCACCATTTTATTTTTCAGGGTTTATCTAGCAGCAATTTGATAATTCTGCTTAGGATATATCAGAAGGCTGATTTGAATTAACCAGTGTGTATAATCTGATATTTGACTTCTATGAAATGGGTCTTTTATTCCTTATTTTCCATAAGAAATTTTACCCCTCTGAAATATTTCCTGTAATCCTTCAAGTTTTGAAAATATCTTCCATTTCATTTAATAACGGGGGCTTAAATAATTAAAGCAATGACCTCATTTAAAAGGCTCTCTTTCTACTGTTCAACCCACTTGGCCTTCAATTACATTCTAACTAACTTTGTTCTTTGCAATTTGAAGGTAATTATACTTTCTTCTGGAGACAGAAGCTACATAGGAGATTATTGGCCCTGGTCCCATATTCACACCAAATAGTAGGGTTTTTTTTCCAATTTTTCTTGTTATTTAAAGTTTCTTCTTTAAATTTCCTGTTCACATTTCATAAATTTCATACCAGTAGTTAAACTTTGAAAAATTATCCCTGAATCTTTGTGCTTTGCTTTTGATTTTATTTTTCATTACTTGATTTTATTCTTCATTCTTCTTCCTGTATTTTGGCCAAGTCCTTTTAAAATTCTAGAGCTGCTTGAGTACCCTCACTGAGAGTTTCCTACCCTTACCACCTTCCTTTACGACAGAGGTCACTTTGGCTTGTATTTTCTGAATTTTACTTTTTATTCTATTTGCAGTTGTATTTTCTGACCCTTCATCTGTTTTAAGCAATCTGACCATAGAATCATTCTCATTTTTGTCTGAAATTTTTAATACCGCTTTTCTAAATGTAAGCTGAATATCTGGAGAGGTCTTGTATTCTCTTTCCTGTCTTCTATAAATCCTTCTTCAAAGAATCATCACCATAATATATAATTTTTCTTCTTCTTTTTAAAAGATTTTATTTATTTATTTATTTGGGGGAGAGAGAGAGAGAGCACGAGCAAGGGGAAGGGCAGAGGGAGAAGCAGACTCCCCACTGAATGGGGAGCCCCACACAGAGCTTGACCTCAGGACCCCAGGATCATGACCTGAGCCCAAGGCAGATGCTTAACCAACTGAGCCGCTCAGGCACCCTGTAATTTTTCTTCTTTGGGATGTAAGCATTTATGATTCCCGGAGACTGGTTTCCTGTTTGCTCCTCATTGCGTAGTCTTAAGTCTACACTCAAGTTAGTTGGGCACAAGCTTGCCTGGTGCACCATTAAAGAGCACACATTCCCTTCTCTCTGTGAACTCTGCCATGATGTCCCATTCTCTCACGACATTTAAATGGCCCAATGATCCCAGTAAATTAGCTAGATTTCCTTACTACAGGATTTTTGAGAGACTCTGATGCCTCCATGTGCAGAAGGGAGAGAGACTGTACCACGGCATTCCCAAATATAGTAGAAGAATAGCTCTCTCTGAGAGAAGCCGATCAGGTACAGTGCTCACCGAATTACACTCTGAGGAAGGGAGATCTAGGTGTTTCCCTGGACTAGACCTTCTCCTAAAGCTAATCTTTGCAAAAATTTGCTGAAATCTAAACAAAATGATCATTTACAAACTTCTTTTGTTTGTTGGTCATCTTTTAGTAACTATATTTTCATTCTTTCTTCATTATTGTGTTTTTAACGTTTCCTGTGAAAAGTCTGTATTAATTTTATAATCATAAAAAAGTAAATTTACTCTAAGAACCTAAAAAAATGCTCTAAGGGAACCTTCTTTTGTATTTCTGTGTTGGATTTTTTTTTTTTTTTTCACTTCGGAGAATTTCATTTTTTCCAGTAAACTTGAGAGTGGAGATGTGTGCCTGATATCCCTCCTTCTACCAGGAGTATCTGATGCTTATCAGACATAGTTACTTCTACAATACATGATCTTAACTATACACGATGTAACTTAAAAAAAATAGCAGGAGGGGAAGAATGAAGGGGGGGAATCGGAGGGGGAGACGAACCACAAGAGACAATGGGGTCTAGAGGGGAGGGGGTGGGGGATGGGTTAGCCTGGTGATGGGTATTAAAGAGGGCACGTTCTGCATGGAGCACTGGGTGTTATACACGAATAATGAATCATGGAACACTACATCAAAAACTAATGATGTAATGTATGGTGATTAACATAACAATAAAAAATTAAAAAAAATATTTAATAGATCTTAGTTATTTCAAAAGCCTCATTTACCCCAGAAAACAGAAAATAAATATGGACACTTCAGGGTAAAATCTAATCAATTCATACTTTTTCCTTCCTTCCTTCCTTCCTTCCTTTCCTTCTTTTTTAAAATTACTCACAGTTTAACTCGGTAGATTAGAGTTTTATCTACACTATTCCCTTCTCTGACTAAATTCTAGAGTCTATGAGGTGGGGAAAACAGTCAATAATCTTAAACTGACAGTGTAAACATCTGTTGAGTGTAAATCCACGCCTTCTGAAATCTTCTCTGGGTCTGCAGCACCTCTGGTCCCTAACACCAGGATTAGGTCAATCTCTTGTGCAAACTTCCCTTATTATACAAGTTAAGATACATCCCCAATCTTTTGATTTCTAGGAATCCATAGGTCAGTGCTTTAGTAACAATATAATCTTAAATGCTCATACCTTGTTATTAAAACTAGATCTTAAATGTTCTCACCACAAACAAGAAATGGTAATTATGTGATGGGATGGATGTTTTAGCTAAAGGTAAGGAGGTAATCATATTGCCCTGTATAAATGTGTCAAATCAACACATTGTACACCTTAAACTCATACAATGATATATGTCAATTATAACTCAATAAAAAAATGAGAAAATGTAGTTTTTTCCTTCACATTTTCCATGGAACTAGTTCCATTTCTTCCTTCCTATGGCCCTGTCTTCTGGGCATTGGGTTCTACCTATTTTTCATCATCGTTCCTAGGGATGAGAATTATTGATTATTGCTTAGGAAGTCCCAGATTGACATTTGCCGTGTACCAACAGTTCTCCTTATGACAGAGGTATTACCCACTTCTTATAGCTTTTCTCCTTTGCTTTGCCCAATTTATATTTAAAGCCATTAACTCACTGAGAGATTGGCTTTACCAACACTCAAGGTCAGATCCTGTATAACAACTGAACTCTGACCCACAATCTCTGCCGCAGCTCGCCTGGGAAGCCAAACCAGGATTTCCAGAGCCCCAAACTACTAGGACTTGATAAAACAAAAACAAAAACAAAATGCTGGCTTCCATAATTTTTGCCCCCAATTCCAATTTAGGATTAAAGAAAATGCAATATGCACCACTAATCAATCACATAAGATGTCCTGCTTCTAGTTAGCCTATTTCCTGCTTCCCCATGCCAACGACCTTTAATCAGGATAGTAGTGTCATCTTCTCTCTCTCTCTCTTTCTTTTCTTTTTTTTTTTTTTCCCACTTTAAAACTTTCCCACTTTCCTGCTGCCTTTATGACCTTGCCAAATGTAATTGATGGTGGCTGACTCCCTCTCTGCAGCAAGCTCCTAATAGTCTTTGCTTGTTCTCACATGGGTGGTCTTTGTTTATCAGACCCATATCAGACTCAGGATTCCAGCCCATCATAGAATGCTAGTAATGGGGAACAGCAGAGGTCAAGGGAGCAGTGGCAGCCAATCAACTCCACTCAAGTTCCTAATTTAGTGGTCTGGTTCTTGCCTTATTTTCCAGTGGCCAAATACTTGCTTTGAAACACAGTTTTAGAAAATGTATCTTGGTCTGAAAAGGCTTAGGTCTGGCTCTCCTTTTTGTCCTTTTCACTTTAGGACTAGGATTATGTTTTGCCTCCTTAAAATTCCAAGGACTGGCAATCAGTTGGAGTTCCACCTTCAGTGACCATATTTCATGTCCAGACTTCCCTGCAACTAACCTCCTGATTACTTTGGACTTAAAACTTTTTTTTTCTCTCTTTTTTGTGGAGACTTCTAATACTAACTTTCCTCCTATTTGGGAGGTTTGTTGACACTGTGGACTTTCAGAACATTTGCTCTTCCTTTGCAGATCTCTGTAATTTGGCACTGAGTTAATAACTGGCACTTTAAGGTTTGCTCTCTAATCATTCCCATTTATATCTTCTGTTTTCAGTTCTCAGGCTACTCTGAATATCTGTTAGCTGAATAATGATATTTTCTGACTCCACAAATATTTATATGTCTATTACATGGTTTCAACTTGACTTTACATTTTCTACGACCCACTTTTTCCCCCCTGAGAACTGGTCTATTACTTCTTGGCTTCACCATTTTGTTACTCCAATAAGAAAGTATTCTTGCTTTCTGTTTAACACTTTATAAGACATATGATTAGCCCTTTATTCAATTGCTCTTATAGTAAATATAAACATTCTATGTAGTAAAAGTATTTTTCAAGTTCAGATTGAAGTAGCAATCTCCATGCCAGATGTTGAAGGCATTCCTTATTATTAAACTTAATTAAATTATTGGCTATTTGCTTCTCATTGAATCTGTCAAAGGAAGGCAATCTCTTCTTGAGAATCTATAAATACCAAAAGGTTGTGGTTTTAACAGAAAAGTTAATAAAACTCAACAGGAACAACATGATCTCTGTCATTTTTCTTGCTAAGTGCTCAATGTACACATCTCTGTATCACAATCTAAGCATTTATAGAGATAAGTCTGTTTCTTTTCTATGCTCAATGCTAACTTTTAGAAAAAAATATCCCCCATTTGACTTTCCAAATGTTTTCTCTTGGGTGTACTGCAGAGTTTATTCATGCAAGATACAAAGTTCCTGATGAATCATTTTTCTCTTGAACCAGATTACAAAACATGCATAAATTTGGCTTGGAGTTTCATATATGTTAATAGGCAAGTGACATTATTCATCTTAAATAACCATAGATGTGAAACAATAATAGAAATAATAATTATTATTTTAATATTATTGTAAATAGTGAGGTGACTCAGTCCTTTGGGCATTCCTCAGTGCATACAACATCAGGAAGGGAAATTCTGTGAAAACCACCAACCCTCTGATGCATTCTTTGTAACTTTTCTCAAAGATGCCCATGTGCAGAAATCTGTCATCATTGTCTTTTCTTTGTTTTCCTCCCATATCCTAGCCATCTCAATATTGCTGACACATGACAAGACTCACTGGGAAGAGGGCTTAATGTATAGCTACTTCTTCATATATTGGCCATTAATTACTGATAATATTGTTTGGGAAATGATGATAAGGTATATTCAAAATATTTCTGTAGTAAGTAGGATGCATCTTCAGGCACTTTCTGGGAGGTGAGGGGGTGAGAACAACTCTAGCAGTTTCCTCAGAGCTGTAAACATCAGGAACATGGCTTTCAAAGATAGTTTTAATTTGTAAATCAGTTATTGTTGAATGTAAATTAAAAATCAGATTGTTGATAGGAAATTATAAAGTAGATATGCATATGAATGCTAGTGTAGTGCTTTTTAAATAGTTGGCATTCAGATGCAATGGGACTTGTGTAATTTAATGTCTTTAGACATCTATGCACATTTTTTATTGTGGATCAATTCAAAATGTCTTAGCACATGAATCTCTATAATTATAAATCTTATTAAAATTCATCACCAAATGATTCTGAAATCCTTTTTGTTGGTTCCCTTTGAACTGAACAATTCTTCTCTATCTGATGGCAGGATAAATGATTTCTATGTAAAAGTTTCCTCAAATAATATGCATTATTCTCAACTATAGGAAATTATAGATGCAAATAAATTACTTTCTGAAATTTCCCATTCTTTTGTTTTCATAAGACAATTTCAGACTTGAAAAGTAGCATAATCTGAAGTGTTTGTCCACTTTTTCTGAGGTCACACAGGTTTCCTGCTGATGCTCACTTAGCTTCAAGACTCAAATTTTTTCCTGGAACTTAATCATGGTGAAGCACCTTACACACACTTATTGGCCTGGATTTTTTTTTCCTCTTAAAATAAATGAGAAGCTTTATTGTGACATCTTCTGACACAGGCACAGGGTCTGACATAGTAAGTTCTAAATAAATGTGCATGGAATGGAATAAGCAGCATATATTCTAAGAATAATGCCTCCAGTGAGATGCTATTTACTCATTGTATGTGATGAAATGTTTCCCCATATTAACAAAGACTACCTAACTTTTTTTCTATTTACTTACATTTGTTGATATGTATAATTATGTGTCTGATGGGTATGCATAAATAAATCATTTGTTTATAAGCCATGAGCATACAAGGAGAGATTTTACTCAGGAAATACATATTAATTCTGAGAATAATTTTAAAATTACACAGTAGAGTTTGCTAATAACAATATTTTAGACAAAGCCTGGTTTAAGAATATAAACCATTTGGAAGAACAAATACTGTTAAAATGTCTATGCTACCCAAAGCAATCGACACAGTCAATGCAATCCCTATCAAAATACCACCAGCATTTTTCACAGAGCTAGAACAAACAATTTTAAAATTTGTATGGAACCAGAAAAGACCCCAAATAGCCAAAATAATGTTGAAAAAGAAAAGCAAAGCTGGCGGCATCACAGTTCTGGACTTCAAGCTCTATTACAAAGCTGTCATCATCAAGACAGTATGGTACTGGCACAAAAACAGACACATAGATCAATGGAACAGAATAGAGAGCCCAGAAATGGACCCTCAACTAAATGGTCAACTAATCTTTGACAAAGCAGGAAAGAATATCCAATGGAAAAAAGACAGTCTTTTCAACAAATGGTGTTGGGAAAATTGGACAGCCACATGCAGAAGAATGAAACTGGACCACTTTCTTACACCATACACAAATATAAATTCAAAATGGATGAAAGACCTAAACGTGAGACAAGAATCCATTAAAATCCTTGAGGAGAACACAGGCAATAACCTCTTTGACCTCAGCCATAGCAACTTCTTACTAGAAACGTTGCCAGAGGCAAGAGAAACAAAAGGAAAAATGAACTATTGGGACTTCATCAAGATACAAATCTGCACAGTGAAGGACATGATCAACAAAACTAAAAAGCAGCCTACAGAATGGGAGAAGATATTTGCAAATGACATATCTGATAAAGATTTAGTACCCAAAATCTATAAAGAACTTACCAAACTCAACACCCAAAAAACAAATCCAGTTAAGAAATGGTCAGAAGACATCAATAGCCTTTTTTCCAAAGGAGACATCCAGATGGCTAACAGATACATGGAAAGATGCTCAACATTACTCATCAGGGAAATACAAATCAAAACCATGATGAGATACCAACTCACATCTTTCAGAATGGCTAAAATTAACACCACAGGAAACAACAGATGTTGATGAGGATGCAGAGAAAGGGGAACCCTCATAAACTGTTGGTGGGAATACAAACTGGTGTAGCCACCCTGGAAAACAGTATGGAGGTTCCTCAAAAACTTAAAAATAGAACTACCCTATGATCCAATAATTGCACTACTAGGTATTTATCCAAAGGATACAAAAATATAGATTTGAAGGGGTACCTGTACCCCGATGTTTATAGCAACATTATCAACAATAGCCAAACTATAGAAAGAGCCCAAGTGTCCATCAAATGGTGAATGGATGAAGAAAATGTGGGGTACACACACACACACACACACACACACACACTAGAATATTACTCAACAATCAAAAAGAATGAAATCTTGCCATTTGCAAGGATGTGGATGGAATGAGAGTGTATTATACTAAGCGAAATAAGTCAGTCAGAGAAAAATAAATACCATATGATCTCACTCGTATGTGGAATTTAAGAAATAAAATAGATGAACATAGGGGAAGGGAAAGAAAAATAATATAAGATAAAAACAGAGAGGGGCAAACCATAGGAGACTCTTGACTATAGAGAACAAAATGGGGGTTGCTGGAGGGGAAGTGGGTGGGGAGAAGATGGGCTAAATGGGTGATGGGCATTAAGGAGGGCACTTGTTGTGATGAGCACCGGGTGTTATATGTAAGTAATGAATCACTAAATTCTACTCCTAAAACCAATACTACACTATATATTAACTAACTTGAATTTAGATAAAAACTTTTGAAAAGAAATAAAATATAGGCTTTATTAGGGATGTGAATGCTGAAAAAATAATAAAATAAAATAAATTAGTTCTGGAAGTTAAAAAAAAAGAACATAAGTAGCAGAGAGTGTTTTATTATAGAAGCTAGAAATGTATCAACTTCAAAAGAATCCTGAACATCTCTTGCTGGGAACAGGAACACTGGAGGTGTGGTGGGAGAGAAAATTCCATAGCAGTATCACATAAGAACCTCCTTGAGATCTGACCCAGTTTGTCCAAACTTTACCTAGCTATTCTTTTTTGATAATAAAAAAGATTAGACCTTAGAGAATGATATAAGATTAATTAATAATGATTTTTACTTTACTTTTATTTTTTCTGACTCAAAACCTCTAGAAAAAAAAAAAAAACGTCCAGGAAAATAAAGGAGAAATATGCTTTGAGTTTTAATTTCCTAAAATTTTGTATAGACACAGTTTTGGAAGAGGGCACAGATTGGAAACAATACAGAATGGCAATAACTAGATGTGGGAGGGATTCAAAATGTGCAAAGTATGGAGGCTGGATTGGAAAGGATTATGGGAGGAGAAAACACAGCTCAGAATCCAAGATACCAAAGGAAATGTCATTATGGAGCAAAAGACCCAATCTCCCAGTATTTGGTGATGAAATTTACTGAAAATTACCAATGACCCCCTCATTTTGTGGTAGATATACACAAATTAAGTCGCTATGGATAAACAAATCTTCCCTAAAATTATCTAGAGTTCCCCTAGCTTAATTTAGTCCATGGTGGAATATTCTCTACCAACTACATTATGTAGCAAAATGTCTTGATTTAATTGAGCAGAAGTCAGGTAGGGAAGCCCTTCCTTCCTTCCTTCTTTCCTTCCTTCCTTCCTTCCTTCCTTCCTTCCTTCCTTCCTTCCTTCCCTCCTTCCCTCTTTTCTTCCCTCTTTCCTTGTACTCGATTTAACAAAACTAGTTTTGGTTAAAGTGTATACTTTGGTTCCAGAACATGGAGTGCAGAGCAACTAAAATGTAGAAGGGGGTGTGGAGAAGTTCAGAGTGCCAGAGAACCCAAACCATGGACATTCAGCTCAGGATTTTCATCCTTTCAATCAGTGCTTTGAAGTGATTGTTTCCTTCTTTTTATTACGTGTTTGCTTGTTGCTTTAGGCGATTGCTTCATGCACAAGATTTCTTTCTGGATCATTGGTAGGTTCCAGAGCCTTTTGAGTTGTGTCCATAAGATATCAGGGTTTTTAGGGACGACTGTATGTAAAATATTTTGCAAGGTTTCATGAGGAATGTAAAGGAGACTGTGAAAACCTTGCATTTGAACTGTTAGAATTTAGTAAGGAAGAGGGAAATACCTCATATAACAGCAAGGAGAAAATCTTGGGAATTCAATAATTCTCTTTTTTTCTCAAGTATGCTGAAAATCCTCATTGTATTACAGAAAGACCCATAAGAGCTAACATTACTGTTCTGTGTATTTATAAAAATAATATCATTAGCTGTCAGCATAAATCTCTCTGTCACAAAGCTTTCTGCAAAAACGTAATTTAAGCAAAGTGTTTTAACTTTGGTCCAAACCCAGCATATTATGGTACTCAGTTCCCCCTTTGTGTTTTGTAGATCCAAAACAAACCGTGAGATCTGAGTGACAGAAAAGTACTACTTGCACCTGTAATTGCTTTCCAGAAAACAAAGAATTCATTTAAAAACATATGTCAAGAGCAAGAGCTAAATGATTTCTTTTTACATTCAGCTCAGATTAAAATGGCTTTGAATGTAATAAAGACTCCTTTAATACCATATATTCCTATGCATGACTTTAAAGCCATATTCAAAGTAATGAATAAACATTTCGGAATATAGACAATAAAGGAATGTAGACTACGGAACAGTAGCAATATCATTATGCTCCAGCTTCAGTCTTTGAGAAAATGTAACCTAGAAAGTACAGGTATAAGTTATTTAGAAAATTTAAATAGAAATTTTATGACTTGTCGGAATTTTAAAAATGGAATCTTCAATATTTTGATCATTTTAGCCATTATTTATCTTATGTCTGGAAATCTATTTGTAATGCAATAAAATGAATTAGGTCCAAACAAAAAAGAATATTAAAGAAAGGTGCCAGTAAATTTAAAATTTTTATTTGGCTGAATAATAAAATTACTTAAGGTAGTCAGATGTTCAGAATATACACATTTATACTTATTTTCTTTCATCACCAGTAGCATCATATCTCAGATTCATGTTCAGCTGTAACATTAATGCTTTTTTCCATAAGACTAGGTGTCTAGAAACAAATGCAAAACATACAAAGTCATTGATTTATAGGGAAACAACAACAACAAAAAATCTAACGTTTATACGTTAGAAATGCCTTCATTTTCCTTTGAAGCTTCAGGTTTGGAGTTTAAGATCTTCATTTTTATGCCATATGGGATGGTTGCTCTTTGAAATATTCTGAATGGATCAAATAGTTCATCCTTCAAGCACTTTCAGAAATGGGGTGAGACAACTGATATTTCAGAGAATCTAAGTTTTATGTTACTTTTTTGTTTTAAAGGTTATCTCAGCTCTATCCTTATATCCATTCATTCAACAAATATTTATGGAGTATGTAATTGGTAGTAGGAACATTATTGACGGTGGATCCTGTGTTTACATTACTTATGTCTCATAAGAAAGAGAGGACGTGCAACAATATACATAACATTCACTATACAGGGATAAGGACAGAACAGAACAAACCCTTCCTTAAACTTATCTAACTTATCTGTGATTGCTGGGCTCATTCTTTCAAGGCAATAGGCAATTAAACTCATTTTTTTTTTTTTTGATATGCTATTAGGAAAAAAATCTTTTGTCCTCCCCAACTAAATCTGCTCCATATTCCACATAAGTAAACAAAATGGATATGATATTGATTATCTGGAATCTTTGACTGGCAAGTCAGAAAACAACCTAGCTTAAGCAAATGTGTGTGTCAGTGTGTGTGTGTGTGAGTGTGTGTGTGTGTGTGTGCGCACATGCACGCACAAGCACTTTGTTTTAGTTTTAAATATTTGATCATTAAATATTTTAAATATTTGTTTTAAATATTTGGTCATGGATCCATGGACTTTTATCATATCGTTCACTGTGTTCTTTTGTTCTCTGGCTTTGGCTCTCTCTTGGACTCTCACTCTTGCTCTCCACCCCCAACCTAGAATCTGTACCTGTTCCTTTCTGCATAACGGTTATATTGTCTCTTTCCACAGATAAACCTTCTTCATGTGTCAACAAACATGCTTGCAGGCTTATGTTAGCCCACCTTAAGGCCTCAATGGAGAGAAATTATTTTTTCCACTAAACAGTTAAAGAATAAAATCTCAGAGAAAGACTTAGTATTGACCTAGACTGAGTTACATGCCCAATTCTTGGACCTTGGTCAGTTACCTGGGACATTGACTGGTTAACCGTGGACTGCGCACCCTTTCTTGTGCCCAAAGAGAATGGGGGTAGTGTGATTGTTATTGGGTCACTTGGTTCTTGTCCCAGAGGCACCAAAGAATTGTAAACCCAAGACCAAAATGGGGAGATAGAGTTTATAGAGTAGATAAGGGTAGTACATGTTCAAGAGTGAAAGCTGGCCACTGCTGGGGAGAGAGTGGCAAAAGCCCCAAGAAGCTCTAGCTGCATCCTTTTAACCCTGCTTTGTGTACATGTAAATTTGGCTTTGATTGACATTTTTGACTGACAGCTGGTGGTTCTATAACATTTTGGCCTCTGTGCATGCACCTAGCCATGATGCATTCTGTTATAATTGTATTTATTTATGCGTTACGTATTTATGGGCTTTTAACAAGCTTTGTTGTGACTTTAAAGGTACTTAAGGGCACATTGCACCCCTTGTGCGCATGCTTGGCTCTTAGGAGCCCCCTTATGGCTTTTGAGTCAGCTCTGGGGCTAGGCCTTTCTTGTTCTGTCAGCTCTTAGTGGCGGCTCTGAAGTTGAGGCTGTTGATCTTCAGAGGTGGCTCCGAGAATGTGGCCAGCACCTGCTTTGTCCCTCTTTGCTCACGTCTAACTAACTGCCTAACATGATTAGCAACCATGCATAGCATAAGTTAAAAAAAATGGTCGCGTAATCCAGGTGAGCAATTTGCTTAGGATAATAGGGTTATGTCTTAAGCTGGATACATCAGAAGCAGACCCTGGGATCAGGTTTTGGATTATGTCATTTATTTGGGAAGATGTTTTTACCTGCAGAGGCAAGTGGGCCATAACAAATTGGCCACGTGACCACGATGTCTAGACAACAACCACCATCGCCATGGGTTTTTCTTCTCTTGCTTGGATTTGTTACTCTGCTTGAGAGCAGCTTGTGCTTTTAGCTGTGTTTTGTGTGTTGTGTGTGTGTGTTGCGTTGTTGAGTTCCACCAAGGTCCGTTATAGATTTAGATAAACGATAAACCTAAGGCCATAGTTTTGAAAATTACTGGGACTTAGGTATGGGAGTATGGGATCGGAGCCTTCCTTAAGGTGACCCTGGTTGTACATCTCAGCCAAAACCTGCCTCCTGTGTTTTTGAATGAAGTGGTGACTGATGCTAGTCAGCTAGGCTCAGAGGAAAACTATACCTATGACAGATTATACGTGTGAGTCAATCAGGTGTTGGCCCCTGGTCTGTCTATAGAGCACTCAGAGGAAAAAACTTTGCCAGGTGGGAGACATGGGCTCGTCGGGTGGTTGCTCATGAAGAAGCAGTCTTTAGAGTGTATGTAGACACAGAGTGAAGAGAGAAGCGAGAAGAGAAAAGGGAGAAAAATGGCTATTAGGCATTTTAAGACCCATACTTTCAATCATATAAATATCCTTAAATGCCCCTGCTGCTGCTCCCACCACTGCCTAGACTTCTGTCACTACAAAGGTCCCGGTCCTGAGATTATGCAGAAAACCAGGATTAGCACACTTGTACAGCAAAGAGGCTAATTCCAGCCCAACTCAGGCCTGCGGCTTTAAACCCTATAAAGCACTCATTGCCCTAGGGAAGGTCCCTAACCTAACAATACTGATTTGTAGCTTCCTGGAGGAAGAAAATTATAAAGCTGAGTAGGGTAGAGAGGATCACCCTGGAGTTTATCTAATGAAAAAAGAGAGAGAGACAGACAGAAATGATTAGAAAATAGAAAGACACCCGGACACTGGGAAAGGAAACAGAAAACAACAACAAAAAAGCTGAAACAAATGTCCACAATTTGACCCAATTGGAAATTCAAAATTAAAAAAAAAATATACACAACCAAAAGACGAAAGAGTGCTGAATGGGTTTTACGCTTCTGTCATATAGGTTTTGAATGAACTTTAACATCTGCAGAAAATGCACCAACTGCAAACCTTCATGGTTAATACTGGGACTCATGTTAAAGTTAGACCTGGAGGGGCGTCTGGGTGGCTCAGTCGTTAAGCGTCTGCCTTCGGCTCAGGTCATGATCCCAGGGTCCTGGGATCGAGCCCCGCATCGGGCTCCCTGCTCAGCGGGAAGCCTGCTTCTCCCTCTCCCACTCCCCCTGCTTGTGTTCCCTCTCTCGCTGTGTCTCTCTCTGTCATAAATAAATAAAATCTTTAAAAAAAAAGTTAAACCTGGAGACTGTACTAGATTTAAACAGGATATCATCAGTTAACTTAAAGGAGTCACTGGATATACAATAGAGGACAAATAGATATGTGTCTTTGGTACTACCTCTTTACTGAAAAAGAATCTTTCCTTAGGACCCCAGTCCCTCTATGTTAAACTGAGTATGAGGATGTTATTAACTCTGACTAATTTACATACCTCATAAACTTTACAACCTTCAGAAAGAGATTCATTTGCATTGTAGAATCTTAGCAAAAAAGGCTCTGAAGTACTATATTATTGCTAACACTTCACTGGTACATCGTCCCAAGGGCAGACGACCCTACACCCGTGTCAAGTGCAAGGAGGTGAGAGATCTCAGTTTATATCCTCATATATTCATCCATGTTTTTGGGGTTAGGGGAGCAACGCGTAAATTATTTTCAAGGAAATTTGGGTATACAGAACTTGACATTTATTTTAGAACTTAAACTTTTATTTTGGGTCTTTCCATAGAATTAACCACATTACCTCTTCTGAGATCAACCCAAGGCTGAACCCCTTTTGGACATGAAAGATTTGTTAATTATTTATGTTCCCCAACCACGATGTTGATTATAGGGCTGGCCCAGTAAGCATTCGATAAACAAGTGTTAAACAAATTTTGTACTATCTTCTGGGTGAATCCTAAGCCAGGGACAAATGCAATTAACCCAGTCCAGGGGATTACTCCTGACAAATTACTCTAAGTGGATTTATATGATTTTAGTAGTGGAGAAGCTGTGGTTGTGAGAGATACTTCTTGGATTAGACTTATAAATTCTTGCAAGGGAGACCTACAAAACATTCTCTGAAGGAATGCAGATGCAATTTCTCCCCTTTCCTCTGTTCTCACTGTGAAGTAGAGAAACAATGCCAGGGTCGGGAAAGGATTGTCTTTATGGAAGATCACAGGGGGAAACCGTACTCAGTCCCAGGATCTGCAAAAAATGAAGAAACATGGAGTGAAAGGTGCTTCTAGAAAGGAGGATGGGGTGGACTGGGCTAGAAGAGTTCACCTAAGTAGGAGAGTTTCAAAGACCCCCAAAGATATCCCTAATTATGCAGAAGGTGGGGGAACTATAAAGGCATCTTTCCCTTTGGCAGATATGAAATCTGAAACAATGTGTGTAAAAGAAAGCTTCCTCTCTTCCTTTATTTCACTGGACTTCATTTCGTGTGTGTGTGTGTGTGTGTGTGTGTTTGAACCAAAGTATGTTAAAATCCAAAGAACATATAGATCATGGACTATATCAACATGTGAGATTGAGAACCTAGACATTAAGTACTAATACACACTTCAATGTGGAGGAACTTTGAAACATTATTCTAAGTGGAAAAAGCCAGCAGCAAAAGACCACATTTTGTATGATTCTATTTATATGAAATGTGCAGAATAAGTACATCTATAGAGATAGAAGTCAAATTAGTGGTTGCCAGAGACTAAGAGGATGGAGAAATAGGGAGTAACTCCTTAATGGGGGTGGGGTTTCCTTTTGGAGCAGTGAAAATGTTTTGGAAGTAGATAGAGGTGATGGTTGCACAACAGTGGTTGCACTAAATGCCATGGAGTTGTACACTTAACATAAAATGGTTAATTTTATGTTATGTGCATTTTCCCTTGGTTAAACTAAAACTTAAAGAACGCAGTAGAAGAGCCAGTGTAACATGGGAAGACCAACTCGAGTAAGATAAATCTGCATGTGAACAGGCACCTGTCACTGAAAGTTGTCATAAATATTAGTTCCGTGGAAAGTAATAAGTAGAGTATCTCTCTTATAGTAAATATACAATTAATGTTGAATTGCTATTGTAATTTAAAACTTTTTTAAAAAGATTTTATTTATTTGTCAGAGAGAGAGAGAGAGAGTGCACAAGCAGGGGGGAGGGGCAGAGGGAGAAGCAGTTTCCCCCTGAGCAAGGAGCCCGATGGCGGGGCTCGATCCCAGGACCCCAAGATCATGGCCTGAGCTGAAGGCAGACGCTTAACTGACTGAGCCACTCAGGCACCCCTGTAATTTAAAACTTTTGAATAAAAAAGCATTGACAATGAGCAAATGATAGTTTGTCTCTGATAGGGTATTCTAAACACTTAAAAATATAAAACTTTTGTCTGTTCTTTAAAATTATGCAGAATGACAATGTGTCATCATGGAATGATGCCCAGGCATAGAGCGCAGATGTTTGTGCTGCGCCATGGAATTTACAGCTAAGTGGTAGTGAGAAACATGTACAAGTTAGTTAATAATTCTAGTCCTTCATTTTGTTTTCTATAAAATTACGAGTTCATCAGAGGAACACTTAGTTTTCTCCCAAGTCTAATATTATAGGATTCAATCATATACATTAAGGAGTAATTCCTGTGATTTAGAATTTGATTTTCTAAAAAGATAAAGACAATGTGAGGATAGCATCTTTGAGGTCAGAGATCATCTGGGTAATTTAAGATAGATGAAAAATAAGTTGTTTCATGTGTTAGATCCATTTGGTGGACAATAGCTAATCCTCCAGAGGCCTGTGCTGGGCAGCACGTTATGATTTGGCACTGTGAATAACTAGTGCCTTCGGCCATGCTGGGGTGGTGGGGCTGGGAAGGGGGAACAGGCTGGGAGGGGCTGGCCATATAGATGTCGCCTATTAGGTTTCCCGGGTGAAGAAGAAGAATAAACTGTTCAAAGACGGAAACAACAAATATGGTCCATTAAGGGGAAAATGGATGGGAGGAGCATCATTTTAGTTATTCCCTTTAACCAAGCATAATAAATGGTAGTTTATGCCCAAATTTCACATTATCTAGTGTATGACTGTGAAAATTCTGAGGATAAGTAGATCTACTCTTTTTTTTAATTATAGAAATACTAAAAATTTCTCCAGTCATTGTTATATTCTTATCTCAAAAGAAAATTTCATGTTTATCAAAATTTCTCGTATCTGCAAGTTTACGATTTGAATGTGCACGTGTGCATGCATATGTGGGGGGGTGTGTCTGAAGGTTGGAACCCAAGTTTTTATTTTCTTAACTCCTGCGGGCACCACTTAAATCCGTTAAGACTCAGCAGGCTTGCTGAGCCATCCCGAGTTGTTCTTGCTGTTCGGTGTTTAATCAAAAGGTCCAATGGCATTATGCAGATAGAAAACAATTTTGAATATGCCATATGGCAGCTCCTGCTACGTCAAGATTTTGAGCTACAGTGGGTAGTAAGATCTCTGTCAGCAAGGGAAGAGATGTTAGCCATATTGGGGATGATGTGAAATTAGGGAGCACTGAGTTGGGAAAATAAAAGGGTGCAAGCAATGGGCGAGGAAGATATTGCAATAGAAGGGATGGTCCCTCCGAGTGGAATTCTCTGGTGCGTTACCTTTCACAAATGTTAAAGAGCCCGTGTTGTCAGAGTGGGAGAAAAATTTATTAATTTTTCAGGCTCTTTCACACATCATAATTCATAAAATACGTTGTTTTGATTATAGGCAAAGTTTACTAAATTCAGCTTTTTCTTGTAGCCTGTTTATTTTCCTAAAGTAAAAATATATGTGATAATGTTTAAGTCAACAGAATACAGGCTTCCAAAGTCCCAGGGGCAGGAGGTGGAAACTGCAGTTGTATCCATGCTGAACCAACAATAGCCTCTCAGCCAGGTCTGTTCCTTTAGCCATAGTCAAAGCTAGATGGCCCTCAGGAGATAAATATGTGCTCTGGGTTTCTGATTAGAGCAGTTAGAAAGACACAGGAAGACCACTTTTAAGTTTTTTTTCCTCCTCAACTGCAGGTCTAATATGAGTTAGGAGCTCATGCAGAACTTTTATTGTAAGCCTTTAAGCACGGATTTGTGGTGTTGGCTTGAATCTTTGGAATACTTCCCGTGCAGTTTTGAGTTTTTGGCAATTACACAGCTCCAGATGGCACATGCTTGCCTACAGGCATGAGGCTCTTTGTCAATGTCGTGAATGCTGAAGTGATTACATAGTCATGGATATTTCACGTCTTTTCACATCACCTTGTAAGCCGTTTAAAATCATAAAAACCAAGAAGCAGTCAAATTTTTAAAAAATAAATAAATGGGAGCCAATCAAAATAAATGATCTTCATCATACAATAAAAAGAAGCTCTATTAAATTGCATTCCTCTGAGGGAAGAAATTCTACAATTCTGTTGACTCGTCACCTGGTCTTGCCCGTGCCACTCTGAGAGGAGCCATGTGCGTCGTGGTGGAGGTCTCTAGTCATATGTGCTGATGCCCCTAACTCGGGCAATTCCGATGTCATGGAACCCCCTAGTGTTTTTACAGTTTTCCTGTGGCATTATTTCTTCTCCTACACATTTTCAACTACGGAATGTCAATCAAAAGCAAACAGACTTCATGAGATAAGAATGATACCTCTTTGATATAAAAATATAAATATTCATTGAAGTAATTTTGTAAGTAACTGACATTTTTCTTGTATTCTTCCAGCTTATAAAAACCATTCAAATACATGATTTCACTGATTGTCAAAACAACCTGTAACATGCGTATAGTTGATGTAATCACGATCCCATATCATAATGCATATGGACTTGGTCAGGGGGCATCTTGGGAGGGTAGAGGAGATAAACCAGAACTAAAGAAACCCACTCAGCAATGGATTTGTTTCCCTAGACAGGTTAGTAACCTTCAGTCTAACTCACAATATCTGAATGGGCACTAGTTTTTATCTGGACCAGTGTCATAATACTATAATTTCAAATCCAGTAGTTGAGGTTTTGCAGAAGCCTCTGAAAAATGGTAATACTCAACCTCAGATGGGGGGCACTTGAGGGGTCCATTAATTGTGATAATTATGGTCAAAGATAAAAGCACCTTACCAAATCACTAGGGAAAATGACTCATCAGAACTAAATGGGCAAAGGGACGCCTGGGTGGCTCAGTCATTAAGCGTCTGCCTTAGGCTCAGGTCACGATCCCAGGGTCCTGGGATCGAGCCCCACATGGGGCTCCCTGCTCAGCAGGAAGCCTGCTTCTCCCTCTTCCACTCCCCCTGCTTGTGTTCCTGCTCTCGCTGTCTCTGTCTGTGAAATAAATAAATAAAATCTTAGAAAAAAAAGAACCAAATGGGCGGTTTCAGAAGTACATATATCTAATCGAGCAATTGGAATGCTTATTGAAAAACAAAGCAGAGACCCAGTTATGTGGATTGACCGAGCATGAAACAGACTTAATTGTAAGTAGGAGAAAATAATTCCAATTGGGTGTCCTTTGTACCAGCATAAAACTCTGGAACTAAAGGGGCTTAGTCTTCTCTTTGATAGATTGATGGCCTTAAATGGAGTGGTTTAGCAACATAATAAATTATGGCTTTCACATTGAAGGCATCGTGTTTACAATCAAGAGGAGCCAAGGAAAATAGAAAATTCTGCACAGAGCACATAACTTCTTAGAATAGCCTATAAGAAGTACATGGTATGACACAGATGTTTTGAAAATGGGATATTTGATATGATATAAAAAACAAATACTGATTTCATCTTAAATTATAAAATGATACAGTTTCATTATTTTCATAAGCTCCATCTCTTCTCTGACTAGCTCCTTTATGATGTCTATCCTTGTTGAAAGCATTGTATAGTGTGTGATTTTTTTCTCTTTGTAAAGTAAGTGATAATCTTATTTAAAAATCTCAAGTCATAATGGATTATAGTAGTTTTAACTTTATAGTCACATTCTATATTGATTTAATTTTAATTTTTGTCCTTTACATAATGGTGAAAATTACATGCACTACATGGCCAAATCACTGGTCCTATAGAAGTATTTATAATACTTCATGATTTTCTTAAAACTAAGTGGTCATTTATGACTGATGGTACCTTTTATAGAATGTAAAATCTTGTATCCAGGTAAGAAAGATAAAGTGTCTTTTATTTCAAAACAAATATTAAGGGGCGCCTGGGTGGCTCAGTCATTAAGCATCTGCCTTTGGCTCAGGTCATGATCCCAGGGTCCTGGGATCCAGCCCTGCATCGGGTTCCCTGCTCTGCGGGAGGCCTGCTTCTCCCTCTCCTTCTGCAGCTCCCCCTGCTTGTGCTCTTCTCTCGCTGTGTCTCTCTCTCTCTCAAATAAATAAATAAAATCTTAAAAAAAAAAAAAACAAATATTAACTATTCTCTTTGTAAAAAAATGTTGCCAATAGTTGAAATGTTAGTGACATTTTTATTTTTCTTCATAATTTTGTAATGGTTGAGTTAGGAGCTGGTACTTAGTGAAGAAGACACCACTGACTTGAAAGTCAATCATCTGAAAAACTGGGTTAAAATCTGTTGAAGTTGGATAGAGAGTATGTTAACTTGAAAAAGAACAGCCCTGTAAGCAAAATAGGCTGTTTTCATATCTTGACAATTTCAACAAATTAGCAATAGAAAATTGACTCAATCTCAAATTGTGAACTTATTTTAAGATGATGCCATATTGTTAGAGCCCTCAGCAACTGGTAGCATCAAATCAAAAACCTCCCTGCATAAAGGTACCTTCATTCCAGGTCTGAAACAAGCTCCACCAATGATTTTCCCAGGATGATAAGCATCGATACTTATTTGCATTTACCCACACATTTCCCACCATCCCATTGCTCTTCATTCCTTTCTCATCTTCTGGCTTCTACCTGGGGTTTTTTTCTCTGTGCTGAAGAAAACCCATTAGTATTAGTATATATATATATATATATATATATATATATATATTTTTTTTTTTTTTTTTTTTTTTTTGTAGAAGTCTCTTGCTTACATTTTGCAGATCTCCAACTCAAGAGGAGAATTTTGTTTTAATAACAATAGTTCAGAGCTACTACTGAGAGGGACTAACACACATGTAATTGGATTATCAGACAGGGAAAGTAGAGAAAGAAGAGAGGTACAATTTCAAGAGGTAAGAACCAAGAACTTACTAAAATTCATGAAAGGTATCAATTTACATTTTCACAAAGATTTACAAACCCTTTAGCAGGATAAATAAAAATAAATTTTAATCGGGCAAAACATAGAATACAGCTAAAATGTAAAGAAGGCCGTTGCTTACATTTTAAACCACCCATAGCAGTAAAAATCATGCCTACATTTTTTCAAAATGTTGCAATAAGCACCCTCCTAGCTGGTTCTGAGTCAGCTTCTCACTATTAGACAAGTAAGTCTCTTTCTGAAGTCGTTCTCTTTTCCATAACCCAACCACACTAATACACTCTTCTCTTCACCTCATAAAGACTTTCCTCAGTAGACTCTTATATCAGCTTTAGATAGATATACATGCCTTTCCCAGTGATATGTAATTTATTTTTATTTTTTCTCTTTGAAATGCAAATCATTTTTCTCAACTGTGGGAATATCAGACAGAGACTACCAAGGCTTAAATTAATATGGTACCCCAACTTGTAGTGCTTTTCTCATCTTTCTTATGCATTCTCTTTTGAAAAAATAGAGAGGAGTTCTTGAAAATTAGCACTCATCAGAATCATATGCTATGGACTTTAGTCATATTTCCTGAAAGGGTAACCACTAGAAATCTTTTCTGGAAACACAGTATATCATATGGGTGCTCTCACTCTTTCCTTTTTCTTAATTTATCTTTATCCCTGTTCTCATATTCCTTCAGTATATGTATAGTAAGAGCACATGCTCTTCTGACCTATGAAGTGGATGATGGTAGGTGTGAATTACAATAACGCAGATAATGACAAGGTTATAAAATTGTGAAAAAAATTGCAAAAAGCAAGTTACATATTTGAGTTTATAAAATTGGTGATTAAGTGGTTTTTAAAATGCCTCTTTTAGGAAAGACAATAGGAGAGGTAACTATATGAAGATGTATTGCATAACATATATATTAGAACACAGCCACTAATTCAAATTCCTTTTATCCTGAACATATTTTTCTGCATAGTTTTAATATCACATCATTCATGTTCTCTTCCATCCCTGTCCAAATTGTATTACATGTGTTTTATTTGTTTCTTTTTTACATTTTTTAATGCTAAATTTTAGTAGTTAATAACCATATTAGTGACCAGAACTTAGCACAAAATTTAGCCTCAAAGTATATCGGATTCTAAACTTATTGGCAAAGTTTCATCAAATTATATAAAAATAAAGGCAGAGAGTAAGAATTAGCCAACATCAGTATGGTAAGATTTAAAATTAAGTACCAACCAGACTTGAAACATGGCAAGTGCAGGTAGAGAATTTCAGGTTTGTGCCAATCTAAACAATATCAAGTTGGTAAAATATTGATATATTTTCAGACAGTGTAGCCACTGTTGGAAGCTGCCGGAACACCCATCTTTCAAAGTGCTTGCCCAGAACATCACCAATGTCTCCACAATCGATTACCACACAGGACACACCTATAAATGGGAGGTGACTGCAGGAGACATACGGGACATTTGAGGTACTCTAGAGATGGAGGACCCCTAGGCTGTGCAGGGTCTTCTTTTATTACCCTGTTACATTTCACTTCCACTTCATATTACCAATTAATCAAAACTCACAGATTTAGTGATTATGAACAGCAACAAAAAAACTATTAATTTTACCTATCAGGACCATTAAGTATTATATATTGTGCCAAGCAACTTTTAAATTATGTGTAAATTCATACAAGTAAAGCTGGGACTTAGCTAACCAAGAGGATGCATTTCAGAGACGTATTTCATGATCTTGGTTAGGAAATGTGGTTAATTCTGAAGTATGGAAACTTGAAGGGAATCATAAAATGTATACTAGTTGTGCTTAAAACACCTGTAAACCTCCCAAAATCTATTAATGCACCTAATGTTTATTGATTAAGTAGCTAAGAACTATGCTCAGCCAGATTTATTGGGTAATAAATAAATCAAATTATTTTTAATAGGGGGTTACCTATTGACTATTTCTCCCCACTGTGATTTTAAGAGCCCAGTGCATATATATTCAGTGATGACACACATAATTTAATAAGACTGCCATATTTTGTGCAGGACTGACCCTAAGGACAGAAGTAGGCACCAAGGGTTTGCATATCAACATAAAACCAAGGCTACCTGAAGGTAACTTTCCTAGATAGTTTCTCATGCCTGAGTTTCCAATAAATCTTTAATCATTTAGGAAAAATAAATATGAATTTTGGAAAGTCCCAGTTGAATTAAATATGTGTTACCTGGGAGCATTTTCAGCAATATTATTTTCATTTTCCACATTATTTACAGAGCCCCTGGGCATGGAAGAAATGAAATACAAGGCAAATAAGTTTTAGAATAGATTTAGAGTATGGCAATACTAAAGCTTCCTGAAGGCTCTGAGTTAGGAGTAGTTTTATAAGGAGAAGGGAATCTTGGGGAGGGCACTTGGGTTTTTGGAAGGTCACTAAGGAAAAGTTTTATGTTGATTAGACATATAGATTACATTTCAGAAAGAGCTGAGAAACTGCAAAATGCACTGAATTCACTATCTTAACCTGAATACTGACATATTTGTAATCAACTTGTATGTTGATTTTATTTATGAATTATGCATAAAATTATTAAAGTTTTATTTAATAGAATCTAGTTTGAGTCAGTGATTTGTGAACCAATGATATTTCCAAAATTTGAAAATGTTATAATCAAATATTATTTCAGAGTAACTAAAGATTTAAGTTCATTATGCTTCTGGATTACAGGATACAGTTTTGAGAAATTCATACATCATTCTTTAAGTGACTCTTTAATAATCTAACATTTTTTTCTTCCTCTATAAATTGAAGAGTTTACATACTAGTATTCTTCATCAGAAAAACATGATGCCTTGCTTTTATCTTTATTAGTTTAGGTCATAAGTCGTATAAGGTCAGATATGGTTTCTCTCAAGTGGGTCTGCTGTATTTAAGCCAATTTGTAAAAGAGACATTTTGGTTAGGGGTGAAGGGTTTATTTTAGATCAAATGTTATGATTGTTGATAAAACATACAATGTATTATGTTATCGTTATAATATATATAATATGTTATTTATGTATGTTTGATATGTAAATGTGATTTAAAAAGCAAATCCAAGAAAGCATTTTTAGTCTATATCATTCAAATCAATATCTACTGTGTTCAAAGTTTATTTCAGTTGTGGTTCTTTTTTTAGGCAAAGCAATTTTGCCAGTAAACAGCCATTTTCAAATGAGGTTAAGTGTTCTTGGAGTCTTGAGAAAACTTTTCTCTTTTTTTTAATGAGGATTATGATATGTAATGAACAGTATTCTAACAAGAACAGCAGTGAACAAATACATTAGGCGATCTTTGGAATGGACAGAACATACCTACATGAATCTTACTTTATTTTCTAGTTAAGAAATAGTACATTGTAGAAGATAGGACAAAAGTTGGTTTTAATTCTAGTGGGACTGGTTTTTCCATTTGCTTTTATCCTTTGGCTTATCGTTGTTTTTCAAAGTTCTTTATTCTGACTGATTTTCTTGTCAACCAGCCCGTATGCAGAGAGCTAGATGTTTCTTATTTATACCCAGCCCATCCCCTCACCTCTAAATTCCTCCTATACCATGGCGTGCCTGAGCTGCTGACAAGATGTTCTCAGACTCCATTGAAGCCAGCATTCTGGATATGCATTATAGCTTTTGCTAATGATGTGTTCTCATTGACATTTACAAGACTGAAGTATTAATTAAACAGAGAAGAGGATGTTTGCAGCCCGTGCATGCCAAGTTCCACCATCTAACCATCAGTGCTCTGGTTGTGGGCTGCTCTGAGAAGCGGTAGTAGGGACATTATAAGTGCCAACATCTGGATCCAGCCACTATGATGTCTTCAGTGTCGAAAGTCCAGTGGTGGCCCCTGTACTTTTTACTTCTCCAACTGATACAGAAATCCCATGTATCTACTATTTGGCTATCACAATTATTATTTGGCTATATTTTCTTTATCTGTTTTTCTTCTGCTGAATTATTTGAAAGCAAAATTCCAGATCATTTTACCCCTGAATAGTTTAGCTTTACATCTATAAAGTTAGAACATTTTTCTGATATAAGCAAATGAACATTACTGCACCTAAAATATTGCAATGGCTTAATATTATCAAATACTTCATCCTTATGGAAAGTACATGATGTTTGTCTTAAATGGAGTATTTTTACATTTGATTTGTTCAAATCACCATCCAAGAAGATGTAAACCTTGTAATTTTTTAAGGTCTCTTAAATGCCCTTCAATCTAGAATAGTCTCCACCCTTTATTTTTCATGTCATTAATATATTGAAGACTCAAATGGTCCTCTACTATGCCTCCATGTCTTGGTGTGTCTGCTTAGTCTGTTATGTTGTCATCTGAGTTATTCCTCTATCCCTTTGTCTTCTGTAAACTGGAGATTCAAACTAGAGGCTCAATTATATTTAGATTTAACTTTCTCTTAGAATATTTAATTGTTGATGTGTTATCTTTTGTATGGCTTGATATCAGCAGGCACATAGTATGATTCCACATCTAATGATGCTCAAATTTGTCACAAAAATCATGTAGTAGTAGCTCATACCCTACTTTGTAAAGTTGCTTTTAATATTTATTTATTTATTTATTTATTTATTTGGCTGTCAAGTAACCTGTAGGATGATAATTTGGCACCTGGCAAACATCCAGTTTCCCATTTTACTTAATGAAATTAAGTCCATTGATAATAGTTATCTGAATTTATTACTTTCTAAGTTGCATTTATTAGGTTAAAGTCTTCTGTAAAGAATAACTGTGCCTTATTATATTTTGGGACAATATGGCTCATATGGAAAAGACAGATTAAGTTCTTAATCTTTCCCCATAATTATCAATATTAATTGTAAGGATTGGTTCATTAATTTCTGCCAATAGTTATGTATTCATGTTGCTGTTGATGGTGGTCATGATGAAGGGGTTTTTATTTTACTTTCTCCTTTTTCTGAATATCATCATGATCTCCTAAATTTTATTCATTTAACATTTAGTAAATCTCTGCCATAATTCTTTGTGATGCTGGAGAGATGTTCTAAGCACAAATAACAATGGTCTTTGTAAGTTTGAACATCCCATGGACAATTATGGAAAGATTTAAATAAGAAAGAGACTCTCTGACTTTTCATTTCACAAAATATCTTTCTGGATGTAAAATGTGAAATGAAATAACATAGGCCAAATTCAAGTTCAGAGAGATTAAGCAGAGACTATTGTAGAAATCTTGGCTAAAAATTATTATGGCTTAAATTACGGTGGTGCGAATAGACATATGATTGGATGAGTAGAGAAACACGACATATTAGGAGGTATAAAAAATAATTTTGCAATAATCTGGGTGCAGGTTTAAGAGGGGGAAATAAAGGGGCGCCTGGGTGGCTCAGTCATTAAGCGTCTGCCTTCGGCTCAGGTCATGATCCCAGGGTCCTGGGATCGAGCTCCGCACCGGGCTCCCTGCTCCACGGGAAGCCTGCTTCTCCCTCTCCCACTCCCCCTGCTTGTGTTCCTGCTCTCACTGTCTCTCCCTCTGTGAAATAAATAAATTAAAAAAAAAAACTTTATTAAAAAAGGGGGAAATAAAGCATAGTTTTTTATCATACAGAATGATATAGGATAAAAATGATGAATAATAACTTGCTTTGGGGGAATGGTAATGAGTTTGATTTTATGTATGTATGCATATAAAGCACATGATGTGTTTATATGTGTATAACATATGTACATAATTATATATAATATATACTACATGTAGAACACATTATATGTGTATATGGAGAGAGAGTTATTAATATTTCTTTGAGATGATCAAATGGAAGCATTAATTTGACAATTGGCTATTGGTCTTATAGGTCTGGGATTCAGGACAGATGTTATCAGCATAGAAATAAAAACTGAATCCATAATAGTAGACCCAATTCCTTAGAAGAACATAGAGAATTGCAAAGCACAGGGAAACTCTCCATTGTTTAAAGTTAAGATAGAGAAAAGAAACAATGTAAAGGATATTCTGAAGATGTAAAAGAAGAAGAAAATCTGGAGAATATCTCCACGGACCACCTGAGCTGCTGAATACTGCTACATGGTTAGTTCAAGATCTGGACAAAAAGTACACTTGAGGCAGAGCAACATGGAGATCACTGTTTCCCAAGATGAGAACTGTTTAGGCTACATAGCAGAGAAGCTACTGGAACAGATTGAAGTAGAGTGATCCAAGAAAATAAAGTGAAAACCAGTTCTTCAAAAATCCTAGCTCTGATTAAGGAGGGTAATGGGTAAAGAGCTTATGGGAATTTTTTTAAATGGGGGAGGATTAATCATATATAAATGGTGCATGGGAAGGATTTATTAGAGAAGACAGTGCATATTCAGAAGTAATGGCTGAGAATTTCTTTTGAAAGATTCTTGAAATAGTTCTATAGGAGATGATGGGTTCTTAACCACAGGTAGAGATAACAGCCATGGAAATAAGGTGAATGAAGAGAGGAAGGGAAATAAGCACAAATGACCATAATGATAATACATAAAACAATGGGAACATTTGTACAGCATTGTTCTAACATTTCATATATCATCTTTCATAATGGTTTCAAATACTCCCCATATTTTATACATACGGGAACTGAGGCCTAGAGGAGGTAAAATAGTGTAGTGTAAAGAAAGAATTTGAAGCCAGGTCAATCCAGCTTTATTACCTACCTATGCAACAATGACAATGAGCTCTACGTTTGTAGATTTGAAGATCTGTGTGACAATGATTTATGATACTTTGTTTGCCTTGTGAAGTAAGTGAGTCCATTTTCAGACAGAATGAGATGGAGGCTGAGTTTTAAAAAGAGTGGGCGCCTGGGTGGCTCAGTCATTAAGCGTCTGCCTTCGGCTCAGGTCATGATCTGAAAATGGAAAGTGGAAAATGGGAACATGAACTTCCCAAGTACACATGTACATCACCCTGGAAGTTTGGTGGTCATGAATTTATAATACGATTTTATTTTTTTTCCAGGAGTGGCTGAGATAAAAGAATGGGGAGGGCAGTAGTTGGGAATCATCCTATTTTCATTCCCATGGTGAATGGGAAAGAAAATGGGACCAGTAAATTAAGACTGTTGGCAAGACAGCCGCTGAAAATAGGAACCATGTGATTTACATTTACAAGATTTATGTGTCCAGGCTGCATAGGGACAGAATGAAGACTAGAAGAGGCTAAAGGAGAAAGAAAGAGAATCTTTTTAAAAAGGTTCAATGGATTGCATATCCTGGTCAGAGTGAGTGAAGGAAAGTGTGGCTGAACCAGCAGTCTGAAAGAACAGAACAAAGGGACTGAAAAGAATAACAAAATGAAGGGCGCCTGCGTGGCTCAGATGGTTAAGCATCTGCCTTGGGCTCAGGTCATGAGGTCATGAACCTGGGGTCCTGGGATTGAGCCCCACATCGGGTACCTTGCTCAGCGGGGAGTCTGCTTATCCCACTCCCTCTGCCCCATCCCCCCTGCTCATGTTCTCTCTCTCTGTATCTCTCTGTCTTAAATAAATAAATACAATCTTTAAAAAAAGAATACCAAAATGATAACAGTAACAATAATGATGTTAAATAATAATATACATGGCTGACATTTATTTCTTACTATATGCAAAATTGTCAGACAAGGTGATCCATATTAAATTATTTCATAGAGAGAGAAAATTCAGGGTATGGTCATGAGGTACATTCACTGAAACGAGTTGATGGGAAAGACAAGCAGGGGACAAAAAACCCTGGATGTAAATAGTCAACCAGGATCCATACTGAAGGCTGCTAGAACTGTGGTAGGATTTGTTGAGAAAAGGACAACTTACTGCCATTGTCTTTGAAGATTGGAGATAGGTGGATGTGAACAGAGCTAATGAATCATCATTCTCTAAGACATGTTGACACATGCTTGTCGATTCCCAGCATGCATTTTTTCCCCTACAAATATCAGTTTGGGCCCATATAATTCTGGCAAAATTCATTATATGGCAGTCCTTAAACCTTTCTTCTTCTTGTTGTTCTTTAAATTTTGAACTTTAGAAAGACAATCAAAATTCGAAAATAATCAAACTTTGTATGGAATAAAAATGTTTTGAGAAGTTAATTTATGCTTGAATGAAAAACAGTGAACTACAAATGACATATAGAACGACATACTTGATATCTCCAGTCTCATCTCCCTGAGGAATTAATGACATACTTGATTATGTGTGACTAAGAGTATTATCTCTGTCCTGATAATATTTATATTCTCTTCCGTTATTGGTCTTCATTATTCATTGCTCTTTCTCTGTCTTCAACAGTCTGAGTCTGAAGAGTTAGTTAATTGTTTTAAGGCATTTTTAGTAGCTGTAGAACATGTCGAGTTTGTCTATAATTCAAAAAGAAACTTGAAGTTCATAGCCCTTATCCACTCATTGTATAGCTTTAGCTAATGTTTCTAGTTGTACACTGTTACAGAATACAATGTAAAACCTTGTGGTGGTTTACTACCCTCCATTTATTCTACAGACAATTCTTGCTACAACTGACTTTTAACTAGAAATGCGACCCAAGTAGTTAGACAAGATTATACATACTTCTGAATAGTTTGTTTTTTTTTTAATTTAAGAGAACAGCCTGCTCTGAAAGTATCTCTCCCTATGCAAAGTCATTTACTCTGTATCACCTTACATTATCAACCTTCTTACCTGTATGCAACTACCCATTTTATGTCCATTTAAAATACATCACTTCAATTCCAAACTCCAAAACTCAGTAGAACCAAAGTAAAACCCCCATCACCTACACAGGCCATTTCAGCATCCCTCCCGAGAGCTTTCACTAGCTCTAGAAACCTTCACAATGCGTATCAGATCCCACTATTAACATCCTAAAATCCTCAAGTGTCTTCCTTCTGCAATTACTTATATCATGGGAGATGAAGTTGGCTCAGGCTTACCTTTTTGATATCTTCTGTAATGGTATTTGTTCTCTCCCTTAAGCATGCTATGCTGCCAATTCTTACAAAAATTGATCCCATCCTTTGGAAGTCTTTTACCACAGATCTCATGCATGGCTCATTTTCATTATTCAAGTCACAAAATAAATGATACCTTCTTGTGATGCCTGTCTAACACATAGAAATTAACTTCACCCATGCTACCTTTAAACCTCTTTCCTTTGACCCCATTTTATTTCTCTTCACAGAATTTATGTGACTAAAGGCAATATTATTGATGTGTTTATTGACTACCTATTCAGGTTATTGACCTTTTCTGACGATTTTATTATGATCTTCCAAAAGCATACAACAGAGCTTATCACACAGTATGTGTTCAATAAATAGCTGAATGAATGAGTGGAGGACCAATACATGTGGATTACTTTGTGATTTGGAGGCTATATAGTTTCAAATAAACTTGAAATCACAAACATTTCTTTTATAATAAATTTATATATTTTTGCCATTTTACAACTAAATAAAAGATATATGCCAGATGTAACAGTGCCATAATTAATATAAAATTTGATAGCATTATAATCACTCCTCTAAACTAAAAAAAAAATCCATCTATATATAAGTAAAGTGATAACAGAATGTATTAAATGCTTTCAAAATCAGTCTGTGTTACCAATTTCCATTTAAATGACAGATACTGGAACTTTACAATCATGTGTGTTTTGGTGCAAAGAAACTATAGATTTGTAGACATATGGGTATTCAGGCATGTGCACAATTCTTTTTTCCCTGTTACGGTTGTGACAAAGAGCTAGGCTTATTTCCAAATGGACATATTTGAGTTATAAAGCACTCTACAATCTATTTTGAAAAATATCACTTAAATATTTATGAAACCACACAGGATTTTAAAAAGCTGTGGTTAAGAATTTTAACCTATTCTCTTTATTATGAAATATTTCAGACATTAAAGGTATGATGCATAGCATTAAAAAAAAATCCATGCATCTAACTCCCAGCTTAAGAAAACAAAACTTATAAATAGAACAGAAGTCCTATACATACTCCTTTACAATCACAACCTTTCTCTAACCCCTAAAATGTAAGCATTATTCTGAATTTGGCACATTTCATTCCCATGCTACTCTTAAAAATTTTACTACCTATTTATCTCTAAACTACTCATCCATATTGTTTTACATTCTTTTAGACTCTTCATGTATACTTCAAATTGCTTTTTTTTTGTGCTCAAAAATGTCAAAGTTCCTATATATTGATAAATGGAGTTGTACCTCATTCATTTTTTATTAAAGCTTGGAGTTCCAGGTCACGCATTTACAGGTATCTCCCACTTTTCAACAATTCACTTTCTACCATTTGCTTTTATGAGAGACCTACATCGGTTTCTGGTTTTGCTTACTGAAAGAAACCCAGAGGTTTTCACTTTAAAATAAAAAGGTGAAAAACAAAAATAAGCAGGGAGCAGTTACAGAGGCAGGGCGTCGTGCAGCAAGAACTGCGCTGTGCAGCTCCACTCTCATCTCAGCTTTAAGCTGCCAAAGCTTTGAACTGTCCGTGAACATCTGTGCTTTATCTCAATTGATTTTGTACATCCGTTGGCAAGATGTGTCCTAAAGTATCAGAAAAGCCCAAAAGAGTTTACGTTTGGGGTCTGGAAACACACACATTTTTCCATATAAATTAATGGTAAGTGCTTCTTTGCTTTACACCATTTTGGTTCATAAAAGGTGTTGTAGGAACCCTCTACTTTCAGATAGCGAGGGAAACCTGTAGCAAACTTTATCTAATTTTATAATGAAATAGTAATGAACTTCTAGATTGTTTCCAATTTTCTCTGTTACAACAATGCTGCTACTTTCCAATCCTTTCCAAACATATGCCCAAGAGTTTCTCTCGGATATACATCTAGCAATGGGATCTTCACTTACTTAACATTGCTGAGTTGTTCTCCAAACTGATTGTCCAATTTACATCTTCATTAAAAATGTAATAGATTTTCTGTTCCTCTACATTCTTGGGAAGAGTGTTATTTTAAAGCTTTTTTAAATTTTTTCCTATCTGAAGAGTTTCAAATGTATCTCTAATTCTTCCTATCCTTATTACCAGTGAAGATATTTTTTCGTGTTTATTGACATCATGTTTCTTCCACTATAAATTGTACATTTATATATTGTCCTTAATTGTGTATTGGATTATATCTCTTTTATATTTGTATATAGAAGTTTTATACATACATATACATATAAAATATATATAATAAGCATACATAAATATATGTATATATAAGAAATGTATATGTATATATAAATATATAAATTATATCTATATAAAGGGAGAGGGAGAGAGAATCTCAAGCAGCCTCCACACCCAGCACAGAGCCCAAGGTGGGGCTCCATCTCACAACCCTAAGATCATGACCTGAGCTGAAATCAGGAGTCCCACGTTTAACTGACAGAGCCATCCAGGTGCCCCAGAAGTTTTTAATATTTTTGAATAGACAGTGTTTTGTTCAGTAGTGTTTTATGTATCACTCGTCTGTGATTATCTTTATTTTTAAGGAGTTTTTGAATGAACAGAGTTTTGTTTTAATATAATGGAATTAAATTTAACAATATTTTTCTTTATTTTGAATTTACTCATTAACAACCTCTTCTCTAAGGGAAGCAAATCATAAAAGACTTTTTTTTTAAGATTTTACTTTTTTTTAAGATTTTTTATTTTATTATTTATTTGACAGAGAGACAGTGAGAGAGGGAACACAAGCAGGGGAAGTGGGAGAGAGAGAAGCAGGCTTCCTGCCGAGCGGGGAGCCCGATGTGGGGCTCGATGCAGAGAGCCTGATGCAGGGCTCCATGCGGGGCTTGATGCGGGGCTCCATGCAGGGCTCGACCCCAGGACCATGGGATCATGACCTGAGCTGAAGGCAGACGCTTAATGACTGAGTCACCCAGGCGCCCCAAAAGACTCTTAACTATAGAGAGCAAACAGGGTTGCTGGAGGAGAGGTAAGCAGGGGATGGGCTAAATGAGTGATGGGGATTAAGGAGGGCACTTGTGTTGAGCACTGGATGTTGTATGTGAGTGATGAATCATTAAATTCTACTCCCGAAACCAATATTACACTATATGTTAACTAACTAGAATTTGAATAAAAAATTGAAAAAAAGGAAAAAAAGAATATTAAAAAAAGAAACTCTATTTTGTCATAAAGACAAGCATACAATAATAGAATTGAAATTGACTGTGTGGAGTGTGAGATAACAATCCAGCGCTTCCTCATATGTCTTAACAAATTGACTCACCTTGTTTTCCCACCCATCTGCAATGCCTCTTTCTCATATTTCATTCAAGTATCTATACATGCATATAATGGTCTACTTTGATGCCCTTTATTGTTTCTGTTTGTCTATTTACTTACCCCTGCACAAATCAATGCTTTGATTAGCATAGTTCTACAATGAGTCTTGATATCTATTCTTGATATCATGTAGCATTAAATTCTCTTCAAATTGTCTTTGGTATTTTGAGTTCTTTGCTCTCTCATATAAATTTAAAGATCAACTTACTGAATTCCACTAAAACACAACAAAAGAAAAAAAATCTCCCTAGTAGGGTTTTGATTGAAAATCTATTAACTTGAGAAGCAATGAAGTTTGTGTGCTTGTGTTAAACCTTTGTCTGCACTTAGATACATTTAAAAATGTGTTTCAGTAGTTCTAAATCTTTTTGTTATATTTATTCATATGAACTTTATTAATTTTAAGTAGTTGCATTTTTTTTATATTTGTTTTATATTGATTTTTGCGTATGGATATATACAGTGTCCTCACTGTACTATCTTATTATTTTCAATTATATGTCTGTATATCTTCTTTAGTTTTCTGTCAATGACCATATTTTATGTCATTAATTATTGCTCAATTGTAATTTCCTAATCTTGACATTCAAAATTTGTCGTTTATTCTCACTGTGAACCCTTGTGACATGAGCACACTTTTGCAGAGTAATTGTGATATCAGGTATTCAGGACTGATTACTGACTTTTAAGGTCAGTTTCTAACACAATACAATAAGCTATGGTACAATGTAATTAAATACAATATTTGTATATGGTTTGGTAGAGGCTCTGTGTCAATTAAATAATGTTCTTGTGTTACTATTTTGCTATGAATGTTTTATGTTTCTTTTTTTCTTTAGTATATGTGCTGCCCAAGCGAGCACTTATGTTTCTTTTTTTCTTAATCATGACTTGGAGTGGAATTTTATTCAATTTTTTTCCCTGTAGTTATTATCATGGTCACAGGGATGTTCCTCCTTTATCCTATTACTATGTTGAATAATGCTAATAGACTTATTAATAATGAACCATCCTTAAATTTATATGATTTTTGTCACTTATATCTTTATATATTTTTTAATATTTTTAAAATTTATTTGAGAAAGAGAGGTAGAGAGAGAGAGCGCACAAGTGGGGGGAGGGGCAGAGGGAGAGGGAGAAGCAGACTCCCTGCTGAGTAGGGAGCCTGATTCAGGGCTCCATCCCAGAACCCTGAGATCATGACCTGAGCTGAAGGCAGACCCTTAACTGACTGAGTCACCCAGGTTCCCTTCTTTATATATTTTTAAAAATACAATTTACAAGATTCATTTATGATTATGATTATTATTTATTGGAATTATGGCTTCTGAGTTATTGAATGAAATTAGCCTTTAACTTTCTTTCATTAGAATCTCTTTGTATGGTTTTCTTATTAATATTGTTTGAGACATAGAAGAGTTAGGAAGCATTCCCTTTTTATATTCAACTCTAGAATTTGTAATAGTTTTGATTTATCTTTTCCTTAAATGGTTAGTAGAATTTTCCTGTTTTATTATACAGACCTAATGTGGTACATGATTATTTTAATTTTGGTAGATTTTACACTTCTGATTCAATTTATTTCTTTTTGAGTTATTTTTATTGAGTTAGATTTTTTTAATAATTTTTTTCACGTTGGAGTGCCTGGGTGGCTTAGTCAGTTAAACATCTGCCTTGACTCCGGTCATGATCCTGGGGCCCTGGGATTGAGCCCCATGTCAGACTCCCTGCAGCTATCCCTCTGCCCTCCCCTCAAACCCATGCTCTCTCTCAAATAAATAAATAATAATAATAAAGTGTTTTTCATGCCATCATAGGATATGCACGTTTTGCCATAAATTTGATCATAAAATTATTGTTTTCATCTCCATTATTGTACCTGTACCCATTTTCTTCCTTAAAATGATTTTAGTGCCTTCACTCTGGCTCTCTTTTCTAGAGATAAATCTTAAGGGGTATTTCAATTATATTTGTTTCAAAGAATCTCATTTTGGTTTTATGAATGCTGGTTTTATTGGATTGTAAAGTAACTGAGTTTATTCTTTATCTATGGGAATATTCTAGGGCTTGTTTTAAGGTGTGTCCTTGCAGAAATAATATCTATCTATGTAAAAATGTATAATTTTTGAATAATATATATTTTTAAGTCTATATTAATTATTCAATTCCATATAAAACTTTATAAAACTATAAAACTTTAGGTTTCCTGACTGGGCTTGTGTGTGTGTGTATGTGTTTAAACTTAACGTGCTTGAGGGTAGACACAGATTTTTTTTCCTTTTTATTAGAGCACAGATCTCATCAGAGTAATTCTCTTTTTAGTGATTAGATTTAGTCTCTCTTTTTACTAGAAAGGGAGCCCTCAAGGGTTTCTGGGTTATCTGGGCATTGGTTATATTGTAATGTGGGAATGTAATGCCTCATCTTCTGTCTTCTGGCAGACATTAAACCTCAAATTATAAGTTATAGAGATCAAGAAATTTCCAAAGATCAGCAGGAGAGTGAAAATATTCTCTATATGTGGTTTTTGGCTTATTTTTTTTGGACTTCAGCTACTTCATATACTTTATTGTAACCTCCCCTGTTCATTTAAGAGAAATATTTTTGTATCTTCCCCACATTTGTGTGTCTTGTAGGAGAAGAATATTTATATCGAATTATTGACCACATTGCTAAAAATTATACTCATCCTACACTTAAATATTAGACTTTTTTTCCTTAGATAAATAAATACGAAATACCAAACATCATTAATGCTCAAAATTTACATTTCAACTAGCTATTCTAAAAAATAATGGGCATTATTCCCCAGTGTGTACTTATTTTATTTTATTCTTTTATGACTTTTGCCTTCAGATAATGTTCTAATTTTCAACCAATCTGTGATTTTCAACTTTTTAAAAAAATATTTATTTATTTATTTATTTTTGAGAAAGAGAGAGACAGAGTGGGTGAGCAAGGGGAGGGGCAGAGGGAGAGGGAGAGAGAGAATCCTCAAGCAGACTCCCCACTGAGCAAGGAGCACTACCTGGGGCTCGATCCCAGGACCCCGAGATCATGACCTGAGCCGAAATTAAGAGCCAGATGCTTAACTGACTGAGCCACCCAGGCACTCCTCAAATTTTCATATTAAACTTTATACTTAAATTTAGATTCAGTTTATATCATTTAAGGTATTTTTGCTGCTTTAGTCTCAGCTTATTTATATTATGCAACACACACACATACAGGCAAGCACACTCATTCAGGATTTCATTACACACACTACCAGGTTATGTAGCACAGTGATGTTTCTGAGAATTTGATAGCCTGTCATCCAACTGGTTCATTTTGTGTTATACACTTACCGCATATGTTTGTAGCATTACTTCTATTTTAAATTAGTTTATAATTGAAGCTTTTATGCATATGCCATTCTACTTTAAATGCCAGAAATACTCAGAACACCGAACTCCCATGGCCTAGAGCTGTCATGTTTTATATGATTAAAGATAGTTGTTATATGTAACTTCTGTTTATTAACCTTTCATCCATGCAGATTTTCAGTTTTTTGGGGAGTCTGGAGTTTGATCATGTCTTATATATTTTCATCGTCGCAAGTACAATAGAATATTTTCATTATAAACTGGCTTATACATGATATTAGAAAATTCCTAAATTTGCATCCTTTTTTTTTTTAAGATTTTATTTATTTGACAGAGAGAGACACAGCGAGAGAGGAAACACAAGCAGGGGGAGTGGGAGAGGGAGAAGCAGGCTTCCCGCCGAGCAGGGAGCCCGATGCGGGGCTCGATCCCAGGACCCTGAGATCATGACCTGAGCCGAAGGCAGACGCTTAACGACTGAGCCACCCAGGTGCCCCACATCCATTTTTTTTTGATTCATGCCAAGTTTTCTTCTTACGTATATCTATAATTATCAGTGTGAAACTCGCCCTATCTACTAACAGATTTACTTTTCTGAAATAATACATTATTCAGTTAAAACTTCATACCTATTTCCAACTTTTTGGTGAGAGTTCAGATTTACTCACATACTGATTTGATATCAGGCTCTGCTTTCTTTATTATTACTCCAGGAGTTTTCAAACTTTATAATGCTCAAGATACCTGAGTTGTTTAAAAATACCAACTGTAGCTCTATCACCAAAGATGCTGCCTCAGTATGCCTGAAGTGTGGCATTTCTCCATTTTTAATAAACATTGAGATTTTTCAGCTGCTGATTTCTCATGCTAACACAGCACTATATGAAAATCGAGCAGAAATCCTATAGTGGGTAGGAATTTTAGTTGAAATTTAGCAAGGCTGCCAAAGCTGGTTAATGCAGGCAACATTGGAAAATCTCATTGAATAACCACCACTTGCTGGTAATTTATAAATCTGACATTTCTCTAACTTAATTTGAAATATTATAGATTAGCATAGACATAAGGAGGTCATATACTCATCTTGCTTAGCATTATTTTGTTTTCTCAATGATTATTCTCATGTTTTTATTTATTTTTTTAAAGATTTTATTTATTTATTTGACAGAAAGAGACACAGCGAGAGAGGGAACACAAGCAGGGGGAGTAGGAGAGGGAGAAGCAGGCTTCCCGCTGAGCAGGGAGCCCAATGCGGGGCTCGATCCCAGGACCCTGGGATCATGACCCAAGCTGAAGGCAGATGCTTAACGACTGAGCCACCCAGGCGCCCCGATTATTCTCATTTAAACAACAATATTGCAGGAATGAACTTCATAAAAGCAAATATAACTTTTAAAATATGCTAAAATTAAATATTTTGAATAAACATCTAACAGCGCTTAAAATAACCCATTTTAAAGGAATAGACACTTTATTGTTTTATTTTCAATATTTTTGAAAGTTGTCAATGTATACTTTAAATGATATAATTATAGACAATAAATTTGAATATATGGAATCAACTCGCTTTCCTAAAAACTAAGATAAAGCCAAAATGACAAAAAAAAAAATCAATCTATTATGTAAAACAATCAGAGAATGAGCTCTAATAGTCTTCCACCTGAAAACTGTTACTTCCAAAATGGCTTTTCAGACTTCTCCCAAACTTCTTCTTTCCTCTCCTTTTTTTTTTTTTTTTTAAGATTTTATTTATTTATTTGAGAAAGAGAGAGAGAGAGCACAAGCAGGGGGAGCGGCAGAGGGAGAAGGAGAAGCAGACACCCTGCTGAGCAGGGAGCCTGATATGGGGCTCGATCTCAGGACCCTGGGATCATGACCTGAGCCGAAGGCAAACACTTAACCGACTGAGCCACCCAGGAGCTCTTTTCTTTCCTCTTCTTAAATATACTATGGGAATTTGGAAGGAAATCACTTTATGCAGCCTATGCTGTGATTCTTTTAAAAGTGCTACTATAGACTGAATGTTTAGGTCCCTCCAAAATTTCACATGTTGAAATCTAATGCTCAATGTGATGATATTAGGAGGTGGAGCCTTTCTGAGGTGACTAGGTCATGAAGGTGGAGCCCCCATGAGGGGGATTAGTGTCCTAAAGACCCCAGAGAGCTCCACCGTGAGGACACAGCCAAAAGACAACATCTATGGACCAAGAAGTGGGTCTCACCAGATACCCAATGTGCCCGTGCCTTGATCTGGGACTTCTCATCCTTCAGAACTGTGAAAAATACTACACTTGATCTTAGCCAAAAGGCCGAGAAATGAGAACTGTGAAAAATAAATTTATGTTATTAGCCACCAGTCTATAGTATTCTGTTATTACTAATCCCAATTTAGTGCTAGTTCCACTGAAATACACAAGATTTTTACATTAATTAGATGTTAACCTATCAAGCTATCCCACCTAATTTAATTGTTAAATTAATCTATTTATTTTATTTTATTTATTTAATTGACAGAGAGGGAGAGACATAGCGAGAGAGGGAACACAAGCAGGAGGAGTGGGAGAGGGAGAAGCAGGCTTCCCGTTGAGCAGAGAGCCCGATGTGGGGCTCGATCCCAGGACCCTGAGATCATGACCTGAGCCAAAGGCAGTCGCTTACCCAACTGAGCCACCCAGGTGCCCCTAATTGTAGTCTATTGAGTATGAAGATCTGTGGGTTCCAGGGCATTTTAGCTAATTAAAAGCAAACAAACACATCCAAAAAAAAAAAAACAACAACAACAACCCAAAAATCAAAACCGCATTCCTTTTCTTTGTTTTGATAACTGCACTCATTTTATTATGTTATAAAATTGATCTTAAATGGATGTTAAGACATGTATACAAGCAAATTATAACATGTACCTAAAATATAGTGAGAATGTGTTTTTGTTGACAGAAATCAGTATTTCACATGGTGCAACACTGAACCTATAGGGAGTTGCCGTCCTAGCTTGTAAGTCCTGCTTTTGTCTTCACATACTACAGTAAAAAGCATTTTAGGACTATAAATTAATAGATTGTCATGACCCTCAGAATATGCCTGCAATACTTGTGTGTAATTGAGTTAAGCCAAATTCAAAGTCAGAAAACAATGTGTATGTATATTCCTGATCCTCTTGGCTCTCTCTGCCTGCCTTGCTGTCAGACTTAATTCTTTTCAATCATCCTCAGCTCACCTTATGTCTCAGGGAGAAAAAAAAAATGTGTAAAAAAATATAATTCCATTTGGGCAAAGAAAAAAGAAAAAAGCCCTACAGTGATAACACCATCATGTTGATCTCCTGTCATGTGTGAATATCCTCTGTTGGCATTTATAGTCGAGATCAGTGTTGGGAATAATAGACTTCAAATCTTTATAAATTAATCTCTGTGGAGTATTCCAAATTCCGCACTCTCAGGTTTGAAGCATAGGTTGGCACATCTATTCCTCCCTATGTTTGTAAAACTTAACATTAATTCAAACAATAGAAAGGCCCCAAATGGTCACATCTACATGTTTGCCATCCTACTTGCCTCTTGTCTGTGAAAGCACATCTTTACCTTAATGAGAGAATATATTTTTCCAGTAGCATGTTGCCTTGTGTATCTAGATGCAATCTCTACTGTAAATGGTGACAATGCACACATTTTGATCGACAAAATAAAATCTTATGTCTTACATATATTATATTAAAATTGGTAGTGCAAATAATTGAGGAAGTTAGTACCTAATTCTATATCTTTTTAAAAATTTTTTTCACATATGTTTATAAAAACTTTTAAAAAAGATTTTATTTATTTATTTGAGAGAGAGAGAGAGCACATGAGTGGGAGGGGCGGAGGGAGAGGGAGAGAGAATCTTAAGCAGACTCTGTGCTAAGCACGGAACCTGACATGGGGCTTGATCCCAGGACTCTGAGATCACCACCCAAGCCAAAATCAAGTGTTGGATGCTTAACTGACTGAGACACCAGGTGCCCCACTTATAAAAACTTTATAACAATGCAAATAGCCCTATATCTTTTAAATACTCCTGGAAATCCTAGTAGCAAAGTGATAAGAATGATAGAACTACAAGGAAATATAATTTAAAAAATTAGTTTTATTATATTTTATAGTTGTATTATTACTGTTATTTATAAGACTATATTTCCTTAAGAATATAGAATATTGTTTTAAATTATAATTGATTAAATTAGGCTGTAAAAGTAGTTCCTTGATTAACAGAAAAAGTAATGTATAAAATGAGTTTATCTAATGTGCTTATCAGACCTCAAATCCCATGATCTTTAACCTTGCAATGCTGTTTCCTTGACTGCACTCTGGCCTGCTTTTCGTCTGTCAGATCAAGAGTAACCTATTCATTTTTCAGGTAGAATCATCTACTCCTTCAGCCAGTAAGAGAATTGGCAAAACTATGGAGTAAACATTTCTTCCTGATACTCACTACATTATAATACTACTTAGGGAATCAGCTAAAATTTGCATAAGATGTAGTGGTATATCATAACATATGCATCTTTTATTTTTTAATACATTTATTTATTTATTTAATTTTGAAGATTTATTATTTGAGAGCATGAGCACGTGTGGGGGGAGGGGCAGAGGGAGCGAGAGAATCCTCAAGCAGACTGCCCACTGAGCTCTGAGCCTGACATGGGGCCGGATCCCAGGACCCTGAGATCATGACATGAGCCGAAATCAAGGGTCAGCTGCTTAACCTACTAAACTACCCAGGCACCCCAATAAATTTATTTTATATGGGCACCTGGGTGCCTCAGTCGGTTGAGCACCAGACTCTTGGTTTTGGCTCAGGTCATGATCTCAGGGTCATGAGATCGAGCCCTGCTTCAGGCTCCTGGGCTCTGTGCTCAGCACACAGTCTGCTTAAGATTCTCTATCTCCCTCTCCCTCTGCCCCCTTCCCTCATGCTCTATCTACCTCTAAATAAACTCTTTAAAAAAATACATTTATTTTTATAGAAGAATCAACATTAGCAATAATATATTTCTAGTTGAGGGAGATACAATAATTTTCTTTATACAATCATTATTACTTTTGCTCTTTATTCTTGCATTCAAACAAAAAAACTATAGAAAATACATTTTAGAGATCAATGCTATATCATTCTTAATGTAAATTAGTCAATATAATGAAGTATATAAAACATTATTTTGTGAGAAGAGGATGTAGCCGGAGCCTTAATATTAAATGTTAGGGAAAAAAGTGACAGGATACACTTCAGGGCACACAATAGTTGAATGAGTCATTCTGTCTTAGTAAACAGATGTGTCCCTCATCAGTATCCTTGAAAACTTCATTTGGGAGAATGTTATGAGCTTTTGTGATTATAAAAGCATCACCTTGAGCTTAAAAATTATCTTTATTTGTTTAATTCATCATTGAAAGTTTAAACAAAAATCCTATCTGATTTCTATTTTATGATTTTATATCAGAGCTGACAACCAGAGGATAGCTTTTTAAATTTCCCAAAGAAGATCATCAGGCTGCATGTAAGACAGTGCTGCTAAGAAATAGAACAGAATGTCATCCTTTCTAATAGTATTATACTTAAAAAAAACCAACTAAAAACAGAAGCCAAAAAAAAAAAAAAAAAAAACCCAGTTGTGTTCAATATGCATAATTTTCATAAATATGCATGAGGATGCTCTTCAAAAATGCAAAGGAATCAAAGCATTAACAAATCTCTAAGTAGATAGAGAGAGGACTAGACATGGGACATGTGAACAGGTACATTATAGAACACAACCAATTCTGGAATAGAGATGAGGTGTTTTTGTTGAAGTGAGTCTGGAATACTTCGTTGGATCTAGCAGGGTAACAAAGCCATCCACCGCCCTGAGTCACTACATTGTCATTTACAGTGCCTAGCCGAGTCTAGGTCAGTCCATATGAATATTTTTGGTATACCAAGAACTTTTGGCCTTCAAAGTATAATATGACTTTATTTTAAAGCAAAATATAGGAGAAGAAATATGTAACTTTAAAGTTTAATATGGAAGAAACAAGGGCTAAGAGCTGGATGGTCCGAATGGAGTCTTAGTGCATTCTTGTCAATTTTCCTAAAAGTATTTGAGAAACAGGATTTCAGAGGAAATATTTTTGATCTTAATCTTTTCATTGTCAGATGTTAAATTCTACCTCCCATACACAAAAATTTTGTGCATTTCAGTTTTATGCTGTGCTTCCCTGATTGCCATTTAGGTTTGATTATGATTTTTTTTTACTATATTTCTATTAGAAATCCCTATCATTTTCTTAGAATTTCTTTCTATATTCTGGATACTAATACTGTCTTGCTTATATGTGCTGCAAACATAGTATCTCAGTTCCTAGCTTACCTTTAATTGTCTTATGGTAAATTTTGATGAACAAAAGCCTCAAATTACAATATATTTATTATTTTATTTATCTTTTCTGTTATAGTTTTGGTTTTCTATCTTGAGAAAGCTCCCCCTATTCAAATTTGAGAAGAGCAGTCTCCTGTATGTGCTTCTAAATGCTTTAAAGTTTTGCTTTCATATTTAGTGACCTAGAAGAAATTTTTTTGGTATCGTTTAAAGTGGGAACAAAAAGCAAATTATTTTTCACAGGGAAAATTAGCTATTCTACTATCCTAGAATAAGTGGTCCCCTGTTTCATCTATCAAATATCCATTTACATATTGGTCTGTTTCTGTACTCTCTAAGCTGTTCCAATGTTCAATTTGTTTATCTTCTAATAACACTCTTCTCTCTTGTGGCAACACTAAGATTATGGAATCTTGGTGTCCGGTAGAAAACGAAACATTTGCTTGAAGGTCACATAGATGGTAAAAACCAAAATTGTCGTCAAGGAGAATTACAAGTGAGCCTCAGTATTAATTTGTTTGATCTGAAATTCACTGAATAGACCCTCCTTTCATCCAAACAGCGAATTTTTAATAAAAAGTTGGTGTAAGAGAGAATGTTACCAGATCGAGAATTCTTTAGTCAGGAAAGCAAAGAACACTATTCTCTATGAGAGTCAAGATCCTTCTTGGCAAGAAATGCAGCTCTTTAGATCTGACTTGTACATTCGAAGCAGGGAAACTCAGAAGCACTACAGGATCATGTAGGAGTTTAGAGAAAGTGCATGTTGGAGCACATTTTAGCTCCTGGTCCAAGAGCAGAAGACAACTTAGGGCACCAAAGTAAATAAAGGTTTCATGCCATGCAAAATGTACAGAAGACAATATTTGCCTCTCTACTTTCTAAGAGGGCACCTAGCATGATACAGAATGCCTTTTATTCTCTAAAGGTAGAAAAAGTAAGCATAATGAAAAATATTTAGAAAATTATTTCTGGCAAGGGATGTGGCTACATCAGCCCTGCTAAATTATACCGTAAATCGGATTATTCTTTTTGGCATGTCATAATATCTCCCATGTCAAAATAAACACAAAACAAAAATCAGTAAACCAACCAAACACACAAATAAATAAGCAAAGATTTAAAAAAGCCCCAAAACTTTTCTTGACCACATCAACCTCCATCCACTCAATTTCTCTCTCCCTCCTTCTAGGAAAAGTTTCACAGTGTTGTTCCATACTGGCTGTCTCCGTCTTTCCATTCTCCCTTAAATGAATTTAAATCAGGCTTTTCCCCAACACTTCAGCGAAAATTCCCTAATCGAGGTCACTAATGACCACATTGTCATACCCAATAGCTGACCCTCAGTCTTCATGTTGTTCTAACCGTAAGTTGATAAAGCTGATCTCTTTCCTGAAGTAGTTTCTTCACTTTGCTTCTATGACACCACATTCTCCTGGTTCTATTTGTCTTGTTTCTCCCTTCTCTTCAGTCCTCATTGTAAGATCCTCCACCTTTCAGAAGTTTTTCTTTCTTTGTTCCCATATTATTTGCTATAGTCAGTCCCATGACCTTGAATTCCATCTTTCCTAGTGGGGGCATAACAGCTGCCCAGGACGTGTCCAGGGCCTCATACAAGAATTTCCATTCCCATATTTCATTTCCTCCTTTTCCTCTTTTAACCATCATATTCCTTTCCATTCAGTGAAACCCTTTAAACACTTCTGTTCAATGTATCACTAGAATGTAGACTTCTCTTGTTGTTAATTAATCCTGCATTCATTAGATTCCAATGAGGTAACTTACTACTTGTAAAATTGGATTTATGGAAGTATGAGATGTATATGAGAAAAAATGTATATGAGAAATGTACATAAGAAAAAAATATATGAGATGTGAGGGGTATTACATAAATACAGTTAGATTGAAATTTTGACAAAAAAGAGTAAGTCAAACTATTTTAATAATCACATTGCTCTTAATATTAAAAAAACTTTTTAAGAACATTCTTCCAGTATATGGTAAACTTAGTTTATGATTAATAGGTGCTGTGAATGTGTAGTAATCTCATGTGTAAACTTTGTAGACGCAAGCACTGTATTTCCATCACTCACGACTCATTTTTGAACCTAACGTCCAGTGGTTCTTGAATAGCTTTCTAAATTGCTCAGCGAATCACCAATAAAAGGATAGAAGGTAACTTCATAGACATAAGTTATAAATTTATGATATTTCAAATATGTACTGGTTACCTTCTATGAGAAACATTAATGTTCAGACATTTAAACAAAAATAGAGTTACTTCTGTGCATATAAATTGACAAATTACTTTTTGGCACTTCTAATTTACAGCAGTCCTTGTATAAAAGAGAAATGTGAATGTCTCTTTCTTCCTACTTTTGAATCTACATACAGATTAATTTCCCTGCTTAGTAAAGTGGATTTATCAATCATTCATGCCTCTAAATGTCAAATGCTAAGAGCACAGCATACAATACGATTTTATTCTTTTGTTGTTTAAAAGAAAATGAATTTTCTCTTTGAAGAAAAGAAAAGAAAATATTTTAAAATAACATTTCTCAGTTTAAGAAATCACTTAGGAATAGCATTATTCCTAACACAATAAAGTGATTCTTTCTCCAAAAAATGGATTTACAGGAAGATTTAAACATAGATTAATTCTATTTAGATGATGTTTTGTTATGTAAAATAAAGTTTGCATTTTGATACTAAGGTTACTTTGCACATCTTGGTTGATCATTCTCTTAAATCTTTCATTTACTTTTGTTTATATTATAATAACACACATATATATGTATATAGTTCTTTGTTCTTTCCTGTGAATAAAATTTGGCAAGTATTTTACTGCTTCTGCAACTAATGATGCTGGCTAGTTTTATTTAGATGTTTTAAGTAACTAAGTAGGAGCTCACCAGGGGGTTAGCATTTTACCAATGGGTCAGATCAAACAATTGCCTTTTCCCTGGCCTCATTGAGTTCTGTTAATGGGGAACTATACTTTTATTGAGATAAAATATCAAGATCTTGATTATTTGTGGCTCCTAAAGAGACCACAACACTTTTCACTAGGGAATAATAGTTTGCTAAATTTGACAACTTAGCTTTAACATAAATAATTATATTCTCTTTTAATTCCTTTCTTCTTTTTGTCTCAGTATTATATTATTACTTACCACCATTTTTCATATAGAGATAATCTTATATAACCCATGCCTAATGTTGTCTGTGTTTTCAAAATAGATTGATGAAATTATTATTTTTATGTCTATCTAGACTGAAAAATGGAGTTCAGGCATATTCTAACCTTCCTTTTGTTGTTTCTGTATTTCTTGGTGAATAGAAAATATCTGAATATAGTATAGTCTTGTACATCAAGATGGCTCATGTCTAGATTCCATCTCAAATGGGAAAAATCTTGATTGACAGCTTGGAAACTTTCTGATTTACAATAAGATAAGCAAAGGTTTGAGGTAGGCATGTTGCTTGTGGGTTGATACTCAGGTATCAAACCTGGATATGATACAAGAGCAATGAATACTTAACTCCTACGAGGATGGACAGCTGGTGTGGCAAAATAATAGGAATAAATTATTAATCTAGAAAAAAAATGGAACTGGAATGAATGCAGTTATCTGATAATACTGTTTTGATTTTTAAGCTTAAACTATTGTCGTCATGCATGCAAATAGAATGTGATTGTCAGTCCTGAAAAAATAAATCATACCTCTATACTTCATACTTTGCTTATCATTACCATTGTTTTACCTACTTGATCGTCTTCATAGAGTTCTTGGTTTAAGGTTTAAAATTATTGGAGTAATATTTTAAAAGCAGGGAAGCTAGGGCACCTGGGTGGCTCAGATGGTTAAGTAACTGCCTTCGGCTCAGGTCATGATCCTGGAGTCCCTGGATCGAGTCCCGCATCGGGCTCCCTGCTCGGCAGGGAGTCTGCTTCTCCCTCTGACCCTAACCCCTCTCATGTGCTCTCTCTCATTCTCTCTCTCTCTCAAATAAATAAATAAAATCTAAAAAAAAAAAAAAAAAGCAGGGAAGTTATTTGTAACAATGCCCATGGTTAAAAGCCATAATTTGGCTTTGTCACTGGTTGCTTGGCAAAAATTTACTGAAATCTGCCTCAGGAAATACTCCACTAAATCTTCTCCTTCATGATCTCACTGCAACCTCGTAACAACCCACTGAGACAGACAGTGATTTTTATATTTTTCAGATAAGAAACTATATGATGTTCATTTAAATAACTTTCCCTCTAAATTTGAACATTCCTGAAGCAATATCACTCCAAATGGTTAAGAGCTATGTCATTATTAATGTTACCTTCATTACAAGACAGAAAATGTCAGAGAAGATGCGACACCCGGTTCTGCTTCTCTCTCCTGCCCCGAGGCATCAAGCCAAGGTTGGCTTGCCTGTTCCATCTCTTTGCAAGACACACATTGCCTACGCCACAGGCTTTTCAGTCAACCTGAAGATTTTGAATTGCCAACCACTGCTCTCTGTACCTTGACATGATTCCAGGCTTCCCACACCTTTCTGTCCATCTGTTAGAGCTTCTCCCTCTTATTAACATGACAATAGAACCCCTTACCCAGACTTCCTATCACCATCAAGCAGGAAAGAGAACCCAGAACAGATATAGACCCATTTTTTTGCTGCATTTCTCAATAGTTTTAATCCATGCTTTACTACTCAAGAAGATTTTTGTTGAACTTTAGTCTGTGTATTCATTTATACAGGGAGTTATTGGGCATTTATTTGCATCAAACACTGTGCTATATAATGATTAAGCAAAAACAGATATGTTTCCTTCCTTATGAAGCTTATAGTTTAGGAGGGAAGAAAGTCCTTTTATAATGAATAACACTTTTCATTATAAAATAGTAGCTTCAAATTATAAAAACAATTCAGAATTTATTCACTTCTCAAGAGCAAAGGAAGAAAAAAAAAGAAGACAAAAAAGAAAAAAAAGTTATAATATTAAATAGGAGGTTTTGTTTTGCTATTTGCATGCACAGACCTTTGTCCTCTTCTGGTCCCTTTATGAAACATCACTCTGACATGCCACTTCAAGAAGCATTACTGTTAGGCTGTGAGGTCTCCCAGGCAAGGGGCCACACTTGACTACTTTTGTATACTTTGTATTGCTTAAGTTACTGGAAAATATTGCCTAGAATTTCTTTCAAGTTTGAAGTGTTTACAACTGTACAGAAACAACATGTATTAATGATTGTGATAAATTCTGTGACGTATCATTCTATCACTAAATAGGCTTAGTGTTAACAGATAGCCTTTTTTGACATGATTTATTTCAATATTTCATATGTGACTGCCAAGTAGATAACACTTATTGTTGATCTACATACTCCATAAAAGATCATGGTGAAAGGTAGGGACAGGGTATTATTTATTATCTCTTAATTAAGATTTTTTTCAATAATCTCATCACATGTTTTGTGTTTGTTAAAGGCATGGAATGAAGATATACTATGTATGAACCCAAATCAATATATGTGAAAGAAAAAACACTTTCATAGAACTAATTGCACATGGATAATGTTGAATTGAAATTATATTAAAAGTTTCTTAAGCTAAAAAATAATTGATACCATGTACAAATAAGACCAAAACCTAAACATTGATGATCTGCAGTTAACACTAACCATGAATAAAAATAAGTAGTGAGAAATTAATTTTGAAAACTCAACTTTCAGTCACCCCAAACTGACGATACTGTAGCTCAATTTTTACAAAGTTGACAAAGAAAACTATTATTTTTGTTGTGTAATACTCAAAATCTATGTTTCTGGTAACATATGGCTTAAAAATTGCAGTTACATGTTGAAATTCTGGCTTTACTGTTTAATCATTGTGTGACTTTATTTAAGTTAATAAATAGTAATTAATTTGAAATTTGAGTAAATATATTAAAATACGGATTGTAGGGAAAAAACAAATCCAACCTGAGGTATACAAGAGACAACTAAAACAAACTGATATAGAAAGGGTAAAGTTAAATGATAAAACAGTAGACAGATACAAAGTCAAACTAAAGTTCATTTTAAACAGAGTGTATTTTAAGTAAAAAAAGAAATATATGAGAAGAGGGAGTCTCTGACCTTTATTTCCATTGTAGAAGGAGTTTACTCATAATAGTGCTACACTTTTTACATTCACTTATTAACCATGTGATGTGGCTTCGACATATAGAAAGGTACTGTTAGAAAAATAGACACGGGTTTAAAATAATTATGAGACAATTTTGCATATCTTTGGTCTTTGACAGAGCAAACAGTAAAGAAATGATAAAATGTACTCAAAGAAAATGAACTGTTTGCAGATAAGGGAAACATTTATCATAATTTGTGTCCTCCATGCCTTGTTTTTGAGTACCACTTTTTAAAATAAAAAAGATAATGAAGAAAATGTGACATTCCGCAAACCAGGAATAACCAAGCTGCAATGTTCTTATAAAAATTCAGTGAAGCTTGATCCCAACTACAATGTATAAAGAACAAATAAGAGCAACAAAAATACCAAGAAATACCTCAATCATGAAAGAATTTTTAAATAATTATTTTGGATCAAAGAGAAAACAAAAATATAATTATAGAATAGTTTGAAACTAACAATAAAGAGAACACTACTACAAATAAAAACTAATAAAGCCCATCTAACAAACATGCTTAGTGTTAAATACATGTAAAATTAGTGTATAATTTTTTATATAAAATTAGTGTACCCACAATCCATTAAATGGTGAGCTAAGTATGTGAAACTCAAAACTCGTATCATGCCATCACGTGTCTTCTTCCAGGCTTATTTTGTTCTTGTAAGTAATGCTTTTTCAAGTTTTAAAAACATGTTTTATAAACCTAAGAGTTAATTAAATTATAGAAAGTTAAAAAGCAGAATATGTTTGGTTCCTGTTCAGAATGTTTTAATTCATACATGTAATACATACCTTCAGATATTACTAATGATACATGCAAGTGACTTAAAAGTGGTTCAGGGGTGCCTGGGTGGCTCAGTCGGTTAAGTGTCCAACTCGATTTAGGCTCAGGTCATGATCTCAGGGTGGTGAGATTGAGCCCCAGGTCTGGCTCCACGCTGGGTGGAGAGCCTTCTTGGAGCTCTTCCTCTCCTTCTCACTCTGCCCCTACATGCCCTCTATGCCCTCTCTCTCTCAAAAAACCCCCAAAAACAAAAAACAAAAGTGCTTCAAAGTTCACTCTAATTTAAAACGTTGAAAAATTGTTCAGTTGAAAATAAGTAAATTGAAAAATTCAGTTGAAGGTGTCATCTATTCTTGGGTGGGGGGAGATCTCAGAGCTCTGTAGACATACTATTTTAGGAAAAAGAAAGCTATGACTCAAGCAAAACCATTTCTATTTCAATAAGTAGTGAAAAGCATGCTGCAATTTCGTTTAACTACAGTTCTCCATCTCATCCATAAAAATACTAGGAGTTATTTTATTAATGTTTTCAGAAGTCAAGATTGAGAATGTGAGGCTGAATTTAGTATTTCAACCTTAACAAAAGAAACATTATTTTTGTTACACATGGCTTAATCATTGAAACAGCCATTGATATACCATCATCATTTAATTATTGATGTTTAATGGTCTACTAATATATGGCTATCATTTAATCACTGATGCTTTTTCTAAACTACTTACTTACCCAATCTAAGTTTCTAAAATGGGACGTTAAAAAGTGAGACATTTTTGTATTATGTCTTGGGAGCTTTTCTCCCCAATATCCATTATTTCTGTAAGTACCCTGGACTTGTTGGTTTTTTTCATGATTCTTTTTGTATTTTTTCCAGCACCGGGGAAATAACTTATCTTTTATTTAAAGCAGTGCCCAGTTGAGGGGGTGAGGAGGTTATAGGAGTATATGACACATCAAAATGGTAGACAAAAAGGGATAAACAAAATTTGAAAGAACATATTCAATAAGCCATGTAATTCTATATTAAAGAAAAAAAAAACAAGAAAAAGTATTATGTTCTGTATTGCAAACTACAGAAAAAGAAAGCTCCACAAAATTCATCTTTTCTCATAGAAATGTAAGAAAGAGCACAAATTCTCACATGAGGCTCATCAAGATCAGTATTTACAGTGTAGAGGTAAAATAATATTAGATTTATTGAAGGTTGTAAAACAAATAAATATATGCACAATGAATTAAACAAAATAAATAATGCTATAGGTAAATTAAATTATTTTCTGTAAAATGTTAATTTTATTTCCAAGTATGTGCCTTATTTTTTCAAGTGAATATTAAGTCATTATGACATAATTCTTAATTGAATCTTTTGGACCTAATGCCAAATGCATGGCATCATTAGGCATATCTTTTGACCTAGGAAAAACATGAAAAGATTACTGAGACACTAAAGACACCCTGAAGCAAAAAAGGATTGGGAATCGTGGCTCAAGCCCCTTTATTTATTATTTTTTTAAAGACTTTATTTGTCTTTAATCTCAACACCCAACATGGAGTTTGAGTTTACAGCCCCAAGAGCAAGAGTTGCATGCTCCACCAGCTAAGCCAGCCAGGTGACCCACAAACCCCTTTAGACGAAACCTTATTCAGGATACTTCACTGAGCAATTATAAACACACTTGGGAAGATTGAAAAAAAAAAATAGAAAGCTTCAGTAAAGATTTAGAAAGTCTCAGCAAAGAAATAGAAGTTATAAAGAAAAACTAAATTAAGTATGAGAAATGACAAAATGCAATAACCTACATAAAAAGCTGAGTGGATGGGCTGTGTGACAGAATTGATAGAGAAAAGAATCAATGAACTGAAGATGTAGCAACAGAAATTACCTGATGTGATCCACGGAAAGAAAACAGATTAAGGAATCTGAAGAGAGTCTCAGGGACATGTGGGACCACAACAAAAGATTCAGTGTTCATGCCCTCAATGTCTCAGCAAAACACCAGAAAGAAATTAGGGCTAAAAAGTTACTTGAAGAAATAATGGCTGAAAAATAATCCCAAATTTGTCATGAGACATAGACCTATAGATTCAAGAGGCTTAGTGTACCTCAAACAGTATAAATTCAAACTCATGTCAGGACATATCAAAATAAAATATTTGAAAACTATAGACAAAGAAAATACCTTGAAAACTATCAGTGAAGAGTAACATCTGCCTATAGAAGAGTTTAAAAAAATGTGAATGACAGAGGATTTTTAACAAAGAAACAGAGTGGGCACAATATTTATTAAATGCTACAGTAAAAGAAATGTCAACCCAGAACCTTATATCCATCAAAAATATTATTGAAGAGTGAGGGGGAAACCAAAATATTCTCAGATAAAGGAAAAGTAAGAGAATTTGTAATCAGCAGATTTAGCCTAAAAAAACAACCAAAGGAAGTTCTCTGAATGGAAAGGGAACCATTCATTCATTCACCCATTCAATCATTCATTCATTCTTTTTGGAATAGTTGAAAGGAAGAAAGAACTAGGTAACCAGAAATATGGGTAACTACCATAGGCATTTCCCTTCCCATTGAGATTTCTAAATTACTTTTGATGCTAAGAAAAACTGTTAAGACTTTCTGGTATGTTTCTACTTATATGTAGAGGAAATTTTTTGAAGACAGTTATATTATAAATGAGGGAAGGTAAAGGAATTAAAAAGACTTAAGATTTCTGGATTACATTCAGCTGGTAAGAGGATGACATCGGTAGACTGTCATAAATTATGTGCATATAATATGTGGAGCAATCAGTTAAAAAAAAAGCTATACAAAGAGATACACTCAAAATATAGAGAAATCAAATGAGACTTTAAAAAAGTTCAAGTAACTCACAGGATGGCGTAAAAGAACAGAAAAACAAAATGAATGCATTAACTTATATTTCAAAATAATCCACTAATTAAGGGAGAAGCTACAATGAAAATTAGAAAATTTTTTTGTACTCAATAATATTGAAAATGCAACATAGCAAAACTCATAAGAAGCATTAAAGTCATGGTTAGAGGCTAATTAATAGTACTACATGCATATATTGCAAAAGAAATGCTAGAAATCAATTAACTAAAGAAATATCCCCATAAGTCAGTGTGCATGAACAAATAAACAAACAAATCCAAAGAAAATACCAGTAAAAAAAATAATGAAAATGAGAACACAAGTCAATGTAATACTCACCAAACCCAAAAGATCAAGAAATCTAAAATTTTGTTGCTTAAAAACATTGATTGACATTAATTATGAGACATAATTTCACAAAATTATAAGAAGATCTTGGCAAGATTGATCAAGACTAGAAGACAAAATGACAAGGAATAAGTGTCAAGAAAAAAAGGGGGGGTCAAATACAGAGTGTCTTAGTGTGTTCAGGCTGCTATAACAAAATATGCTAAACTGGGTGGCTTATAAAGAAGATAAATTTATTTTTCACAGTTCTGGAGGCTGGGAAGTCCAAGACAAAAGTGTTAACAGATTTGATGTATGGTGAGGCTCTGCCTCCTGGTTCATAGATGGCCATTTTCTCGCTGTTCCTCACATAGGAGGAAGGGCAAAGAGCTCTCTGCAGTCTCTCTGATAAGGGGACTAATTCCATCCCCATGATTGCCACCAACCCTAACAACCATTGCATTGGGGAATACATTTCAACACATGAATTTGCAGGGGGACACAAACATTTAGTCCATAGCATGTATCCTATATAGAGATTTTTTAAAATGAGGAATTATTGCTCAATATGTATAAAGTTTCAGTCATACAAGATGAATGATTTCTAGAGAGCTGCTATACAACATAGTACATATAGTTATCAACATAGTACTGTTATGTTAAGAAGATAGTCCTCATATCAAGTGTTCTTTTTTTTGAATATTTTGATAAGAATTTTATTTTTTTAATTTTTAAACTTTAAATTCAATTAATTAACATATATTATTAGTTTCAGAAGTGGAAGTCAACAATTTATCAGTCTTATATAACACCCAGTGTCCATTACATCATGTGCTGTCCTTAATGTCTATCACCCAGTTTCCCCATCCCTCCACGCCCCTCCCCATTGAGTGTTATTACCTTTACACACACACACACACACACACACACACACACACACAAATACATACACAAAAGAACACAAGGAATTTTTGGAGATAATAGGTATGTTTAGTACCCTAACTGTGGTAGATGGTATCATGGATGTATACATATATCCAAGCTCATTAAAATGTATACATTAAATATATGAAATTTTAGTTTATCAATTGTAGCTCAATAAAGCTCAGAAAAAAAGGAGAAAGCAAATTAACCTTTCAATACTCATGAAAAAAAATAACTGTCAATACATTTAAAATTTAGATGAAACACCTAAATTCATAGAAAAACACAAGCCACCAAACTCTTCCAAAAGAAAAATGTAAATGTAAAATTATTATACAAATTGAATATGTATTTAAAAATTTTCCCAGAAAGTCATCTTCATGTCAATATTGCTGATTTTTGGGGCACCTGGGTGGCTCAGTCAGTGGGCGTCTGCCTTCGGCTCAGGTCATGGTCCCAGGGTCCTGGGATTGAGCCCCGCATAGGGCTCCCTGCTCAGCGGGAAGCCTGCTTCTCCCTCTCCCACTCCCCATGCTTGTGTTCCCTCTCTTGCTGTGTCTCTCTCTGTCAAATAAATAAAATCTTAAAAAAAAAAAAAAACTCCTGATTTCTTTCAAATACTTAAGTAAGACTTAACATTTATCTTATATAAAATTCTTCCAGAGAAAAGAGAAAACGGGAGTAATTCTCAATTTATTTTATGAGGTTATAATGTCCTTGATAACAAAATAGAAGATTTTACATTAAACATATAAGCAAATGAGCTAATAAATAACATTTTAAAAACCCTAAAGGAAATATTAGCTTATCTAGTCAATACATTAAATAAGTAAAACTTACTGGTTAATTTGTGTTACAGAAATCCTAAATTAGTATGACTTTTGAAAATTAATAAAGAAAATTCACTGCATTGACAGAATAGAGGGAACATTTTTGAGCATCACAATAGATGCAAAAAACGGCATTTGATAGAATTAAATGTTAATTCTTTTTTTTTAAGATTTTATTTATTTATTTGACAGAGAGAGACACAGCGAGAGAAGGAACACAAGCAGAGGGAGTGGGAGAGGGAGAAGCAGGCTTCCCACGAAGCGGGGAGCCCGATGTGGGGCTCGATCCCAGGACTCTGGGATCATGACCTGAGCCGAAGGCAGACGCTTAATGACTGAGCCACCCAGGTGCCCCTAAATGTTAATTCTTGATAAATACTTATTTAACAAATGGTATCTACAAAATTAATGTATAAGAAATATCATACTTAAGGATGAAGTGTGACACTTCTCTATAAAATCAATACCATTTTTTTTTTCAATTTGGTATTAGATATCCTAGGAAGTGCAATACAGGAAGAAAATCCAATAATCAGAGATTCTGATTTAATTGGTTGGGGGTGTGCCTTGGACATTGGAATTTATAACTGTTCCCCCAGGTGACTCCACTGTAAGCCATGCTTTAGAGTCATGGCATTATAATCTGTCTTTCTGGGATCAGGAGAAACAGGTGGAAAGTGGCCTTCTTGTTTTCCTTATATCTATCCTCTAGGCTACCCACCACTTCCTTGCTCTTACTATTAAGGGCATTCACCCTAAAACTCTGATCAAGATGGCTATGGCATGGGCGCGTTGGTGGCTCAGCGGGGTAAGCCTCTGACTCGACTTCAGCTCAGGTCACGATCTCAGGGTGATGAAATCAAGCCCATGTAGGGCTCCATGCTGGGTATGGAGGCTGCTTAAGATTCTCTCTCTCCCTCTGCCTCTCCCCACCACACACCACTTGTGAGCTCTCTCACTCTCTCGCTCTGTCTCTCAAAAAAAAAGAGGGCTATGACAAAGCCTAGAGAAAGGCAACATGGTTCGTACCAACACATTAGTTCACATCAGTCTTAGTCTCCCTGAGATTTACACACAACTTTCCCTTTATTTTCATATTTTTTCTTCCCTTGTTCCTTGAGATTGACTATGTCAAAGGAGTGAGCTCCCTCAGTAACTAATGATTCAGCATTTTGGAAGAAACGTGGATGTCTAATTCCAGCCTAATACATAGGAATTATAAATTGTCATAAAAATGTCTCAATATTTGGTGATTATCATAGACAAGTCACTCATGTACCTATGTTTTCTTGGAATTTTCCTATTTTTTAATTTTTACTTTCTCATCTTTTCCTCCATACATAAATATTTCTATATGTCAATTTTGCAGTAAAGGAATGTGAAGACAACTGAGTACTTGTTAGAAAAATAAGTCTCTGAGGTTAGACAAATTTCTATTCTAGGTATTAGCAAAGAGTTCTTTTAGAAAGTGGATGTTATTTTGTTAAAAAAATGATAGACCAAAGACTTCCTTTGTCTCCCTTATTATCCTAGGTAATTTCATTCAACTGTATTTATGGTATTTCAAAATTATATTGAAAATACATAGTTATTTTTATTGTGATATGTCATTCTTCACAAACATATTAGTGTCAAATTATAATTAGCAAAAAAAAATTGCAAGTGATATATGTAGCATTTTCAAAATTAAGTAAACCAGAGAAGATAATTTTCAATCTAAGTGGATTATTATGGATCAAAATGATTGAAATTTAAAGATTAAAAAGTCTAATTAGAGGTAATTTAACTTGCAATGGTCTACCTACAATTTGAGAAGAAAACTAATTAAAATAAGAAAAATTAACATTAAGATGCCTTTATAGAAGATTAATTAGTTCTAGATGTTTTGATCTGTTTATTTTAACTTTGCTTGGTATTATCTAAAAACAGCAGTTATCTTCAAGCTGTTTGATAATAACAGATGTTTAAGTGTTTAAACCCTCAGATAAAAAATACCAGATGATTAAATGTCACAATAAATTTATGAGGAATGTATAAATTTTAGTTCCATAGCTAAGAAAATCATTTAAGGTGATTCGAATAATTATGCTTTCATTCTGGATTAAAGAAGAGAAACCTTTGGAATTTTAAAATGCTCATTTGCAATAAATCTTGCATAAGCTGATTTTCTGTTTACTTCATGGAAAGAAGAGGCCATCAGAGGACTTCTCTGAAGAATCAGGGCTTCCCTTTACTCAATGCCTCTTGGACCCCGGTATTATTGAACCATGAGACTTAAAAGAGTTTGGTTAATATGGGAAGGTAATTTTCCTATCTGGATGTGCTACATTAAAAAAAAAAGTAATGAGTTAACTCTTCTATGAAGCAACTAAATAGGTTGAATCTTAGCAACCTCTGATTTCATTTTTCCTGGTACTAAATACACCCTACTGGGAATTAACCTCCCTCCCAGTCAGACTCATGGAGTTGGGGTGACTTCCTGTCTGTTCCCAGGGTCTCAAAGTTGATATAAAGACATATCATCAGTATTCTTTAGGTGTTAAGAGCAGTTGGTGCCATGGTACTCAGGGTTTAAATAATTGCGAATTAAGTTAAAATTGTTTTAAAGAATGCCTTTTCACTTTTTTTAAAATCTAAGAATGTACAGATTTTACAAAACAAAAGGAAAAGACCCAAATCAAGAGCCAAGTGAGCAGTAATTGATACAATTCACTAAATCCCTTGTTGACTTAACAAATGATTATTGAATTAATATAAACTAGACACAGGTTACATACTTATTTTTTGTGAAATGACCTATGTGCCATTATCTTTGGGGTTCTCAAAATGTGATGCTTTTGTAACAACAGAAAGAAGTAAACAAAAATGTGTAAACTTAGATGAATCCGTGCATCTAAGTGTACCCAGGATGATGTCATGTATAGGCAGGGGAAAAAGGATCAAATAACCCATTTAATTCAATCACAAGCATGGTGGTGGAACCAGATCCTGTCTACTAAGCATTTAATCTGCAGTTAGCATGTCCTTGGTATTGATATATTGTTTCGAGGCCACTGATTAATTGATCAACCTAAAACCAATTATCTTGGGGTAATTTCCACTTGTATGTGCCATTGTTCCTCAGGCTCTGGAATATCCCAGCTTGAGCTTGCTGCTGGGCCCACGGCGTCCTAGCTCTCCTTCCTGTTTTCCGTATCCACCATGATCAAAGTGTACAATGAGGACTAGCATCACCAGCGTCACCTAATTGCTTCTTAGAAATGCAGATTAGGCCGGCCTGAGGTCTAATGAGTCAGAATCTGTATTTTAGCAAGATAACCCCCAAACTGAGAATCAACAGTGTATATCTAAATGAATGACAGGACACCATCCAGCTATAAAAGCCAGAAACTTAGGTCTGTTTGGTCTTTGACGTGTCTCCTGCTTTCACCCTTCGTCCTACCAATCACCTCATTCTCTTAATTCTGCATATTAAATCCATTATCTTACTTTCTTCTCCATAACTGGCAAAAATCTCTTCTCTTCCCTTCTTCACTTTTCATCTCCGCTACCATAATCCTAACTGAAGACAGATCACACTTGCCAGATAAACATGTTCCTACTGGTTTTCTTAATTCCAGGTTTCCCACTCTCTCAACTTCCTCTATGCACATTAATCACAATGGTTTTCTTCAAATGTGTATCAGTGTTGTCTCCTCCAGATCAGAATATTCCAATGACAACCCATTGCTCTTATGCTCATGTGAACAGTTCACAATATGGCCTTTGACCTCCTACTGGATCTGGCGCCTGCCTGCCACTCCACTCCTTTCTCTAATCCAGCCTCATCATTTTCCTTCCTTAGTGGCTTTCATCCCTATGCCTTGCAAGTGTAAAACTATTTCCCACATCAGGATGTGTGTGTGTGTGTGTGTGTGTGTGTGTGTGTGTGTTTCCCTTCTTAGAACAGTCTTCTCCTCTGGTTTTATCCGAATGACTCACATTCATTCATCCTCTCCCAGTAAAATGTAACATTTTCAGAAAAGTTTTCTCTGGTCCCAAGTACAAAACCAACAAATGCACATACAAAACATCATTCCAATATACTGTGTAACAACACATTGGACTTTTATTTTCATATATGTTAAAGGATTCATGATTGAATGTTTTTCTCCCTAGCCAAAGGTAAACTCTGATGATGCATCTACATCTCCTGTGTCACCACTGTCTTCCCCATGCCTAGTATCGTGCCTTTAATAGAGCACTCTCTGTCCACAATTTAGACATGTAAGAATTGTATCTTTTCTATATTATCTTTTACTTAATCCAATTATTTTATTTTATTTTTCAAAATGAGGTGCAGAACCTCATAACCCAACTCTTAATGTTCCTAGTTACCCAACGATCCTACCCATGTTTCCTAGGGTTGCATTTTAGTTCTGGAAGGAATGCATGGTTCCAAAGCATCTTAGGAAGAAACAGTTATTTTTTTCTCCTTGGGTATCCATCCACTGTGTTCTAATAAACCTGGTCTTTTTTTTTTTTTTTAAAGATTTTATTTATTTATTTATTTGACAGAGAGAAATAGCAAGAGAGGTAACACAAGCAGGGGGAGTGGGAGAGGGAGAAGCAGGCTTCCTGCAGAGCAGGGAACCCGATGCGGGGCTCGATCCCAGGACCCTGGGATCATGACCTGAGCTGAAGGCAGATGCTTAACAAATGAGCCACCCAGGCGCCCCGAAACCTGGTCTTTTTAGTCAGTGATCCACAAAGACAGACACAAAAAGGTGCATCAATATTGACCATCTGGATCCTTCCCTCTAGCTGCTCTCTCTGCTCCTTCAACACCAGGCTTGGAGAATCAGAATCATTTGTTACTTTGTTTCCAGGCCAAAGCATGGCTCTATCTTTGAGGATATGTAGCACTTCATGCTTGGGCTCACTCTGCCCTTTGCTCTCTAGTTTCTTGCTAAGGTACACTCAGAACTTACCCTTGGGTCACTGGTTTTGAGACAGGAGTAGACTAGAAACAGGGATCAGAGGCATTGGAGAACAGAGCTCCTAGACCATTTCTCTACAATCAAACTCTGTCTTCTCCCCTTTTTTTCTTTTCCCGAGAGCAGCAGGAAATCTTAACTTTCTCTCTGATCTCAGAGATGAGTAGAAATTGCCATTCTGATCTATTCTTTTTATGTCTCTCCATTCCCCTTAGTATGTTACATTTTAGAAAACAAATGTCAGTAATAGACGCTCCTTCTCTCTGTTATATTCTTCCACCATTTAAAATAAAATTAAACACAACTAAAATAAACTGGAAAGACTTTCTCTGTCTCTCCAAGTTAAAAAAAATTACTAAATCGGTGAAATATTAAATAACTTGTCTTAACCTCTGACGAGGTTCTAAATGATGTAGGGAGTTATAAGTTGTGAGGGTCTCAGAGGCCATTTTTCATTCCTCCATGTTGATCAGCTATAGGAGAAATCTCCTTTTTTTAATTTAATTTTTTATTTAAATTCATCTAGCCAACATATAGTACATCATTAGTTTCAGTATAGAGTTCAGTTATTCATCAGTTGCATATAACACCCAGTGCTCATCACATCACATGCCCTCCATCACCCAGTTACCCCATCTCCCACCCACTAAATCTCCTTTTATTACAGAAAGTTCATTCTCTGTAAGTTGGCTTATTGCCTGTGTGTCAACAGCTGATTTAAAAGGCAAAGAACGGAACTATCAGCACAACTTTCCTTTACATTATATGTGATACTTATTAAGATTGTGTCCTGGTTTTTAACTGACATGTTCTATTCTTTCAGATCTGTTAACTTGAGACCATTCTATTTTTCATGGTCACTCTAAAATGACCTCCTAAAACTGGGACACATTTAATAAATTAATGCAATATATGGAAGCAAAATTGTCGCCATCATAATTGTTCACAGTGAAAAGAAATATTCCAGAGTCGTAAAATAACACTGCGTTTCCTTTAATGGGAACTGTATAGGTAAATTACTGTAGTTTTCAAGGTACACAAACACCTATGTGTAGTATATAGAGACATACACATCTGTGTGTTTCTACGGTAACATACAGGTTGGAAGGGGAAATTGATAATGCTTAACTCTAATGAATAAATATTAAGTGAAGATTCTTAACTTGAAATATATGTTCCCAATTAAATATTTTAGTCTCTTTTCTTTTTTATTTTAAAGGTTATTTTAAATTCTGTCCCCTATGTATTTGACTTCCTCATGAATAGATAAGGTTAAGAAAATGTTCTAACTGATGTAATTAGCATCCAGCGCCCAGTGTACTACAATAAAACGCTGTTCTAAATTAGTCACCAGGGTCACATGTTGTCCCCTTGAGTGCAGGGCATAAAAATTCAACACTTTAATCTCTTTATTAAAAGATTCTCTGGGGTTAGAGAAGCATATTAAAAATTACTTTATTAAAGATGTTTTTAGACTGCCTAACGTATTTTGCCAATCTAAAAATACAAAGAAAAAATAAAAATTAAAAAAAACTACTTCATGTATTCATAGATACATTAAAAGCACAATAAAATGCAATTTCAATTAATATTTATTGAGCAACTATTATACATAAGAGATTCTTTCAGGCACTGTATAGACTTTCAAAACTTAATGTTTTGTTTCTCATCTTGAAAGCCTTATAATCTAACAGTGAAAAAAGACAAATATTAGTTTCCGGGAATATAGGCATGGCACGGTTTAGGTAATATCAAAAAGCCATGGAGACCCAAGAAAATAAGATATATTCCCACAGGTGTATAGGAACGCATTTCTGCTTTAGAATGTGTTCTTCTCATGAAGTTGGTGTTTTCTCTGTTTTTCTAATTTCTAGGAGTTATTATTTATACCTCACAAAAACTTCATAATAATCATTATGTTGTTTAAAAATATAAAAGATTGGGGCACCTGGGTAGCTCAGTCGGTTAAGTTTCTGCCTTCAGCTCAGGTCATGATCCCAGGGTCCTGGGATTGAGCCCCACAGAATCAGGCTCCCTGCTCAGTGGGGAGCCTGCTTCTCCCTCTCCCTCTTCCTCTGCCACTCCCCCTGCTTGTGCTCTCTCTCTCTCTGTCTGTCAAATAAATAAATAAAATCTTTAAAAAATTTAAAATAAAAATATAAAAGATAGTAGACCTCTCTGCTCTCTTAGAAAAATTAGCATCGTATGCTCCTTGCAAGTTTAGTACTGTGTATGATCTATTTAAGGCACGGTAGCAGAATTGTCTCTGAAATGCCATGTGTCATAGCAATGCTGTAAAATTCGGCAGGAAATCAGTGGACAATTGCTTTCTGATACATGTAATATACACACATGCATGTTTGTACTTATAAATTATGTTGCAAAATTATGAAAAATACATTTATATTATGCTTTCCAAAATAATAATACGTCTTAATTAATGTCTTTCACACTCATTTTGCTAGCCTCACACATGCTATCATAAATGCCAGAATACTTCCAAAATCGTGTGTGTATGTGTGTGTGCACATCTGTGTGCGACTAAAGCACGGAATCCTTAGAGCATAAATACACACTATAGATACAAAGTAAGATATAAAATCTTTTAAGAAAGAAATGGATATAACTTTGATTATTATAAATAGATCTACTTTCTTTCAAATTTTATAAATATTCAACTTCTTATTACATTTCTAATTTCAAGATATACTATTATTACTAGTACTTTTTATTTATTTATTTTAAAGATTTTTATTTATTTGAGAGAGAGAGAGAGAACGTGTGCACGTGCGCACAAGCACGAGGGAGGGGCAGAGGCTGAGGGAGAAGCAGACTCCCCACTGAGCCCAGAGCCTGATGCGGGACTCCATCGAGGTCCCTGGGATCATGACCTGAGCCAAAGGCAGAGGCTTAACCAACTGAGCCACCCAGGGGCTCTTACTAGTACTTCTTAAAGAACAACTTTCATATAGTACTTAATTCTAGGATCTTTTAGTATAAATAGATTTAAAATCACACTATTTATAAATTAGACAAGTAAAATAGTGTCTGAAAAAGAAGCACAATTCTGGGAGAGGTGGACATGGACTCAAGAAAATTCCCAAGTATGGAATACTCTGAATTCTCTGAGTGTTCTCTGAATGGTAGCCAGATGATGCTATAGGAACTCTACTTGAGCACATAAATAGAAAAAATAAATAAATTACTAGCTTTGGAGGTACAGCTTTAAATACTTACAGTAATGGTAATTTACAAGGGTCTTCAGCATCTCATGAAATCTATTGTTGCCCTCTTTTGTCTTCACTAAAACTTCTTGATTTAATGGTTTTTACCAGGATCATATAACACCAATTATACCAGTACCCTGCAATACCAATATAAAATGTAAATTAGGGACTAGATAAAATTTGTCTTTTATTGATTGATTATTTTTTAAGAGAAAGAGAAAGCATGCGCGTGCACAGTGGCAGGAAGGGGGGTTGGGGACCAGACAGAATCTTAGGCAGGCTCCACACATAGCACAAAGCCCGATGTAGGACCCTGAGATCATGACCTGAGCCAAAATCAAGAATCTGACGCTTAACCAACTGAGCCACCCAGGCCCCCAAGATTTGCCTTTTAGAAAATTATTTGACACATAATTATTCTGAAAGTGTTCGTCTACTAAAGTGAGGGATTTTTTTTTTTTTTATAGTCACTGAATCACACAATCTCAGTGCAGAAAAGAAACTTAAAATGCACTTATATTAGAACAAACACTGTTAAATACCAGATCTATGTATATGACATCATGACTAATGAATTAATCAGCTTATTCTTATATAGTTATCCACTGTTTGCCTCCCAGCTGCCCTGTCACTGTCCATCCGATCTTGGGCAGCTTTTTTCAAGCTGTTTTATCATCTTTACATTGAATGAAAGTTGCTCTTCCTCTAATTTCCATGTATGGATCTGTCTTTATTATTTTGTTTTGTTTGTTGATAAACTAAATATTGCAAAAAATTCATTCATTTTTTATTTAATAACTCTTTGTGAGCACTTTGTTGGATTTTCTCTCTACTAAATTTATCTTCAGTTTCTTATACTTTCATCGGAAGTCTGAGGCAAAAAATATTTTTATTCTGGAGTCATGGAAACAAATATCTTAGGAAATTGTTATAATGAAATGTGAAGAGATGACTGTGTCATTATGTTTAGAGATCAATATACAGAACTGTAAATTATTTATCGACATGTTGTGAAATACCTTTGTGTCTATCATTTTAATGTTTATATAATAACATAGACACAGAAAAAAATTACTGCTCTGATGGAAAGGAGGAAATACCAACCAGCACCCATCGTGTTATCATAAATGTAATCTATGAACCAATTTGCTGACACATTACCAGTGACCAGCTTTTCCTGACAATCCATGAATGTTGTGATACATACATTATTGATAGCCTCTCAGTCTGCAAAAGTGTGACAAGAAATGACGTTATTGCAATAGACCATTCAAGCCTTAGGCTCCTTTGTGACCAGTCCAGTAAAACGACATCCAAAGATGTTATTAAAAGGATGAAAAGGGAGGTCACATAGTAGGTAAAGGAATTTTAATACATATATCTGACAAAATATTCATATCCATAATATGTAAAATCTTCTACATTACATTTATCCTGTAGACAACTCAGAAAAATAGGCAAAAAGCTTGAAAGGTTACCTCCCAAAAGAAGGTATAGAAATAGCCAATAAGTAAATAAATCTAAAGCTGCTCAGTTTCATGAGTCATTAGAGAAATTATATTATAACAACATGACTTTAACTAAAAAGAAAAGACATAAAGTGCAAAATATCAACAAGGATCTTAAACAATTGGATCTTACATACATGGCTGGTAGAGTATAATGATTTTGGAAAATTATTTAGCAGTATCTACTAATGTTTAACAAATCTATGTCCCATGACCAACAATGCCACCCCTGAGCACTTACCCAGGAGAAAATGCTTATAGATTTTCACCAATGACATGTACAAGAATGCCTATTAACAATAGAATGGGAAATAAATGAGAGTACTAGTACAGAGAAATATGGTATAGCCTATGCATGAACGAAGTACTGATTCACAGAACAATATAGATGAAACTCAGAATCATAATGTGGAAAGAAAGAAGTCAGACACAAAAAGCAACATGCTGTGTGATTACTTTTTTATAAAATGAATGAACGGCACAACTTTAATTTGTTGTCAGAAGTATGGACCATGAGTAACCTTGGAAGAGGGCAGTGACCGGAAGAACATTCTCTAGCACTGGCAATATTCTATTTTATCCACCTGGGGTCTAGGTATGCAGGTATGTTCACGTTACAAAAATTCATCAAGCCGAGTTCTGCATTTTTTTATGTGTTGTACTTGAATACATTACATATTATATTATATTAGTATATACTTAAGGTAGTTTGATGGAATGGGGCCAAAGGAAGGATTGAGGCTGATATGGGAATCCGAACAAAGCACGAATATTGGAAAGAATTGTACAATATGCATTCCATACAGGACACCGTGGCCCAGAGTCAAAAGGCCTCGGGTGTTGTCTGACTTCCCACTGAGTGCTGCTGTGATCCCCTTTCTGTGACATGAACGTGTCAGGGAAAACATGACTTCATCTGGGCAACTTGCATGTAAGTCTGACGGTAGTATCTAAGAGAATGATGCCAGGCTTATCTTTCATTCATAAGATGAGTTTATTATCTGTCTTGACTTATTACAGTCACTTTAACCATAAGTTTTCTATACCAGTGAATGTGGGTGAGCTAAGAGGGTGGAAATAACCACAGTGGAATCGGCCAACTTGAACATTCAAAATGGCAGCAGAAATTATTCTGGTGTCCAAAGGGACTCTCTAAGAAGCACTTGTGGACTTGGGGTTTGGACGAGGGACTTATAAAAATTGCTTAAATAAAAACAAAACAGCCATCTTCACTCTTTCTGATACATGGGTCGTGTTAGGCTTAAATAATTAAAATTGGAAGAAGCAGTGTGATGTTTTAGAAAAGAATAGGGTTTCAGATTGCTCAAACATGGGTGGGAGCTCTGGATCTGTCTCTTCTTCACACGGTGGATTTGATGTAATGCTTAAATGTGTATAAAAATACTCTGTAAAGGTGAAGGGCCTGGCGCAATGCCTAGCCCAGACTAGTATCCAGTGGAAGGAAGCTGTCAGGCAGATGAAACCCTTGGCAGAGTACTTGCTGCTGGTTGCTCAATCTTAACTATTGCTCTTCTTCCAAGGAGTTTCAGCCAACTTCCTGACATGTGTGGGTGGCCCTATATCACTTTTTATTACTTGGGAGACAAGAAAAATATTGATGATAGTGATCACCAACCTGTTCATTTTTCACCTGATTCTAAGATATTTAAAATGTAGACTTTTTGTTTAAATTATTGATTTAACATGTAACATATTTTGAGAGATAAAAGCATTCTTGATATATTTGGATGATTAAATGACTATTTGCTGACCTAATACTCATTGTTAACATGGGGATTTTCTCAACTAGGGCACAAAGGATCTGTGAAAAATTGTTATATGAATAAAATTACATTGTATATGCAAGAACTTCATGAATTCTCTATTTTACGTAACAATGAATGGGCTTTGCTCACTTAGGATCTCCTATTGTCATCACAGTGTTTATCTGAGAGAAGGGACGCTGTGAAATTTCCTGTTTGTATTTCTCCTGCAGAGCCAGCCCTTTTTAGGATATAAAGATGAAGAGACTGCTGTGACTGAAATCAATTCTGAGCTATAAAAGTCAACAGGTCTCCTTAAACAGCAATTTTTTTCTTCTTGTCAGTCTACAAAACCGTGGAAGATTGCAGTTAAACATCATTCTTGGTCATCTTAAGAGATGTCACAGTGTCTTGCATTATATATCATTCTAGTCAATTCACTGCAGTTGTATCTGTCACTACAAAGCTCACCCTTGGAAAAGAAAAATGTAGGTCAAACCTGCTTGTATTATATACACAATTGGTTTCTTTAAATGTATATTGCACATTTAGAATGAATGAGACGCCAATCTTGTGGAATATTCAGGGATATATGTGCCTCAGTTCCTCACTGTATCTCTTTGATATGGGAGATCACTTTCAGCATAAGGATGAGCGCAGATTAAACCATTTGAAGACCAAATGGCAGGCAGTGCTGTTTATCTTAACATAATTCCAAAAATAATATAAAATATCAATATTGAATCTCTTAAGCATGTGACTCTTGACAAATAAGTTTATTTTCTTTTTTATAGTTGAACAGAAACAGATGGCTCATAATAGTCCGATGAGATAAGTGTGTGTTTTCCTTCCGATGTTATGAGTGTATTTCTATTATATGATTATATGTTTTCAAGAGAATAGGCACCAAATACAATCAAACATAAAGCATAAGCCTTAGGTTATGCAAACCTGTAATAAAAAATGTGTATGATTGGTCTAAGAAATTTGATTCCTTTTTCAGTCTATTGCCAGCATGATAGTAAAAAGCAGTAAATGTACTTTCTGCTTTTCTCCTAGAGCATAGCAAATGACTGTAAACACCCAATTATTTTTTAAGCCAAATCTTTACTCCAAATGTTTACTATTTTCAAATTTAAATTTCCACATAGCTTAAATATGCTATTTTCATGTATATATATACACATATATACATGAGGTTGTGTACCTTGACAGAATTTTTATAGATAATGCATGCATAATTCTACATTTGTATTCTGCTGCATGAATAAGCTGCATATAGGCATTTAACAATTTTTGCCAAAGAAAAACGTTTAAGGGTTAAATGATCCAGCAACATCAGTTGCCCAATCAGGAGAGGGAGCAGGATCACAAAATTTGACATGTGAATGTGAGTAAAATATGAGGAAATCTGTGTACTTTTAAAAATTGGAGTTCTAACACCAAGGAGAGCATTTTCTAGTATCATAATGGGTTCCCTGTAGTTAAGGAAAAGTTTATCTTTCAAATAGATATCTTTTTGCACTCATAAATTATCTCTTATAACTTAAATAACATATATACTGAACTGTAGAAGTGAATAGAGAACGAAGATATTCTTAGGATTCTTTACATTTAAGACCTTTACAAAAGTATCAATATAATTTAAGAATGAGAATATGTGAAGGAGTTATGATTTTTCTTTTTTTTATATGGGGGAAATATGTAAATAAACTATGATAAATTATTTGATTGAGGTATTAATATAAATAATGGAGCGTGAAACCATAAATAGAGCACAGGATCACATGAGCTTAAATTTCGTATCCTTTTATTGGTAATAGCTGAAAAACAAAACAACGGCTATTATAGATTTCCATTCCCTGAGATTTGTCAGGTCAGACCATTAAGCCCTCCATTTGTTTTGTTTTACTTTAAAATGCAAGTGCTTACAAGTTTGATGATGCTTTTTTTTTTTATTAAAGAATGCAAGGATAAAACAAATAAATTTGACTTCCAGAAGCTAATCAGTCTTTAAGAACCTGAACCAGATACCTACTGGTCTTAGATTTCTTATTCTTTAGGATAGATTTGTAGGTGGTATACTGTCTATAAACCTTTCTCTATTCTCCAGATATATCTTTGACTCTAGAAACTCAAGTTTTGAAACTACTTTTTAAGCCATTAGAGTATCTATTTAGAACATCCAGCATTATGAATCTGATTTTTTTATATTGTAAAGCACAATGTAAGATTTAGGGCACTTATTTTATTACCTTCTTCCGTGATGGTATATAATCTCCTGGGTTTTATATAATGTTGTACTAAGATGTGAAATAAATAAATACGTTCTATAAAAAAGACCAGTCACTCTTAAAAGAAGATTATGTTACTAAGAAAATAAGAAGCCACAATTATGTTTCTAATGGCTCACAATATTTATAATATTTAAGTAGAAGAGAGAGGAAATGGAAGGACACCAAAATTTTCCTTTTCTTTCTTTCTTTCTTTTTTTTTTTTTTTTTTTGCTGTGCACTCTCAATTGCTGAGAGTGGTAAATTTTACCCCATCTATGTACTTCCTAACTCAAGAATATTGCACTTAGTCATCATCTCAAGTGAACTGAGGACCAAATATATCCTATATTTGAATAAGACACAGGCAAAATCTTGTCCAACGCTCCAATTAATACACTGAAAAACATAAATATCTAAATTAGTGAAGAAATGTACCGTGTGTATAAACAGGAAAACTCAATAAAATAAAGTTGTGAATTCCCTCCAAATTGACTTGTCAATTCAATGATATCTAGTAAAAATTTCCTCTAGGACTTTGTATGAAAATTGACAAACCTATTATTAAACTCATATAAGAGACCAAATGGTCAAGAAGAACATTAAAGACAGTTTTGTATGGGAACAAAGCAGAATGACTTACCCTGACAAATACCAAGATTAATTATAAAGTTATAGTCATTGAGACAATATGTTAAAACGTTTAAGAAGAAAGGAAGTGAATTTATTAGTATTTGTATTGTGTAAGAAGAAAAAGAGAAACATCTGCGACTCTCAAAACACAATAAATTTCCTCTAAACCATCTGCCACTTTTTAAATGATTTTTTGTTTTATTTTATTTTATTTTATTTTATTTTATTTTATTTATTTATTTTCAAAATGTTATTTATTTATTTTGTCATGGGCTCATAATTGTAATTCCATCCTCTGGCCATTGTGTATGTCAATTAATCTTGGTATTTTCAACTACATGAGACCAGACTCTATGTCTATTTTAATCCCTGCTCTGTACCCATCACCTAACACAATCTCTTCCATATGTTTAGCCAAAATACTTATTTTTGAATGTGTATTCTTAATACTACTAAGTAAAAAGTATGTTTAATTTACATAATGATTGAGATGCTGAAAAACACAGATTGCTTTAGTCACAGAAAGTAGAGGATTCTGCATTTTCTCATCAAGGAAGGTGTATCTGCTCACATAGAATAACATTTCTTTATACCTATTAAGATTTTAGAGTGTGGTGGAAACAATGAGGAAACTCGTTCCCATTACAGGGGAATGTATTTGTATAGACATACATACATATTTATATATACATACATATTATCTCTAGATATGTGATATATATATATATATACCTTTATCTATATCTGTATTTATATCTATATTATATCTCATTGCCACCATGTTGCTTGCTTTATTTCCCTTAAAAATAGTTGTTTTATTTCCTCAGTACGTATATAGTGAGTGGTCTGGAAAAATATTTATGTTTCAAAGCATATAGGTGGAAGACATCTGGGCTCCTGGTTATATTCTGTTTCTGACCTGGGTTGTGTTCACTTCATATTTCACTGAGGTTTACCTTTAAGATTTGTGCACATTTCAGTTTGTTTGATATACTTTAATAAATATGTTCTAAAAATTGAGCTTGTTCCTACAGACGGAAATGTAAGTTAGAAACTCCAATATATGTACAGAAGGGGAGTCTTCCAGAGAAGAAATAAATGGAAACAAAATAAAATATGTTATTTTTCTTATTTTTAATTGATCTACAAAGATTATGAGGAGTCCAGCTCTGTGCCATAATCTTAGAAGTGATGTTTCAGGCCTGACTATGGGCAATTACGAGGCTCTCCCTGACCTTATGGGGGAAGCTGACTTTGCCAACGTACTCGATGCACATCTTCGCACTGCAGGCTCTGGAGCAGAGGATCAGCCTGCCCTGGGGGTCCAGGCTCAGACACATACCTGCATTTCTAACCTAGTGTCTCCACGCAGAGGCCTCTTTATGGGCAGGGCTCTCACCTGAAGCTTTTCCCAGGCATCTCTGCTGAGACTTTCTTATCTGGGGCCTTCAAGACATTTTCCTCCATTCTGACTCAGTACTCATTACTTTTCCTCTCCTAATCCCCCCCCTTTCCCTGACCACCAGGCCCATAAGTTGCAGAAGGCTGCTTGGAGCTCTCTTGGCAATATGAAAGTCCCCCTCCTATCTGTGCTGATCCATCTGATCCTCCCTTGTTGCCATTCTGTGGGGAAACATGGAACGTGGCAGAAGCCACGTCCCTCTCCTCCTTAACCTTTTCTTTACACTTTTGCAGTGAGTGAATAAAAAATTCACTTACAGTTTGGCTCATTGTCTTAATTGACCAGCGTAACACCTGGACGCTCAGAACTCTTGACAAATAGCTATCAAAATAATAATAGCAACAATGTATTGGGTGATTGTAGCATATGGATAAGTGAAATGAATGACAGCAATATCCCGAGAAACAAGAGGTAAGAAGTGGAAATTCTTTGTTACAAGTGACCTGCATTACATGCAAAGCAGTATATTGTTACCTGAAGGTAGATTTAGATTGGTTTAAAAAATATGTTGTAAACGCTAGAGCAACCACTAGTTTTTTTTTAAAGAAGTATAATTGATACCCTCAGAGAAGAGACAGAATGAAATCATATAATGTTCAACAGAAACCAGAAGACTCAAGAAAAGGGGAAAAAAAAAACAAAAAACAAATTCAAGAAATAGAAAGCAGTTTCAGATATGATATTTATCTGACCATATCAATAACCACTTTAAATGTGGATAATCTAGTATACCAAATAAAAGACTGAGATTGTCGAAGTGCAGAAAAAAGATGATACCCAATCATTTGTTGTCTACAAAATACTTTTTAAATGTAAAGGCACAAGTTCAAAGTGAAAGAATGGAGAAAGGTATGCTATGTTAACACTAATGAAATGAAAGATTGAATATCAATACTAATTTCAGACAAAGCAGACTTCAGAACTAGGAGGATTATCACAGATAATGAGGAGCACTACACGAATAAAGGTGCCAGTTTTCCAAGAAGACATAACAATCCTAAATGTATGTGAAACTCATATAAACATCAAAATAATAAAAAATGAATATAAAAATAAATGGGGGAAATACAGAACTGAAAGGAGAAATAGACAAATGCAGTGTTCTAGTTCAAGACTTCCATACCACCTGTCAGCTATTTATAAATCAAAAAGGCAGAAAATCATTAAGGATATAGTTGACCTGAACAACAATATCAATCAACTTAATATAATTGACATTTAGACATCACTCCATCTAACACCAGCAAAATATATATTCTTTTTAAGTTCACATGTTTGTTGACAAGTTTAATGGGTGGAGACTTTGGGGATATTGGGATGGAATAAATACATTTTGCATGGGAAACTGACATAAATTTTTGGAGGAGAGAAGGCAGACTGTGGTAGGCAGAATAATGACTCCCCTACAAGGTCTAAGATCCAATGCCTGAAACCTGTGAATATGTTATCTTATGTGGAAAAAGATACTTTGTAGATGTGGTTAAATTAACAATCTTGAGAAGGAAAGATTATCCTGGAATATCCAAAGATACAAAAGACCAAAATTCACATAAGGAGACATACATAAATTGAATAGTCCTATATTTATTTAAAAATTAAGAGCCTCCCAACAAGGAAAGTTCCAAGCCTAGATGAATTTACTAGTGAATTGTACCAAATATTTAATGAAGGAATTATACCGAGTTTCCACGATCTCTTCTAGAAAATAGAAGCTGAGATCATACTTCCTAACTTATTCAATGAAGCAAGCATCACCCTAATACCACACTAGACAAAGATATTACAAAATAGGAAAACCACAGACTGGTATCTTTCACAAACACAGTTGCAAAAATCCTCAACAAAGTATTAGCAAATCAGTTTCAAGGATGTATAAAAAATTGTACACCATGGTCAAGTGGAATTTATTCCAGGTATGCAAAACTGGTTAGACATTTAAAAATCAGTTAATGCATCATATCATTAAATCAAATAACACAAATCATATGATCACATAAATTATCACAATAAAAGCAGTTGGTAAAACGCAACACCCATTCATAATAAAAACTCTCAGCAAACTAGGAATAGAGGGCAACATCCTCAACTTGAGAAAAAAAAATTCTATATAAAAAGTTACAGCTGAAATCATGGTTAAGAGTGAGAAACCAAACACTCACCCCCTAAGATTAGGAATAAAATAAGAATACTGTCTCTACAATTATTGAATATCATATGGGAAGTCTTAATGCAGTTGGACAAGAAAAGAAAATGTGTAGTTTTGGAAGGAATAAATACAATTATCTTTGTTTGATGTTTATGTATGTATGATGTTTATGAACAACATCAAAAAGAATTGAAAAAAAAATCTTCTGGAACAGATGAGCAGGTATAGGATGGTTGCAATATGCAAGATGTATTGGCCGCCATAACAAAATATCAAACATTGGATGGCTTGAAACAACACACATTTATTATTCCATAATTCTGGAGGCTAAAAGTCTGAAATCAATGTGTCAGTGGAGCCATGCTCCTTCTGACAGCCTGGGGAAGAATCACTCCTTGCCTCTTCTAGCTTCTGATGTTGGCCTTCCTTGGCTTGTGGAGGCATCATGGCAGTCATATGGCTGTCTTCTGTGTGTGTTATTATTTTCTTCCATCTGTTGGTGACTGTTGGTGACTTATAATAATTCCTCTTTTTTATAAGGACACCAGTCATGTAGGATTAAGGCAGACCTAATCTCATTTTAACTTAATTAACTCTGTAAAGACCCTGTTTCCAAATAAGGTCACTTTCTGCGGTACTGGGGGTATTTTGGAGGAACACAATTCAACTCCTGACACAAAGTTAACATTCAAATTCAATGTTTTCCAATGCCAGCAATGAAAAATTTGAAATTAAAAATATACTTTACAGTAACACCAAAAATGAAATATATAGATGTTAAATACTAGGAGAATATGTAGTATCTATGTGCATCTGAAAAATAGAAAAAAATCTAAATAAATGGAAGGGATAGTCTATGTTCATGAATTGGAAGATACAATATTATAAAATTATCAACTCTTCCTATCTTGATCTATAGATCTAGTACAATCCACTCAAAATCACAGCAAGCTATTTTGTAGATACTGATTCTGTGTTCATGTGCAAAAGCAAAGAGTGAGGATAGCCAGCCTAATACTGAAAAAAGAACAAAGTTGGAAGGCCCACGCTACCTAATTTCTGAGATTCCAAGCCATACAGTGGGGGCAAAAATATAACCGTATAGATCAATGGGACAGCATAGAAGGCCTACAAATGGATCCACACCAATATGGTCAACTGATCTTTAACAAAGGAACAAAAGCAATTCAATGAAGAAAGGATATAGTCTTTTCAATGACACTGGAAGTAACCAAGTTGCACTTCAATATGTGAATTGAGAAACAAACAATAGTACATCCATACAATGGAATATTATTCAGTGATAAAAATAAATGAGCTATCAAGCCACGAAAAGCTAAGTTTGAATCTTAAGTGCACATTGGTAAGTGAAGAATCCAGTCTGAAAATCTTGAATACTGTCCGATTCCAGTTACATGACATTTTGGAAAAGGCAAATCTACAGAGACAGTAAGACAGATCAGAATTTCAGAGATGGAGGAAAGGATAAAAAAGCAAAGCTTAAGAGATTTTTTTAGGGTAGTGAAACTATTCAGTATGATACTGTAGTTGTGGATACATGACAGTATGCATTTGTCAAAACCCATTGAACTTTTCATCACCAAGTATGAAATGTAATATTGACAAATAAAAAAAAATCATTTAGGATGTCAGGAGAATCTCAAGATAGAGTGCAAAATGTGATAAGATAATCTGACTCTGTTATGAATATATGAAACCATCTCACTGAAGGAAGGTGGATGGGGAGCTGCTAACCTAAGTAACTTTAAAATAAGTTAAGTCAGTAAGACTAAAGGAAAAACAAACAAAAATCTGTACTTTAACACCTTACTCTAGTTTGTAAAGTTGTTTCCTAAGACCGTACTGGTTAGCAAAGTCTGACTGGTGATGTTATTCATGCACATGGAATTGGATTGGATGGCAAATGGTAGGAGCCAAGTTTCTCACTGTTAGAGTGGGAAGTACACACATGTAAGGGGAAGAGGCTAAAATAATCCACATGGGTAATGGATTTGAGTTTGAGCTCATGTTTTGCTTAATAAAGCTATGAATATTTTCTTATAGAAATATATGTTTATATTTTATACATGGGATGGTATATACACATCTATATTTTCTTGCTCTGTCAGGTGAGAGAGCCAGAAACAATGGCACTTTAATAGCAACCAACTTTCCAAGCCTACAGTTTGATTTCTAATATCATTAGAGAATATCTAATACCTCTTGAAAAATAATAGAGCCTTGACGGATTCTAGAATCAGTCATAAATAAATAAATGACTGAAATAGATAAATAAATGACCAAATAAATAAATATATGCACACCATGACTTCCTTTCAAAGAGCATAGTATGGAAAGGGGGATGCAGGGAAGGTCAACTTTCCAGTAGAGAAACCTGGCTAACACTACCTCAGGTGATCAAGGTCAATATTAACAGTGATGAATCATGTCGATAGTTTATCTTCTTGGTTTGATGTGATGAGAATGGCACTTTCTGTCTGGTCTTTCTATCAAAAACCCAAACTCCATGAGAGACTATGGACTCTGAGAAACAAACTGAGGGTTCTAGAGGGGAGGGGAGTGGGGGGATGGGTCAGCCTGGTGATGGGTATTAAAGAGGGCACATACTGCATGGAGCACTGGGTATTATACGCAAACAATGAATCATGGAACACCACACCAAAAACTAATGATATAATGTATGGTGATTAACATAACATAATAATAATAAAAAAAAAACTCCAGTGTAATCATGAGAAAAATATCGGACATCTCAATAGTGGGACATTCTAAAACATAACTGACCAGTACTCCTAAAAGCTGACAAGGTCATTGAAACAAGGAAAGCCTGACAAATTGTCACAACCAAGAGGATCCTAAGAAGACATGATAACTAATTATAATATATTGTCTTAGATGGGATTTTGGAACAGAAAAAGAGCATTAGGTTAAAAACTAGGAAAATCTGAATAAAGTACGAACTTCAGTTAATACAAACGTACCAAAATTGGTTTATCAATTGTAAAAAAAAAAAAAAAGAAAGAAAGAAAGTGTACCATAGTAATGTAAAAGTTTAACAATAGGGATATCTGCGAGGGGCATATGAAACTCTGCAATGTTTTTGCCGAGATTTTATAATCTAAAACTATTCTAAAATAAAATATTTTTTAAATGTACAAAAAATAAGGAACAACCATGATATATCTCTACAGATATATAAAGTCAACAATGTACATTTTGATGCATATGCTATGGTTCTAATTTTTCTGTAACAGAATCAAGATTCCAAAGTCTTCAGGAAGATAGGAAAACAACAAAAAAGAAACAGTGCTGTGTCATGGAGAGAAACACCACAACCACAACCACACAGCAGCGATCGAGCTCCTTCCCAGCCCATCACTGTTTTCTTTCCACTCAGTTGAGTCTCACTTTCCCATAAATGCTATAAGTATTTCTTTCTTATAAACACTGTCATTAACATGATGCACGCAAAGCCCTTGATATAGGGCCTCACCCAGAGTAAATGAGCAATATGTGGTAGCAATTATAATTATTAGAGGGACTAAAATTACTCTACCAGATGGTAGTCCCTATAGCTGCATCATGATGATGACGTTTCATAATCACAAGGCAGAATGTAAAATTCAGAGTAAATATCGGTCTCAGTGAATTTTAAAATGTAAACGACTTGAATAAGCTTTAGTTTTTGGAAGCCCACCCCTTTAGGACTTTTCCTGGGAAACTTGTTGATGGTAAATTTACTTTTCTATTTCTCAATCCTATAGATGCTTCAGGACATTTTCTTTTAAGAGGAGAGGCTGAACCATATGGGTATTGGCAATGTCGCGTGACATGGGGCTGGCAAAAAGGTGTGAGTCCAGCAAATTAAAGGTTGATGGGGACATGAGGCTACTTGCAAGCTTCAGGGTTCACAATGAGGTGGTGCCACTGGGAGACAACCCCGTGGAGAAGGAGTTGACACTCTTGTGAAGGGCAACAGCGGGAATTCAGCAGACAGGCAGCACCATGTGGGGAGATGGATGATTTTGGAGTGGAAAGACCCGAAAGGATACTTAGGAACATCTGTGCACTTACAGGGCGGTGCTATGGTCCGAATGCTTGTGTGTGTTGTCCCCCGCACCCACCCACCTCAAGTTCACATGCTGAGATTCTAATGCCCAATGTGATGGTTTTCAGAGCTGGGCCTTTGGGACGTACTTAGGTCGTGAGCACGGAGCCTTCATGAATGGAATCAGTGCTTGTATAAGAGAGACCCTAGAGATCTCCCCCATCCCTGCCACCCTGTGAGGACCCAGTGAGAAGTTAGCAGTCTGCAACCCAGAAGAAGGCCTTCACAGAAACTGGCCATGCTGACGCCCTGATCTTGGACTTCCAGCCTCCAGAATTGGAGAAATGAATTTCTGTTTATAAGCTACTGAGTTTGTGCCATTTTGTTATAGCGGTCTGAATGGACTAAGACAAATTTAGAAATTATTTAAAAAACAAACAAACAAAAAACACTTGCAAATTGGCTGTATTGAGGGGAACTTGATATACAGAAATGTGCGGATGAGTGAAATAGGTGAATAAATTTGAGTTACTGTTTTTAATACAGCCATATTGTTATTCCCAACTATGACTAATGACAAAGATGATGGGAAGTGTCCTCTTAGCTGGACTAAGTCATCCTGACTCCGGGCCTTCAATCTCCCTTTTCTTGGATAATTTACTGTAGAAAACTCCTAATTGTACATTCTCTCAGTGCACATTTGAGATGAAAAATTTTTAAGCCTCTTGCTAGTTTGACATCCCAGGGTTGTCTTTCTCTTTGAAATGTAAATCAAGGGAAAGAATCCCCCCACCTCCCAGTCTCTGTGGGCTGGTAGGAGCCGGACCTCTGCCAGTGCATGCTCCAGGTTGTAAAACCAATTTCTTAAACACTTACTGCCTCTCATTTCCACAGAATTGAGCTGAGACTCAGTTCTGGCCTTTCTGCCTATGGTAACAGCCTTGAAGAAGAGAGTCTCCTTCGCCTGTTTAATTTGGTCTGGTGTAATTTTTTCTTTGACCCTGGGAATATTTTGATGACGGATATAACAAAGGGCATAATATAGTATTGCTGAATGTATTTGGAACAGAAATCAAAAGATCTGAATTCCAGTTCTGAGTGTGTCATTTTCTATTTGGCCCATGGCAATTGATATACTTTCTGAGAGCTTCAGGAATTTTGGGGGTAAATTAAATTGTGGGCCAATAAACTATATTGCTTCCTTTGTACTTTTTAATGCTTTTTACTCTTTGGGAAAAACATTAGATTATGTAGTATCTGTATTTTTTCTCATCTATTACTCTTTTGGGCAGAACAGAGATTATTACTAATCCTTTGAATTCTTCTTTTATAGAAGGTATAATGTCCCATAAGAAAAAATGATTCCTTGCTTTCTGACCACTAAATTTGTGAGTTAGTATTTAGCAGATGTTTGTGGAATATGTTTGCTTGTCACTGAAAGATGATGCTGAAGTAACCTTAACTTGTTTCTGTGAGGGACTGCCCTTAAGAGCAAAAAGCTGCCTTTGGCCTCAGAACAGATTTCTCTCCTGTTGCAGCTACACAAGCCAAAGAAAAACAACAAGGAAATGTTTCTATCCCACAGACTAGATTAGAACACCCTAAGGTGGAAAGGAGAAATTCTAGATGCAGGTTACTCGCAAGATTATAAGGGGCCTTGTTTTCATGTCAATGTTCAGTACGCATAGGGAAAAATTATGTTCTAGAAGGTTTGAGAAAAATGAAGAAGCAAAGATAAGACAGAAGAAAGGAAGAGTGAGAGGAAGGAAGAAAGGAAGGGAGAGCACAAAAAGAACAAGAAAACAACATGATCAGATATGGAGAAGGAAAGAATTTGTTCATTGAAGCAAGATATTTCCTCATCAGTGAATTATTAGAGCATATGTATTGAGGTGTGCACAAAGAACATTTTGACTAGAAAAAGAGTTGATTACATTTGGTATGGTCCTAAAAATAATATTTGATAGCCTGCCATGAAAGATTTACTGAGGTGAAAAGGAAAATCACAGGCCTGTGAGTGTTGATTGACAAGTGAATTCTCTCTGTTGGCACATAAACAGGTGGCTGCCTATATAAAACCTCTGGGCACATTAGAACAACGCTTGAATTCTTCCAAAAGTGTAGCTTTCCTTCATTTTGTACTTTTTATCACTATCTATATTTTACTACAGGGTATTTGTGGGCATTTTAAGGAATGAAATTTAAATTAAAGAATATACTAGAGAAGAAATTGCATCATTCTCTCCACTAATAAAATGCCTTAAGATCCTTTCCTTTCCCTTTCTAAATAATGAGCCAGAGTTAGAGTACCTGGTCTTATCATCAGTAACCTAGGATAATATCAAGAGTGGGAGGGTAATCATGAAAAATGCTTCTATTTCGTTTTTCAAGCTTACTTTTGGTAAAGGTATAAAAAAAAGAAGAGAAAAGAGAAAACAGTATTTGATTCATTGGTTCTATTCTTTCAGAAACAGTTTTGTGTATTTGCTATATTTTCAACTTACTTCTTTTCCAGGAGACAACTTTGTTGAAATAGGTTGTTATTTCAAAAGAAAAAAATTGGCTTATTATCATTATTTTTAAATAGAATGCCTCTTTCATTGTATGAGATCTTCAATAGTAATACGCGTTCTGGAAAAGTGTAGTCTTGTGATAATGAACAATATATTCTAGTGGGGAGTTAAATTGTCCTCTGGAACCACAATTGCTCCCTTTGCAATTTCATATTGTAAATTAATTTTGATGCTTTTCTCAGCTTGGATTTAGGCAATGCATTTATTTTGAGGATGCCTAATGCACTATCCTAGAAATATGTAAAACATTTATATAAGTTGCCAAGGATAGAATGATGGTGAAATGATGGTGAATTTCCCAAATTAAGCTTACTGAGTATCATGATAACATTTTTTCTTTGAACTTAAGAAAACATATATAAGCAAATAAACAATTAATCATACTTTGGATACATAAGGGTAAAGAATTCATTTTAGTTACCTTGTGTGCTATGTTGTGCTCATAGTCCCAGAATGGTTTGGTGGTCTTGTTATCTCAAAAAAAGGAAAGTTTGATGAGCCAGTAAGTTCATTAAGTTCATTCGTTGTGCTTGTGTGTATGAAATAGTATTAGTGTGTGTGCACTAAGTTCCATATTTTCTTCAAGGATTTACATTTTATCAAGTTTATATGGTTTATATGATTGGTTATAAAGAATGCTATTTAACTAGAATTGCCCATTGAAGATGACTTCTAAAGCACAATATTCTCCTTTGAAAATCTTTGAAAATTAGATGGAGAATAATTGATCATGATACTATACAACCCCCTGGCCCAAATAATGCCTTAAAAGTGTATGTTTGTTTTTTTCTGATTCTATAATATGTTGTTTATTTTATTGGTTTTAAATTGAGCATATTCTAAACATAACAATCAAAATTCTGTTTCTGAAATTATTTTATTCCCTATATGTTTTTCTATTGAAAGTTTATATATGGAAATCATTTTAATATGTCACCATCAAAATAATAGCTTTATTTTTTCACTGCACAATATAACTTATGATAAATCAGAATAATTTCTATTATCATCCATTGATATTTAAATACAATTTAGTAACACTTGAATATTTATGTGAACTCTTAAAAGCTGAAGAATTAATCAGAGCTGAAATATAATATTTAGACAGCATTTCAAAATGCTTATATTAATGCTGACAAGAATTATCCTCCGTATGGTAAAATGTGCTAAAACATAATTTTTGACAAACATAGACAATAAAAAAATATCACCTTGCTCAAAGATTCATGTTAAGACTATGTACAAACCAAGCAGAGTGGAGAGTAAATTATTTATGTCTTGCATATATTAAATTTCTGTTATCAAAAATGAAATTTTAGTTATTTTTCTACTATTTTTTAGGGAAAGGAGTACAGGTGGATTTTTTTTTTTTTAAGATTTTATTTATTTATTTATTTGAGAGAGAAAGTGCAAGCTGGGGGTGAAGCAGAGGGAGAGGGAGAAGCCGACTCCGCACTAAGCAGGGAGCCCGATGTGGGGCTCAATCTGGGGACTCTGGAATCATGACCGGAGCTGAAGGCAGACCCTTAACCGACTGAGCCACCCAGGTGCCCAGATTGCTGGCAGTTTTAAATGTAGAAATCCATATGGAGAAGTGCTTCTCTAATCTCAGAACATTTGATACTTCATCTCTGAATAAAAATAAGTAAATAATTACTGAAGGAGATATATTCTAATAGACTAGAACATTCCGGCAAGATATTGGGTTTTTCTAAATTCTCTCCGCTGTGCATTTAGAGAACTAAACTATTCTGGTATTATGTAGAATGCAAAGGAACAATGACAGAGAGTACACAAGTAGGAAAAACAAAGGCAGATTCCAAAGTTGTGGCAAGGAGAAACCACTGTGATGAAATAGAATGGGATCTGAATTGTGCAGGGAAATCACCAGAACTTGAAGGCCAGCCCAGTCTTAAAGAATTGCCTCAACATCATACTAGAATGCTGTGGAGATGAAGCTGTTATTAAGATGGTCTGGAGCAAAAGCCTCAGGGATGTTTGAATCTTTGGAGAACCGTCAACCCTACCACTGCCCACCACGGTAATAATTATTATTTTAAATACCTTTATAGCACTGTATAACTTTTTTCTCCACCTCATGAGAACCCATGACTTTGTTCTATTTTTATGTCCTTTTGTAATGAAAAACAAAACAAAACAGAGGTAAAAGGTATAAAATCACAAGAATGACGTTAAGCGATAGACTCAATATTTGGTACCAGACAGAAGAGCTCTAGATTCCATGTTCATAAACATCATGCAACTCATAGTTACGGATACATGAGAAGTTCTTGATGGAAATATATGTACAGAAAACAATAGTAAAGTGAGGCAAATTAACACATTATTTCCATAAGATGCTTTGTTCCAATCCCCAGTAGGAATGCCAATAACGTGCTTCAACTCTATGCCCCATAAGGTTTGCTTGACTGACTTAGCCCAAATGCAAAGAAAGTCTATTTTACTCATTTGTCCCCAAATCAAGTTAAATTTGCCATCGTGATAAAAGGAAAGACTCTATCACTGAGAACTGAAACAAGAGGAGACTTGCCCCCTGCTAGTCACTGGGACTTTGAAATTGCACACGATCATTGTATTAGTTTCTGCAAAACGTTTTTGGATAAAACATGCTAAAAGCCAACAATTACCATTTCCAAGTTAGGAATCTACATTTTTCAATCACTCTATATGTTAAAGTATAATAATAAACCACAGCTGAAGGCTAAAACTGTTTTTCTCTATTGGCACAGTATTGTTATCTAAAAAACAATTTTAGGGCTCCTGGGTGGCTCAGTTGGTTAAGCGGCTCGCCCTTGATTTCAGTTCAGGTCATGATCTCAGGGTTGTGAGATCAAGCCCCGTATGGGGCTCCACACTGAGTGTGAGGCATGCTTAAGATTCTCTCTCTTCCTCTGCCCCTCCCCTCCACTCATGCGCTCTCTCTATCTCTCTCTAAAAACAAAAAAACAAAAAACAAACCAATTTTATTTGGAAATCAGTTAATCATCTTTGCTAGGAGGCTAATAAAGTAATCAATTACAGGGCAGACTAAGTGTTACAAATTATTAACATCACTCCTTTGCATCAACTATAAGAATAGTGGAACAAAAACAAAAATAAAACCCCAAATATTGGCACATTATTCATAAGAAGTATAGACACACTTGTCTATAACATTCAGATATTCTCAACTGTGAACTTAATTAAAAAAAAAAAGTAATTCCTTTAGGCCCAACTCAACATTTGTACACAGGGAAAGCTTTTCAAAGAACTTATTTGATCTGTTCAATAAGTGGATGAAGATAATACTATGAAAGTACAACCTACTTGTTCATTTTTTGTTTCATCTTAGAGTTTAGCTCCAATCTCCTCTGTAATAAAGTAATTACATGGAGAGGAGTTCACTGTATCATTGTGTTGCAACCATTTATAATGAACACTTTTTAGAAAAAAAGCAAAGGGTGAAAAATTTATGGAATGGATCTTTAAGGTTTTTCAGATTTTCTTGAATTTGTACATTGGATTTACTTCATGGGGAAGCCAATTTATTTGTTCCCAATTGAACTTCTTTGTCTTCCTAAAATTTAAATTTATCCAGAAAGAAAGGTGATTCAATGCTATTGTATCTCAATGTCTCAGTTTGAAGAATATGTTTTTATTTTTACACATAAAATCACAACAAACTCCAAACATATATTGGCTTGCCAGGGAAAAGTAATTTACAAAATTGGAAAGATACACAACAGAAATGTGTACAAATATTCAATAAAGACATATAAGAAATTGTTCATAAGATGAATATTTGTAGTAAGTACAATGACAAATTCTCTTCTAATATCCTTTCACCCTAGGCTAAATTTAAAAAATAATAATATTGTAATGGAATACTATTATAGCAGTGAAAATAAATAGAAACATGTTAAAATTTTGATTTAAAAAAATATTGAGGGAAACAATGCAGAAACAAAAGAGAATATACTTTATAATTCCATATATATATATGCTCAAAACAAGAGTCAGGATTGTGGTTCCAATTGGGAAACAGTTGAAGATGAGTATCTAAGACAAGGATAGCATTCCATTTCTTGGTTTGGAATCTAGTTACTCAGATGTATACAGAGTGGCAAAAAAAACTGAAACTGAAAATGTGTCTGTACTTATGTCTTGTTTATTTTCCTGTATGTATATTTTGAAAAACTGACATTATTTGATTATTTGATTATTTTAATTTTATCATTAAATAATCTATTAAACCATTATTTAAACTTTTTAAATCATGATAAATTCATTGAAAGCCATGAGTTGCCATCTTCTAAGGCAACTAAAGATATAGCAGTTTTAGGGGAAAATAATACATTTATTTGTAAGACATCATTATCCCAGATGATGGTGGTCAGAAGACAGCTTTGGGAGGCAGAGAAAGTAGCTAAGAAATATTAAATGAGGCTGGGGAAATTTGCTGAAAAACACAAGAGAATTCAGAATGTTCCAAGAAAATGTGCAATATTCTCACTACTTCTGAGTAATTCCATTTTGGCCTTCTAACCACCACAGTAGCTGCCCACTGGGTTTTTGGGAATGTAAGTTTGAAAGGAATGCTTACTTTCTATCACCTGCTTTACCCAAATCTAAGAACATGAGGGAGGATTTTGTATAGTAACAGTGTGTATTTCATTGTAGCAATTACATGTTCATCTTTCCTATAATATGAAAATCATTGTTCTCTAATAAAAAATAAGACACATGAGAAAAACAATTATTTCATTAGAGTTTAATGTAATTTGCAGTAGAATTTTCCATATCATTTGAACATATATCAGCACATATTTGTTTAAAAATAAATCGGGAAATACATAGATACATCTGAGATTTAAAGCCACACTACCTAAGCGTGAGTGTTTCCAGTGTCATGCAGCTCAGACCCCTCCCAGCCAGGCTTTTCCCATTTCAGTGAAATCTGACCACTAACAAATTCCCCTTTGCGCCCATATTCAGTTCTGAACTTTGCTACCTCCCCAAATCTAATTTCCTTTTCATATTAACATCTTTCAAGTATTTGGAGACATTTGTACTTTCTTCTCCTTATTAAATATTCTTAGCCTATTGAGTTTTAAAAAAAAATAAACTCAATTACTTTTCTCTGAATTCATTTGCCATGTATTGTAAAAAGCAGTCCAGGGGTCGTCTTATACCTGTACACTTACCTGTGTTCTTTCCTTTGCTCTGAGTCCGTTTTTCACTGAAAAACTCCAATCTGTAAACACCGAGGTCAAACACTACCTTTAGTGAGACTATCTGACAGTCCTGTCTTTATCTCCCCAGTGAGATTTGGTTGCTAGCTTTGTGTTCCCCTTATTTTATTTACATAAGTGTAATGACTTTCATCAAATTATGTGTAATTAATTGTGACATATTTTCCTCCTGTTATAATGAAGTCTCAAGTACCTTGCAAATATTAGGTTCTCTATAAATGTTTGTTTATGATTGCCATAATGATACATGTGAAAGTAGACTTTTTTTTTTTCTCAATGCACGTACAGAATAGCAACGATGGGATAAAACAATGATGTCCTATGCATTTAAAGCTTTAGACCACCTTTCAGGTGGTGTCAATTCCAACGACCCACATTGTTCACTTTGAGTAACGGTTACCATGTTCAGTGAGACCAGTAGGCTAGATTTTATGTGAAAATGGATAAAAAATACAGCTTTCAGTTTTTAGCACTTTGAAACATTAGGAGCTTTTGGGCAAATGCTGAACCCTCCAGAAATAAGTCAGTTAGAAAGTTCTACTTTTCTATTTCCACTCTCAAGCATGTGTGTCCATATCGAATGAAAACTAGTGGCAAAAAAACTGACTTGATTGTCATACTCATAATTGCAAAGACATGACCTCTGTTACAAATGCTATGACTGTTCTTTACTATTGCTGGCCTTTTTGGTGTCTCCTCCGGATGATTCTTATTTGTTTTAAAATTCAGCATAAGTGAAATCAAGTAACTAGCTAAGAAACCCTACAATTACTTTTAGCATATTGCTAAATTTATTTCTGGAAATTTTCATTAAATTGCAATACTAAGAGAAAATGTAAACAATAAATATTAAACAGGAAAAAAAAAACAGAAAAAAAGAGTATTTTGGAGACAATAAGCTAAACTTTGGTCATCTTTTAACACCTTGGCAACAAAAATAACTTAGAAGTGAGCCATATTCTTGTATTGTCAGCATGTTGTATTGCCAGTTAAATCTAAATGTTGCCAGACTCGGGGCGCCTGGGTGGCTCAGATGGTTAAGCGTCTGCCTTCGGCTCAGGTCATGATCTCAGGGTCCTGGGATCGAGTCCCACATCGGGCTCCCTGCTCGGCGGGAAGCCTGCTTCTCCCTCTCCCACTCCCCCTGCTTGTGTTCCCTCTCTCGCTGTCTTTATCTCTGTCGAATAAATAAATAAAATCTTAATAATAATAAATGTTGCCAGACTCACTATTATGCATAAATCTCTGGTTCATACTTTCTCATACTTTTAGTCCAACCACGAAAGCAATAAAACCTATTTTTTGACAATTATGTTTAGGGTTATAGTATCTGGTGACTTCGTTTGCGAGAAAATATAAAGAAAACAGTCATTACATATAACTGTGCATAAAATAATAAAAATAAAATAGTCTACCTAATGAAGTTTCCAAGCACAGTGATCATTGTTTTAATGCAGTTTGTTTTATACAGGGATAATTTTCTGCTTCCCAATTTATATACATTTGGGAAAAATATTCATTGCATGGTCTTTTTCAGAAGTTGCATTTATCTATTTATTTATTTATGACTTTATCTATATAATCTCCCTGAAAATTCTTGTTTTTACATTACTATACTTGAATTATTTAGTTGTACTCTCATTCGCTATCACATCATTAGTGAAGATTTTTGTTTTTGTTTTTGTTTTTTAAAGATTTTATTTATTTATTTGACAGAGACAGAGATAGCGAGAGCAGGAACACAAGCAGGGGGAGTGGGAGAGGGAGAAGAAGGCTTCCCGCCGAGCAGGGAGCCTGATGTGGGACTCGATCCCAGGACCCTGGGATCACGACCTGAGCCGAAGGCAGACACTTAACGACTCAGCCGCCCAGGCGCCCCTAGTGAGGATTTTTGTATCAATGCCCTGTACTAAAGCTATTTTGAGTAATTTGTTCCTTATGCAAATAATCACTTTAGCTTGGAAAAATTTAAGGAATTATAGGTATTTATCAAATTGATGATGGTAATTTGTGGTAATAGCTAGCAATTAAAAAGATAATATAGCACAGAATGGAGCTGGCCCATTTACTTATTATTCATCTACAAATGAATATAGTCTCTTGAATTAAAGCCAATGCACATCTTAAAATATCTGGATCTGAACTAAGCCCCCAAAATATGAAATAATGTATAAAAAGAGACCAAATTTATGAGGAGTAATGAAATGCTTATATCCATCGCTAAGAAAATTTAATCTAACAGACGCAGCCCCTTTAAACTTATGTTAGCTAAATATAAGATTATATCATTTATTGGAGTTTAAAATAAAGTACAAAAATCTAATGTGTATACTAATTATCAATATTCTTTTATCTAAGGCAGAACAGTATGATATAAATAAAAGACAAGAAAGCCCTAATGGAGAAAGCCCTAATGGCAGTGTCTTATTTCCAGCATTAACGTAGAAAATAAAGGACATCAATTAACTGTTTCAGTGATATAAATATTCATGTGTCTATCCCAATTCAGTCATTTAATTTTAGCACATTCAGAGAAGAGAACCAACATTTAAATGATTAATGTATGATCAATAGAACTTGTTACAAAAAGAACAAGAGTAAGTGATGTATTAAAAACTGGACCTATCCAGAAAAATATCTGAAGTGTCTAAGGATTAGGATGTCTAAAGAAAAATAATCATGGGCACCTGGGTGGCTCAGTCAGTTGAGGCCAACTCTTGATTTCGGCTCAGGTTATGACCTCAGGGTTGTGAGATCCAGCCCCTTGTTGGGCTCCATGTTGAGCATAGAGTCTGCTCGAGATTCTCTCTCTTCCTCTTCCTCTACCCTTTCTCCCCCCACCACCATGCATGCTCTCTCTCTTAAAAAAAAAAAAGGAAAGAAAAAGAAAAGAAAAATGTTCACCACCATATCTAAATGAGACAATGCAGCATATCAACAAATGAGCATTATTAAAATAGACTGATTTTGAAAAATGAGTAATGTAGTGAATTTTAACAATTCAAAATGAATAATGCATGTTCATCTTTCTTTCTTCAGTAAATCCCCCAAAAATGTCAGAAAAAATTAAAATAAAAAGGCAGGAACCCCCAAAATTTTAAAAATAAAAGAAAGAAAAGACAGAAGTCAAGTAATGCAAACAAAATTTTGAAGCCAAGAAGTAGATGGATGTATGATATCTGATTTAATAGAGGGAGGAAGATAAAAATCTAAGCCAATAGAGAAGATTTAGGAAAGAAATCTCTCCACTTCAGATCCCTGAAGTATTTCAGGAATCAACAACAGACATCTTTAATTTATGGTATGTAAGATTGAACACGTGAAGGAATGAGTAAATAAATAGGTTCAAAAATGGTAATAACAACATCACTTCACTTTTATTGCACAACCCATAACACATACTTTTCTTTCTAGCAGAAAACAAAGTTAAATTTGCTTTTTGGATAAGATGAAGCCAATAGCTTGGGATTTAAGAAACCAGCTGAGGGTCAGATAAGGTATCTATTAAAAATAAGAGTATTAAGTAAAAATGCATAGACTCAATGGTGAGATTCTCTGGCCCTCTGCTGTTTCTTGCTCTCAGAATATTGCCATCTGGTTTTAAAATAATCCGCCCAGCACTTCAGGAAGAAATATGGATGATTCCTTTGGAGGGAAACTCACAGGCCCAAAAGGAAAACACTGGGACAGTTAATTGGGATTTTCTCAATGAAAATATAAACTCTCAACAGCAACCTTTATATGAGACATGAAATGAAAACCCAAATGCATAAATGTAAGCGTTGACTAAGTTATTTTTCAATGTGTAGATATAGAAAATAAACATACATGAGCAGTTCAATCAATAATCCTGAAGTTATCACCTGGGCAATCTCCAGTCCAGTTTGTCCCCAGATTCCCACATGTGCCAACTCTGAGTGTAACTAGCTTTCTTCCCTTTAGCATTTCTTTTTCTTTATACTTTTTACCCTAAAGTAGTATATGTAAGTTTTGTCTGATTTTGAACTTTAAAAAAAATGGGGTGCCATGACTTTTACTCCCAACATTTTGTGTGTTTATGTGTATAATTGTATGTTCATGTGTCTTATTCATTATGTTGTGGCATGTAACTAATCTTTCATTTTCATTGAGGTACTATTCCATGGTATGAAAATATAATGATCCATTTTATTTGATTTCATCGTCTCCAGTTATTCTATTTCAAACAATTTTACTATGAACATTTATTACGTGTCTTCTAAATTTCCCTAGAGTATTTGTGTAAGAGCAGAAATACTATGATGGGGAAGCACTTCTTCAAATCTACTACATAATGAAAAACTGTTTCTGAATTCTGTGTACACATCTGAATTCTACTAGAAGAGTGTGTGAATAACATAAGAATTATTTGTCCCCAAATTCTGACCGTTACTTATTTTGACAAGGTTTTTCAGCTTTTTTTTTGCCAAACTTGCTATGTGTGCAGCATTATCACTTGCAATTTTAATTTGCATTTTCCTGATTACTAATTAGGGTGAGAATATTTGTATATGTTTTAGTGGTCATTTAGTTACCTTATTTTGTGATGTTCCTAATAAAGTATTTCAAACAATTTTCTAGAGTTTCCTGGCTTTTTCATACCAATTGATGGAATCCTTCATATAATTTGAGTAGGAACTTCGCAGTCAGCAGCCTTTTTCTGTAAAGGTCTAAACAGTAAATCTTTTAGGCTTTGTGGCCAAAAGGCAAAATCAAGAATAATATGTGGGTACTTAAAGATTGAAAACAACAGTTCCCAAAGTTTCTGTTGATGAAATTTAAATATAGAAAATAATACTTGAGGGGCACCTAGGTGGGTCAGTGGATTAAGCATCTGACTCTTGGTTTCGGCTCAGGTCATGATCTCAGGGTCCTGAGACTGAGCCCCGTGGAGTTTGCTTGAGATTCTCTCTCCCTCTCCCTCTGCCCTGCCTGCTTGTGCTGTCTCTCTCTCTCAAATAAATAAATAAAATATTTTAAAAAAGGAAAAATAGAAAATAATACTTGAGTACTATATTTTGCAATACAGTTTATTAATGAGAAGTATTAAATTATTTTCCTTGGGATAACATTGCAGTTTTTATGTCAAAGTCTGGATGTTGAGGATATAGTGAAGACACTAAAAAGTCCTCAAAGTTTCTCTGACATGAATTCCTAAAAATGAGTGATTTTTGTGATTGCGATTTTTACTTTGAAAATGGATACCCACACGCTCATCTCAAATAGTGAAACCTATTTTCCATTGATTAGTTTCTCTTTTAGTAGTTAGAACCATCATTCTCCAATTTACCCAATTATAAACTTGGCAGTCAACTTTGAAACCTGCCTGTCAGTCAGCTCCTGCTTTCCATCAATCATTAACTTGTGCAAAGTTCTTCTCAGGAATTTCTCAAAGCAGTTCTTTCTTCTTTATCCTGATTCTAATTTGCCATCATGGTCACTCATGCAGTATACCTCAGTAATGACTTTGTGGGCTTCCTAGCTCCTTGTCTTAGTCCCTTTCAGTCCACCTTTTACTCAGGGTGCATGATGATTCTGAATAAATTCTAAGTCTGACAACGCTGTGCTCTTTGCTCTCATATTTATACGTGAAAAGCCATACTCCACAGCAGAGCATGTAAGCCACACAAAGGGCTGGCCCTTGTCCACTTGTCCATCACAACACTGCTGTGTATGTATTCCAACCCTACCAGACTCCTTGAATACAATTCACGTGGTTTAACCTTCATTCTCAACTTTGCTTAAGTTCCCCAGGAAGCCAGGAATGCCTGACTCTGGCACCTTTTCCTGTCATTTGCCCGTCTTCTGGTCATTCTTTAGAACTCAGATTATATTCTAACACTTCCAGGAATGTTAACATGACTTCTTTTTTTTTATTAGATGCTTAACTATATATATTACCATATCTGTGTGTACCTGGTGCATTGTCTGTCTCCCTCTTACACAGTGAAAACTGTAAGGACAGACCAATGTAATTCATGGCTGTATTCACAGGGCACTTTATAGTATCTTGGACATAGTAAAGCTTAACAAATATTTATTGAACTAGATGAACTGGATTGCGCCCAAGAATAAATATTTGTTAAAATGATTTATAGATTCAGTCTCAACCCTAAACTTTATGAAACAGATCTACTTTAAAATTTTTGCATTATAAAACAAATTTTAGTTATACTACATATTATCTGAAGCTTCTTATTTCTCCAGGAATTTCTCCAGTTCTCTAGATTTCCCACTATTATTTTCTTATTAGATAAAAGAACATGTTTTCTTCTCCTTAGGTTAAAGAACTGGAGACCTCAATTCAATAACCAGCTTTTCCTAAGAAAATTAAGTTTTGCAATGCATCGGCATTCCTTCTTTTCCTATCAAAGTGCTTCCACACATTATGTGAACTTTTGCAATACTTTCTAAGCAGTAAACTTTGCTTATAAAACTGAAGTGGCAGAGTCTTGTCCAAGTCACAATCGTCTCTTTGGGAAAACAAAAACAAACAAACAAAACTTCCCATTTGATATTGATCAATTCATTTGGTTAATTCAATTCAAAATCACTTGATGTTGATTCCTACTTACATACATATTAAGAAGAGGAGCTAGACATGGGACAAAACCAAAATTGCCCCAAAGTGACTTGTTATGTCCAGAAAAGCAGCTCGAAGACATCTAACTAAACCCTTTAAATTAAAACTTCCCTTATAAATGTGTTAACATAAATTTGTGCCCTGAAAACTGTTGCTTATTTTATTATAATATATTATATTATTATAATGTGAGTGCCATTGTTTTCTCTTTCAATTATTTACTATTCACTATCACCAACATCAATATACAAATAACAGTCATAACAACTAATATTCATTCAGCAGTCGCTTAACTAATGTACTTAACATATGTTAATCCATCAAATCATCATTGAAACCAAAGAAAATAAGTGCTATTATTAACTTGGCTTTAAAGACAAGAAGATTTATGCAAATACAGTAAATTTCCCAAGATTTCACAACTAGTAGCAAATCTTAACTATTTTCTTCTGTATGTCAAGGTAGTATCTTCTAAGAAAAATACATACTTCAGGGACCTCTCTAACCTATGATTTTATTTGCAAGGCCTAGCAGAATGCTAAGTACACATTCATTGCTAAATACATATTTGTTCAATGTATCTAACATTTGAAATTCTTTTTGAATGGGGGCCTTAGGCTTTAGGAGCTAGTTTAATATGATGAATATGTTTGAGTTAGGACCAGGACAAAAACAATGCACCTTTAACATAGATAAAAAGAGCTCCGGAAAACACAGTAAATGAATCAAGTATTTTAGCAGTGGCAGACATGTGGTAAAAAGTTCCATTCAGTTGAACAAACATTTAGTGAATACTTGTTATGTGTCTGGCATTGCACCCAGTGCTTTGGATTAGGAGAAGGAAAGGTCCATAAAGGCTTACTTTCTACTAGGGAAGACAAACAAGCAAATGTATGAGTATGATACAACATCATAGCTGTTGTCATGGTGACTTTAAAATGTTACAGAATTACAAATAAGGTAGAATTCATTTGATCAGAATAGGTAAGATGATGTGCAAAGCCACAGAATGGAGGAACCACCGAATAGGAAGACATGAAATAGACAAAAGGATTTGGGATGATATTCCACTTAAAAAGAACAGCATGAGCTAGTTTCCAAAAAGATTTAAAAGTGTATGGTTTGGCTGTGGAACAGAGAATGGTGTGACAAGAGCTGAGTGCAAATGGCATCCTGTGACTGCACTTGAGGTAGTTCAAGATTTAAACACTATGATTTGTGTATTAGAAAGTCAATAGTGGAAGTGATGGGCAGGTCAAATGGGGAGAGGGATGTTAGAGATAAAATAGCACTTATCCATATCAGTAGTGTGGGCTGCATGATAGGGACTTGGAAAGATAAGCAAAATTGACACATCTTAGCTAAAATAAGAGAAAGAGGGAAAATTCAAATACACTTAGAAATGAAAGAAGAAACATTACAACTGGTGCCACAGAAATACTATCATACACCAACAAAATGAATGATCTGGAAGATGTGTTCCTTTATATTCATTTATACATTGCATATGGCTGTTTATACACTACAGTGGTAGTTGCAACAGAGACCATATGGCCCATAATGCTTAAAATATTTAATATCTGCACTTCATAGAAAAAAGTTGTCAATCCTTGCTATAAAGAATTATTATAACTGAGGGGGAAAAGTGCTACAATTAATAAAAGCTTAATTATTTCTTATTTGTTCTCTAGGAGGATATTCTAAATTGTTTTCCAATGTACATGAGAATCGTTGTGCCAAATCCTAAAATGTCACTTGTAAATAACTATGTAGGTCTCAGATATTTGGCTTACTTGTGAACTACGAAGTTAACCTGACACAGTTTCATGGATGCTGGCAGAAAACATGAGATTCTTGGGTCAGAAAAAAAGGACTTCATTTTATAGCACAGAACGTTGCTTTTGCTGGCCCTCCTTGCCCCTCAAGTTCCATGGGGCACTGCGGATTCCCCAGGTGGATACTGTGTACGAAATGGGTTTGTATAACAGCTGAAGATCCCCAAGCTTGGGGAATCCCAATCATTTATAATGGGCTACAACTTACCTAGACCCTCTTCAGGATGGGAGATCTTTATTACCCTGGAAAGCAAAATGACTCTCTCTCTGCTCTAGAAGGCACAATTTCCGTCTTTCCTGGCTGACTACTCTACAAACATTATCAAAAGATCATCTGGAGCAAAAGATGTAGTCGTCAGTGTCTCTGTTCTTAAGTCATGTGGAAACATGACAGACTTGTGGAGAATCGTCTCCTGATAGCAATCGAATAAAAAAATGTTTTTAACTGCATTTCTCGGCAAATTGGTTTTGGTATGCACATAATCACATTTTATATTTTTCTCACAAAGTTTTTATATTATCCTGTGTGCTGATGAGTGGACTTCTGTGCTTATATCCCTTTACGCAAGCACTAACACCTTTGACTGAAGTCTTCCTTTGATAGTTCTTTGTGAAATGAACTTCCTGGAAGGTTATTGAAAGCAAAAATACAAAGAGAACATATCATAGAAGAAAAGCCCATTGAAATAAAAGATTCATTCTTACTTTATTAAAGCAATTTAAGCAAAATTCAATATTGAAAAGGATGTGTCTCACCGGCTAGAAGATGTTGCCATCAAGTCAATGCAGATTTTTCCAGACCATACCACCCATGTTGGCATCACAGTGGCCTCCTCCATGCATTTTGGCTAACCCCCAACACAACCTGCTTATTATTGCAGCTATTTACTTCTATATATATTTTTTCTCAGCTGTGATGCTGGAAGAAATACACACTGTGACATCATGCCATTCTTCCTGATAAAACCATTATTTTTGAAACAGATTTAGACATCTCTAATAATCTTTTATGTTGCTTAGAAGACCTTAATAACAAGTTATGACAATCAGACACTTACTGCACATTCAGGGGAGATTTCCACTTTAGTTGCCATAGCAAATAGAGGCTTTGATATTCATGACTATGCTGTGAATTTGTCATGCTTTTGATTCTTTTTTATTTTAGACGATGCTTGTTATGTTTCAAGCATTCTACAGATGATACACAATTATCTTTAACTGTGTGTAGGAGACAATAAAAATGAAAACATAATAAAATGTCAAATACATTCATCTGACTCTAATAATTACTTGTGCTCACCTACACAAGCAAATATCAAAGTAAAAGTAATGTTCCATTTCAGTTGAGAAGAAACAAATTAATCAATTTATGAGAAAAGTTTATCTGGAGTTATGCCTGAGAATAATGTAAAAATAAAGATTCTTCTAAATCTGTTTCACCACTGTACCTAATGACTAGAAAAATGCTTATCATTCGGTACACAATCAGCAAACATTTTTTTAAATTAATGAATACAAACAGAAGTGTTATCAAAGGTCTAGGACCCAGATTTATATAGCAACTTTATTTCTATTTTTTTCCCTCTGAATACTTTTGCAATAAGGTAATTAGATGCTTTGTGAAATGGGATGAAGAAAACATATTCAAAGGGATTTATTCACAATAGCATATATACAGCTCACACTTACTTAAAATTAACATATGATGAAACAAATTTTCTTTAAACAAAAGATACACACACAAATTCAAAGTAAAAAAAAAAACATAACATACTTTTCAATTTGGTTTTTTTTTTATTTTTTTAAAGACTTTATTTATTTGACAGAGAGAGACACAGCAAGAGAGGGAACACAAGCGGGGGAATGCGTTAAGGAGAAGCAGGCTTCCCGCCGAGCAGGGAGCCCGATGTGAGGCTCAATCCCAGGACCCTGGGACCATGACCTGAGCTGAAGGCAGATGCTTAGCGACTGAGCTACCCAGGCACCCCTCAATTTGTGCTGAGAAGTTAGACTGGGTCTACTTTTTCTTAAATTTCCTTTGGTCTTTTAATCTTGGTATACTCTCACTCTCACTGATGCTTTAATAATCAGCTATTTAAATTTGTTCTCTAATTTATTATTTTTAATTTAATAAAAATTTGTTGTTTTTTAATTTTCTCATGGTAATTTTATATATTTCTAGTAAAAGTAAAAATTATTTTAAATTATAATTTAATTTCTGCTAATAACTTACCCTGGGCATTACAAAGTGAGAAAATAAATGTACTTATGTCATAAGTGTTAGTGTAAAACTAATGTCTTAAGTTTCTCAATGTGTTATTTTGATTAAAATATATACATGAAAGAGAGAGTTGAGAGGACCTACATTTCTTCCCTCAGAATTCTCCATTTGTTTTTCATTCTTAACACATAGAATTAAAATATTTTAAAATTTAGCACAATATCTAAATCAAAATGCTATATCTTTTTACAGTTAGGACTATTTCCACAATTTTTATAATTGCTAACATAAATAACACTGAAAGAGACATCATTGAAAAACACATTTTTTTTCTCCATGTATTTTTTTCAGGGTATTTCCTGCAATGAACACCCATAATTCCCTGCCTCTTTTGCTTTTTTAGTCACTCATGGCTATGTTTGTTTGTTTGTTTGTTTTTTATCTAAAAATCATGTCCTTCTTGCCTAGAACTTTTTCTTGTATTATTTTTTGTGATGATTTTATTCAATCTCTTTTTGCATTCTGGAAATTCTACAATAAGATATTGAATAGTCTAGACTAATTATTTTTCCTCTTATTTCCCATATTGACTTTTTCTCTAGTTTCCAACTTTTCACTTTAAATAACACCTTCTGATGAATTTTAATATTTTTGCTATCAGCTTTCCATTTGTACTTCTTCCTGTTGAGTGTTTCTTTTATATATCTTGCTTTTACTTCATGGAGTCATTGTCTTGTCTTATTTTTTAAAGAATATACATTGCAACTTGTTCATTTTTCTTTTAGAAATTGTCCTTTGTTTTCTTAATTGCCTTGGTCTTTTGTAAATCTTCTTTTCTTTCTCCATTTATTTTGGCCTGCATTTTTCACCAATGGCCACTGGCAATGGTAGATGATCTGTGGCTTCCACTTAATGCATAAGAGAGAATACCAAAATCCTCTTTATGATACTCTTTATGCATGTTTGACATCTAATGATCTTCATTTAGTGATTGCTATATGGTATTGATCTAGATACTTAGAGTATTGTGTATGTCATTATCAGTTAGTCCTTTCTTCTGAGTCATCAATTTCCCCAAAGGAAACTTTCCAATATCCTACATTGGTGGTTATAACCTGGCTACTAGGATTTTGGAAACCATGTTGAAGAAAATTTCGTGGTCTCCCCCAGCCAGGAAACATGGTTTGGGTTAACCTTTCCATTTTCAGTAGACAACCTTTCAAGCCTTTGTGTTGAGTGTTCAGAATTTACATCCTAATTGTTTAAGCATTGATTTTATTCCAATCTTATTTTGTGATGAAAAAGTATGAGTTCTATGGCTGAGTGAAATATGACAAAACAATCTGAATAACTAACTGATGCGGAAGTGTGTACACATGCCATTTCTTATTGGATTTCTACCCTTTTATTTTCTGTTATTGTTTTCATAGAACTTCAGAGATATCCATATATGTACATGTATTCTTTTCATTAAGTTTAACTAAAATATACTTATTTTGATCTACGAATATATTTGTGTTGTGACAACATAGCAAGACACGAGAGACGGTCGTACATTTTGAATGTTAAGAGAAGGCAGTGTTATAATAAACATTTAGACAATTACTGGCTTTAGGGATTATCACAATTTTCCAAGTCCTTTCTCTTTGCTTCATTACCAATCCATAAGCAATCGGGAGGAAAACCTTAAAGAATGCCCCAAACCGCTGCTTAGAAAAAGTTGCAGAGAATAATAGAAATACATATTTCTATGCCAGTATCAGATGATGGGATTTTAGGAGAAATGATTTTTTAAAAGTTAGTAGACTGTGTTCTTTAGTAAGTTTCAGGAATATAGAAAGTAATAATGCATTAGAAAATCCATGTAAAGTAATGCAATGTTCTTCAAAATTATTTTTATTTCTCAAAATACTAATAAAAAACAGAACCAAAATGTGAAAACTAGGAAGAAACCATGCCGGAGAGTTGAAAAAAATCAATATAAAGACAGAGGGAGACCATATAGTCTGGTGAATATGATATTGAACTAGTTAAGCTCCTCCTTACCAATAAATAAATAAATAAGATTTAAAAATCACTGCTCAAACAGGAGTTGGTAAATTGCTAAGAAAGTGAAACAATGGTGCCAGTTTAACATTTTAAAATTATTTTGGATGTGAAATATGTGCCTTCAGATTATTTTCAAAACTGACATCTTTGAATAGATTGCATATTCAGGCCAAATAAAACTTAAATTATATGTCTGTGAACAAAAATTTGATGAAAACAATTACATTTCCTTGTATTTTTATAAAACAACAGATTTACATTTTGGGGACATAAAGCTTGACTTCCCTATCTATATGGTAGAGAAATCGCACAATTATTAGGTTAAAGAGTAATTAAATAAGAATTTTATTTCCAGAGAAGCAGCTCACAGAATGAGAGGAGTACTAATGGCTAAATCTATGATATAGGAAATTAATTAAATGAGGATGTGTGCCAAGAGGAAAATAACATATCTGGTGTGTATAAGAAGCACATCAGGGCTTAAACTCTACTATTTACTACATAGATGTTGGTAATAATAGATGAGTTTGAAGTTGCTCTTTGTTATGATTTACATATTAAAAATTCAACTATCACAAGTGGACCACAACAGACTACATTGGTTTTGTGTGTTATTTCCTCCTTTTTACCCAGAGAGAATTTAACAATGACTTCAAGGTATAGGTAGGTACCAAATATCATCAGGGCTGACCAGATAAACCCTGTTGTAGGAACAAAATGGATCTATTTTAACAGCTCCCTAGAGTTTCTGAACAATTTTCAGCAACATAATTTTGACAGTGTGGTAATTGAATCCCCATATATAAGAAATATGGCTCTAGAGAGATTATTTTAAAAAGTAAAAGGCATATGATCACATTGTGTTTGTAGATTATTTTATGCTACTTATATTCAATAAAGCAAGATTCTGGATTCACTAGACCATATAAGAATATAAAATGGTTTCTGGCGAAAGGAGATTAGTACCCTGCTGAAGTATATAATGAAAATATTAAAGAAATATGTTTTTTTTTTTTCCTATAGAAACAGACTCTGATGCTCTAGGTATTTATAATAATCTCAACCAAATAGAATTGAAATTGCCTGGAACATGTCAGTGAACATTAATAATAATTAAATATTTTCTTATTATCAGTCATGGCACCATGCCTTCAAAATTTTCTTATTCCATTCTCCCAGCATCCCAATGAAGAGAGTGCTATAATCATGCCTAATTTCCTCATTAGGATTGTTTGTGGTTATAAAGCTAAGTGTCAGATCTTTGATCTAAACTTGAGCTGACTAATTCCAAAACAAATGACTTTAAGTCATGTAGGTACTGGGAAACTTTTACTGTAAAGGGTCAAATAGTAAATCTCTTAACATTAGCTGGCCAGATGGTCTATGTCACAAGTACTCTGCAACTGTGGTGAGAAAGCAGCCATAGACAACACACAAAGGAATTAACTTGGTCCTTCAATATCCAATATAGAAAAAGACTCTGGTTTTGAGTAGGGGCAGATTTGGCCATAGTCTGTCAACTTCTATACAGTATTGTTACTCTTTTTCTGGTTTTAATTCATGTATGTGCATAATGATATTTTCTTATAGTATCTTTACATAGAAAAGTGAAATTAAAAAGTATTATCTGGCAATATCAAGATATGTAGAAAAGCAAACTTGGTAATTTGAGACAAAATGGACTTTGATATTTAAAACAAATAAATAGGCAAATACACAAACTTGGGTTCAATCCAAGCTCTGTAGTTCCTTCATGTTACTTAAGTTCTCTAAGCCTCAAATTCCCTATACATTGGGGGTTAATCTACCTTGGAAGATTGTCGTTTATAACAAATTATTCTGTAAAATTTATTTTCTGCATTATTCATTCAATAAATGTGATACTTTGCTCCATCTAAAGGGTTAATAAAATATATTATCACTACATTTGTTTCAAATATGTTTTAATTGTTAATACAGATAGTTATTTTTCATATTAAAAAGTTTGTCATCTATCAGTAAACATTAAAATTTATTTCTCCACCTAGAATAAAATGATACAAAATACATTTCAGGTGTTACACGTCAGTTATCTTGTAAAGAAATGTCTGTGATAATCAGAGGAACTGTAAATGTGTATATAGAATGCAAATTCTCAATTTATATTCAACTATCAGTGTTCAGACATCAAATCAAAAGATTCCATAATCATATTGTTATCAATATATATGAATAATAGCATACTTTACATATGTATCATTTCTATTATAAATACAATATAAATACCTTGTGGACCATTTAGAATATTCCAAAAGTTATAAAGAAAAGTAATTCTATAAAGGTCACATCTAGAAAGAACATTAGTTAGTTTTTTATAAATTTATTTTCAAAATTTCCATATATGTATATTTGTATGCGTGCAAGCATGTGTGCATGTATTTGTGTTTTGTGTTAGATGTATGAATATATGTGTGTGCTTGTATATAGCCAAGCATATACTTACATCCATTTTAAAATGTATTTTATATATTTTAACACAAATTGCTAAAAGTTTTAACTTTTTTCTTTTGACATCGTTAGAGTTAATATTTTTGGACATCTAAGGAACATGTAAGCTAAAGAAATGATGAAAGGCAAGAGGTAAAATTTTCCCTCAAAGATCAAGGCTGCAGAATAATTAAACTCAGAGATAAGAAAGAAAGTTTTAAAACTAAGTGACAAAAACACCAGCTGTTTATGTTAAAGGCTCTCACTCTGGGTGTCGTGAAGAAAACATGTACATCTTTAAGTAGGAAATGGAAATGCACAGGATTTCACTGACTTTGGAAATGTTTTAACTCAGTTGGGAATGAGATTAATGACTTTGTGAAATCAAAGCATGCAACAGAATCCGGCTGGGTACTGACTCAGCTGATTAACCAGCAGAGTCGAAGAAATGGCATATAGTTGAATTATGATTGCTTGCCTTCATGGCCATAAAAAATTACAAGAATAAATGTTCAAACCCATACACTGGCAAAGAGATTTGAGGTAAAAAGAATGGTGTATGAATGGATGAATGTATGAGTCAAGCTCAGACAATATTAAATGTACATTTGTAAGACTCTGTGTGTGTGTGTATGTGTGTGTAGGTGCACATGTGTTTGTGTGTGTGTGAGAAAGAGAGAATGAAAGAGAGAGAGCATGAAGTTGTGTAGATTTGAGTGTCTCCATGTGGTATTGTGTACATAGAAATACATTATTTTCTATGTAAAAAATTTCCCTCAAGAGGCATATTTTTTTCTCTGAACTATTACTGAATGTTAAAACACAGAGAGAAAAAAATTTTGACTTCCATTGATTGGAAGTTAGTCTTTCAAAATCATATCACTTTCTAATATAACCAAATTGGAATTACAAAATAATGAAAAGATTTAGAGAACCCTTCATTCAATAAAAAGAAGACATATTATAGGACATGCTATATGATTTTCAATGCTGTTTCTATTCCTTTTGCAGAGGACAGCATTGGGGGTATACCTGTAATCTGTCCATCCTCTTCACTAGAGAAAGAAGGAATGACCTAGGCAAATTCTCTCAATCACATTCTTGTAACTAGGCCTTTGGTAAGCACATTAATGTTATTTCCAACCAGAATGGCAATGGAGAGTCTTTATCAGTGACATGATCTTAGATATACATGCAGATTTCTGCAGGCATAGCTCGTTGAAGAATATTGAGTTTCCTCTGTAATTAATGACATATAAAAGGATGTTCTATAAAATTACTCATTCTGTGTCATATATCATCAGGCATTTCTCAAAATAAACCCAATATGGTTAATCTTAATGTGAGAGAAGAAAGATTTCATGGTCTCAGATCACTCTAAGGGAAAAATACTTAGTCTTTGCCATCCAGTTGCCTGTATCCTTGAAATCACTAATAAAATTTGTGACTGAATACAACTTCTAATTTGTGTGAGTCTGATGTGATCATTGAACCTTTATTTGTTACCAAAAATCGGCGCTATGTACATGAGTGTCTTTTCAACTCATGATTCTTAATTGTTAATTTTTTTTTTATAAGAAAATACAGAAGATTGGAAAACATGATGGGAAATTGATGCCTGGATGGTCCCTACCCATTCTTGGTGTGAGATGCTGAAAGGGGCCAAGGCCTACCCAGGGAATTTGGAGAAAAGTGTATTTGCCCTTGAGAAGTGTCTATCTTGACACGGAATGTAGAGCACACAGAAAATGAGCAAAAAATCGTATCCTCTGTCTGTTGCTGGCAGCCCAGGTAAAAGCTTGAAGTTCGGTTTCTAAAGATAAAGTTGGGGTAATGAGAGATAGAAGAAATAAGACATGTTTTCTTGGTTAATGGAAAGAAGTCTCATGCTTCCTTAGCCACCTTGGAAGACAGTATATGAAATCACAAAGTGGGTCAATTAAGATCATTGATTACCTGAAAGATTAAGCATGTGAGGGTAATGGCTAGTTAACTAAAATAAATAAAAGGAAATCAAAACAAAACAAAAAACCCTCAAAGTATTCTGTTAATAGCTGGAACTTTTACAGAGAAATGCCCATAGAAGCTTGGTGATGATTTGCTTCCAAGCACTGATCAGAATACGTGTCAGATATCAAATCTGAACCAGGAAATTTACATGTAAATATCTCACTAAATTCACAATAGTGATCTAATCATCCACACCATTCATGCTTTGGTCCCTCTCTCATATTCCCAGTCCAGGAGGCACAGAGTCAAGTTGAAAGACACTTCACTGATCAAAACCCTTTAGTAGCTCCCACTTATTTTCCTGTAACCTACTAAGTAACTTATTTATTACATTGATTTAATTAACTGTCTCCTTACTGGAATGTAAGCTTCAAGATAGGTAATTTTAGTTTCTTTAGTTTGCTAATGTGTTTCAAATGTCTCAAATGTTACTTGAAACATAGTAGTTATCCTAACTAATATCTGTTAAATAAGTTCATACATTAATGAATGATGATTCCAGTTAAGATGTTTAGAATGAATTTGGTTAATAAAAGCGTAATCAATAGTAAGGAGACTATAATACCTTAAGTAATACAAATACTTAGAGATATATTCATTGTTCAGTCTTGCAGTAAATAAGCATTTGATAAAGATTTGCAAACATATTCCATTATCCTTGTATGTGCTAATCATTTTTTTGACATTTTAAAGTAAATATTGATTGCATCAAGTAAAACTAAAGTATGCACATATTTTGAATATTTAATTATAGTAAATTATTAATTAAACATTTAATATTTAATAGCTTTTAAGTAAGAAAAACAATAATATTCTATGTACTTTCAATTATATCAATTAACTGACATATGATACAAATATAATTTGTGAATTTTTTTTTTAATTGTAAGTACAACTCTCTGGGAATGATTTTACAATGGGTTTAATGCCAGAGGGTTGTTTTCTCAGCAGCATATATAAAATTTGAAGTTAATCATGATGTGTTATACTAATTCATTTTAAGAAAGAGATTCATAGGCATTAATCGTCTTGAAATTCAATTTATTTACCATAGATTGAATATCTTCAGCATATTATCTTTGATTGGAATTCTTCTATGATCCATTAAGGTATATTAGTAGAAAACATTGAGTAAATTTCATTTGAATCACACTTTTTTAGAAGAATGCTCCGTATAATTTTAAGACAATATCCCTCGCATTGCATGCAGTTCTGTGACGACCTATTAGATGGGCTGGAGGAGCATTACCATGTCACATTGCAAACAGTGTTAATAAAAAAGAGACAACAGATGGCATGAATAAATATGTCAGCCACATTCTCTTCAAGGTTACATATTTTGTGATGGACTTTTAAGGTTTTATTCTATTTACAAATATATCTGAAAACCAAAATTCTCATCAGAGAAGAGACATTCAAGGGCTGGAATAGGAATTCTTACCTTTGTGTTTGCCTTTTGCTGATTTTGTGCATTTATCCATTAGGGACTATCATTATGAATCCCTTGGCAATTGTTGATCAGTGATGATTCCTCCAATTTCAGCTGTCTAAGTAGAACAAGTAAAAACTTTTTTTTAATGTTTGGCACCATCTTTCCCTTGTCTTAATAGTCATTAATTAGAACTGTCTCGGATTTTGCTTGGTATTTTGTGCAGGAGTGTATTCATCTGCTGTCTTAATGTTGTTTTGAAAACAGTTTTTTCCCACCCTCTCCTATCATACAAAGGTTTTTCTTCCTTCATTCCTAGGTTATCCAGTTATGCTCTACCTCCCTGCACCAGTGACAGAGTTTGGCACTAACGCTCCAGATTTGCTGTCTTATTGAATTGCATAGGCTCACAACTGGAAAAATGTAATTATCTTCTCAATTTTCAATCATTTTCTAATTTGTCTAAACAAAGAAAAGATGAATTTACAACCCCATTCTCCAGTATTTCTTAAATAAAAAGGCATAGATTAGTGCTATTGTATCTTTAATAATGAATATATGAATGGAATATTTTGTTTTGTTTTGTTTGTAAAAATCATTTCAGTTTTTAAAAGTCTCCTCTACATATCATGATTTTCATCTATAAAATGGTCCTGGGATAGGAATTTTTAGGGAGGAGAAAATTTGATATTTATAGGAACATATCTAGTGGCCACTTACTAATAAGTAATGGAGCCTGAGAAAAATCAGGGATGACTTTTTTTGATTAAAAAAAAGGTAAAAACTTGTGTTTGAGGAAAAAACTAATTCATTAGAGGCAAAATGGAATAGCAGAAGCTATATCTGCATAAATTGCTATAGTAAATTTCAGGAGAAAGTTTGAAGCATATGCTGTCCGTTTGCTAGGGCTGACATAAAATTCCACAGACTGGGTCATTTAAGCAACAAAAATTTATTTTCTCACAGTTCTGGAGACTTGAAATCCAAAATCAGAGTTCCAACAGGGTTGGTTTCCTCTGGCATCTCTCTACGGGCTTGCAGATGGTCACCTTCTTGCTGCCCCTTCACGTGGCCGTCTGTCCCTCTGTGTCTGGGCACCCTGTGCCTCTCAGTGTTCCTAATCTCTTCTGCCTTAGACACCGGTCAGATTGGATTAGGGTCCACCCTATGGGTCTCATTTTAACTTAATCACCACTTGAAATGTCCTATCTCTAATGCAGCCACATTCTGAGGTATGGGAGGTATAGGGCTTCAACATATGAATTTGGTGGGGGGCACGTTTCAACCTGTCATACACACAGGGGAGCTTGTGATCACTTCCGTGAGTGTCCTCTTCTTTAATTATGCCTTCTTTTCTTTTTTTCCTGTTGCAGTTTGAAAAATACTGAAGTTATGTTGCTCTTTCTTAGATTGTGTGTTGTGTTTTGTGTGTGTGTGTGTGTGTGTGTGTGTATCCTTCGCAGTTGTTTTCTATTGGCTTCCTATGATGAGCAACAGGGAATTTAGTTAGTAACTCCTTTTTCATATTATTTTCCCTCTTTTCCTACTTGTGATTTGAAATACAACCTTTTTACATCTGGTGAGTAACAATCCGCAAACATATTTGACTTTTCAGATATTCCACCTATGGTCCCCATGGTTTCTGGGAAGTTGTTCTATATCCATATTGTCATATGTAGCCATAAAGTACTAATATTTTCTCCTTAAAAATCATCACATCATGCTCTAGTCACCTCCATTTAATTTGCACAAACAACCCTGATGTTAATATTTCTCTTTTCATTTTTGTTTGGTGTTCAGTCTCTAGTAGCTTCCTCCAGACAGTTTCATACAAACAAGACCCTTAGAGTTTTTGTGTCAACATAATGGTTCATCTGTGGCCTTTACAATTGGAAATAATTTCTAAAACACATATTTTCTCTCCTTGAGTGTCTTTTAACTATTACTTCATTACTTAGTCTCCTGACACTAAGTGTTGTTGAAAGTCTGATGACAATCTAATTTTTATTTCTTTTGAAGTGAATTAATCATTCTATCTGAATGCCTCAAGGAATTATGATTTTTTTTCTTAAATTCCAGGATATTTACAAAAGATGTGTTATTTATATTGTCTGGTTTTGGTCATTTTCCCCGATCTATGCTGTGTGACACTTTGAATAAGTAGTTTCAAGTAGTTTTTTTTCTGAATGTTTTATTAAATTAAAATGTATATAATTTGCTCTTTTCCATTCTTTTGGTTTTCTTCTTTAGAAATATTTATCTTACATATATTGTTTTTTCTTACATATATTGTTCATGTTCTACATCTGTTATGTCTTTTTGAGCATTTTTAACTGATTGTCATTTTCCCCCTAATTTTTAAATTACCTCCCATTTACCTTTTATTTCTTTTAAGTCAACATATGTGATGCTTATTTCCTCTCTCCTTCCATGTAGTTTATTTTTTGAAAAGATTTTATTTATTTATTTGAGAGAGAGAGGATGAGAGAGACAGAGCACGAGAGTGGGGAGGCTTGGAGGGAGAAGCAGACTCTCCGCTGAGCAGGGAGCCCGACGCGAGACTCGATCCCCAGACTCCAGGATCATGACCTGAGCCGAAGGCTGTCACTTAACCAACTGAGCCACCTAGGTGCCCCCCACCCCACAATGTAGTTTAGTCTTTATTTCTAAAATAGTTTGTTTTGCTTCTTTTTTTTTTTTTTTACTTCTCACCTATCATTTATCCATTTTTCTGACCCTGATTTATGTTGTTGTTTATAATTATTGTTTTCCCTTATATTTATTTTTTTCACCTTTTTTTACATTTTTATTTAAATTCTAGTTAGTTACTATGCAGTGTAATATCAGTTTCAGGAGTCGAATTTAGTGATGAGCACTGGGAGTTACATGCAAATGTTTTGTTCACTTTTAGGTTACACTGAACTTACTGGTGGGTGGTCACAATAGCTTTTCTAATATTATGGCTCTAGAACTCACTTTCTCTTCTTTAATATCTGTGAAATGATTTTTTTTTTTTTTAATGCCCACCTTCTCTTTGAGATCCACCTGGTCTTTTGCTGTCCTCACCTGCTAGATGCCAAGTTAGTCCTCTCAAAATTCATGTTGAAATCCTAACCTCCATTGGGACAGTACTGGGAGATGATTAGGTTTATTTAGATGGAGTCAGAAAGCCGTGGCCATCATGATAGGATGAGTGCAATCAGAGCAAGAGGAAAAGAGAGAGGTCACCAGGAAAGCGCATGGGAAGACACAGTAAGAAGATGGCCGTCGGCAAGCCAGGAAGACAGCTGTCACCAGAAAGTGACCATATTGGCACTCTGATCTCAGCCTCCAAAACTATGAGAAAATAAATTTCTGTTGTTTAAGCCCACCAGTCTATGGTGCTTTGTGATGGCAGCCCAAGCAGATAAAGACACCAAGTTTCTCTGGGCTTTCCTTTTTCATTGCATTTATATTCTTTGTCCTGCTAAATTTGGAATCCATTCTCAGATTTTCTTTTAGACAGTGGCTTAATGTCTGGAAGTAATATTCTGTTTGTTATTTCCTAGAGTTCGTAAGGCTTAGGCAGTGTGAAACCTTTGTGTTTATTTATGAATTTAAATGTACCAAAAATTTTTAATTTTAAAAATGAAGAGGGGGGTGCATGGCTGGCTCAGTCAGTAGAGCATCCAACCCTTAATCTCAGGGTTCAAGCCCCTTGTTGGGTGTGGAGATTATTTAAAAACAAAACAAACAAAAACAAAAAATGAAGAAAACTGTTTCTGTTTCAACTGCTGTTTGCACATTGGTCAGCCGTATGTGACAGGGATTAGTACTGGTGATTAGGGGTACCCCTATTCTTAGTGCTTTTTTTCCATTATTTTTTGGTTATAAACTAGCAGGTTTCCTCACAAGCAGGAACTTACCATATCTAGGAAAGTTATCATATAGTTGTAGGGATCGCCATTGGCAAAAGTCAGATACAAAGTTGTTTTTTTGTCAGGGAATCTTTGACTTACAAAATTAAGCCAAAGATTCATGAGTGTCTAGTCCTAATTCTATGCATATATTCCCAGTAGTATTTTTTTTATTTTTTTATTATGTTATGTTAATCACCATACATTATATCATTAGTTTTTGATGTAGTGTCCCATGATTCACTGTTTGTGCATAACACCCAGTGCTCCATGCAGTACTTGCCCTCCTCAATACCCATCACCAGGCTAACCCATCCTCCCCCCCCCTCCCCTCTAGAACCCTCAGTTTGTTTCTCAGAGTCCATAGTCTCTCATGGTTCGTCTCCCCCTCTGACTTCCCCTCCTTCATTTTTCCCTTCCTGCTATCTTCTTTTTTTTTTTTTTTATTAACATATAATGTATTTGTTTCAGAGGTACAGGTCTGTGATTCAACGGTCTTACACAATTCACAGCGCTCACCATAGCACATACCCTCCCCAATGTCTATCACCCAGCCACCCCATCCCTCCCACCCCCCACCACTCCCCAGTAGTATGATATTATGGGCTTGATAAATGGAGATGTTTTCCCAAAAATGATGAGTGACTTTAAAGTGTGTGGACTACTGGTCTTGCCTAATTATTTCTAGTATCCATCACCAGAAGTTACATTTAATGTATAGATTCTTGGGTGAGAAAGTGAGCTTTGGTGTTAGCCGGTGGTCCAGGAAATGCAAAAGATGGTGTGAGGCTAAAAAACACTTTGAATGATTTATTTTTCTGAATTTAGGTCCTAATTTCAAAGATTTTGAACCTTGATAAAAGAGTTTTAAAAATAAGAACCTAGGCTTTGAAAAACATGACTTAGCCATAACTTTGACTATATTATTAACTAAACTAAATATACTTTCAAACAGTTGTAATAAGTGACTTAATAATAAATATTAGAAAATTTAGCTTACTCAGAAATGAGAGTTCTCTTATTGTTCTGGTTTTCTTTCACTTTTTTTATTGATTCAAGTATCAGAAAAAAAAAAAACACAGGCTGTTAATGGGCTCTCTTGGGAAAGAGCCTCTGCTATTGGGCAGAATAAACGAAGACATATTTTACTGCCTCTTATTAGTGCAGACTGTGTAGTCTTAGAACAGTTTTTATCCAAAGTATTAATTCTTTCCTTTCTGCCATTTCTAAGATTCTTTGATTTAATAAATTTAATATGCCCTTATGCATGTTTAAAAACACACTTGTGGGACACTTGACTGGCGAAGTCGGTTAAGCATCTGACTCTTGGTTTTGGCTCAGGTCGTGATCTCAGGGTCTTGAGATGGAGCCCCACGTTGGGTTCTGTACTCCAAGCGGAGTTTGCCTGAAATTCTCTTTCCCTCTTCCCCTTCCCCCCATCCCTCCTAAAATAAATAAATCTGTAAAAAAATAAAAACACATTTGGAAATTTATAGCAGGTGACTATATCACTTAAAGTTTTTAATGTCAGCATTAAAACATAATTAATCTTATTAGCATATTACAAGCATTTCATATATCGCATTGAACTTGCCATCTTAATTTCTGTTTTACTAAATGCTAATCTACTTCTTATAGAAAAGAATGTATGAATAAAAACCAGTATTTTGTGACCCAGTGTTTTTGCACAATATATTTTTATTAAGTATAATCTACTTACAAATAATCTAGGTAACCAAAATTGCCCATTAATTCACTCAGTATTAAATTAGTCAATAAAAGATCTTACAAAGACTATTTAGTTGACATTCCAGAGCAACACAATTTCTGTTGATATTAGAATTTCATCATAGAAATGACATTCAAAAATTTACTTAGTTTAAGTTCAGTATAAGTAAAAGTGATTTGTGACATTGATATAGTCCAAAAGAGCCTATCTTTTATAATAATAGAATGTTGTTAAGCACATAAGTTTATATTATTGTAACCTGGAATATATTGGAAAAAAATGGTAACCGTAAACTCAAGGTATGAACTTTCATTTTTTTTTTTCAAAAGAAAACAGAGGGTTCAGACGTGTTAAGTGACTTGCCAGAGCCAGCCCCCCTAATAGGTGCCAGAGCTCAGATTCAAACAAACCCCAACTAACTGGCTCCGAGCTGAAATTTCGTGCACTACACTGGGGGGCCCCTACCATGCCCATTCTCTGGTCATCTCTGTATTACAGGTATGATAGCTCCAACCAGAAGGCAGAGCGTCATCTGCTCATACACACTGAGCACATCAAACTTTTTTGCCTCTCGGAGCATTTCCAGGAATATCCACGAAAGTGCTCTAGGTATTAATTTTGGGATTACAAATAACTTTTAACAAGTAAAAATAGGGAGTCTGTGAATAATGCGGGTGGATAATAGACAAGTAGTTAGGTAGATAATAGACAAGTAGTAGAAACACAGACATAGTTATGAAACAATACATTACTTTCTCTCTCAAGCAGTATTATACCACTTTGTACATAAATTAAATCAATTACAAAAGGGTATTTTCCTTGCCTTTAACACACACTTTATCCTATTTTCATTATATATTTTACTTCCATGCTTAACTGAGTATATTTCTTCTCTTAATTATTGTTTAATTATAGATCCCACTGCGTTGGAGAAATGCAAGCTAATAATGGTAGTCATGATGGTAATAGCCACAGCAGAGCATCGGCTACTTCCCAGGACTTGTCATAAGTGGTTTACATGCATTAATAAGTCAACACAACAACCCATGAGGTAGTGCCCTTAGCATCTCCATTTTGCAGATGAAGACACCACAGCACACTTTTCATGCGTGTGCACTTAGTAAACAGCAGGTGTGGAATCCCAACCCAGGCAAGGCTCGAAAGCAGTTTTGTTTTGTTTTTCTTTTTTTTTTTTGAAATTGAAGTGTAGTTGACACGTAATGTTGTATTAGTTTCAGGGACACAGCACAGTGGTTCAACAGCTCTACACATTCTGTGATGCTCACCACAAGTGTACCTACCATCTGTCCCCATACAATGCCATTATCATATCAGTGACTACATTCCCTGTGCTGTACCCTTTATCCTCCTGACTCATTCCATAACTGGAAGCCTGTTTCTCCCTCTCCCCTGCACCCATGCTGCCCATCCCCCACCTCCCCTCTGGCAACCCTCAGTTCCTGCTCTGTATTTATGGGTCAGTTTCTGCTTTTTGTTTGTTTCTTTGTTTATTCGTTTGTTTTGTTTTTCAGATGCTACATATAAGTAAAATCATCCAGTATTTGTCTTTCTCTGACTTATTTCACCTGATATAATACCCTCAGCCAAGGCACGCATTTAACTGTTCACCCTGATACATCACAAGCAGTGAAGTCTGTGATAACCTGCCAGCAAGAATCTCTGTAGGGGGAGTCTGGCCTTCCATCCCTGTGACTTTGGATATGTCATTTGCCTTTTTTAGACCTTAGTTTGCTCATGTAAATTTTTATAACTGATATGGTCTGAAGGAACTTTAGGGTCCCTTCTAGCTATAATATTCTATGCATGTATATCCCTGCTACAGTGCCAATTCTTTAATTTGGACCTACTTAAACTTACCTTGAATATTTGGAGTTCTGTAAAAAAAAAAAGTCCTAAATAATTGAATGTCTAAGGATGCAGGGACCAGTTATGACTACACATAATTCCTGACAAACTCACAAAGTTGCCAAGATGCAAAAAAATACAAACAACAATACAGAGCTGCAACCAGATGAAAGGAGATTGGGATGAAAACTGAAATCATGTAGTCTCTCTAGTGATACAGAAGGACTTTGCTTCTTTGTCTTTCCTTTTTTTTGGTCCTTCTCCTCCTCCTCTCCTTCTCCCGCCACTTCCCCCCACTCTGTCTTCCTCTTCCTCTTCTTCTCTTCCTTTCCTTCTCCCTCTGCTTCTCCTTCCTCTTCCCCTTCCCATTAGAGAAATTCTAATGAAAATTACGGGGATATATCCAGAACTGAGAAGTCAGGCCAATAAGTCTGCCTCTTGATACAGCTGAATTCAGAAGTAGATGAGCAGAAGATAAAAAACAACCCAACAGACTCATACATAACCCAGAGCAAAATCTACCACATGCTGTAGTTGTTTCTTTTTATATCCCTGATGGTTTCATGTAACAAAGTGAAGTTTTTGACACATTTATTTTTGGGTTTATTAAATCAGAGATTTATTTATCTATTCAATGATTTATTTATAACTTCCCATCATTTTCCAAAATTTGTCAATAATATTGAAACTAAGTACTTTTTAAGTATATTTTTGAAGGTTTTTTTTAAATAGAACTTAGAATCTGGGCATAGCTTATTTTTTCCTAATTGTTTATATATCATTATAACAGATATGTGCATTGGGCGTTTTAGTTTACCTAACGTTTGTACATAGATTAACAATTTTGATCCAGCGTGTTTTATATAACATGTTTAAATTATTTAATATTTTTGGGGTGCTTGGGTGGCTCAGTCAGTTAAGTGGCTGCCTCCATCTTAGGTCGTTATCTCAGGGTCCTGGGATTGAGTCCCATGTTTCTCCCTGTCTTTCTCCCTCCTCATTCTCTCTTTCTCTCTCTCATAAATAAATAAAATCTTTAAAAAAAAAAATAATTTAATATTTTCAAAGAAAACACATAAATACAAGTTTAGAATGTAGAAAATGTGTTTCCTTCCTCACAGTTAAGTGCATTCAAAGTTAATATATGTAAATGCTTAGTGCTAATAACTTAGTGCTAATAACTCCTCCTAATAATTAATATTATTATTTGATTATTTTTTAAAGATTTATTTATTTATTTATTTGAGAGAGAGAGTGTGTGAGAGTGGGAGGGAGGGGCAGAGGGAGAGGGAGAGAGAGAGAATCCCAAGCGGACTCCCCACTGAGCACGGAGCCTGATGTGGGGCTCGAGCTCATGACCCTGAGATCATGATCTGAGCCAAAATCAAGAGTCAGATGCTTGACTGACTGAGCCACCCAGGCACCCTCATTATTATTTTGATTATTAATAATTTTGAGTGTCTCATGCATTAGCCTAATCTTTTCTTTCTATTGTTTCTATTTACATTCTTTGATATCTATTTCATAGCCAATACGCAATGAACAAGAAAATGTAGATTGTTATCTAATTGAACATTGTATTATTTTGGTTTCCGCAATAAGCATAAGCATTTTAATCACAAATGAAATAATATGGCTTATCAGTTCCGTTTTCCATTTAGTGTCTGAAATCAAAATATGAGAGCAAATAAACAAGCATTGAGTATCAAGAATTTTCCTTAAACAGCTATATATAATGACAAAGAGGTACTTGCAGGGTTTTAAAGCTATTTATCAACCACTAAAATGTCCCTAAGCAGTTAATTATTGAGGACAGTTATTTCTCCAGCAAAAGATGCCTCATTAGAATGACAAGAGATGGATGTTCTCATTAGACACTTCCTTGTCTTGAGACCTACCTGCCAGCTTGGTCTCCTTTGTCGGAAATGTTAAGAGCAAGTAGAAATTTTGCACAATAGGGACTCTCTCTGTTATTTTATTTAGGATTTGGATTATCACAATTTAGAGATTAAAACTGTATATTGTCTTAAGAAAGAAAATTTATTTGAAAATTCACATTGATTAGAGAGAAGGACAAATTATATTTAAGGCTTTAAAAAAATATTGCTTACAAATATTTTGTTGTTGTTGTTTTGTTGCTGTTAACACAACAGAATTTTTAGAGTCTTCTTTGTCCCCCTGCCTTCTTAATACCCATGCTGAAGGTTTTGGGGGAAAGTTTAATTACTGCCAGTGTCTTCTTCTAGTCGTTTCTCAGGGGAACTAGGATTCTTTCTGTGAATCTTATAAATGTTGGATATCTTGCTATTTCTCACAGGTCTCTCAGGCTTTGTACATTTTCTTTTTTTTTTTTTTTCATTCTGTTTTCTCTCTGCTCAGATTGGATAGAGTCTATTGATTTATCTTCAAATTTACTGCTTCCATCCTCTATTATCTTCACTCTACTATTGAGCCCATCCCAGTGGGTTCTTGATTCCTGTTATTGTGTTTCAGAGTTTAACAATTTCCATTAAGTTTTTCTTATCACTTCTATTTCTTTGCTGAAAATTTGGTATTTTCATTGTTAATAGAAATTATTTCCATGGTAGTTGCTTTAAAATCCTGTTCAGATAATTCCAACATCTGATTCATCTCAGTGTTGGTATTAGTTGATTGTCTTTTCTTGTTCAAGTTGTAATATTACTGGTTACTCCTGTCTTTTATTTAACAGGTAATCACACTGTTTAGGTTTGGCATGCAGATCCTGACCTACTCTTTGGGGCTATAGTTCCAATGGCAATTTAATTTTAACAGCATTTGTGGTAGTATTTTGGTTTGATTTTTCTGTTTGACTCTTCTCATGCTGCCTGGAATCTCTATCCCCTCCTGGTGATGTTGTAGATGGAAGAAAATTTTCCCCAGGCCAGACCACCTGGTGCCTCCAAGTGTCTGAAGAAGCTCTGGCCCGTGGAGATGAAACACGCTTCCCAGGCTGGTTCTTGCTATGATGGGGTTCTCCGTGGCATTGCCATCCACTGCCTTGTATCTTTGTCTTGGAGAGGCAACTCTCAGGCCTACAGCAACACAGGGGCTTCTGCCCCTGAGGGCTAATTGTATGAAGATCCCCCTTTCCACTGTGCTAAGCCACACAGTATCCCTGGGTGGAGGAGAGTACTCTCAGTACTCAGTACTCCAAACATGGTGATGAAAGATACCTTCCTAGCCAAGTAATTTTTGCAGTGGGATGCCCCTTGCCGATGCTCCCTGCCCTGCGATTACCCCCCGAGCCCTGCGATGCCTCTTAAGGGGAACTGGAAGGGATGGAGCCTCGGTCTGGGTGGGAAGCCATGCACACCCTGGCGTCTGATTGTCACTAGTGTTTCCCATTTCTTTCCCTTTCCTGTTCTAAAGCACCCAGCTGATGGTGTTGGCTGGATTTTCATTTATCCTGGAAAAGAAATGAACTTACTTGGACAGTCTTCTTTTGCTAAATTGAGATTCAGGAAATAGCAGGACAGAGTCTCCTTCCTCTTTTATGAGGAAGGGTTTATAATTGTGCTCAATGAGGCATCTTGTCTGGATCAAAAAAGCTCTATTTTTACAAGATTTAAAATATGAATAGATGTTTTTAGGTAACTCACTAGCACCCTTCTTAAAATCATGCCAATATCCTCTATAAAGAGAGTGAAAACAACATAGACAAGGAAGCAACATTTTATGAGTCTATAAACATCAGATTTAATTCCTTAACCATGTATTTCAATACTTTTCCTTGAGCATCTCACTAAATTCAATGCTGCATCCCAAACTGACTCAGGAGTGGCACCCATACATCAGTTTACTTATCAGGGTAGCACAAGGAATTGTCTTTTAATTCATTACAGCAAGGTTGTGTTTAACCAGTTATATAATAAAATATAAGGATAACAGAAGGGATAACAATAAGATAGTAATTTACAACTGGGTCTTTGTTCAATAAGATCTAGAAGCTCATAGGATCCAATCCATATTTTTAGAAGGCTGCTTTCTAGTAGTTCCAGAAATCCTCCTGATTTACTATTTAATCTATGTAGTTTAAACAGTAACTATCTTCTTCTCCTATTGGAAGGTATTATAATAAAATACTATTATATTTTTATATTTATTTGCTCATTGAGCTATAATAAATGTAAATTAAGTAAATAGAGGGAAGTAACCTTTTTTGGCTTGATTATTGTGTGTGTGTGTGTGTGTGTGTGTGTATACACCAGTGTAACTTCTGCTACATCTAGACAAATGTAGAATCCACGTTTCCTTGTGCCCCTTTTGTTCTATACCTACTCTCACAAAAGTGGCCTTTATTCTGACTCTAACAGAAGTCTTATAAATGTATATAAATGAAATCATACAATTTATACTAGTTGTGTCTTGTTTGTTTCACTCAACCTGATATATGCAGATTAATCCATATTTTTGCTCATGCTGACAATTCTTTTTATCTGAGTAGTTATCTATTGTAAGAATAGGAAATGATTTAAAGATTCATATTCTAATTTTTGTGTTTTTTAATCCATATTCTATTTTATGGACATTTGAGTTGCTTTCTGATTTTAGCTATGATTACCCATGAATATTACTTACAATGGGTAAGAACATAGTCAAATGAGGGTCTGAAATTCAGTGCACCACCTGTGTAATAGCTATAAGGTTTATTCTATTTTGTATTATGTATGTGTGCACATACACACATACACGCACACATGCACACACTTCTACACAGTGCTTAAAAAATAATATACTGTCAATAAATACCTTATTTTTTTTTCTTCTTTTTCTGCTTACTTTGGAGGTTTCTAAAATAAAAGTTCTAAGTATTATGTGTTCTAGGGGTTCCGAGAATAGCTTGTATGTACCATACAAAAATAATGCTATTCTACATTTATTTGTGGAATTCATAATCTGCAAGAATAATTTTATTAAAAATCAAACGATTATTTCTTATGAAGCTAAACATAGTCTTATGAAATAATCCAGCAATCACACTTCTGGTTTTTTTACTCAAATGAGATGAAAAAATATCCATACGTAAACCTGAACATGAATGTTTATAGCAGCTTTATTCATAATTGCCAAGAACTAGAAGTATGTATGGTGTTTGTGAATAGGTGAACTGATAAACTGTGGTAGAGCCATGCAATGGAATAATTTTCAGTGATCAAAAAAAATTAGCTCTCAAGGCATGAAAAATATAGGGGCACCTTAAATGCATATTGCAAAGTGAAGTAAGCTGCTCTGAATAGACTACATACTATACGACTCCAACAGTGTGGCAAAACTAAAGAGCTAGTAAAAGGTCAACGGTTGCTGGAGGCTCAGGAGAAGGTGAGGAGGGATGAGCACTGGGAATTTTTAAGGCAGTAAAACTATTTTTATGACATCGTAGTGGTGAAAACATGACATTATGCATCTGTCAGAACCCATAGAACTTTATAACACAAAGAGTGAACTCTCCTGTAAATTATGGACTTTTGTCAATAACACTTTAGTATTGGTTACTCAATTGCAATAAATGTATCACGCTAATGGAAGATAGAGAAAACTGGTAGAGATAAATATGAGAACTGTCTATACTATTCCTGGTCAACTTTTCTAAAACTAAAAGCCTAAAAGTGCTGTTAAAAAGCCTATTAATAAAAATATGAAATGAATGTGCAGACTTGCATGGTTGCCCTTCACTGTGGGAATGAGGACTTAAATCATCGACATAATCTGTCTCTGGATATAGAGAGTGAAATATTACTTAAAATGTCTATAAGTAAAATAATATTTTGGCCCACATGCAATTTGGGATACAAAATGTTGTCAACCTCAGAGCGTACTATATGTAAATGTGTAGTATGAATGTACTACATACCATTTAACTGTCAACATTTTTATGCTTTTAACTACATAAAAGTGCTGGGGGTTATCTTTTCATTGATTTTTTTTTTTTCTCGTAGTAATCAAGGGCACTTTACAAGTATTAGAGCTCCTTGAGCCCATAGCTACTTATTAGGAATGGAGCAATAATATCAACTTCTCACAATTTAATTTCACCTTTTAAGTAAAGATTTTGCTTGTCTTATCTAAAATTACTTTTTTTCCAAGCAAATGCCACACTTTGCAGAACAAAATCTTCATTATCATGACATCATTATTATTTGCATAGTATTTTAGGACGCCTTGATTAATGGTTTTTAGCTTATTGGTCATTACTATTATTAATATTTACTTGATGATTCCTAAGTTTTTACTATGACACATAGGCAGTAACTTTCCTGTTTACCTTATCTAGATATTCGGGTTGTGACAAAGAGGACAGGGAGGGATAGGTGACAGACCTCATGCTAACATTCCTGATGACTGGATGGCCCTAAATAATAATCAGTTTTTTTAAGCAAAGCTATAAGAAAAGTATCCCTGAAACAATAAAAAATATATCTTTTATAACTTAATGTATCTTAACACTCTTCAAGGTATATAGGGGACACAAAAGAAGTGTTTGCCATGAGATGAGAAGCTTATCAGTGTCCACATACATGTGAAACTGAGATAATTTACTGAACAATAATTAACACCTACAATATGCATTATAATGACAGTCAGTTTTGTCAAATGTGAAGTACTGTCTCTAATAAATCCTAAGAGAAACCAAAGAATAGAAACATGTATGTGACCCAGAAATACTTTTGGAAAATTTGTGTTAAGCCTGAGGTGAATGTAAGAACCATAGCTGTTCTCACCTTTCCCTTAAATGTTCAACAATTACAGTCCTTCTGGGGGGTTTCCATGCTACTGATGGGTCTTTATTCAAGACCCGTCTTTATATTCTCCCCATATTAATGTTTTTCTCCTCTCTCTCTGCCTCTCTCTTTCTCTCCCTCCCTCTGTCCCGTCTTCCTTCTCTAAAAAATAAATAAAATATCCTATTCCTGTAAAAGTCAATAGATTTCCAAGTAATTAGGATCGCTATTCCTCCCTTTTTTAACCTTTCACATCTTAAAATATCTGATCCTTTATATTGTAGTGCATGTGTTCATCTACTGTTACCTATGACTGTGTTTATAAACACGGAAACAGAAGGATAATACATCAACATGTATCAGGCTCTATGAGGAATTTGAGAAACAAGACAGAGGATCATAGGGAAAGGGAGGGAAAAATGAAACAAGATGAAACCAGAGAGGGAGACAAACCATGAGAGACTCTTAATCTCAGGAAACAAACTGAGAGTTGCTGGAGTGGTGGGGGTGGGAGGGATGGGGTGGCTGGGTGATGGACATTGGGGAGGGTATGTGCTATGGTGAGTGCTGTGAATAGTGTAAGACTGATGAATCACAGACCTGTACCCCTGAAACAAATAATACATTATATGTTAATTTAAAAAATTAAAAAAAAAAAAAACACACAACAGAATGCATCAGGCTCTACTGCCAATTAATGCTTTTTGCATTTATTTCTACCACCCATCAAGGATTCGTGGTTTCCAAACTTTTTGATAATAGTCCACTTGGTGCCAAACAACCAGAGGTCCAATCCAGTTTCATTGTCTATTGGTGGGAAATAAGTCAAAATTAAGTATCGTGGAATAAGCGATATGGTTGAGTTCTGAATGTATCTGCTTTAATTTCTGTTTGAATTTTAAATCAGATTAATTAGAAAAAGTGTTTTAAAATAATAGTTTAAACACTTATCAGTGCATAGGGTTAAGCAAATTTAAATGAATCAACTTAATTTTAATGAAATTATCAGTATATTATTATACAGGGGAAAAAATCACAAAAATTCGAAACTATGGCAAACCCAAGAGAAAAGTTACGCTACAGTAATAGCAAATCTTTCCCAAGTTTATGAGAATTATTGTCATTCTTCTTATGTTTGTGTTTGTGTCCATACATAGTTTTGATGTGGTTTTTTGATATGGCTAGATATTGCATGGCAGTGAATTATCCTTGCATGAAAAAGCCCTCAGTAAACCTACATGATTTAGTAAGCTTAATTTTGAATATCTAATTTTAATATTGTGTTTTAACAGCTCATTGACAGTCTTTAGTTGTATTTAAATTTAGAGGAAGAAATTACATAAACATTCATTCATACATAAGAACTGAAACAATCACTTCTTATGCCATAACTAGGTTGGCCATGTACAGAGATATTTGGGTCTTTTTTATAAATGATACATTGAAGGCAAGGTTAAATGTGGGATGGGGAAACTTTCTATGATTTGATCACTTGACATCTTCCTTTTTATCTTGTGACTCTCTGCTCGATATCATCATTTTTCTCAGAACTAAAACCAGTTAGTTTCTTCTGTACATTATTCTATTTATAACCTTTTAAACTTGTTTGTGCTATTTCCTGTTCCTTGAATATCTCTCCCAACTTTCTTTATATAAATAACTCAAACTTTAATACTTGTGTATCCAACTCTGTTTTCTCTAGGAGCCTTTCATGTCCTCTTTCTTTGAACTATATGAAACTTTGCAATTCACCCACAGTTCCCTGTGGATACCATTTGGGTTCTCAGTATATTCAGATGGTTTGGTCACTTTATTTGAAAAAGAGCTGCTGGGTTATAGTAAGTCTGGTGCGGCATGCTCATTGCAATCCTAGGAAGCTGTAACTTAAAGGAAATAATATTTTAGGTAGGCATACAACTACAAGGACTTTCAAATGTTAACAGTTAACTCCAGTGTTACCAGAGTCAGGTCTGGTTACACTTGCCATCCAATTTGGCTGCAGTTTTCATTGATGACTTTGGTGATGATTTAGTTTCATGCAGGAGAGAGACAGCTTAGTGGTTGCAAAAAGCACTATCTTTGCAACCAGGGTTATCTAATTTATTTTTTGGTTTACCTTTGCAATTAAAATAAAACTTCTCAGTCTTAGCTTGATCTAATACTAGAACAGCTTGAGAAGAAAAGCCCTCATTCCCTGGGCTCTGCCCTCCACTAGGGATCATAATGGTTTACCTTAACACAGATATGGCTTAGCCTTCCATCTAGGCATGAAGGTTTAACTCTACCATCTGTTTGACTTTTTGCAATTAGGAATAAAGAAATGTTCTTACTTGTAGAAAGTATTCAGGATAATTATTCCACGTGATTTTCCTTTTGGGGGGATCATTACTTAGTATGCATTAACAGATGTATTTCTTCCTCTTTAATTTGGAAGTAATATTTGAACCATTATTAGTGACAGAGGCAAGAGCGTGTTTTTAAATTACTGCTCTAAGATCAATAATATAGAATTTCTCTCAAAATATACAAAGCTGGTTGTTTAAGCAGTTAATGGTTTTATTATTTTTTTCTCACTATAACTGTTTACTCTCTCATTTGCTTCTTTGAATATGGATTCTTCTTGTTAAATTTCTATTATCATGTGTTTTAGTATCATTTGCTTTCAAGGATGATTAAAAAGTTAAATGAATACTATTGGGGTTTTTTTTTTTTTTTTTTTTTTTGTCAGTGAAGCCCATAAAGATGTATATAACCGTGAAGCTAATTTCTGCTCAGTGTCATATGTTGGCCAGTTAGAGATATTTTTCCTCAGTAAATATAGCAAAGAAATGGAAGAAAAGAAAATTTCATCATCATTAAGGAAAAACAGTGTCGCTTCCCATCTTTTCTCTGACTCATTAAGAATGCCCTTCTCCCATTCATTTTTAAATCTTCCTAGTTTAAATCCCTTAAAGTCTTTACTGGGTGCCCTATTAAAAACTAATAAATCCAGGTTACTTATTTAGTCAAGCTTGAGGGGCTAAAGGGATTTGCATTTCCCAAGTCTATTATATGCCAATGAGAATTTTTTTTGTTATCATGGGAGTCTATGGCTAGATCTTAGACAATTGGTATCAATTGGGTAGGTGCATTTAAACTGGAGAAGAGTGACAGAATTTTTGTTTCAAAGATGAGCTTGAGGGACGTCCGGGTGGCTCAGTCAGTTAAGCATCTGCCTTTGGCTCATGTCATGATCCCAGCGTCCTGGGGTCGAGTCCTGCATCCGGCTCCTTGCTCAGCGGGGAGCCTGCTTTGCCCTCTGCCTGCAGCTTCCCCTGCTTGTGCTGTCTGTCTCACTCTGACAAATAAATAAATAAAATCTTAAAAAAAAAAAAAGATGAGTTTGATTACTTTCAATGCTAGCTTTAAACTACGCTAATACTGGTAAATCTATACAAATAAACAATTTAAGTATAGTATATTACGTGTTATATTTACATTACATTGTATATTATATAGAATTCTTTATTATGTAGAATTCACAAAATGATTCTAAGCATTCCACACCATGGCATAACATTTCCATTATAAATGTTTTAAATGATTTTCTTTTAAAGATTATTTATTTCAGCAAGAGAGAGTGTGTGCATGTGCCCACTCGTGTGTGTGCCTGCAAGTAGGGAAAGAGGCAGAAGGCGAGGGGAAAGAAGACGGAAAGAATCCCAGGCAGACTCCATGCTGAGTACAGAACCCGCCTGTTCAATCCCAGGACCGAGAGATCATGACCTGAGCTGAAATCAAGAAACCTCTTCTTCACCCACCGAGCCACACAGGCACCCCTAAATGACTTTTCTTTGTAAGGAATTTAAAGCTTTGTAGAAACTTTCTAAAAAAAATTATGCCAACCCAATATACTAAGGTCAATAGAATGATGAAATAGAGTAACAACTCTTACTAATTCTCATATTCCATGATTGATATTAGTATTTATCCAGCTTGCTAGTTGAAAAATATTCATATTTCAAGGTAGCATTTATAGAAATAAGGACTGAAGGAGTTTTCTGTGTTTTTACCTCAGTCACTTATAGACCACAAAATTATAATTAACTGAAGAATGTGAAAATTGAATACTTAACAGAATACAATATATTTTCACCACGAAACATAGACCCAATTGTCGGGGACTATTTCTCGGGCTTTTTAGAATCTTATTTTTTTTTTTTTTAAAGATTTTATTTATTCATTTGAGAGGGAGAGAGACAGAGAAAGCACAAGCAGAGGAGAGGCAGAGGAGAGGGAGAAGCAGACTCCTGGCTGAGCTGGGAGTCCGACGTGGGGCTCGATCCCAGGACCTGGAGATCATGACCTGAGCAGAAGGCAGATGCTTAACCATCTGAGCCACCCAGGTGCCCCTAGAATCTTATTTTTAAACAATGTAATGAGTGGGACCCTACCCAAAAGCAATACAAAAATGTACTATTATTAGCAGTACCTAGATCCTTGTGATTATAAGGCTGAGATTGCTCACAACTCCTAGAGGCCATACTTCAGTTCTTGAACATGTTTTCTCCATCTTCAAGCCAGCTGTGTCGCACTGATTTTTTTTTTTTTTGATGCTTTGAATATCTCTGACTTTCCTTACTATGGCCAGTTGGGGGAAAAAAATTCTCTGCTTTTAAAGAACATATGCATTTAGATTAAGTCCACCTGACAATCCCTCTTTGACCAATTCAATGTCAAATGATTGATAACTTTAATTACATCTTCAGAATCCTTTTGACCATGTTTCATAATCATGGGCATTACACCGCAAGTCAAAGTCATGGGGCCATCTTAAAATTCTGCCTAACACACATGAGAAACATAGGAAGTGCAAAGATTAAAAGACTAACATTGCAAGTTTATTTGAATAGTTATGAATAACTTGTTGAGCATCCTTCAGAATTTGTTCAGTAGGGCTGATTAGGCTGTGGAGAGACAAAAGTAAAACCTAAATCTAGAAAGAAGTAAACAATTCTTGAGGGCTCTCCATACTTTATACCATGGTTCAGGTTAATCTGCAGATGAACTTCAACTGTAAGCACAGATTATGAGTGAGACTATCAAAGACCAAGGGTCTAAAACAACTCTGCTTTAAAAAAAAAAAAAAGATTTTATTTATTTAATTGAAAGAGCGACGGAGAGAGGGAGAGCAAGCACACACCAGTGGTGGGAGAGGCAGAAGGAGAAACAGGCTCTCCACTGAGCAGGGAGCTGGATGTGGGGCTCAATCCTAGGGCCTCAGGATCATGACCTGAGCCGAAGGCAGACACTTAACCAACTGAGCCACCAAGGTGCACCTAAAACAACTCTGCTTTTGTTGGTGAATAATGTCAAGCTTAAGGAGATCAAAGAGGAGAAGCACTCGGTCTGTTTTATCTCTTCTAATCAAGTTTTAAAAGATTAAATTAATATAAACAGAACAAAACATTGGTTTAAAATAATCAAAGCAGCCAGTTACTTTAAGGGAATTAAACATTAAGAAAGCATATCACTTTGCAGGACACTGAAAACATGTATATGTGATATAGTATTAGCAAATGTATGAATTAATTAATAAACAAAAATGAATTAATAAATGAATAGATAAGCTAGCAAGAACACAAGTGAATAAGAAATTCATTAATCATGGGGCACCTGGGTGGCTCAGTCGTTGGGCGTCTGCCTTCGGCTCAGGGCATGATCCCAGGGTCTTGGGATTGAGCCCCACGTCGGGCTCCCTGCTCCGCAGGGAACCTGCTTCTCCCTCTCCCTCTGCTTGTGTTCCCTCTCTTGCTGTGTCTCTCTCTGTCAAATAAATAAATAAAATCTTTAAAAAAAAAAAAGAAATTCATTAATCATTAATAATTCCAATTACAATGTATGGGTTTTTTCCACACCACCAAAGCAATTCTGAAATATGGGACACTCAGCTGGAGTGTCCTGCAATCCAATCCAGTCAGACACTGTCCAGCTGGAGGTAACATCGGATCTCACAGGGTAAGGTGTTACCAGAGTGCCCTCCCTCCCACTTCAGATGCCATTTTAAGTTCAGCTTGTCACCTGTGCTTCTGACTGATTAGCTATAGATCAGAGGTTCCAATGACCCCTTCTTGGGCTTAATTTTCTAAAGAGGCTCAAGAACTCAGAGAAATGTTTTACTTACTAGATTACTGGTTTATTACAAAAGGTTATCACTCAGGAACAGCCAAAGAGAAGAGATGCATGGGGCACAGGATGGGGGAAGGACACAAAGCCTCCATCAACTCTGAGCGTGCCAGCCTCCGTGTCTCCATGTATTCACCAACCCAGAGCTCTCTGAACCCCATCCTTTTGGGTGCTTATGGAGGTGCCATTGCATAGGCATTATTTATTAAATTATTAGCCACTGGTGATTGATTCAACCAGCCCCTCTCCCCTCCCTAGAGGTCAGAAGGGTGGGACGGAAAGTTCCAACCTTCTAATCATTTGGTTGGCTTTGGCAACCAGCCCCCATCCAAAAGTGACCTCATTGCCATAACAAAAGGCACTTTTGTAGGTCTTATCACTTATAAAATTCCAAGGGTTTTAGGATCTCAGCCAGGAACTGGGACGGAGACCAAAATACATTTTTTATTATAAATCATGATATCATAGTCGTGAAGAATGGAAATGGTACCAGAGTAGAATGAGCAAATAAATTGATTGCTTTAAAAGCAGAAGAGTTTATGCACCTCAATTTACGTATCTGAACTTGAAGTCAATGTGCAAAAAAATTCATGGATAAAGACATTTACTATTTTTAGATACTTAACATATATTCCGACCACAAAAACGACAGTAAAAACTAATAGATTATGACAACTGACTTTTTTTTTTTCAATTACTATGATCCCCAGACTGTTAGGTATGGGCAAATGCTGAAATTGATCCAAGCATCTAGAGAATACACTCATAATATTATTGTGAGAAACTCAAAACATGTTTGTTACATAAAGATATAATTGGTATATGGAATTGCTTGGACTGCTGGAACAAAGAATGTTAGCCGTTAGATCTACTTAAACATAAGCTGTAAGTTCAAAAGAAAATTCTCTCAGCGTTATAAAGTATTATAGTTTACCCTTAACTTTAAAGTATCAATAGTATTGATTAGTTATGATAAATACAGTTCTTATCATATAATGAATGTTTTTGATGACAGGTTCTTTTATTTTTTAAAGATTTTTTATTTATTTTAGAGAGAGAGAAAGCATGTGCATGAGTGGGGGCAGGGGCAGAGGGAAAGAGAATCCTCAAACAGACTCTCCCCCCTCCTCTTCCCCCTGCCCCTGCTGAGCATGGAGCCCTATGCAGGGCTCCATCCCAGGACCCCGAGATCATGACCTGAGCGGAAATCAAGAATCAGGTGCTCAACTGACTGAGCCACCCAGGTGCCCCTTGATGACAGGGTTCTAATTAAAGTTATATAGACAAATTACATTTATGGTCTCAATCTACTAAAATATGTTAATGGGGATAAGCGTAAATTCCAGTACTGTGGTTGAGAAAATAGTAAATTCACAACAAGGGTATAAAAAGAACATATGCAAATTGAATTATTTTTGACTTGTTGAAAATTATGAAAATTTTCGCTAGGTTTCCACATGGTTCACTGCTTTACCATCTTCAAGTTTTTCTTTTCTTTTTTTTAGATTTTATTTATTTGACAGAGAGAGACACAGTGAGAGAGGGAACACAAGCAGGGGGAGCGGGAGAGGGAGAAGCAGGCTTCCCGCTGAGCAGGGAGCCCGATGCGGGGCTCGATCCCAGGACCCTGGGACCATGACCTGAGCCGAAGTCAAACGTTTAACAACTGAGCCACCAGGCAACCCAGCCATCTTCAAGTTTTTCTAAATGACTCTCAGGGGATTACCTGTCTACCCTTCATAAAATCACAAATGTTTCTTTCCCCATTCCAATACAAGTTTCCATCCATCTTATCTGGATATTTTTTTTTTCATTAAGTTTATCACCTTCTAAAAAATTACGAAGTGCATATATTAATCATTTTTATCACCCACCTGCACTCACATCAACAAATCAGAATATATTTCATTAGTGCAGAAATTTGTCTTTTTGTTTACATTGACAGGCACATAGTAGAAGTAAAGTAAATATTAACTGAGTGATAAAGAATGGATTAATTAAAAAATTAAGTGTTTGGTTGCATTTGGCATAAAGTAAGACATTCATAAACTTAGTATAAGCCAAAAAAAGTGAACAATCTGGAAATATTACATAATGAATGACTAAAAGAAATAATTCTGTTTATATTTGAGAACTGATTTGGCAGAAAACATATATTATACCTCCTTTTAAGCACTTATTGACTAGAAATATGACAGAGTCATTAAATTATTATAGTTGGTTAGAGGTCAGAATTATAGAAATTAGGTAGAAATGTTCACAGTGTTTGTTTTGCCATAATACAAAGAGAAATCTTTAGAGTGTTAGAGTTTTTTGGAAATGGAAAGAATTGCTTTAGGAGAGTTACTATCCTTTTTCCCTGAAATTGTTTGAAAAATCATTTATTTGACATATTTCAAAGGGCTTCATGCACAGATCTGCCTGAGCTTTCAAACCTTAAGATTCTTTAGGACAAAAAGGCCTATAGCTAAGAATAAAAAGTGTAAAAATCATGATCAAATCTCAGAATATACAGTAAAAATGTCTGTTTAAGCATTACAGTGGAATTGTTATAATAACACTAATGTGATTATAATTTTCAAGTGTGAGAAAGTAACATTTAACAATATCATAAAAATGAATAGCTACTCACCATAGATGTTTTCTGAACTAGCTATTTGAGCACACTCAGATACAAGTTAAAAAAAATATATATGAGCCGTGTACATACTGTTACCCAATGATCCAAAAGCAAAATAGCAACAGGGCTAAATAGTTTTTTCTTGCTAAAATGGCTTCTATCTTCATTTACAAAATATACATGTTTTATTCTAATTTGCTAAACTTTTCATAAAATTACACTACATTCAATTAAAATAAGAAGATAGTAGAAAGACATAAAGATGGGAATTAAGACAGTAGGTTTCTAGTCAAGATTTTATTTTTTAGTGTTAGACCATGAAAAATTAACTTTCATGGAATTCATAATCTTGCTTTGTAAAGTGAAAAGTTCAGGCTATATATGTCTAGGATTCCTCCCACCTCTTGGAAGAATTACACAATAAACATACTAAATTAAGTATACAGCTACAATATGTGATTTATAGAAATATGTATATAGTCTTCATCCACAGTTCCTGGCTCACAGCTCCCAAACCCTTAGAATTTCCTGAGCGAGAAGAGCAATGCGAGTTTCTTTGGTCATAATATTTGGTCTCTTGTGCTCAGTTCCGGAAGTTGCTTCAAAGCTACAACGATGAAATGGGTGTCTTGTTATTCACAGCATGCCCTTTCTATCATAACTGGTTATATGACAATAAGGTGACTTTTGGATAAGGATAGGGGCTGGTTGCCAGGGGAATCAACCAAGAATAGAGGGTTGGAACTTTCAAGGCTGCCATGTGATTCCTGGGGATGCTAAGGGGGTTAGAGATCCAATCGATCACCAATGGCTAATGAGTTAAACCATCATGCTTATTTAATGAAACCTCCATAAAAAACCCAAAAGGGGGGTTTTCAAATAGCTTCTGTGTTAAGGAACCATACCCTTCCTCAGGCCACTGTGCTGGGTCCTAAACTCAATAGGACAGAAGTTCCTTTGCTCAGTACCTTACCTTATGTATCGCTTCATCTGGCCATTCATTCCTTTCCTTTAATATCCTTTGTAATAAACTGGTAATCTAATGAGTAGGTAGGTTTCCTGATTTTTGTGATCTGCTCTGGAAAATTAAGTAAACCCAAGGAGGGGGTTGTGGAAACTTCTGATTTATAGCCAGTGGGTCAGCAGTAAATGTTGGCACCTTAGACGGAGGAGAGGGCAGTCTTGAGGGACAGAGCACTTTACCTGTGGAATTACATGCTACCTCTGAGTAGATAGTGTCAGAATTGACTTGAATTGTAAGACACCCAGCTGGTGTTTCTAGCATTTTTGGTGGTGGTAGTGTGTGTGTATGGGTGTGTGTGTGTAGGGGGGACCCCTGTCTATACTGGAATTGGGCACAGAACCCAAAATAACAGCCAACCTTTCTGAACCTCATTTTATAAATCTATAAATTTATGGGGTTGGACTAAGATAATCCCTGAAGTATGTATCCATTCTGAAGCTGAGAAAGCGACTGTATCTTTCCAATATTTAAAGACTTTGGGTTTTGACAGTAGATTATCAATCATTTTGAAGGCTTTTGATAATTTGATTCTTACAAAAAGACACAATTTTGGAGTGCTAATAACATATCCATAACGTCAAACACTGTTATTTAATTCATATAATCTATAAGAAAATAGTCTTAATAGAAGATACTGTTGTGGGGCACAAGTAGGTGGCTCAGTAGGTTAAGCCACTGACTCTTGTTTCAGCTCAGGTCATGATCTCAGGGTCCTGAGATGGAGCCCTGCTTGGGGCTCTGCACTCAGAGGGGAGTCTGCTTGAGATTCTCCCTCTGCCTCTCCCTCTGCCCCTTCTCAGCTCACACATGCTCTTTTTCTCTCTAAAATAAATACATAGATCTTTAAAAATAAAAAAATAAAAGAAATAAAAGAAAAAATAAAGAAGATGTGGTTGTTTGATAAGAAATATGCAAATTGGGAAAACAACTTTTATTCGATGTCTGTGACAGATAAAATTCCACGCTAAGTGCTTTACATTCTTTGTATTGTCTTCAGGACAGCATAGTGAGGTGGGTGTACATATGGCACATTTATTAGATGAGGAAATCTAGAAATTTAATCATTTGATTTTATACAAAATATGAGCATATTATAAATGGAAATTAAATCTAAACTTTAGATTGCAAAACCTATGAACAGAATTGATCTAATCTTTCTTTAATTGGAATAGAGTAAAAAGCTGATTTTAAAGAAATGTCTATTTCTATTAGAAAAAAAAATTAGGTAAAAAGTAAGTTAAAACTATTATTTTAAAAATAAGTCAATTTGTGCCCTCAGTTATATGTGGAGGTGAGGGGATAGAATCAAAAATAATCTTGAGGTAGTATGTGGGATAGATTCAAGAGGATGGTAAACTTGAAGTTAACTGGCCTAGGCAAATTCCTGATGAATAATGGATATATGTCATTTATACATTCTTCCAAATCTATAGAATATACAACACCAAGAGTAAACCCTAAGGTAACATATGGACTTTGGGTGATTATGATGTGTCAGGGTAGGTTCATCTTTGGTAATTAAAAAAAAAAGAAAAAAAGGACCATTTAGGGGCGCCTGGGTGGCTCAGTTGGTCAAACGTCTGCCTTAGGCTCGGGTCATGATCTCAGGGTCTTGGGATAGAGCCCTGTGTCGGTCTCTCTGCTCAGCGAGGATCCTGCTTCTCCCTCTCCCTCTGCCTGCCGCTCTGCCTACTTGTGCTCTCTCTCTCAAATAAATAAATAAAAATCTTTAAAAAAAAAGTACCATCTAGTAAATGACGCTGTTAATGGGAGAGACTATGCATGTATTGTGGGGGGGACAGGGCTATATGGGAAGTCTCTCAATCATACTTTGAACCTCAAAATGTTTTAAAAAGATAAAGACTTTGTTTAAAAAAATAATTCCTGATGAATTTATGAAAAAACTTATAGAACATATTTTTTGAAATGTTAAAAAATACATAAAACCTACTATAAACATGTCTATAAAGTATATATTTTTGTTTTTATAACAGAAAGTAAAACATATTAATTCAGAACTAAGCAAAATAAAACAAAACTAATTTTCTCTCCCATTTCATTCAAGACTAAAAACAAATCACCCACTTAAGAAGTATTTATTGGGTACTAGTCTGTCATTCACCAACAGCAATAGAGAAATTCCAGTACATAAACATGCTTTAAATTTTCGCTGATGTCACATTTGCAATGTTCTCATTGACCAAGCCAATGCACAAGGCAGAGCCTGTAATCCGTGTGTGTGGATATTCACCGAAGGGTGTGGATAAAGGGAGGAAATTAATGGCAAGCAGTTTGCAAACAACCTATCACAGTTGCCTACAAAAGCTAAAGAGAGCTACAGAACTCTACTTCTTTATAAAATTTGGGAAGTGTTTTTATGTGGACTTTAAGAAACATTACTGATGTTATAGGCTCAGGAATCTTCAGGAGTTTAAATCCTTGCATTCATATGCTTTCTTAGGTCTTTTTTTTTTTTTTTTTTTCTTTCTTAGGTCTCTAGGACACTTACCATTATCTGTTCACCAGGTCATGTTAACATGTCGCCAATATTATAGATCAATGTGATGTTTTTAAAAATGGAAATACATTATCATGGAAAGCAGAAGAGTCAACATTGCCTTCAGGCGAGACAGTGAAGCTATTGGTAGCCTGACCATGAGGTGGCCAAGTTGTATTAATCCTCCTGACTGATGAAAGAAAACATTCGCCAAACCATTGCCACACACTTAAGGCTATTTTTCTGCTCCAAGAGAGTCCAGCATCTGCCATCGTCCATATTTTTTTCTGCAGAGGTAGGTGGGTGGACCACAGAAAGTTTGTCCTCTTCATGCCATTTCCATACTTAAGTGAAATACAGGAGAGGTTAGACAGTGCAGCCTAAGTCCAGGGGGGTTAACAGTCCATGGAGTGATCTTTGACCCATGAGAAATAGAAGATGGTGGGGAGCTCGGCAGATAAATTCTGTCCCCTTTCTCCTTCTTATCACTCTTCCGAGAGGCAGTATATGGATGGAGCTTGTCTGAAGACATCCTTTGAGGTAAAAAGACACATCTGTGTATCTGCTCACGTCTTGAGAAGCGGTAGACTCCATGGTAACAAATCACCTTGCATTTCTTCCATCATTCCCTGCCTCATTTTTCTTTGTCCTCACTCTCATTGACCTGAATTTTCATCTCTCAAATAAAGCATCAGTGATTTATCTTCGCCTCAGGCTGCGTTTCCTGGATCCTTGGGATATTGTCAATTTAAAAAATGTGAAAGCTGAGAAGAGACCAAAGGTTGCCCAATAATTATGTCTCCATGTCACAGGCATGGCATGTTTTTAGTTCAAAATGGATTTCCTTTTTGTCTTTCACAGAGTTCAAGAACTGGCCATCTGTTTTGTGAGACACATTTTCCTTTACCACAAATATGTTATTGATACAACTCTGTAAGCCCATTTCACCTACTCCTGCTCTGTACTGAATCCTGTCACATCACCATTCTGAACTTTCCTCTTTCCAATCCAGAAAAATCTCACATGCCTTCAAAATTTTTTCTGAGTCAGTGGAAGCAAAAATTAACATGAATTAGCCAGGCAAGTTAAGCAAGAATGATTTCAAAATGGGTTCAAAGACCTTATAGGAAGGTGGAGGTTGATTGTCTACAATACACATATGTATTAATCAACAACATTAAATTGGATAATTCAATATTTATTTTAATTATTAATAATCCAAACTTGAATTTTTTATTTTCTGACTTAGGTGGTGTTTAATAGGATAGTGAACATGTGTTATTAACCATATGAATGGAAAAGAAAAAAAACTGGTTATTCAACTATATAATGTATTATTGGATCTGATTTTGATCTAAGTCAGTGGAACCACAGTTTTATCTATTACTCAGACTATCTCTTAGTAATGAATTATCAAATACCTTCTTATACATACAGTCGATCCTTGAACAACATGGGAGGTTACGGGTGCCACACCCACACAGTGAAAAAATATGAGTATAACTTTTGACTCTCCCAGAAACTTAACCACTAATAGCCTACTATTGATGGAAGCCTTACCAATACCAGAGTAGATTAACACATATTTTGTGTTACATACATTATATACTGTATTCTTAAAAGAAAGTAAGCTAGAGAAAACAAGTCAAGAACATCATTTTCGAGAGAAAATATATTTACAGTACTGTATTTATTAAAAAAAAAAATCCACAGATAAATGGGTGCATGCAGTCCAAATCCATGTTGTTCAGGGGTGAACTGTACTATGAAATATGAATAAAAACTGGTGAAACAAATTGTGTCAGACCACCCTATTGTGCAAACTACCGCTTTTAAACAGCTTTATTGATGAATAATTGACATATGATAAACTATATATTTTTAAAGTAAACAAGTTGATAGATTTTACATATGTATGCACCTGAAAACCATCATGACAATCAACATAATGAATTTAGTAATCAATGCCCAGAGTTTCTTAATGCCACTTTGTATCTCTCCCTGAGATTCATAATCTCCCCACAGGAAACCAATGATGCACTTTATAGCTATAAATTAGTTTGTATTTTCTAGAATTTTCTATAAATGGAAAAATAGACTATATACTCTTTTTGCCTGGAGTCTTTCACAAAGTAAAATTATTTTGAGATTTATCCATATTGTTGCCTATACCAATAGTTCATTTTTCAAAATCTGAATAGCATTCCATTGTATGAATATGCCATACATTTTTCATCCATTCATTTGAATTTCAGAGTAATTCCATTTTTGTAGTATAACAAATGAAACTGCTATGAACATTTGTTTGCAAATCTTTGTATGGAAATATTTTATTTCCCTTGAGTATAGACCTAGGAGTGGAATTGCGCAATCGTATGGTAATGGCATGGTCTTGTCTTTTCTAGGAAACTAAAAAATGTTTTCCAAATTGGTGTAACAATTTACATTTCTGCCACAAGCCTTTACAGACAACATAGTCAAGTAACACATATTTTATATATTATATGTATATTATGCTGCATTCTCAAAATAAGATAAGCTAGAGAAAATAAAATATTATTAAGAAAATTATAGAAAATTATTTTCAAGAGAAAATACATTTACAGTACTATACTGTATTTATCAGAAAACATCTGTGTGTAAGTGGACCAGCACAGTTCAAGCCTATGTAGAGGGATCAGCTGTAAGCTCTGTTACATTTGCAACATTGCACTTGGGGGATACTTTTTTGTTTTTTGTTTTTCAGGTTTTTTTAGAGTAGGGAGGAAGGATGTTAGCTCTAACTAGTACACATAGAGTAAGTGATTGTTGTGTCCCAAAGGCGACAAGGTTATCCTGTTATGGTGACGGCTCTCTTGATTCTCTTTTAATTCGGTTATTCCCACTCTGGGCAAATTCATAACTCTGGCAAAAGTAAGGAAGAAGGAAGAACAATTTAGCAGCAGTCCAACAGAATTGCTCAATCACCAAGGCGATTCACAAAAGGACAAGGATTATGACCATCCACAGTAGCTCATTCCCAGTTTCCCTTTCGGACAGCAATGCCAGAAATTATGAGAGGAAAACAAACAGCCACAGGCTTTTTTCCCTACACTGATATCAATAAACATTGGGAAAACTAACAGGTGCGTGCTCTGTAAGGACTCTGAAGCAGGTGACCATCTTTTCTTGACTTTTTTTTTTTTTTTCTATTGATTTGGATATTAGGGGGGGACAAGCTACCTTAATTTCTTTCCAGAATTTTCACCCAATTTTGACCTAGTTAGTTATGAATAGCTCTGCTTTTAGTAATACTTAGCTCAATTTAATATTTTCTCCTTATACTGTGGGGTCTCTCATCAGAGAAGTCAGGAGGGTTCCATGGCGATCATAACATCATCTTGGTTAGGCGATGACTGCCTTTTGCTTATCTCATTTTGTGGTAAAAGACAGAATGCAATGTTATTTGTTTTCCCTTATTTTAGAGACATAAAAAATGAGAGCAAATGAGTACCGTTGGCCCTTTCCCGCTCTTCATTTTATAATTATCTTCCATGGTTGTAGGAAGTCATAATTGTAGAAAGTCACAATGATGGTGTCTGAAAAGCATTCTGCTGTTAAATTTAATGTTGCACGCCAGTAAAGGACAGGAAAGAAAGAATTTATATAACAGAAAGTTTGGCAAAAACGTGTGGAACTATTCTCTCCTTTCTAAGGGTGCTCCATCATGCAGAGCCCTATGTCATTCACATTAGGAGGCTTTGCACTAGAGGATTATTAGTTCTGACAAGGTTTTTTCCTTCTATTTCAGAGACAGAGTCAAACCTGTGGAAAGCATGTATATATTCATTCTGTCCACAGAGGAGAAAAAAAATATTTTCTACCAAAATTCAGTTTGTGACACTGAATTTCTACCATTAGTAGGCATTGCATACAGCAAAACTCTGGTAATAAATTTACTTTTTTTTTAGAGAAAAGTCATCGGGCTGGGTAGGGATCTGAGCGGGTGCTTTGTATAGCATCTGTTAAGAACGCTTACAAATGCACAGTCTGAAGAACATGAGAACCTAGTGGTCATTGATCATGTATCTATTTCGAGCTGCCTGCCACCATCTGGGTGCATCATGTTAGGGGTTCCTTATTCCTCACAGTTTATATGCCATTTGGTATTTCTTAAATCACTCATGACATACAGTGTACATCACTCTTAGAACAATTTTTTTTCTGTTTATTCCTTCTGGACACTTTCCCCCAAAGTGCTACTGACTCTTTACTCATGGAACATCAGCTTTATTTTATGAAGCCCAAAAATCAACATTTGGACCTTGTAAAGTTGAGCTGTACCATGCTGAAGCAAACATACTCTTAGATACTTTATTCTGATTCCTTATCTTGAGCTGAAGGTGGGTGGTTATGCGCAGGGGAAACAGAGGGGGCGAGGAGGACAACAGTTGGAGAGAAAATTATTTGGAGAAATAAATGGTATTTATTGAATAACTTCAAAGTAAGTTAAGTAGTTTGTCCCTCACTGTATATTTTATTTAATCAACCTAGCTACTCTGTGACCAAGATATATGTCGGACACCAAATCTTACCAAGAAGAGAAAAGAAGCTCTGTTAAGTCTGGTAACTGACTCAGAGTCATACAACAAGTTAATAACAGCTATTTACTAGTAACATAGCTTTATTTGTGCAAACTACATTCCACCATGCTCCACCATATCAAGTGTTCCTATATTTCTCCAAGATTTACATTAATTACCTTCTGGTTTCACATTTAATTGGCCCCTCCCCACCATCAAACTCCCAATCTAAAGAACTGAGGAATGGTTGAGTATAAGTTTATAGTAAACTCCATTTTGTACCAGTTTCTTAATTTTGCTCTTTAAGCATACTACCAGAATTCTGAGAAATTTCTTTTAAAAGAGCAATTCCTGTGCTCATCCAAAATATGGGATATGAAATATTATGTAACAGTAGAAAATCAGCAGACTTTCAACCAGTTTAAGAAAACAGAAGTGGATTTGCTCATATCATAGACTATATAGTTAAGTTTTGAAACAAGCTTTTTGATAATGGAAAAATACTTACAGATGTGATTTTTGTACTACCTTAAAATAGTCTAGTCTGGGACACTGCCTCATTAAACCTTTGGCTCATAGCTAGAATTTTTACATCTTTTTTTTCCCACCATTTTTTTTTTTTTTTTTTCCTCTGCAGAGCACCCTGTGTCATGGCCAAGACTCTCTGAGCCTGGCATTGTAGAGAGGGTTTAGGGAGAATTACACCTCCCCTTGTAAAGAGCAGTACTCCAGTTCCAGGCTCCTGCAGGCACCCAGACCCAGCCCCTAAGCTGCTATAGAGCTGGAAGGACCGAGAGAACTAGTGACAACTAAAAACAGAGCCTAATCCCCCTGACGTGGCAGGAAAGTGCAGAAACCTGCTGTGCTGGGGAGAGAGCAGACTTACCATATAGAATTATAATACCAGTGTGTCTGGGAGTTTTAATTATTTAATACGTCATTATTTAGGTGGTTGGTGTAGTAATAAGATAGGTGTAGACTGAGCCAACTCCATTCTTCTAGTTAATTCTGACTCAAATTTTTAGAAGTTATTCCAATTCTCTAACACTTCATCTGACACAACAGCAAATCTTGGCATACTTCCTTTAAACTATACCTGGAATTTAACTACCTGTCACTACTCCCAACATACCAATCTACCCCAAGACTTATTTTCTAGCTGAAGCAATTGCAATAATCTTTTTACTGCTCCAATGCTTGACACGCATGCAGATTAGACTTTATTTACTTATTTTTAATGTGTCAAACATGACCCTCTGCACTTGTCTGGTCTTTTTCTGTTCTACTATAATGTAATTTAAATTAACCTTCACCTTAGAAGATGATACGCCATATCTTGCCTAAGGTGTGATGTGGACATTTGCATTTCATGAAAGAAGTTTTTTAAAAAGCTTCCCTAAAATGCACAAAACTGAGGGCACTGAAACTGCATTAGGTAATAATTCCTTGTTTAAAATAAAGCCTCCCCAACCTATTTACAATATGTTAACATTTATTGATTAATACAAATATGTTTCCCCTTCATGAATGGTATCAAGTAATCTTTTTTTTTTTTAAAGATTTTTTTTTTATTTATTTATTTGAGAGAGAGAGAATGAGAGAGAGCAAGCACATGAGAGGGGGGAGGGTCAGAGGGAGAAGCAGACTCCCTGCCGAGCAGGGAGCCCGATGCGGGACTCGATCCAGGGACTCCAGGATCATGACCTGAGCCGAAGGCAGTTGCTTAACCAACTGAGCCACCCAGGTGCCCTGGTATCAAGTATTCTTTATTCCTGAAAACTTTTACAGTATCCATTGTTTCTCATGATTTATTAACATTTCAAAGAAATCACTTATATACTTATTTTGCAACCAATAAATAGAAATTATTTATTTTCCTTTAGGTCGGGACAAATTTTTTCTTGTTTGTGAGTGAAGAAACTTGTAATATCTCATCAGAAACTTAATTCAGACTGAGATTAGTGATTCATTGTAGTGTTTAAGAGGAGAAAAAGTGAAAAAAAAAAAAAACCCACCCCAAACTGGCTAAATAATATAAATGAACCAACTAATAAAGTTTTAATGAAAGCAGGTCAGACCAAAATTTTTTCATGGTTCTGAAGTTAGATGAATGTGTAAAAGCAGGAGAGATGAGCTGAGATTTATGTGTAAGCAAAGACTCCAGCAGATGGTGATATCATGTCACCAGAGTCTAGTCTAGTGTAGTATAGTGTAGAATGGAATAGATTAACACCGCACACCATACCATTGTATAGCAGCGACTAGTAGCGATGTGTTTATAGATACAGGAGTTTAGGGAAAAGGCTTGGGTGCCTGAAATTCTCTGAAAGGAAAATAAGAATCAAGTTGTAGAGGACCAGAATCTAGGCAAAGATCTATCCTGGTACCATCAACTTTTGAAGAATTTTTGAAAAATTCTTGTTTTCTTCGTGTGAAGAGTCTAGTTTCTGAATGAAAATACAAGGGCAGCATTTACCGGGTAACAAAATGAATTTTCTGTGCTCGGTAGATATTGGCTATGAGTTTCCTCAGTTCTGGGGTACCCAGGTGGCTCCGTCAGTTAAGCGGCTGACTTCTAGAGATTTTGGCTCAGGTCATGATCTCAGGGTCCTGAGATGGAGCCCCATGTCAGTCTCTGCACTCTGCTTGAGACTCTCTCTCTCTCCCTCTGCCCCTCCCCCACCTCCTTCTCTTAATTTAAAGAAAAAAAAAAAAGAGTTTCCATCATTCTTCACTATCTAGGCAGAGTGTGGTCCTAAGTCCAGCAGTTTTCCATCTATTGTGCCCAGAATCACAAGTAGCCCCAAGCGCTGGCCTTGTTTCAGTCCCTCCTGACTGCAGTAACGGGAGGAGGAGGCCCAAGATGTAAGTTTTAGCTTTCAAAATTTAAGACAATCATAATGATTCACAGTAAATTGTTTGCTATTCAGTGGTATAACTTAGAAAACCTCTGATCTCAGATGCATTTCTAGTATTTTATATTTAAGTGACTAGAATTTTAAATGAGAGGCAGGACATGTTTCCTGTTTCCTGTTTTTTTCTCATGAAAATTCAACCACTATGATTTTTGTCAGCTGTCTCTTATGGATGCCAATCAGCAGGGAATGAGAAGTAAAGTATTAATTTTATAAAGTACTTGGCAATCTTTACATGGCACTTTGGGGGAGATTATAAATATCATTAACACTATTAAATCAGATGCTTCAATTTACAGTTGTAGTTAATTACATATTGACAAAATTATCACGGCTGGGTATTTTAAACATCACCCTTGATGTACAGTACATATAATTTTATGTAGCCTATTAGCCTTTCAAAATAGTTTCCCCTCCTCATTAACATTACTAATATTAGGTACAAATACTTGCAAGCATTTAAAAAAAAACTTTTATAGCATTCTGCTGTTAAAGAAAAACCAGTTACAATATTTAGGAAATATCTGGTAAACTTTAGTTCATGTTGCTTTGATCACTCAGATGTACATAGATAAAACTTTCGAGAGTAAAAGTGACAATTCTAGAAATGTTTCATCTTGAAAAATCTTCGAATATATCAAATATAGATATGTGTGTGTACAAGTGTGATTTCCCCCGAATATGGCACATAGTTCATTAATTATTTGCCATGATTATGATTATGACTTATTCATAATAATCCAAAATGACTAGATTATTGCAAATCTTATATTCTTATAGATAGTGCTCTGTATGCCCACTTGTGGAAATGTCATAGTTTTATTACATATACATGAATTGGGAACTACATATAGTTTTTGTAGGGTTTTTTGATTATTTTTTTAAGTAGCTTTCCAAAGATGCAGTGTGTCAAACAGTACTCTCTGAACAGGATAGCAGTATAAAGACATGTTCTTATGAGCCAAAATAAATTAAAAAAAAAAAGAAAATTCTAAAGATGAATGTTTGTGTATAAGATGTGCCATATGTGATATGATGATGTTAAGACTTATTTGTTTCAAGCAGAAACTTAATTTATATTTGGTACCTAGATTTTTCTAAGCGGAGTTTGTTGAATTCAGCTGCTTGGTTTGTTGAGTCTCAGAGACCTGAGTTAATGACAAAACAACTCTAGGTCTCTCTTGGATTTGAGTAAATCTAAAAACAAATTAACCCTTCGTGTATACATTTACTGAAAAGTAAATTTAAAGTAGGGAACAAGGGGAGGTTGCAAGTTGGCTACCAAATGTTCAAACACGCATGTACTTGAAGTAAATTTGAATGTGAGCCATCAAAGGCAATCCTGTGTCCAGCAGCAGGGGCATTTCTCAACAGGTGCCCGATGACATCGCGAAGCTGGGCTAGGAGGTGAGCCCGGACATGGAATTCCTTTTGCAACTGTAAATTCTGTTAGCTGCATGCCAAACACAATGAGAACACTAAGCTTCTTCATAAACAAACATTATTGTTCCACATTTTACGTATTTCTTAGGTCACCACATAAATCTGTGAAATGAGATGTAAAAAATCCCTGCCTAATTCAAAATTCTGCCTAATAACTAACATTTCACTTTAACTCCATGACTAGCTGTGGTCCATTTCTCTTTAACTTGACTGAAGTCTCCAGGATACATTTCCAGGGCCTGATAGTTCGACTTTACTTTCTGTTTACCCTTTCCATTGTTTTCAAAGCAACTGTTCTGCATTTGTCATCTAGTTTATGAATTAAATAATGGTCATGCACTTACTTATTCTAACATCAGGCATGGTGCTCCCTGGGGCTGATTGAGAGCCTGGCAGTTCTTTGACTCTTTAGCCACAGGAGAATGCAGGCGGTTTAATTCTGCCATTCAATTTTCAGCTTAGCTTTTAGGCTTTGTAGAGTTGGAGCTTTGGTGTTTGTCCACCTGACTTCACGGTGAGACAGGTCTTGCGCAGGACATAGGCCCTCCGGAACGGGTTCTGTCCCCTGAGTACCCAAAGACTGGAAGAGATCTCACTCCACCTTTTGTAAACTCAGGTAAGGTCCCAGAACTCAGTGAACGACTGTCTCTTTGAGAAAAACATCAGTACGTTGGAGGTCCTCTAATTTCCGGTTTGAAGCTCCCTGTGCACAAGACACCTGGACATTTTGCTCATTTCCGTTCTCTCCCACTTAGCCCTCCACCTTACTAGAGCTCGGAACCGCTGCTTCCCAGGGGAGAATAGCAGCAGAACTTTAGTTCATCTTAAAATAGTTTCCCTACTCTAAATCTATATAGTCGTCATTGTCTTGATAACTCTCCATTGCTTTTCAACACATGCTCTTTGTAATTTGTCCTGGTTAAGTTAATATAGTGGAGACATTGTCCTGCAGCGACTGTCTGATCTCCTTCTCAAAAGTGGATCTCCTCCTCTCTTTCTGCTTTTCATTATAATAACGTAATTTCAAATGTAAGACAATCTATGTACCGAAAAGTTGCTTTCACATATGCTCTCGGATGATAGCAGATAGAATTTAAATCCATTCATATATTAAAATTGAAAGCTCCAACAAAAAGTTAATAAGTATGAAAACACTGAACAACCCAGGTCTGCTTACTTTAGAAGGACTGTGTATATTTAAACAAAGGAAAGAGCCGGCCATTTGGTAGAACTAGTAAAGATCTGAGAATGGTTTGTCAGTTGATCTGGAAACACCTGTGTAGATGTGTTCATTTAACCACAAATGTGAAATATATACATATATATTTTTATTTTTTTAAAGATTTTATTTATTTATTTGAGAGAGACAGAGACAGTGAAAGAGAGCACAAGCAGAGAGGAGAGGGAGAAGCATACATATTTTTAAAGACTAGGGAAATGAAGAAGTGATAACTTTATATAGAACATCTAAATAGTAATTGTGATAGGGTAATACTTATCAAGTGAGTAAATCTAGAGAAGATCATTTCAACAATTGCACATTAACCAATATCATGAAAATACATTCTATTCACATGGAAATATGTATTAACTATAAGGCAACAGCATTAATTTTCCTGCATGCACACACAAGTAGAATATACCAGATAATACTGTCTGTTAAAAAATAAATTCCTGGGGCGCCTGGGTGGCTCAGTTGTTAAGCGTCTGCCTTCATCTCAGGTCATGATCCCAGGGTCCTGGGATCGAGCCCCACGTTGGACTCCCTACTCTGCGGGAAGCCTGCTTCTCCTTCTCCCACTCCCCTGCTTGTGTTCCCTCTCTCACTGTGTCTCTCTCTGTCAAATAAATGAATAAAATATTTTAAAAAAATTCCTAATGCTTCATTTATGAAGCAGTATTTTCACTGAAGTTAAATAATGAGACTCTTTTTAACTTTTAAAAGTGCATACAAGGCACTGAATATTCATGGAAGAGAAAACCATGAATACAGGTAACAAGAGAAAAGAGGCTATGCAGAAAATACAAATTATCAGTAGCTAAATTGAGGGTGCCTGGGTGGCTCAGTAGGTTAAGCGTCTAACTCTTGATTTTGGCTCAGGTCACGATCTCTGGGCCGTGAGATCAAGCCCCGTGTAGGACTCTGCACTGGGTGTGGAGTCTGCTTAGGATTCTCTCGCTCCCTCTCTGTCTGCCCCCATCCCTCCTCCCTCTTTAAACACATAAACAAACAAAAAGTAGCTAAATTGAATCTTCTGTTCATCTCTCATTTTAAGAAGAGTAATAGTTTTAAGTGAAAAATTAATTTATGTGTTTTCAAAATGATCTGTGAAATATCAGATGTTTGTTGATATTGAATATCTGGATAATTTAGCAAGACTACTTCTAACCATTTATAAAAATGGATCAAGAGCAAATTGTAATATGCCTTAAACACTATTAAGCAAAATATCAACTTTTGTCTCCAACTTAATATTTAATAAAGTTCAAAGATCAAGGGCAGTCATTTTAGGTGACTATAAGGATATTTATGAGCAATTGGAAGCAGCAAAATTACTTATTATAAAAGATGCATTTTACAAATACCATCCAAACAATGCAGAGGAACTGTGTGGAAATGGTATATTTTTTAAACTGAAAACCATCTGCAATAAAACCCTGTAGTTTTAATCTATTTGTGTGCAGGTGCAAGAGAAGCCCTTTTTCTTGTCAATTTAGCACAGAATTCCTTTCTTTGAAGTTTTGTATGTAAATGAATTGAGAAAAGAAATTAGGTGTTAATTATTCTAAAAAACTAAGGTGTGATTTCGTTTAAAGATTCAAAAAACTTTACTTTTATTAAAGTACTTTTTAAAGAAATCTTTCCACTATAGGGGCACCTGGGTGGCTCGGTTGGTTAAGTGTCCAACTCTTGATTTCAGCTCAGGTCATGATCTCAGGGTTGTGGGATCGAGCCCTGAGTCAGGCTCTGTACTAAGCATGGAACCTGCTTGGGATTCTCTCTCTCCCTCTCTCTCTCACTCTCTCTCTTTAAAAAAATTAAAAAAAAAAATATTTCCACTGTATTCTGATGTTGTTTAGATTTTTATGCAATGGAAAGAAGAAGCTATAATAATCTGAAAGAAGCTATAATAATCCAAAATAGCAGGTTCTAAGATTTTCATTCAAGAAAAATCTTGGTAAATTATAGGATATTTTGCTAAATTTTATTTTTCTGATGGCTCTTATCAAAGGAGTACAGAATCTGGAAAAATTTTTGCTTTACAAAACAGATTAAAAGGCTTTCCAACAAAGTAGATAATACATAGCTTCCTTTGAAACATAAAGGACTTACTTGAAATAACCATTATTGACCTTGCATGATTGCTGGAATTCTCACCAAAAAACCCCACTATTTTGTGCCTGTTTATTTATTTGCTTACTAAAGGTAACAAAAGATTGTTGTCTAGGAGAATTAGCACACTAAGTTAATATAAATTCAAAGTAAATCCAACAGCCATTCATTTATTAAATGATTCATTCATCTATTATGTATATGGCATTGAGCTGGATGCTGAGTCGATAATGCACTTTTTTTTAAGTTTTTTATTTTAATTCCAGTATAGTTAACTTACAGTGTTATGTTAGTTTCAGGTGTACAATATAGTGATCCAACAATTCTATACATCATTCAGCGTTCATCATGCTAAGAGTACTCTTTAATCCCCATCACCTGTTTCACCCATCTCCCCACCCACCTCTCCTCTGGTAACTTATCAGTTTGTTCTCTATAGTTAAGAGTCTATTTCTTGGTTTGTCTCTTTCTTCCTTCCTTCCCTTCTTTCTTTCTTTCTTTCTTTCTTTCTTTCTTTCTTTCTTTCTTTCTTTCTTTCTTTCTTTCTTTCTTTCTTTCTTTCTTTTTTCATTCCTTTGCTCCTTTGTTTTGTTTCTTAAATTCCACAAATGAAATCATATGGTATTTGTCTTTCTCTGACTGACTTACTTCACTTAGCATTATACTCTGTAGTTCCATCCATGATTTTGCACATGGCAAAAGTTCATTCCTTATGGTTGAATAATGTTCCATTGTGTATATATATATATATTTATGTACACACACATACAAGCCACCTCTTCTTTATCCATTCATCAATCAATGGACACGGGCTGCTTCCATAATTTGGCCATTGTAAATAATGCTTCAATAAACATTAGGGGTGCATATGACCCTTTGAATTAATGTTTTTGTATTTGTGGGGGGGGGGTAAATACCCAGTAGTACGATTACTGGATCATAGGATAGTCCTATTTTTAACTTTTTGAGGAACTGTCATACTGTTTTCCACAATGGCTGCACCAGTTTGCATTCCCACCATCAGTGCTTGAGGGTTCCTTTTTCTCCACATCCTTGCCAACACTTGTCGTTTCTTGTGTTTTTGATTTAGCTATTCTGACAGGTGTGAGGTGGTATCTCATCATGGTTTTGATTTACATTTCCCTGGTGATGAGTGATGTTGAGCATTTCTTCTTGTGTCTGTTGGCCATCTGCGTGTCTTCTTCAGAGAATGTCCATGTCTTTTCCCATTTTTTAACCGAATTTGTTTTTTGGGTGCTGAATTTGTATCAGTTTTTTAATATATTTTAGGTACTAACCCTTTATTGGCTATGTCACTTGCACATAACTTCTCCCATTCTGTAGGTTGCCTTTTAGTTTTGTTGATTGATTCCTTTGCTGTGCAGAATCATTTATTTTTATTTTTATCTTTTGATGTAGTCCCAATAGTTTATTTTTGCTTTCATTTCCCTTGCCTCAGGAGACATATCTAGAAAAATGTTCCTATGGTAGATGTCAGAGAAATTACTGCCTGTGCTCTTTTCTAGGATTTTTATGGTTTCAGGTCTCACATATAGGTCTTTAATCCATTTTGAGTTTATTTTTGGGTATGGTGTAAGAAAGTGGTCCCTGTTCATTCTTTGGCATGTAGCTGTCCAGTTTTTCCAACACCATTTGTTGAAGACTTTTTCTCACTGTATATTCTTTCTTCCTTTGTCAAAGATTAATTGACCATATAGTTGTGGGTAGGTTTATTTCTTGGTTTTCTATTCTGTTCTATTGATCCACGTGTCTATTTTTGTGCTCCTACCATACTGTCTCAATTACTACAGGTTTGTAATATAACTAGAAGTCTAGAATTGTGATGCCTCCAGTTTTGTTTTTCTTTCTCAAGATTGCTCTGCCTATCAATGTCTTTTGTGGTTCCATTCAACTTTTAGGAGTGGTTGTTCTAATTCTGTGAAAAATAGTATTGGTATTTTGATAAGGATTGCATTAAATCTGTAGATTGCTTTGAGTCATATAGATGTTTTAATAATATTTGCTCTTCCGGGCACCTGGGTGGCTCAGTCGGTTAAGCGTCTGCCTTCGGCTCAGGTCATGATCCCAGGGTGCTGGGATTGAGTCCTGCATCTGGCTCCCTGCTCTGTGGGGGAGCCTGCTTCTCCCTCTCCTCCCTAATTGTGCTCTTTCTCTCACTATCTCTGTCTCTCTCTCTCAAATAAATAAAATCTAAAAAATAATCATAATAATAGTAATGATATTTGTTCTTCCAACCCAGGAGCATGGAATGTCTTTCCATTTCTTTATGTCATCTTCAATTACTTTGATCAATGTTTTATAGTTTTCAGAGTACAGGTATTGCACCTCTTTGGTCAAGTTTATTGCTAGGTATTTTATTATTTTTGGTGCAGTTGTAAATAGGATTGTTTCCTTAATTTCTCTTTCTGCTGCTTCACTATTAGTGTATAGAAATGCAACAGATTTCTGTACTTTGATTTTATATCCTATGATTTTACTGAATTCGTTTATCAATTCTAATAGTTTTTTGGTGGAGTCTTTAGGGTTTTCTATATATACTACCATATCCTCTGCACACAGTGAGAGTTTGACTTCTTCCCTGCCAATTTGGATGCCTTTATTTCTTTTTGTTGTCTGATTGCTGTGGTAGAGCTTCAGCACTATGTTGAATAAAAGTTGACAAGAGTGGATATTCTTGTCTTTTTCCTGATCTTAGGAGAAAGACTAAAAGTTAATGTTTGCTGTGGGTTTTTCATAGAAGGCCTTTACTATGTTGACATATGTTCAAAAGGGGCCTTTTCCATACTTTAATCAAAGTAGCCCAGAGTAGATTGACTCTGGCATCGTGATACATCATTGCTCTTGTAATATTAACAATCTGTCTGCATCTTAGAACCCCACTTGCCTCCATCTTGGTTGTGTTTTCATGCATGTTTCACCTGGTAGCAAAATGACCACAGAGGACCACTGGTCATCTTATTCTACCAGCCTGACAAGCCAGTGTGTATTAGTTTCCTAGTACTGCCACAACAAATTACCACACATTCAAAACCTTAAAACAATAGAAACCTATTATCTTATGGTTCTGCAGGATGGAAGTCTGAAAACAAGGTGAAGCTGGGTTGGTTCCTTTCGAAGGCTCTGGAGGAGAATCTGTTTTGAACCTCTGTTCTAACTTCCAGTGACTACTGGAAATCCTTGGGATCCGTGGCTTGTAGCCGCATCATAGCCATCTCTACCTATCTCCAGATGTCCTCCTCTGTGTGTGTATCTCAAATTTCCCTCTCCTTTCTCTTCTAAGGAGGACAGCCATTGGATTTAGGGCCCACTCTAAATTCAGGATGATGTCATCTCAAGATCCTTAATCACGTCTGCAAAGACTCTGTCTTCAAATAAGAGCACATGAACAGGTACCAGGACTTAGAATTTAGGCATCTTTTTGTAGGACACTATTCAACCTATTACATAGTAAGACAGAAGTGCTTTTTTATCTCAGTGGTTCCAAAAACGTGCAGGCGATGCATGTCATTTGCTGCCTAACCTGTCTGGGTCAAAAATGTAGCCATGAATCAATCATAGTGGCCAGGGGGAAAAAGTATATTTATTGGCCTGGCTTGGGTTTCTGCTCACCCCTGAGGCCAGAATGCAGGCTTTGCCTCTCCTTCATACCTTGTGAACTGAGTAGAAAGGAGTCATTCATCAAACAGAACTGGATTTTGTTACCACAACAAAGAACACTTAGGTAAATCACAAAAGCCAGTATATTACTCCTCTTCAGATAAACAGTATTTGCTAGATAAATGAATTGTTGCAAATTATAATAAAGTCAGGAAAATATAATTTTATTATAGAACAACTTGGGCACAACAACCATAGAAAGAGTTTTATCTGCTCCCACATTTGCAGTGATGTGTCCTTGGTACTTTTTTTTATTTTTATTTTTTAAGATTTTATTTATTTATTTGACAGAGAGAGACACAGCGAGAGAGGAAACACAAGCAGGAGAAGGGGGAGAGGGAGAAGCAGGCTTCCCGCCGAGCAGGGAGCCCGATGTGGGGCTTGATCCCAGGACCCTGGGATCATGACCCAAGCCGAAGGCAGACGCTTAACGACTGAGCCACCCAGGCGCCCCTGTCCTTGGTACTTTAAACATGACTTCATTGTATCCTATAATTATATCTTAGTTTAAAAATAATGTTCAGTCTTGTTTTTATAGCATTATTATATGAGCATACTAATAATGAAAATCCTCAAGTTGCTCCAAAATAATTAGAACTAAAGGTACAAATCACATTTTTATAGCTGATACATTACATTTTCAAATATATATTAAAAGCAGTAAGTCAAATTTACTTTCTGAAAACACAGCTGAGAAATCATAGAGAAAAAGTTGAATGTGCTAAAAAAACACTCAATTTTCATAGGTTGTATTTTTTTAAAAAAAATGAACTATTAAATTTAAAAAAGTTAATAGAAGATTATGAACTTACACTTGCATGTTTTGTCATCCATGTCCAACATATTTTGCGTAATTCTTTGGGGAATATTTTCTTGACTCTGTGTTCTTAGCCTTTCATAATGCTAGCATTATTCTGAATAATATTCAAAAGGCTGATTGTCATTAGCAACTTAGTCAAATCTCTACTAGCAGTCTTTAGGGATGTATGGTTGGCACAGTGGCTGTTGAAAGTCCTGAAGATGATGCTAGGCAGAGTTCTAAGATGGTCTCTAAAATCCTCACTTCCTGGCATGCACATCCTATATAATCCTCTCCATCTTCAGGTGGATAGGACCTGTGATTGATGGGCTGTCACTCTTGTGATGAGGTCACTCCTTATATGGCAAAGCAGACATCATAAAGGTCTCAGATCAGTTGATTTGAGTTAATCCAAAGGGAGATTTCCCTGGGTGGGCCTGGTGTAATCAGGTAAAAACACAGGAGGGTTTTTACTCAGCTCTTCTTAAAGAGGCAGGATTGAAAGCAGCACAGACTCTGTTGCTGGCCCTGAAGAAGCAAGCTGCCATGGATTTTAGAGTCACAAGAAAGTGAGCCCTGCCAACGGTCTGCACAAATTTGGAAGCTGACTGTTCCCTAGCCAAGCTTCTATATGGCAAAGCAGTCCAGCTTTGATTTCAGCCTCGTGCACCACTGAGCAGATGACCCAGTTAAGCGGTACCCACATCCATGCCATGTAGAAACTGAAATAATAAATAATAAATAAATTTGTGGTCATTTGTCATGCTCTGATCAAAAATTAATTCAAAGATAAAAAAAATAAAAAATAAATAAATAAAAAAAAATTAATTCAAAGATAAAATAACAGAAACTATGAATAGCATTTTCTGTTTAAGTTACGTTTTCTAGATGCCCTAAATCCAGAGGACATTTATTTCTGCATTAAAGTCAGAAGAGAATGTTTTGATAATAAATAACATTCCAATATACTTGATGCCATTCTTACAAACAGGGCAGACTAAGGCCATTTTAGCTGGCATGGTAAGGAAAAAACAGGACTGGAGAAATTGGTCTGGGCTATAAATGATCCATGTGGCTCTTGAATGATCTCTAATTCTAATTATTTGTAAGTTTTCCATTATGTTACCATTTGAATACTCAAAGATAGCTTTCAAATTTATATTTCTATTCGAATTTCCATTCATTAAAAAAATGTTGTGTTTGAAAGGAACAGTTTTTTTTTCCTAAATTAAGCAACCAAAATTTTTATAGTTTTGAGCACTTATAGTCTTAAGCATTCTATAAAAAAGTCTCAAATTTATATATATATATAATTATATATATATATATATGTATATATGCACCTTCAGAAAAGTATTCTAATATGGCTCAGATGTGCAGAGACTTTTGTATTTCTCTCCTGGTAAACAAATTTATAAAGCAATTGATCCATAGACCCTTCTTATGTTTCTTTTCTCAGGGCCATTATCTTCCCCAATTCTTGATCCATTGCCACTTTGCTCCGGGAATACGACTCCAAATGTACTCTTCTCCTACTCCTCAAATATAACTTAGCTTTTCAAGGGGTATTTCCCTCATGGCCTGGAAAGTAATTGCTTTCTTAATCTCTGTCAATCTCATGAAGATAAAATGTTACTGCTTGAATAATTCATTCTCTTAAGATTATTTACAATTTAAAAAAGTATTGCAAGAAATGTCTCTTTACCCAAAGGAAAGAATCTTTAACAGTGGAAATTTTAGACTGACAGGTGGGTTTTTAGGATTGTTACTTCAAACCACATCTCTCAGGCCGATGCCTATGAAGTTTAAATTCATGTAATACTAGTCTTTTCTATATCTAAGGAGGTCTCTGTTCAGTAGAGGTTTGTTTTTTTAAATTTCTAAATGTCCCTCCTTGTAAGTTTCATCACTGAATTCCCCTGTATTCATTAGGAACTTTTTTATTGCATTTTCAGTCACTTTGAACACTTTCTTCATTCATTCCCTAGGCTGAGAAGCCCATTCTTTGAACTTCACTTCGTTAGTTTGATTTCCAATCCTGTCATTATTTTTAATGGTTCCCTGAAATTGTCTCTAAATTGCACAAGTTTTCTCATAGTCATGAATCATAGACCTTGGTGTACATTTTCAAAATGCAATGATATTGTGTCTAAGGAATTTTGCATATTAAATTGCAGTTTATATGGTAATTACTAACAGTTTATATGTTAATTACTAACAAATGCATACCTCTAGTGGGGACCTCTTGCCTCTACCCAATATCCATATATCGGACTGCCTAGTCCACATCTGTTTCGATACTTAACAAGCCAGAATGTTCGCTGCCACACCATGCCCTGCTTCTCCACAGCCAGCAAAACCTCTTGCCACAGACTTCCGCATATCAGCAAAGGGAGATTCTGTTCTTAACTCTGCAAAAATGCAAACAACGTATCAGTAATCGTCTTTACTTTGTTATGTCCCTAACCTCTCACTGTGAGTCAGAAATTCTGCCATTTTTACCTTCAAAACACACCCACCGTTTTGTTTCTTCTCCTCATCGCTTCACTGGGAATTAACACCCGCTCTTGCTCAGATTTATAGAAGTGACTTCCTAATTGCTTCCTTGCACCCACTTTTCCTGCCTTTCCATCTCTTGTCATGCAGCAGACAGGTTTTTTTTTTAAACAGTCCCCTCCTCAAAACCTGTCAATGGCTTTGCTTTAAAATCACTGATTTAAAGGCCTTGCCTATGAATTCTACGACCTGTCATTTTGTTTTCTCCTTATGTGTGGCCTTGCCCTGTTTTTTTTTTTTTTTATTGTTGCTTTTTGCCTATCTGTCCATTTTGTATCACATTCCAGACATTGTGACTTTTACTTTGTTGGATGCTCGATATTAGTTTTTAATTCCTCTAACTAGATGGGGGCTTTGCTCTGGGATGTGATTAAGCTACTTGAAAACAGTTTGATCATTTTGAGATTTGCTTTTAGGCTTTAAGTGGATGCAGAGCAACCTTTAATCTAGGGATATTTTTCGCCTACAGCTCAGAGACGTCCCTTTTCTTCTCCCTGAGGGACTTACCGCCCCCTGCATACAGATTCTTCTCCTTGGTTGAAGGTACAGAAACTATTCTCAGCACCGTGTGAGCTTCTAAAATCATCCCTCCTGCCCCCCTCTGATGGCTCTGTTTCTGGCCTTGGTGATTTCTGCTCTCATGTTGCTAAAACCCTCAGTTAGGGATTCTGTGGGAGCCTACTGTCCCCGAGCTTCCTCCTCTCCTGCGTTCCAGGCAGTGAAACCAACACCTGAACTCTGAACTCTGACCCTTCAACTTAGAAAGATTCTGGGGTCTGTTGGGTGACCCCTCTCTGCTCTATGTTCTTAAGACTTTTTCCAGAGAATAAGGAGGACAATTGTAGGGCTCAGTCACTTGGTTGCTTTCTCTTTGGGATCACTGTCCTGTGCTGCTTATTGTTTAGTCTAAAAATTGTTGCTGCCATATATTCTGTCCAGTTTTATAAAGATCGTTTAAGGCAGAGGGTAAATCCGTTCCCTGTCGCTCCGTTTTGGTCGAAGGTGGAAGTTTTTTTTATAGAATCAATGTTTGCCGTCTTTTGTTGTTGTTTGTCTTGTTTTTGCTGGTAGAACTTGTATCAATAAATTCAGTGAATAAACAGGATTTTCTAGAATTAATCTTGTTGCCCCAAATCAATAATATTACCTGATTTTTAGAAAGTTTTAGCATAACAACAATTATCAACTTTACCTTGATTTTTCTTATTTTCAAAAGATCATCTGTGTGTGTGTGTGTGTGTGTGTGTGTGTGTGTGTATGAGAGAGACAGACAGACAGAGACAGAGAGAGAGACAGATAGAGAGATTTTTGTCTATTCCCTGTGGTTACTTTTAGGGAAATTGCTTGTCCTGAGTGGAGTGACACCCCCAGCTATGAGGCTCTCACTCTTTGCTTCGGTAGCTTATGTATCCTCTGCTACTAAATCAGTCATACGTGCCGTTCATGTAACTTTTCTGCATATGTTTTCAGCTCCTTGGTTCAAGTCATTTCATTGGTCCACTTTAACTGCTATGTATTAAATCCCTCTTCCCCCCCGAGGTGCCAATCCCATTGCTATGTAATTGTCCTGAAGCTTCTGCTGGTACCAAGCCACAAACTTCTGGTGTCTACGTATTAGCCTATGTCCATCGAAGTTACGACAAATATCAAACCAAAGCCAATAAACTGAAATTTGAAACGAAGAATGAGGGACCCCTGGCTGGCTCAGCTGGGTAGAGCATGCGACTCTTGATGTCCAAGTGAGTTGGAGTTCGAGCCCCACATTGGGTGTAGAGATTACTTGAAAATAAAATCTTTAAAAAAATTTTTAATTAAAAAAATAAAGAATGAAGCAAAATTTTATTCTGAATATCAATTTTTTTGTGTTTTTTTTTTCTATTTAATTGTTTTCTAGGCATTTGTGGGACACTGAAGAAGAGAAAATATTTGAAAACATTAGTCTTCAAAATAAGCCTAAAGGAAATATTTTCTAGTCAAGTAGAAATTTTTTTCACAAAAAAACACATTAAAAAGAAAAGCAATAATAATTTTGGCAATACTTAATTTTCTTTCTATTAAAAAGACAATGTTTATAATACATTTTCCGCATTCTTTGGGGGAAAAAAAACAACCATTTGAAAAGTTTTGGCAATGCACCAAAGTATTTTTAAAAAGACTTATTACAAAATTGTTCATTTTTTAAAAATCAGTATTTTTCATTTAATACCTCTTTTTCCCTAAACGTAGCCTTCTTAATGTCTACTTTCTCTTTTCTCTTAAAGTGATGTTCATGTTGCTCCATACAAAGCTACTTCTGCAATTTAATATAAATTTTCTTTTCACTACATGTATATATCTTAGAACATCGTTCTTTACTTTTACTAGAAGCCATTTTTTTACATTTTCCCAATACATTTTTAACTTGTATATTCTTTTAACATTTCACAAAGATATCCACATTTCTTAGAATAGGAACAAAGGAGCAGAACGTTTTCAGTATCTGTTCTTTATAGATGTGAAAAAAATATGTTTTATTGCCCCAGAGCAACCTAATCACTGTAACTATAGCGGCAGGAACACTCCCTAACATGAGCGCGTGCACGTGCACACACACACACACACACACACACAAACCTCCAAAATCTGTCAGGGAACTAAAATTACCTTCTGCCCTGAGACATTCCTGCCACTGGCTCAGTTAGGCTCATTCTCTAAGTAAAGCTAAGTGTTAGAAATTCCAGAATTTATAGTTCTTTCTCATTAATAGTAATAGGGAACTATAATAATATTTTTTTTTTCTTTTTGTTCTCTACTGAATAGGCCTCAATGCATTTCAGTTGTTTATGTCAAGATAGAGTGAAGTAATAATGGATTTAATAAAGCTCTTGCTATATGAATACTGAGAGCAAAGGAGAGACGATATACTTTACCCCTTTCTTTCTGTTTTCTTTAACCAGAGATCAAGTGAATTTCTAAGGCTGTGAGACAGATCCTATTTTATCTCACTCTTTTTTTGGTCATGATTTTTTCATATTGTCTGAATTTTATTTTTTAATCTCTGTTTCTGCCCTTATTCTAGAAATATAATTATTTGTTGTTCTTGTCTATTTTAAGTTATAGGTGTAGATTATATTCTCAACCTTATGTACTACAACCAGCAGAAATTTTCTTCTGAAAATCCTTCCCTTACCTTCTGCTTCTCACTACACATTTTCCTTTTTTTAAAATTGTTTCTTTGTATATATTCTTTGTTTCCTGTGTTTTTTAATAATCACTCATACTTGAATAAGATGAATTATTTCTGGGATGGTTCTTTGCAAAGGATTCATCTGGGAGGGACCATAGTGTAGGCAGTGGGATTTCTTCTTATAACACACGGTTGTGTCCTGAGTTTCTTTAGCATCGACGGCAGTGAAGCCAGCTAAACTCGGCGCAGTCAGGCTGGGCCAGATGCAATGGCCAATCTTCTCAGTCTATGTGGAAGTCTCTGTGATTTTACATTCGACTAAATTCTGATTTTTTTCCCTTGAAACCAATGGGGCACAGTTTTGCCATCCAGCTAGATGCCTCAGTTCTGTTTTTTTCTTTGTGGGAAACAAATAACTAGCATTTTTCACCTTAAAATATCCCATTTACTAAGGATGAGGTGTATTTGGGGCTTTGTTTGAGATCTGCAGCTGTGGATGTTAGCTCATTCTCCTATATACTTGTTTTATCTTAATCGTTGTTTAGAGGCATCCTATTTTTGATTCAGGGTTTCTAATATCTACTTCCTCAGTTTTAACTGTGGGTAAGGATTTGTGCATCCCATTTTTAGTTCTACTTGAGGGTGATTTAACAGAAAAAAAAAAAAAGGAGACACAATCCATTTATTCATCCAGAATTCTTCACCAGTGCTTTAAAACAAAAACAAAAACAAAAACAAAAACAAAAACAAAAACAACAGAAACAAAGTGTTTGTCCTTTACATCACACCCTCCTAACTCTAAGGCTGATCTCAGTGCTCTTTCGTGATGAAGATATTGGTCCGCATCTTCTGCAGATATGGAAAACCAGTTCCTGGCAATTTCTTCTTTGTTCAAACAGGATGTACAACTGGTTATCCAAAGATATCCAGTGATCATCTTCTGGAACGCAGTTCTTTGGGGCAGACATACGTATATTGTTGTTCAAAGCACTTAGAGGAATAATTGAGTCGTGATCACTAATTTAAAGGCCAAAGAGTTAAGATGACATTTCAGGAAGGTTCTGCTACATCTATCACTAAGACATTACTTTTTCTTTCTGTCTTACCTTTTAATACAGCTAGTAAAATTGAAACCTTTTAAGGCTTATATCATTTTGCCTAAAAATATTTCTTTTTTGGCCTATATTTCTTTTTCATACCGAACAGAAAAGGAATGAATACAAAATACTCTGTCCTTGAGGTTATTTAGAGCTGAACTTTTGACTTTTTCCCAGCATGAATCTGTGAATCTTGTTAGACAGAAAGGACTCAACCTTTGAAGTGATGAAAGCTCAGAAGTGAACCCCACACAGTCCACGGTCACCCTGCAGCCCTTCAGCTGCTGGCAACTTCTCTAAGGTTCCATATAATTATTTAAGGCCATTGACTCACCTCTTCCAAGTGCTGATGTTGCGTCTTCTCTCTTCTCTTGGAGACTGTATTTCTGATGGAGCCACAAAGGTGAATGTGAGTTCACAGAATGTGGGCACCTGTCACACTTTCTTAGGAGTCCGGTTTCTCTAATTGTGTCTGCTCACGGTAACCTGCACAGTCCACTGCATGGAGGGGGTACCGAATTTATCTGGACCTCATATTTCTTCACGTTGCTGGCTGAGAGCAACCATAAATGTCATATATTTCTTGAGATACCACAGCCCCAAAGTAAAAATTACCTTCTCACATAGGTCATCTTCTCTGCATTGCTGAGATTTTTCCTACTTAGTAATCATATCCCACTACCAATTAGAGAATTGTTGTTTCATTAATTCAAGGTCTGAGATGAATACATTCTAGGGATATGTGCCGCATGGCGGTTATAACTACTAATACTGAACTGCGTACTTAAAGTTTGCGGAGGGAATAATCTCAAGTCTTCTCCTGTACTGTGCCCCCTCCCCCAAACCAATGGGTAGCCACGTGAGGTTGTTAAAAACATATTTTTGGAATCCCCCTCCTCCCCCTGCCCCAGTTTCCAGTTTAGTAGGTGTAGAAGAGAGCCCAATAAATTACATTTTTATCATTTCCCAGGTCTTGTTGATGTTCCTGATCCAGGGACCACACTCTGTAAAACACTGTTCTGGAGAAGAAAAAATTGACCAAAAGCATAGCTGCAATATAAGAGGCTTGTTATTATTATTATTTTTTTATTTATTTAAGTAATCTCTACACCCAATGTGGGGCTCAAACTCATGACTCCAAAATAAAGAGTTGCATGCTCTTTTAACTGAGTCAGCCAGGGACCCCACTTGTTATTTATTTTTATTAAGTAAATTAAGGTACCTGTTAGACATTTGTTTTTTCTAACAACTTGTGTGTGGTGTTTACGCTTTGGGCTCCCTTTATGATTGCTTTTAACATAACTGTTTTTACTGATGCTTCCCTAGAAACAGAACTTGTGAACCCCCTCCTATTAGATAAACTAATATTATATTAGTATAAACATGTTATAGAAGTATTGCACACAATGTAGGAAATAAAGTAAAAGAAAAGAGAAACCAAGAAAAGAAAAAAAAAAAAAAAGACTCCTATGATCTAACAAGGAAATACATGCATTGTAATCATGTTTGATTTTTGACTTTTTTTAAATATCTCCCTTCAGAACTCTTGAGAGGAAATATTTAGTGACGTCATGGTAGTAGCTCAAATCCTTGAGGTGGTGGTGTTCACACCGTGGAGATTGGCAAATGCTCCTTCTGCTCAGGGACTCATTTTACCAACCTTCCATGGATTGTTACTGTTGCTTTTATTTCTTTGCTCTGTACAAATCTGGCTTTATTACAGCCCCTCCATTCCCTTGGAAAACATGAGGAAGACTGAGAAAATTGGAGTTACTGACCTTTTACTTTATCTAAAATTTCCCCTTCCCCTAATAGTTGTGATGTTATTATTGACTCAAATTTCTGTTCAAATCTACTGAGTCTTGCACATGGTTTATCACACTTCTGAAATTCAAAAGTCAACATACCATATTATACTCTAAATAATGATCCCAAACTGAATATGAAAGACTTTAATACCCCCTTGGTTAATGAAAACAATAAACCCAACTTTAGGTATATGACAGGTGCACAGCTGGAACCAGGTTTCCTTCTGATCTTTGAAGCTATCCAGTCTTTTTAATAAAGTGATAGATTATCTTATTTCCGTGGTTTTAATCAAGGTGCTTACTTGCTTGATTCTGGTTGTTCTGCAAGCAAGCTTTAGCATCACAGAAATTATCCACAGGTGATGTCATTTACACTCAAAACAGATCCCAAGGTAGTGATGTTTCTACAAAATCAGTTTTTGCAGTATGACTTTGAGACTCAAGAATCATGTCTATGGCAGATTGCAGTTTCAAGTGATTAAAAGAAAAAAAAAAAAAAGCTATGTCTTAAATGTGGCTTCTATTCTTTTGTACCCATTATAAAAACAAACCCAAAAAACCTTGATGTGGCAATTAGATGTGCAAACTGCTCTCCTACCATAGCAAATAGCAATAGTAGTCGGGGAATCGTTTTTTCTTGTGCTAAAGCTCCAGTTTCACATGAACCAGGAACTGACTCATGAAGGTTTTTCCAGATGCGAAAAGAAGTACTTTTGCAGAAATTCTCTGAAGGTCAGAAAGTCAACACTCCAAACTCCATACAGCAGACCTTTTTCCTATCAGGTAAGGAGATATTTTCAAGATGATTTATCACAGAAGTGAATCAGGAAATATTTGCTGCCGAGGTCCAGGTGTTCATGGAGGCAAAACCAAGTCCATAATGGTTCTTGCGGACCACGTTTCGCTCTGAATTTTGAGTTTAAAAACACCATGTCAGGGCGCCTGGGCGGCTCAGTCGGTTAAGCGTCTTCCTTCAGCTCAGGTCATGATCTCAGGGTCCTGGGATCCTTTGGGCTCCCTGCTCAGCAGGGAGTCTGCTTCTCCTTCTCCCTCTGGTCTTCCCCACTCTGCTTATTCTCTCTCTCAAATAAATAAATAAAATCTTAAAAATAAAACAAAACACCATGTCTTCCATGTTATGTGATGTGTTGGGATGTTAGGAACATTAGAAATCTTGGTTGCGATAAAACCAATACCTGAAGAATATACAAATCTTATTTTTATAGACAGTCCCACTTTCAAACTTACATGTGCTTGCCTCATATAGGATTATGTCTTTCATTAATTACAGGGAATCATAGGCTCTAAGATACCTGCCTGAGAGTTTTACCTTGAAAATGCTGCTAATAATTTCTTTAAGGCCATTTGAAAAAAAGGTAAGGACATTTAAAAAAGCAGCAAAAAATGAATATTTATTTTATAGATATTTAAATTAAATCCTTTACATGATTAGATCTGTAAGAAGTTACAGACTTGGCCCTTAATAATTTATTCTTTCTTTTCCTCCTCCTACTTAAATAAATTACTCTTCTGAGTTTTAAACTAATTCTCTACCTTGAAATTTTATTGAGCATTCAGTCATAAAGTTCTACAAATATGTTAGGTATATTTTCTATATTTGGTTTATTGATGACATAGTTTAATATTCTTATATACCTTTGATAAAAGTAATTCTTAAACTACATTTAGAATTAATAAAAAGGGGAAATTGCCTTTATGAAATTATGTAATTCTTTTCTATTCTGTCTTTATTGCCAGGTGTTCAATGATAAATTTAGTGGTCATTAATAGTATTTATGTTAGCCAAATTTATTAAATTGTTTAACTATCTGCTTTTCCTTCTCTCTCTCTCTCCACACACACACACACACACACACATGTTATATGTTCCTGAGATTACCTTTGGATATATAAACATAAGCTCTTTGTGGATATATGTATGACCATAAGAGTTTTATTTACATTTTTATCGTAAGAGTTTTTCCAGTGTATTCATCTTTTTTTAAAAAGATTTTATTTGTTTATTGGACAGAGAGAGACAGCGAGAGAGGGAATACAAGCAGGGGGAGTGGGAGAGGGAGAAGGAGGCTTCCCGCTGATCAGAGAGCCTGAAACGGGGCTCAATCCCAGGACCCTGGGATCATGACCTGAGCCGAAGGCAGACGCTTAACCGACTGAGCCACCCAGGCGCCCCTCTAGTGTATTCATCTTATTATGAGTTGCTTTAAGTTGCTCTGGGAGCAATACTAATATGTTAATTACGAATATAAGCACCTTGAACTTATGATATTTTTATCACACACAGTAGAAAGCATAAAGGTATAACATACGTGCTTACATGCATAAGTCGGAAGAAATGCTCTTTAACTTCTGTTTGCTCTTTTCACCAAGCACTGTGTTCTTTACATATAGGACAAGTTGTATAACTTGCATTACAAGTAAGGTTGTAATCGTCATAAAACCTTGGTTAAGTTACGTGGGCTATTAGATGATGGATACATCTTCTGAACTTTAATTTTACTTGAGAAATTCTAAAGAGATACTACTAAGAGGAAGAAGAGCTCTGAAAGGTGAGAGCTGACCTGCATCTAACTTTAGGTGTTGGCTCTTCCAGCAGCTGGCTTGGCACTTACAGTTAGGCCTTCATATTTTCCTAATGAACATGAACAGTTTCACTGAACACCAGCCTTGAACAAGACCATTCTGTGACGATGATGAGCAGCATAAACAAGACATGCCCTTATCTTGACTAATACGAATGACCATTGCTCATTTAGCACAGAGAGCTTTAAGAGCTTTAACTTCACTTCACTCCTCCCCCATTCTAGATAAAGTTATTAAGATAAGAATTGCCCTAGTTTGCTGAAAACAGCCAATCCTGAGCAAAGCCCTACTTTCATAAATCCTCCCCAAAAGCAAAATATATCCTTTCTAACACACTGTGAAGAGCTGCTCCTGTGTTGTGTGCAAACAGGTATAAAACAGCAGATGCTGTGGTGACGAAAGCAAAGTTTCTACAGAAGTAAGACATCACTCCCACAGACGGACCCTCAGTTCATTAACAGGGTGACCTCTGCAATTTCCTATCTCTGTCAATTCATTGAGCGCTTTGACCACAGCTGGTAGATGAGCTCATGCTGAATTGAGTTTGGTTCTTTACTTGAGCCTCTTAATTTTTTGGCTTATTTTGTTTGGCTTGATTTCCTAGGAACAGGGTTCCTTGGATTAGCTGTTGTGATTATCTGAACGGATTTATATTATCCCTGGTGAAATGGTTTTCTAACATTCTGGCACCTGTTCCTGTGGTCTGCTTACATGTTTAGAGTCATGAGTATTGATTGTGAAGAGGATGAAAAGTCCATAATGAAAGAATGGGCATAGGCCAATTAAGTCTTTAGTCAAGACCGATCTAGGGCTAAGGACTTCAGAAGATCTATCCATGTTTTGAAAAACTTTGCCTTGTATCATCATTTTAAAACTACATGAGGGCTTTTGTTAATATGAATAAATTTCAATTTCTTCATGCTTTTCAAGCTAAAAGAAGCATAATCACATTTAAGAAAAAACCTGAATCTGCATATGCAAATCTATTTGTGTCCATCATTCTGGATTCCAAGTTTTTTTTTTTTCTTATTTTGTTGCACCCAGCATCCAAGACATTCCCTTCTTGCTGAAGATATAGGGCAGTGGTAGCAAAAACATGTGAAAGTTTCAGGTAATCTAGTTCCATGGTGTTCCCCACGCTTAATGATTCCCCATGCTGTACACACTCTTCTATAGACAACAAACACTTGACACTTCTCAGATAATTGCTTTACAGCCTCTGAAATATCGTTGCTTTCCTCTCATGAATCATTACCTATCACTTCAACACTGAACTCAACACCTCATTCCCTCCCCTGAGGAAGCCCATGATTGCTTACCTGTGATAAGGAAAACTTCGTATCTCAATGCTCCTTAGATACTTGACTGGAGATGTTCAGCAGGGCAAGCATTATGTATATATGCAAATATTTGAATTTGACCAGCTGTGGGGCATAGCTCAATATTAGGGGGGAGTAGGTGCAAAGGTTTAGGAACATTTACAGTGAATGATTTTCATGATATAGCACAAAACCTAGGTCAGGTATCAAAGGAAGTGAGAACCCGAAGGGAGTGATAATTAGAGAAATCAAGTTTGTGTCAGTGAATTGGGAGTCTTAAAGTTGACTAATTACTAGAGTAAGCAGACAAAACTTAATTAACTGGGAGGAGAGCAGGTACAATTTAGAGAAAGGAATACTTGAAGTTGAGATTTTAAAAAATTATAGTTATGGTGCATGTGGGTGGCTCAGTCAGTTAAGCGTTTGCCTTCAGCTCAGGTCATGATCGCAGGGTCCTGGGATTGAGCCCCTGCATCAGGATCCCTTCTCAGCGGGAAGTCTGTTTCTCCTTCTCCCTCTGCTCCTCCCTCACTCGTGCTCTCTCTCTCATTCTCTCTCAAATAAATAAATAAAATCTTTTTTAAAAAAATTATAGTTATTAGAAATGGCAAGCCCAAGTGTAACTTTTGGGAAAATGTGAGTAAGATGTAGGAAATAAGCAAAAGGTGGTGAGGAGTTCAAGGGTCGAGAGGGCTGGATTCATCTTCTACAGAGATGTGGAAACTGAGGTTCTAGGAGAAGGCAGTGTTCTCCTGGGTCCAGTCAGCCTTCCATCTGAGAACAAAGGTCAACTCATGAGATTGAGAATATAGAACAACTTCTTGGTAACTTGAGGAAAGCACAGGGCATGAGCTTGAGAGATAAGGGGACGGAGAAGGTTGGCAAGGGTAGGGACAGAGATCATCAGGAATAATGGTTCCAATGTCAATGCATACTGCAGATGATAATCAGCAATCTGAGGAATGACCTGGTGGTATCTGAGGTAAAAAGGGAAAATTAGTCCTAAACTTCCCGGGAGGCTGGTATATAATCAGCATGACAAATAGTACACAATATTTAATTAGAATTATGTCTCCAGTAGATGAATGTATCTCTTTGGGAAAGTTTCATTGTAATTTGAGACTCTGTGAAAGCTTACAGGGATAATTTAGGTTCTCTAGCATAGTCCAAGGCTTATGGCCGACCATCAGCTTGACCTCTGGAGTGCTGGCTTCCTCAGGACCCCTGGCCTCTCAGGAAACTGCATCCTACTTACATAAAGACTTGACTCCTCTCTAAACCACCAGTCATTACATACCCGTGAGTTAGTCACTGAACTTTCCCGGATCTCTGTGACTTGTCTATATAATGATACAGCAGTGTAATTCATGATATATTCTCAACGCTTCAGAACATAGCGAAGAAAGAAGAAATTCTAAAAAAGTGGAGGGACGAAATAGATTACAGAGTAACTTTACTTCAGGTACAGTATCTTATACATTGAGATACACATTAAAAGCCTATGTAATTTAAAATGGTAGTAACCAGGGGCTGGGAGTGGGGGAAATGAAGAGATGTTGGTCAACAAAGGGTACAGACCTTCGGTTATACGGGATATGTAACTTCGGGAGATCTAATGTACCATGTGGCAACTGTGGTTAATAACACTGTGTGTATGGTTGAAACTTACTAAGAGAGCTGATCTTAATGTTCTCACCTCACACACACACACACACACAAGTTGTAACTTCATGAGTAATGGATATATTAATTAGATTGTGGTAATCACTTCACAACATATAGATATATCAAATCATCATGCTGTGCACCTTAAATTATACAGTTTTTTATTTGTCAAGTATATCTCAATAAAGCTGCAAAAAAGAAAAAAGAAAAAGAAAATCTAACTTTACATGTAGGTCTATCAAGCCTAGTACAATGCTTCCTACACATGGTGTAATAGAAACAGCACATTTTAAAAGAGAGCTGTTGGAGATTTAAATGCTAAAGGCAACACAAACTGAAAACCTAAATACTTGGCAGTGAAGGAAAAGCTTATAACGTTAATTACTGTATGTTAAATTACAATCGGAAGACATCTGGAATTAGGGCGACTTTTTGTATAAAACCAACATCTCCTAAATAAAGTTCCTGTCGCAATGTTAAAATGAAGAGTTCAAATGCTGACTTAAGTTGATTTGAAAAATACGGTTTCATTAAAATTATTTACTCCTACAGGTTTTAGAAAACATTATATTAAAATACTAATTTTAAAACTTATTTTTTAAGAATATAAAAGTTGATATTTGAAAAAATCAGGGGCGCCTGGGTGGCTCAGTCGTTAAGCGTCTGCCTTTGGCTCAGGTCATGATCCCAGGGTCCTGGGATCGAGTCCCACATCGGGCTCCCTGCTCGGCAGGAAGCCTGCTTCTCCCTCTCCCACTCCCCCTGCTTGTGTTCCTGCTCTCGCTATGTCTCTCTCTGTCAAATAAATAAATAAAATCTTTAAAAAAAAAAAAAAGAAAAGAAAAAATCAGCTTACATGGAACAACTCATTATCTGAACCTGCCAATAACATTATTTATACCTCATATATTTAAATATAAATACCTCATATATTTAAATATAAATCTTGTTTCTAGTCTGTTATGATATATCATATATAAATATTGAACAAGAGAAATATGCATTGAGATAAATCAACTTTCCAAAATTGCATGGGGCACTACTTACTGTATATAGATTTTCTAAATCATTTTCTCTTACTCTCAATAATGCAGATAATTTTTACAGGTTCTAGAATTGAGTATATAAGGTATTACCTAATGTAATCCCAAACTTTTACTTCATAATTAATAAAATGGGAAAGGCAATATAAAAAGATTAATATGAAGAGTAAATAAGATGATTTGTGAAAAGCACTTAATAAATATTCACTATATGCCAACCACTATAATTGTTATATATATATATTAACTATTATTGAATAGAATCTAAAGGAAAAGAAATTAATGTACTAGTCAAGAAAGTGAGATTTTATGAGACTGACACTTAGCATTAATAGCTGAAGTAGCTTAGAGAATCTGTGGAATCTCTAGATAAATTGTAAAGAGTGAAAAAATTATCTTTTGATTGACCACCACTTGAAATGTCAATATTGACATAGTTAAGTGAGATAACAGAGTCACTTTCCAAACTTCTCTTAAAATTCTTATGATTCCTAGGAAGAGAAAAAAAAAAAAAAAATTGGAAAGTCAGGTTGCCCTTAAATAAATGGAAACAGATTTCTAAGGGTCTGGGGGAAAAAAATCACAAAATGTCCTCTTTCCAATCTCAGTCCTTCCATTCTGCTTTGCAGACAGAGGTAGGTAGTTGAGATAACAAAGGCTTTTCATTTTAGGTTGTTCCTACTTTGAATTTCACACAGATGTGAAATTGAACAAATCTTTCTGACATTCAGTTTCCCTTTTGTAAAATTAAAACAATATATATATTTTTTAAGATTTTATTTATTTATTTGACAGATAGATAGAGAGCACAAGTAGGCAGAGAGGCAGGCAGAGGGAGAGGGAGAAGCAGACTCCCCGCTGAGCAGGGAGCCCCACGCGAGGCTCGATCCCAGGACCCTGGGATCATGACCTGAGCCGAAGGCAGACACTTAACCAACTGAGCCACCCAGGCGCCCCGAATTAAGACAATATTTTAAGACTACCTTGTAGAGTCAGTGTACAGATTAAATAAGATACGTAGGAAGATGCCATATGAGTGTCCCATACATGCATCCTTTCTTTCTGTAGAAAACCCTAAAAGCAATTTTTACATCATATATGCTGTAGAACCTAATGTTTTTTTTTTCTATTCTGATTGTCAGGTTCTAAAATTTAGAAATAAACTTGAAAGCTATTACATCATGATGTTTGCCATTTTTAATAGGTCTCTTTTTTAAATGGCAACAATGTCTTGTCTATGTGTAAATTTTTTATGCAAATGTAATTCCATCACTTTATATAGTTTGCACAAATTATTCATGGTTTTGGTACCCAGTTCTACATTGCCGTAGGTTCTTCAGGATTGGGAGTACTGATGTTATGGGATCCAGCTGTTTTTAATAATGGAATGTGATTATATTCTTACTATTCAAAATAATATCGGGTTACTTCATTACGAGGAAAATACTTCCTATCCTCCTATTTCATTTTCCATTTATATAATTTAATATTCTTCGAATATAAAACTTTTGCTTCATTTATCTGAACCTTTAAAAATACTTGGAAATATGTTAAATCAGCAGAATATAATTTTGCATAACTTGAGGTAGGAAATTAAATATGTAGAAGAAAATATTTCTCCAAACATATAAATTTTCTGAGGAATTTTAGGAATTCTGAGTTGGATTTGTAAATAGACAAAAACCTCTCTCACAGATTCAGTTTGCTCTATAATCAGGGCCAACAATGAGTTAAGATTCTTCCTATTTATAGTATATGTATTTTGTTTCAATATGTGCTTTTACTTTTTATTTCTTTTTTAGTCTAAATGTTTGTCTAAAACCTGTTTACATCCTTCAAAATTACTAAAACTAACATCTTTTGATTGCATGTGCAATGTGTGTGCTCTTTTGATTTATATGTCTGGCACTAGATGTGTGAGTAGTCAATGCACAGAGAATAATTGAACACATTTCTATTATAAGAATTAAACACAGAAATCACTTAATCAACATTCCAATTTGATTTACTATGAATAATACAAATCAATCAGTACCTCCTGACACTGGCACTGACACTTTTGTTTTGCTGAGAAACCTTTGCTTTTCTTCAATTTCCAATACATGGTTCTTGAGGTTTCCACAAACTAATATGTTTTCACACACAGTATTTGCAAGTGGTAGCTGAACTATATTTTGTTATATTGAATAATTCATATTTTGAAATATATATGCTTTTAACTTAATGCTGTAAGAGAGACAGAAAATCAAAATTTATATCATTTATTTGTATGATGACATGAAAGTATTTTATAATATTTTTTAATGAACGTTTTTTTAAAAGAAAGTTTTTCATATGCAAGCAAATATAAGAGTTGAATACACTATATAAATCAATTATTTACTTCCGCATCAAATTTTTTTAAGAATTTCATAGACAGGGCACCTGGGTGGCTCAGTCGTTAAGCGTCTGCCTTCGGCTCAGGTCATGATCCCAGGGTCCTGGGATTGCGCCCTGTGTTGGGCTCCCTGCTCAACGGGGGACCTGCTTCTCCTTCTCCCACTCCCCCTGGTTGTGTTCCCTCTCTCACTGTGTCTCTCTCTGTCAAATAAATAAATAAAAATCTTTAAAAAAAAAGAATTTCATAGACACAGTAATTACTAAATAAAAGTTTCTCCAAAATTTAAATTAACCCCAAAACTGAGACTGACAGTGACTCAAGAAACATTGACTAGTATGGCATTACTCTCAATGGAATATGAATTATGCCAAAACTTTTATGACAGCATAATTATTGCTTTTGCTAAACTAAAATCAGTAAAATATTTTTAAAATTTTATGTATTTATTTGAGAGAGAGCATGAATGGAGAGAAGGGCAGATGGACAAGCAGACTCCCTGATGAGCGGGGAGCCAGATGTGGGGCTCCATCCCAGGACCCTGGGATCATGACCTGAGCCAAAGGCAGATGTTTAACCAACTAAGCTATTTTATTTAAATATTTTAGCATAAACATACAGAATTTGTCACAGCTGATGAACCTACATTGATACATTACCACCCAAAGTCCATAGTTTACATTATGGTTCACTCTTGATAACGTAATCTATAGATTTGGAAAAATGCATAACGACATATATCCATCATTACAGAATCATACTGAGTATTTCCTTTGACTTAGTCCTTAGAACACTTTCTTATTTTCCCTAAATAATCTCATTCATATCCACAACCTTAAGGCAATATATATATAGCCATGAATTCCCAACACTTTCCAGCTCCAATATCTTCACTAAACCAGGACTTTATATATTAAACTATCTTATTAACCTATCCAGTTACATACTTGAAATATCTCTTCAAGCCCACATGTATATCAAATGTTAAATTCATGATGTCCTCCCACAATCTTCTTTCCCACTGTTTCCCCTCTCCAAATGTATGAAGAACTGTCTATGAAAGCCACAAACCTAGCACCATACTTGATGCCACACTTTTATTTTTCCCAGTAATAACTACATCATCAGCAATTGATCTCACCTCTTCAATATCTCTGGAGGCTATCTTTCCTCCCACTCTACTTTAACCATCCCAAGGTCATGCTACCTGCTCTTCTTAACCAAATTTTCTATATACCTTCTTTTTCTACTCTAATCTTTCTCTATGGGGTAGCCAAAGTGGGACCTTTCCAATACAAGTATATGTCATTCTCTTTCTTTAAACTGTTCAGTGGCTTTACACTACTCTTAGAGTCAAAATCAAAATCATCAACATGGTTCCCTTGGATCTGAACTTGTAGCCATTGCCTTTCTGTCCAGCTTCGTCAGGTACCAAACATCCTCTATTTTCCACCCAACAGCTACATTTGCATTCTGTCAATTCTTAGAAACAGAAGCTGTCACAACCTAATGGTCTCACTGCCTCAAATACCTTTCCTCCTTTCTTGCAGAGGAAAGACCTCATTCTTTAGATCTCAAATATAATTTCTCCAGGGTGGCCCTCTCTGAACTCTTAAGCTGGTTGTATTCTTGTGCTGTGTTCTTACCAACTGCTCTACAGTTTTTCTTCATAACAACAATCACAGTTTTATTCATATATGCATTTCAGTGTTTACAAATTCAATCTGTATAGATGGACAGCACATATTTTGGCACTTACTTTGGCATATAAAATATCTAATTACTTAATTAAATGTCTTATAAACTGGTTTCTGACTTTTACAAGTACTTAATTATGGCCAAAATATTTCAAAAATATTTCCAAATAACCCAATTAAATTTAATGACCTAGCAAACACCAGGATTCCAACATTCTGGTTATTCTAGACTTTGGGTTTTTTTTTTTTTTTTTTTTTGAAAACCAATTTCATTAATGTATCTCTTCCTTGTGAATTTATAATTAGAGTTTTCAGGTAAGCTTAATGTTGATAGTCTTGAATTACATGTTGTGCCATTGATTTAAGTAGTTGCTTCAATGAGGGCACCATATTTAGAAATGAGAGGCTTCTCAGATTTTGTTTGCAGAGCATAGAGTTAGCATAGTACTGTCTAGTTTGATACTCTTATCAACATCCTTAGTCTTTATCTCTTTGCTCATCTCTTTGTAAGTACAACTGAAGATGCATAAAATATGAGCAAATACATTGTTAGGAAAGTCAATGTTCACTAGTTTCCCATTATTTATTTCCTGTCCTCCAGGCTGTAAGCTCTATTAATCCTTACTCTTAGCCGGCATCTAATCTCATAACCTTTAAGACACCAAAAGTGGAGACACTCAGAATCTATATTGAATTTCAATTCCTTCCAAAAGATTTTCTAAAGAGAACAGCATGAAGTAGCACTTCTATCTCCAGGACTGATAATTGGTTTCTAGCCCAAGTTCCTGGAAACTCCATGATCCTAAGTCATTCAACAACTCTGTTCTCTAATTTCTTCATGCACAAAATATTAAATTTAATTAACTGATTTCTTGGATATTTCCCATTTCAACAAGTCATAACTAGAGTTGAGGTAGAAGACATTACACTGGTATTTTATTGCATACACTGAAATTATCATATGAAATTCAAAAATAAATCTAAAACTATCACATGGACATTTAACTTAGATATTCATATATTTAGGTAAGTATGTATAATGTATACAATGAATAATGTATGTAACTGTAAGGAATTATTCCCATTCTCATCAAGTGGTAAAAGAAGAGGGAATTAGATATATCAGATCATTTCATCTGTAAATAATACTAATGGCAAAAATCATGCTTGATTTGAATCATTTTATTTGAATTATTTAACTGTGACATTCCATTTAGAATTAGATTTTACTAATATTTTCTTAGCATCACTTGAAGAACTAATTCAAACTCATCATTATATTGAGAGAATCAACAATTTCTAATGAGATTTGGTAGATGAGGCCAATTGTACAATATCTAAATAGTAAAATGAATTCAACAACAAAAAACACACAGTAGTCGGGAGCCTGTCTCAGTCGTTAAGCATCTGCCTTCGGCTCAGGTCATGACCCCAGGGTCCTGGGATCAAGTCGCACATCAGGCTCCCTGCTCGGCAAGAAGCCTGCTTCTCCCTCTCCCATTCCCCCCTGCTTGTGTTCCTGCTCTCGCTATCTCTCTCTCTCTGTCAAATAAATAAATAAAATCTTAAAAACAACAACAACAACAACATAGTAGTCAATACTCTGCTTTATAGCTCCAGGATAATGTTCTCTATCGCTATGGTCCATATTACATATTTTTCATAAACTTGGAAATTAGAATTAGTTCTTCTTATCCTTAAAAAATCTGAAATTGTCCTCAAAGGAGAACCTAGAGGCAAAGCCAGCCAAATATTTTCTGCAGCTAGTGCAGAGTTAAAAATGTGGATCCTGGGGCAAGAATGAAATATATACGCAAGTACAATCTACAAAGTACAAATTGTACAATTTTGGTGAGTGGGTATCTTAGTTAAATGTTCATATTTGCACTTGAAATTGTTCTTTCTCAATATAAGGATGAATATAAAAATTACATTAATACTTAAAAATTTTTCTGTACTGTAAATGAATTAAGGAGCAAATTAAAAACAAAAACTGCTGAGTCAGTTATAAAATTTGCAGTTGATAAAAACTGCAAGACTAAATATTACATATAACCATAGATAATTATATAAAACAAATGAACTTAAACTATAAGAAAACTTTTCTCTCTTCTTTTCTCCCCCACTCTCTCTCTGAATAAATGACTAAATCCTGTTCCAAATTTACTAAGAATAATTGTATGGCAACATTTATGTGCCTTTTTCTGGGAAGAGCCATTTGCCTTCACCGATTTTCTGGATAATAGAGCATCTCTTTCTCTGCAGAGAACAATGAATGAGGACAACGTTTTCAAGATGATTTGTCAAACTTGCAACGCATACTGCCTCAATTTGTGGAACTAAATCTTTTGCTAGCAGAAAAGCAGTAGAGGGAGTCAAGTAGGCCAGATTTAAGGAGTCCACGGAATTGAACTGTAGAGATTTAGTAGTTTCTAAATGTCACAAGGCGCTTTAGTACTTTGTGTTTCAGAAGGGAAATTGGATTAAATAGTAGTTGTGCTGGAGGCCTCTGATCTGTTCCCTGTAAGCTGTGGTCCTTGAGCTACTTTAATCAAACCTTTGGTGAAGTGTGAGAGCGGGTTAAATGCCCAAGGCCCCTCAGGGACCACTGGAAATCTCACTTCTGTGGTTTGGGAAGTTCTGCTAAATTATTCAAATTTTATTCCAAAGCAGATTTGCCAGCAGTGATATGACGTCTCTTGGGTGTTGGTATTTTTTCACTAATAGACTCAGATTCTGTTTCTTAAATATAAAATAATTTCTTTCTACTTAAAAGAAAAAAAAAGAAAAGAAAACTTTGGAATCATATAAGCTTGGAGGATAGCATCATTTTTGAAAATAGTTGAATGTTTAACTTGGTAATATTATTTAATCTGCAAAAAATGGAATTTATTTTCCAAACCTTGGTATTAAAATCCTACCACCACCACTGTCACGACATCACTGTCACTCTATATCACAGTTGGGAGAATTTAAAGAAGTCAAATATAAATAGCCTGGGGACAGAATAGGTTTTAATTTTAACCCAAGTCTTACTCATTGGAGAAGTGTTTTGACTGTCTAACTTCCATTTTTCTCCATTTAAAAAATTCCTCGCATTTTACAAAGCTTATTCTATTTGTTTTGCTGAACAACTTTTAGAAAAGCGTTTCCACAGAGAAAAGACAGCTTGAAAGTGCAGTGTAAAAACGTGGGCATAAGCATGAAAAATACGGCATATTCAAGGCGCCCATCAGTCCTATTCTTTCCAAGAGAAATGGCTGTGCTGACGCTATCTCTTTCCTTCATCCATATGCTTCAGGCTCACTCAGTTCAGCTTTGGATGGAGAACTAGACTGTTCTAGGAGGGAAGGGAAAAAACATATTTTGCCCTCTCACTTTGTTGTTGTTGTTACAGCAGCTTAGTGCACTCTTATTTATATGTGCTTCTTTTCCAGGTGAAGAGAATAATGTAGCTAAAATGTAGTTAGGATAAGTTTATGTAATTTTTTGGTGCTCATTTAATGACTTAAACAAAAGACACAAGTCTATAATGCCATTTAACTAAAAGAGATTTTTTTTTTTAAGATTTTATTTATTTGACAGAGAGGGAGCACAGGTAGGCAGAGTGGTGAGCAGAGCCTTGGGCAGAGGGAGAGGGAGAAGCAGGTTCCCCGCTGAGCAGCGAGCCTGATACAGGACTCGATCCCAGGACCCTGGGATCATGACCTGAGCCGAAGGCAGCTGCCTAACCAACTGAGCCACCCAGGTGCCCCTCTCATTGTCAATTTAAAGTTTTTAAAGAAATAATTTATCTGCATTGAAATTCTTAGCCAACAGAAAAAATCTTTTTATTGTCATTTTTATATACTCAAATTGCTAAAACCAACTAACATTTTAAAAACAAGTACTTACTGACTTCTTCCAATTTAAATCATTTAGATTTCTTCCAGATTTAAATAATATATAATGAGTGCATATCTCTTTGCTAAAATTCAAGCATAGACTCTTTAACATCATTGATATTAAAAATGTTATTTCTGATTTTTATAAGTTTTTATTTTATAATTGGTTTTGAAATTAAGCACACTAAGCACACTATTTTTTTAAGTGCTACATTTGCCTTATCTATAGCTATGTATCTATCAATGTATATATTTATGTATATTTGTATGTATGTACATATGTATGTATGTATCTACCCATCTGTCTACCCATCTATCTATCTACTTATTTCTCTGTTACACTATTTGAGAGTACACCAACATTTCACCCTTATTGCTTCAGCAGATATGTACTAAGAACAAGTTTTACAAAATAATAATGAGATTATCACAGTCAGAAATTTTAAATCAATAACATTTTAATAATAAAAACTGTCTTGATTTGTTTCTTTTTCATGACATTGACATTATTGATAATCTAGTCAATGTTTTGCAAAATTTGATTTGTCTTATTTTTGTTTCTCATACATAGAATCAGACTGAAATGATTTTTTCTTGGTAGAAATACTGTGATATCCTCAGCTTATCTTTCCACAGGAATAGAATGCCAAGTGGGTGATATTATATCTAATCACATAGCCAGGCTAGTGTCTACCAACTTTCTCCAGCCGGAGGGTAACTTTTCATTGATTTTCATCAATTGATGTCTCCCACTAAAATCAATTATTAGAATTATTTTTTAAATGATGATTTCTAAATTTTTTCAGCATTCTACAATAAATGACTTACATTCTTCTCTAAAATAGAGGTTTTTTCCTCCACCCTCTAATGACTGGATTGAGGTAGCTGTCTTTCAAGTAAATGTTTTACTTCTCAAAAATAAATTTTAACCTTCTAAACCTGAGGATTTCAATTTGAGCTATTTTCTATCCCTTCAAAAGAAATGGCTACTATCAACAAGAAAAAGGGATTTCTACACATCTCCCAACAATTTTTAGATTGGGGAATAGATACCTGTATAGTGTGATTTAGATTTTTATAAGAAATCTGAGATGCAAGAGTTTTCTGAGACAAACAGTGTTAATTTGCATTTATATGGGACTAGATTGCCATCCCAGAAAACTCTATGGGGATTCTCTCAGGTTGAGAGCATCACAAACCTCATTTGAAAAATGAAATGCATAGAATTTATTATCTTGTTATTATGCATATGAATTATTATCTCTTATCTGTGAAGACATAAATATGGATGATAGGAAAATACATATAAAAAAATTTGCTATGAGTTTCATACATGTGCATATGTAGTTCCTTTTTCTCAAGGAATTATGCCCATTTTCTACCCTATTTCTCAAAGTATAGAAAACATCTCCCGAATTATAAAACTGAACACCCTACAAAGATATATGCAATTTTAAGATGTTTAAATGCCTAAGAAGTAAAGGGACAAAGGTAGATAGTGAACATTTATCTCTATGAGCATAAATGTTTGCATATTTAAACATGCAGCTAAACTAACAGAAAAAATCGGGGAGAATGACAGGAAAAACAGCTTCATACTGCAAAAGACTACTGTGTCAAAAACATAATATTTTGTGATCATCATTCTTATGTTGCAGCAAAGCCAAACAAATTGTCCACCGAACTGAGGTTAGAAATATGAGTGTGTCTAAAACCGTACATTTTGTGTAATAATGGATTAAAGAATAATCACATTAATAATCATGAAATTTTTGCTGTTATTTCTGTTGTTGGTTGATGATTTCCATGACAGTTAAATGAATAAGGTGATTGAATAAAAATTTAATGTAACCATTAACTCATTCCTGTGACCAAATGGTTTCTTCATATATAACTTGGTGTTTTAGTTTTGCAACTGTAATTAAGAATCTAAATATAATTACAGGCCTCTTCATGGCTCTATTGGCTAACAAGGTCAACTACTTTCTTTGGTTCATTGAGTTATAGTTTATATTCAGTAAAATTCATACTTTTTAGATGTACAGTTCAGTGAGTTTTGACAAATGTATATAGTCATTTATCCATAGCCATAATTAAATATAGAACATTTCCATCACCTCCAAAGCTTCCCGTGTGTACTTTGTAATCAGTTCTAACCTTACTTCTTCGTAGTCTCTAATATGATTTGGGTTTATAGAAATGAAATCAGAGTGTGTGGCCTGTTGTAACTGTCTTCTCTCACTTAACAGAATACTTTAGAGCATGATCTATGTTGTTACATATATCATAGTTCATTCCTTCTTATTTGCTGAGAGCCATTACTTTTTATGGTTTACCAAAATTTATTTATCCATTCATCAGTTAGTATTACAGAAAAATCACAGTAAGGTATGTATTTTTGCCTACTTTGGATTTCAGCTAATTGGCAGCAAGAGATGAAGTTGTTTCACACTTGGGAAGAGCAGTCTCTTTCACAGTCTTTTGACCTCTGCTTGGCCACAAAAGGATGAGCCGTGGGCTCTGAATACTTTCCTACCAAGGGATCAAAAGTTCAGACAACCTGTGCCAGGCTGATCATGTTGTGTGGAAATATCTTCCCTTGCTTCAGGCTCAATGTGTACTCCTTCAGTCTGCTTAAGTGTGTGTTTTGATGGCCCTCAGGCATGCCCCCGGTAGCATCCTTAAACAATAATGCATTGAAATGTGTAGGAGCACGGACAATTTCTGCAGTATGCTTTGCGAATAATTTATTACATGCCAAAACATGTATTTTTAGGTAGGACATTTACAAATATTTATTAAATACCTAATATGTACCAGATATTGTTCTTGACTTTGGGAAGACCAGGTATGAACAGAATGAAGAAGGTCCATGTTGTCACCCAGGAGGTTAAAGTGGTAACAGGTATAAATAATAAAGTAAAGATGGTAAACTGAGATTTGATTAATGAGAAACACTAAGCCACTTAAAAGTCTTGGGAAGAGTATGCCAGGCAGAGAAAAGCACGAAGGCGGTGGTTGCTAAGAGGGAACTAATAACAATATGACTAGGATTAGTAAACCCAGGGCCCAACTCATGTACAGTTTTATAGGCCAAGTTAAAGTGACATCTTTAAGGCCAAATTAGTCCTTAATTCGATACATATTGAATGCATACAAAGTGCCAGGTATTTCGTGAAATTCTGGGTATATATTAATAGACAAAATGTGTTTGGTGCTTATCTTCTTTTGTGGGCTCTACACGGGATTACAAACCCAAGTATTTGACAACAACATAAAAGAAAAATCCCTAAAAACTGTTAAATCAATGGGGAAGCAGATAATTCAATAATTCCATCAAGATCCTAGGCAGAGTTTCAATATTAGATAGTTATTTTGATTTTCATCTCTTTAATTAAACCAAGTTACCAAACTCATATCCAATATGCAAGGGCTTAACTCATTTATAGAACTATGTAGGTAAAATTAATTATAAGTAATTTTCTAAACAAAGTGCTAAAAAATGTGGGAACGAAAAAAAATGACTCATTGTACAAATTGCTCAGAATCTAAATTAAATTACAAATAACTTTGGTGATCTTGCTATGTATGGCAAGAGAAAGAAACAGAAAGCATTAAAATAGTGCGTATAAAATATTAAATTCAACTTTATTGCATGTCAAAAATACAGAAGAAAATTTAATGCAGCATAAATGACCCATAAACGTACATGTCTGCATTTAGAAAAGCCTGGTGATCTCAAAGCCTAAAATCTCTGTCAGCCAATTTAAACTGAATTGACTTGAGATATTGCCACCAAGAGAACCTAGGGACATAAGGTCATAAAAAAGGAGATTACTCCAGTTTAAATCATAGAGCAATTGCATAGTACATCAGACTGAAACTTTTAAAATTAATTTTTGCTTTATTTATGTATTTACTTACATTTAGAAAGTAAAAAAAAAGGACCAGGATATTCTTTTTTTCTCATTTCATGTGAATAGGGATCCATTATATGCTCTTTTCTGTTTAAACAGATTTATTGAACATAAACCTTATATGATGGCCTTGTAGAATTAGGTATTATATGAGGACTTGTTCTGACATGCACATTAAGTTGACTGAGTATACCCATCATGAAAAAAAAATTCTAATGGCCATCACTGCCAAGTTAACCACGGGCTCTGAAAATGCATCTCTGTTCTCTGAGGCCTATAATAAATATTCTGTATCAATTAATTGTGCAGGGAATCCAGCTTTCTTTCAATGAGCTGTATTAGTCCTACTAGTATGGATTAGAGAACAAGACTAAGATTTATTGAAGAATATAAGCAGATTTCACTCATTCATTGGCTTTCTTTACATTTAAATGGAAATGTTTTACAACGGAACCCTATCAAAACATGCCACATGTTGATGGATTCAGAAAAAAAAGTTGGTTACATTATGCTTTCTAAAACACAACTATAAATATGTTTTAAACTATTTGATGTGTTTGTTTGTTTTGAGTGGTACCTGAAAAGATCGGTGCTATGCAATCAGGTAAAAGAAATCTCAGCCTAGAGGCAGAAGTGTCTCTAAAAGTCTAAATCCCCAGGAATTTGTGGACATCACAGGTAGGGCTTTGGACATGGACAGTGTATTGAATGGGGATGTGAGTCAATGTATCTAAATTTCCAGCTAAATTCTTGCAAACTCCTCTCCCATTTTTTTTTTTAGTTTCTGCTGCAGTATTTTTCCTCCCTCACCTTTTCTGTAGAGCACTTTGTGATTACTTCTCTAGTAATGATGTGTATCATACTATACCAAATTATGAATGCATGTTCTCTTCTGTGTCTTCTGAACTCTGAAAAATCTCATCCAAACAAAATATGCACACATTCTCTCTCTAGGATAGGAACTGAATGTATTCATCTCTGTATTTCCAGATGCTTAGCTGACATAATGTACAATATCCATATATTAGGATGTATCATAATGTGTTAGTGATATTTATGTGCCGTATCGTAGGTAATCAGTAAATGATGTACCGAATGACTACAGGATGGATGGTCAATGGATGGGGGTTAGTGTATTTTTTTTTAACTATTGTAGATTTGATGCTTACATTCTTATAATTTGAACTATAATGCTCACTTTTGTTGAAAATATGTTGAAGACCATCTCAAAACTAAAGGACAAACAACTTAGTAAGACCAAAACAAAATTAATTTACATATGTATTTTATTGCTTATTTTATATGTATCTATTGTTTATTTTAATGCACAAAGAATGATCAGCTACAGTATAATCTCCAAAGTTACAAGGAGTTTCTGCTCATAGCTTGTACAATTTGGGGGGAGGGAATTTAAAAAAAAAACAATTATATGAGTCATATAAGAGCATCTGATTCACTCTTAAATTAGCTAATATTGACTTTTAAATAGCTAGTACAGAAATAAAAAGGATATAATTTACATATATGTCGATGTCTGCTGTAGGTAAATTGTATTTTTCTAGATCTGACATTGAGAGAATAATACCAAAATTAGTGGGACGCCTGGGTGGCTCAGTTGGTTAAGCGTCTGCCTTCGGCTCAGGTCATGATCCCGGGGTCCTGGGATCGAGTCCCACATCGGGCTCCTGGCTCGGCGGGGAGCCTGCTTCTCCCTGTGCCTGCCTCTCCCCCTGCTTGTGTTCTGTCTCTCTCTCTGACAAATAAATAAATAAAATCTTTAAAAAAAAAAAAGAAAGAAAAAAATACCAAAATTAGTATTTAATTATTGACTGCCTAGTATACCTTGCACTGTCCCAGACGATTTAAATATTTTATTTAAATAATATATCAATCATATGTGCTGGGTAGTAATATTAATGTCAAAGTCAAATATTTTCAGGAAAATTAAATCAGTTTCTCAAGGTCTCTAAGCTGGTAAGCTACAGAGGGACAATTTGGCCACACGTCCATTGACCACTCAGCCAGGAAGCAGTTCAAATTCACCTGCTACCAACAGCAAAACCGAGCTAAGGAAAGGCCAGTGCAGGAGTTTCTTTGTTCAGATCTGTTGCATTAACTAAAACAAAATCGTCTGTTTTAGCTGTTGCGTTGGAATTGCTCTTGAAATGTGTTGCCAATAAAATTTATCTCACATAATATTGGGAAAGAAATAAAAACATTCTATTTAAAATGTTACACTTGTCAGGAAAAAATTCTGGAAGACTTTGATAAGGTTATACCCTCTCTGGAGATACTGTCCATGGCCATCTCTATTCCCTCATGATCATGCCATTAGACATTCCATGACCTCAGAAAATAGATCTCTCGTACCTCCAAAAGAGGTTAAGCTGTGCCTCTTCTTTATTTCATACCTTTGGTAATCTATTATTACAGAGGTTTCTGTGTTTTATTTGTTCAGTAGTCTGTGGATTTACTGAGCTTATGTATTATTACTGTTTTATCTCCATACATATTTGACACCCAGCAAGCTATTATTAAATGTTTACTAAATAGAAAAGGAAAAACAGTTTCTATATGCATTCAAAGAGGTATCAGCTGCTGATATTCACAGATAGAAGAGTTGGCAGTAGTCTCAGGTAATTATAAAGCTATCCCTTAAAGATATGGGGAAATTATTAAAAGTAATTTGGGGAATCTACAGGAAACATTTTGTTAAATGAATGTCGGCCTGTGACAATATGGATATGACCTATGCAGGCAGATCTTTGCTAAGATACCTGTAATGGTAACAGTCATTGTGGCACAATTTTTAGGAATCTCTTTTAAGGTTTCTGGATTTGTATGTCAACTGTCACCTTCTACCAATATAGATCATCTGTGAAAATTTGATGATGCTTTTACTTGGAGAAAAAGCATTGCAGAAATATTTACCATATGACTATATTTTATAAAATATAAGATTAATTTATGTGTAAATGAACTTTCATGCACTCTCACATCTATATAATACATTTATGACCTTGCTCAAACTATTTAATTGATCTTCTTTTTTTTTTTTAGTGAAGGACAGAGCCCGAGTGTAAGCAGGGGGAGGGGCAGAGAGAGAGAATCCTAAGCAGGCTCCACAATGGGCATGGGCTGGATCTCACCACCCTGAGATCATGATCTGAGCCGAAATCAATAGTCGGGAGCTTAACCGACTGAGCCACCCAGACGCCCCTTTAATCTATTTTTAACATGAAAATGAGACTATGATAACTTTCTTGAAATATTTTGAAAATTAATCAGTTAAACAATAAAAAGGGATTAGAAAGTAATGGAACACGGCAAAACTTCAGTAAGTGTTAGATATTATGAATATTATTCATGTAAAGGAAACTTATCGTTAGAGAATATAAGAGAAAGCTTAATTAAACAAATTATATTGGAATGTAAAAAATTTGTAGAAGTGGAATGCTTGACTTTTAATTTGAGATTTTAATTAAAAACATACAAAGCTATCATGTGGTCAATTAGCTTTTGTGGTTTGAAATTAGCTAAGTAATAACAAGTATTTAGATTTGTAATATAACCATTCCCTGAAGGCTCATTTCTCAAGTTCAACCTGGCCTGGTTTTAAATATTGAATTAATTTATTAAAAATAAATACAAATTCAAAATGACAGTTACAAATTCAAATTTTTCCATTAAAAGGAAAGTATCCATTTGTGCAAAGTCCAATTCTTGAGAATTCTTGTCAATAGTCATTCACTGGTTCTTAGATTCTTAGTACAGGAAACTAATTCAAATCTGAAAGATAAATGTTAAATGGAGAATTGGAAATTGTACACTCTGTCTTTAACGAACCATCGAGCCATAAGTAAAAGCTTCATAGTCACAAGCATTGAAAATTTCGATGTATCAAACCAACTAAAAGAATAATATATTCTAGAATTTATATATTCCTAGAATTTCTGTAACTTCTTACTCTAAAAATATTGCAATATAGAATATCTGTTCTTACTTTCTATTCACAGATTACTGCAAGCATAATATGTCTGCCTGAAAAGTTGCCAAAGTAATGAAAGAATGTACAAAAATATATAAGAAGAAAGATGTTCCTAAATGCTGCCTTTTGAAAAGATTAATCTTCCATGAATGATTTATTCTATTAAAGTAGTTTACTCAAGATAAGATAGCAGTTATTAAAAAGTGTTATACTGACTGAGGACACTTTTCCTCACAGACTCCCTTCCTTTCTCAGATAATTAAACACTATCTTGTGAACACTACATTCTCCTTCGCCTTTAAGCATGTATGAGTAAATTGCATTTTCAAGAAATTCTTGCTCCATCCATCATCTTTTCAAAATGGTGTTTAGTCACTATGATCCGCTGTCATATTGAAAGCCTGGAAATGCATTGTTTCTCAAATGAAATCACTTGTGTGTTTTCCTACACCTGTGCAGTACCCGTTAACCAATAACAAATAATGCTCCGGAGGGTTGAAACGTGGTGCCCTTATCCTTCTTGGTCATCTATTCATATGATTTCAAATATCAAGGGTACCAAGACAACTTTGATTTATATTTCTAGACTTGACCCCTTGCCCTCTCTTTCCCTGTGTGTTACACAGCTGCTGAACTTTTATTGATCATAAATGGGACCAAATTTTCACCTTCCTTTCCCATTTCTCCCTTCTTTCCAATAATTTCTAAAATAATTCTGGTAAACCCCAAACCTCAGAAGCTATGAATCATCTTTTACTCTTCTCAGGCCTTGCTCACTCTGTGGAATCAGCTACTAAAATGTATTCTCCTCTGAATCCAGCTTTTCTTCTCTCGTTTTACTACCCAGTGTTTTATCCAGGTGTGTTGAGACTGAAGCAAACTTATTAAAATATGTCATTGATAACTTTGTTTGGAAGTAACACTAATAGTAAATATTAGGGGCACCTGGGTGGCTCAGTCGGTTAAGTGTCTGACTCTTGGTTCCAGCTCAGGTCATGATCTCAGGGTGGTGAGATCCAGTCCTTCATAGAGCCCCAGGTCAGGGTCCACACTGGGGCGGAACGTGCTTAAGATTCCCTCTCTCCCGCTGCCCTTCTCTCCCCAGCTCGTGCTCTCTCTCTCTCTCTAAAAAAAAAAAAAAAAAAAAGAGGAAATATTAATATCTTTCTCAGGCCATATTATCTCCCTTCCTCAAATTATTCCACTGCCTCAGTTTTACCTCCTTAAATAAAACTCACTTGCAAGATTCAAGAACCTTTGGAAAAAAGCTTCAATTCATGCCATATGCTTATTACCTATTGAATCGTTTTATCTATTCAGACTTTTTTTCCTCTCTCATAGGTTTCTTTTTTAGCCTAAGATGAATTATTCATTCAGTGCTATTTTTAGGGTCTGCTATCTTCCAGGTACTGAGTTAGGCACCAGAAATGACAGGTGAACAAGTTATAGTTCCTACTCTCAAGGAATTTGGTTTTCCTTGGGGGTAGGGGAGTACAGATAAGTGGACAGTTTAGTGTTGTTCACTGTGGTAAAGAGCAGAAATGAAGAGATCTGCAAGGAGCAAAGACATGGGTAGCTAGGGTGCAGCAAGGTCACTGAAATACAGATTCACTGAAGAAAAGTTAGAGAAGGACTCTCCAGGTAGGAGAAAACCAGTGGAAATGGAGAGGCAGAAAATAGAGCAAGGTATTTTGAGAACCATGATGATTTCAATAATGGCAGAATCAACCCCCTACGGGGGGCAATCTCTATGGAATAAGCCTTTAAAGTAGTGTTTCAAATTTTTATTAGAATGAGTCTTAGTGTGATCAACATTTAATAATGATTATTTTCTCCAATTTGTATATAGATTGTTCATTCTCAAGCATGTATTTGTATTATTAAATGAGATTATTCCATCTTAAGCATTACCTTTATACAAGCCAGCATTTACTTGTAGGTTCTTGTATTTCCTTTGTTATTATAAAGTTTTAAGGGTCAGATTTGGATTAGGTAAATGATTCAACAGTATCTAAATTGGCTGTCTGGATTCCTAAGGGTTGGTTAGAAAGGTTAGGTTATTCATTGCTAAGAAAAGAGAAAGACAGGCAAACTTCCGTGCCCATGTGGCTCCCTCTATGTGACTCAGCCTTTCAACATGCTTTCCTTTGACCAAGCTGACCCTTCTCCCCCTTTAAAGTCTCAGGGTCACTGATTACCTCCTGAACCTATTTACAAAGTTGTCCGCTGCACTAAGTGTTCTTTCTCTGTGACCTAAGATGAATCTTTCTTTAACTGTGTCATTGTCTTTACACAATAATCTTAAAACAATCTTTATTAAAATTTATCTTTCATACTACATTATAAGATTCTTAGGGTATATCTTCCAAAGAGTTTTATTCTCAGAGCCAAGTACACGGTCTGGTTTACAACAGGGTCACTTCACCTGTGACCTTGTATATTCTCAACAACCAGTGTTTCTGCAGCCACATATTTCATAAATGATGCTAAAAAGTAGAATAGCTTCATGGAAATGAAAACATAATTAGTGTAAACAACTGTCAAACACACACAGACACGCAGACACACACAGATACACAAAGAACAAGTAAGGATATTTAAGGAGACTGGTTGTATTGAGGGGATTGGAAATAGGCAGAATACCCCAGATCTAAAGATTCAAGTGTCTCAGCAGGGTGGTTTTGCTGTGCATTTTCCAGGAGGCAGTAAACATGTTGGAGATAGGTTGATTTACATTTGGGTTGTTCTGAACTAAGGAGAGTCTCAGAAAGTTATTTTCTGTTATTTAAATGTTTTTCTCTGTGGTTACCTGGTTTCAGCGGAATAAGCAATTCTAATCGCAGCTAATTACACAGGAGACGAGTGGCAAGTTGTAGTCTGTGTCTGGTCTTGACAACAGGTTCAGGCAAAAGAGAAATGTCTAGGACTTTTCACAAGCAAACAAGCAGGTCTTATGGGAATCATGCAAGAGAGTGGACAAGGGTCTTATCTAAGCCAAATGGAGAAGGGTCCTTCTTTGTAGTAAGTCATTTTCCAGAAGATATGAAGTTGAGGAATTTTGGAAAAAATAAATTAGGGATGTTTCTACACTGTCTTTGTTCTTGAAAGTAAGAATTCAGGAATAGTGCAACATTATGTTAAGCTAATTAAACAAGGAGGGCTTTAGATGAGGTAGCTCTAATGCTACCGTGGCCTACCAAAGTCTAAGCCTGTTTGTTAAAAAAGAGACAACAGGCCCAAAATGGAGTCACTTGAGCTAAGCCTATTTCACCAAACCGAGACTTAATACCTAACATAATGGCAGTTTCAGGCTTTCCCTGGAATGTAATCTTAACGAGTCAGTCTGGAATTTCTTGGTCAGTGCTAGAGGGATAATTCACCTCATAGACCCCTGCCATTCCCCCAAAGGAAGGTGATCTTTTCTAAAACTATCCACTCTTTACTAATAACTTTTGTGGAGAACAAAGGCAAATGAAATATAGAAAAAAATTTAAAACTTCCTATAACTTACAGCCCACTGACAAGTACTTAAGACAGAGTGACCTTCCTCAAGGAGCTTATCTGCCTCAATGTTAATACTTTGCTAGAGACAAAAGATTGTCTTTAGCTTGACATGAGCCTGACCTCCAGGATCCTATAAAAATTCCTCTGGGGACTTCCTTTATCTCTACCCCCCCCAAAAATATATATATGTTAGCAATCATTCTCTAAACATATGGCGCATTGATACACATCTGAAGGGTCTCATGACTTGGGTTTTGCTAGAAAGTAGTAAATGACCCTTTCCTAACAACAGCTAGACCCTCAAGGTCCTGGACACCTTGCTTCCAAATTCCTTAGAGACTTATGTTATCACTAACCCCTTTCCAACTTGAAAGTATGGAATCAGTCACTCCTCACAATCCCAGTGCGGCTCTTTCTGCCCATGGGTCCTGTCGCTGTGCTTTAATAAAACCACCTTTTTGCATCAAAGATGTCTCAAGAATTCTTTTTTGACCATTTGCTCCCAGACCTCAACATTTCACATCAGTAATTTCCTTGTCATGCCCCTTTCTGCCTATACACGTCTTTCTTTTCATTTTTTTTTTACCTCCTTTCTATTTGTTAGATGGGATGCCATCTGATTCATCAATTGTTGAATAAAGCCAATTAGATCTTTAAATGTACTCAGGTTAATTTTTTTTAACACTGTAAATACATCAACCTTAGAAAATCAAAACACTAAGGACAACCAATCACAAACGACCACTAGGCTTTCAGCTGTGACCAATCCAACCATTTCCTTTCTTACTTCCCCACTTTCTCTATAGAAGTCTCCTGACCACCCCTTGAAAGAGCACTCTTAACCACATCTGGTGGGTGTTGCCCAGTTGGAATAGATTTTTGCTCCAATAAATTCTTAAAATTTTTAATATGCCTTAGTTTATTTTTAACAACTGTCACAGCTTACTGAATATGTACAATGAGAGAGTTTCTGGTATTTGTTATTTAATGCTGTTTATTATCAGTTACTCTAACTTACTTATTTTTATCAAAATTAATAACTTTAAATATATTCAGGAGTTTTCTTCTGCTAAAAGTCTTTTTTTTTTTTTTTTTTTTACAGAAACCCTACATAGGTCCTAATTCCATTGCCACCTTTAATTTTTTTTTGTCTCAAAATGCCTCCAAATTACAGTAATATATCATTACTTCCAACAGATGTGAACTCATTTTTAAGGTCAGAAATATGACTCCAAAAATGTGCTAATATAGGGGAAAAAAGGTTGATGCCTTTGTTTAATTTCATTAGTAAGCAAGATTTTTTTTTCTTGTTCTACATAGAAACTAGGTTAAGTTTTCAGTTTCAAAAGTCTTATAAAATAAATGACCATGTGTTTCATCTATACAGGCAACATAGAAACCATGCACTTTAAAACTGAGGAGAAAAGGGACTTGGATTTAATGCTAGAATTTATGCTTCATGTAATTTGTTAGATGTGGGTCAAATTAATGAAATATTTCATTGATATTGTCCTGCCAGAATTCATAAGTATGTTATAATTTTGCACTGGTTACTGTTCTTGAATCTATATTAAAATAACAAAGATACAGTGCTGTGATAGATGGTGCTATAATATTGATTGTTTATAGACTTTCTTTTTCTTTATCACGTAACCCCAGGGAGTCCTGCCTCCTTTCAAATGTATTATTCTTACCAATTGGGCTATAGGGATTAACATGAAACAATAGCAGATTTCTTCTTAACCTTTCTATCTAACAAAATGTAGCATTGTTAATAAGACTGAGTTGTGATATAGGAAAAAAAAAAAATTTCTTCTTTATAATAAATTTTCAGAAAAAATACCTATTGTAATCAATGTAAGCCCAATTCCTTTGAAATACAAACCTAAAAAGAAAGAATGGACAAATTTATATCTAAAATGTTGATAGTTTTTGAATAGAGTATTGTTGTTTAGATGTCTTTTCAGCATCATTAAAAATCAGCCATAGCAAGCAAAATCTATGCCAAAAAACTATATTGTTTTCTTCTTAGTATAGAAATACACACAGAGAGGAGCAACTGGGTTCCCGTCAGTCTTTTGAACATCTGACTCTTGATTTTGGCTCAAGTCATGACTCAGGGTCCTGAGATGGAGCCCTGCTTTGGACTCTGTGCTCAGCACAGAGTTTGCTTCGTATTATCTCTCTCGCTCTTCCTCTGCCCCAGCTCCCTCTCTCTCTCAAATAAATAAATACATAAATAAAATCTTAAAAAAATACACTCAGAGTAACAAAATATGGCAAACAATACAAAGGAAGTTTTTCTGGTTTTTTAACCTGCCTAATTCAAAGACAAGCCTAGGCAAAGAAGATTTAACTCTAATCTTTGTGACTGATGACAGTTTTTCAAGATCCACAACTCCAAAGACATAGTCAATAAATACAACTCCTTTTTTTTTTTTTTTTTATTTATTTGTTTGACAGAGAGAGACACAGCAAGAGAGGGAACACAAGCAGGGGGAGAGGGAGAGGGAGAAGCAGACTCCCAGCTGAGCAGGGAGCCCGATGCAGGGCTCGATCCCAGGACCCTGGGATCATGACCTGAGCTGAAGGCAGACGTTTAACGACTGAGCCACCCAGGCGCCCCAATAAACACAACTCTTAAAAATATAACCAGCTCTCTTCTCCTCCATAAAGCCAATTCTAAAAGATTTCTCACTAAAGGATGGTTTGTAGATCTTCAACAGAAATTTTAGAAATATTAAACTTCTATTACTATTCCGTATCTTTGTTAAACTCTTGTAAAATCAGAAGTGATGGAAATGATTGTGAAATTGTTTAAAAATGCATGCCTCCTCGCAGGAGTAGGGAAAAAAATGACCATTTTGAAATATGCCCTGAGCATTCTCCAAAACAAAGACCTACTCTCCAGGAGAAAGATTATGCCAGTCTTATCCCTACCAGAAGGGAGTCTGTTTACCCAATTCCACACCCTCTAGCCCACCTCTCTTATCTGAGAGGGGAATTGGGAACTAAGTAACACTTGTCAAAGTCATAGCCCTGGCCATAGACCCACTAAAAACTTAGATTTCATCATAACATTATAGAATGCTTCCTCTTACCACCACAATAGCAGAGATCCAGAATTATAAAAGCAGATTACAATTTAAATAAATACAAGACTCAGAATGTAACTTGGAAAGAGCTCTTAAGGAAGCTCAGAGAAAAGAGGGGAGATAAAAACAAGAAAACTGGAAGAAGGTGAAGACTCTGGCCTATGCAGCTACAGAAATATTAAATATAGCCTGACTCCTAATCAGAAAAAACATAAAACTCATAAAAAATTTCTTGTACTTTGCTTCATATTTCCTGATACATCATATCTAGATTTTAACCAAAAATTACAAGGCATGTGGAAAGGCTATAGAAAACATGGTGCAAGGGGACAAAGTAAGCATCAGAACCATACACAGATTTGGAATTATGAAACAAAGAATTTAAAATAAAATAAAATTTAAATGAAATAAAATAATTGACTAATAATATAATCGATAAAAAATAAAATTCTTAATGTGTTAAGGTCTCTAATGAAAAATGTAGGTAACATGAAAGAACAGATGGGTAAAGTAAGTAGAGAGTTAGAAACTCTAAGAATCAAAATGACATGCTTAAAATAAAGCACACTGTAACAAAAATGAAGAATAACTTTGACGAGCTCATCAAAAAAAAATATTTCTTCTTTAGGAAGAGGAAGGAAACAGCTCTTAAAGCTGTTTTTTTAACCTGCCTAATTCAAAGACAGGCCTAGGCAAAGAAGATTTAACTCTAATCTTTGTGACTGATGACAGTTCCTTTCCCATTCTTCTGAGATTTAGTACCTCTGGAACCCTCAGGAACATTGTATGCTTTTTCTCTGTGTCAGTAGAGGGCTTTGCCCCCTTGTAGTCAGTCATTTTCATGACACTTCCTAGTCAAAGGGAGCTCCTTCTGGAATTAAAGTTGGGTTCTGATTCCTGACACCTAGCACTGCAATGTTCTCTCCGTATTTTGCCATTCCCGGTGACCCTCCATTAGTTGGTCCCAGTTGGTTTAGCAAATGGAAAGATGCAAATTTAAATAGTTTTCTCTCTTCAAGTTTAACTGAAGATAGTGGTTGTAGATTTTGTTGTTCTGTTCTCTGTGTTGCTTACAATGATATGAGAACTGGGAAGTGTTGTGAGCAAGTCACCTCCATATTTCTAGAGGGACTAGAAGGTCTATGTGGGGACCAAGAGGGACACCTCATGATGGATTCTGGGAACTCTCTCAGAGCCAGATGACAAGCCAATTGGGATCACTATTTCCACCTTCCCCAAATGTGAAGCGTTGTGCCTTTTCAAGTGCTTGGCATTCTCTTCCCTCCAGTGAGAAAGAATATGCATGCCTGAACTCAATTCCCATGGCATCATAGACTCTTGTCCTCCAGGTCCTGAGCTCTAGGGTTTTCATTACCTATCTAATAGTAATTGAGATAAAGTGCATCTGTTCTCGTCAATAAATCTGATACAACTACCCAGAGTGAATGTGTCATCCACTCCTTCACTGGTTCCATGTTCACATTTCTCAGCCCATGTTAGCTTCATCCCCTGACCACATCTTCCCCGTGGTGTGTCAGCCTTAACATGCATCACATTATGAAAAGAACTTTTTTCCTGACTAGTGGACCTGTGTTCTTTAAGTCATAATCGCTGTGTCATCAATTGTGACAGTGCCAAGGGGAACCAGAAAGAAATCTTGCCCTCAATAGCTACTTCCCTATTCTCTCTATTGAGAAGATTGGCTGGTTTGTGGGGGCCTTTATGGAAGGTTCTTTATTCCAGATCTCAATGATTGCTCGACGTTTTCTTTAGTTTCTCCTTCTAGAGCCAGATACCAGGATTATAGCATCTGAGTAATTCCTTAAGTCCTTCTCATACAAATAGAAATTTTCCTTTATAAAAACCAATGACTTAGTTTGACTTTCACTAATATATAGTCAATATATATTATATAAATATTAAAATGCATACATATGTATGTATATATACATAAATCCATGTGTATGTGTATACACATGTATATATTTACCCTTTTCAGTGTGTTTTCAGTTTCCAGGATTCCAAAGAATTCATCTTATATGTATTCATTTCCAGTACTCACTCATTACCATGGTATTACCATGGCAACATCTTATCTGATTACTACCTGATCAGGCTAACTTTTCTACAGCTATTGTACGTGATATAAGCCTATCCAACACAAGGAGTGTGACATTCTATCTTTGTATATGCAAATTTCTCCCCTATTACCTTCATTCCCCATTAACTTACCCAGTGACACAGATAAACCATATTTCACAGGAATGGAGACAAAGTGCTCAGCTCAGGATTCACCTGAAAACTCCAATCTCTCATCCCCAAATTCCTTTCCAAATCACTTTCTTATGCACAAATCAGAACATACGGAGCTTTCCAATGTAATCTTGGAAATATCACAAATGTTTCAAGGTCTTTCTATTTTTCACTATTTCTCCTTATAGAATTTTTTTTTTAAATTTCTGCAGTGATTCAGACAGAAACAAAAAAGATCTCAATTCATCATCCATGTTTTCCATGTCACTTGGTCTCTATGAGCCTTGATAGAACACGTATCACAATGCTCGCACCCCCACTGTTGTGCTGAAAACACAGGATAGATTCCTTCATTGTCCTCTCCACATTCTTTGGCAGCTTTGTTTTTCCCCAACCCCATCTGTCTTTAGCCGCTCAGCTGAATTTTTATTCACATTTTTGGATCTCGAAATTAATAATTAAAAGGTTTTGTGTTGCTGTTAGATAAAACTTCGAGCCCAAAACTCTAGTGACCCATCTCTTTCTATCTGCCCCACCCCCAGATGTTCACTCAAAATAATCTCAGATCCATAAAATTGTGATAACATTTTAAAACTCAGGATGCTAAAACTTTATTGCATTTATCCATTTATAAATATGAATATAAAATTATTATGCCTGTACATTTTAAAAAGAAAGTAAGTCTATATATACACCTTTAAATTTCTTTCAGGAAGAACATATCTTATAAATAGAAGTATGCAGCTATTATTTATGTGCATAATTATGACTCAGGTTATAAAGGGGTTGTGACATAGTTATTAAATTGATTTCAGAATTGTTCCAATCTCAAAAACAAGATGGGCATATACATAACTTTTCTGTTCATTATTCGTGGGGAAAATACTCTACTTGGGGCCAGCAGAAAGCAAGAGGTGACCTAATGAAGGAGCAGTTTCAGAAGACGAAATACAAGTGAATGTGTGCACCAGTGAATATCACCATCTCTGGAAAGGCAAATGCCCTTGCAGACACCAGATAGATATAGAAAGTGGTGAGGGATTTCCCGATACAAATGAAAGACAAAACACTACTCTGAAGACCTTAAAGTGTATGTGCATGAGAAGAAGTGGTTGGAAGCTCGTGGACACCTATCTGAACAATAAATGCATCACGGGTTTGGAATTTTAACTCGTGCTTTTTTGGGGGGGGTGCTATTTTATTTGCAAATTCCAAAGGCCTTGAATACACCCGAGGGGATCTGTCAAATTAAGTGATTTGGAAACTTTGCATTTGGGGTGCCTGGGTGGCTCAGATGTTTAAGCATCTGCCTTCAGCTCAGGTCATGATCCCAGGGTCCTAGGATCGAGCCCTGCATCCGGCTCCTGGCTCAGCGGGGAGCCTGCTTCTCCCTCTCCCTCTGCCTCTCCCTCTGCTCATGCTCTCTCTCTCTCTCTGTATCTCTATGTCTCAAATGAATAAATAAAATCTTAAAAAAAAACAACTCTGTATTTAAGGAGGAGTTGCAATCAAAAGCAAAAAGGGAAGAAATTAATTCAAAGCAAACATATGAACCAAAAAACAGCAAGAGCTATGATTGCAAGGGGCCACCAGAAAGTCGGAGGAGGCAATCACCAATCACCATGTGTCACCCGCCCACCACTCCTCCCACAGGCTTGCTAGGCGCACTGCCTGGACCGCCAACCTACACAACTGCCATTGAACCCCTGCTTCATGTGATGATGCTCCTAGGTGACTGAAGGAAGCTGATGACAGCAGGAACACTGCTGGTGGCGAAAGCCTCTCTGGGTGCGAGGGGGAGGGGTGAAATAGGTGAAGGGAGTAGTGGGTGGGGGGTGGGGAGGGGGAGGGGTGAAATAGATGAAGGGAGTTAAAAGGTACAAACTTCCAGTTATACAATAAATGAGCCCATGAGATATAAGGTACAGCGGGACCACCGTAGTTCAATAAGACCGGATTGCATATTGGAAGTTGCTCAGAGTAAAATCTTCAAAGTTCTCATCACCAGAAAACAGAATCTGTAACCATATATGGGGACAGATGTTAACTAGACTTCTTGGGTGGATCATTTCACGATGTGTACAAATCATTACGTTGTACAACTGAAACTAATATAGCGCTGCAGGTTAATTATACCTTGATAAAAGAAAACTCCCAGATTTCAAAGTGCCAATTGAAGTTGCACCCAGACCTAACTTCTCAAATGCAGTTCCTTTCCTATATGAAAATATGGTAAGATGGATTTTGCAAGCGGATGTTTTTTTCTTGTAATCAAATATATTTATAGTTATATCATTTGCAAAATTTTCTAGAATTATCTGAATTGCTGCACTTCCTCATTTCTATGAAACTCAGCATTATTTTTATTAAATGTTCCTGTTATTTTGTCTAATACATTACAAGTGCTGTTGAAGATTACAATCAGTTTATGTGTTATATAATACACTAAGATTATTGAGCTGGGGTTCACCTTATCTTGTTGCTAATAAGGTTAAGTGAAAATCCTCAGTTTTGATGTATTTGATATAAGTAGCTCTATCGCACGTTAAATTTGAAAAGGTGGCATACTAAAAATTGAGGTGAAAAATTTCTTTTTCAATATAAATGTATTCACAGACACGTAAATTAGACTTCAAACAGGGATAATAGCATTTCAAACAATACTTGGCTGACTGTATACAGTACACCCACAAGAGAACAGGTGGCCAATCTTTGTTATTTGTATTATAACCTCTCATGAGAACCGCAATAAAGAAAGTTGCTTTAATAGATATTTACATTAATAAATATACAGTCAGTGGCTCTCTGCCATCCGTGCTTTGTCAGTACTTTTCTAATTACCTCATTTTGGTCTAGTTGCTGTTGTTTTGTTAGTCATTTTACAATGCTAAGGATCCCTCTTAAAGCTGCCAAATGCTGAGGCCTTTTGTGTATTTCAGGAACAAGTCAGGTTTAGCATTCTCAGTTAAATAATGCAAGCAATTCCTTATAAAGCATGCTCAGTGATATTATTGAGATAGCAATGAAAACATTTTTGTAAATTTAGGATTTTGAAGATTTTCTTTTAAAGAAATAACTTTCTTAAAGTCAGCTGAAGAGTGAAAAATGGGATCATGACATTTCAGCCTCAGAACGGCTGCTCATTAGGTATCTGAAGCTTTTCCAGAAACCAAGGTTGCAAACTGACTGTTCTTTTGAAACTCATGATCACAAATAAGTGATTATCATTCTTTTCAATATTACTAAGTGAACAGAGTGACAGACCAAAATCAGAGGTTTGGTCCTTGCTTGCTCACATTTTGGGGGTTGTGGGGGGCGGGGGCAAGGAGGAATCTGCTCACCTTTTTTTTTTAATCTACACTGCCTTTTTAAATTTTTTTTTTTTAAGATTTTATTTATTTATTTGACAGAGAGAGACATAGTGAGAGAGGGAACACAGCAGGGGGAGTGGGAGAGGGAGAAATACACTGCCTTTTTTGAACTCACAGTCCATTCTGATACAGGTTTTAACTTTTTCTTTTTGTCCTTTTTCCTGTTTCTCTTCTCATCCGTTATTTTCCCTTTTCTCTGGGTTTAAGTGCAGAACGGATTCAGAAAGGAGCCTTCCGTGTGTAGGGCCAAGGCCAGCTTTGCTGGGGGAGCTCAGAGGAAGACACTTGTCTTGGGCGGGACACCAGGTCGGCCTGCCAATCAATTCCCATTCCAGCTACAGAGGTCACTGACCCCTCAGTGTGGCAAGCCAGGCTGTCAGAAGGCATTAGAGTAAATGTATCTGCAGCAATAAACATGACACAAAGTAAGACCCTGGGACAAAGTTGAAAAGAGAAAAAAACGTTAATGTTGTTATCTGAAAATCTATTGTTTTCACAGAGGATAAGAAGGGCAAAAACGACAAATTTCCACCTCTAACTGGTTAACTCTCTAGGCAATGTGTAAAGCAACCAAGAATGACACAATCAAGATTTTTCTAAGTAGCTTTTCCTATTACCTTTCAAAATGTATTAAATGAGCTTTTTATTTGGCTGTTTTTCTGATGAATTACAGCTTCTGAGAATCATTGATTTAACTGAAAACGAGAGCTCAGTAATTTAATCCCATGGGATAGGAGAGATTAAGCACCAGGAAATGGGCAGGAAAAGGGATTGGTTTGTCTTCTGAATTCCAACTTGGATAAACATTCATCCATGATAAAAGAAATATTCATGTTCTGTATTGATGACTCATTTTATATTTTCTGTGGTTTGTTGTATATGTTTTAATATACAAATGTTGCTTTGACCTTTATATATTCCCAAAAGATCAATGAAAAAAAAGCTTACCTGTCAAGAGGATGTGCGTTTTAAAGCAAATTTACTCAGAGGACTAATATTAGACTCAACTTCCTGTAAAAGGTTTAGAACTAGGCAGTATTATTAAATTTTGTCTTTAAATTCAGTTTTGGCAATAAATCATAGTCTAAATTTTATTAAATGGAAGTAACTGAAACTAGACAACATTATCTTGATAAAAAAGCTAAAATTCTTAAATGCCTTGATTTCTAGTAAAAATACAGATAAAATGATCTTTAGTAGATCTGTTGTCAAGTGGGAGTAGTATCAGGAATAACAAGTTATTAAAAAAATAATCTGAGCAGTAATTAAGCCTCAGATTTCTCCAAAAATTGAAATTAAATATGAAATTGCTTTAGAGAATTTATTTTCAAAGCAGTTTTAAAATTTAGTTTAGGGGCGCCTAGGTGGCTCAAATGGTTAAGCGTCTGCCTTCAGCTCAGGTTGTGATCCCAGTGTCCTGGGATCGAGCCCCGCATTGGGCTCCCTGCTCAGTAGGAAGCCTGCTTCTCCCTCTGCCTCTGCCTCTCTCTCTCTCTCTCTTTCTGACTCTCATGAATAAATTTTAAAAAATTTAGTTTATAAAAATTCATTGTTTGTTAATTTTCTTACTAAGTGTTTTGAGGCATACAATAAATATTGGAAAGTCTTCAAATTTCTTAAAGCATTCAATTATTTAATAAAGCACTAAAAACAAAGATCAAGAAGTGTTCATTAAAAATACAATATATTTTTTAAAGATTTATTTATTTATTTGAGGGGGAACAGGGAGAGACAGAGGGAGAGAGAGAATTCCAAGCAGACTCCTTGCTGAGTGTGGGGCCCCATTGGGCTTGATCTCACAACTCTAAGATCATGACGTGAGCAGAAACCAAGAGTCGGTTGCTTAACTGACTGAGCCACCCAGGTGCCCCCCAAAATCCAATATTTTTTAAACCATAAGAGAATATCTAGCAAATACTTATGATGTAAGTTAAATGTGTAGATTTAACATTCAATTTTTGAGTATATTCTATGTAGATAATTTATATAATTATATATAATTGTTCATCTCTATTTTGATAAGCATAGATTCTCAAATATTCATATTTTGCTGTAGTAATTATAATTAAAAATTATTGGTCAGAGATAAAATTGCTCAAAATACTTGCAAATACTTTTATATATAATATCTTTGAAGGATTTTAATTTTCCTCTTCCCTTAATTATTTTTAGTTTCTAATAATCCATTTTCTAAAGCATTCTGTAAACTTGAAAACACACAGATAAATGCAGGAACTATACAAAGGCACCCACCTCTCAGCTAATGCACATTATTTTCTTGCATCTGGTGGTAATTTCTTAAATTCTTTTGTTGATAGAAAAATGTGAAAGGGCCAGTATCCTCGCAAGAGATAACGTAGCATTAACATAATTTTGACATAATTTTAATATAGTTGGAAACATCCTCAAGCTAAGTTGTAAACATTTGTTTATACAATTTCTAAAGTCAGATTTTGAGAAAATAAATGAAGACAGAGGAGTACAAGGCATTAAGCATAAGTGAGGATAGAGTTTATTCATTTATTCTCTTGTTCAACAAACAAGATAGCTCTGACCTTGTGCCACATAGTAATATGGGTATAGGTAATGCCACTGTGCAAAAAAAAAAAAAAAAAGGCAAGATTTTCCTTCAAAGAATTTATATTCTAGTGGGTGATGACAGAATAAAGAAATCTATAAAATTATGCAAAGGAAATAAATGCCTGAGTAAACTTCACTTGATGCAATAAATATATTTAGAGTCTGAACTATTTAAATCTACATGTTGTTTGAGAGATGATTCTCATTTGTAAAATATGCAATGGTAATAAACGCAAGAGAGTTTGGCATCTTGGGAAAGTATGACCCAAACACAATTACCCTGAGTCATAGACCTGCTTTGAGGATCAGGAAGGACCCCCGAGGTCCCAGCTTAATGAGAAGGTGCTCGAATCAGTAGATAAGCTACTGGAGGTTGTACTTAGGAAAGGGCATGCATGAAACCAATTAGCTTCTTACAAAGGCATTTAGTTCAAAACCTAGATTCTGAGTTGTTCAGTGTTGACTTTTATACATATTGTACATCAGATTGAGAGAGATTGATTTTAGTTCCCATAAAAACATTTCTGACTAAATTCAAGGCTTATGGGTTATAAATGTTTAGGAATTCAAATCCAACCTCACATATGTATCTGGTACTTTAATTGCAGAGTGAATAAAACATCATAAGAAAGTCACTGTCTTTGGAATCATTGCTGAATTTTTATTGATGACAATGAAGTCATTACTGTGAGGGTATGGTGGGAAAACTAATTTTCATTAAATTTCATATAGGGAACAGTGAATTATAGAACTTATTAAGAGTTTAAACAAAGATAAGCACTATTCTAATGACATTCTCATTTTCTGTAAAGAAGGTAAAATAAAAGAAACAACAACAAACCACAGCCAATGGACAACAAAGAAAGCTGTTAATATCCTACTCGATTTCCAAAAGACAAATCACTGAGCTAAATTCCTCCCTAAGCAAGCTGAGTTCTACTTATACCAAGAACATTGTGAGATTTGGGTATGACTCTGTTGTATTTCCTTTTAGAAATGTCATTGTCTCAAGCAGTCCAAAATATGCACATGAAATCAGGAATTCACTAAAAACAAACGGGATCAGCTAGGTTCATGGATGTCATTTGTCATGTCTCCTTGGCCTATTAGATCTGTCTCCAATATAATACATCAGTTTCATGTGAAGCAATTTCTTATACTCCTGAAAAAGGCTTTTCCTCACTATTGTCATCAGTCATAGATGAAAACAGTGTGTGCTATGCAGTGAGGGCCGCTTGATAAAATCCTTTAAAAATATGATTGGATTTAGTGGTCATAACAATGATGGACTGTGTGTACTGAACCTATAAACGGTGTGTTGCCTTATACGACCTGGCCAAGATATCTCATCTACACTCTGTCTCTTTCTACTTCCATTCTTGAATTTTTCAGCAAGGCACAGTAAAACTACATGGTGTTAAACAGTAATAAGGTTCCTTTGAAATACACACAAGCAGTGAGTTACAGTAACAACCATTTGTATATATAGCTTGAGCATTAAAGAGTAGTAGTTGTTTCTATAGCAATGATATTCCCTTAAAATTTTACTGGAAGAAGAAAAAAACCCCAAATTTTTGTATTCTACTTCTGACGTTTGCATATACTCTCAATGTAAAAAAAGGTGTTAAATATAAGTGACAATAATAGTTCACATTCCTATAGAAGTTTATATTTTCCAAAACGGCTTAGCAATGCTATTTCATCTTGTAATTTTAGTATCTCCTTGATAGCTTAAAAAAAAAAAAAAAAAAAAAAAAGAGGAAGGAAAGATGGCGGAGGAGTAGGGGACCCTATTTCAACTGGTCCCTGGAATTGAGCTGGATATCTACCACACCACTCTGAGCACCCACGAAACCAGCCTGAGATGTAAGAAGATCTGGATCTCTACAAACAGAATATCGCAGGCGGTTGGTTTCGAGGTACGAATCGGGGAGGCCTGATTCCGCGGGCAGATATCGGAGGATAAACGGCGGCGGGAGGGTGCCTGGCCGTGGGGATCCTACACCACCGGTGAGCGACAGCCTCGCGCGCTGCGGCCGGGCACAGACTCGCAGACTGGTAGCGTCGGGAAAGGACTTTAGGGCAGCCCCCGGGGTGGAAACCCGGAGCAGTGGGGTCTCACGCGCACGAACTGGGAGCGGCTGGTGGTTTTAGAAGCACAAAGGGCAGAGACGTGCCCCGACCTGGAGGCAGGACTGGGAGCACTGCGGAGGGGCGCACAACCCAGGCCGCTGCAGTTTATAGCAGCACGGACAGAAACGGAGACGGTGTGGCCTGGAGAGCTCACTGAAGAACAGACTGTCATCTCTCTGCTCTGAGGCAGAGAGTTGGAAACGGTCTCTTCTGCTCTGACTCGCAGAAGAGACGCGGAAAGCCACCAGAGAACAAAAGCCCCAAAAACTGATTCCCGCTGAGCCCATCCCCTGCCACAGGGGGTCAGGGCAACTCCACCCAAACACGGTTGCCTGAGTAACAGCGTGGCAGGCCCCTCCCGCAGAAGACAGGCTGGGAAAACAAGAGGCCAGCAACCCTAAGGTCCCAAGAAAACAGGTGCATTTTGCTTGGGTTCTGGTTAATAATTTGGTCTCTGTACATCCCTCAAACACCCATCAACAGAATGACTAGGAGGAGGAGCCCCCAAAACAGAAAAGACTCAGAGATTATGACTTATGCTGCAGATTTACAAATGGGTACAGATATAACCAAAATGTCGGAGATGGAATTCAGGCTAGCAATTGTGAAGACAATGGCTAGAATGGAGAAATCAATTAATAGCAACAGAGTCTCTAAGGGCAGAAATGAAAGGTGAATTGGCAGAACTTAAAAATGCTATCAATGAGATCCAATCCAATCTAGATAATCTAACAGCTAGGGTAAGTGAGGCAGAAGAACGAATAAGCGACCTGGAAGACAATATAATAGATAAAAAGGGAAAAGAGGAGGCCAGGGAAAAACAACTCAGAATCCATGAAGATAGAATCAGAGAAATACGTGACTCCATGAAGCGTTCCAATGTCAGAATAATTGGAATCCCGGAGGGAGTGGAGAGAGAGAGAGGGCTAGAAGATGTATTTGAGCAAATCGTAGCTGAGAACTTCCCTAATCTGGGGAATGAAACAAACATTCGCATCCTAGAGGCAGAGAGGACCCCTCCCAAGATCAAGGAAAACAGGCCAACACCCTGGCATGTAATAGTAAAACTTGCAAATCTTAGAACCAAGGAAACCATCTTAAGGGCACTTAGGGGGAAGAGATTCCTTACGTACAGAGGGAGGAACATCAGAATAACGTCAGACTTATCCACAGAGACCTGGCAAGCCAGAAAGGCTTGGCAAGACATATTCAGGGTACTAAATGAGAAGAACATGCAGCCAAGAATACTTTATCTGGCAAGGCCGTCATTTAGAATGGATGGAGAGATGCAGAGCTTCCAAAATCAGCAGAAACTGAAAGAATATGAGACCACTAAGCCAGCCCTGCAAGAAATATTAAGGGGGGTTCTATAAAAGGAGAAAGACCCGAAGAGTGATATACAACAGAAATTTAAAGGGACAATCTATAAAAACAACATCTTCACAGGCAATATGATGACAGTTAATTCATATCTTTCAATAATCACTCTCAACGTAAATGGCCTAAATACTCCCATAAAACGGCACAGGGTTGCAGATTGGATAAAAAGACAGGACCCATCCATATGCTGCCTAAAAGAGACTCATTTTGAACCTAAAGATACATCCAGACTAGAAGTGAAGGGATGGAGATCCATCTTCCATGCCAGCAGACCTCAAAAGAAAGCTGGGGTAGCAATTCTTATATCAGACAAATTAGATTTTAAACTAAAGTCTGTAATTAGAGACACAGAGGGACACTATATCATTCTTAAAGGGTCTATCTAACAAGAAGATCTAACAATTGTAAATATCTATGCCCCCAACATGGGAGCAGCCATCTACATAAGCCAACTGTTAACCAAAATAAAGAGTCATATTGATAACAATACGTTAATTGTAGGAGACCTCAATACTCCACTCTCAGCAATGGACAGATCATCTAAGCAGAAAATCAATAAGGAAACAAGAGCTTTGAATGATACATTGGACCAGATGGACCTCATAGATATTTACAGAACATTCCACCCTAAAACAACAGAATACTCATTCTTCTCGAGCGCACATGGAACTTTCTCCAGAATAGACCATATACTGGGTCACAAATCAGGTCTCAACCGATACCAAAAGATTGAGATTATTCCCTGCATATTCAGACCACAATGCTCTAAAACTGGAACTCAATCACAAGAAAAAATTTGGCAGAAATTCAAACACTTGGAAGCTAAAGACCACTCTGCTCAAGAATGTTTGGGTCAACCAAGAAATCAAAGAAGAACTTAAACAATTCATGGAAATCAATGAGAACAAAAACACATCTGTCCAAAACCTGTGGGAGACTGCAAAGGCGGTCCTAAGGGGGAAATACATAGCCACCCAAGCCTCACTCAAAAAATTAGAAAAATCCTGAATTCACCAACTAACTCTACACCTTAAAGAACTAGAGAAAAAGCAACAAATGATGCCTAAGCCACACATTAGAAGAGAAATAATTAAAATTAGAGCAGAAATCAATGAATTAGAAACCAGAAACACAGTAGATCAGATCAACGAAACTAGAAGTTGGTTCTTTGAAAGAATTAATAAGATTGATAAACCACTGGCCAGACTTATCCAAAAGAAGAGAGAAAGGACCCAAATTAATAAAATTATGAATGAAAGGGGAGAGATCATGACCAACACCAAGGAAATAGAAACAATTATTAGAAATTATTATCAACAACTATATGCCAATAAACTGAGCAATCTGGATGAAATGGAGGCCTTCCTGGAAACCTATAAGCTGCCAAGACTGAAACAGGAAGAAATTGACAACCTGAATAGGCCAATAACCAGTAACGAGATTGAAGCAGTGATCAAAAACCTCCCAAAAAACAAGAGTCCAGGGCCTGATGGATTCCCTGGGGAATTCTACCAAACATTCAAAGAAGAAATAATACCTATTCTACTGAAGCTGTTTCAAAAAATAGAAACAGAAGGAAAACTTCCAAACTCATTCTATGAGGCCAGCATTGCCTTAATCCCCAAACCAGGCAAAGACCCCATCAAAAAGGAGAATTTCAGACTGATATCCCTGATGAATATGGATTCCAAAATCCTCAACAAAATCCTAGCTAATAGGATCCAACAATACATTAAAAGGATCATCCACTACGACCAAGTGGGATTTATCCCCAGGATGCAAGGGTGGTTCAACATTCACAAATCAATCAATGTGATAGAACACATTAATAAGAGGAGGGAGAAGAACCATATGGTCCTCTCAATTGATGCAGAAAAAGCATTCGACAAAATACAACATCCTTTCCTAATTAAAACTCTTCAGAGTATAGGGATAAAGGGAACATTCCTCAAGTTCATAAAATCCATCTATGAAAAACCCACAGCAAATATCATCCTCAATGGGGAAAAGCTGAGAACCTTTCCCTTAAGATCAGGAACATATCAAGGATGCCCACTCTCGCCACTATTGTTCAACATAGTACCAGAAGTCCTAGCAACAGCAATCAGACAACAAAAAGAAATAAAAGGTATTCAAATTGGCAAAGAAGAAGTCAAACTCTCTCTTTTCGCAGATGACATGATACTTTATGTGGAAAACGCAAAAGACTCCACCCTCAAATTACTAGAATCATACAGCAATTCAGTAATGTGGCAGGATACAAAATCAATGCACAAAAATCAGTTGCTTTCTTATACACTGACAACGCAACTATAGAAAGAGAAATTAGAGAAACGATTCCATTTACAATAGCACCAAAAACCATAAGATACCTCAGAATAAACTTAACCGAAGAGGTAAAGGATCTATACTCTAGGAACTACAGAACACTCATGAAAGAAATTGAAGAAGACACAAAAAGATGGAAAAATATTCCATGCTCATGGATCAGAAGAATAAACATTGTTAAAATGTCTATGCTACCCAGAGCAATCTATACCTTCAATGCCATCCCGATCAAAATTCCAATGACATTTTTCAAAGTGCTGGAACAAACAATCCTAAAATTTGTATGGAATCAGAAAAGACCCCGAATCGCCAAGGAAATGTTGAAAAAGAAAAACAAAGCTGGGGGCATCATGCTGCCCGATTTCAAGCTATGTTACAAAGCTGTGATCACCACGACAGCATGGTACTGGCACAAAAACAGACATACAGACCAATGGAACAGAATAGAGCACCCAGATATGGACCCTCAACTCTATGGTCAAATAATCTTTGACAAAGCAGGAAAAAACATGCAATGGAAAAAAGACAGTCTCTTCAATAAATGGTGCTGGGAAAATGGACAGCCACATGCAGAAGAATGAAACTCGACCATTCTCTAACACCATTCACAAAGATAAACTCAAAGTGGATGAAAGACCTCAATGTGAGACAGGAATCCAACAAAATCCTAGAGGAGAACACAGGCAGTAACCTCTTTGACATCGGCCACAGCAACTTCTTTCAAGATACATCTCCAAAAGCTAGTGAAACAAAAGCAAAAATGAACTTTTGGGATTTCATCAAGATACAAAGCTTCTGCACAGCAAAGGAAATAGTCAACAAAACAAAGAGGCAACCCACAGAATGGGAGAAGATATTTGCAAATGACACTACAGATAAAGGTCTGGTATCCAAGATCTATAAAGAACTTCTCAAACTCAACATCCAAAAAATAAATAAGTCGAAAAATGGGCAGAAGAGATGAAAAGACACTTCTCTGAAGAAGACATACAAATGGGTAACAGACACATGAAATAATGTTCATCATCATTAGCCATCAGGGAAATTCAAATCAAAACCACATTGAGATACCACCTTACACCAGTTAGAATGGCAAAAATGGACAGGGCAAGAAACAACAAATGTTGGAGAGGTTGTGGAGAAAGGGGAACCCTCTTACACTGTTGGTGGGAATGCAAGTTGGTACAGCCACTTTGGAAAACAGTGTGGATGTTCCTCAAAAATTTAAAAATAGAGCTACCCTATGACCCAGCAATTGCACTACTGGGTATTTACCCCAAAGACACAGATGTAGTGAAAAGAAGGGCCATATGAACCCCAATGTTCATAGCAGCAATGTCTGCAATAGCCAAACCATGGACAGAGCCGAGATGCCCTTCAACAGGTGAATGGATAAAGAAGATGTGGTCCATATATACAATGGAATATTCCTCAGCCATCAGAATGGATGAATACCCAACTTTTACATCAACATGGATGGGACTAGAGGAGATTATGCTAAGTGAAATAAGTCAACCCCAGAAAGTCAATTATCATATGGTTTTACTTATTTGTGGAACATAAGGAATAGCATGGAGGACATCAGGAAAAGGAAGAGAAAAATGGGGGGGGGGAATTGGAGGGAGAGATGAACCATGAGAGACTATGGACTCTGAGAAACAAACAGGGTTTTAGAGGGGAGGGGGGAGGGGGGATTGGTTAGCCCGGTGATGGGTATTAAGGAGGGCACATACTGCATGGAGCACTGGGTGTTATACGAAAACAATGGATCGTGGATCACCACATCAAAAACTAATGATGTACTGTATGGTGACTAACATAACATAATAAAATTAAAAAGAAAAAAAAGAAAAAGTCTGTAAGTTTCTGGAGTGTTCTCCTCATGATGTTGTGTTACTCTGTATGTTAAACAATACAGAACAAGTATATAAACATGACCCTAATGTTCCTTCCCCGGAGCACTCCGTTCTTTGTGAAGATTGTGTCTCCCAGGCTGCTGTCCTGACTTGGGTTTGAATAAAACTCTCTTCCTTTCTCTCTAAAAAAAAATCAACTAATGATCTATGAATGCTTCAAACAATTCAATTATAAATAAAAGTATTTTCTTTGATCACTTCCAAACCATAAGTGTGTGCTTAGGGATGCAAGTTTCCTCTTGCTGTCTAATCTTGCAGACTCTCACTGTTAGGGTCAGTGTTTCCAGCTCTTACAACATGGATAAAGCACATAAGATTATTGTCATTTTGTGTATGGAAGGTACCTGAGGGTCAAGACGGGTGGATGACCTGTCCAACGTAACTAGCCAGGCTGAGACAAGAGCAACATCTATGACATTTACTTTCCACCGTACCATCTTACCAAATCTAGGAACTGAACAGTTACTGTTTCCATGTTACAGGTTGGGTTTCCATGGCACCGAAATCAGTTAATTTGATAGGTCCCCAAGAAGTGATGAATCATTGCTAGGCATAACAATCACTGAAATTTTATTATTACAATTAAATACCTAGACCCATATAGACAGAGCGATAGAGAAAGTGTTATGATGATAAACTGGAGAAGCCATTATTTTCAATTAATTGAGGAAGTTCTTATTAACACTGTCTGGAGAATCAGCCCCAAATTATTCTTGTGCATTTTGCGGAGAAGGTGTCATGCTTTGATTTTACAGAAGTACCATTACACATTTGCCGTTTGATTCCCTTCTCAAGTTTTGGCAAAACAAACTGGATAAGCAATCTTAACAACAAGTAAAAGGTAAGGGCATTATATGATATTAGAAAAGCTTTCAGGAGTTCCTGGGCAGCTCAGTCAGTTAAGCGTCTGACTCTTGATTTTGGTCCAGGTCATGATCTCAGGGCAGTGAAATGGAGCCTAGCAAGGGGCTCTGTGCTGGGCGTGGAGGCTGCTTAAGATACTCTCTCTCCCCCTCCCTCTGCCCCTCCCTCCCCCATGCTCCCACCCCTCTACCCTGCTGAGTTCTCCTCTGCCTGTATGTTCTCACATGCACTTAGTCTCTCTCTCTCTCTCTCTCTCAATAAATAAATTAAATAATAAATAAAAAGAAAAGCTTTCAATTGGTGTTTAATTATCCAAAGGAAAAGCCTAAGTGACAAACATTTATAAAAATCTGCTTTCATTAATGGAAATATATTAGATGACTCTGACACGTTTCAGTAGGTGTGGAACCATTTCTAGTAGATATAAAGTTTCTAGTGTCACTTTGTCACCTTGCATTTATAACAAAGAATTTCAAAGGTGGTCACAAAGCCTTTTTTGAAGGATACTCAATGGGTTTGTAATTGGAAGTTGTGCAACAAAGCTTGTATAGGAGACAGAGATAGAAACAGAAAGAAATAGATAAAATATTACCCGATGACCTGGTTGAAAAAAAAGTAAAAATATGCATTATACCAAAAGAAAGGTTAATGTATGTGAGAAAAGTATATTTTGTATATTCAATCTAATATCAGCATCTGTTTGTTTCTGGGAACTGTAAACTAATTAGAAGACAAATTCAAAATACATTTTGGTGTTCATTAAGTCATCATAGGAAGCCAGGTTTATTATTGTTTAGGAAAAGATGGTTCTGTGAAGATACTGTGATTGCACTGGGAGATTGAAAGGTCAGACTAAAATAGATGAGGAAATTCTGTTCTCACTTTTGTATTCTTAATGTATTCAGATCAATAGATCAAGTGAATAGTTTGTAGAGACAGTTCAAATTAGCAAATGCGATCAGTGACCCATCAGCATTATTTTAGCAATTTAAAGAATGGAGAAAATTATAACCTGAAACCTGAAACATATTATCTAACATATTTTTTTAAAGATTTTATTTATGTATTTGACAGAGAGAGATAGCGAGAGCAGGAACACAAGCAGGGGGAGCGGGAGAGGCAGAAGCAGGCTTCCCGCCGAGCAGGGAGCCTGATGCGGGGCTCGATCCTTGGGATCATGACCTGAGCCGAAGGCAGACGCTTAACAACTGAGCCACCCAGGCGCCCCTGTACCATCTAACATATTAATAAAAGATGATGCTGAGGTGATGGTGTTGCTGTTGGCAATGCTAATAAAAAGATTCATAAATTGTTTCTTTTATAAAGCACTTTCACAAAAAGCATTTTATTTTAACCTCACCACAACCAAACTGTCTTGACAAGAAATTCTTTCCTTCATCTACTTCACTCACTAAGTGCACATCATTCTCTTTGCATACCATTAAGTGAAAAGATAGTTTCCTAAAAATAATCTATCCATCTCTTTGCATACTTATGGAAGATTTAATTTTGAGTTGTAACCAACATTTCTTTCAGAGAAGCAAATTACTTCTGAGCAATTTTAACTACCTCCTGATAGAATTTATAAACAAAAGGAAGATATTAGTACAATACAATATACTGATTTCTTGAAAACCAAGGAAGTTTGCCTCCAAATGTTAACAGCCAAGTAGAAATAGATGGTTTAAATACCTCTGTACACAATGACTGAATGAGTATAAACGTTGTTGAGAGAAACATCTAGTGTTGGTACTTGATACACTCCACAACACGCTGGGGACGGAAGGGTCAAGCTTTAACGACACCAGCAACAGCATTCAGTCAAAATACCTTAGAATGAGTTATCGAAGATGTGTGCTTCATCTTTCGCATGTTGAAGATCCCAGCTTTGACAACACCAACAACTGGCTGTTTATACCATGGCATCAGAATATAAGTCTCCACATCATTGCAGCAATGCAAGGTTAAAGGTTATTATTTTTTTTAATTTTATTTATTTATTTATTTATTTATTTATTTATTTATTAGAGAGTGAGCAGGAGAGAAACAGCTTGAGAGGGGAGAGGGTCAGAGGGAGAAGCAGGCTCCCCGCTGAGCCGGGAGCCCGATGTGGGACTCGATCCCAGGACCCTGGGATCATGACCCGAGCCGAAGGCAGTCGCTTAACCAACTGAGCCACCCAGGTGCCCAAGGTTAAAGGTTATTTTAAAGAACCCAGCCCCCAAATGAGAGGAAGAATAGAGGAAGAATGAGAGGAAATCATAGAGAAAGAATATTTACATTTTTGGATAATAAATACAGCAGACATTTCGACATTTTACAAAGTAAACAAACTTCCGTGCTATACTATGAGCTCAGCCATCCAGAGCAGGATTTTAAATAAAAAAAACATAGTTAATATTTACTAATGCATTCCTAACGTCAGCCATGCTACACAGTATTTTATAATGATTATTTCCTTTTATACGCACATTAAAACCTAACCTAAGCTGTGCATGACTTTATATGCCCATTGTACAAATAACTTAAATCATTTATACTTCTCCAGGGTTACAGAGCTAGGTAGTAGAATATCCAACATTTGAATCCATAGCTCTTTGTATATCCCTCAAAATAAAGCTATATAATCTACTTACCTACTACAGGTATCTCAAACTACACCTTTTTGCTACTGTGTTTCTATATCTCAGAAATTTTATGACCACTTCATTATCTTTTTTAAATTATTTTTTAGGACCACTTCAAATTCTACTCTCCATAGTAATGCCACATAACTTAGAAATGTGTGTTCTCAATCTTATTATACAACCCTAAAATTATAAATGCACAAGTTTATAAAAACATCAGTTTTGTCTAAAAACACTTTCCAACAGTAAACTTATTTCTACCATCTTCCTGCCAAATAGCTACCCAGCCTCTCTTGAACAGGGTCAGTAAATTACCTTCTGAGACAGCCCTTCAAAAGTTGTTGCAATTACTGTGGTCATTTTAAATTCAAATATCTGCCTATGAACATTTCATATAAGTGCCCTTAATGGAAGTTCATTAAAAAAAATCTTATTTCTTTTGCTGTAGAGTACTTTAAGTAACTGAAAAAAGTATTTTTCCAATTGTAACACATTGAATCTCTTTAACTTCACTTCTCTTAGGCTGTTTTATATCACTTGACCACTGCGATCATTTTCTTCTGCGCCTTCTGCAGAGTGAGTCAGCATGGTGCAGAGAAGGGAACAGTGTTTGGACCAAGATGGTTCCTTGATCTTAAACTATGACGCCCTATCAACAAAGGACATGCACTTCATTCCCTATGCTGCCGGTCAGCATGGATTGTGAAATGAATAGATTTGCCGTCAGAAAATCTGATTCAAATTTCTCTCTGCTACTTATTAGATGTGTGACCTTGAGCCAGCAATAGCTCCTCTGAGTTGTATGATTTTCACCTTGAATAGCTTTGTAAGAATTTTATACATGAACTATATCACATTGTTGATATTATTTCCTTTTAAAAATTATTCATAAATCATATTTAAGCAGAATATCTTACATAATATTTCTTTTTTGACAAAAGATTTGGGTGAGACAGTGTATCAGATGACAGTTGGCAGGATGATCCTCTAATCTCAAATTTTTTCTGTTAGTACTTTAAAGCTGGACAGACTAACTCTTGTGAGCTTTCTGGAGAGCAATCTTACTGTGGGTATTCAAGTCTAAACCACTGTTAAGATGCTGTAGCCAACGACAGCCATGAACAGACATGCAGCCAAACATATTTGAGTTTATTGACTTGGGAAGATCAAGCTACCTTGATCTTCTATCAGTCAGAGGATGTTAGAAAAACTTGCCTACAGGATGTGGTGATCTAGGAAGTATTCACAGATGCAAGGATTTGTGCTCAGGAACTGGGGTTAATTTTATGGTTGGATGTCTTAATAATTTCTTCTTAATGGTTGGAAGAAGAAAAAGGGATGGAAGCTATGATAGTTCATAGAAACCACTGTTACTCATATTAGTAAGGGAAAATTCTTCTTATTGCCTATATTCAAACACGGTTATGGAAGTAATCTTGTCTTTGTTTTGCTTCATCATGCTCACAAAGTAGTCTTGTCTGTGCTGATAGTCTGTGAAATTGTTTATGTCCAACAGAAGAACACCAAGGTCTAGTTCTGAGTGTGAGAATAGCTCCTGGATGAAAGGTCTTTTCACATGCTGTTACCCTTTTGGGCCAAAAGCACACAAAGTTAGATTGGAACACCTGGATCCATTATATATAATTTTGAAAGATTTTGTTGACCAGGATCTTGTTCAAAGAATGCTTTTTTATTTTATTTTATTTTATTTTATTTTTTATTTAAGCAACTTTATAATAATTTTTTTATTGTGCCGACTTCTAGAAATTATAAAGATATGGAACAATGATCTGATTACACATCAATATCAGATATTAAGCATTATTTTGTGGGGTTCTCCCTTGGAAATAGTTCCAAACTACTTATTTTTATAATTTTATATTATGTAATATTAAAAGAGAATTACCTGGAATTTAGAGGTTTTATATATATATATATATTTTTTTAATTTCAAGTTTGTATTTAAATTCTAGTTAGTTAACAGATATGGTAGTTAGTTAACATATATGGTAAAATTGGTTTCAGATGTAGAATTTAGTGATTCATCACTTACATATATAGAGAATGCTTCTTATAGTTGAATGAGAGCAAGTCCTTTCTTTTCCTTTTCCTTTTTTTTTTCAAAATGAGTTACTGAATCATCATGTCATGACAATATCTATGCAAGACCATTTATGAGTTTGTAAAAGATAAATCAGTCAACTCCAACACAGTGATTACCAGAAACAAAATGGTAATTAATCTTTGAAATAGACCCTAAAGCTCGGAGCTTAGATTACCTAATTCACACAATGAAATTTCCCAGCTGGGTCTTTTTGTTTGTTGGTTGGTTTTTGTTTTGTTTTGTTTTATTAAGCCTGATTATGAGCTGTGTTCCACTTAACTTAAGATATTTATGCAGTTAAAACAAACAAAAAAAATATTGCTATCTCTCAAGTTCCCCTTTGGGTAGCTAAGAGGAATCCAAGGCTTTTATGAATGTTCAAGACGAACTGATCAGTTGGGATTTGGGAGAAGTTGTGTTTTCATAGGAAACAGACTTAAAGGAGCACAGACTCCATCAGAAATAGAAGCATAATTCATCTCAACTGAAGTAATTCCCTTCAGGTGAGAAAAATGTTTGAGTACAGATAAACAGTTCCTGCATACAAGGCTGGAGTGCCTTTGAATAGAGCAAACTGTTTACGGTAGCAAGAAAAGCCCTAATACAATTCTGATTCCTGATGGGCTAAATTTTGCTGGCAGTGTTTTAATGACATCTGAAACCATGGCTTCTGAAATATTTCTAAGAATTCTCAGCTTTAAATCTCTTGATGGAATGGATCTCTAGGAGTCAGGAGGAAGTTATACGTTTCTTTTTATGTGGCAAATGTGAATCTCTGAATCAACTCTTTGGAGTTTTTCTCTACCTGGGATAAGGTCCTTTTCAGTGGTGTCCATTGATGGAGAGTTTCTCTCTGATGCTATTTCTGGAAGTCCAATATCCCTTTGTCAGTTAAGTCTTTAAAAAAATGCATTTTAAATGTGTTAGTGATATTGTGGTACTTATCTCTTGTGGTATTTAGTCATACTAGCCCAAATGAGATAGAACCTAAAATTCAGGGAGTAAAATTTCCAAATGTATGGGGCATCCTCTTACTAACTTACAAAAAGATAGCTTGTGGATCCTTAATGGGATTGATCTTAACATAATTGAATGCAATGGCAGTGATTTAGCCCTAGGAAGCTTAAGGGTTTTTGAAAGTTTTGCACTTCATTGTAGCTTTATTATCTTAATAGCTATCTTTACCTTTTGTAATGTTTGTGGATGATGAGTTTGGTAGACTTCCTAAATAAAGAATATAGCTTTAGAGAGCTATTTGAAAATAGTACTAATAAGATTTGGGTCCCTGTTATTGTGATTCCCTAATTTGGTAATTCCAAAACTAAACAAATATTTCCCCACCATTATTGTTATAGCTCTCCATAAAGGCAAAGCCTTAACCCATCCTGAAAAGAAGCAACAATAGCCAGAATATACTCTTGAATTATTTAGAGGGGTCCAATGGGGCCTCAAGTTTTAGATTTCTATCCAGGTCCTCTCTTTGTAGAAGAAATAGTATGAAATTATTAGAAGATAAAATTACATTAGTGAGAGAAAAGAACATACAATGGAAGAGGCCTATCTGTTCTTAATCTTAAGTTATATTTATTCAAAAACTCATCACCAAAATAGGATACTTTTCATAATGAAAGATGTTCAGGTGTCTACTCCAACTCTAGAATTCTCTGATTTTAGGAAAATATTGGTTCTGCCAGGAATCAAAGAGAAAAATAAGTCATTTGATGTTATATTTGATAGGAATGCTTCTATTCTATGCAGATATTTTCCCACTGAAACTCAGAATATTAAATCAGATGTTTAAAATATCCTATAGTTTATTTTATTTCATATACTGCTGTTTTGCTTTATTTCCCCCTGAACACAATAAGCCTATCATCCAGTGCTTTTGTGAATTAATATTCTATGACCTCAAGAATCAGGGGGGAAAAAAAAAAACTTGAGGAAAGTAAAATGTTCATTTATACATACAAAATTTAATTTTACTACTAATCTTTTACTGTAAGAGACCACCTATAAGTAATTATTACTTTTTACTTCAAATACAATTTCATAGTCTATTTTCCTTAGAAAACAATGGCATATCTTTTCAAACTAGACTTGTTGCTATAGAGAATAAGAACATTTTAAGGCTAGTATATCACACAAACACTAATGCTCTGAATCACAGTGGATTTCATTAATTGGGTACTAAAAATAAAGTAAATTTTTGCTGAAGAGAGTAAATAAAATAAAAGTTTTTTGGTTTTTTTCTCCCCCCCTACTACAAGCTTGAAGAATATCTCAATTAGTTTCAGTAAGTAACTGTTTGGACTGAATTTGTCCCCCCTGGAATTCATATGTTGAAGCTCTAACCCCCAGTGGGACTGTGCTTGGAGACAGGGCCTTTAAGGAGGCAATTAAAAATAAATAAGGTCATCAAGGTAGTGTCTGATCCAGTAGACCTGCTGTCCTTATAGGAAGAGGAAGAGACACTGGGGAGGTGTGGGCATAGGGGAAAGGCCATGTGAGGACTTAATGATAAGGTAGCCATCCACAAGTCAAGGACAGAAGACTCGGGAGAAACCAACCCTGCCGATACCTGGATCTTAGACTTCCAGCCATCACAACCATGAGAAATGAATTTTGTTGTTTAAGCCACCCATTCTGTTGTATTTTGTTATGGAAGCCCTTGCAACCGATATTATAGTTCATATGTTAAATTGTAGAGAAACGATCTATCTGCCTTATATGTAATAGATTGATTTTCTTGCAATTTTAAAGTTTTTTCTCATTTTGATTTTCTCATCTGTCTATAAGCTCATGAAGTTTAAAATGATGTAATATGCCCATCACTAGTCTGCTGCAAAATGAGCATGTGTCACTCTCTGAGACTAATAATAGAAATGTTTGTCAAAATACTAATTATATACCTATTAAGCATTTTTGGAGGTGGAAAAAATATTGAATGCTAAATGAACAAAATCACAAAGAGAAATTATTTGGACAATGCTTTTCCTCCCTTTGCTCCCCAAGAGGTACCTTAAAATTCTTGTTTTAAAAAAAGCAACAGCCTAAAAAAAAAAAAAAAAAAAAAGCAACAGCCTGCAGTATTCCCATAAATGCAGTCTTTGCTATTGTCAAATGGTTCAGCATTTACTCTAGGCCAACTATGCCAGGTAGACCCTTGAAAATATCACAACTATATGGTTTAGCAGGGTAAATACAATAAGTAGTTAGGAGAGGTTCAATTTATTAGAGGTACATTAATATTATATAGTAAAGGTGCATATGTGCACAACACAGAGGCTTCTGGGCACATTTAACATGTGCTTCGTGTTCCAGTTTTTGTTTTGTTTTGTATTTTACAGTGACAGGATATGGGTTCAAATACTGAACAAAGTATGGCCACCACATTTGTTGCATACACAGGCTTTAGTCCGAAATAATCGAAGATAGGCTTACAGCATATTTCTCAATTATCTTATGCACATTTTTCCTCCAAATCCCAATAATTCCATAAAAATACAATAGCGAGGGCTCCAAAAAAAGACACACACACACACACACACAAAATACTGCTATCTCCTGGGTATTAGGTTATGCAAAGATTATTCCAAGAAATCAGGTATTTTCACCTTTAAAGAGAGTGTGCCTAGAAATGTGAATAAAATATAAATTATTTTAATTCATTATAAAAGAATAAGAATAGAGAATGTGATAGATGAATATTAGAGTAGATGACCATGTTATATATAGTAAGACTTTTGTTTTGTTTTTTAGCTTTCACTACATAAAGAGCTGGTTTTATGGTAGTGCATGGGAGAAAATACCATTCATTTCTATGGATTTTTATACTAAAAAGATGGAAAATAGCAACATGTAACTTATTCCTATTTGCGCAAAGCTGGATAGCCTAAAGGCCAAAATACATGTTAGGAAGAACAAGGTGTCAGAAATTTAAAAATGCGAATTCTTTTTAAAAATAGTGATGCCATAACTGAACCATTTCCAGGAGAAAGTGTTTATTTCTAAAGTTAATCTTGATGCAAAGATAAAGATTCTACCCTTGAATTTTTAGACTTCAAAGGACAAAATTACCTTTAAGTCTTATTTACAAGCCATGAGAGGACCTAGTGAAGAATTTTACCATTATCATAATCTTTTGATACCTAAGAAAAAACAAGAAAGTGCCAGGAGATACTACCTATAATAGGGCCCTAAAGGCCTCTGGTATGATTAAATTTAGTTATTCCCGCTTCTCGGAAAAGAGAAGTGTTTCTCCCTATTAATTTTAACAACAAGAAAGAACATTCCATGACACATTCGTCACATTCTGAAGTGAAAATAGATCCACCCCATTACTTTAGACACCTGCCAGGACCCAGCCTTGACCTGTTTGACCGCGCTGGTGTCACATCCCCATGGTGTACCTGGCTGTGTTAGATCACAAACAGAAACACAGCCTCCTTTTCTCAGTAGGGTGTTTCAGTGCTTGGCAATTAACTGACTGAATCCGGCAGAGCTAATAGACCAAATTATTGTTCATTGTTTTCTGCTGCTTTATTAATCACTGCTCATCAAATCTGACTAAGATCCAGCTCTCTGGTTTGTTAGTAAAGATTTCATTTGTATGAAAGGTCCAGTCCAAGCTAAATGTTCTTAGTGATGGGAAGAAAAGGTGAACTTCCTCTTGGCTGTCTGGAACTTTTCCTGTGCCAAATTAGAAGGCCAGTGCTTTGGCCCCAAGATATAAACCGAGTGGCAAGGAACAGATTCATAAAAAATTAAGCTACAAAAACAGGACATTTTTGCTGGGAGACTTGTCAAGATATACCTACTGTTATGACCACACGTTGTGTCTTCCGTGCCTCTGGTACACCATAGAATGCATAATAAGTTTGCGTAAAGCAAACATATGCAGAATTCTCTGGATTTTGACTGCAGAGAACAATTCTTCAATCTGACCATACACGGTGGCATTTTACATACTATCTGCCGCACATAAAGTGCTTATTCATTAAACATGTGTCTTGAGTCTTTAGTTTGAAATTATTCCTGCCCTCGAGTAGGTCACAATCTGGTGGGGAAAATAAGCATGTATACACATATTTATTATGATGCTGATAAAGATTATAGAAGAGGAAAGCTTAGGAAGAAAATGAGGAAATAAGACAGGTGCAGAAGGCTCAAAGTCTTCTGTGTGTCTCAGGCTCTTCTGAGGTCACAGATCACAAGTAACTACCTTGTATTAGACGTACAAAGAACAGGTAGGGATGGGGGAAATGCACGCAGCTCTGCCTAGTTTTTTTAGACTAAAAACTACAGAATCAGGTAAGACAGTTCATTCATTAAATGGATCAAAAATATTTAATCGAGGGTCAACTTTCTGATAGAACCTGCAGTTTTCCAATGTGGTGTATCTTATAATAAGGATTGGAAAGAGAGAATGGTTTGAGGCTCCAGCATCTACCATTTGCGCAGGGGAGGGCTGCTTCTGTGTTGTCACATTGCTGAATCCCTTTTTCTGCTTCCCTTCTTTCGTTCAGACATGTACTCCACCTTCATGTCACACTCAGCATCATACTTCATAGTCTTCTACCTTCTTCTTGTGCCTACTACTTTACTGAAAATCATAAAAGAGTTCCTATAAAGAGCCTTGGGGATAATTCTCTTCATTATTAAATTCTATTTTTTAAGTTTTAATTTTTTGATAGAAAAAACCCTGCACATAGTTAATGCATATGATTTGAATTTGGACATGTGCATAGACCAGTGATGTCAAAACCATAATTAAGGTAATAAACATATCCATCATCTCCAGAAGTTTCCTTGGGTTCCGTGTGTGTGTGCGCACGCGCGCGTGTATGTGATGAGAATACTTAACATGAGATCTACCCTCCTATATTTTAAAGTGCACAATACAGTATTGTGAAATATAGGCACAATGCTGTACAGATTATTCAGCCTTAATAAAGAAGGAAATCCTATGATTTGTGACAACACGGGTGAACCTAGAGGACATTATGCTAAGTGATATAAGCCAGTCTCAGAAGAGACACTGCATAATTCCACTTATATGAGGAATCTAAAATTGTCAAACACACAGAAACAGAAACTAGACAGGTACTGTTAGCGGGTTACAGTTATACAAGATTCCTTTCATCTACCTGAATTCTTTTATTCAGCTTTCTTTAATATACACTGAAATGAGATTTGATGATACTCAGAAGAATTTCCTAATGAAATATCTAAATAAAAAATGGATTAAAAAGCAACTAGTTACATTTAAAAAAGCATATTTACTCAAATGGTAAATGTCATTGAAAGTGAAAGGATTTTAATACCATTTTATTGTTTTTTATTTTTTTCTAATGCCATTTTAATTAAAGTCATAAGCAAAATAAGGATGGCAGGGATTAAACAAATACAAATACGTAAAACAATTATAATATTTAGGAAAAACAAATGCAAAATTTCAAAGAGTAGACAAATCTATTTTCTGATGTTGTACTTAAACAAACAACACAATTAAAAATATATATATTTTTTTAAAAACCCAACAAGATTTGATAAAATAACTTGGTGAGAAAACTGAATACAAAATAAATATTTAAAATTATCAATTTTCTCAATAATAATAATATAGTAATGACAACAACAATAACATCTAGCATTCAATTCACAATAGGAAATAAAAATATATGAGTAAATCTGGAATTTTATCTCAAACCATATACACTGAAATTCTAATGTATTACAGACAGATAATTCTGTATCATAAAAACAGCAAAGTCTTAGATGTATGTAAATGTAAGAAACCGAAACTACAATTAGGGGTTGAGAAGATCTCTTTAACTGAGGTTACATTAAATTGTTTCAGATAACAAAAGTGACTATAATAAAAAGTTAATAGACAAATAACTGACTTGGGAGAAAATAATTGACAGTTACTATTTTTAATATACAAAGAGCTCCAGAAAACACAAAATGTGTAAATAATGTTAATAAAAAAATTCAAAATAGCAAGCAGATTACAAGTAAATATGTGGAAAATGATCATAATAATTAATATTCAATGAATGCAGAATGAATGGCCATAAATGCCATCACTTTTTCCCCATCAGGTTAACAAAGTTATGAGCAATAATATGTCAATGTTTCAGGGAAATTTTAGTTTTTCATTGCTGAAGAAAATGTGAAATAGGAAGCAATCTATAAATTACCTTAATCTTAAATATATACTCACCATTTGGTTCAAAAATTTCACTTTTCACTTTCAAATAAAAATGTTGATATCTTAGAACATATATAAAAGGATGTTACTGAGTCGTTGGTAGCAGCAAAAATCAAAAACAAATTTAATATCAATGAACTGCAAAGAGAATGAATTATTATAAAACCATATTAAGCTACTTGTAGGGATTTCCATGATGTACAATGGAGTATTAAATTATAATAATGTGATCTATTTTTCTAAAACAATGAAAACAATCATATGTTTTCACATGTTTTCATATTATCATGGAGAAAAAGACAAAAGAATTTTTTTAAAGATTTAGTTTATTTATTTGAGAACGAGAGAGAAGGCATAAATAGGGGGGAGGGACAAAGGGAGAGGGAGAAGCAGACTCCTCACTGAGCAGGGACCCCCATGTGGGGCTCCATCCCAGAACCCTGAGATCATGACCTGAGCCGAAGGCAGATGCTTAACTGACTGAGCCACCCAGGCACCTCAACAATTTTTAATAAAATCCTAAAATAATGGTGAGAGATTTATGCAAGAGGAAAGGGAAGGAAAGGGGGAGAACAAGAAATGATCATAAATAAAAAGGATGCTTTATCACCTTCTTCCTATCTTGATGTGGAATGCTATGTCAGCCAGCTTGAAAAGTAGAAAATGCCAAGAGAACAAGAAATAGACTACCCTGATACCACACATCGTACACACCACCACCTGCTGCCAATGTCCAGTGTGCTTGTTATGTGAGGAAAAAACGGCCTTGCCCCCTATTTAATTAAATATTCCTATCTGATACACATCCTAAGTTAAATTACTAGAATCAGTAATGAGATTTCAATATAAACTTATAACAACTATTGACTTTCAATTTCCCTTTCTAGTAATGTCCTTACATGGTTTTGGTATCAGTGTCATGTTGGCCTCACAAAACTAGTTAGATATTGTACCATTTTTGTTTTTTAAATCTCTGGAAGTGTTTCTAGGATGCATACTCTTTCTTCTTCCAGTGTTTGAAGAAATTGAGAAATCCTTTGAGTTTTGGATTTTCACACGAATGTTTATTAAATATGAATTCAATTTCTAGAAGATGTGTCATAATTATGTCAGTTGAATCAATTCTTGAGTTAAACTGGGTATTACATTTTTCAGGGAATTTTTCAACTTCAAACTTTTCAAAATTTTTGGTATCAGTTTATCAGATTGTTCTCTTTTTCCCTTTTATTGTCTCTAGGATTACTACTAATGACTATTTTTTTATTCATGATGCTTGTGATTTCTACTTTCCTCCATTTATTTATTTTTCAGTCTTGATATTGTACTATGAACTTTATTAATCTTGTGAAATTATCTTAATTTGGCTTTGTTGTTCCTCTGGTGGATATTGCTTTCTATTTCATTAATTCCTGCGTTGGATTTAAGTTGGTCTTCTTTTCTGCCTTCTCAAGATTGTTGCTTGGTCTTTGATTGAAAGACTTCCTTTCCCTTCAACCATAAGCATTCGAGGCTATAGATTTCCTTCTTAGCATGACTAAAGCTGCACCCACACATTTTAGTAAGTTATCAGATAGCACAGCATGTACAAATTTGATTCACTGAAATTTGTTGAGAGTGACAAATTTCTGATATTCGTAAATCCTGTATTTTGGCTGCTTCTATCAATTTATGAGCTATACGTGCAAAATATCCCAATGGTGAGTGTGGTTTGGTTATTGTTCTTTTCATTCTGTCAAATTCTGGTTTAATATACTTTAGGGCTATGTCATTGGTCACATGCTACATGTAGAATATACCCTTGAGCTGATTTTTGGAGAGCTGCTCTATTTGTGGTTCATCGTTTCTGTAAATGCGCAGTCTTTCAAGGATCCAGCCTTTAGTTCTAGCACACTTCACAGGTTTCTCTCTTCTTCACTGGGTCCTGAAGTCAACCGTTGACAACTACAGACCCAGGAGATTGCCAAATACTCGGTGTAGCTTTGTCAGCCTTTCCTCTACAGTTTTTGGATAAACGAGATTTTTCAGTGGGAAAAGCAGCATCAAACGTTGCTCTCCCATATCTGGTCCTTCCTTCATCTCTGGATCTTGACCCTTCATATCATCACTGCTTGCCAAGTCCAATAATTTTCTCATAATATTTTGTTTGGCTTTTCTAGTTTTTTCAATCAGGAGGGTTGATTTCAATCACAGTAAGGTATTTTCAGATTATGTGTCTGTCAGAGGTTGATTTTAAGATTGTTTCCAGATTGGGCGCCTGGGTGGCTCAGTTGGTTAAGCGACTGCCTTCAGCTCAGGTCATGATCCCGGAGTCCTGGGATCGAGTCTCACATCGGGCTCCTGGTTCAGCAGGGAGCCTGCTTCTCCCTCTGACCCTCTCCGCTCTCATGCTGTTTCTCTCTCTCTCTCTCAAGTAAATAAATAAATAAAATCTTAAAAAAAAAAAAAAAGATTGTTTCCAGATTAAAATGAGAAGTTGTCTTTTCTAAAGTCGGGAAAAATAATTTAATATAAAACTTTTCTTTTTAGACCCCCAAAGTGGGGGGGGGGGGCATTAAAATTCACTGTGTTGTGCAAAACAAGCAAACAGACAGACAAAAAACCCCAATAAACAAAAAACTATTCTTTTCTTTTTAGAAACTCGGGTTTTCTTCTGCATTATTTTAAAGGAAACTTGGCATTTACTATATAAGAGTTTCTTCAAGTTATTTGCATGCTTTGTTTAAAATACACAGCCAGGGAAAAGTGATAATTTACTACATTATACAAGTCTGATTCAAATTTTTCTTTATCATAAAGTCTGAGTTTTTGAAATAGTTAATAAGAATTGCTATAACAGAGGCAGTCAATCAAGAGGAGTTGAGATCATTTTTAAAATGAGCTCATCTTCTCCTGATACATAGGTTTGGAATACCTTATCTGAGCATGATCTTTCATATTAATGCCTTTATTACAGCTGGACAGAATCTGTATTTTCCCCCAAAACCTGTTGCCTCACATTCTTCTCAGCAACTGAAAACAGCATATTTTAAAGCAATGAAGCATGAGCACCTCTCGGCTATCATATGCCAGCATAAAGAAAAGGAATGTTAATGTCCAAAATAATGAAATATTAAAAATCCAGATACTTTGAAATAATATTCCTCACTACTTCACGGTTTAAAGTTGGCATTTGATGTTATTTATGGAACTCAGACTTGAATAATAAGTGTGATTTTCTCTGCATTTTTTGCAAGAAAAACACATACCCAACTTTGTTAGAAGCATTTGCTTTTTTATTTACACATTCACTTCATTCTACATACAATGTGAGTACCACGCATGTGTTAGAATGCCATTGACAGCTATGGAAACAGTACAACATTTGGTTAAAAAAAACTGTGCATTTATAGATTCAACTTCTAAAATAAATTATCACTTTACTTCAAATGACTTTTTAAAGTACATTAGACATTTATATTTACATTGCTTCTCACATATTTGTCACATAAACATTATGTGTTTATGGTAAATGCTTATCTGAATACAAATTTCTAGGGGCAAAAACTTGAGAACAAATTCAATATACATATGTATATATATAGCTGATGCTATGTCATGCAGATTTCTTGAAAGTGGGTAATTTCTTTAGTGATAAATCAATGGTATTGATGAAGTTTAGACAAAGGAATTACGGAAGCTGTATTTTAAAATGCTACTTAAATAGTGTGATTAAATAAATGTTATTTAAATAATAAGATTAAATAAAAACATTATAGATAATACCATACATTAGTCATCAAAGAATTGGCACATTTATTTGTCCCAGCTGGAAAAAAAAAAAAAAATCCTCCGCAAGTATAGATTCATTCCCATTCATAGAGTTGAATACACAAAAAATAAAGGAAGCACAATAATCCTCAGAGAAGTTTTTTAAGATACAGGGAAAACTTTTCAAAAAGCATGTTTGGAATAATAAGCAGCTTTGACAGGTTGCCATTCTTCGTTAATTAACAAAATATTCTCAACCCTACTCCGTGATCCTATCTATCAGTCATTTAATTTCATATGAGTAAGGCAGACTAATTCAAGAATATGCTCTGTGTACATGAACATCAACAATATAGATTTAAAGCTAGAATATTTTAACCCAAATATTTTAGTCATTTGCCTTGAAAAAAAAGATAGGATTTAGACTCTTACTCAGAAATGAAATGAATATAGCATGGAAATATATATATATTTTTTTTTATTTTTTTTTATTTTTTTTTAAAGATTTTATTTATTTATTCATGAGAGACAGAGAGAGAGAGAGAGAGAGGCAGAGGGAGAATCAGGCTCCCAAGGAGCAGGGAGCCCGATGTGGGACTCGATCCCAGGACCCTGAGATCATGACCTGAGCTGAAGCAGATGCTTAACCATCTGAGCTACCCAGGTGTCCCAGCATGGAAATATATTTTTAAGCAGTGATCAAACAAGACCAGATTCCTAAGAGTCAAAGGTGTATTTAGAAGATTCTCTGTAGTTATTGTTTCAGGAACAGTTCTCAATGGGTATATATGTGTACTTGGATGTTAATATTTAATGCAGCTCATTTGGCTTTCTCTATATATATACATACTCTTTTCCCTGGTTATTTTTTCCTTGTTTCAATATCCTTATCTGTTATCTTTTGTTGATTATTTATAAAATAAGTCATTCACAGCATATAAAATTATATACTTGGAAATCACGATTTAAATAAAATAAAACATGATTTTTTTTCTATATAAATTACATGAAAGTAATTGCCTTTCCTTTTTTTGCCAACCACATAATAGGATGATTTGTTTAAATTTGACCTTCGCTTTAGATAATATCAGTTGCAATATACACATTTATATAGTTAAGTAGAATATATGTACATTATTCTACACCTTAAAATGTTTATAGATTTTTCTAGTGATAACTGTTACTGTTTTATATTATTATGTACATCACAGAAACTGTGCTGGTTCTTTTTTGTATTTAAGGGACTGAACAATATTAAAAGATTGTCATTCAGAAAACTTCTTTTTTTTTTTTTTTTTGGTTTGGCTTTAGAAGAATATATTCCTGTTTACTAAAAATAACGTGAGTTTATTTCCTCTTGCTGAAGGAAATCTGTGTTGGTAAAACTTAATGTTTCATACTATTTTCCCTATCCACTTAAACATCATTAACACATTTAATAAGATTGCATTCAATCTGCTTAGATAATCCATAAATCTGGTGGCAATTTTCAAGTTAATACCTGGCAATACACTTACAATTTTTTTTTTACTTCAGATATGAGTCATTAATATGATTACTCTACCACTGATGAATTATACATTATTTTGGTGATTCAGTCATGTTTAAGTTTAGTGACAAGTGTCAACTTCAGATGGTGTTGTCCTACATTTTTCTTTGTGTCCACGGTTTCTTAAGAAAAAAACCAGGCCTTATAAAACTATGGCAATTAAAGTCCAACTACTGAAAAAAATTTAAAAAATATGCAGGTAACTTTTCTGAATTTTACGTGTCCAGCTTGTAGTCATTGAGGGAAAATGGGGAATTTATTTATTTTTAGGTTTATTTAGATGTATAGGCATTACTTTTCCAATATCTGTTATTGAGAATCTGTATATCAATACCTTTTATTATAATTAACTGTTTACTCTTAAAATTCTTATTTCTCTAAAATTTATACTCTAAAGGCCAGCCTGCAGGACTTCTGTGATTTCAGGCTGACACCCCCTAACTTTTCACCCTTTTTGTACCTACTTTCCTTGACAAATCTTTTGCTTTTGACAAATCTTTTGCTTTTGACATTCCAAAGTACTTTTGCTTTTTTAAGCATGCTATATTTTTTATAATATCGTTGTTGTTCTTACTCATGTTTCCTTCCCAATAGTTAAAAATTTCCTCTATCACCTTAAATTATAGTTCAAATACCACATCTACTCTAATCGCTTCCAGACTAACACATCCCTTCCCCATCCCTTTCTAAAAAAAAATTAATCACACTTCTATTGTTTAGACATACTCTGTGACCATACAGATAATAAAACACCCATCACACTGCATATATTCTTATATCTATATGTCTAATTAACTCCCTGAAGAGATAAAACAATGTTATATATAATAATAATGTAGTTAAGGTATAAAGCATAATAAAGATAGAGAAAATGTCTTATCAATATGCATGTACACATTTATATGTACATACCCACGGTTTATCAGTATAATATTCCCTCAGCAATACTAAATCAAACACTCCCAAGAAGTCAGTGAGCATAACATCTTTTCTAAACCAAAGTTCTACCTATTGCATTGCAATATTTGCAGGTATAATATGCCACCTTTATAACATGGCTTCTTACACTTAAGAAATGTTACCTCCCTCAGTATGTGATGGCAACTTTTTCACTGCCAGAAATATACAAGTCAGCAAAGACATACAGAAGGGTACCTTTTGTTTTTGAGTATTCCTGTGTACGTTTACAAATTACCATTTTATCTTTTTCCAGTTTCATTGAAATATAATTGACATATAATACATGAAAGTTTAAGGTGCACAACATGATTCGATATACCATACACATTAAGAAATGATCAAGCATGTAAATTGGATATAAAGTTCTTTAAAGAGTTGATCAAAGAGTATGGCTAAACATCTATATATGTAATCTATTAGAAGAACTTAATTCGGCTATTAAAAAAAAGAAAGAAATGATCTAGTGTACAGCATGGTGACGATAGTAAACAAATACTGTATTATATACTTGAAGTTGCTAGAGAGTAGATCGTAAATATTATTACCACACACACACAAAATGAAAATAATAGGAAGTGATGGAGGTATTAAATAACCTGACCATAGTAACCATAGTACTTACCATCATACTATTTTCCTTATGCTTTTTGGGAGGAATGCACCAGCCCTGCCCATTGAAATGAGAAGCTGATGGAAATATTCGAGTTCATCTTCAATATAAACTTTTTTTACTTCCTCAAATATATATCTCTTAATTTCAAAATAATAGCTCCATCAGTTTCCTCTGGAAACATTGGAAACACATTCAATGTTTATTGCATGTAAATGTCTTGCAAATACTTATCATCCGTAATGGCATTTTTTTTCTCTAACCCAAATGTCCTCAGTTTCTTCTCCTATGTTCTTTTTTTATATAAGGATTTTGAATCGTCCCGCATGATGATTATTCTCTGGATGTGGTGTTTAGTCTCTAAGCACCTCTTAAAATGCAGTTTTCTGAACAAACAAAAATAGAACACGAGTTTTAGTTTGAATTGGTCTAGAACTTTTGCTTCTCCACCGACTGTAATCTATCCTCTGCCTTCTGCCACTTCACTAAAAGTGTTTCTGTTTTCATCTTTAGTGTCCTCATCTAATACAAAAGCTAATGGATTTTTCTCCTGAGCAACAACAATTATGTTACTTCACTTTCCTGAGGCAATGACAAGGTTAGTTACCCTTACATTTTTACTTCCCTATGATTCTGATAACACTCCCTTGGTCTTCCTGCTGTCAGAATTTCTTTGTGTTTTTCTTCGCATGCTATCTGCATACTCTTATACACTATTTCTTAAAGGAAATTCGACCATGTCGATGGTTTCACTTCATATACTGGTCCTAGACTGGTCCTTCAGAGCCCTATTTTCAACTATTTATCAACTATATCCTACTGATTCTTCAAAGAATGTTAAATCATATATAATTTTCCCCTGAATGATTGTAATTTATTCCAAACAGAAAATGTGTGCAGGCTGGGGCAGAAAGGAATCTGTGCTCTTTTTTACTCAGAAATGGAAAGGTCAAGAGAAGGAAGATTTTCCCCAGATACAGCATGTAAACAAATGTGAATCCCTTTAAATAAAAACTAGCATAATGTATCCAGGGTGACTATTCGAGATGGGAAACCTGGCAGACTCAAGAAAGAGAAGACCTGTCACTGTAGGAGACTGGGTCTATGGTGGATGTATGTTTTGTGGTATAGGAGAGAGAACTATCAACAATGGACTGAATAGCCTTCCAATCCTGGGTGATTTCGGCTTTAGGTATTTCACTTACATAATAGTTCACTTGCATGTTTTTTTCTGTGATTTTTTTTAACATTTAAATTGTTAAACCATATTGAAAATTTAAATATAAAAACATCTTCCTTTTTCTAATACCAATTTCAAAAATTCTATCCTTAACCAACCATTAATAGAAACTTTGTAATGTAATACATTTATATATGTACATATTATAATATATATAGATAGATAATGTGTGTATGTATTGTACTATATACATTCTGTTTAATTGCTCAAATTTCCATCTGATCATGCAATCAAGGATTTATTTTTATTACCTTCTCCATTATCCTTTACCGAAATACTTAATAAAATGGGAGTTTTATTCAGAATAGAGAAATTGGTCACACTTTGCAATTCTAGCAGGCATTAGCTCCTGGAAGTCTGAACTATCAGACAAGAGATTTGATTTGCTATTGTTTCTGCTATTTACTGCTGTTGTCCTTAAGCGTCTAACCCCTTCTAGAACGAACAATGATGCTTAAAACATGGGCTCCCAAATTTAAATCTCCTCTTTTTACTTTTTTTTAAGATTTTATTTATTTATTTATTTATTTGAGAGCAAGAGAGTGAAAGCAAGCAGGGCAGGGTATGGGGAGAGAGGGACAAGCAGATTCCCCACACCCCCGAGTGTGGAGTCCGATGCAGGGCTCAATCTCAGGACCCCGAGGTGATGACATGAGCTGAAATCAAGAGTTGGACACTTAACTGACTGAGCCACCCAGGTGCCCCTCCTTCTCTTTTTGAAGTGTAAGTTCAATCATCTTCTCATAATTTTTCCTAGGCAAACATCAGCTGACAGGCAGCATTCGATCCAAATTTTCATGGTGAGGAAAAGTGGTAAATTTTGGACTTATCTAAATTAGAAATCCTACTAAAAAAAAGAGCATATAGAAAATATTCCTGTAAAGTATCAGGAATAATTTAGTATTTTTTCACTTTGAAACTCTTGGGGAAATCTAGTTTATCCATGGCTTTAGAAGCACTGTTAGATTAGATTTAGGTATATATTTCCCTTCCTACTCATGTCAATAAACTTTGAACAGAATGGGGTCAAGGTGTTGAGATTAGTCCATAGATCACATTGTTAGTGGTAAAGATAACTACCAGTTTGGGTTATAAATAGAAGACAGAAAAGACAATAAAAGTAAGTTTGAAAGATACGATTCTGATACATGATCAATTGAACATTTGAATTTAATTTTGCTCTTTCCTGAAGATCTCAATAAAACGAGAACAATGTGACAAAGAGACATAAATTCATAAAATTGAACTGGATAAGATCTGTATCTCTAACAAGTTCAAGTTCTGATACTTGTAGAGAGATCCAAGTCAGAAATGTGTTCACCAAACTTTTTTTTCTTTTTTTCCACTCGAAAGTTTACAATGAAAAGAAAACGTTTGACATGTATTGATTTGGTCAAATTTACTGCATGTCATTGTGCATATGGGCATGCTCTTATATATACACACACACTTTCCCTAGAGCAAGGAACTTTTTACCCTTCCAACTAGATAAGATTCTGGCAATTCCCATAGGATTAGAAGCTACTCTTGCAGACAGCAGTGGCATTTACGGTATTGAGACTAAGGAGAGAATGGAAATCACAATTCAATGCTGTGTGTCAATGCACATAAAAAATTTCCTTCTTCACAACACTAGATCTATGAGATTAAGAATGGAACTAATAGTCCATTTCTTTTTTAATGGAAATAATAAATATTATTACCCTTGAGAATATAAAACCAAAAGTGTACTTGATATTAAAGTTGATATAGTGGTCATCTTATTTTTATTTCCTTTTGTTACCAGCCTTAAAATAGGGTATTATACTTATTAATTAATGAAGTAATTGATTAATGTAATTTCATACTAGATATTACTTATACATATTGCACTCTTTTAGCAGAGAATTATATAGTATGTTGTCATGTAACCTATTGTAATACCCTGATATATTGTATATTACAGATTATAATTATTTTAATTATAGTCATTTCGATGTTGACATTTCACATTTTTATATTATATATTTCACCTAATATTATTAACATTCAAGCTCAGGATAGGCAGTAAACATTTGTGGAATGAAGGGAAATGAAAGTATATAGAATCTAGTTGATATACTCCAGAAGGAAAATAAAAATCTATGAATTTGGATTTACATTTTCTTTTCTTTCTTTTTTTTTTTAAAAGATTTTATTTATTTGACAGAGAGAGACACAGCAAGAGAGGGAACACAAGCAGGGGGAGTAAGAGAGGGAGAAGCAGGCCTCTCGCTGAGCAAGGAGCCCGATGCGGGGCTCGATGTGGGGCTCGATCCCAGGACCCTGGGATCATGACCCGAGCTGAAGGCAGACGCTTAACGACTGAGCCACCCAGGTGCCCCTACATTTTCTTTTCTTTTTTACTTACTTCTAGAAAGCAGGTTTGCCCCTTTCATATACAAAACCATGAGCTAGTTTGTGTTTACTTCAGATGTAACCGTATTTTAAAAGACCAAATAAAAATAATCTAATCAGATATTAGGAATATTTTTGAATTGGAAATTGTTAATATTTGTATTTTTCTGCCAATGCTATTTATAAAATACAATCATAAAATATTTTCTGTATTTGAGAATGTAGTAGTCACCTATAGTTTAAAAGTGCTCTGTACAGGGGCACCTGGGTGGCTCAGTCATTAAGCGTCTGCCTTTGGCTCAGGTCATGATCCCAAGGTCCTGGGATCGAGCCCCACATCGGGCTCCCGGCTCAACGGGAAACCTGCTTCTCCCTCTCCCACTCCCCCTGCTTGTGTTCCCACTCTCGTTGTGTCTCTCTCTGTCAAATAAATAAATAAAATCTTTTTTAAAAAAATGCTCTGTACATCTCAAGACTTAGGTTCCAGCAAAGTAACATTTTTTTTTAGTTTCTCTTCATCTTCATTTAAAAGAGCATAAGCCAAAAAGTTTAAAAAAGTGAAAAAATAAAAGAGCATAAGCCAGAGTTAGACAATTCATTTCTTTGATCTATCAGTTCAGATCTTGAAGATGGTAGAACATATATTATACGACTAAGCATTCCTTGGCCAGTAACCTATCAGTCACTGACATGACTTGCACCTGTAATGCAGGGAATAGAGTCCCTCCTTCCCACATTTACTTAAATGTGGTTTGCCCACCACCATCTCATCTGGCCCCATACAAATAAGGCAGTAGATAGTATGGAATTCGTAATCAAACATTTAATGTTGATGAGCTGTTGAATAAAGAATCAGCAATGACCCAACCCAAAGACTAATTCTGCTATAAATTCTGTGCTTTTTAATGAAGACTGGCTGAATATTTCCAAAAGACTCCCAGTCCCCTCTAGAAATGACATATTGTTTAGTAACACTGTCTAGTAAAATAATTCGTTGCCGAATATAACCATATTTAATGCACCGATGTAAATAAACACTTGGCCAGACATTATCTTCATAGACTGTCATAACCACAAGATGAGTTAGGGAGTTCTATTCCCTCGTTTTACAAATGAGGATATTTTAACAAAGGCAACGGAAGTAACTTACAAGTGGTGACACAGGATTTAGAAGGTCACTCAATCTGATACCCTGGCTTTTCTACTATGCTCTTACATTGCCTTCCCATGGTAACCAATTTCATCCATGAGGAAACACACCACACACATAGACACACATTTAATCCTAAACAGTATACATGCAATGTGGCTTCATCAAAGATCGATAAAACAAACAGCAAATAGATTTTCATTGTGTGTTGCAGTTTCTTTTATTGATCTCATGTCTCAAGCTTGATTGGGTGCCTTTGTTGTTTTAGGGCACCGCCGTTCTCAATCAAGTTGACTAGCAGCCTTTGTTCTTCTCCAGGACTGTAGAAGGCCGAAGCCCTAAACAGTAAATTGAGCCTTCTGAGGACATCGGTGAGGTATAAGTAATTAAAAATAAATCACTAATAATCACAAAACTATTTCTAGACAAGTCAGAGAAGAACAGTTTTGTAACTATTTTACTTTTCCAGGTACTGAGACAGAAGTTGAGGTTCTTCTTTCTTTCATGTGGCCCCTTCAAGCATATATGAGGAAATTCAGAATTCTGATTTCCAGACAAAGCTCAAACTTGCTTTTATTCCTATGATATCATCTGTATTTCTTTAAATTCGAGGAAACGTGTATTCGAGACTGAAACACACAGTCCAAAATATACCTTCACCACGTTAGAACAATGTTCTCTAAAAATAGCAGGAAGACGGTAGCCATGGGCAGGACTGAGCAATTACTGAGCAGGTGCAACGCAGATGGGCACACTGATCATTCTGTGGTGCCCAAGCGAGCCTAGCTCACTAAGACTTCAGAGCTCTGAGATATGCTAATTATGACTCAGGTGGGCCAGATCACATTTTATGCCGTCCTTTAGACCTAAAATACATATGTCTTGGTATGAGGGATCTATAATAGAGGGTTTATGTTCCATCATATGTTTATTGGCTCTGCCTCACTAACCTTGTAGTTATCCAAACCTGGCAGGCTGATGAATGTCTTATTTCTCACTGGTTACATTTAATTCAACTGAATGTGCACATCAGATTTAATCAAGATATTCTAAATACGTGATGCTTATATAACAGAAAAGAAATTATATAAATCAACTTTTTAAAGCTATTCAAATAGTAGTAACGTGAGTGTGTGTTTCTATTTTTAAAACCCTAAGGTTTTCTTAGTAAAAATGGGCAGCCCAAAAAGTAGGAAGTTTCACTCAGTTCAGATTTATCATCTCGAATGATAATGGTTTACTTACTTGTAGTTTTATGAAGCCTCCTAGGTATTCAAGATGTGCTAGAAAATCTCTCAACAGTAGATCTCAATTCCCTCTTCCTCACTCTCCTACACAAGAACTGTTCTGAAGGAAAAATTTGTCTTCTTATTTTCTATTGTCAGCAATGCTTACAAGTAAATATTAAGGAGTAAAAACTCAGATCATAATGCAACTGCAAAGGAATTAGCTCCCAAAGAGTACTTTATCTTAGTTAACCATCCATTAGAGCAATCACTGAAATACCTTATACCGTCCTAGGAGTCTTCGGTCATAAGGGAGAGCATAAATATTTCTTAGTACAGGAATGATACACATATAGCACAACTCTAGATGAGACTAAAATATTTATCCCGGGTACCTATCAGAATTACAGGGCATGAATGATTCCTATATTACTTAACTAAAATTTCAAAAAAAAACCAAAAAACAAAACCCAAAACCTGGCCATTTAAAAGTGCACTATAAAACATTAACAATACCGTCATACAGTTTCTCAATAACAACCCCCTCAGTCACACTTTGACATGAGACCCCTGTTCATGGCTGAGGTTTTTCCTCCAAACCCCATTTTCCTACCTCCCAGTTTCCTTGTGGGAACCTATGCCATTTTCACTATAAAACTAAAAGTGTTTGGAAATACATGCTGCTGTTACAAGGGCAAACACGGATTTGAGATGATAAACAGAAAAGAATGTGAATTTAATAGAGGGAAATTTTACACTTAATTTCAGCCATATAAACAACAAATAGGTAAATATACAGCACGTTACCACCACCACAGAAGGCTAATTTTTGTGCTTCCCCAGTTAATGTACCCCCCTTGAAAGGCAAACAGTACTCTATCTGCTAGTATAGAGCAGAATTACTTGTTATTGATCATCCTATTAATAAAATAATAGTGAACCTTCTATTCTGTACCAGGCTTCTCCAGCTCAATATTACATTAATGAGATTTATTCATGTGACTGTGTATTTCAGCACTTTATTTCTCATTTCAGTGCAATATTCAATTATATAAGTATGTACAAATTGTATTCTTTTTAAATTTATTTTCCTTGACTTTTTGTTTAGGCGATGACCTCCAGTACCATGCCAAGTAGAAAAAGTGACTGTGATCATCATAGTTTTCCCAACCAAAGGGAACAAAATTATTATTTTAGCATTGGTAATAACTCTTAGCTATTATTTTGATAGATATTTTATACCAGTTTAATAAAGTTCACTTCCATTTGGTAGTAGATGAAAAATTTTAGTATAAAAAGTGTTGAATATCAGTAAATCCTTTTTTTGCTTTTACTGACATGATCACAAACCTTTCCCAATATTCTGTTAATTGGTGATTTATATTGAATGGTTTTTCTCTGTAAAAGCAATAGTATGTCCTTGAGACAAATCTAATTGATCATTATAGATTCATTTTATGTACACTGGATGAATTTTTTTTCCTAAGAACTTTTGGTTTAAAAATTTTAGAAATATGGACCTATAGTTTTCTTTTTTCTTTTTTCCTCTTTTTCTCCTAGCTAACTTTACCTGTATTATTTCACTGAATCTGCACAAGTGTCCTCAGAGGAAGATATTGTTCTTAACTATTTCTTTACTGTAATTTCCTTGGCAGTTCTCCTATCTCTTTACTTATTCTCTGAAAATCTGTTTTCAAGTTTGGAATTTTTTCTTCTTTAAAGTTTTAGAAAAATTCATCAGTGGTATTAGCTTGACTTAGAGTTCTTTCAAGGGCAAGCAAAAAATTATTAAATCAACTTACACAATATATTAAGCTATTCATGTAACACATTTTTCATTTTCGTTGAGTTCAGATCTTCTCCCTTTGGTTTATTTTTCTATTTGTCCCATTTGTCCTCTCATTCCTGTTATTTCTCCTTTAAAATAACTTTAAAAAAATTAATCACATATTTTTTATTATTTCATATTTCTCTTTTATTATCACTTTAATTATACAGGCTGTGGTAGGCAGAATAATGCCCTCCCTCCAAAATGTTCCCATCCTCAGCCCAAAAACTGTGACTATATACTCTTATATGTCAAAAGAAACTTTAAAAGTGAGGGACCCTGAATGGCTCAGTCAGTTAAGGATCTGACTCTTGGTTTCGGCTCAGGTCTTGATCTCAGAGTCATGATCTCAGAGTCCTGAGATAGAGCCCCCTGGGGAGCCCTGCCCTGAGTCTGCCTCGGGCTCTGTGCTCAGCACAGGAGTCTGCTTGGGGTTCTCTCTGTCCCTCTCCTGCTGTCCCTCCCCCAACTCACCTGCATGGTCTCTCTCTCTCTAAAATAAATTAAAAAAAAATCTTTAAAGTTGTGATTAAGGCACCAGACCTTGAGATAGGAAGATCATCTTGAATTCTTTAGGTGGGCCCGATCTAATCATATAAGTTCTTAAAAGCAGTAGAGAGAGGCAGTTAAATGTTTCAGAGGGAAATGACTAGAGAAGTCGACCCATAGTTGCAGGCTGAAAGATGGAGGAAGGCAGGCATGAACCCCAGGTTTAGATTTATACCTAAGTATTTTTTGTTGGGAGTGCTAAGGTAAATGGTATTGGTTTTTAATAAATTCTACTTGTTCATTGTTGGCATGTAGGAAAGCAATTGACTTTTGCATATTAACCTCATATCTTGCAACATTACTATAATATATTATTAGTTCCAAGAGTTTTTTTGTTGATATCCTATATAGCTAATCATATCATCTGAAAACAAAGACAGTTTTATATCTTCCTCTCCAACCAGCATACTTTTATTTCCATTTCTTGCCTTATTACATTAGCAAGGATTTCCAGTACAATGTTTAAAAAGAGTGATGAGAGGGTATCTTAGTGGAAAGCTTTGTTTACTATTTAGTATTACAGCTACATACTCATGGCTACATATAATTCAGTTGCTTTATTTACAATTAAGGAGGACAGAAGGGTAAGCCAAACCATTGCCTTTTGTAATTACTGAAGTATAAATGAAGTTTTAGAAATATTTTGAGGGCCCTTTATGAAGAAAAATTAATAGAAGAATAACTGAAGTTGGACAGTTTTTTGGTTTAAATCTTTTTAAAATGGTATTACCATGATTATAGATCTTCATTATTAATGAGATAATTAAAAAGAGTCAGTTTACCTAAAATCATCACTACTTACATTAATTTGAAAAACTCTGTATATTATACTATCATTAATTTGCCGGAATTTACTTCATACTATATCTGATATTCCCCTATACTCCTCAGGAGAGAAGTGCGTATTTGATTGCATCATTGTATCTGATAGATATTTCGCTGTAAAAAGTTCTCAGATAAACTTTAGATGAATGATTCTGAGAGCGTATGTATCTGCATACCCAGTAAGGAATTCTTTACTATTATTTTTGAAATTATAAATAGTGTTGAAAGAGTAAGAAATTATTAATAAGCCATATCGAACAATCTATTATCCATTGTTGAGTAAAATTATTAGAAATTTCAAAGGGTAAAAGTGGCTTTGATCATCTTAATATTGTGAAATGCATGCTATAAAATGTGTACAACATGACAAAATTATGGAACAAGAGTAAAAGCATGAAATATTTATGAAATTGGGGATATTTGAGATACATAGCACAAGTTTTAAGAAGATAGAGTAAAAATTGGGGCACTTGGGTGGCTCAGGTGGTTAAGCATCTGCTCTAGGCTTCAGTCATGATCCCAGGGGCCTGAGATCGAGCCTCATGTTGGGCTCTCTGCTCGGTAGAGAGCCTGCTTCTCCCTCTGCCCCTGCTGCTCCCCTGCTTGTGTTCTCTCTCTTGCTCGCTCTCTCTCAAATAAATAAATAAATAAATAATCTTAAAAAAAGAAGATAGAGTAAAAATTAAATGCAAAATAAAATACATATACAAGCACACATTGATTTGGGGGCAAGTAAACTGAGAAAAAGTCACTTATTCTTAATATCAACATGATTTAAATAGACATTTAGGGGAACCTTAAGACATAATAACAAATGGGAAATAAACAGCTCTGCAGGGAGATGTTTAATGTTATGTAGGAAATGTTTTGATATGCAAGACTCTACTGAGTGAGGGATGTCCTTTTGAAGGGCAGGCTCAATATGAAAGATTCTCTCCTTAAGGAAAGGAGTCAATAGAAAGCTCTCCACAGTCCTGCAGGGCAAACAGAATGCCCAGACAGCTGGGCTTCATACAGAGGGAGTGCTTAGAGTCAAAAAGTTGGAAGACTGGACAAACAGAGCCATAGAGATTTCCTGATTTTCAGTGATAGACAGTGAGCATCTAGCCGAGAACCTTGAAAAAATCATTACCCTGCTAAAAAAGAACTGAGAATGTCCTGGGATGAATAATAATGACTGATGCAATCTACAAGAAATAAAGAAACAAACCCTCCTCAAAATTTCACAAATTATGTAAAAATAAGAGAAAAAGTTAGAAGCCAAACAAGGCAGAACTGTGGCAATGTCCTTAATCACAGCTACTTGGGGCCTTTTTTCTCATTAAAACTTAAAAAATAAGAATTGGAAATTATCCAAACATCATAGACTGCCAATAATGGGCTGTCACATGCAAAATTACCTAAATGAAAAGACTGTATGTTTCATTTCATAGTTTGAGTTAAATCATCCTCAACTAATCCTTTTGTTGATTTCATAAAGTCCAAACAAGGAAATAAGATGTATTGAGATTGTTTTGGATAAGCTGCACTCAAACTGTGAACCAGCATCCGAGGGGCCAACTCCTTGAAAGATGGAGAAAAAGACAAACATCAGGTGTTCAGGCTTCCACTGCAATTCAGCTAGAGTCGCATGCATCTGACTGGATTAGTAGTTGAAATCTGAGCAAAAATTTGCCTCTTCAAAAACTTCCAAATGAGAAGAATAAGTTGAAAACCAGTGTGACAATTCATATCCATAATATGTGAATACTATATGAGTCTCATAGTAAAATGGGTTTCAGACTGGTCATGCCAGAGATATCAGCTAATTTACTGCACTTTTTTATTTTCCAAGGTCTCTACTACTCATTTTGAGATGCCACATAATAGGCAAACAGAACAAACCAACTTAGTTTATACTTAATTTATGGACCTAATGCTAGATTGATATATATAAACTCATATTCCATGTATGCTATTATATAAGTTATATATGATTCCAAACTCTCATTAGGTCAATTTTCCCCTGCTCTTATGGGCAACATATATATGCATCATTTGTTGTGATCTTTATTTCTTATGTCAACCGGCATGAGAATCCTACCAGGCTTTGTAGTTACTGAAATTGACAAAAATGCTTTTTTTTTTTTTTTTACAAATATCTACAAATTTATTTCAAAATAATGTGATATGTAAGTTTTCAAATGTGCGATCTTTGTATAAAAGTGATAGAAATTTACATTAAAAATCACTTAATTAACATACAATTTGCATACAATTAACCCATTTTAAGTGTAGAGTTTGTTAAATTTTGGCTATATATACACATACATATGTATGTATATATCAAATGACAATAGAATTAAAATATTAAAAAAGACCGCTTTGTAGCTTTGTAGACCACCATCCCCCCATCCACAGCCCAGGGTAACTGTTGATCTGATTTCTATCACTCTAGCAATATATATATTTTTATATATATATAATATATATATTATGTCATCTTTTGTGTCTGACTTCTTTTCCTTGTTGTTGCATGTATCCGTGATTCATTCTGTTTTATTGCTGGATAGCATTCCATCATATGGAAAGGCCATAGTTTATTTATCCACTGATATAATAGACATATTGACTATTTCCAGTTTTGGCAGTGAGGAATACACATACTGTGAACATTTGCATGCAAGTTTTTGGGGACATATGCTTTCATTTCTCTGAGTAAATACCTAGGAATACAATTACTGGGATGTATGGTAAACATATGGTAACTTTACAAGAAACTGCCAAATATATTCTAACATGGCTATACTACTTTGCATTCCCATGAGCAATCTATGGTATTTCCATTTGCTTTACATTCTTGTCTACACTTGGTATTACCAAGGTTTTTAATGTAGCCATTTTTGTGGGTATATAGTGGTATCTTGGTGAGGGTTTTATTTACATCCTTGTAATGATTCTTTATGAAAAGCATTGTTTCATGTGCTTGTACATGTACAAGAATTTGTACATCTTCTCTGATGAAGAATTTGTACAAAGGCTTTTATCCAAGTTTTTTGTTGGTTTGTTTTCTTATTATTGATTTGTAAGAATTCTTCACCTTCCAAATGCAAGATATTCATCATATATATTTTGCAAATGTTTTCTCTCAGGTTGTGGTTTACCTTTATATTTTCTTTCTTTTTTTTTTTAAGATTTTATTTATTTATTTGAGAGACAGAGCATGTGCGCACGAGCAAGCATGAGCATGGGAGGGGGGCAGAGGGAAAGGGAAGGGAAGCAGACTCCTCACTGAGCAGGGAGCCTGATGAGAGACTCAATTCCAGGACCTTGGGACCATGACCTGAGCTGGAGGCAGATGTTTAACCAACTGAGCCACCCAGGCGCCCTACGTTTATATTTTCTAAATAGAATCTTTCAAAATATTTTTGTAAATTTGTAATTTTGATGGAGTCTAATTTATTAAGTTTTTAGTTTTATAGTTTGGTCTTTTCTTTTTAAAGAAATCTTTGCCTCACTCAAGCTCACAAATATTTGTTCTATTTAATTCTAGAGTTTTTAGAGTTTTAACTTGAAACTACAAGAGATTATATGCAAATGTAAAAGTAGTGAATAGAGGAGCTGTAGGTCACACTGTCTGGGATAAATCCTTTCTGGCCACATACATCACCCTACATTGTCCATCCGGTAAATGGTTCTGCTTTCTAGATCTCAGTGCTCTCATTTGTGAAATAAAGATGATACTACCTAACACTGAAAACGTATAATTATTTTTATGATTATATAATGTTGTACAATAAACTTGGTATGATGACTGAATCATACCTTAGTACATTTTAACACTGCCACCTGTTATTATTTTTCGTTATTAATATTAATTCTTTAATACTAAAAATGCTTTTTTTTAAAAGTGCCTTTGTGTGGGGCACCTGGCTGGCTCAGTCAGTAGAACATGCAATTCTTGATCTTGGGGTTGTAAGTTCAAGCCCCACGTTGGGTGGAGAGATTATTTTAAAATAAAATTAAAAAAAAAAAAGGTGTCTTTGCTGAACATGGAGAAGGAAGGAATTAAGACTTCACCAAACATATTATAGTGTGTCCATCAATATCATCAACTCCTCCAAAAGAAAACAAACAGAAATCCTTATTACACAACAATTGAGGTAGAGAAGGTATTTTTCAAAGAATTATAGTATGAATCAGCATTTGGTTTATTCAACTACATATAATATCTTCTAATTGATAGATTGATGGTTATTTATCTGTTAGAAACACAGATGTTACTACGGTTCACATGTATGTTAACAAAAGACTAGAAACTTTTAGTATATGAAACTAAAGAGCACCCAGTAGACCCTAGGTACTCTTCTAAACCCTTCACATGCTTATTGATTTAATCTTCACAAGAATCCTATGAGGTAGACAGACATTATTATCCATAGTTTGCTAGAGGGACAAATGGTGCAGAGAGATTATCTAAATTGACCAGGGATTCTTTAATGTGAAACTGTAGTTGAATTCAAGAGCTACAGCTCCAGAGCCCATGTTCTTAATAACTACATCGTGCCAACTAACAATTGCCATGACAAGGCACGGATCCTGGGCATATGCCCCAAAGACCTGTGGGAATAGCCTTCAGGAACGTGGAGAGGAAGGGAGACTAACTGAGAAATTTTGAAGATCATATATAAAGTAACCTAAAGGTAGATCTGCGTTTCCTTTTACGAAAGGATTTATACGTGCAATATATGAGTGGGTTGTGCTGATAGATGTCTGTAATGTATTATTGTTGACCAGTAAGTGCTGCCCTTCTAGGAAGTGGGTCCAATTCCTTGCCCTGGTAAAGTCAGGCAACATGAGCAGAGGGATGGGTGTCGCTTCTAAGCAGAAGCCTTAGGGACTGGTGTGTGTTTTGCCGTGTTTAGTTTTGCTCTTTCTTTGAGCTAGAGGCAGCTTTTTCGGGCTGCTTCTGGAGTGAATAAAACATGGGAGCATATGCCTCATATACCTCAACACAGCTGAGGCATAAAGGGGGTACAGTGTAAGCCAGGGATCAAGTTCCTTTTTTCTAAGCTGCCCGTAATTTGCCATTTGTCAACACAGCATAACCTAGCCTATCCAAATTGACAGAGCGTCCCCCCTTTTAATATTTTTAGTTTAAAGTAAGACAACTCATTAAACGAGTACTTGTCAGTATCTCTGCACGACGTTCTCTAAGCTGGCCCAGCAGAGAGGTTTGATAGTGATTGCAGCCGCATAGGTAAGATGGGGCTTGGCATTCCACAATTGTGAACGAAGAGATAAAGAAAATACGCATATAGAGACAATGGAATGCTATCTGGCCCTAAAAAAGAAGGAAATCTTGCCACTTGAGACAAGATGGATGAACCTAGAGAACATTATGCTAAGGGAATAAAGCCAGTTACAGAAAGACAAATGCTGAATGATTTAACTTGTTTGAGGTATCTAAATAGTTAAGCTCATGGACTCAGAGAATAGAATGGTGGTTGCCAGGGGCTTGGGGAAGGGGGAAATGGGAAATTGTTTTTCAAAGAGTATAAAGTTTTTATTATGCAAGTTGAATAAATTCTAGAGATCTGCTGTACTGCATAACACCTGTGGTTCACAATATGCTTAAATTTTGTACACTTCAAAATATCATGTACCTTAAGATATACAAAGATGAGAGATCTTACGTTAAGTCTTCTTACTAAAAAAAATAGGTGAAGAGACTTAAAAGGTACAAACTTCCAGTTATGAAATAAATAAATCATAGAGATAAAAAGTACAGCATAGGAAATACAGTAAATAATATTATGATAATGTTGCATGGTGATAGTTACCTTTGTGAGCATTGCATAATGTACAGAATTGTCAAGTCTCTATGTTATGCACCTAAAACTAATAGAACACTGTATGCTAATATACTTCAATAACAATTGAAAAAACAAAAAAGAATGCAAGGAAATTTTTGGAGGTGATAGATAATACCTTGGTTGTGGTAATGGTATCATGATGTATGCATATGTCAAAATTGATCATGATATATATATATATATTAAATGTGTTCATTTTTATATATCACATATATTATATATCAATTATACATCAATAAATATAAAAGAAATAACAAGAAAAAGGCAGATCTTGAATATTCTGAGATTTCCCTGGAGTTGAGCTGGTAATTCAACATATAACCTTTCATGGTTAGCTCATCTTTTCATTGAGGGAGAACAAACAAGAAATGTTTCTGGGAGCCCCTCTAATTTTTATTATATTTATTTATTTATTTATTATATATTTATTATATTCCCCAAATCAAAATTATATATCATTGACCGCCTCAATATTAATGGCCAATCTGTCTCGAAAACCATAAAGATCCATAGATATTAGGACAGATATTTTATTAGTCTCGTTAGCACTATTATAGGGAATAAGTTCTATATTTTCTTAGTACATCAAGAAGAAGTTATATATTTATGACAAAACATTGCAAAGAACACTTGAAAAGCACTTTTTCAATTAAGAGAGTACAATCGATAAAATCCAATGAAACCCAGAAACCAGATCAAGAATTAATCTTATAAATATTTCCGTCTTAGCTCTTACTCAGTAAACAGGTAATGTGGTATCATTTCCTATGTAGAATGCAAATGCAAACCATGATCAATATATAAAAACAAAGGAACTTGTGGTTATCATTCCAAAGTTACGGGTAATCTGAGTCATCATATACTTATCAGTGAAACTTAATAAGCAAAATGAGACACAATAGTGTGCTTATAATCAATCTACTTCACAGATTAAAATTTTTAAAGCATAGGTTGAAAGATCACTCCAGGAGTATGGTTATCTGTAATCTTCACTGTCAGTATGATGTCAGTTTGTAGAGAAAGCCATGGCACAGAGTTCTTCTAGAAATGTGCCAATCTATGGTGCTGTAAAATTAGCTACATGCAACGTAGCCAGAGGGAGAATGTCCTCTCTTTCTCTTGGAAAACGTTTCTACAGGTAATTACCAAAGAACATGTGAGTAGAGATGCTGAAGCATGAGCCTTCTGCCAAGTTCAGGTGACAGTGAGTTATAATGGACAGTGTCAAAAACTTAGGATTGGTTGCATTAGAAGAACTGGCTTATACTCATGAATATTTTCATGCCCATGAACTCAGTCTTTAAATTGAAGAAGGACAAAGAAATACCAGTTTACTTCCCCCCATGAACATCAGAGACAGAAGTGGCACTCAAAAAATATTAAGTATAAATTTATCACAACTTTGAAGTAAAATGTTTTCTTCACTCTTAGGATGGGAAAGGTACACATGCAAATGACTGGTTTTTACATTTAAACCCTTTAACAAGAGGAATTTTATGTCATGGCTCTGAATTGTTCCCTTAACTGTAATACTAATCCTAACTTTAACATCACACAAAACGCTGTTAATTTCATTTTCAAGAAATAAGGACATTATCTACTGCTATTCACTGCACATAAACATTTATAAATTGTCTTTTTTTTTTCAAATACGCACTCTCTCCTTTCTTAAGTCCCTTACCAATAATTTGAATGTGAGGAGGTAGATATAAGAAAGTGCATTTTCATTCAGTTTAAATTAGTGTATAGTTTGTTCACTGTTTTCCATTCGCCTTTTATCTCCCTATACAGATTGTAATACCAGTGCCTGAAAAGAACTGTAAAAACCATTTCACTTTATTTTTATACTGTAAACGTTTCATTTGATATGTATTGGCCCAATGATTTTAACAGTTTTGTGCCAGCAGGTGGAATGTTTGTTTGAAAATGATTTCCAGTTTCTAATTCTCTGCTCAGCCAGGAGGAGTGTCTACAGTGATCTTCTGAGCCTAAGCAGAAAGAACACTAGGTTTCCTTTTATGAGTCATTTGAAAACACATGCATAGTACTCTCCATTTACACTAAAAATGTTTCCCAGCTAGGGTTTTCAGGGAGACTCAGGTGGGTACTTCTCACCCGGTCTCCTCTAATTGGTGTCCGGGGGTTGTGATTGATAGCTTAGGAACAAGATGCACAAAACACACAGAAAAATGATCCATGAGTCCTCTTCTGCTTGTGGTGCACAGGGAGACTATGCATCATGCTTTGGTCTCTGCTTACAAGAAACTATTGGATCTCTTCCCCTCTCCTCACTTCTATATCACCCACAAATCTTCTAATTCATGTGCTGCTTTTGCATTTATTTTACGAATGAGGAACTGAAACTATTTTCATGAAAACATCACAAAATTTTTCATTCTCCATGTGGAATTGATTCTCATTTAACAAGGTTTCCTGTGAAGGGCCAAGAATTAGCCTGGAGTGATTAATTTTCAGTCTCAACCACATAGTGTGAGTCGATCTTTATAAGTTATGTTGAATCCAAATGATGCCACAATGCCTAGTGGGCGCAGGGGCATAAGAGTACCAAGAATGACATTGATCTCTCAGGTTGTGCTCTTAGCTGTAAGTATATTTGCAATTATTTCAAAAGGTAGGGAATGAATGGACTTATATTACAGGTTCTTTTAATTCAAGAAATATTAAGAATTTTAATTCACTTTAAACTTTAATTCAAATCCTCTTATAAATTTAGAATCATGCTACTGTTCACAGAGGAATGCATTTGCGGGATCGTTCAGAAATTTAAGATGATGATGGATTTGGGGTACCTCTCACTGACTAGTTATGAGAAAAGGTGTTTTAAAATACCAGAATCCAGCAATGGTCTTGATTTCCAGATATTTTGTTCTAATTGCAAAAGCCATAGTAATTTGTAAACTTTGGCTTCCTCGCAATTTATAATAAATGTGTTTCTGAAAAATGTTTAATGCAAATCAAGTTTTGAGAACTTAAATAGTATTTTCGATGCACTCAAACAATTTTCTATTTAATGGAAATGTGCACTGATTAGTTTTGAAAGTGAACAGTCATTGCCTAGTTCATATTGTTAGGTAATCCAGATTTAAATTTGTCATGATTTGAATAACTTTCTATCTTACTTCATATTTGTAATCATTCAATCATTCACCTACCATTCAAGTGACTTATGAGCATCTACTTTTTGTTAGGTGCCAAATTAGAAATAGGAGAGACAACTGATTATAAATTATAATCCCTGTATATTATAACACTTCATTCATTTCAATAACTGTTTGATGTAATTTTAAGTAAACAAACAAGCATTAACTTTTGTGAAGACCATCTAAAAGTGAATTATAAAAGAACCTTTATTCTTTTAACCTTTACTAACGGTTAAAAGTAAAATAATAATTTTTAAAAATCTATGCTCATCCAGACTTAGTGATCATTTTAAAAACCATTTAGGTTATTGCTGGAAAAGGTTGTCACTGCAATTTTCTAGATAAAACAAAGTCAAAGATAAAAGGAGAATAATCCCAACTTGTTGAAAGCTGTGCTTTCCAGACAATGGCCCTGAAGACTCAAGCAATAGGAAAAAGTTGTCTACATCTTGCTTTCTGAAAGATGACAAAAGGAAGGAAAACATCAAAGGTATCATTCAAGGACTCATTTTATCTATTCTGTGTTGGCAGTTGGTAAAATATATACTATACTGTCTGTCATGTGTCAACACTTTTTCACTTCTTAAAAGTAGAGAAAATGTCCCCGATTTGTATAAAATGACAAAATTCCTCCATGTCCTTGGCTTAAAGTCTTAATAATATTTTTCTCTCTTCAATAAATACCTGTCACCATGCAGGATATTTTCTTTTTGTTTGTCTAATAATATTAATTTACCAGCAAGGGGAAAAATATGCTTTGACTTACCAGAGGATAAAGGATAGATGGATGGATGAGAGAGAGAGAGAGATTATCCATAAGTTAAGAGACATAATCATATATATTTTATCTTCCAACTATCAAAATAGTTTGCAACAGACAATGTGTTGTAGTCATAAGCAATATCCAACATTATCAATATTGAATTAGTTATTTCCTTATTTTTAAATAATTTAAGCTTTTGTTATAACAACAATATCTTTAAAAGAGATAATAGCAATAACTGGTTGTTCATATTCTGTTTTTTAGGGAATTAGAGAATTAGAATATAATTATTTGTCAAATACTAATGCCTAAACTGAAATTTTACCCCCACCCATTCTAAAATGATTGCATGTATTCTTGCACATATAACCATGATTTTTTTTTTTTTTTTTAAGAGAGAGAGCATGCTCACATGGGAGGGGGAAGGAGCAGAGGGATAGAAAGAATCTTAAGCAGGCTCCATGCCCAGTGCAGAGCATGATACGGGCTTGATCCCAGGACCCTGAGATCATGACCTGAGCCAAAATCAAGAGTCAGACATTTAACCGACTGAGCCATGAGGCATCCATTAACCATGAATATTTTTGAAAACAGTAATACATCTGCACACATAAAGAAAAATATTTAAACAGTTTAAGACAGTGATTTCCATAAGAATATAGAGAGCATGTTGGCAACTTGCTCTGATATTACTTATCCAGTTCTAGCAAATATGGAAGCAAACATCGTAATTTTTCTTTTCTATCCATCCCCAAAGTCCAGCACATTTTAGCATGGTTCACTGAAGAAGGAAGATTCAATATAGTGTTAATTATGGAAATTCTGCTTTTAAAAACAAACTGGAAAATAATGCAAACCAGAGTTTAACACTTTTAACATTTTACATGAAAACTTAAAGGATAATCATATTTATTTTTCTGTATAACCTATAGCTTCTGCATTTTTTCCTACTTTATCTTCCAGATAAGAAAATTTTCTTTCTTTTGAAAATTTTCTTCAAAAATCAACAATAGAACAATACTTTTAGATCATTTTGCATCCAAAATATGGATCAGAAATACACATTCAATGATTTTTCTCTTATTTGTTTATTTTATCTTTTGCAGATTAGCCATCTATAGCTATTAAGAAAAGCTGACTTTTTGGAAAATAAAATGTGTTTTAATGTCTATAGTTCAACTGTATTTTTATAGATGATATCTAAGTCACATAAAGAATAGAATATATACTTTCTCATATGCAATCCAGTGATCTCTTATTTTTAGTATACCAGCATAATTACAATCAGTTTCCTTTACTAGTAGTTCAGTTTAAGATAAACTGAAATTTTAAATCCAATAATTATAGAAAGAGCCTAACAAAGACATACATCTCTCATCAAGCCAGCTATGCCAATGACTTCAATGTTACAAATTTATCAGCAGATTTTCCCTGAAACATGAAATACGGTGTTATCAGTTGTCATCATTGATTCAAAGTGAACTGGAATTGCAGGTAAGCTATTCTGTACTCACAAGGGACAATATGATTTAAATTCCATGCAGATAGAAAGATAAATCTAAAACATTACTCTATAGCAAAATTAATTATTATTCCCTCGGGAGCTTTCAGTGCCCATATTTCTACATTACATTAATTTAGCTATAAATATAAATATTTCAAACTACTGAAAATTAGATTTAAAATTATGGAATATCTTATGGCCAGACCATAAAGCAAGAAAAAAATGAGATAGGCAGCTGTGTTATTTTGAAATGTATGCACTGAGTTTCTGCACATGTCACCTCTCTCCCTATACCTTCTCCTCCTCCTCCCTCTCCCTTTGCCCTCTCTACCAAAGCAAATAGAGTAGAAAATACTGCATTCCCATGCCCTTTTGGAAAAAAAGCACACACAAAAATAAACATTTTTTTGGATAGCTTTATGTACTTAATTTTAATATATGCTAATAAAATAACCATAATAACAATTTGGGTTCTGAACATAGTATTTTTTGAATAGTTCTCTAAAAACATATAATGCAATATAAAAATTGGAAAGCACCTCAGAAATCAATGAAAAGTAGAGTAATAGTTTTCCATAAATAGGGTGATAAATGTATGTTTCATGAATATTGAAGCTTCAGACTTCTAACTCGTAAAATTATACTATGTGTATAACCCTAATTAAACTACTTTAAGCATATATACACATACACGTGCACATACATACTTTTGTTATATTTTGCCAAAATTAAAAATAATTCTATTTTTTGATGAACTTATAAAACTTTAATTCATAAAAGTATACCTGACCTCAAAGCCTTATGGTGACAACTTTTTTTTCCTGAAAAAGTATTGAATATAATTTATTTGTACAGTGGAATAAAATGTCATATCAGGCTAAATTTCATTTACTTTAACTCATTAAATTATTTGTAATTCTGGAAGGAATTATTGTTCACCTATCTTGTACCAAAAATTGTTCTAGGTTCTGGGACTATTGCAGGAAACAAAGCAGTCACAAATTTGCCTCATGGAGTTTCTGTTCTAATGTAGAGAGAGAAAATAAACATAGTAAAGTAGTTTTATGGTATCCTAGAAGGTGTTAAGATCTCAGGAGGAAAACAAGGCAATGTAAGGAAGAATGTAATAGGAACTGCTGGGGCGGTAGGGTTGTTACTATTTTAAAGAAAGCAGTAGAAGTTGGTCTCACTGGGCAGGTGGTATTTGAACAAAGACTGGAGTAAGTATGTGAGCAAACCATTTGAAGTTGGGAGTATATTTTTCTGGGCAGACAGCCTGACACGTGCAAAACCTTGAAAAGAGAGCACATTTGCCGTGCCCTACAGAATAGACTGGGAAGAGTGGTGGGAGTAAAAGTGGGGAAGGTGACTTAACTTTTACTCCAGAAAGGATAGGAAGACATTGAAGGGTTGGAGGGAAGGACTGACATCATCATCTGTCTTTCATTTTAATAAGACCATGCTGGCTCCTGGTTTAAGAAGATACTGTAAACCTAGTGGTACAGTGATTGCAAGGAGGTCAGATTCTAAATGTGTTGAAGGTTGAGTCAAGAGGATTTATTGATCAAATAGATTTGGATGCAAAAGAGAAAAGCTAGCAATGACCTCATTTTGCTTTTCCTTGTGAGGAATGGGAAGCATATGACTACATCAGGTCAAGCAAGAAGACCAGGAACTTAGCTTTGAATATAGTAAGATTAGGATGCCACTTTGGATGAAGAGGTGGAGATGTCACATTAGCAGCAGACACAGGATACTGGAGGTAACAGGATTGACACAGACTTGGGATATATTTGAAGTCATATTCCTAGATGAGATCCTCAAGATGGTACACATAGATGCAGAAGAGGAGTGACCAAGACTGAGCCTGGGAAATCTCCTAAAGTTAGTAAATTAGGAGAAAGCAGAGGAAGCAGCAAAGAATGAGTGTAAGCAATGCTGACATAAGAAAGCAACCCAGAAAGCATGGTCTAGGAGGTGTCTTAAGGAGAAAGAAATGACCATGGTTCAATAATGCTGATAAGTTTGTAAGAGGGATAAACACTTCCTTGGCAGATTTAGTCATGTGTCTGTCATCAGAGGTCTTTGCAAGACTAGTTTCAGTGCAGGGACAGACGGCAGCAAAAGCCTGAATATGTGGTTTCATAGAAACTGGGAGACATGTTAGAGAGTAAAGGAAAGCCTAGATAAAGATGGATCTCAATGGGGTGTGTTGAGGAGAGGAGGTTCCTGTTTATGTGGAAAGGTAAGAGCATAGGTAAATGCTGATAAAAATGATCCAGAAGAGAGTGAAGACAGGATGCAAGTGATGGGGAACACAGGTGGAGTGATGCCATTGGGAGGGCAGGATGCACCATCTTAGTGCACCTGGGGCACACACATTTTTTGCAGGTGAAGATCCCGAATACACAAATGAATGGAAAATAAATACTTAGCTGTTCAGGGAAAAGAGTGCTCTGGAGGCTTTATAAATGTGTGTTTTAATTAGTTCAAAAGCTGAAGCCTTTTACATTAAATAGCATTGATAGTTTGTTATGAGCTGTCCTTGTATAGGTAGGCCCCGCCCCTTTCCCCCCCAGACCCCCCCCCCACACTTCCTTCTTTTGAAAAGGGAAGACATTATATGGGCACCAGTGCAGGGACGTGGGGAGCTATGGTTTTGGAAAGCTGTGGACGTTTTTGTGTGATAACTGGAATTGTCTTCGTGAAATAAGAAGCAAGGTTAACCCCTGTGTGTGAGGAAGGGTGAAGGGATGTAGGAACACAGGGGAGAGGAGATTTGGTGAAGCAACCATTTAGGACATGGGAAAGCAAATACAACTGGGAATCATAAAGGCAATGCCAGTTCATCAAGTAGCACCAACCTGATATCATGTTTCTGGGTTTTATTTTTCTCCAGCCAAGTATGGGTCCAGGTGCAGAGAAGCAGAATGGGTACAGAATTGGAATATAGTGAAGGATGTTCCCCCCCTCTCCAGACAGTAGGAGGAAGTCATAGAGGGACAAACCAGTCAACTATTATGCAAATAAGTGAATATCTTTGATTTGTCTATGATGTTCATTTATTTTGAAAGTTAGGTTTGTTATTTTGCTCAGTTTTTTAAATAATATTACCTACAGGTTTATCTAAAAACATTTTATCTTTATAATACTCAAAACGTGGAAGAGGGAATTTTTCAGAATATGTAAATAAAATTTTAAAAATACTTTGTTATTTAGGAAAAATATTTGATCCTAATAAAGATGGTGTTTTATTTTGATCAAGATGAAGTTATTTACAGTGAATCATCAGTATTTTGATATTTTGTTCTTTCATACGTGTGCAGGCAAGAATACACAATAAGGTTGTTTTTTTATTCTCAGCTGTTGAGAAAATACAAATTTGAATAAGAATAAATACAGTAAATCCCCTCTTATAATTATGCCAACATTATAAGAAACAGAGTAAATAAATTATAACAAATGACTCCACATAGGAGAAGTATTTCCAGAACAAGTTTCAGAAAAGCAGAGGTACTTGGATTTAAAATCTAAGCATATTAACTGAAAATAACTGGTTAGGTTCTGAGTCCACAAGTAAGGAGGGGAATTGGGTCACTGGAAAAACGACTATATTCATTTCTTAGAACTACTTGAGGAAACAATTAATTGGATTTGAATTACAAAATGGTAACCTGCGTATATTCTAGTAGTATTAAATATACATCATAATCAGAATCTTCTTGTCCATTCCCATTGTCCTTTCAAATTTCACACAGTTCCAATGTTTTCTAGCACATAAGATCATTTGTTTCTATAAAACTAAATATATCTCCACACTTTCTTTCCTTTTTTTTTTTTTTTAAGATTTTGTTTTGTGTAAGAAACAGAGCATGAGGGGAGAGGCAGAGGGAGAGGGAGAGGCAGACTCTCCACTGAGCAGATCCCCGGACCCCAGGATCATGACCTGAGCTGAAGGCAGATGCTTCACTGACTAAGCCCCCCAGGCGCCCCTCCATACTTTCTTTCATTGACCTGCATCCATTGCATAGGTAACAAGCAGGGAAAGTGAGGTTACTTTCTAACGGTTCTGGAGTGAGCACTGGAGTCGGATGTTCTTTAAATTAAAAAAAAAAAAAAAAAGTGTTATTTTTAGTATTACTGAAGGAAAAGTAAGGCTGAAAAATAATAACCTCATAATCTTAAGGAAAATTAAGCATGTTAAATAGAAGTTAAATGTGGAAGGAATATTGTCTCTCTCTCTACCACATTTACATCCTAAATATCCTGGCCTCAATTTATTTCTTAAATTATGTCCGCACAAAGAAACATTAGGACATTATTTAGGAAAAATTTTAATGAATATTACTGTAACAAAAATTTTAACAGAATAATATGCATTTACTGTTGGTAAACTATCGCCATGATGTTTCCACCTAATGATTGAATGCAATGCCAAGTACTCCAACAATAAAATTAATCTCTAAACACAAGGATAGAATCTATTCATATTCATTTCTTTACACATATTTTACTGATTTATACATTGTCTACACACTACTAATTCAAATAAATTTCATGTTTTAGCTCATTTTTTATTTATTGGTAGGACCAAACATAGTGTTTGTGTGTGTGTATACATATATACATGGAAATACCCATACATGTATACTCACACACAGACATACACTTTGAGTACCACACATACTGCATGTACGGTATGGAACTTTATTTTTAAGGTTTTCTTCGGTTGTTCGTTTTTCTGAACCAATGTTCACTGATAACAATATATTTAAACTATGCAGTTTAAGCTTATTTTTATAGTTAATAGTCTTGCTGCTTATTTATTATTCATGATTCTCTTTTGGGTTCAGAATAAAATATGTCTGTTTTAAGTGTTCAACTAATGTTTCCTTCCACAAAGAAAATTTAAATCATTTTTAATACTAGTAAGTGGAAAATCTTTTTTAAAAAAATTTCCTTTTAAAATTGAGGTATCTTATAAACTTGCATCTTGTAAACATTTATATTTCTCACATACCAGCATAAACAACTCTTAGATTTATAAATGAAATCAATACACAGCAAATATTCTTTCTTTAGGTTATTTTTAAGACATCTGTGGTATGATACGGAATATTGAAAAGTGAGAACAAGCTGAATGAACATTTGCTTTTCTTACAGAAAAAGACACATTATATATCACTATCGTAAGAATGTTTTAAACATGAGCTATTTCAGATCCTGCCAAACTACTTTTAATAAAGAAAGAGAACATTTCACTGGGTGAGAATAAGTACGAGGTAAGGTTCATCATTATTTAATGGGCCTATGTACTTAATGATTTAATAACGAATTAACAAAGTTTACATAAGCTGTCGGTTTAAATTTCACCGCAAAATGCAAAATCATTGATTGCAAAGTCAAATGCCTTTCCCCTCAGCTGAAATAAAGTATGTGCAGGAAATGTTGGTTTTATTTATTTTTTTATTTTATTTTATTTTTTTTAAAGCTTTTATTTATTTATTTGACAGAGACACAGCGAGAGAGGGAACACAACCAGGGGGAGTGGGAGAGGGAGAAGCAGGCTTCCCGCTGAGCAGGGAGCCCCATGTGGGGCTCAATCCCAGGACCCTGGGATCGTGACCTGAGCCCAAGGCAGACACTTAGACTGAGCCATCCAGGCACCCCAGGAAATGTTGGTTTTAAAGGTAGTTTTCTTTAAAAATACAGACACTACTATGTTCTGCTTTCATCTGAAGATTTGTGTCCCCCAAAATTCATCAGGCATCACCTAATGCCCAAGGTGATGGTTATTAAGACATGGGTCCTTTGGGAGGTGCTTAGTTCTTGAGGGCAGAGCCCTCATGATGAGATTACTGCCCCTTTGAAAGGCACCCAGCAGAGTTTCCTTGTTCCTTCCACCTTGTGGACACATCAAAAAGCTGAAGTCAGCAGTCTGCAACCCAGAAAAGGGACTTCACAGAACCCAGCCATGCTAGCACCTTGATCTTGGACTTCCCAGCCTCCAGAACTGCGAGCAATAAATTCCTGCTGTTTATAAACTATGTAGTTTGTGGTATTTTGTTATAGCAGCCCAAATGGACTAAGATACCATCTTTGGTTTTGCTTATCAGATCTCGTTTAGGGATTAATATTATTTAGTAAGAATTTTGAATAATCTTAATCTAACACCACCGTAAAACCATCATTTCTAAACTGCACATTTTAAAAAGTACACTTCAGAATGTTTTGCTAGGGGCGCCTGGGTGGCTCAGTCGGTTAAGTGTCTGCCTTCAGCTCAGGTCATGACCCCAGGGTCCTGGGGTTAAGCTTTGCATCAGGATCCCCACTCAGCAGGAAGCCTGCTTCTCCCTCTCCTTCTGCCTGCCACTCCCTCTGCTTGTGCTCTCTCTCTCTCTGTCAAGTAAGTAAAGACTTAAAGAAATTTTTTTAAAGATTTTATTTATTTATTTGAGAGAGAGAGAGCATGAGAAGGGGGAGAGTCAGAGGGAGAAGCAGACTCCTTGCTGAGCAGGGAGCCCGATGTGGGACTCGATCCTTGGATTCCAGGATCATGACCTGAGCCGAAGGCAGTCGCTTCACCAACTGAGCCACCCAGGCGCCCCTAAAAAAATTTTTTTTACAAATGATTTGCTAATGTTATAATTGAGTTGTCTTATTAGATTTATATAATTGAGATGTTACAAGATTGAGACACTAAAACATTAGTATATTTTCAACCAAATGTTAGTAATAACCCAAACGAAAATATCATGTGCAAATGTTAATAAGACTTTAGTTATAGGTATGCATACATTACATGATCTAAAACTACATGAATGCATTTTCTATTTTTACTCTTTAAAGAACACAATCAATTTTATAGTTTTCCAAAATTGTAGATGACAATTTATGCTGCTTTTTCTCATATAAATTGGGAAGAGAGTCCTTTTTCTTCACAGATATTGAACTTCTTCGTGACCTCTTAGGGCTGTAGAACTGAAGTCCATGTCATTGCTACCAGACTAGAGGAGAGACTCTTGAAATTGTGCAGCTCATGAATTTCTTTGTGTTGCCTTCAGCATAGGTAGGAGAGGCTATTAAACTGAGCAGTGGTTGCTGCCCCCTGCTTGATACCATGTGTCAGATTTTAAATTCTTTCCTATCCAGCCTTGTAATGCATGCATTTCCCAGTCACGGGCTTGTGGGATTTTAGGTGAGTTATATTCATCTGGGGTTATTTTATAATCACTCAGAGGCTCCATTCTTTACTTTTTGCTTCCTGTTTTATTTTAAATCTCACAAATAAAACTAAGCATTTTTACTTTTCATGAAATATTGATCACTGGTGTTTCCAATAAAGGCTTTATCAAAAGGGATGTTCACGAGAACACAAGTGAAAATGTTTCTTAAATAACATTAGGTTTTGAAATTATAATTATTTTATTTAAAGAAATAAGCTTTAATTACTTTTTCTCAAATTAAAAAAATTCCTATTGACTTTATAGGAATCAAAGAGTCCATTTCCAAGGTAACTTCTAATATTAGGGCTAGTTAGAAACACATATCTATTTGAGAATTTAGTATAGATGAGTAGAGAAGGAAGATATGCCACATTCCAGATGAAATGGACAACAGAGTTTTGCAGAATGCATTTTAGAAACATTTACTCCTAGTATATTCACTCCTGCACAGTTTGGGGAATTCCACAAGAGTGTAAATGCTGTCAAAATTGTAATGAAATTAAATTTCATTAGGTGTTCTTTCCTTATTCCCTATTCTTCCTCATATTAACATATGCAAATTATCTCCCCACCCCAGGTTCCCACCCTTCCACTTACACCTGAGAAATCAGTAAGGTTCCATGCCAGGTGATTTGTAGGGTGCCAATTCCAAGACTTTAGGAAACATTTTGTTGCAAGGTATAATTCACAGCCTACCAATTCCACATTGTTATACAAAAGCAGTTCTCATTTTCAAACAAAATAACAGCTGCACTCTGAATGCTTTTGAAGGAGCATACCAGGCGAACTGAAACAATTCATGAAAAGAGAAATGGAAAAGGGAAAAATTTTATAGAATAGCTTTAATATGTCTCAATATTTTAGAAGTAATAGGGGTTAACTGGCAAGCATGCCAACATTATATAGACTATATGAGGTATCCACCTTAACATTTAATCCATCCCCTTCAATGACCTGGAAAGGATTTAAACCCATTGTCTTTCTTTTTTGGCTAGAACTCTTCTGTGCTATTATATTTCTCCTCCACTCATCCCTTTCTATTTTTTGGTATCTCCTCAGGGTAGCATTTGTTTGCACCAAGGATACACCTTTATTTCACAGATGACCTTTTTTATTTTATTTTATGTATTTATTTATTTATTTATTTTTATAAAATATTTTATTTAGTTGACAGAGAGAAAGAGAGCATGAGCGGGATGAGGAGCAGAGAGAGAAGCAGGCTCCCCACTGAGCAGGGAGCCCGGATGCGGGGCTCGATCCCAGGACTCTCGGATCACGACCTGAGCTGAAGGCAGATGCTTAGCTGACTGAGCCACCTAGGCGCCCTACAGATGACCTTTCTTATGTCAGCACAATTAAATTATTTAAAATACTGTAAATCATATTTTAAAAGTTAGATATGCATTTATGGACTCTTTCATAAATACATATATATGTGAATGTATTCATACAAAAAATGTGAAAGGTTGTATTTCAGTTGCCAGTAGGTATCTTGGGACAATGGGTATATAACTTTTATATATAGGCCTGATGCAACAAATTTTAGATGGCCCTGACTTATGATGGTGCAAAGGTAATGAACACTCCATGGAACCCATACCTGGAATTCCGAATGTGAACATTTTCCTGGGCTAGCCACGTGCAGCATGATCCTTTTGTTGTGATGCTGGGCAGCGACCACAAGGCTTCACTCAGCCAGCGACCATGAAAGTCAACAACTGATACACTGACAACCATCTGCACTTACACAAACACTATTTCTCACTCTCAGTACAGCATTCAATAAGTTACATGAGATAATCAACACTTTATTATCAAATGGGCTTGTGCAAGGTGATTTGGCCCAACTATAGGCTACTGTGAGTGTTCTGAGCACATTTAAGGCAGGCTAGACTAAGCTATGATGTTTGGTAGGCTATATGTTTGAAGTGTTTTTGATTTAGATATTTTCCACTTATGATGGGTCTATCCTGACATAACCCCATCATAAGTCAAGGAAGGTCTTTACCACAAACTGGGCAGCTGAAAACAACAGAAATGTGTTTTCTCACAGTTCTGGAGGTCAGATGTTCAAAATCAGGATGGCAGCAGGGCCCCACTCCCTAGATGGTTTTAGGGGAGAATCCTTTTTTGCCTCTTCTAGCTTGTGATGACTAGTCATCGGCTTATAGCAGTGTAACTCCCATCTCGGCCTGCATCTCCACATGGCCTTCTCTCTGTGTCTCTGTGTCCTCTCCTATTCTTCTAGGGGCACCAGTCACCAGATTTAAAGCCCACCCTACTTCTGGATGACTTTGTCTAGAGATCCTTGCCTTAATTCTATCGTCAAAGGCCCTATCTCCTAATAAGGTGGCATCCGGAGGGTTCCAGTGGATTTGAATGTGGAGAGGGGGTCATTCATTAACCCACTATGGTGGGATTACTGTGGACTGTAGTTTTCTTTGTTGTAGGCTAAGGTATTTTTTTTTTTCTATGTATATGCATTGTTTTTATAATCAGAAATTTGAAGATTTGTAATTTATTTTGGAAAAATTTATAATCAGTCATGGGTATTAAAAGAATAGATGGATGCAGATGGACATTGGAACTGGAAAGACCAGTTGGCATTATACGGAGCTCTGGATGGTTAAGCCATCTTCATGGATGTTATTTTTCTTTTTGGGGTTCTGCTTCTTAGGACATTAAGTCCAGCCTATTACTGATCATGGAGAGTGTTACCTGTTCAAATTACTTGCTCCTAAGAATCCCCTAGATGGTGAAGTCTTTGAAGTCAGGGATGATATTTAATTATTTCACAACTCTGCAGTACAAAAGACAACATGTGTACTTGACACATATTTAGTGAATAACTTAATGAATAAATGCCTTTGAAAAGACACTTTGCTTAAACTTTTCTGTAATTTCTTAACTCATTTTGGCAACTTCAAACGTTCTGCCTTTGTGTATATTTCAGTCAGTTACTCACCTGCTTCCTGCATGCCTTTTGCCATTTTATATTTCTGATTTCTCCACTAATAGTTCATACATTTTTTGATGGTATACTTTATAATTCAATATAGCAATTTATCCTAGTTTCCTATTCACACAGATTTGTTTTTAATGTGTATTGAATATAATTAATGAATTCTATTTCTTTACCCACAGACTGCACTAGGATGCACTGAAAACTTGCAAAAATTTAACTGGTAAACCAAGGGTGATTTTAGAAAGAGAAAAGAAAAGACCAGAACAACATGTATGGTTGTCCTAAAATAATACAAATAGCCATTACAGGCCTCTAAATTATTTGGTCAAAGGAAATTTTACAAGATAGAATTTTGACACCAAAATTCTTCTACTGATCAACTGTGGTCTGACTATTAAATTTGAATTATTTCATCCTATAAAAATTCCCACTGTGATAATCTCTGTGGGAACTTTAAAAATTACTCTTATGTTTATAGGTAAAAAAACAACAACAACAACAACAACAAAAAATAAAAACAAAACCTTTCCATCTTTTCAAAAAAAGCCTGGAGAGTAGGACACCCAAAGAGTAAGTGCGGAAATTAACCAGAAATTATGACCCTTGTCCAAATTTTATTAACCTGCAATCACTTTCTGAAGCATCATCCTTTTATAATCCCATAGGTTCAACACTTGTTATATTTGACTTCTCTTTCTTTCTGCCTTCCATATTTTAAAGTGCTAAGACTCATTAAACGTTGAAATGTTTTTGTATCCAGGAAACCTTAAGAAATAGGACAATGAAAGCAGGCTCCTTGGAAGCTAATTTCAAAAGACATTAACATATTTGAGAAAAAGTGTACATTAAGTTGAATTTGTTCAAACTCTTCTTTTGTATCCCCTCAGTTCTCCTCCTCCTCCTCCTTCTTCTTTTTCTTTTGTAATAACATTGCCAAGTTTGGGTATGAGGCTTACTAGAGTCCAATAAAACAAATGAGACACTTCCTCCTTCTTCTTCATTCCCAGAGTTTATGTAATATTAGTGCCATATTTACTTTAAATGTCTGAACCTGGAGTTTTCTTTCTGGGGAGAATTTGAAAAACATTTTTTTTAGTATATAAGGCTACTCATATTTTCTGTTTTATGTTGTGTCAAAATGAAAATATATATTTCAAAAAATTGTCTATTTAATCTAAGATGTCAATTTTATCTAATAATTGGTGGCATAAAGTTTTTCATAACATCCTCTTTCATATCTTTAAAATCCGTGGTAATCATTACCACTCTTTCATGTCTGCTATTTGCTTCTTATGTGTCCAGCATATAATTGATCTTGCTTTTTTTAAATTCATTATGACAATATTTAATTGTAATGTTTGATATTTGATGTAATTATCAGCATAGTTAGATTTACATCTACCATTTAACTATTTATATTCCTTTTGTTAATCTGTTTTCTGTTCCTCTTTTTGTGCCTTGTTTCAGATTAAGTGAATTTTTAAAATTCTAAATAATGTATCTATTGGGGCGCCTGGGTGGCTCAGTCATGATCAAACCCCACATCGGGCTCCCTGCTCAGCGGGAAGCCTGCTTCTCCCTCTCCCGCTCCCCCTGCTTGTGTTCCCTCTCTTTCTGTGTCTCTCTCTGTCAAATAAATAAATGCAATTTTTTAAAAAAAATAATGTATCTATTGACTTTTAGTTCTACATTTGTGTATTAAATCATGGTGGTTACTCTACAGATTAAAACATACATCCTTGATTTTGCCTAATCCACTTATAGTTAACATTGTGTCAGTTAATGGGAAATGTAGAAACCTTATAACCATATAGGGTTACCTATTCATTCTTCTACAAAAATTTTCATATATATTACATCTATATACTTTATCATTATCAGACAATGCTACAATTCTCATTTTAAACAATTTTAAGAATATTGAGGCTCATAAAACCTGGTAAAATCAAATGATCTCCTTGGGAGCACCAGATAATCTTAAATAGGTGATTGCCAAAATCTGTGGGACAACATGTAGGACAAGTTGGTTGTATTTTGAGCAAACATCAGTGGGGAAACTTTTCTTAGCTAACAGGGTTTACTGCTGTTGCATGCCTTCTTTTTAAGCTAAGTAATCCTGGGAAGTTTAAAAAGGTGAAATGAGAGAAACTGTGGGCACCTCCAAATGGATTTTTAGCAATTGTTTCACACTATAGACTTTGATTATGTATTTGTATGTTTATTTTTGCTTGGGTTGAAGCATTCAGCAATCAGAATGTTATGGTATTCACAGAGTCTGAAAACTATTATTTTTTTTTTTTTCTAACCGGGGCATTCCAATTTATCTATCTAGTGATAGGGAAACCCAATTTACTAGGACAATTTTACATGAATTATGCATATGCCAGGCTTTGCTCCTTACTCAAAAGCTGTACTCTCCTTATTAACCCCCTCCCCCAAATGCTGATAGGTCAGTAAGGTTGCATGTTTTGTTTGTTTTTAGCAATGTTCAGCGACAAGTGCAGATGCAGTGAGGAGAGTTAGATTTATCTACAAGACAGGTTTTTTATGGCAAGTATTACAATGAAAGATATATATATGAGAGAGATATTCAAGAACAGAACAATTAATAGAAAATTTAGAAAATGATACATTACATTCAATAAATTATCTTGTGATAAATGAAATATTATTTGGAGCATGAAACATTAACGCTTCCACAATCTGAAAGTGGAATTAGATCTTTTTTTTTTTTTTTCAAATTATTTGGGACGTCATTTTGAGTTTCAGCATATTTTAAGGCAATAGGATGTAAAATTATAAGCTCACACTGTTACAATGTAGGAAGCGCAAACAAAACCTAGTTTGCTGTTTCCTGCTAGTTTAGCTTACTTTTTCCATTCTAGCAGAGTTTTGTTTTGTTTCGTTTTTCCATGACATATTCCACAAAATCTTACAGGGCCTTACAGGAGTATGTTCTTAGAAAGTCCATCTCCAGAAATCGAATTCTTTATGAACCTGATCTCTGTTCAGTTATAAGGCAATACCTTTACCAAAACAATAACACTAATATATTCCCTGCCCACTTACTCTGCAACCAGCTAACCTTCACCAGCCATATGAAAATAAGCTGTTTAGAATACCACGTGCTTTCATTATTGCTCTAACAGAAGAGAGATTGTAAATGAGATTAGTCCTATTATATGGAGAATGTTGCTAAATGGATTCATTTTACAGCAGGTGGTTCAAATTGTATCTATTCAATTAGCATATGCAGAAACTATTCCTTCAGAAAATTAGCAAACAAAAAGATATAAATGTGACTGCCTTTTAAGTCTTTAGATAATTGTCCTTATATTTTAAATAATCTACAAAAAAATAAGCCATAGCACTTGGAGGATTTACTAAGAGAAAAAGAAATCTCAGAAAAGAATGACTCATTGTTGCAATTCAACATTTACAAAGTGTTCATATATTTCCTCAGACTCTTACGCAATATTTATTGACTTAATTAAATTCTAAAAGAGGTTTGAAAGCAGCTTAATTACTCAATAATTAATTCTTTCAACCAATAAATATTTACTTTGTAACTTGTATATGTAGGCACCATGCTTTACTAAGGATGCCATGGTGAGCCAAACCTATATGCCCCTTGATATCAGTGAGTTATGCAAACAACAGAGCAAAACAAAATAAACACACCCTGAAAGATATAAAAAGGTTGCACATCAGGTAATTAAGATGAGTTTGAGAGTAAATGTAACATCTTTAAACGAATGACAAATTCTGCACATTTACTAGACAACACATATATGCTTCATCAGTAATCAATTTGAAAATTTCTATAAAGAAAATATAAAATCAATATTTTAGTATAAATCATGACTAACATTCATAAGGAGGCAAAAGTGATACTATAAATTACATTCAATAAAACAGTGATATACATGCTATTTCTAATACTTGTAAATGACACACGATGAAGAAAAAAATCAATGAATATATCGATGCAGGCAGGCTGGGTCTGAAAACCCAGGGGAGGGTCCCACAGGACCAACCAAGAGGGTCCTTGGCTTCAGACAGGATAGAAATCAAATGTGAGTCATAGAAAATGGAACAGTTTATTGAAAGCGTGAGTGACAGAGAATACCAGATGGAGTGTCTTGGAGACTCAGAAAGGAGAGAAGAATGAGTCTTGTAGTTGCTGGGGTATAGGGGTTTATATTAGAAAAGGGTTTGTGGTAAGTGTTCTTCCAGGAATCCAGGATAGGGTCCAATCAAAGGCGGGTAGACATGAGTGTTATTACATAAATTACGGAAGGTCAGGGTATGGATTCCAGCATCAGCAAAGGTTTGTTTGAAGCTAATATCCTGGAATGTGTTTGAGATCTAGCTCTTCTTAGGTGTTATCAGGTGTTTGGGGCCTTGGACAAAGCTCAGAGAATGATGAACTTTCTTGCTTCCCTCTTGAAGTGGGAACATACCTTCTTTGGTTTATTCAGCGGCAAAATATGGAATGTGAGTCAATGGGGCTTAGCAGAAAAACAGCAGAGATGAAGCCTTTCTAAAATAAAGTCCCTCCAGTTTACCTCGTTCAAGATCACTTGGGATATTTCTTCCTTTATGGTAGCTAATGGTAGCTATTAGCCATCGTGGTTATTTAAATTTAAGTTAATTAGTTAAAATTAAAAGTAGTTAGAAACTCATCTGCTCAATTGTATTTTTTTTTTTTAAGATTTTTTTTTTTTTTTTGACAGAGAGAGACACAGCGAGAGAGGGAACAGAAGCAGGGGGAGTGGGAGAGGGAGAAGCAGGCTTCCCGCTGCGCAGGGAGCCCGATGTGGGGCTCGATCCCAGAATTCTGGGATCATGACCTGAGCCGAAGGCAGACGCCCAACGACTGAGCCACCCAGGCACCCCATCTGCTCAATCGTATTAAAGACATTTCAGGTGTTAGGTAAACAGTTCCTTTATCTCGGAATGTTCTGTTGCACTAATCTGATTGAGGCAATCTCTTTAAATGTGCACTTAAAATGTCAAAACATAAAAAGTGCTAAAAGTGAAACATTTTGGAAATTCTTATGAATACTGCTGCATCTTTTTCTATTCTGATTTGATTGTTTCCTTTTGTGATCCTTTACTTTTTCCGATGGTCTATGTACTCATTCACTGTTTCCCCTCACTTAGGTTTATCTTTAGTTTTCCTCTTCTTTGAATTAAACCCTCTATTCTGGGTTGTCATTTTTGTAAATTTTTTTAAATAACATATAATGTATTATTTGTTTCAGGGGTACAGGTCTATGATTCATCAGTCTTATACAATTCACAGCACTCACCATAGCACATACCCTCCCCAGTGTCCATCACTCAGCCACCCCATCCCTCCCACCCCCCACCACTCCAGCAACCCTCAGTTTGTTTTCTGAGATTAAGAGTCTCTTATGGTTTGTCTCCCTCTCTGGTTTCGTCTTGTTTCATTTTTCCCTCCCTTCCCCTCTGTTTTGTTTCTCAAATTCCTCATATCAGTGAGATCATACGATAATTGTCTTTCTCTGATTGACTTATTTCGCTTAGCATAATACCCTCTAGTTCCATCCATGTGCTGCAAATGGCAAGATTTCATTGTTTTTGATGACTGCATAATATTCCATTGTGTGTGTGTGTGTATACCACATCTTCTTTATCCATTCATCTGTTGATGGACATCTAGGCTCTTTCCATAGTTTGGCTATTGTGGACATTGCTGCTATAAACATTGGAGTGCACGTACCCCTTTGGATCACTACATATGTATCTTTGGGGTAAATACCCAGTAGTGCAATTGCTGGGTCATAAGGTAGCTCCATTTTCAACTTTTTGAGGAACCTCCATACTGTTTTCCAGAGTGGCTGCATCAGCTTGCATTCCCACCAACAGTGTAGGAGGGTTCCCCTTTCTCCTCATCCTTGCCAACATCTGTGGTTTCCTGACTTGTTAATTTTAGCCATTCTGACTGGTGTGAGGTGGTATCTCATTGAGGTTTTGATCTGTATTTCCCTGATACTGAGTGATGTTGAGCACTTTTTCATGTGTCTGTTGGCCATTTGGATGTCTTCTTTGCAGAAATGTCTGTTCATGTCTTCTGCCCATTTCTTGATTGGATTATTTGTTCTTTAGGTGTTGAGTTTGAAAGTTCTTTATAGATTTTGGATACTAGCCCTTTATCTGATATGTCATTTGCAAATGGGTTGTTGTCATTTTATGATTAAGTAATACCTTCTCCTTGGTGTCTGATGAAACTCTCTCCTGCACATGATTGACTCCAAGGATGTCTATTTTCAGACATGTCAAATCCAACATTTGTCATGGCTTCATATAGCACTAAGGTAAATATTAAAATCACATACATTCTTAAGACAAATTAGGTAGAGGATTTTAGCTCTGCATAAACTGTACTTCAATCTCAAAAAAATCCTATAAAAATTGTTCTAAGAAAAACAAAAGGGATTTAAGCCTGTGATCCTGCAATTGTACTACTGTTGTAAATACCCACAAGAAATGAATGGATATACTCACGTAAAGTCTTATACAAGAATATTCATCACAGCCTTAATTCACAAGAGTTCAAAATTAATCGCAACCCAAATTTTATCAATAGTGAAATGTATGTTGTTTTTATTTTAAGATTTTATTTATTTATTTATTAGAGAGAGAGTGGGAGCCATAGCAGGAGTGGAGGGAGGGGACAGGGGAGGGGCAGGAGGACAAGCAGGCTCCCCGCTGAGCAGGGACTCAGGCAAGGGGCTTGATCCCTGAACCAAAGTCAGACACTTAACCAACTGAGCCACCCAGGTGCTCCTTTAAATGTATGTTAAGAGCATAGTACGTTCATACAATGAAACAGTACAAAAGCCACAACTGGATGCAAACATATAGCTAAATTTCCTAAGCATAATGATGATTGACAGAAACTATCCATTAAAAATGCCTGCCAAGGCACTCGTATAGATAAGATTCAGAACAAACATAGCTAATCCTTGTATTACAAGTCAAGATAATGGTCACAGTTTGAAGGCTGGAGTAGGGGGCGCCTGGGTGGCTCAATCAGTTGAGCATCTGCCTTTGGCTCAGGTCATGATCTCAGGGTCCTGGGATTGAGTCCAGCATCCGGCTCCCTGCTCAGCAGGGAGCCTGCTTCTCCCTCTCCCACTCCCCGTGCTTATACGTGCTCTCTCTCTGTCAAAAAAATAAAAAATAAAAAAAAATAAGAGGATGGAGTAGCAGAGCGAATTGGACAAAGGCAAGAAAGACTTGGAATGTTCTTGAGCTTGTGGTTACTAAGATGTATTCATGTTGACATCCTTCAATGATACATTATGATGTGAGGAACAAAGGCAGAAGGAAATGTAGATAAAGTTAAATTTCCTTATCACCAGCAGCCCATTGACAAACGCCTGAGGCCGGCAGAGTATAACATTCCTCCAGGAACTTCCAACATTCTTAATGTCAATGCTTTGCTAAAGGGAAAACAGCATTAGCTTGACAATAGCTGGGCCTCCAGGATCCTGTGAGTCTTCTTTCCCACATGAAAGTCCTCTTGGAAACCTCCCTTTGTCTTTGCTTCTCCCAGCTCCAGAGCAGAGAATCAGCCATTCCTCTTAACCCACGGGCAGCCCTTTCTGCCCATGAGTCCTATCCCTGTGCTTTAATAAAACTACCTTTTTGCACCAAAAACATCTCAAGAATTCTTTCTTGGCCCTCGGCTCCAGAACCCAACACTTCAAACCATGTCACATATACTTCAATTTATGCATAATTCTTCAATTAAAGCAGAAAGGGGATGGAAAGAAATTGCTATGCCATGAGGTTGAAGAAACAACAGACATGTAAATGGAAGACTCTAGATACATTTTTATTCATCCTAGAAACTTCCTCCACAAAGTGAAAAAATCCTAATTAAACATATTTACCATACAGAATTTGTTGCTTTGGATATTTATCAGTGAATTGAATAAATGAAGTCAGACTGAAACATGCAATGCTGTTTTCTGGAGGGACATTTGGGAGAATATACAAAACTGAATATATCCTCATTGCGAGACTCTTCCCATAAGCTGCATGAATCTGATAGGGCATTCTGATTCATTTGGGGGGAATCCCATGTTTGCAAATCCTCGTTAAGATGTTAAAGAAGCCAGTTATGATGTCTCAAAGATTAATAGAATGTAATGAAATGAGAGTAATGGTATTTACTCTCGCAGTTGAAGCAAAGGAAAGAGGCAAAAAGACTCTGGGAAGTAAGAAGAGATTGAGCAAATACATAGAGTCAAGAGAACTTGTAGTTCTTTGCTGAAAAGCCGTGTTTCTGGTAGTTAGAGGAGAAGTATCTCAGACTTAAGCTGCAACTAGTTTGAGGCTTCGGTTGAGTGTAGAAAGGTAAGCTGAGTCCAAGTTATGAAGTGCGATTCATCTCGTGCAAAAATGTGTATAATCTATTCCATTTTCTCATGTGTGTGTTTTAGAAAGTTAATTCTGATAACAGAAATTCATTGCCGATCTGAGATGGTGAGATATATAAAGTGCCTCTGGTTGGTTCTTATTTAAATAGCAAAATAGATTGATTTGTAAAACTTTTCCCAACCACCGATTTTCAGAGAAACAAAAAAATATATTGGGAAGAAGATCTATAAAATATATCTACTAATTGTTGTCTAATTGATGGGAATAAAGGGCATGCAAATCCTATGCTGAAATAAAGAGGTGAGTCATTTCTGTTGCTCCATCCATGTGCCCAGTGACATTTCTGAAAATATTTCACATGCCAAAGATCCTAAGCCACTTAGCTCAAATTCACAAAGTTAGCAGTCACACGAGTCTAGAGACAGAACCCATTCCCAAATCATGCCAGGAAAACTATAAGGTATTTAACAAAGAATAAACATTTAAATCCATGATGTGTTTTATAGTGAAAAAATGCTTAATTATTTGAATATATTCATTTAAAAGTATTAAATTACTAGGTTCAATGCAGTGAGCCAGGAACACAGGATACTTACCATAGAGGACGTTTAAGATAGCAGGATATCTTAAAGGACAAAACTCAAACAATTTAACAGTGACTTTGATATCTTTTATCCAAGGGAAAGAATGCACGGCTCAGGGGAGTACAGTGCTTCATAAGTAATGGAATACTCTTTCCAAGGGATTTTGGGCAAGAGTGAGTTTTATAAAACATTAGAAGAGGCAAGTGGAAACATGGCATGATTCCCTACGAGGTGTAAGATGTCCTTGCAAGGTGGGCAGGTTCTGGTTTTTTTTTCTGTTTTTTGTTTTAAAGATTTTATTTATTCATTTGTCAGAGAGAGAGAGAGAGAGAGCACAAGCAGTGGGGAGCAGCAGGTAGATGGAGAAGCAGACTCCCTGCTAAGTAGGGAGCCCCATGTGGGGCTCAATCACAGGACCCTGGGATCATGACCTGAGCCTAATGCTTAACCGACTGAGCCACCCAGGTGTCCACCCCCTCCACACCCCCCCGCCCCCAGGTTCTGTTTTCTAGGGAAGGTAAGTTAGCTAAAGTTGAGTGGGAGGATTGTCTGTGTTAGCTTTCCTTGACAGGCACTTCCTGTAAGTGCAGGCTGACTTCAGTTTAGATTCATGATGTGGACCAGGCCACTGAAGCGGCCTCCATTTGTGTGTCTTGATATACAAATTAACTTTATCAGAAAAAACAAAAACAAAAAACATGTATCCAAAGGGTCAAATAACCAAAGTTCAGAGATCCAGCTATGCCATTTTGCACCCATACACCTGCTGTGGTAAAATGGATACTGGAAGGCCAAAAGGCAGAATGAGTTTTCTGAAACATTTCTTCTCACTCTGACAAATGCTTCCTATCTTAAACATATGATTACTTTTTTAAAGTTCCCTCAAATACTGTAAGGAATAAATGGCTAGCATTGCATAGCTAAAATATGTAATGTTTGATTCTAACACTAATTAGATGGTTTAGCAGTGCAATCTTATTTCCATTGGATAGGCTCTTCCTAATTCTACTGTAAATTAAATACATTAATCTAAACAATGCAAATTGCATGACAATTTATACCCTCACATGAGAATTTCTAACCCTAAAATTTTTATATTTATCATACTTCTTTTTGGTTTTCCTCTGTTTCCTGCTCATAGAAATGAAAAGTTATTTAAACAGTGATTTTTTTTTTACATGAATTGTATATTATATTATTCCAGGATATAATGGTTGTGCTTTCTCCCATTATTTTGTGCCTTCATCTCAATAGAGATTAAGTTTAATTTTATAAAACTCTCTAGCTTAATTTATTCTCTGAATCTGATTCTGATGGGAAATTCTAACAAAACAAAATACTTACATTTTAATAGCCATTTCTAGTTTTATGATGTGATATTTTCAAGTGAATAAAATTTACATTCTAATTTGTAGTAATTATTAAAATGTTTTTTTTTCTATTATGGGATAAAATTGTACTTTAACAATTTCTTCTCAGTGCCTATTTAAATTATCTAAAATGACTATGGAGAAAAAGAAAGCCTATTTGATTCTGAGAAAGAACAAATAATAAGGCAAGAAGAGGAAAACTTGAAAGAATATTTTATCTTTGTGGAAATTAATTCCAAATACATACATTTTCTCCATGGTTTTCAGATAAAACTAAAAAACCTTGTATAAACTAAACTTCAGTCAATCTGTGCTGTTTTGGTATATTATGCCAAAATTTTGTTCAAAATTTGAAGCAGATTAATTGAAAAAATATAAAATAATTTTAACCAAGAGATGTCTCAGATGTTAACCAATATAAAATTAATTCAAATTAATTTTAAGAAAAAAAATGGTTCATACATCTGGATGGTATCAGGCTAAGGACTTAAAGGCTTAGCATATAGACGTTCTCTTTCTTCATCTGCCGCTGATTTTCCTGGACTGGCATTATTCTTTGACATTCTGCCCTCATAGTGGTTATCAGTGACTTTAGTCTTTACATAATTTTAATTTTTAATCTTTAGTCTTAAATAATTTATAGTTAAGATCTTAGAATAGGGGTGCCTGGGTGGCTCAGTCGTTGGGCGTCTGCCTTCGGCTCAGGTCATGATCCCAGGGTCCTGGGATCACGCCCCGCATCGGGCTCCCTGCTCTGCAGGAAGTCTGCTTCTCCCTCTCCCATTCCCCCTGCTTGTGTTCCCTCTCTCACTGTGTCTCTCTCTGTCAAATAAATAAATAAAATTAAAAAAAAAAAAAAAGAATCTTAGGATAAAGAGCAAGTCTCTTTCTGTGTAACTCCAGTGAACTTTCTGGAGTTGATTCTAAATGGCCTCACTGTGATTACGTTACCATACGTAAAGCATTGAACTAAAATGTAATAATCAGGTTAGCATGGACCTAGCACGTGATATTTTAGGTTTTTTTTTTTTTTTTAAAGATTTATTTATTTATTTGAGAGAGAAAGCATGAGGGGGAGAAGCAGAGGGAGAGGGAGAGAAAATCTTAAGCAGACTCCATGCTGAGTGAGGACCCTGAGGTAGAGCTCGATCTCATGACCCTGAGATCACGATCTGACCTAAAGCAAGAGTCATTGCTTAACCTACCGCGCCACCAAGGCGCCCAATATTTTGGTTTTTAAATATTATTGGTAAATTGGTGAAGCCACTATGGAAAACAGTATGGATGGTCCTCAAAATGTTAAAAATAGACCTACCATATGATCCACCATATCCCAAGAAAATGAAAACAGGATATCAAAAAGATATCTGTATTCCCATGCCCTTAGGATATTATGCTAAGTGAAATAAGTAAGACAGAGAAAGACAAATACTACTTGGTATTGCTTATATTCAGAATCTAAACAAAGACAAAAGAAACCAACAAAAAGTCAAACTCATAGAAACGGAGACTAGAAAAGTGGCTGCCCAAAGCTAAGATATGGGGGAAATAGGGAGATGTTGGTGACAGGGAGCAAACTTTCAGCCATAAGATGAATAACGTCTGAGGATGACTATAGCTGATAACACTGTATTGTGTAGTTGAAATATGCTAAGAGAGTAGAAATTAAATGTTCTCACACACACAAAAGATAAATATGTGAGGTGATGGATGGGTTAAGTAACTTGATGGGGCGAACATGTATATTATTATTTCTCCAGGTTCATGAGTAGGGCGGCACATAAACTACAGAGAAGAGAAAGGAGACAAGGTCATTAGCAAAAGAAACAAAAAGTATTTTTGTTACTAGAACGAGAGGTCCAAGACTGCAAAGCAACAGATTGCTTCAATCTCATCTAGATGTATTTTTCAAGTATTACAATATTCAAAAGTAATTATGTTAGTGGCAAGTCCTGTTCACTGGCCTGGGTTCTTGAGTTCCACCAAGAATGAATTCAGAGCCAAACTCGCAAGCAAGCAAGCATTTAATAGTGGTCAGAGTGAAAGTGCACCCCCGGGGGAGAGGGGTCGATGCAGGCCCAGAGTCGGCGGCTGCCCCTCGGGTCAGGCTGGCCTTTTACCTCTATCTTTGCATTGGATATGGGTCATAGTGTGGTCTCCGACTGACGCTGCTTCCCATCATCGAAGGGACTCCTTCTACAGGTTTTTGGTCCTATATGGTCCTTGTCATGGCGGCCTTGTCCCGTGAGTGGGGGGGAGGGTAAAACCGCAATGCAAATATATCATAATGAACCTGCACATTACTGTGGGGAAGCAGTTACAGCAAAGAATGCATGCTTATCCCCAGGGGTCTTTCCTACTTGTCTGGAACTTGGTTTCCACCCTTTTTATCAGTTGGAACACATTTGTTTCCTGCTTCTATGTAACTCACCGCTTACTCTATCAATTACATGTGTGTGTACATATTTGAAAACAATTCTATAATATTTATCACTTTTGTTCCTTAGGCAGAGAGGACATTTTACCCTCAAAACCACCAGAACACTATACCATGCCCATTTGTGTTTAAAAAACTTTGCATCATTACTCCGTGAACTGCAGTAGCAATTTTAACAATGATGTTCCGTTTTGAGCATTACAATTATAATTCACACAGGCTACTTACTTACTGTCTCTGCTCAGCGAGACAGCTTGACCAGCGCTCAGAGACGGCTCCCTGACCTCTGTCAACAACAATCTGTGCTTGACTGCCTGTAAGTCGAAGTTGATAATCTAACGTGTTGGTGAGCAGCCCACAGACACTACAGGCGGATATGGGTGAAAACCAAAGTTAAATGGGTATGATCTCTTATTAGCGTTTGCAAAAATAATGTAGTAAAATGCCCGTGTGTAAAATATATGAGATTGAAAACCAGTTCACTAAACTAACATTATTGATAAACTGTGTGCTCAGAATATTAGATATAATTCTGTACATCCTTTGTCATTTTCAAAAGAATGTGGGCTTCTGTTTTGATGAGAAATATTAATGCAATTAAGTTGAGACTTATTTTAAGACTTATTTTAAATACAGTTAAAAAACTACCTTATTAATAAAACACCTAATCATTTACACTTATCTATTATGTTGTAGAAAGAACCCACAGGGAAATTATTAATTGAATAATGAGACAATATTTGGTGTTATTTCTACAATTTAGATCATATGAACTCAATGATAAACTATATAAGGGTGTAAAAAATCCTATTGGAGTGGTAATAAGTTTTCAAGCAAATAGAATGATGTATTCTGGGAAAATTATGCTTATAAAAATCATTTGCCCTCACAGTAGCAAATTCTATATGCAATAATATTGCAGTTATGCTATATGTAACAGAAAACACTGCAATAAATATAAGAGCTGAAAGAAACTTGCAAAAATATTAATAGTGTTTATTTTCAAGATATGGTTCCCCCTCCCCCCCCCCCCCAAGGCAGAGAATATGGGCATGCATGCATCTAGGCAGGTAGGGAATGTGGCAAACCAGCAATCTAGCAAGCCAGAAAACTATGGAGTAAGACCATTCGGTTGAAAAAAGAATATCTAAAGTTATCCGAAGTCTGAGGAAAAAGAAGGCTTACAATAGAAATCAAGGAACGTGGAAGAGGTGTGGTTATCCCCTTGGGGTTAGTTATTATGCATTTGAAATGATAGCACCAACAGGACTAGGTGTTTCTCTCCAGCTACTTCTAGCTGCAAGAGTGCAGAAATAAAATAGTATTCATGTAAGGGACTTGTGTATATAGTTTTAAGGAATCATGTTAAACACATAATGCGGGATGGTTGTGACCTCACTGAAACAAGTACATCAATTAACTGTGTAAGAAATCTCACCTTCAATGACAAAAATGTAGGAAAAGAAATAGAGGTTCCCCCTGCTATCTGAAAGTAGTATGTTTTTAAGAAACTTTGGGTTAAGCCGAAATGGCTTAAAGCAAGGAAGCAATTACCATTAATTTATATGGAAATTTTTTTTTTTTAGCATTTCAGACCCCAAATAACCTCTCTTAGGCTTTTCTGATGCATGTGAATGGATGCATAAAATAAATCGAGATAAAGCCCAGATGCTCACAGACACAGTTCCAAGCTCTAGCAGCTTGACGCTGAGATGCTGAGGGTCGTTCTGGGAAAGAAACTGGAGAGCACCACTCTCCCTGCTCCTGTGAGCACTGCCCCCAAACTGGGAGGCTGTAGAAAAAACACGGGAGATATTTTTGCTCTTTACCTTTTGTTTGTTAAAGCAAAAGTCCTCGAGTTTCAGTTAGTGACAACAGGTACAGACTTTACTAATGTAGGTCTTTTGTAAACTTGACCTGGCATCAGGCAAACTTTCGAAAAGCGAGATCTCCAATTATCTTTGATGATCTCCAATCATTTTTCTGTTACTATAGAGTTTGATATAAGATGTAACAGTTAAACTAAAGGTTTTCTCTAAAGTAGCAGCAAGATGCAAAACTTGCTTAAATCAAGCAATTCTTACTTTTTATCTAAATTACCCTCTTATTGACTTATTGTAACTCATTGTCCACTAAATACAAAAATATTTTTTTACCTTTAAAGAGAAAAATTTGTTGTAGACATGTAAATACATTGCTATTAATTCAAAAATGTAAGTGTAAGATGCACTTTTAAATAGCATCTTCAATAATGTATATGTGAATAATTATTTTTATTAAAATACAATCAGAGACATAATATTTGATTGTCCAAACTATAATTGCCTAAAAGATGTAAGTATAGCCTTTTGGGATTGTGCAACTCATGTTATAGGCTTGCCTTATTCACACACATGAAGTCTGTAAAGTGCAGAATTAATCCCTAAGGCATGTTAATATGCTTCTTTGACAACTCTTATTAACTATGACAAGGTATTTAAATTGCAGATACCCTGTTGAGTGAATATTCAAAAGGCATTTGACAGCTCTACACCTGAATACCAGATGCTCCTTAACACAGCATTACTTGTTTCATTTTGTGATTTATAAAAGGTTGATTTTGTTTTGTATTTCTCTGACATTAGAGAGAGGAAAAACAGGAAGAAGAAAAGAAGGGAGGAAGGAAGGGAGGGAGAAAAGGAAGGCACTCATATTTCAAGACACAAATAGTAGCTCCAATCGTAGTTATGTTAAGCTGCAAATCTAACAATGTATACCTTAAATATTTAGTGGCAATTACTTATAATAAGGAATATTGTTTAAAAATTGACTGAAAGTAGTTTCATATAATACATATCACTTAATGACCAGCATCTGTCATCCAAAATTAGGTTAGAGATTAAAGAGAAAAAGTCTCTGTATGTGACAATTATGAATTCTAGTACTCCCAAATACAGCATAAAAATTTGCAATGGAAACACTTATGAATATGAAAACTACTTCCTGGAAGATTCGACAATGGGTTCCTAAGGAAGAGCTTCCTCGAGTTGTAATGAATGTGGAGATCAGGTGAGACCAATATCATGTCTCCTGACTAGAAATGAGATAAAGGTCATTCTATACTTGACCTTTCTGTTTACAGAAATTAGAATCACAAAGAATTAAACATTAAGCTATTTTGCATTTTTATCTCATTTTCATTTCATGTTTATAGCTGCATTTTCAATGTCAATTTTCGGGGCAGCTGCAATTAGTGTAGATACTGTACTTTCTTTTTTCATTTTTAAATACAATATATCATAGAAATACATCTCATTTTCAATAGCCCAATTGTTTACAAATGTTTCAAAAATAACTCACTCTAGAATTATAAACTGTATTTCAGATAAACCTCACAAGCATTATCCTCAGTAAGTGGATTGTCAAGATTGATATGAGGCATAGATGTTGCTTTGAAAATGCATGGAGTGGAAAAAAAAATAGAAAATCAAGAAACCCAGGCAAAGGACAAGCTGTGTGGTCATTGTGTGCAGTGAGTAGGAGTATACAGAAAACAACTCTGGTTTATCCGTCAAAATATCACTCTGAAACAAGCTCTGAGTTGAATTGATCATGAACAAATACATTGCAATAATCATTTCCATTTTTATTCTCATCTTATTGTTGAATCTTATCATATTTAAAGGGAAAAGCCTGAATGCAGGGAAGCTCAAGGTTGCCTTTCTAAAATGTCTGGTTTAGTTTATTCCTTAATTTTGCATTTTGTATCTATTAAGTGCTTACCATGTGCCAGGTGCTAAACGAGGCAAAAAAACCAAAAACCAAAAAAGAAAAAAAAAAAAAAAAAAAAACAGTGGGAAAAAAATAGAAAGTAACTGCCATCATTAAGCCCAATTCTAGTTAGTGAACATTGAGATGTTTCCTACCATGCATAACAAGAAATAACTTGAAACACATATAATATGTTGTCAGAGGATGGATGTCTGTCACTTATAAGATGTTAGATTTTATGTAAGCTATTGTAGTTTTGTTTGCTTTTTAAATAATTCTCAACTTCTTCATGAACTATCCCCCTTCATCCTACTAGGAACTGGGGAAGGGAAGCAGTCAAATATTATAATCACCCATAATTTGATCTCAGCGTCTTTCTGTTCAATATTACTTCTTTTGGGTAATCAGTTATTTGTAGGAAAATGTCCTTGTCTCATATCCTCTCTATCATCTGTAAGATGGTATGTCTCGATATCAGGGAACTTATGTGATCTAATAGAGGAAGGCTGTGGGGTTTGGCTTCATGCGGTGGAACCTGGATTTTGTATAATCTCCACAGGATTGCTCATATGCATGCCAGAATGATAACTTCATAAATAGAGTTTATTCCCTCTGGGATCAGCATGGACAAGGCGAGCAGCCACGCTGAAATCCTTGTATGCTGCAGCATCTTTATGTTAAGTTTCCTCTCTCTCCCTTGCATCCCTTGGCACATCTACATATCGTCCCAAGCACATGGAAGAACTCCTGGACATCTGACATAGCTGAATGGACTAGTTTAGGTGCCCATATTAAACCCTGCCACTGTGAAGTCAGCTTACAACCATATCCACAATATTGGAACAGGCTCCTCCAGCTCAGAGGAGGAAAACAAAAAATTCATTTTCCAGAATTCCCAATTCAAAAAGGGCAAGACCTCTCTGAATTAAAGGATTTTTGGGGTGCCTGAGTGGCTCAGTTGGTTAAGCGTATGCCTTCAGCTCAGGTCATGATCCTGGGGTCCTGGGATCGAGCCCTATATCCAGCTCCCTGCCCAGCGGGGAGCCTGCTTCTCCCTCTCCCTCTGAACCCCCACCCTCCTCATGCTCTCTCTCTCTATCTCAAATAAATAAATAACATCTTAAAAAGAAAAAAAAAGAATTTCCTTCTCTCTCCCCAATATGACCTCCACAGAGTCAGTCTAGAGATGATACACACCTGACATATTTCTTTATCTAATTCTCCCACCTTACGCCACCCCACAATTCCCCTAGGGTAAGATCATATTTCATAAAAGAATGAATCAGGAAGGTTGAATGGTAAAAAAAAGAAAACATATCCCATTTATATAACTTAATCTATGCTTCAATCTCTTTCCCTGAAAAAAAAAAAAAAAGGATTGTAATAATATCCAAATCGAATGGTTGTTATGAGCATCAAATGACAGTGTATGTTTAAAGCAACCAAATGTTTTGTGTTTTTTACTTTTATGTTCTTCTCAGTAGTAGTATTATTTTGATAGAGAAAGATACTGGCTTCTGCATAAATTCTTTGCTAGATGCATCTGACATTATTACCACCTGATATGTATAGGATTTATCTTAAATGATGTTATTGATTACCTTTAGGTCACTTTTATTCAACAAAACTCTCTAGAACTTCCACCATGTAATAAAAACCATGAACAACAGAGAGACAAATAATGTGGGCAAAAATAAATTATATATGGTTGAAAATGAGAAACCAGCACAAACAAAATTTAGAAGTCATTGTAAACTGGCTCCTTAAATCCAATACCTTGGATATTATTCTTAGAGACAAATATCATTATGCTAAGTGTAATAGCACAGGGCAGACTCAAAATACAAAATAGATGCCCATATTTGCTCAACTTTGCTTGTCATATTTTGCACATAGAACCTAGCCCAATACATAAAAGATATTATAGTGCTTCAAAAGGTGTAAAGGACAGCTGACATAATCAGTGGGTTCAGGGCCCGGTACCGGGGAAAACAGAAGTAAATAATTAGTACTGGGTAATTTCAAATAGACATGAGAATGAGTTGTAGTATTGGATATACTCTCCTTCAATTTTTCATTTGAGGATGTGCGAAAGATGTACAGGCACATATTTTCAAGGATCCTGGATACTAGGATTCTATCAAGAGCATATACTGGTGCTTAAGGGAAATTTTCATAGTGGTATCATTGATATTCGATAAAGTAACATGATTTGGAATTATTTAAATCATTATTTTGATGGCAGTGATTTTCAAGGAAAACTCAGAGAGGTTTTTGAATGGCTCTAATTTTGCTTCTAGCTCAGAGTGGTAGAAATTTACCAACTAAAATAACATTACAAACAGAGTAACATTATTTAGCCTCATTCTATTTTCGTGGAATTTTCTGACGCTGCAGGCAGCTTTGGTCCGGTTCTTTCCTCCATCTACTGCAGTACCATGACACCCATGCTGCCCCCTTCCATTCCTCTTCTCTTTTTCCATACTTATTAAAAGGCTACACATCTTAATAAGACATGTGAATATGGGTTTAAAGGACTGAGGACTATCTCCTTGGAACCTGTAGTTACTTCAAGGAAAGCATTGGAAATTGGTTACATCAAGGAAAAAGACCCAGTGGTAATTCCTGCTGGTTGCATGGAATTACTGCTGAAGGGAGTGCAGTGACCCTGCCAGGACTTCAGATGTGACTGGGAAGAGAACGGGTGCATTCAGTCTTGCTGACTATTCAGAATAGTCAGAGACCCAAGACATCAGGAGAGGCCAGGATCCTGAAGAGCAACTCGGAAGGAGCAACAGCTGGGTCTTAGAATTTGGGATGGAGGGATGCCTGGCTGGCTCCGTCAGTAGAGCATGCAACTCTTGATCTCAGGTTTGTGGGTTCAAGCCCCATGTTGGGTGGAGAGATTACTTAAAAATAAAAACTTTAAGAAAAAGTTGGGGGATGGACAAGATTTGAAAGGAAGGCTATTCTAGAGGTCATGAGTAAAGCAACAATATTCCTCCATGTTTTTACTAAAGTTAGATCTTAAAAGTTTTATCCTTTTTAAATAATGATTAAACAGGATTAATCTTTTGGGGGAAACACTCCCAAAATACAGATAAATGGATCAAGAGACAAAATTGATGGGAAAGAGGATAAATAGAAATGAAGAACCAGGGGGTGGCGGGGATGAGGGCGTGGGAGTGGGGGGGGGGGGTGGTTAAAAAAAAAAAAAAGAAAAGGAACCGAAGTATATAATGCACACTTCCTGAGCTAAAAAGTGACAATGATCTGGAGATAAGACAGGCTCATCCATGTTTTGAAAAAACAACATGAAGAAGCTATATACATAGAGGAAAGCCCTGATAACATATGACATAACTGTAATTCCAAGAAACCCCTACAAGATTTAAGTAGAAACATCAGATTGCTTTTTTTTTCATTTTTTTAATATGTTATGTTAATCACCATACATTACATCATTAGTTTTTGATGTAGTGTTCCATGATTCATTGTTTGCATATAACACCCAGTGCTCCATGCAGAACGTGCCCTCTTTAATACCCATCACCAGGCTAACCCATCCCTCCACCCCCCTCCCCTCTAGAACCCTCAGTTTGTTTCTCAGAGTCCATAGTCTCTCATGGTTCATCTCCCCCTCCAATTTCCCCCCTTCATTCTTCCCCTCCTGCTATCTTCTTTTTTTTTTCTACAGATTGCTTTTAAAAAAGCATTAAAATCAGGTTTGCCTCCGACTTTTTCTTTGCAATGCTAAGCAAGGAGATAAGAGAGAAATGTCCTCAGAGCTCTTAGGTTTGGCTGTGATCTGAGAGTCTATGTCCAGCCAGTTCACTGAATTGCATTCCCATGTATGCATATACTCAGAAATTACACACTCATGGTTCTTCTTAGAAAAAATTATTTAAATATGTACTCAGTTGATAAAAGGACAGAACACTTATGGATCAGCATCTGAACATTTCTTTGATTTCACTCCAGAGATTCTTTGTTCCCTTAAAAAATATATTACCTATCGTTCATAATTTATTCATATTTCCTTCATGTTCACTCAATGACCCTTTTCTGCCCCAGAATCCCATCCTGGATGCCATATTACATTTAGTTGTTATGTCTCCTTAAGCTCCTGTGGTCTGTGACATTTACTTAAACTTCCTTTGCTTTTCATGACCTTGACAATTTTGAGTACTGCTCAGGTGTATTGTAAGTTGTCCCTGTATTGAAATTTGCCCAACATTTCTCTCATGATTAGGCTGGGTGATAGGTTGGAGTTATAGGACTGGGTCTCATGAGTTTGAAATGGAATATTCCTAGTTTATTGATGATGTATTTTTTTAAATAATGTGATTATTTTCCCCCCTTAGCCTGTTAATGATGTAAGGGGCTGTTCAGTCAAGATGCACTAGTTTATTTTGCAGTAACAAAGAACACCAAACTTTAATATGTCGAGCAATAATGGTTTACTTGTCCACATGCCATATGTGTGTTATTGTCTGGCTGGGACATTCCCCCCCACATAATATTTGTCTCCACTCTGGGATTAGGCTGATGTACGTATATTTCTGGTATCCAAAGCAGAGGGAAAAGAGAGCAGAGGTAATCAGGATCAGCCTTTTAAATCTTTTACCCGGAAGGGACATGTGTCACATCTCACATTTCATTGACCAAAGAAAACCACATAGCCAAGGTTTACTATAAGTGGCAGAAAAATATAATCACCACCAGGAAGGAAAAAATGGATATTTTGAAGAGTAATAAAAACTACCACGTAGGTGTTTGGGTTTTTATCATTTAAGTGAAAGAAAGATTCATGATGCTATAAAACATAATAAAAACAACTTTATGGAAAGCAAGATGGAAATAATTAACATAAAATAGAAATACTTTTAAACAAAATAAAGAAATATAAATTAGAAAAAAATCAAAGAGTTAGATTGAAGGAAATATATTGAACATATCTACAATACATATAGTTAAGCAAGATAAAAATATACTGATATTTAAAAGAACAAGTAGATAAACCAACAAATGTAGACACTTAAGAGACAATAGCCTGAAATTTTCTAAACTAATAACTTAGAAAATCTTTGTAAAATTGGAATTTGTTGAAAGGTAACATTGACAAATTTACAGATGAAGAATTCAAAATGTGAAGAATTCAAACTGTGAATTCAATAATTATAGAAGAAATTGAAAGTCATCAAAGAATGATTATATTTTCCCTTTTACACTTCTTGTGTACTTCAGCATATGATCTTTCCAAAATAAAACTAATTTAACTTTCAATAATTTTTTTTTTTGCATAGAAAAATAAAGTTAAACAAAGTCAGCTTTAAAGGAGCAATTTTGTCCTTTATAATGAAATAGAAGACTGCACACTACCTCAAGCACTCTTTATTACAAAGCTATATGATGCTAAGTAGGTACTTTTTCAAAGCAATCAAATGGCAAAGCCAATTTGTGTTGATATATCTCGATAAGCAAAGCAATTTAGTGTTCTTGAAATAAAATATATTTCATACTTATTTAATGAGATCCACATATTCAAGGGCACAAATGATGATTATGCTTCTGCTGGCTAGTTATTTGCCTGTTCCTTAAAACATTTTTTAAACTGTTAATAAAAGCTTTGTATTACAATGAACAACAAAAGGGAAGAATATATATAACACAGGAGGTTATAACATACATTAAAAAAAATTCCAAACCCAAATCAATTCCAAGTGCCAGTCCTTGTGACCCCAACTTCAAACAAGGCTGAACACTGTGTAGGATTATATATAAAATGACTTTTTTCTTTTCATCAAAATTATTCACCTATAAGCCTTATCAATCAGTAATTATAGGTTTTACCTTTCACCTACACTGTTTTGAATAATAAAGTAGATTTGGGATTAATTCTTCAACATGATGTCTTGAGATCTCAGTCAAAAATCAGTTTAAAATGTTATGCAATTGTCTCAAAAACCAAAACATGAAATTACCATATGATCCAGCAATTCCATTCCTGGGTATATACCCATAATAATTGAAAGGAGGGATTAGAATAAATATTTGTACACCAAGTTCATAGCAACATTATTCACAAAATCCAAAAGTTGGAAGCAGTCCAATTCTCCATTGGCACATAAATGGATAAACAAAATGTGATATATACACACAATGGAATATTATTAGCCTTAAAACTTAAAAACTTAAAAACACTACAACACAGATGAACCTTGAAGACCTATGCTCAGTGAAAGTAATCAGTCACAAAAAGATAAATATGGTAGGCTTCATCTTCTGTGAGGTTCCTAGAGTAGTCAAAATTGTAGAGAAAGGAAAATGGTGGCTGCCAAGGACTCCAGGTAGGGAAGAATGGGGAGCTAGCATTTAGTGGGTACAGAGTTTCAGTTAGGGAAGATGAAAAAAATTCTGGAGATGAGTGGTGGTGATGTTGGCACAACAATGTAAAAAGACTGAAAGCCACAGAACTGCACACTTACAAATGAATAAAATGGTAAATTTTATGTTATGCATATATTGCTAAAATTTGCAAATGAACACCAAAATACAGACCAAAAAAAAAAAAAAAAAGAAATGAAAAAAAATTGGGGAGCTTATGAAAGTTACATGGTAGAAAAGATAAAGAAGGAGGTAAGACTTTCAATGGATTTAGATTTAGAACAGATTCCCAAATAATGGTCTCCCATTTGGCAAGACTGGTTATATTAGTCCTTTGTAGATCACACCTGCATGCAAATCTACACACATACAGCAATGTGGTAAAAGCTTGTGGTAAGGAGATCATGACTATACACCATGAGGTTAACTTATCTTATGATTGGGTGCAAAGAGATTAACCAAGTGTCTGATGACAGTATCACATATAGATTTAAAACATTCACGATTTTAAAAAATTTAGACAAAAGGGGCATTGTTGGACTCTGAGTGACAGAGTTGGTGACATAAAATGTAGATCTGGCCACGGTACCCTTCAGCTGATCTTGAAGACACGTTTGAAGGGTTTGAATACATTTTTATGTAAAATACAAAAGAGGAAAACATAAATTTTCCAAGTATATATAATTTTATATACTATGATACTTGAAAAATGCACAGGTAACCAAGTAGCTTAAGTAGATACCTGGTACATCAGGTACATCTCTCAAATGTATTATCTTACAGGAGACTGAGAAACTTGTAGATCTCAGTGGAAAGCAGGATATTGTCTTTTATTTGGAACCGATCATATATTAGAGCAAATATACATGTATGTTTACTTAGTATGTTCATCATTATTTGTATTAGTCTCAAATATCCATGGTTTCTATATAATACTGAACAAAACCTGCATTACATAATATCATTTTTATTTACTTACATTTGCCACGCTTCAAAGTCCTCATCTGGCAAACGGAAGTAATGAGTCAGGGTTTCATGGTTAGAGAAAATCTCTCAGCCTCAGAACAATGCCTTGTGCATAGTAAATGCCTTATAAGTGTTAGCGATTATCATTTGCTGCAATTCCCTTTGTACTTTTCATTCGAAAATATCTCTGAAGTAATCTCAATTTGTGAGTTTAGTTTTCTGACTTCAATTACTTTTCACTTTACATTTACATTGAAGCACAAAACAGTAAATATGGAAGCCTTGAATATACCATGATAAATCAAATATATCACATTACATATGATATATTAAACATTTAAATTTTAAAAGCCTTCCCCTATACCCATACTAAATCAAGTGTTAACAAGTGTTTTTCAAAAAAAAAAAAAAAATTGTTCAATTATCTTTTTTTTAGAAAGAGCCAATTTGGAGTCTAGCCTATATTTTTTTCTGTTTCCATTTTTACTCATTATTCCTTTAGTAATATAGATTAATACTGTAAGAAAAATGACCATACCAGCTGGATTGTAATACTCCCATACCAAACTATATGAAAAATCCCTTCCTTCCCAAAGGATAACAAACATTTAATCTAGGTAAAGTGCTCAAACTGAAACTGTATTTTCTCACAACTATAAATAATTTGACCTCCTTTCTTTCTATTGTCATTTTTTCCTTAAGATTTCATCAATACGTTGTTTAATTTTTTTATTTTTAGTTTTTAAGATTTTATTTATTCATTTGTGAGAGAGAGAGAGAGAGAGAGCATGAGTGTACAAGCAGGGGGAGTGGCAGAGGGAGGGGGAAGAAGCAGGCTTCCCAAGGAGCAGGGAGCCCCATGCAGAGTTCTATCCCAGAACCTGCAAACATGACTTGAGCTGAAGGCAGACACTTAACCTACTGAGCCATCGAGGCGCCCCAATACGTTGTTTTAAATACTTATATTTAAAATTAAGCCTTCACACCATATGGCATTAAAAGGCAAATTTGTTTGTTCCTATTTAATTTCAACATACTCTACAAAATTTATAGTATAGTTCCAAATAAAGCATTCTGCAAGGTCCTATACTTCCAAAAATAAATACTAAAACCATGGCATTGATAATTATTACTTTTCACAGCTCTTTTAAAAGGCATTGAAATTTCCTTTTGTCTCATGGCTAATTCCCTTCACAAAGAGCTACTTGAATTTACCCTTAATTGGGATATATACCTTTATAGGCATATATCTTTATTAAAGGAAATTATTCTGAACATCCCTTCAGATGGTAAAACTTATAGATCACAGGAAGCAGATAGTTCATTAGTATTATGACATGATGCATTTAACAGGGAAAAAAAAATAAAGATAGGCTTAAACAGAATATAAATTTATTTCTCTCTCATGTCCTGGCTCATACGGAACACAGGCTCCCATATGACCTTCCAATTTCAAAGTTACCTCATATTCCAAGGTGGCTGCTTGTGCTCCAGCCATTATAACTATTTTACAGATAAGGAGAAAAAGCTATATGAAAAACGACAAGAGAAGTACATCCAACTACAGAGTTATGCCTCTTTAAATGTCTTCTCTGAAATCCTTCATAACACTTCTACTGACATTTTAACATCTAGATCTTAATTACGTGGCCACACATAGTTGTAAGAAAACTGAAAATGTGGTGTTTTAGTTGAATCATTTTTTTAACCCTGATCCTAAGGACAATCTTTATTTTCAAGAGTGTTTTTTTCTTTAATTGAGGTAAAGTTCACAAGGCATAAAATAAAGTTTTAAAAGTGTACAACTCAGTGATATTTATTACTTTCACAATGCTGTGCAATCACCTCTATGTAGTATCAGAATATTTTCATCACTGCACATATGAACTAATTTCCTCCTTGCCCTCCTTTACCACGAGCCCCTGTCAATCACTAATCTGCTTTCTGACTCTATAGATTTACCTGTTCTGGATATTTCATATAAATTGAATCATACGGTATGCAATCTTTTAGTTATGGCTTCTTTTGCATAAAATAATGTTTTCAAGATTCATCTATGTATCAGTAATTTACTGCTCTTATGGACGAATAGTATTATATTGTACATATTATGCTCTGTTTATTCATCTGCTGATGGATGTTTAGGCTGTTTCTACCTTTGGCTACCGCAAATAGTGCTGCTATTAACATTCGTGTGTTATACAAGTACTTGAACACATGTTTTCAATTCTTATGGGTGTATATCCAGCAGAGAAATTGCTGAGTTATATGCTAATTCTATGTTTAGCTGGTTTATTCTTTCTCATTAAAATTGGACTCTGTTACTAGAAATGAAGAGCAGAGCAGATACCTGTTGCAGCAGATGCACCCAGTTCATTTCTCTGGGGGCACTTGCTCTGCATTTCTTCTTATTCTCTCATAGAGATAGAACATGAGTTCTCTTTCCCAGCAATGGACAAAATAATATCCATGCATCTCTGACTTTTGTATTCAGAACTCTAGAGCGTATTGCCCTCCAGTCCAGTTATTTATAACAGTGGTTTGGTTCCAGAAAACCATATCATTTTAAAAATATTGCTGAGCATGAAACACCAGACGGCTGTAACCGCTTAGTGACAAAACATGGCAGGAAGCAGACACATTTCCCAAAAAACTGCAATCAGCCAAGGCTAAAAGTTTGATCTCGGTTGATTCATAATCTAAATAGGTGATCTTTTTATGAATTGGAATGCATAACAGGAAACAATTAAAAACTTTATGAGCTATTTTTTTTTAAAGATTGAGTTTTTAAAAATAAAATCTCCTTCATCAAATTGTCTTAAGCTGTGCACACCATATAAACTGTGTACATTCACATATACAAACAACCAGGTCACATTATTCTTAATGGTTATAAGTAGGTACAAATAGGCAATGTTCTCACTTTCTAGATAGCCAGTGAACAAATTCACCTTAATTAGTTAAGATGTGGTATCAGAGAATAGCAACCTTAAATTTTCAGAGAAAGACTGTTCTCCACTTCCCTGTAGTATGTTTTAAAAGCTTGAGCTCTGAGGTCAGGCAAATCTGTTGTCCCTTTTGCATCATGGGGAGCCTGGGTAGCTCGGTCGGTTAAGTGTTTACCTTTGGCTCAGGTCGGGATCCCGGAGTCCTGGGATTGAGGCGGAGTTGGGCTCCCTGCTCAGTGGGGAGTCTGCTTTTCCCTCTCCTTCTGCCCCTCCCCACCCCCACTTGTGCTCTGGGTCTTTCTCTCAAATAATAAATAAAATCTTTTTAAAAATCTGTTGCCCTTTTGCATCAAACATAAATTCCTACTCTGAGTATTGTCACTGATTTTTAGGCAATTCATGAATCCTCTAAAACTGTAGACATATCCAAGAGTTTTTTCCACTGAGAATATCCAAGAATTTCACTATGCATATCCTCCCTCACCTTGAACATTGGCTTAAAAGTTGTGATATTAGGAAATTTATTTAACCTCATAGAATCCAGGAAATTATTATAAATTAGGAAAATCCCCAGGGTTCAGAAAGAAAATATGAGGCTACACTTTCCCGAAATAAGAATGTTTGGCAAAGGATATAAGATAAATGTAAAATCTCTTTCCCTTTCTTTTCCCTCTTCACACTTTTGTATATTCTGCTTTTAAAAAGTTTTGAAGATTTATTTCTTATTTGGGGGAGGAGGGCAAAGAGGGAGGGAGGAGACTCCCCTCTGAGCATGGAGTTGGTTGCAGGGCTCAATCCCAGGACCCTGAAATCATGACCTGAGCCAAAATCAAGAGTCTACCACTCAACCCACTGAGCCACCCAAGTGCCCCATCCTCCTTCCAAATTTAAGATCAAGGTACCCTCCTTCACTGAAGGCTTTAACAGTCATTCCATTTATTCTTGTTGGAATGGTTGAACCATTGATGGAATGGCTGAAGGAAGAGGTGCAATCCTCTTCCCTGGATTCTTACAATCCTCAGACTCAGACTGACACAAAATATAACTTAACTTTACTGCCTACTATTTTTCCCATTCCCAGTAGAATGTAAAATTCATGATGGTCAGGGATTTTGTCTGTCAGTGTTGAGGTTTTTTTGTACCCCAAGAACCTAAATTATTTCCCATTTGCTGTTAGGTGCATAATAAATATTTTCTGTAAATTTGAATGAATAGTTGTAGTTTTGGGGAGCAGAATTTGTATTTGCTTCCTATCCTATTCCATAAAGTTGGTATCAATATTTGCCTATAAATACCTTGGTTAAATGCTCCTTACAAAAATACTGAAGTTAACTCAAAACCGTAGCCGATATTTCTATGGCTCCAGAATTCAGAAATTCTGAAGTAAAACTCTGGCCACTGAAGAAGAAAAAACAAGAGAATCAGCTTTAATGCTTAATTTAATGTTTTGCTAAAAGGTGGCTATTCAGCAAGCCCAGAGGTCAAGAAACTATATTAATCTCCACAAAAAATGTTAAAAAAATAGATGAAAATAATAAATAGGACCAATTAACCAAGGAAAAATATTATTATTTGTTCCAGGGTTATATTAACTATCTAAAAGTTTGAATGACACAGTGCTAACAAACATGTGTATGCACACACACACAAACACACACATTTCATTTGGGGAAATCCAGGTTTTGATTATGTTTCTTTTTTTAAAGATTTTATTTATTCATTTGAGAGAGAGACATAGAGAGCACTAGCAGGGGGGAGAGGGAGAAGCAGACTCCCCACTGAGCCAGGAGGCTGATGTGGGGTTCGATCCCAGGACCCAGAGATTATGACCTGTACTGAAGGCAGACGCTTAACCATCTGAGCCACTCAGGGGCCCGTTGATTATGTTCCTTCTCTAGTGAGTTATGTGATTTTTGACAAGCTATTCAATCTACAGACATGCTAATTATCTTCCTTCGAAGATGGGCTTAAATATTCTTATTTTCCCAGGTTATTGGGAAGATTGGATATAGTATCTTTTAAGTGATGTTGCTATTTATCCAATAAACATTTCCAAGACAAACTGGTCCTTGTGCTTTGTTATTATTTGTTGATTCAATAACTCAAGTCAATACACTAAATCAGAAGCCACTTTTCTACACTTTTTCTAGTTCTCCTGACATATTCCTTACAAATTATCAATTAGATTAATAGGTACACATTTGTTAGTGGTTCTGCTGTTGAATAAAGTGTATTTTATTCACTCTGTAGGCAACAGTTTCTGCCCTTTACCCCTGCGAAAGGATTTTCTGTAATAAATATAATCTCTAATAAGAGAAGCAATTGTGTAAATACCATTCTAATTATTGCTACTTTCATCCACAAGGTGTCATTAGCATCAATAAAGTGCATCCCACAGATAAATCCAGTCTGAACAAGTCTTAATTTCACTGGAACCCAACCTGGACTTTCTGCTTCAAATATAGGAGATTTCAGGAGGCAAACAGTTTCACTCCACCGGTGGCTGTAGAAATAGCTTTCAAGCCCTCAGGAGATACCAAAGTAATGTTCGCGTTTCCTTTTTGCATCAACCGTGTCTTAGCCCTCTTCTTTTCTGTAATACTTGTCGTTTTACCATTTATCATTAATTTTTACCTGAAGTCTCTGGTTCAGCCAAGGGTCCTAACCCATACAACTGTCATCAATATGGTTCTTGCCAATGCTTCCCTCTTTGTTCCTTCCCAGTTATACGGAGTAGGTTTAGATGATCACAAGTTGAGAACATGATCTCCTCCACTGGGTAGGAAAGAAGCTGTAGCTATTACATCAATATAGGCTTGAGGGGTTAAAAACAACCACTTCAAACTTCCATTAGGAATTTGGGCAGTTATTTTGAAAGGTATCTTCATTGTGTCATATTAGAAATCAATCCCTTTTCTGGTGCTAGTAAATGCAAGCAGGTCCCAGAACTACTATAGGATCAGTCAGAGAAAATGAAATATTATAGAAGTCAGAAAGAAATTCCACCATAACCCCACCCTCTCTTCTCTATTTTTCTCAACAGTAGATGCAGTGATGATATTCCTTTACTTCTGTGCTGATTAAGTTTTGACACATGCATGCAGTTCCTCAAGTCATCATTTCAGACACTTACTATCCCTCAAATTCGCAAGCATGGTTTTAGTAACTCTCATTTTCAAACAATCCACTACTTTGTACATGATAAGGTGTATGATAGCTTGTACAGGATGCTTTTACACCCCTGCACCTGCAGGAAAATGAGTTTCTTTACCTGATGATACTGAAACAGGGATTACAAATTAAAATAATATTTTCTGTTTTAATCACATAATAATGTTAGAGACATCAGCTTATGTGGCAGAGGATGCAAATCCAAATCCAGAATGAGTCTGTATTCCAGTTAAGACCCATAGGGATCCATGAAAGGCTTTGGATAACAGATTGATACAATCCACCTGCCCACACTGGACTTGTTCAGCTCTTTATGGTTTGGCCCATGATGGAGTTTAGTGTCTGCTTTTGTTTTTTTCTAGTGAGAAACGTAACAATTTTAGTCAATTTTCTTGCTTTTGAGGGATATGATAAAATGTACATTGCTTAAATTCCTCCATGAGTGCTCATTTTATGTACCTAGAATGCTACTTTGAAAGAGCAGATGCTTCCAGACCTTGCTACATTCAGGAGAAATTTCTCCTTATATACCCCACTCAAATGTTTCTTCTATAACAGTTTCCAAACCATAGCATCTTCAATAAATATGCCATTTATCCTTTAATCATTCAAGGACCATTGTCTAAACCATAGGGCCAGTCCAATTCCTACTGAAAAATAATTAGTATTAGTCAGTACTATAGTGTTACTATTATTATAATAATTTATTTCCTCTGATACTGGAAGAACACCACTAATAATTCTGCCCATTGAGGAAATTTATCTTTTCTTTTTTAAATTTTGTCAGAATGTGACCATCACCTGGACACAGTGCAGTAGCATTCCAGAACAAGTGTTGTCCAGCGACTTCCAAACTACCGTAAGTAAAATGCAATGTCTTTTAAGGATGCCCCAACAATTAAAGGGAAGTAGTAGAACCCCTAATTTGGTATATCATTCTTCAAAAATAAAGAAACCTGGTCAGTGTCTTTACCTCTTTTTAATATTTTGGTGCTGACCAAAAAAATTTATTTCTCTTTGAGAAATGTCTCCATGGCGACTCATGCCCAGATTCTTTCTAAGAGGTTTACCACACCTTATATGCGCATCACATCTTGTATGTTAGCAAAGTGAAGCAACCATCCCCAGGTAGTCAGTCATACGGTTACTCCACATTTTTATTTTTTTTTATTTTTATTTTTATTTTTTTTATTTTTATTTTTTTTTGGTTACTCCACATTTTTAATTCAGTCTTAACTTGATTGTAAGATTGAGATATTATCATTATATCATCAAAAGGTTTCTGGTACTTTTCCTTTACCAGGTTATGACAATAAGCAAGAGAATATAAATGTCTTTGTGGGAACACAGTAAAAATGTATTCCTGGCCATGCTACATGAATGCAAATTTGCTTTGACTTTCTTCTGAGGTAGGAGTTGAAAGACAGCATTAGTCAAATGGATATCAACAGAACACCAGTATTCTTCAGTTCATGACATACCTTGATTTAACATCATTTCTAGTGTAATTGACAACTTTGGAAGCATCCCAACTTTTATATTACAAGCTATACTGGTGAGTAAACTCTTCAAGTATCTGCTATAACACACCCTGAGTATAAGCTGAAAACCCCTTAATCTCCCCATCCCTCTCCAGATAATCTATATTGTTTCAAATTATCTAATTGAGTGGACCTTGGTAATTTTAAAGGTTCCCATCAGAAATATCCAACTAAAAGTAAATAAACAGCAGATATGAAGGATGACACTTTTCCTGATGATTTGTATGAGGGAAGAGACATTCACATATCAGAAGCTTTCAGTGAGGAGTTCAAGAAGTACCAAAACAATCATGCACAACTTTCTTTCACAAATTCCTACTTTGAGCCATACTTTCCCTTTAAACTTTTCAGTCAGGGGTACCTGGGTGGCTCAGTGGGTTAAGCCTCCAATTCTTGATTTCAGCTCATGTTATGATCTCAGGGTCATGAGATTGATCCCCAAGGCAGGCTCCATGCTGAGTGTGGAACCTGCCTAAGATTTTCTTTCTCCCTTTGCCCCCACAAAAAAAAAAAAAAAAAAACCCAAACAACAACAACAAAAAATATGTCTTTCATAGTCAAATCACTACAACCTTCAAGCTTCATCACATTATTCTTTAAACTCCATTACAAATTTAGGGAATGTACATTGTGCTCTGTCTAGTAATGGCAATTCTTCACACACCCACACCATTTTCCACATTAATGTGAATGGTTTTGTACCAAGAAATCTTGGCCACCCCATTGTTCAAAATGGTAGCCCTCTTTATCATCCCATACCATCTTCACTGGTTTTGCCTCAAACAATTCAGATATACAGTTTGCATTTTTTCTGAGATTTCTTAGCTTTAGGAAGGCTGGTATGCAGAGAACAGATCAATTGAGGTTCTTGTGGAGTCTGCAGAATTAATAGGGGACATTTACCATTTGGGCACCTAATCTCAGATCCTGGGCCATCAGCACATCAGTAGCCACAACATTGATGTCCTCCTTTTTCATTCAATTTTCAATCAACCTTCTAAAGATTTCTGCTGGGTTTAATCTTCGTGATGCATTTCCTTCTTTTTTAACTTGAAAGGTTTTTTTTTTTTTTTTAACAACTCAAAAAATGTTTATATCTAGATTTTGCCGTATGTCCCTGGGGAACAAAGTCATCTCCATTTAGGAATCATTGACATAACCAATCTGAAACGGCTTATGTTCTCAGCATATTTACATATTTAGAAAGAATAAAGTAGTTTTCCTTCTCCTTATACTTTATTCTAACTCCTTCTTTAATATAGGTTAAAAATTCGAGGTAAAATTAAGGGAATCATCCATCTCACACACATAGTAATGAATGTAGTTGCCTACTGAGGATCCTGTATTAAGTCAAATCCCCTCTTCTTTCAACTGTGAGCAGAGCCAGTAAAATTTGCCCTGGTTAAAAATATGTAAAATTTATTGTAGCAAGAGTCCTCTGGGACCTGTTTATATCTGTCCATGAAATAAGTCAGTTCCTTGACAGAATAACCCCTACTCTTAGGAGTTACCTATTCAGATCTCTTATCTTGATAAGATTTTGAATAATGAGGGGTGGAGTTAGTCATATCTATTATGACCTGATAGGTTTACAAATTCCCATTAGAATAATATTTTAAATCTTAACTGGAGTTATAATTTATCCTCCACTAGGCAGATTTAAGCACTTGGGGTAACCGGCTCCATTTTGACTTTCACTAATTCATCCCAGAGCAGCCAAGGACCCAAATTTTTTGATAGTTTTGTCCTTGGCTTACATCTTGTTCTTTATCCATTTTACTATTGCCCCCAACACAGGATTTATCACTTCTATATTCCATTTTCCTTAATTGATCATAACGCTTGGGCAACCTTAAATTAGGGATGGCTCAAGGGCCAATCTGGCATTAGACATGATTTATTCTTCCCTTTCTTCCCTTTTTTCCTCCCAAAAAAAGCCTTAGCCATATTTAAATTAAATCTGGAGTTGTTTCAATAATCCTGCCAACTACACTAGTTGCAACAATTATTCCTGTATACTCACACAGGCTCTAACAAAAGCAAAGGATTCAAAATAGCAGAAGAATGAAAGCACTGGCAAATATCAGAACAGTCAGAGATATCCAAACAAAGCTTTCAATATCCTCTCATACTCACCATACATAATTCATTTCTGTTTGTGAACCTCCAGTATAGTCATAAAATATATTACTCTCCAGGAAACTCTAGGCTCATTTAGAGGTGGTCTTTTATACCCCTCTGAGGTCAAAGATTTCCATTTAAGGTGACTGTATTTTATGAGTTCACAACTGTGACCAAAAATTTAAAAAAAAAATCTGGTTGTTAGAGGAGCAGACATTGTCTAGGAAAACATGGAGAAATACTGGTAATGGATGCATCTAAGCATGAACCATTGGACAAATCTTCTTACAGATTAAGAGAAGTTAAAATGAGCTGATAACTCTGTTGCTTGTGTTCCTGAAGCACAGAATCTCAAGGACATAGTCCTCAACTAAATTACCCTAAGTAACTATTCTGGTCTAGGTTTCTGCTAGACACCAGCGCCTCATGCAGGAATAGCTAGTATTTCTTCTTCCCTACATGGAAAAATAGGATATGCATAGATACATAAGCAAATTGTATGGGATATTCTAAAAACAAGATAGAAACACCAAGGGGAAGCTACTGACTTATACCAGGAAGAGAAAAAGCTGCCGAAGGATGAATATCTCAAACTGAATTTTGAATAGATGATATGTCTATCACATTAATGAACAGTGATTCATTAACAAATGGCACTTTCCATTTGTATTCATAAGAAACAATAGCATATATTTAATTTCCTTAAGAATATGGAAATCTGAAGATCTTGACAGAATTAGGAGATGCCAGTTCTGGCAAGTGTAAAATTTTACTTGAGTTTGGTACTTTTATTTTTCAAAAAATTCCTAACTCCTATGATAAATATTCTTTAAAAACTAAGTACAATTCAGTGCAAGTTGGCTAAAAATGTATATCTAACCTGTTAAAGTCATAAAGAAGTTTCCATTCTAAGAGTTATACATTAAATATTGACTATTGGATTACATTCTCTCTCTGTGTATATGTATATATATATAGTTTTTGCTCAATGTAATATATTATAATGGTATTTTTCTTTTGTTTTTAAGATTTTATTTTATTTTTTGACAGAGAGAGAGAGAGAGACAGAGAGAGAGGGAACACAAGCAGGGGGAGTGGGAGAGGGAGAAGCAGGCCTCCCGCTGAGCAGGGAGCCCAATGAAGGGCTCGATCCCAGGACCCTGGGATCTTGACCCGAGCCGAAGGCAGATGCTTAACAACTGAGCCACCCAGGCGCCCCTATAATGCTCCTTTTCTTCAAAGGTAAAGATGAGTCATATAAGTGAGATTCCAAAGAACTTTCCACCATGATCAATCAATTTACATTTATAGCACAACCTAACTACATACAATATATATAAATTATTTGGGACTTCTAGCCTTAATAACATACAGGTGTTAAAGTATATCACAATAAAACATATTGACATGTTTCTTGGAAACTTGAGGACCAGACGGACATGTAGGGGAATTTTTCTTAGCACTGTATGGTCCGTAGCCCATTTAGAAAATGAGGTATATTTTCATATGTTGAAAGAAGGGTAGAATAATGGCAGCTTCAAATATAAATTTAACAAATAATTACTTCACATGTTGACTTTCTCATCCTGACAAAGGAGGATGTTTTTATCCAAAATATTGTTATCTAAGAAAAAAGAAAGACTTGATATTCAATACACGAGGATATCATCTATAGGGGCATTCACAGATGACAGAGAAAGGAAACACCAGTACAACAATGGTGCAAAAAGCCTAGGGTGAAACATGAGGACGAGAGTAATTTATTTATTTTTTTATTTTATTTTTGTTTGTTTGTTTGCTCTTTTTTAATTTTTATCTTTTTATTATGTTATGTTAGTCACCATACAGTACATCATTAGTTTTTGATGTAGTGATCCATGATTCATTGTTTGCGTATAACACCCAGTGTTCCATGCAGTACGTGCCCTCCTTAATACCCATCACCGGGCTAACCCATCCCTCCTCCCCCCTCCCCTCTAGAACCCTCAGCTTGTTTCTCAGAGTCCATAGTCTCTCATGGTTTGTCTCCCCCTCCAACTCCGCCCGCCTCCCCAGGACGAGAGTAATTTAAAAAATGCAAGTGATGGAGAACCTGCTTTGCTCAAACAAATTAGACTGTTATAACTATGTCAGCTCTTTGGGGGGAATGGAATATTGAAAGGAACACAGGAAATCACAGGACAAAAATGAGATCGTTATTAATTCCAGAGATAATAACAAAGTTGTCCAGGATGGCAAACACAGTGTACCATGTGGCTCAGTAGTCAACCATATTTTCCTAACATGTTCACTTAAACATGAAATACTAAAATAGAATGACCAGTCATGATTACCTAGAAAACTGAAATATAGCAATTGCAGTCGTGAACAAAATCAATGATCACATACAAGAGATATATGGTAAAACACATAAATGCTGAGTGCCTAGCATTTATTGGTTGTTAATGAAATCAACTTGGCACAATACATTCAGAATTTCAAAGATTTGGACCTCATAAAGGACATCCCAAACACAGTATTTAAAAATTTTATAGGGATGAAAAATATTCAAAAAATAATTTTGTTTATATGTAACTAGGCACCTATGTCTACATAAGGACAAACAGAGACAATTTAAGAACCCATTATAAAAAAGTGGTTTTTATTTAGGTCTCTTTTTGCTCCTTTTATTTCTCGAAGGCCAAATCTCCTAACCTTCAAGCACCAGCAATTTACTGCTTCCTAATGTGCTCCCCTTTGCAGGAAGGCATCTGATTTTGTCAATTACATAGTAAGTCAGGTTCCTACTTTATAATTTATTAACTTTTTCAGAGATTTGCATACTGTGGATTTAGTCTCTAATTAAGGAATGACTTAATATATCATTTGACATTTCAAGCCATACAATTAGTGCAGACAGTTTTGAGAAAGGGTCCTGTGATTATCCTGTGCCTGAGAATCTAAGGATGACTGACTGAATTAGCAGGGCTTAGAGATGAAGGAGAGATGGAATGTGAGAGGAAAGGCTGCAAGGACTTTGCATCCATTGCCTCTTCCTAAATCTGTGTCCTTTATCCATCCTAGCTTTACTCTTTACCCTGATAAGAGAGCAGGACAATGCAATGATCCCTTCGAGATATGACAGGTGTAGGAGGCAACCACTGATATGAAATGAGCACAGAGAAACTCAGAGTCATGTGTTAAATAAATCTATCCCCAAAGATGGTAAAATCCCACCATTGATGTCAGCGTCAGCTTTGCCTTACAAGGATGTTGAGGAGAGTCAAATAATCATAGTGAGGAGGAGGAGACGAACCATGAGAGACTATGGACTCTGAGAAACAAACTGAGGATTCTAGAGGGGAAGGGGGTGGGAGGATGGGTTAGCCTGGTGATGGGTATTAAGGAGGGCACATTCTGCATGGAGCACTGGGTGTTATATGCAAACAATGAATCATGGAACACTACATCAAAAACTAATGAGGTAATGTATGGTGATTAACATAACATAATAAAAAAAAGAATGTCTATTAGACATATCAGAGAATTAAATATGTAATCTGGTTTTCCACCTAAGTGAGTATAATTAGTATTATTTAGAAATGGCATTTCACTTACATCTGCATTATTAGCATGTAGCACAAAGACAATTATGCATGTCATTAGAAATACATCCAATTAAATTTGCTCTGAGGTTTATTTGATTGAAGCAATAAACCCAATATATGTGTTTAGTACATGCATTTTATTAGCCATGTAGCAAAGTTGATTGTTCAAAGTAAGGCACTTTGGAAGAATTATTGTGCACAATATATGAGAGAATGTGTAAACTTCAGTAAAGGAGGATGTGTATGCTTATTTACAATGCTGTTAGTCATTATTCTCTTCAGGCATAAATGTGCTCAAACAAGCTTCTTTCTGTCTTAGTGTCTTCACACATGGCATTTCTTTGGCCTGGAGCACCTTTGATAGTTTCTCACTAGCACTAGTTCTTTCTTTTTTCCTTTAGTAGTAAAATCCCCAAGACTTATCCCGGTCTTCCTTACAGCAGATGACTTTGGATGGGGCAATGGAATGTGAGAAGTGATAGGTGCCTCTTTCATACCAACCTCTTCGAAGCAATGTGCTTGCTTGCTCTTTCCTCATTCCCGCTGCCTGGGATGATGACTGGTGGCAGGATCTGGAGCAGCCACTTTGGACATAGAGGTGGAGGCTTTGTGATTAGAAAGGCAGAGGAACACTACCAGTGCTGGCTGGCTCATTTACCTTTAGAGAGTTATAAAGGAGAAAAACAAAGTTCTGTCTTGCTTGATACAACATATGTCGGGGCCTCTGTGTTACCAGACTGTACCAAACTAAAATGTCAATGTCCTGGATATCCTCCTTGTGCCTTCAGACTATTTCCACTTTGCTCCATTTCCTGGGTGGTTGACCATTATGACAACAAAGGGAATTTACTCTCTGGCTTTAGTTTAAGTTCAGCCATTGGGAATTACCAGCTGGAGATTAAGGGTGAAAGGAGAATGAGAATGGTGTCTCTCCCCTGGGTGTCTTGCTTGCTGGCCAAGCATAATCAGTGCTTCCATTCCTTTCCTGGAGACCACAGCTCCTGTCAGATGGGGTCCTCTCCCGTTGCTGAAGCAAGAGCTGAGGCTCTCACTCCACGTGTTGGTAATTGTTCCCTCTCTTTGTCCCTCAGGTTGGTTCCAGGGTACATTTCATCATCCCTTGTTGATTTCATTTGTAATTTGTCCCTCCATCACTTTCTTCAATTCCTCTGTTGAATATGTAAATTTTCTTTTAGAGACCTTAATTAATACAGCCGTTGGGCCTGCTAATTTCTACACTTTATTCAGATCTTAAATGTCATGACAGATAAAGTTTTTAAAAATTAAAATAAAAATCCTTATGAAGCACCATGTATCCCATGTAGTTCTGTAGGTATTGAGAGATATATGAAAGTAGAATTCATGGGACATCAACCACATATTCAAAGTTTTGGCAAGGAAGCAGAGAAAAACATATGGATAATTATATAATGGTATGGTATGGACTGCCAGCGACATAGAAACTGATAGTAAGAAAATGTGTTTGAGACATCCTGTTAGATTTTATGAAGCATCTGAACATGGTTTGAATTTTAAAGAATGGATAGAATATAGAATGGGTAGAGGGAAAATAGAGAGTATTTCTGACAAGAAGATTCATATATTCAGACTTGTGCAAGACAAATAAACGCATGTTATACATGAAGAGACCATAAAATATGCCTTTCTCAAGCTTCTTCATCTATTATTGAGGACCTGGTGTGTGCTGGACCCTGGTAATAAAACAGGTAGCTAGAGGTCCTTTTCTCATAGTGCTCAGTTATACTCTAGTTAGGGAAAATATACTTTAAATATAGATAGACTCTTTCAAAAATAAGAGTGGAAAGAGAAGCACAGAGTGGTAAATGCCTACTTGTGGGAAAAACAGTGCTGGGATTTGAGAATTAATGAAGAAGCCAGATTGCTTAATGATGCGAAGCAATATTTAAGATCGTAGTGTTTAGACTTGGACTTGAGTTTGAATTTGCATGGCACATATTAACAGCTGTGTACTTTGCCAAATGTTATAACTGCCTGATCTATTTCTAAAAATGATGATGGTGGTGGAGGGAAGTGTGTATATAATGTTTTGAACTATGGGTCCAATGTGCGCACATAATAAACATTCTATAAATGCCCACCATTACTACTAGATGATGGAGGACCTGGGCAGTACAAGCTCAAAAACCAGCCCTTCTCTTTAACTTAAAGAATCACTCTCTGGGCGTCTGGCTGGCTCAGTGGGTTAAGCATCTGCCTTTGGCTCAGGTCATGATCTCGGGGTCCCAGGATCAAGCCCCAAGTCGGGCTTCCTGCTCATCGGGGAATCTGCTTCTCCCTCTCCCTCTGCCCCTCCTCCCTGATCCTGCTCTCTCTCCCTCTTTCTCTATCTCTCAAATAAATAAATAAAATCTTAAAGAAAAAGAAGAGTCACTCTCAATACTTGGTCTAAAATATGCAGTGAGTTATAGATGAGAAGATTATAATACCAAAAAAACTCAATTGGAAAGGTATACAAAAATTATAAAGTAAAACAGTTGAACATTTATGTTTAGAAGCTAAAATATATTCGGAGGTGTATCCCAAGTAATGCTACAAAATGTCTGCTAAATTATGACAGTTTGTGGAATTAAACGTTACTTTGCCCTGCCTTCTGTAGGTCATTTTCTATTTTCCTCTAGGTTCTGGAGAACTAGCTACCATTGACTCAGTTAAAATTCTTGGCTCATAACACCTTTTACTATTATCCCATTACCTCTACAAAAAAGAGCCTATGGCAGAGTCAGTATTGATCAAAATGACCCCTCTGGAGGAAGCTATTTATATTTATATATTTGAGAACAAATCAGTATTCAGTTAGGATAACATTTTAGCTCTTAAGCTAATAAAGTGACCTTATTAAAAATGATCTGCTTTTCCATGCATATTGATTTCAGAAGCTAATAGAAGGTAAACAGCAAAGAAGCACCATTCCACACTGCAGAAAAGCAGGAAATTGCTTGCTACAGTTTTCTGGTTCCAAGATCCATTTAAAGTCTCACAGTGTTCTGTTAGACAGATGTCATTAATGCACGTGGAACATTATCAGTGCTTTCCAGACACATCGAGTCTCATCATTGTCATTAGTCTGCCTCTCTTCTGATTCTGGAAGTCTTACAGATTAGAAGGAAGGACTGTATGCAAACACAAGGAGCCCTGACTGCTAAGGTTGAAATGATAAAAGAAAAATAATATTGTTCTACCTGCAGTTATTTTGGTAGAACTGGTCTGAAATTATACGTATATTATTACAGAGTTACATTGAAAATATAATACCTATTATTTTGTTTGAAGTTTTGATAATTATATTTCTAATGTATGAAAATGATCTATATAAAATAAAATACATAATATATTTACTTAAAAGGCAAATGAAATGAAAATAAGATAGTTCATTTTAAATTATACGTTGTATTTAAAATGTAAAATTGTACAGGGGTGCCTGGATGGCTCAGTCGGTTAAGCGTCGGACTCTTGGTTTCGGCTCAGGTCATGAGCTCAGGGTCATGGGATCAAGCCCCATGTCAGGCTCCGTGCTCAGTGCAGAGTCTGCTTAACTTTCTCTCCCCCTCTCTCTCTAAAACAACTAAATAAATCTTTAAAAAAAAAGTAAATTTGTACACGTTAAAGAAAAATTATCATTTGCAGTTATGATTATTGCAAACATTCGTTATTATATTGAGAATTTTTGAAAACAGATACAAGCAGAGAGAGTAACTAAAATTTACTAAAGTAACACCATATTCTCACAACCCAGAATTTATAATGGTTGAGATTTTGTCATATTTACTTTTGTCTTCTTTTAAAATAAAAGCAACATACATTAAAGAAGAGATAGGATCATATTTTTCCCCTCTCTGTTCTCATCTCGAAACTCCTGTAGAAACAATCACTTATTTGAATTAAATATAAATCCTCTCTGTCCTTTGCAATATTGATAAGTAAGCCATTATTTTATAGGAAAACTAATCATCTGCATTTATATTGACAGTTATACGTATTTACCTACCTTTAGGGCCAACTTTCAAGAAAAGATAGACACAATAGTAGCCTAAGTCATCAAAAATGTGGGAAAAAATAATCGCGATCATGTTAAAAGTGAACGAATTAATCATTGCAGCAATGAAGAGATGTAGCCCGTATACCTATGTTCCTCAGACACAAGGAATATGCAGATCAAGTCGTGTAGAAAACAATGTGTTTGTCTTTGTCTTTCAATGTTTAAAAAAATGTAAATCGGTTTATGATAATATTGCTAAATATATACCAATAGAAACTTCATGTGTCAGATTGTCCTTTGCAAAGATAGTTGAAAGAGTATCCCCTTTACACATGCTAATCAATAATGAGAACTTGTCACTCAATCCACTGAGAGTCGTGGTCTATGTCCTGTCTTCTTGAACCTGGGTAGATTTTTTCCACCAATGGGGAATGGAAGAAGTGATCCCACATGACTCCTGAGATGCGAACAATTTAACTACAGCAAGACTGCCATGTGTAGGTGATGGGGTCAACAGCCCAGTTGAGGTTTCAGCAGATGGCCAGCATCGACAGCCTGCATTTGAATGGCCCTTCTTGAACATAGAGCTAAGCTGAACCTGCAGTCATTGTTGTCCAAGATGACATGTGATTATAGCTGTATGAGACACTCCAAGAAGAATGACCCAGCTCAAGACTTCAAGTACCTAGGACACAAAATCACGAGCAAAATGAAGTGGTTGTTTTAAGCTGCTAAATTATGCAATAGTTTGGCATGTGGCAAATAAATTCTAGACAATTTTAAAATCAGACAAAATGTTGAAAATGTAAATAGTTTAACATAATAAAAATTTAGTATTAAGCTAACAAAGATATTCTTTACTATCTGACTTTGCATGAAATTAATATTTGCTATAATGACTTAATACCAATTTTACTAAAAATTTATCGAAATAGAACTGGATTACATTGTTTAAGAATATTTTGCACAACCACTATAGTCTTCCTAAATCATTCACTGAAAATGTCATCAATGAAAAAAGAAAACTTGCGAAGAAAATAAGTGAGCCTCACAAGCCTAAAAAAGTGTTTATGTTAGAATTAAAAATTGAGGCAAAAGATAGTGAATTCAAATACATGAAAGGATAAGTACTTAAACATGAAAAGCTTAATTTTTTAATGCACGATAGTGAAAATCATTGGTGGATTCTTTTAAAATCATCATAGAAATATAAATAAAATCAAAGGACAAGCAACAAATTACAGAAAAGGGGCTACTGTTTTCCTAATATAGAGAGAACTCCTATAAATACAAAAGAAAAATGGTCCAGAGAAAAATCAGGTAAAATAAACGAGAAGACAACTCACAGAAAATGAAGCTCAATTGTCCTTTTAACATATGAAAAAAACATTTGTTTCATAAAGGCAAACAAAAATGTAAAATAAAACTAACATTAATTTTAGATAACATTTCTCTTTCTGTTGGCAAGGTTTGAGGAAACAGGCAAATGGTACAAGTCTAGGGAAGGAAATGGGTCAATGTCTTACCAATTTAGGTACATTGAACTTTGGACCCTGTGTTGACTTTTCAAAATCTATCTCAAATATATACCTGCATGTGCACGAAATTACATATGAACATGATTAATAACTATAGCCCTATTTTTAATAGAAAAATAATGGAAACAATACACACGCCTATCAAAAAAGGTCTCATGGAATAATATCTTTCTAAGAAAGAGGAAAAGCCTGTGACAAAATTGTGTCTAACAGGTCTCAGTGAGTGTGTATCATTGAAACAAAGGAGCAAGTGATGCGTGAAAGATGTAATTATGAAAAGCACGCTTACAGCGCCTGGGTGGCTCAGTCGGTTAAGTGTCTGCCTTATGCTCAGGTCATGATCCCAGGGTCCTGGGATCAAGCCCCACATTGGGCGCCTTGCTCAGCAGGGAGTCTGCTTCTCCCTCTCCTTCTGCCCCTGCTTGTGTTCTCTCTGTCTCACTCAATCTCTCAAATAAATAAATAAAATCTTTAAAAAAAAAAAGAAAAGCATGCTTAATTTTTTTCTATGAATAAAAATTTTCAGAAAAGGAAAATAAAAAGTCCCAGGTCATAAAACATTCAAAGATAGCCAAATACTACTTTAGATGCATATGGGAAAAATTATGTTATGCTAACATTTTTGTTAGAAAATTACTATAAAAATTCCAAAGCTTCAAAGATAATACCTACAGCATGGCTTCTGAATCATGAAACCTAAAGATAATTAGGCAACGATTGTGTCAGAAGTGAGCAATCATCGTTTACATACACAGAGAAGGAAAAACTCTAGAAAATTATTCTAGATAAAATCAACCGAACAAGAAAGGATGAAGCAAATATGGTAAAATATTAACAGCTATCAAATAGAAGTAACAGGTACATGGATATTCATTTTATTATCCTCTCTATTTTTTCTGTTTGAAATATTCCTAATAAAAGTTTGGGCAAAAAAGGATTGTAAAATACAGAGTTTAAAAAAAAAAGTAGTCACATGCTTTGAAAAGTTGCATAATTGCAAGCAAAATGAATTCAAGGCGATAGTTCTTTCTTTTGCTTTTCTGTGGCTTTGTGTCTGGTGTCAGATGAAGAGCTATGGCTACCTGCTGCCTGGGCCTCTAGTATTCGACAGAGACCAAACCTTGCCTCCTTGCGTGCAGCCTCCCAAGCTTCAAGCCTTGACTCTTTTCCCGCCTAGGGCAGCTCGCTCTTGTTCACACGTCTCCCCTCTGAGCTTCAAGAGCCTCGGTTCGCCTCACCCACCTCGCTCTGGAAAGACCATAATCGGTTAACAGCCATTATTTTTAACTGTCTTATATATTTGTTTTAACAAATGATGTTTGTATCCATGATCTACTTTTAAAATAATATTTCAATCTTTATTTCAAAGAACTTGTTGAGTGCAGTTTAGAAAAAAAAAAAAAATGTTGGAGTGCCTGGATGGCTCAATCGTTAAGCGTCTGCCTTCGGCTCAGGTCATGATCCCAGGGTTCTGGGATCGAGACCCACGTCGAGCTCCCTGCTCACTGGGAGCCTGCTTCTCCCTCTCCCACTGCCCCTCCTTGTGTTACTGCTCTTGCTGTCTCTCTGTCAAATAAATGAATTTTTAAAAAATGTAACCCATATGTGATGCTATGCAATATTGCTCTGTTCTGAAAAATTTTGTTTAGTATTAAATCAGTGGATAATTACTGTAAATGTTTCATAGGAGGCAGAGATTCTTTTTGCCAAATGAGTTTTCATGATATTTGCTGAGATTGAAGTTTGCGTTCGTCTTTCATTTTTTATTTATTTCTCTCATTTAAAACAATGGAATATGGCTTGTATTTTCTAAAACGTGAAAAAGATAGAATGGAAAGGATATGAGAAGAATTTAGGAAATGTGGGGAATTGTGATTTTTTCCTTAGGTCATTGTCAAAAAGTGTAAATCAGTAATGTAGTTCACATACACAGATGCATACAGTTTTATATGCCAGTATATCAAGAAAATCCATCTATAGGCTGAATATTCCTGTATTCAGTATGCTTCCTATATCAAATCTTTTTCTCTTCAATGACCTATCTTACTGTTTTTGCACCTATTCCATTTTAGAATTTTATTAAGGAAATACTGTTTTTCATACATACATATAGAATACACTTTTTCTTTTATTTCACGTAACTATATTTCAGCATTGTTTTGTCATTTTTTTTCACACTATGCAGTAATAAGCTGGAGCTGCGTTCAAATGATGTGATTTAACATGCTAAATCGTTCACTCCCAGTCTGGTCTTTGCTAGACAGAAAATTAGAAACTTAAGCTATCTAAAATTGATTTTTATTAATAGTTTAATATAGTCTCAGTCCTTTCTCAAAGAATGAACAATTACTGCTTTGGGAAATTGTAAAGTATTTTATAAAATGAACACAATATATTTATTTATATTTGTTTGTTCTTCATGTCCTCCCAGAAATCATCTCTTTACCCTAAACAAATACATTATGAAAGAAAACAAAACCAAATTGGCACCTTTTAGGATTCCTCCTACTGTCACCTGATAATGGCAACTGTCAACGCTTGTCCTGTGCCCTCATGAGTACCCTCATTCCCTCCAATCCCACGGCATTTCTCATTAGTTCTATGCTCCCAAGACTGGAGGCCACTATGACCCATGCGATTTCAGTACTGAATAAATATGGTCTATCAATTTGACCTTTTATGCCAATATTTCTGCTTACAGTATGTATTTCTCTTCCTCATTCTGGAGAGTTGGATAGTGCACTTATGTGTTCCAGAGATAAAATATACTATCAAAATGTCATGTAGATTGAAGCAAATAATTTTTGCTTCCTTAATATATTTTGACCAGAGCAGAAAGTCCCAATATTTACTTAGAGAAAATGAAAGTTATTACCCTTATGCATTTCTTTGTGGTTTGTTTGTTTTCTTAGAGAAATAAGTTCAGTAAGTCCAAACTAAGTTGGAATTTTGTTTTTTTTCATTTTTTCATAATTAATTTCATGGAATATATTTATTTAAAAAGATAAGGAAATGGGGCACCTCGGCAGCTCAGTCAGTTAAGCGACCGACTCTTGATTTAAGCTCTGGTTGTGATCGTAGGTCATGATCTCAGGGTCGTGAGATCCAGCCCATGCCCAGCATGGAGCCTGCTTAGGATTCTCTCTCTTTCTTTCCCCCCCCGCTTGTGCACACACACTCTCTCTCTCTAAAATAAATAAATAAATCTTAAAAAAAAAAAAAAAAAAAGATAAGGAAAGTGCTAATCTGGAATTGACTGATTTTCCTGTCCTGGCAAGTAATGAGAGACACAAAATCACTGCTCAGTGTTGAAGTAAAAAAGCTCTAGTGATGTTATTATTTTAGTTCTCTCACTACAAACATTGATCTGAGATCACAGTTGGTTTTCATTTTTCCATAAATGTCCAAATATTGCTATCAAATTTCATATTCTATTTTACTTTCAGTATGATAGATCATATATTACAGTGTTAAATGCTTATTCTGTGCCTGATGCTATTCTAAGCACTGCGTTTATATTACTTTATGTAATTTGCACAAGAATCTTTAAGGGGAGTGATATTACACTACTTTTCAGTTGGAGAAACAAAGGCCAAAATGAGTATATTAAGTGGTGGTGGAGCTAGGGTTTCAATCCTACAAGGAAATTCCAGTTCCTATTTATCTGCTTTATCATAAACCATATCGATTTGCTATTATCATTACTGCTTCTCCTGGCCCCAAATAAAAGAAATAAATATATTTTTTAGCAAGTTCTAATTATTCTTAAGGCCTTTGTAGCTGACCTCTTTCTCCCTTCAGGAACAGCTTTTATTAGTTTATTTTCATTCAGATAGTTCTTTGCTATTTTCTATGAAAGAAAGAATACACAGCAAAATAGAGTGGTCTAGTTACTAATTGTACACTTTAAAGGAGACTAAACTATAAATGTCAAGGAAAAAGATGTCAAAACCTATAAAGTGTAAACATTAAAGAAGAATTGACTTAGATATTTTTATTATGTTAGTCTAACTAAGGCTTCATATTTGTAGCAAGAGTAAGGAATTTGCTATGTTCTGGTTTGTGTTCCCCCAGATTCAAGCATTGAGATCCTATTACCTCTGGTGATGGCATTTAGCAGGTGAGTGGGACCTTTGGAAGGTGCTGAGTTCATGACTCGGGAGCCTTTATGAATAGGATTAATGCTCTTATAAAAGAGACCCCACAGACTTTGAGTAGACAGTTTAAGCTTAAGTTATTTAAGCAAAGGAAAATGTCACTGTTAATCAGAGGGACAAAGTCACTTATACTCTGTAATATTCATTACCACAGAGGTCTTAATTTCCTTTAGGAAATGTGTGCATATGTGTTTATATGTATTTCACATCTATGTAGTTGCTATTTTTACTTTCCCTTCAAGTCTCAACTGATTTGTTTTGATATCTACAAACCTTTTCCAAACTTTTCCATCTCCAAATACTCAGAGCTCTAATGTTCTGCTATTGCACAGTAAGAATTAAAATATAGTAGTACAGCAATAAGAATTAGATTCCCCAAATGAAGAAAAGTCACCATTTATTATCTGAAAACTTTCACATAAGAAAAATAAACAATAAGTATCACTTAATATAATCTTAGTAAATAAGCTAGAAATATGTTTAAGTATGCATACTATAAAATATACTTATATATTTGTGGGGGGCGCCTGGGTGGCCCAGTTGGTTAAGCTCTGACTCTTGGTTTTCTCTCAAGTCATGATCTCAGGGTCCTGGTATCCAGCCCTGCACTGGGTGCTGGGCTCTGCACTCAGCAGGGAGTCTGCTTAGGACTCTTTCTCTCTCTCCCTCTGCCCCTCCCCCACACTCTCTCTCTCTCAAACAAATGAATCTTTAAAAATATATATTTATATATACTTATATAGTTGTATAGTTTATGTTACTATAGTCTAATACTATCATATTATTTTTGAAATAATGAGATTATAAAAAGATGTAAAAAACAAAGGCTAGGTATACTATACATTTGAAAATCAAAATATTTAAGTATGTAGACTAGTGGATGGGTAATCCAAGAATGTTCAATGGAGGTGACCCAGGGGGGATGTCTGTGCACCTCCGATTCTCTTTCAGTTCAAACTCTTAACAGTTTACTTGCTTCTTCTCTCCCTCACTCACTATCATAAATATTTGCTTGCTAGAGAACAACTGAACCATAAAGCATAAGCATCAGCTATCCCACTGAGAAACATAAAAGGACCACATTTTTGCTCCTTTGCTTTTGTGAAAATTACTGTTTGTCAACCCCAAATCCATCCCTTCTCCTATAGAAATAGAATCATGGCTGGATATCGCAGCGTTCTTTACAGGTAGGTTGACACCATATGACTAAATTCTCCTGGTGTGTGTGTGAGTGGAGGTCAAGTGCACCACTTCCCAATATGAACTCTGAGACTTCGGTTGTGTGCTCCTGGATGCTCTTTTCCCAATCTGCAGCCTGGAAAAGGGGAAAGTCTGTGACCCATCTCCTCTCATGCAGAGGAGACCAGTCCCCTAGGCCAGAGCAAAGCTGTGGATGGAAGCAATTCGAATTCTCTGAAGGGCAGTGTGGAAAAGTGCTACGCATCAACTTGTACCACTCTCCCTGGGACTGTAGAAGGTCCAAGGTAAAGGGCTTCCATGTTCTGGAAGCCACTTCGCTTTGGGTGGTCTTGGTCACAGCAGCCCTAAGCTTCACCCTATATAATCCTTTTTGCACAGAGACTCCTCTGTCTGTTTTCTGTGTTGCTTTGTCCCAGTTGCAAGTTTTATAAGATAGCAGGATAAGGAAAACAAGAGGATGCAAAATAATTTTTTTCCCCAAATATCTCTCTGTTCAGGTTTAAAATGAATTCGGCATCTGATTACTCTGGGTCCATTCCTGGCTTCCACACACGTAGGTAAACAGAGGTGAACTACAAAATCTTTCCAGTTGTCTCATCTATAAAATGGCAATAGTAATAGTATTTATCTCTTTATCATCAGGATTAAATGTGACTATGTATGTAGACTGCCCAGATGCTGGCCCACGCTAAGCTTTCAGTAAATGGTAGTTGTCGTTATATACTCATATGCCATTGTAAACCCCTTGGCATTTCTCCTGGCCTGAATCAACTTAAAACACGTGACCGGTTAGAGTGACTATCAGGACAGACAGGCACTCCTGTCACTGAGGGGCTGTCAGAGGTCAGCAAACGTTTCCTGTAAGGACCAGTTAGTCAATTCTTTAATCCTTGCAGGCCATCAAAGTAGTCTGAACTATTGAACTCTGCTGTATTAGTGCAAAAGGACCCACAGACAAGGAGTAAACAAACAGCATGGCTATATTCCAATAAAATTTCATTTCAAAAACAGACGGTAGCATAGATTTAGCCAAGAGGCTGAGTCTGCCAGCCCCTGAATTACACTATTGAATCATGGACAGGTGACCAAAACAGGTATTAATCTCATCATTCCTTAAGAAGATGTTTACACAAAGTCACAGAAAAATGTACACGGTAGATCTGAAGATTCTTACTGTTAATTTTGCTAGATTTACTGACAGTTCTGCAGATGCTTTTTATTATTCATCGAATCACTCTAACATTTATTGATACACCTGTTGCATTTCACACATTTTCATTTTTATAAACTGTAAAATGGGCAAACATAATATATGTTCTTTGTCTGTACTTAGATTCTTCAATGAAACAACTGAACAGCATTTGGTTAAGACTATAGTGCTGTTGTTCTCTGAATATTGGAGAAGTGGGGAGAGGCACAGAGCACCATTGCAATTAGAATTACTAGATGATTAGGTTAAAACTGAGAAGACAATATACCTAATAAACTGATGCTGCAGGAAAATTCACTTCAGAGTAAAAGGAAATAAGAGTAATAATAGATTCTTACGAACAGCTCGTAGCTCACAGATAATTTCCTTTGCCTTTAGCAATTTTTGTAATTTACTAAGATGTATTACTTCTCACCCTCTTGTCTCTTCCCTTTATCCCCTCTTCCCATTCTTGCACTCTTACAATGCCCGAATTTATTTCCCCCTGTCTCTGCCTTCACAGCAACCTCTGACTTTTCATCCTCTACTCCGGTCTATAAGTAAAATTGTCTTGCATCTTCTCTGTCTCTTACTTGAACTTTAACATTCAGACATATTTACTCACAGGTAGACTTTAGGCTTTTGCTGAAGGTGAATTGGAAATTACTAAGAATTTTGTTTAGTTTGGTCACTAATTATGTGAAGAGTTCATCTTAAATTTAGGGGTTCATTATAAAATGACATAGATTTTTATCCCAGGTTTAATTTTTTTCATGTCTTCCAAAGAAATCATATTGAATTTATTTAAGAAACATAGCACACTGTGTACATATTAATCTATCGGGGCTCAATCCATCTGTATCTTCTACCATCTGTGCGCACCTCTGGATGTTACACGGAGACTAGTTTTTACCTCAGATGCTAATTGGTGACAATAAGATAGGACTCAAGGAAATGATTTCCACCAGTGGGTGGTTAAAAACCCTGAGATGATATTTATTCCTTCCGCTGTTGTCACTAACAACATCAAAACAAAGGAGAAGGCCGTCATGTCCTCCTCCACATAAATCTTTATGGTTTTCTCTATCCTACTAATTCAGCACAAAGTTCCGAATGGGATAATTTTTTGAAGAGTTGGAAAAAGAAGTTTCTGATATTCAAAGCTTTCCAGTTAAAAGTCTTAAAATGTTTCTGACCTGGAAGTGACTTAGAGATATCTTCCTTTCTGTTCGTTTTACCAATGAGAAACTAAAGCACATGGTGACTGTTTTGTTCACTGTCACAAACTGGTTGATACCAGAGCTGTGCCTAGGACTCAACTTCCTTCCCATTTTTACCCAGAATACCAAAAATTGTCGTTTGGCTACTTCACTTTTCTGAGAGACCTATATTAGCACCTGTTCGCCCTGACTGAAAGATATCCAAAGAACATTTTCACTTTTATGAAATGGTAATCACTTCCTCGCTCTACGCCATTTCAGTTTAGGAAAGGTTCCACAGGAATGTTCGACTTTTGGATAGCAGGAGAAACCCGAAGGGCAAGAGAAGTTCTGAAAGCAAGTCGATGCGTCTAGTTTCTGCACTAAATCTACTGAAGGTAGGCATTCATTCACATGTGGTTTGATGGGGTTCCCTGGGTGGCTCATTCGGTTAAGCATCTGCCTTTGGCTCAGGTCATGATCCCAGGGTCCTGGGATCAAGCCCCGCATCAGGCTCCCTGCTGGGCGGGAAGCCTGCTTCTCCCTCCTCCTCCCCCTGCCATTCCCCCTGCTTGTGTGCTCAGGCTCTCTCTCTCTGTTAAATAAATAAATATAATCTTAAAAAAAAAAAAAGTGGTTAGATGGTATAAAAAAATACCCATCCTACTTTTCAAGGACTTATTGTGATGAAAATAAGGAAGAACTGCCCAAACAATATAAATTTATCTTCTTCATGAATATGAAGTTCAGTGATCTGAAAGCTGAGTTCATGTCACTCTTGGTGGTAGACTCATCAGAAAACGAGAACCTTAAAAGACCAAGAACAGGCATTTCCATAACAATTTTAAGATTTTTGCCTGCCAGTTCCCCTCCATATTCTTAGCAACTCAGCTCAGAGTTTCTCATGATAGTGTTTAGGGGCATCTAGAAATAAAATCTGTTGCTAATGAAAATTCATGGGTAAACAATGAGAAATTATAGTGCTTAGATATTCCTAACATGGGACACTACTTTGAAAACCTGTGTATATAATAATAGGAAAGCCAAAATATAATAAATATTATATAAGTGAAAAGAACAGTATGTGAATATTGATATATTGGGGATTTGTTCTTAGAGTTGAAATTGACACTCATTTCTTTCCAAGCTTTATGATTTCAATGTTCTTGTTTCCTCCCACTTTTTAAACTATATTTTAATGAGAAAAATTAAACATACAAACTGCTTTGTAAATAGTTAAACTAAGTTAACATTTTCAGTAAAAGAGACAAATATCTAATTACACTTGTAATGTCAGGTTGTTTTTAAAAGAGCTTGTTTTATAGCAATTACATTTGTCAAAATGAGAAAAAAAAAAGAATATTGAATTAAAAACTGGCCCATTCAAATGGAGGAATAATTTTCTAAGCAGCATTTATTCCATAGCTTAAACTAGCAAAATATTCTCCATCTTGTCCTGAAAATGGCATGAGAACTCTTTCTGCATTTCAGAGTGGTTTCTGTTTTGTTTCTTTGTTTGCACGTTTGTTTTACCTTGGAATAGTACAAGAACGGCTCTTTTATTTATATTTTATTGCAGAACTCAGAGACTTTTTTTTGTGAAAGGTAGATGTAAATAAAAACGTCTAGATCTATTTACTTACCATGGTCCTGAAGCTAGAGTAGTATAATCTTATTCTTTGCTCGGATTACTTATTCTCATACTTAGTCATGGCCCCGAGGCTCTGGCAGTGAACTTGGTTATTACTGACTATGAGATGATAATCCCATTTGTTGGGTAAACAAACAATGATACCATCTGAGGCAGAAGGGTTTTGAAATCTCTTCGACTACCATTAAAATTGGTTATATTCAATTTTGCATAAAACCTTTGTGAGTTCCAAAACATGAGTTGTTTTGTCCTGTTTCATTTTTCCCTAACCTCGTGTGGATTTAGGAGGAGAAGGTCAGCAACACATTTGTTCTCAAGGCGCCCAGTGTACTGTCTTGGGGAAGAGGTAGGTTAGCAGCACTTCTGGTGGGCTCCAGAATATTTCCTAACCTGAGCACATCTTTAGTCTTTCTGCTCCTCCTTCCCATAAATTTATGTAATTTTAAGGACTGTGGGTGAAATGGATCAGAAAATAAAATATTTAATTAAAAATATGTGTTCTGATTTTTAGGTAGACATGCATCCCCAGACATGCAAATTTACTTAGCAAGTCTTATCTGAATAGTGATCGCATTTAATAATAGTACCCTTCATAAGATACCTGGAATGTTTTCTCTCTGTTTTCTAGAACTCTTGTGACTTTTTCTTTTTCAACATTTAAAGGACATTTTTTTTTAACATTTAACATTTTATGACCATATTTCATGAAATCATGCTTTTCTTAACAGGTACATTGAGGGAGAAATGCTTTTATAAAAAGCTCAACAGCTGTTCTTAAAAAACATCCAGTTTGCAATTGCTGGATCATATGGTAGCTCTATTTTCAACTTTTTGAGGAACCTCCATACTGTTTTGCAGAGTGGCTGCACCAGCTTGCATTCCCACCAACAGCACTACTGGGTATTTACCCCAAAGATACAAAAGTAGGGATCCGAAAGGGTACGTGCACCCTGATGTTTATAGCAGCAATGTCCACAATAGCCAAACTGTGGAAAGAGCCAAGATGTCCATCAACAGAGGAATGGATAAAGAAGATGTGGTATATATATACAATGGAATATTATGCAGCCATCAAAAGGAATGAGATCTTGCCATTTGCAACAACGTGGATGGAACTGGAGGGTATTATGCTGAGCAAAATAAGTCAATCAGAGAAAGACATGTATCATATGACCTCACTGATATGAGGAATTCTTAATCTCAGGAAACAAACTGAGGGTTGCTGGAGTGGGGGGTGGGGTGGGAGGGATGGGGTGACTGAGTGATGGACACTGGGGAGGGTATGTGCTCTGGTAAGTGCTGTGAATTGTGCAAGACTGTTGAATCTCAGATCTGTACCTCTGAAACAAATAATGCAATATATGTTAAGAAAGAAAAAAAAAAGAAGAATGTAGCAGGAGGGGAAGAATGAAGGGGGGGAATCAGAGGGGTAGACGAACCATGAGAGACGATGGACTCTGAAAAACAAATTGAGGGTTCTAGAGGGGAGGGGGGTGGGAGGATGGGTTAGCCTGGTGATGGATATTGAGGAGGGCACGTTCTGCATGGAGCACTGGGTGTTATGCACAAACAATGAATCATGGAACACTATATCTAAAACTAATGATGTAATGTATGGGGATTAACATAACAATAAAAAATTAAAAAAAATAGATAGCACTTTGCATCTTACAAAAAAAAAACCATCCAGTTTGCTAATATATTTCTGCAGTTAAGATACTGTTCATTAGGGGGCGCCTGGGCGGCTCAGTCAGTTAAGTGTCTGCCTTAGGCTCGGTCATGATTCCAGGGTCCTGCAAACCAAACTATGGAAAGAGCCCAGATGTCCACTGACAGATGAATGGATAAAGAGGATATGGTACATATATACTCATGGAATACTACTCAGACATCGAAAAAAAAAAAGGAAATCTTGCCATTTTCATCAATGTGGATGGAACTAGAGGGTATTATGCTAAGCAAAATAAGTCAGTCAGAGAAAGACAATTATCATATGATCTGGCTCATATGTGGAATTTAAGAAACAAAACATAGGGAAAGAGAGGAAAAAATAAAACAAGATGAAATCAGAGAGGGAGACAAATCATAAGAGACACTTTATCACAGGAAACAAATTGAGGGTTGCTGGAGGGGAGGGGGTGGGGGGATGGGGTAACTGGATGATGGACATTAAGGAGGGCACGTGATGTAATGAGCACTGGGTATTATATAAGACTGATGAATCACTGACCTCTACCTCTGAAACTAATAATACATTATATGTTAATTGAATTTAAATTTAAAAAAAAGATCCTGCTTATTTGAAGTGAATGTTCCTAAGTTGACTTCAAATCATAATTCTTGTAGCATATGAAACTGAGTGGGAACAGGGAGAATCCCACTGTAGGAAGCTCTTGATCAATACAGCCAAAGTATTGAAAATGCATCATCATTCTTAATATGCACAGAAATTATGCTTTCTATGAAACAAATTAGTCTGTAATCTGTTTCAAAAATTATGAGATGTGCTCAAGGATATATTTTAAAAACCTGACGGTACAGTGAAATTTGTTTAATGAGGCAAATCATTGATATTTAACTGAAAGCCATGCCAGCTTTATTGTTGTTGGCAGTAATATCTGCCTGATGTTTTCATATTAATTCCTTAATAAAGCCAGCATTCTAAAAGAAGGAAGAATGTTAAAGACCCTGGGAAACATCTCTGATGATATGCTTATTAATCCACTGAACCAATTTATTTGAGGTAGATTTATTATATTTTCTCTTTTGAATCCATTCAGTCTATATAATTGTTTAGAAGAAATTGTTTCTGCTTACCTGGCACACTTCCTCTTAGATAAGCTGGTGAAAGAATCACCAGAAATACTGCATCGAATTAATTTCTATAGAGCATTTCCTATTTCCTACCACATAGCCAATAGCCTACTGATAATTGTTTGATCTGCAAGCACTCCTACACTCAATAACTGGTCAGTCAAAGCAAAATGTCTGACTTCAAATTTGATCATAAAAACAAAGAAATCTAACCTTGAAAATAAACCAAAGGAAGTAGTGTGAAAATAAATTCAAACGAAGACTGGATACATTGATTATTTGCTATTCAAATATACATTGATTATTTATTTTCACCCAACTCGTGTTATTTTAGTGCCCATTTCTTGATGATCAATGTTTTATTTTGTTTTTCCCCAAAAGAACTTGATTTTTTATCCCACATAAAGGGGAAAAAATTACTCATAACATCCTAAAATTTGGGGAGGAAGTAAAAACATCAGTTTAACCGTTTGATTTTCTTTCTTTTTTTTTTTTTTAAAGATTTTATTTATTTATTTATTAGAGAGTGAGAGAGAGAGAAACAGCATGAGAAGGGAGAGGGTCAGAGGGAGAAGCAGGCTCCCTGCTGAGCCGGGAGCCCGATGCGGGACTGGATCCCAGATCTCTGGGATCATGACCTGAGCTGAAGGCAGTCGCTTAACCAACTGAGCCACCCAGGCACCCCAACAGTTTGATTTTCTGAATGAAGTTAATTTACAGCTCCAATAAATAAAGACACCGGGAGTTGAGCTGTGTGCAAGCAATCGTCTGTCCTGATCTGTCCGTCTCCTGGTTACACATGACTGTGTGTGTTGAGTAAGGGCAGGACGTTTGCTGAGGCAGAGAGGAGTCCAGTCTCACAACCATCTCTTCCTCTTCTGATCTTTCAGGCTGTCTAATCATTCTCTATCTCATTGAACAAGACTACAAAGTGAGATAATAGCAGTGCATGACCTATATAGGGGAGCGGTAAAAGTTAAATGAGAAAACACAAATTAAAATGCTTACCATAGAGCTTTACATTATAGATGCTCATTATTAATAATGGTTTTAGTAGAGGTAAATACACAACTAATTAAACAAGAAAGAAAAAGAATATTAATGTTGTTTGAACCTAGAATTTATATATCAGAAACATTTTGGAAAGAGAATATTAACCAAAACCCATTTTCCCATTTCCAAAAATGAGTAATTAGGAATTTTTAAAAACACAACAGTTTACACACTAAATCTTTCTGAGGATCCTCCTTTCAGTCCTGTGTGACTAAATGATGGAAGAGGTTAGCAGAAACTAGGGAAAGTCAGGGAAAGAACATTAAAGGTTTAGTGAGCTTCACTCGCAGTAGAAACAAACTAAATCCAAAGACTTCCAATGGCCCTCTTGTTGGGAGCCACATTAACTAATATCCAGATGTCCAACAACTTCAGCTTTGTAATTTCACTCTGCACTCAGTTTCATCTACTGCTTTTTCAATTATTATTATTAATTAGATCAAAAAATAAGGTCTTGTAGGTATTAAGAAAGAGGAAAACTGGAGTAATTAGTTCTTGTTCTATTTCAGCTGTGGGATGCAGGGACAGAGGACTGTGTTAGTGTGCGTCATAGCAATATTAAGGAGAAAACAAAAATAAGCATGTTGTGTCCCCATGGGCATATTTAGAAAAAAAACAAAGAAGAGAAGGGGAGCCAGAACTTCCCTTGGACTGAGAAGCTGCCTTGACACCTAATTTGAAAAGGCATATGCAGATTCCCCAAACAGCCATTTCCTTCACCTCTGGGCACAAAAAGCACAGAGAACAGGGGTTCTCCCCTGAAAACCATGGCTGCAGATGGACTGAAGTCTATCCTAGACAAATGGACTGTCTGAAATGAAATGCAAAACCTGTGCAGGCATACATATGAGCATTATACTGGAGATAAACCTACAGATGAGAATAGAAACTTCAAGGAGATCACAAAACACACATACACACACACACACACACACAGACACACACACACGCAGCCATCTAAAAGGTCTTTAGTGCCTGTAAGCTACTGTTTAGCAGACATGGAATATGCATAGAATCAGAGACTCATAGAACTGGAAGAAACATTAATGGTCAATGAATTACTCAACTTTTTGACTTTAGAGATGAGGATACTGGGAATCAAAGAAGCTAAATGACTGGTCCCATGATTACAGTAAGTAAACTTCTAAGTGGTAGGTTCAGATATAGAAACCAGTTTTACTCTCCTCATTCGATGATCTTTACATTATATATTTATATCAATAATGATTGGCGTCTGACCATAGTATGTACATAAATTGTACCAGGCACTGTTCTACATACTAATGCACTATATAATCCAATTCCTTAATGCTGAGGACCAAGTTTGATTTTATTAATTGGAGGAGTTTGACTAACCAGCTTGTTGGAAGCACATCAGAAATTCAAAAATTCTCTAACTCCAAAACTCCAATTGCATAATGTTGTAATGTTCTTTGCCATGTTGATTACTCTCTTCTGAAGAATAAAATACCATTTTTCAGTTTTTATTAGTTTGTCTTCTAAAGCAATTTTCACAGTGCTGAACATGAAACAGGCTCTCAGGAGATTCTTGTTGGTTGAGTGATGATGGAGATTATGCTCCTGATGATATTAGTGACTGTGTAACCACCTAGACTCTTGAGTATAGGAAGTGAAAGCAAATGCACCCTGGAAATATTGATCTCTCATTAAAAAGGGTATCTTGAATAAAGAGAGCCAACAGGATGCTGGAAGAATACACAGAACATCCATCAACTTATCACTCAGAATTAGATTTAGAAAAGGAATCATTGACTTCTAAAAGCAGCAGACCTTGGGAAGATCCAAATTGACCCTCGGAATTATTAAGACTGGAATGCACAGACCGATTCATACTATAAAGAGACAGTTCTCTGAATGCTCTTTGCCATTAGTCTCACTGTTTTTTAGGTTCATTCATTGATTTTTTTTTAAAAGAGCACTTGAATTTACTTACTTTCTTAATTACTTGTAAAGGAATAATTAAAATGTAATCATCAAAGTTGGGCAAACAGCCCTATGACTAAACACAGAATAGGATGAATTGACAAAATGGAAACTAGTTGAACAATGCAAGGTAGGCAGACTTTTCTTAGTTTTAGTCACTATTGCTGAAATGAAAGATTCTTCTTTAAGATTTAAAACAATTTTAGTTGTCACGGAATACTTTTTTTTTTCTTTCTTTCTTTTTTTTTTTTTTTTTTTTTTGCCTAAGTCTTTATAAGAAATCCCTTAGCATCAAGCTACTTGATGAAAAAGACAGGAGATCCACACTGGAGTTTCACAGTGGGTATAGATGAAAAGCAGGGATATTAAAAGGAACACTTGGATACTAACATCTGAAAATACTAACACAAAGAATAAGTTCTAAGTATTTCATGAGCTGGATAACCTTGAAGACCTTATTTCAATAAAATATTTCTAATTAATTGCCTTCAAGAGAGACTTGAATGGCAATATTTAGATTTAGTCCTTCACCTTCTCTGAATCTTACTTTGCATTAGGCCAAACACTTGGGCTCAAATAAAGCCTTAATTGGTAAAACATCTTGTTTTGTATGTCCCTGGTTTTGAGCCTCCTTGGTGATACGTGCTTCTTCAAACTGAGTTGGCTGGATGCCGATTTCATTTTGAGGAATTTTTTGATATTTAGTAGTGCAAGAAATTATATCCAGCTTTGCTCTCAAATCAGAGTTGCACCGGCTTTTCATTCCCTGACCTCAAGGAAATAATTGATAAAAATCAACCAGAGTGCTTAAAGCGTTGTTCCTCTTCACTCTTCAATATCAATATTATACAGCACTTTTAGTACAATAAATGTCTATTTAGGCCCTCCTAGGAGGAAGCATGCAACCAGAGTTGCTTTGGAGGTTAGATTAAGATTCTCAGATTTTTCTCGAAGATTCTAATATCGGGGATCCTACATTTTGCTAATCAGTGTTCTGTCTTTAGGATATGAGTTAGCTTTTGCAGGTCAGCAGGATACATGATTACCTGATCTACTCTTTTTCCAGTTACTTGGATACAGAAAGGACTTCCTCTAGGAAAGTTATATACTTGCTGTATTTATCTTTTATATATTTTTTTAAGATTTTATTTATTTATTTGAGAGAGAGAGAGCACAAGCAGGGGAGAGGGGTACAAGGAGAGGGAGAAGCAGACTCCCCACTGAGCAGGGAGCCCAATGCGGCACTTCATCCCAGGACTCCCGGATCATGACCTAAGCCAGAGGCAGAGGCTTAACCAACTGAGTCACCCAGGTGGCTCATATCTTTTACATGTTCAAGTGTGCTGGCCGGGACTGGAATCTAGCTCCCTTGTGGTACCATTTTGAAGGCAGCAAGAAATGACCGACACATTTCACAATCCTTACATTTATTTTCAGCTCTTCACAGGAGCAATTTAGTGAGCATATAGTATGGATTCTTGGGAGACAGTGAGCAAAAATATCATCCTTTGTACACAGTCCTCTTCCTCATATAACAAGGACTATCAGCTGTCATATTGGGATCAGGATATTCTTACCCTGTGCATCTCACCTTCCTCACCTTGTAGTGAATGTCATGGTAGATGTTTAATAATCAACTCCCCTCCCAAGTCCCTAATGTGTAGCAGTTTTCTGTTTCCATGGTATTACCTGCACAATCAGTAATTTCAAACTACTAATATGATGGAGATTTGGAAAGAGATGTACATAATCGGCAGCACACCACTGTCCTCATGCCATTATTTGATAAAAATAAGATGTGGTTGGGGACGCCTGGGTGGCTCAGTCGGTTAAGCATCTGCCTTCAGCTCAGGTCATGATCCCAGGGTCCTGGGATCGAGTCCCGCAGGGAGCCCGCTTCTCCCTCTGCCTCTGCCTCTCTCTCTCTCTGTCTCTCATGAATAAATAAATAAAATCTTTAAAAAAAAAAAGATGTGGTTTGAGCATAGTTACACCGTCACTCAAAGGTCTACCCATATTCATATAAGAAAGTCTTACTTGGCTAATATTACATATAGCCCTGCTCTACATTTTACCATATCTCTGAGCCATGGATTTAAAGGTGTCTTAGTTCTGTTCTCTTGGTCAGTCTCTATCAGCTTTATAAGACAACATGGTACTTGAACAGAAAATATATTTTATAAAAATTCTAGGGTGTTCGGTGCTTGCTATAACAGTATCAAAGGCTCACATCCATGCAATTAATTATCTTTATGCTACTAGTCATGACCTTCCCCTTTGAAATGATTGCCTGCCATCTGTTATTTCATTAAGTATTAAATCTTTGTCGCAGCAAGCCAGTCTGCCTTAGCGAATTTACCGAAAAGCATTTTAAATTTCTTTATGAGGGATGTAATTGCTTAACTCAGTGTTCTCTTAAATTCCAGATAAAAAGTGAATATATGCATGTAGGCTACACTGCAATCAAGATATCGAAGTCATTAGCTGTGCAGTCATACAACCTCTTAAAAGACTATTCACAGCTTAAACCGTACATTATCACAGTATGTATCCATTGCAAACTTTGCCCATTAAAAATGAGGATGTGGGCATGATAACTATGCAGGAGTTTTATTAATAATTCCACGAGGCAATAAATTGTTGCCATTTACAGCTATCACAAAACTGCCTTTGGACCATACTTTCCTGTCTTCTGGATGTGTGTTTTGGGTATCACTCATTCCTCTGTATTCCCATTCATCTGATCACTCAGTTTGCATTCCCTAATTGATTTCATAATTTATATTAAGAACTACTGAACTTGGAGCACATGGGGACATGATTTTGATAAAGCCATGACAATGCGCAGGGCAAATAATATATACTGCATTAAACTTTCCCTAATGTTTTCATAGTTTTCAATGATGCATCATTGTTTACTCTCAGAAAAAGTTAGTGAGTAGTGTTAACCTCACCTTCTGGCCAAAGGTGGGATCTCCTAAGCAAGGGTAACTCACAACAAAATTGTCCAAGTGGTCAAGGTAGAATACCTGAGACTTTAAGTAAACTAAACATTTCAGGCAGTATTCACCATGGGCGTCCAATACAAAACACTCAGTGTCACAAATGTACATTGAATAGGACGGTGGGAACTCAAATTAAGGAATAGTCTCTAAAGGGACACCTGGGTGGCTCAGTCAGGTAAGCGTCTGCCTTCGGCTCCGGTCATGATCCCGGGGTCCTGGGATAGAGTCCCGTGTCGGGCTCCTTGCTCAGAGGGGAGCCTGCTTCTCCCTCTCCCTCTGCCGCTCCCCCTGCTTGTGCTCTCTCTCTGACAAATAAATAAATCTTAAAAAAAAAAAAAAAAAAGGAATAATCTCCAAGGCCAGGCAAACAGACGATTTACAAAAATGTAGTAACTGGTAACAGAGTCAGGCTATTACTAGAAATTAGGACTGAGAATAGAAAGTGGCATGAGCAAGTCAAAGATCCAACCTTTAAAGAGGTACTGGGAGTTAGATACATAGGAGACCCGAAACTCAGAATGCAGATCAGCTGAAACAGAACAATGCAAACAGAAGCACATAGATTTGAAATAAGGCTTTGCAAGTCAAATTCAGATAGTGGGGTGTCCATGCTCGGAATGTAAGTTTTCAGGAGAATGAACTGAAAATTGGGGAACGGACATAAAATCTCAGTGTCTGCACTGGAATAGAGAATCTAGCAGCCATTCGACAGAGAGGATCACCTGGTACCTGAGGAGTCCTCCAAGTCAAGGGCAGAGATTGGCTGAAGAAGTACCCTGAGATGTTGATCACCTGCCTCAAACCTAGCTGGACCTCGTCCCCAGGGGCACAGCTGAGAGTGTAGGGATGTCACTTGCTGGGCCAGCAGTACTTGTTGCAGAGGCAAAGACTGGGGGAATGAGAAAGGACATTGTTCCAAACATGCTACTTTTCACCACTGGTGATGTTGATCATTGCATCTCATCTCTTATGCATCTGCTTGTTGCCAAAAAGTCATATGCTGAAAACCAACTTTCTTCTCTAGCTGTAATTCCTAAATTCACATTCCTAGCACTGAGACCGACTGTCTCCTTTGTTGTCATTTGCAGAGCTTTCTAAAAACATAGCCTGCTAGGGCTCAAGCCACTCCTACGGTATTATCCAGGAATCTATATTATCTTAAGATTCCTGGATGATTCTGGTATCTATACAGCTTTGAAAGCTACCGTAAAGAATCGCAATGCTACTTAGAAAAAAAGACTATAAGGAAGAATTCAGATAGAAAGATTAAAAGGGTAAAACTGTCAGTCTCTGAGTCATAAGGAATGAACTTCCAAAATATAAAACATCTGACTTCAGAAGGTGACCTCTAACAAGGGAAAGAAAGGCAAGGAGTGTAAAAGGAAGAAAAAAAAAAGTCAAGAGAGTTTTAAAACCAGAGCACCATTTGATTTATATTCACCTAAGGAGATGGAAAATGATCTCACTTTTTCAAGTGAATCAGTCCACAGCTTTCTGGAGCTCTGGTGTTGGGGGATTTTAAGTCATGTAATTACAAAAATAAGAATGAAAAATTCTTAAAACACAAAAAAGGTAAAAGAGACAGCTGCTGTGTAGGGTCTATACTACAAGATATCTAATTATAGTCAGACTTGAAAAGCAAAGGGCAGAAGTAAACAAACAAAACGATTTTATTTGTAGGCGTCACCTTCAAGGCTCTGACATGTGAGGGGAAATTCTTGAGTTTAATGATAGTGAAGTCAAATGGCTGGTGGTAATAGGAAGTCTTCATTTAGTAAAAATGAACGGTTGGTTAGGTAAGTAATGACATGAGACATTCATGGAAATGTGTGAAAAATTTAGAAGGGTCATACTTTTGATTAGCAACATGGATCATATTCTGAAAGTGTATAGGAAGTGGGCTTTTTAGAGAAAAGGAGAACTGTAACACAATAGTTTCATCTTGAGGACTGTTCTCAATAAAGAAACGGTACTTTTAGCAGGTGTTTGAATGCGTTTAATGGGATTTGTTACAGGGATCCCTTAAATCTCTCTGTTCTTCTGGGAAAGCTATTTGTATTTCTTTGAGTATTTGAGATAACCTGAGGTGATGGGCTCATGCTGAGTCTCACAGAAATGCTGGCCACTCACTTTTCCTAGTTTCAAATTTGATTTAAAAAATCCCACAGGGGATTCTAACATTTTGTTTTCTACCCCATTCCTTATCAAACCACCACTTCAATGAAAACATACCAAAAATCAAACATTATTCCTGATGGAGACGCCATTTAGACATGGCTAAGAATCATTAAAAGAATTCATCATTAGAGAATATTTTGGATATTCATTTTAAAGAACTGAAAAATGTAAAAATCATAGTTTGGATGACCTCTAGGAGAGGAGATAACAGTTGAGGAAAAATATATAACTATGTAAAAAGTTTTAAAGTAATTTTATAATTAGGAACTGGAAGAGTAATTCCACCCATCAAAAAAAATCACAGAAGAATCTTCTAGGAAGGAGTCTGGAACTAAAGAATTGTGGAAGAAACTGGCAGCAGAAAGCAAGCTTTTCAAGTGAGGGTGGGCACATTGTGGTTTACTATGGCCTGCAAAATGAAAACAAAACTGGAAAGAAAATTCAGAGAATGCCTTTAGTGTCTTTGTGGCCTGAAGTGCTTACGGGGTGATAGAGGTGAGTGAAACAGAAGTAGGATTAGGAGATGAGCAAGCAAGCGTAGAAGGAACACAGTGATTATAGAATGCATTGATAGTTCATTTAATAGAAGTTGTAGAAGGAAAGCAGAAGGATCAGAAGAAATACTACGGTGTGTAATGTAGAGAATTTTTTTAATGGACGCCTATGCTTATTTTTTTGGATGTCAGTGAATATGATAAATGTGTTTCCAGCTCCTACATGTTACAATAGAGTGTTGAGAGTCACCTTGAGCTGCAGATTTAGTTGAATATTCATTTCTTAATCTCTGTGCCATGAATATTATCTCCCTACCCCCCTCCAACAGGTGGGTTTTGTTGTTAAATATACTGAAAGCTGTGTGAAAGAGGCATTATAATTAATTGTTGAATCAGAGGGGTTCTTTCTGTAGGACCCCTTGGAGCCATGGGGGCAGCGGTGAAGCTCACACCTGACCTGGCCAGTTCTGTGATGGGGACATGTCCAGTCATCCATGGGGCCGGGGGGTGGGGGTGCTGGTGTATTGGAGAGTGGGGACAATGACCCAGAAGCACACTCTATACTAGTGCTTGAAAAGTCAGTAACAAAGGAAAGAAAGATGCTGATCACTTTCCTATGTCCTCTGTTGAAAAGAAGTTAGAATATATTTCTTAGCATTTCCCATAGTACTTTAAAGTATACCTTTAAATGTCCTTTCTGAAGGACAAAAGGACATCTATTTTTTTTTTTTTTTTTTAAATAAGTTGCTCTTTGCCATATACACTGTCCCTTTCTCCCCAGGGCTCATCCTGCAGTTTCTGCAGCTCTGATTTCAAGGGGAAGTAAAGACGATATGACAGGAAATAAACCACATTCAAGTAACATAATAACCGGACTCTTACTCTAAGCCACAAAATTGGGGCAAATGGCCTGCTAAAAAGGGAGCAATTGCTTTCATGCAGCCCCCCTCAGCATGAAGGATGGAGATGCTCAAGAAGACAATAGAAAAATGTTGCACACACACATCTTTTCTATCATTTTCAAGAGAGTGACTTAACTCTTAATGCAAGAAACTCTTATGTGAATCTAAATGTGACTTTGATGAAAGTCATATTTGGGCATTCTCTGAGAGGGAGCACGGTATGAAGCTATAACCAGAGTGATTTTTAAACCTTTTTTCCTTTGTTTAATTGGTTTAATTAAATTATCCAAATTTATTATATAATCATTAAACTTAAAGTTTTGCATTGCCTTTTATTAACATTTTCACTCTAGAATTGATATATAATTTCTTCAACTCCCAAAGGACTTGGGATAAATTTGAAAGAGGTTTTTTTATTTTATGAGATGCATATTACGAGCAAACGTAGAGTGCAGAGCTATTTTCTGTGAATTTACTTCACACTTTCCCTTAGAGATCTAACAAAAAACCCTGAAACTAAATCATCAGGAACTTTCTTACAGTCTCTCAAGACCTCTATCTCCTTTTATTATATCTTTTTAGTAAATGAGAAGTCTGCTTTTATTAACTAAATTATCTTCTTTTATTAAATAAAAATGTCAATGCATTAAAATTTATTTAAATTCTTGGGAAAATAACTGTTTTTCTGTGTTGTGGTTAGAATACTGTGAATCTTACTTTAAAGGTCAATTTCAGTATTATTTCTTTTTTAAACTCAAATCTGGTGTTTAATATTTAAACCATGGCTTGTAATTACTTTTCTTGAGGCAATGTGTATTTCTATGACTTCTGTATGGTGGATATTTCTGTCAGGCAGGGAGATGTCAGGAATGAAAAAAGTACTTGCAATAACTTCATCCAAAGACAAAATACCTTGGGGACAATTTAGATTTCATAGACCCATGCTCAATGAGGAAAAAATACCATCAAATCTATGAAATGCCAAATTCCATGAAATCTCATGGAGACCCTGAAAAATTAACCTTTTAAGACATTTAGAAATAGCAAGGAGAAACCAACAAATTGTTATTGCTTATATTCTTTAGAAAATCTTACTGTGCTGTTTATTTAAAGTTGCAATTTTTGTGGATATTCTTAAGTGTGCTTAAACATTCATAATTTTATTGTGCTATAACGCATATGCTTTCTATAATCCATTTGGAGCACTATTTTCTGGGTATATTATTAATGCAAGTTATTTAATTGCATGCATATTTATACTTTGTAAAATAATATTTTCTTAATTTTATTTAAAATACTAGCGTATTTTATTTATAAGAGTTAAAATCCCTGCTAATTACACTTAAGAAGTTTAAATATAACTGCAATTAAAGGAGGATTGGATTAGGTTATATATACTCTTTAAAAATAAAATAAGGCAGAATGCATTTATAAATTCAGGATGTTTATCAAGAATTTGTTTTGGAAGGTAAGCTGTATTAGGATTTCATATTATCTACCAAATCTACATATAATCTTCTGTATCTGTGAACCATTGATATCAATCATGCATGTCTTATACATATTTATCAGGACATATTGTTATTGGTGTTCAAAGACACTATAAAATGATGCCCCCCCATTAAAGAAACATTTTATGGCAAGCCCAATCAACCATATTTATAATCAACAAATATGACCAATACCAATTTCTACTTCCCAATCTTACAACATTTCACTGTCATTTCCTGCTCTTATATATGCCATATACACACAAACATATACAAACACATGCATACTCTCTACATCTGTTTGTGGCTGTGTTTTTGCAGGCATGTGAGTATGTATAAATAAAATTCCGTGTGACCCCTGAAATTTAGAGAAAACAAGTTTAATTATTCTTCGTAAATCCTTACAACAAGTCAATAGAAAATAATTTGTTAAACATGATCTTCAAGAAAAAAATAAATAAGAACATTAATAAAACAATTCCACAAAATGGAAGAAAAATGCATTCAGAATTAAAAAACATGAAAACATATATATTTTTTTAAGATTTTATTTATTTATTTGACAGAGAGAGACACAGCGAAAGAGGGAACACAAGCAGGGGGAGTGGGAGAGGGAGAAGCAGGCTTCCTGTGGAGCAGGGAGCCCAATGTGGGGCTCGATCCCAGGACCCTGAGATCATGACCTGAGCCGAAGGCAGACGCTTCACAGATTGAGCCACCCAGGTGCCCTGAAAACATATTCCTAATAAATCTTATGAGAAGGTGACAGGAAAGCTCAAGCATAATGATATTCACACTAAATGTTAATGAACACTATTTCCTTACTAAAAGGTGAATATTGTAAAGTTTAGGTCAAATAATAACAACACAGAGCTGGCCATAAGCTACGTAAGTTCTGGTTCCCTATTTATCCTTTTCCGACAACACCTTGGCATGGGTTTTCCCCACAGCCTGTTACTGCCCAGACAGGGTAGAAGTTTGGTGATCCTTTAGCCTCTGCTTGAGTGAGTGGGATGGGGCCACAGTTCTGTCTTTGGAGGATTGCTTAACTATAGTGGTTATTTTCTAAAAAGTTTACTATCTTGCCAAGCTGCCTCTTTCTTGCTACTTCGGCTGGAGAGAGAAGGCATTTTGGGGGCTTTTTGGGTCTGAACCTTCTGACATCTCAGGGTTGCTTCCCTCTGTAGCTCCATGTTCAGATTATATGAAGCTAAAAGAAAATCCAGACAAACCATCCACCATCATTTTGAAGTCCCAACATCCTTAGTCAGTTTGATTTCTCTCCACCTTTCAGAGGTGGATCATAGATAAGGGTGAATGGATTTTGCCTGAGACTGGCATCTAATAATTGTAACCAGAGACAGACAATGAATGGTAGCTTGTAAAAATGGGATATATTCTTTCTCTCCCTGCATCCTTATCCTTTCAATGTGACATTGCAGATTCTCTCATCTATATGTAGAATCTGTTTTCCCTCCCCTTGAAGCCAGGTTGACCACATGACTCTGTTTGGCCAAATCGGATGCTAGAATACATGAAGCAAGAGGAAATGAGCAGCGATTCTTGCACATCAGGGCTTGTCCTTCTTTACTGCACGGGAAACCCTGTGGCTGCCATATTCATGGGCTGAAGCTAGTCTGCTGGAGAATGAGAGGACCCTTGAAGAACTGAGGTGACAAACTAATAGTGAATGAGCCCCAAGCTTGCCACTGACGCATGCATGATGCCAACCAAGATCACCTGAGCCTGCCTCAGTCCAGATTGACGATCCAGTGGAGTCCAGCCAAAGATTGATAATAGGCTAAATTGATGATTCTTTTTTAAACTGCAAGTTTTGGTGTCATTTGTTAGACATTAAAAAATAACAAATTTAGACATCATGAAGAAAGAAACAATATTATCAACAAAAAAGAAAATAGTTGCAATACACATATCCACCAATACAGTGGGTCCAGGATATAATAAAGAACTCCATAAAAAAAAAAGGAAAAAGACAACCCAAAGAAAAATAGTCACAGACTTGAACAAGCACTTCACAAAGAACATCCAAATGTCTAATAACTATATTAAAAGGTCCTCAGTTTCATTGGTCATCAGGGAAATGCAAACTAACCACAATGTAGTATCCATACACATTTATCAGATTTACTAAAATAAAAGCATTAGAAAATATGAAGTATCAGGGACGATGTTGCTGAGCAACCACATTCTCATAAACTGCTGGTGGGAGTGTAAACTGGCATTTTTAAAAACTGCTTGTCAGCATCAGCGAAAGTTAAAAATACACTTACCCTGTTACCAAGCAATGTCACTCCTAGCTATAAATCCAAAAGAAATGTGTCCATATGCTTATGAAAAAAACATACTCATCATAGCATTATGCAAATGGCCCAATTCTTCCCAAACTAGACACAAATATCCATCAAGAGAGGAACAGATAGGGGAGCCTGGGTGGCTCAGTCACTTAAGCAACTGACTCTTGATTTTGGCTCAGTGTCATGATGTCAAGGTTGTGAGATTGATTCCTGCATCCAGCTCTGTGCTGGGCAGAGACCCTGCTTAAGATTCTCTCTGCCCTTCCCACGGGTCCTCCCCGCCCCCCAAAAAAGGTACAGATAAATCATAATGCACTGACACAAAAATAAGGTACAACAGTGATGCAAATAATCTACAATGCTGTGCACAATAGGAATGAATATCAGAAAACGTAATTTTGAACAAGGTAAGTCAGAAAGTCATACAGTATAATTCTGTTCAAATATAGGACAAAATAGGGCAATCTAATTTAAGCTATCAGAAATCTTAAAAAAAGAAATCTAAATGGTGGTTTTCCATGGGGAAAGAATGACTATACAAAAGCGTAAAGGAGGCCTTTGTGCTTCCAGTGATATTCTATTTCTTGATCTGGGGGCTGGTTACACAGGTGTGATCAATTTGGGAAAATATATTTATTAAAAGGATATATATCACCTTATTAAATGTTAATAAAAAGATAAAAATTAATAGTTGACTTAGCACATTTGAATATTAATCAATATCTTCCTAAACAACAACAATAAAACAGCAAAAATACCTGAAAATGTTTTAAATCAAATTAATTCCCTTCCACCTTACAAGGCATCTTGCATGCTATTTTTGCCTGTTATTTAGTTCCACTTTATTTAATATCCTTCAAATTAGACATTATAATTAATTTTCTAGCATTACACAATCAATGCATTTTAGATTTATTCAAATGTTTCACAATGTCTTTGCTACCATTCTCTGTGCAATTCATATCTGTGTTGCTTTTGATAGCTCTCATTTTGAATATATAATTCAGTGGTTCTTTCCACACTGGTATTTTAGCAGTGGTTTCTACCTGAAGATGTCTTTATTTTTATTTATTTATTTTTTATTTATTTTTTTAATTTTTTAAAAATGTCTTTGTTTTTAACTGTTAGATGTTGTAACAGATTATTCTGGGTTTTTTTTTTGTTGTTGTTCCTGTTAAAATGTTTAGTTGTTATTTATTTGTATGTAATCTGTATTTTTAAGGTTGTTTTTATGATGTACTCTTTGTCTTTGGTGTTCTGAAATTTCCCTATTCTGTATATATATTTTTAAATTTCTCATACTTAAGATTGTGGACTTACTCAAACTAAAACTTAATATGAATTTTGGAAAATTTCTCAGACACTTTATTTTTTAAATATTCTTTTTCTTATTCACTCTCTTCTCCTCTCTGGGATTGCAGTGGAAATATGTTGGGATTTTTCATCTTTTTATACTGTCTTTTAAGTTGTCTTTTTTCCCCAAATCAATACAGCTTTTACTGCATCTTTAAAATATCACAAGTAAGTCTGAAAAAGCATCTGGCATCTTGTTTCTTTCTGTAGTTGGACAACTTAGATCTTATTCATCGGCCTGAAACATAGATACCATCCCCAAATTTTCTGATATCCTTGTTTTTAACTGTTGTGACTTGCTGAATCAAAGTAGCTGAGTTTGACACAAGTTCAATATTATTTCCTTCAAGAATTAACTCAACTTTCTGGGCTTCAGATACTGAACAAGCAATGCCTGGCCTCATCTGAACCCTATGGATATATTTTTTACCCAAGGAATTTCAGATTTCGACAAGAGAACCATTCTCCTGAATAACAGCATTGATGGGGAAGCGAGCATAGACAGACTCATCTTGTAACGTTGGAAGCCCAGTGTAACCCCCTTGACCATGTTCTGTACATGACTGCAGATCCTGTGGACAGAAGTCAGCTCTTTTCTATTTCCCACCATTTGTCAACTCGGAGCCTCTTTTTCTTTCCAAGGAGACTGAATTCTACGCTGATGTGATTGACGTCACTCCTCTGGGGCCCTTCACAATAACAGTGTGTCCCTTCAGAGTGATGTTGACATTTTCTGGAATGTCGACAATCTGATTGCTGAGAATGATTTTCATTCATGTAGTAGATGTGGCAAAGGGAGCCATACTGTCATCTTTTAATCCTTCTTCATTGCATCAGGGCAAATTCCAATATATATGCTTTGAGTTAACTTTTTTCCTCAAATGTATGTATTCTGCAGCTTTATACATAATTTAATATTTTTCTTTTTATTCTTTTTATTTCCAGATTCTGTTTCATTTCAAAAATGACTTTTTGCACTATGTATATTTATATTGTTTTTCCTCCTGCTTCTATATCTTTAATAATTTTAAACTTATTTTTATATAAAGATCAACAATTTCTTTTTTTTTTTTTAAGATTTATTTATTTGACAGAGAGAGACACAGAGAGAGGGGGAACACAAGCAGGGGGAGTGGGAGAGGGAGAAGCAGGCTTCCCGCGGAGCAGGGAGCCCGATGTGGGGCTCGATCCCAGGACCCTGGGATCATGACCTGAGCCGAAGGCAGACGCTTAACCGACTGAGCCACCCAGGAGCTCCTAAAGACCAACAATTTCTTGATGATTTACTTTTTCTGCTTGCAGTATCTTCTGTCTCTTGCTTATGGTGGATTGTTTCCTTCTGAGGTCTGTAATCTTAAACTGTGAGTTCACGTTCATTAAGACTTTATCTGTGGAACAGTACAAAGTCTAGTGAGACGGTATAAACTGCTATCTCGCTGAAGGAGCATCACAATACTGTATCCATATTTTATGTTACTATTTAAGGTAAGGGATTCCAAAACCATAAGCTTTTCCCTTTTAGGAGATGTATTAGTTTGCTAGGATGACCATGGCAGAGTACCACAAACTGTGGCTCAAACAAGAAATTAAGACCTCAGCATCTTAATTTGGGGGGAGACATAAATTAATTCTTACCAACCACATATTGTTTATCCATTTTTTTTGTTAGTTTGCTTTTTTTTTAAGATTTTATTTATTTGTCAGAGAGAGAGAGCACAAGCAGGGGGAATGGCAGGCAGAGGGAGAGGCAGGCTCCCTGCTGAGCAAGGAGCCCACTGCGGGGTTTGAGCCTAGGACCCTGGGATCATGACCTGAGCCAAAGGCAGACATTTCACTGACTGAGCCACCCAGGTGTCCCTTTAGTTTGTTATTTTAATGACATAATTCTTCAAGCATTTGTCTTTAATGGGCTTCATTTCCAAATCAGTTAGTGCTCCCCTCAAATCTCACACCCTATCTCTAGATGTGCATTGACCCCACAGCTTCTCCCTCACCAAGATTACACTTTATGTTCATACATGACGAAGGTTTTAATACCTTAAGTTTAGTTCCCTCTTTATTTTTGGATCCTTGGAATTTCTCTTATTTTTATGAGCTCAGTTGTAATATAAAAGTATGTTGTTTATATTGCATTTCTTACATTTTAGTAAAAGGGGAGGAGAGAAAGTTTCAGGGAGGTTTTTAAGTATAAAATCTGCTATAATCACACAACCTAAAAAAACTGAGAGATTTTGGTTATCATTTAGCATTTATTTATTTTTTTAAAGATTTTATTTACTTATTTGTCAGAGAGAGAGAGAGCACAAGCCCGGGGAGGGGCAGAGGAAGAAGCAGGCTCCCTGCTGAGCAAAGAGTCCAATGTGGGACTTGATCCCTGGACCGTGAGATTATGACCTGAGCTGAAGGCAGACGCTTAACTGACTGAGCCACCCAGGTGTCCCTATCATTTAGCATTTATAAAGGAAAGGCCATTTATTTAGAGGAATAAACTTGTGAACTTCCAACATGTTTTGATAATTTCCAGTGAAAATTAAATTGGATAAAGTGATTGAAAATCTTCCTCCATCCTCAATTTTGGTAGACTAGGTAACACTGAGCTGAGGTAACAAAAAAGTTAATTTTTGGGCGCCTGGGTGGCTCAGTTGATTAAGCGACTGCCTTCGGCTCAGGTCATGATTCTGGAGTCCTGAGATTGAGTCTCGCATCAGGCTCCCCACTCAGCAGGGAGCCTGCTTCTCCCTCTGACCCTCCTCCCTCTCATGCTCTCTCTCTCCCATTCTCTCTCTCAGATAAATAAATAAAATCTTTAAAAAATAATAATAATAAAAAAGTTAATTTTTCTGTTTTAAGATTATGATAGCTATAAATCTAACATGGAGAATTTATTGTAATTATTTAATAAAATACATAATAAATGAACCAGATACCAACTGAAGCATAGAAAAAATCAGAGCAGAAAAAATAAAAATTATGTGTTGTGTTTTAAAAAATATCTCACATGTTAAAAAGCCTATTTTCTTTCTCTTTGCATGTGATGCATAGCTAGCTAAAAATACGCAGCTGTCTCTCATATCCTCACGGACTGCCACATGTCAGATCATGTGTTGCCTTTGACATTTATCAGGCTGCTCTGCAATCCCAGGTGGTTTTTTTTCACATTTTCTCTTTTTATATGAGTTATGTTCATTCTCCCTACAGTCATTCTTACTGTTCTGCTCTGAACCCCAACAATCCCTTCTTGCTCTAAATTCCCAGGTTTTAATTATATTGTTCTCTATTATTTTTCCATATTAATTTATCTGTAAAGCCAGATCATAAAGCACATGATGTATGAGTTATTCACTTAGTGCAATTATCTCTTGTTATATATTAGATATTCAATGCTTTAAGATGAATTGGATTATCTTGAATTATACATGTGTTTCCAGAGTAACAGTGTCACTGAATGGCTTGACGATTCTCCATGCAAAAGGATGTATGGATGTTTGAGCCTTGGACTATCTGGAATATTACCTCAAACAATCACCTAGAAACTTGTATTCACTGAGTTATACTGTATTCTAGTAAACGTGTTTTTTTTTTTTTTTAATCTTCATAACTGGAATCAAAGTTCCTCCAGAGAGATTATTTTGTATATTTAAATTTGCATATGCAAGTTTTTGCACATAATTAATGCTTAGTAAAGCTAATGATTTTACAGGCATGGAAAAGTTCTTGTATTGATGAATAAGTAAACAATTTCTTATCTAGATGATGTCAGATAGGTTACCAACACTTTCATATTATCAGAGTATATAGAGTATTCTAACATGTGTTAATATGTGTAGACTTATAACAGTTCCTGACACATTGGGCGTACTCTATGTGTTTGCCATTATTACTTAGCTTCTATTTTTGCAACACCCGACTAGATTTACCCTAGCCCCGCATGTCAGTCAAATTAAAAATACCTGTGGTCAACCAATTAAGAATTCACCGGACCTGAAGCCGAATTCTGGAGAAACTCCACATTGGATTTAGTTTGCCATGTAAACTTTGAGTCAGATTTGGATTTAGGCCTGAGATCAAAGAAAAAAATGACAGAAATTATTTGATGTTGGGAGTAGTAATTGGCATCAATGTCTTTCCAACCTGCTGCTTTTCTGAAGCAGAGTGATCAGCAATATGCCACCTATTTTCCCGTACCCAAGAATAATGTTGATGTGCAGGGTTTCTTAAGTTTCAACTAAGATCATTAGTCTTAAGTTTCAACTAAGATAAAGATAGATAACTTGACCAAGGTGAGCAGTACTGTAAACTGTAAATATTATAAAATTATGATTATTGGGAACCCAAATTATTTCTCAAAATTTCTTTAACTTTTCTGATTCTACTACTTATAGAACCTGAAAGGTATTGTTGTATTTTAATCTTTACCAGAAACAGGTAATCATTAGTTTCGTAAGTAAAATTTCTAGCTTTGAAATAAAGTATAATTGCTATTCACCTATGGAAAATAAAAAAAGAAAAACTAACTCACAAAACTAATTGTATTCAAATTTATCTGGAATTCACACATTCTAGGCTTCCTGAAAAACAAACTTCCATTTGTTAACAAATAATTTAGGTGTAATCTATAGAATTTATAAGGTCAATAACCTGTCTAGATTTCAAATGCTTATCAGTGCTGTGAAAATATTATTGAATATACATTATAATGTGGTTGATCCCTGCTTGGCAGTTTTCCAAAGAATCATAGGTTTCTTTGACTTTTTCGTTTTTTTTACAAATTTCAGTTTTTGCTGTAATTATCTTTAAATTTGAGATTTTATATGAATTTGACATATATATTCTATTTAGAATGGCTTTAAAAAAGAAGATAAACTCTGGCGGGTATGTTTTCATCCACAAATATTTCAACAATCACTGGAAAAATCTATTACATGTGTCATAATTAAAATTAAAGCACTTTTTGTGACTTACTTTAAGTTTTACCTGAAGAATTAATAAAACCCATTGAAAAATCCAAATTTGGAATATAGAAATATTTTAATATTAGCTTTTTGAAATTAGGTTTTATTCCATTTATAACAGCTATTCTTATACTCAATTGTGTCAATCGATATTTGGAAGCATAAAGGAGATGAAATTCAGTTATGCAGTACTCTTATTAGGTCATCTAATTACATAACCTTGGTAACATTAAAAAAAAAAAAATAACCCAGTCGAAATTTTGGTTAGGTGATGGACATTTTCAACACTCTGATGTCCTAATACATTTTATAACATTTCTTCTCTCTTCTAAATCAATTTCAAATTCAATAGTATTATAATTATCTTAAAATTAAAAATTTCAGACTACCATTAATGTTTGTTTTTTTTTTTTTACCATTAATGTTTTAACACAGTTTAATAGAATTAAGATTCTTTGCACTGGCATATATTTAATATATGTTTTATAGTCTATCTGTGATCAGAATATCAATGCATCAAGGTTCAGGCTTTACAATTAATCTACTAGAAATACTTCTAGAAATATAGCCTAATAAAATAGAGTTAGGGAAAAAAAAAGCACATAAAGCAAGGAGACATTTTACTTCCAGTAATGATGGTGTGGCGATGAGTATCAATCCTACTACTGAGTAAAATAAAATGTCTTTAGAACTAATAAAGTAGAAAACAATTGCCAGGAAAAAATCCAAGAGAAGGCAAGGACCCCAAAACTGGAAATCCAGAATTCAAACCCAATTTACCCTGAGGACACTGACTGATTAAGAAGAAGAAGAAAAACAAAACAAAAAAACTGTGAAACTGAGGTATGGGTTAGCCAGCTTTATTCATGTGGAAAGAGAAATAAACATGCAATCAGGGACTACACTCATTTTGAGGGGATATTGAAATTGACACCTATTGTAATCAACTATGTTTCAGGTCAGACAGTAAAGCTTAAAATCTTAGCTGAAATATATAAAAGCTTGCATCTGTTGATTTGGGGAAAACTAAAAATCTTCTAACAGTGACAACTAAACTTAATAAAATTAAGAATTCAGTTAATAAAATTTATGGCTTTCTCTAAGACAACTAAAGAGTGAATTAGTTAACTGTAAAATAGGTGGGAAGGAATTTTCCAGACTGCATGAGATAGAACCAAAGAGATAGAAAATGTCAAAGTGAGTGTGATACCTACACAATTCAGTGAGGAGGCCTAATGTCATGTGACCAGTGTTGCAGAAGAAGAGAAGCAGCAGAGGCAATATTTGAGGGGATAATGGCTGAGCAATTGCCTGATGGGATAAAAGCTACTAATCCAGAGATTCAAAAGTACCAGTGAATCCCAAAGGGGATAAACAGAAAGAAATCCTCACCTGTACAGATTCAAAGTGTGAAATGAAGAAACACTGTGGTTAAATTCTGGAGGGAAAAAAAGGAATGATTGCCATATATGTCTGGACACTGGTCTTGGACAGACCACTTGGAAAGGTACCTTGGGGATTTCTGAAACTTTATGCATTATTTCCCAGTTCTGGTAATTGGTCTATGAGCATTTTCATTATAATAATTTTATATCATGTTAATTTATGTGTTTTTTTAAGAATTTATTCTTTAGGGCAGTTTTTGATGCACAGCAAAATTGAGAAGATGTAGACATTTCTCTATACTCCTGACATCACACATATAGCTTCCCCATTATCAACATCCCCCATAGAGTGGTGCACTTATTATAATTGATGAACCTACACTGACACATCATTAACACTGAGAGTCCATAGTTCTACTTTTAGTTGTACATTTAATGGGTTTAGACATATATATGGGTAGATATATATCATTATACATTATAGTATTATACAGAGCATTCTCACTAAAAATCCTCTGTATTCCACCTATTTATCCCATCTTCTTCTTAACTGCTGGCAAACCACTGATCTTTTTACTTTCCCTATAGTTTATCTTTCCAGAATATTATACAGTTGGAATCATATAGTATGTAGCAGATTGGCTTATTTCACTTACTAATATTCATTTAAGATTCCTCTGTGTCTCTTTATGTTTGGTAGCTCATTTCTTTTTATCATTGAATACCATTCCATTGTCTGGAGTACCACAGTTTATTTATCCACTCACCTGCTGAAAAATATCTTGGCTGCTTTCAAGATTTTATAATTATAATAAACTCCATGTGCAGATTTTTGTGTGAACATGTTTTCAGCTTATTTGGATACAAACCAAGGAATGAGATTGCAAGATCATAAGGTAAAAGTATTTACTTTTGTGAGAAACTACCAAACAGTCTTCCAAAATGTCTGTTATTTTTTCATTCCTACCAGCAATAAATGAGAGTTACTGTTGCTCCACATCATCTCCAGCATTTGGTGTTCTCAGTATTTTGGATTTTGGCCATTCTAGTAAGTATTCAGTAGTATGTCATTGTTCTTTTAATTTGCATTTCCCTGATGGCATATGATGTGAGCATCTTTTCATATGCTTGCTTGTCATTAGTATATCTTTTCTGGTGAAGTAACTGTTAAGATTGTTGGCCTATTTTTTTTTTTTTTTTAATTTGTATTGTTCATTTTTTTTTCTTGTGGTTTAAGTGTTCTTTGGATATTTTGGATAACAGTTTTTTATCAGATACATTTTTTGCAATATTTGATTCTAGTCTATATTTTTTTTTATTCTTCTGACAAAGTCTTTCACAAAGCAGAAATGTTTAATTTTCATGAAGTCCAGTTTATCAATTGTTTTCTTTCATGGATCATGCTTTTGGTGTTGTATATAAAAAGTCATCAGCAAATCCAAGGCCATCTAGATTTTCTCCTCTCTTATCTTATGGGAGCTTTAGAGTTTTGCATTTTACATTTAGGTTTGTGATCCATTATGAGTGAATTTCTGTGGAGGCCATAAGTCCTTGTTTAGATTCTTTCTTTCTCTCTTTTTTTTCAATGTGGAAGTCCAGGTGTTCCAGCACCTTTTGTTGAAAAGGCTATTTTTGCTCCATTGTATTCTCTTCACTTCTTTGTGAAAGATCAGTTAATTATATATTTGGGGGTCTATTTGAGCTCTCTATTCTCTTCCATTGATTTATTTGTGTTTTCGTTTACTGTCAATACTGCACTGTCTTAATTACCGTCTTCATTATCCATTATATGCATAATTTATATTACACACACACACACACACACACACACACATCCCACACACAGAGCCTCATAAAAACAAACAAACAAAACTGAAATTGGAGATTCTTCAGCAAGCTGTAGAGTTTCCTTCTTCTGTACTTCCAATTCTGATCTCCAGGACTTTTTGTTTGTTTGTTTGCTTGTTTTCAGACAAACATCAGCTAAGGTCTTTGAGATAGCTAAGTGAAAAATTGCATTTACATTTGGAATCTGCTGATTGCCTTATAGAGTATCTGAACAGGTCTTAACCCTGCCTCTGAATTAAGGAAAATCTTGAAGTTATTTTCATAAAGACCAACCTAAAGAAACTAGGGTGGCATATCCTGGGAATGGTGTGACCCAAGGATTGTGTGTGTATGTGTGTATGTGTGTGTGTGTCTTCAAAAACGGACCTATGAATCATTGAAAAAAAGAAAAAAAAATCTAAATGGTCAATACCCAAAGAAAGGAAAATCATCAATCAGTAAAAAATAAACACAAAAGAGATTGATGAATAGAAATTTAACAAAAAATTAAGGTGATCTGAGATCAGCATAAAATTATTCTCTGAACCTAAATGAAAGATGATTTTTTAAATAAATAATTTAGTAAGTAAATGAAGCATAAGTTCAAGGAAGAGACTGGACTAAGTGATTTGGAAGAAAAATTGGAAGAAATTTGTCAGAAGGAAACCATCAGGGAAAAGATAAGGGACTTGCCTTCAAATATATCCAGAAGACCTAACATGCAAATAATTGGAATTCCAGCAGGAAAAAAGGGAACAGATGGAAGATTGTTAATAATTAAATAAATTAAATAAATCATAGAGTATTTCCTTAGCTAAAAAGTACCTTAATCAATAGATTATATTCAGGGAAAGATTAATGGGAAATGCTATGCTCTTTGCCCTATTCTTGTAAAATTTTCCCAAAATCTAAGAAAAAAATAGAATAATTTAGAAAATACAAAATAAAAAAGGGAAAATACACACACTAGTCTTTCTCCCGTTTTATTGGAAAATAATTGACATACATCACTATATAAGTTTAAGATGTACAACATGATGGTTTGATTTCCATATATTGTGAAATGACTACCACAGTAGGTTCAGCTAAGATCCATTTTCTCATACATATGCAATAAAAAGATGAGGAAGATGAAAAAGAAAAGAAAAAGGGAAAAATTTCTCCTTGTGATAATAATTCTTAGGATTTACTCTCTTAACCATTTTCCTATATATCACACAGCAGTGTTAGCTTTGGACCTCATGTTGTATATCGCACTAGCCTTGTGTACAACATTCAGGGATCAAAGATAGTTTAATATCCGCCATAGTTCACTATGAGTGAAATACTATAATCACACAATAATACACATCGACTAGTTATCATGTTTGGGTTGAGAAGAAAAAAGTATTCATGGTAAAAAAAAAGAAAACATCTTGTTTATTAAATTTAAATGAATTATATTGGAACTGGGAAATGTAATTATAAACTATAGATTCTTACAGCCAAAAGTGTATTTGCTGCTCATACTGAGATACTAATTAATTTGAACCAAATTACCTGATAAAAACAACTTAAATGCTGAAAAAAATTAGTATGGCAATATTAAATTAGCATTAGCAAAGTGGTACCTCACCTGAAAAAGAAAGAAACTCAAGGAGAAGCTAGCTTTTGGGTCCCTTTCAAACAGAGGAAAAGGAAGCTGAGAAATGAGAAGGGAAGGAGACTTTTTGTACCTGGCATGTGACAGAGAGAACAGGATGTCAGGGCCACAAAGGCCATCATAACCCAACCATAATCCAGGTAACTCTGATGACCCAACCTTTTTTTAGGAGCCCAAATGATTGAACACGAGAGTTAAGAGATTACTTGAAATAAACCAACTAGGACAGAAGCAAGTTAGTGTACTCTGAAGAATAAATGGTTGAGAATTTTCCAAAAGTTAAAAAAAATAGAGATTTAAAACAAAGAAGAGAAAACTAAGAAGAGAAAAAAATGCAAATAAAACCTCAATTAAGGGGTGCCTGGGTGGCTCAGTCATTAAGAGTCTGCCTTCAGCTCAGGTCATGATCCCAGGGTCCTGGGATCGAGCCCTGCATCAGGCTCCCTGCTCAGCGGGGAGTCTGCTTCTCCCTCTCCTGCTCGCCGTGCTTGTGTTCCCTCTCTCGCTGTGTCTCTGTCAGATAAATAAATAAAACCTTTAAAAAAAAAAACCTCAATTAAATATATCTCAGGAAAATTGCTTAAAAAACAAAGTAACAAAAAGAAAATCATTAATGCAGGCAGAGGGTAAAGAGATATTCATATAAATAGAGCAATGGTATGCTTCAGCACATATCTCAAGAGCAACAATGGACGTCAAGAAATAATGGAATACCTTTTAATTACAGAACAAAAATTACTATGGGTTCAGAATTCTATAGCCAGAAAACAACATTTCTCAGCATCAAAAATGAAGGTCATGAAGACAAGGACAAGTATCCAAGCGGCTCCACTAGAGTATGCTCACCAGGAAATATTGCAGAGAAAGAGCCAATAGCAGGGATATATTCCTTGTTGCCTTATCACACTGGGGAAAGACACAGTGTCCAACAGAACAGATGTCAGAGTCTAGGGAGACCATTTCAACCCTTGGGCTTGAAGCTTTGTGTTGTTGCACGGTAAAGAAAGCATTGCCCCCTCCTTGTCAGGATTCAACAGGAATGTGTTATGACAGAACCTTGATTGCAACTCTATCCTCAAAGCTTGGTTTTAATGTGTGGGGCTAACCACAAGTCCCTTCCTGGCTACCATCAGAGGCTTTTGTTTCCAAGACTGATGGATACAACTCTATGGGATAACAGCATCAGGACCGACGTCAGCATTCATGGTTAACAAAGTCCCCCTGGCTTGTTGGGGAAGCTTGGGTCTAAGACTGAGTTTGACAAAGATTGACGCCCTGACAGTGGGCCTCAGCCAGTTTCCATGGAACTTTGCAGAAGTTAATTCCTTTTCTGGGACTCCAGCCTACCTGAGATCTATGTTGGACCAAAAAAAAAAAAAAAAAAAAATCACATACTTCTCAGTGAAATAAATACATTTTCAGAAGAAAGTACCTGAGAGAATGTGTCGCTAGCAGAACTGCAATAAAGAAGGAAACAGAACAAAACATAACAAACACTAAAGGGCATTATTGGTAGAGAAGCAAAATTATTTTAAGTGCTGGCTCAGAAATGCAGAAAGCAATAAAGAGAAATAAAAAAGGGTAAAAAATCTGTGTTATTCTAATTAATATTGACTTAATAAAATAGTAATGATAAAACCTTGTGAGTTGTTAAATATACATTAAATTAAAATAGGCAACCAAAATAATAAGTAAGTCAGGGTACAGTACTCTGGTAAAAATGTTTTTTAGAAGCATTGATCCATAAATTGACTCAGCGGCATAACATACAAATTCATCAATGGTGCAATTGTAATATCTAGGCTTATCACTAAAGAAAATAAAATAATGGATGACTAATAAGGAAACAGATGCAAAAATAGATAAAAATAATCAATGCTAAAGGTGGTTAAGAAAAGTAAGAAAAATAATGTAAAATAGTGAAGATGGGTAGATAAGAGATAATAAGCAAATGGTATTACCTGAAGTCCAATGTTTCAATTAAAAAAACAAAAGTTGGCACACTGTCTTAAGAACCAAAGTCTTGGGCGCCTGGGTGACTCAGTTGGTTAAGCGACTGCCTTCAGCTCAGGTCATGATCCTGGAGTCCCGGGATCGAGTCCCGCGTCGGGCTCCCTGCTCAGCAGGAAGTCTGCTTCTCCCTCTGACGCTCCCCCCTCTCATGCTCTCTCTGTCTCTATCTCATTCTCTCTCTCAAATAAATAAATAAAATCTTTAAAAAAAAAAAAAAAAGAACCAAAGTCTTACTGTACACTTACAAAAAAGTGGGGAGGGTATTCAAAATGTTCAAAGTAAAATGATAGAAAGTAAAAAGATAGAATACACCAATTAAAATGAAGTTTGTTGATTTTATGTCCTGTGACTTTGCTGAATTCCTCTACCAGTTCCAGAAATTTTTTGCTGAAGTCTTTTGGGTTTTCTACATAGAGTATCATGTTGTCTGTGAGGAGTGAAAGTTTGACTTCTCCTTTGCAGATTTAGATGCATTTTATTTCTTTTTGCTGTCTGATTGCAGAGGCTCGGACTTCCAGGACTATGTTGAACAACAGTGGTGAGAGTGGACATCCCTGCCATGTTCCTGACCTTAGGGGAAAAGCTCTCAGTTTCTCCCCATTGAGGATGATATTCACTGTAGGTCTTTTGAATATGGCTTTTATGATGTTGAGGTATGTTCCTTCCATCTCTACATGGTGGAGGGTTTTTATCAAGAAAGGATGCTGTATTTTGTCAAATGGCAGTTATATTTCTATACACTAATAGGGAAGCAGAAGCAAGAGAAATCAAGGAATCAGTTCCATTGACAATTGCTCCAAAACCCATAAGATACCTAGGAATAAACCTAACCAAAGAGGTAAAGGATCTGTACTCTGAAAACTATACAACACTTATGAAAGAAACTGAGGAAGACACAAAGAAATGGAAAACCATTCTATGCTCATGGACTGAAAGAACAAATATCACCATTTTATCATAAAAGACTTCTTCTTTATCTCTAGTAAGGCCTAGTCTAATGTAGTTAATATTTTCACCCCACTGAATCGAATTTAAATAAAAAATTTTAAAAAAGAAAAAAAACTTCTAACTTCAAAAAAAAGGAAGTTGATATAGCTCTATAAATATTAACTACATTAGACTAGGAACATTACTAGAGATAAAGAGGAAGGCTTTTATGGTAAAATGGTCAATTCAACAGGAAGATATGACAATTCTTAATGTGTATGTGCCTAATAATATAACCTCAAAAGTTATATAGCACAAAGTAAGAAAATAAATATAGAAATAAAATATCCACAATCATAATTGTGGATTTTAAAATATAATCTTTCCTATCAGTGGATGAAACAAAACCAATAATATGTAGTAAATTTGTAAAAAATTTGGATAGCACAATTCAATATGAATGGCTTGGTCTTTATAGCACACTGAACTCAAGAACTAGAGAACACACAATATTTTGCAAGTTCAGATGGAAAGTTTATAAAAGTTGATTTTATCTTAGACCACAGAAGTCAGTGCATTTCCAAGTAGTGAAATAATAGACTCATTTATTTACTTACAGAAGAATTAGGCTATAAATAAATTTAAAACAGCAACAAAAAAAGGATATGAACTCCATATGTTGGAAATTTACCAACCCATGGGTCAAGAGAGTGCATTAGGAATTAGAATACATACTGAAAGTGATTTAATAAAAATAGAGTTTACGCAAACATGTCCGAGGCAGCTACAGCAGTGCTTGGAGGAATGTATCTGGCATGTATTAAAAAGAATAGTGTGAATATCTGTGGTCTAAAAATTTTTCCTAGAGGTTAGCAGTGGGACAGCAAATTTAGTAAAAAACAAAAAGAAAAAATAAAATATGAGCAGATATATTGAAACCAACATATAATAGTACAGTTCTTCACTTTATACAATGTTATTTGTCAATTAAATCTCAATAAAGTTGGAAAAAACTAACAAAAAATAACTAAGATGCTCTTAAAGTACATGGTGGATGTCATTTTCCTACAAGTTATTATGACCTGTTTTTAATCAATAATGATTTTAAACTCTCACCACAAAAATATTTATGACATTTAATATAGACTTTTATTTATGCATATATATATGCTATATATATATATATTCCACCCCATTTGTGTATGCATCATTCTTTTTTGTTTGATTTTTTGTTCTACATATGTATGTGTGTATATGGATATACATATACGTATATATATATATAGAAAGAGGTAGTACACATATAATAGCAATATTTAGAATTAGAATGAAATTTATATTTGATAATAAAATTATATGTAGAAAATTATAAAATTTTAATGAAGATGAAACAAGATCTGAACCAGTGGGCATGGCTGTCGTATTGTAGAATGGGTTGAATTCATATAATAAAAATTCCGGTTCCCTACAAATTAATATATGCAACAGCATGTTAGGAAATGGCTTTTCCTGTCTTATTTAAATCAGGTAGCAATCTGATACAGAACAGATAAATAAATATGTATGAACCCCAACTTCCTCCATACACGGATTATACAAAGGGAAGAAAGAAAATCTCCTGTGCAGTTTCTGGAGCCCTCAAGTAGAGAAGGACTGCAAAAACATTCAAGTCTTGGGTATTAGTAGAAAGACTTCTTTGGTAACAGCGTGGAATCATTTCTCCCATCTACTGAAAAGGCCTATCTTCTGTCACTAAGTTTGCTTGGGCACACACATCCTTCAGATGAGAGGTGCAGATCATGCAAATGTCTTAGGAAAAAAGATAACACTATTGAAAACGACTCAGCGTAAATGAAAAGAAAACGAGATATAAACCAGCCCAAACACTATGATTCACATATCACAAACCTTGTCATGTTGTAGGTGCAGAGACATCCTGAAAGCAAAGACAGATCCCAACGCTAGCCTCAGGGAGCTTAGAGTTGATGATAGAAGACAAATGATCAACAAGCAATTTACAGCCGCATTAGCCAACATGGGCATCATGGGATGAGATCATCTGGATTGGGGTTGCCCCCTCCCCAAAATGTGATGCAGTAGCTCTTCCCTGAAGAGTAATTAGATGGTAGGCAAATTCACAGAATCAAGCAGGGTCAGTCCAAGCTGAGAAAAGACATATGCAAGGACGAAGCAAAGAAAGATGATGGTGAGATCAAAGGCTGAGAGTATTGGGGATCTCCTGAAGTACAGGGCCAAGAGCAGGAGGAGAGAATGGAGAGCGAGGTGGGCTGGGATCAGATCAGAGTGGGGAGAATTAGAGCCCGTGTTCATGTGTGACTGTCTTCTGAGTTTTTGATATATAACTACATATTTTAGGACCATTTATTTCAATATTAACGTAATGATCAGAATTTTTTCAGAACAAGCTCCTTCAGTCTGTAACGTACCCCTTTTTCAGACAACAGAAGAAATGGTTTCACAGTTAGAAATGGGTCCGTGAGTGTGTTTCTTGTTGTTTGGTTTGGTTTAGGGTTTTCCCTAGAAGAATATATTTAGAAGTATTCAGAAACAGGTTGTCTACTTGCAAGAGAAGTGAGCCAATTAAATATGAAGATTTTTCCATGTTTGCCAAAAGAGAGGGAGACTCTCTGGAAGAAGGTAGCTGAAAGAGTTAATAGGGATAAGCCTTCCTTCTGGAGACAGGTGGGCAGTGCTTATGATAGATAGCCCCAAAGCAGTTGCTACCAGGAGAAACACTAAATACCGCAGGGAAAATCCCTTCCCCCAGGGCGATCCTTAGAAATGACGGAGTTTCCTCTGAGAAGATAAATAGATCCTCTAACACTGGAAAGTTAATCGATGGGTTAGGAAGTGCTACAACACGCTCGAATTACAGAGAGTGCCTCACAAATGACAGCAGTGCAAGGAGGTGTGTCGTGTGTATGGGAGCCGGGGATGGTGAGGGAGGGACGGAGGCGCTCACAGTCCTGACTTTATGCTTCTTGAGAATGAAGAAAAGCGACAGGGCAACTCATCCGAACGGATCATCATTAAACAGTAACTAAAGTCCACTCGATTGCCAGGAAAATGATGTGTTTGGAAAGGTAAAGATAGAAAGGGGTATATTTGGTTGAAACTGCCCAAGAAAAAGAAATGATCTGATAGTCAAGTGTGAGTGTCTGTAGATTTCTGGGAAATCAGAAGCTACAAACGAGCATCAGCCTGCCCGAAGAAACTCGTGCAGGAATGTTCATAGCGCCGTTCTGCACGACAGCTATGAAGTGGGGAGAATCCCGCCCAGCAACCGATGAATGGATAAATACAGGCTGTTACTCCACACGGTAGAGTATTACTCAGCTCTACAAACGCAGGAGTGCCGACACAGGCTACCATCTTGAAAACGTTTTGCTAAGTGGATGAAGCTAGTTACAGAAGACCATGCAGTATATGACTCCATGTACATCAAATATCCAGTACAGGTGAATCTGGAGGGACAGTCAATGAATTAGTGGTTCCCGGGGCCTGGGAGCAGAGGAGAGTGAGGTTTAACAGCCAATGGACTTGGAATTTTAGACATTTTTAGCAGAGTGTCTGTGTGTGTGTGTGTGTCTGTGTGTGTGCGTGTATGAAATATTCCCAAATAAGATAGTGGTGATAGTTACACAATTCAATGAATATACTAAACCCATTGAATTATATAGCTTAAGTGGATGAATTTTGTGGTATGTGAATTATATCTCAACAAATCTGTTATGAAAAATAAGGTAGGAAAGATTTAAAAAAACACTTGCCATACACGTGAAATAGGATGTTCCAGGAAAGTGTACAATTATTTGTACGACTTGACAATTATACCACTTCCAATGGTAAAAAAAAAAAAAAAAATGTGAAAAATAAAGACCCAGCCTTCTGTTTCTAGCAATGGCAAGGAGGTAATTTCGATGAACCTTCAAAGGGATATAGTTTAGAAAATCTGATAAGGGTGTTTCAAAATATCAAGCCCTGAAAATCTTTGAGGAATGCTAAAATATGAAGAAACCACCAAGCTCTGAAACAAAAATACAATGGAGAATGAGAATCAAAATTGCTAAATGAAGAACCAGGATGCTGAAACTGCTTTTGCCCTGAGGGTAATACTTAATCCAGACAAACTTGGGTTTAGTTTTTTCTCTTTTCTATAAATAGAAGGGAAAATAAGTAAAAATAAAGAAGTCTGATAATGTCAAGTGTTGGGGATATAAAGCAACAATATCTCTGGTGGGAGTGAAAACTGGTAAAGCCAAGTTGTAAAAGAATTATAAGTAAAGAGTGATAGCTATATACAGCAATACTTACAATCATGAGAAAAGAAACACAGAAAACTGCATACACGTGTAGTGTTATGTACAAAATCGGTGACACAATTTAAAAAAACAAAACAAGCAAATATTTATTTAAACAGCTTAAGATAGGGTTGCTTCAGTCCCAAGAAAATTCAGAGAGCTTTACTTGATAGGAATATTTTATAGCGCGGGAAGCAAAAAGTGTTCACAACAGGAAAATTTCAAAACCGAAAGTGGTTACAAAGCTTGGCTGTCAGCCCCTCCAGCTCGGTCTGCAAAGCAGGACGAGGCAGCACGTGGTTGCGTGATGCTTCCGGGGAAACTTGCATCCCTGCAGGAGCCCTGGGGCGAGCTCACTTGATTGCAGCTGATTGGCTGGGCAACGGGAAGGTCGTGTGGACACGAAGAAAGCTAGAGCTCTGCTTCGGATCAGAGGCAGCATGGCAAGGAAATCGGGACAGTTCAAGTTTCAATTACGTAGCTATGGGTGTGGAGTCTAGAGGAATATTTAAACCGTGGCCTCTTTTTTGGTTTCTCTTTAACGCTCTTAGAGTAGAAGAGTCTAGACGTTCAAATTGTTTACCTTCATGGTTGGTCCTTTTTTTTTTTTTTTTTATAGATTTTATTTTTATTTATTTGACAGAGACACAGCGAGAGAGGGAACACAGGCAGGGGGAGCTGGAGAGGGAGAAGCAGACTCCCCGCTGAGCAGGGAGCCCGATGCGGGGCTCGATCCCAGGACCTGGAATCATGACCTGAGCCGAAGGCAGACGCTTAACGACTGAGCCACCCAGGCGCCCCCATGGTGGGTCCTTAATATTCACTTTGATAACTAATGGCATGTATAAAATTACGCACACATTACTCATGTGCACATTTTTCTCTATATATTATAATTTACATTGAAGAATTGAATAATCCATCTCAGTATATATTGGAGTCTCTGCCAAGTTTCCTGAATCTTGTGATTGCTCTCTTTCCACACAGGGTGGAACCTTGGGCAATTGATTCAGCTTTGGCTGTTGTCCTAAGCTGATTCACAGAGAGCTGTGAGTTGGGAGATGAGCCTTGTTAACACCAGATAGCTGTCCGGTAGGGGAGGTGCATTAATTCTGATCAATAAAATGAGAGGTGTTACCTTGCATTTCACCTTTGCCTTATTCAAGTGTTTCAGCTCTTACGTGGATTCTGTGAACCATCTTAAATGTCATTTTTTTCATACACAAAAAATTTAAATATAAGAACAATCCACCAACCCCCACCCCCAAAATCTTAAAGGATCTGTATGCAGTTCTTTAGAGTGAAATTGTTTTACTGATATTTGTATGTTCAACTATAGTATGTTGATTGTATTAGCTTTACATACTCCTATTTTTTAATTTAATTTTATTTTTAAAAAAGATTTTATTTATTTATTTATTTATTTAAAGTGTGTGAGTGGGGGGAAAGGCAAAGGGACAGAGAGAGAGAACCTCAAGCAGATTCTGTGCTGAGTGCAGAGCCCAGCAAGGGGCTAGATCTCATGACCCTGAGATCATGACCTGAGTCGAAATCAAGAGTCAGTCACTCAAACAACTGAGAGGCCCAGGCACCTCAGCATACTCCCTTTTAGTATAAGTAAGCATTTAAACAATTCCAATTATGTATTGACATAAAAAAAAAATCTAAATGTGATGTAGGCGTTATTTATCACTTTACCCTTATTTAGCCAAGATTGAGTGTGTTATTTATTTTGGAAAAATTACCTTGGATGTTAATAAACTTTTGATAAAACTTAATGAACATAGATGTTAAACCCAAATGTGCCAGATTTCTGTTCTTTATATGCATTATACCCATTTCATAAGGGAGATCTAACATGTTTATTCTACTACTCTAGAGTACTTAGATATGATATTCATGCTTACATAAATTATCAGTAAATTTACCTAGTATAGTTTGGGGATTTGTTCAAACTAAACTTTACTAACCACTTTTATTCTAAAGGGAACATATTGGATTTCTAATACAGAGAGTATGCTGAATTGCACAGGACTGGAGTCTGTTGGTTGCTGACCAAGAAGATTCAAGGGTAAATAACATGCTGAATCACAGCATTTAGTTGAATCATGTAGTTTAGTTTTCAAAGTGTTGCATTATTCAAGAGAAGAATATACTACAGAAAATTATGAGTGGCATGTTAGATTAAATTGTAATTACATAAATATTCTATCATGGTCAATATAACATAATGTTCAGTGCTCATCAGCAAAATATTTTTTAAAAATCTGATTAGTCAGAACTGATGACTTAATGAGTTAGAGTTGAGAGCAATTACTGTCTGGCCTGTTGTTGATGGGCGTTTCAATGATCAAAGGTTATCTTAAAATTGCATTGTAAGAAAACACAGCAGGAAATTCCACTGTGCTTGCAGTATATTAAAATGACAGCTAAAATGTTTTACTCCTTGATGATCTATCATGGGACATAAGACTCTATCGTTAATATACTTACATAATAAAATAAGATATATTAAAATGTAGGGTTACTCAACTAGCGTTGGAGACAAACAGGCTCTTTATTTTATTTGAAAATTACATCAGCAAATTTAAATCTTGCTTTTCATTCCATGGTTAACAGTAATAAGCGCCTGTCCAACCTTGATTAATACACTGATGAAATTCTAAGACATTCTTTTTAATTTTTGTGCAATTTACTTTTAGAAAATTTTTCTTTATATTTAATCAAAATACATATCCTCCCAATTTCAAATTTATATATTTTGTTCTGTTCCATCGGACTACATGGGCAAAATGCATTCTTTCATGCACATGACTTTTCTATTCACTTTTTAATTATTTTCTCACATGTTACACATTGCTGTTAATTTATTGGGTTTTGTGTATGCTTCATTTTTTAATTCTCTTTTTATCCTCATTATTCTTCACTTAATAGGCTTTAATTTGTTGGCATTATTTATTATTTTTTAAGTTTCTTTACATTTATTGTCCCCCATCTCTCTGTGTTCCAAGATAATGCAGAGGGCTTAACTGTGTTTATGTAGCCTATTCATAGGGAAAGGTCAGTTATCCTAGGTTACAGAAAACCTATCTAAACCTAATTCTTCCCTTATACTTCACTTCTCCCATACCTCCTTAACGGAAATACTAAATATCTCAAGCATCACATACTTAAAAGCCAGGAAAGGAATCTACATGCCCAATTCCATAGCACCCTTCAGACCTTATGATTCATGTTATGTGACTCTTTGCATTGTTGTTTTCATCACACCCACTCCATGGTTCTTCTTTCAAAATGTTGGTGCTTGTTTTTCCCTTATTCTCTACCATGAGTTTTGTTGATATTTAAAACACATCATGGTTTAGGTAGACTATCCATCTTCTAATTGACACATCCCTGCAACTGCCTAATCCCTAAGACGTTCCTCTGCACTTGATCTTAACTAATCATTTACTCCCAAGATGTCTCTCCAGACTTAAAAATTGCACACACAAAAAACATTTAATCTAAAATATCTCAACTGGCATGCTTGTCTCTACGTCCACAGTTTCTGTCCATTGGATTTTCTGGGGTCTTCTCTATAAATTCATTTGCCTTTTAACCTTGTCTTTTGCCTAATCTCTTGATATTTCTATTTTCTTCCCAATCTCTAAGCAACTTCTCCTTTCTCCTACTTTTTACATTTTATTATTGAAGTACAGTTGGCATACAATGTTATATTAGTTTTCACTGTACAACTTAGTGATCTGACAATTCTATACCTTGCTCAGTGCTCACCACATGAGTGTAGTCACCATCTGTCACCATGCAATGTTATTGCAATATTATTGATTGTGTTCCTTATGTTGGACTCTTCCTCTCCATGACTTAGTTATTCTACAGCTGAAAGTTTGTATCTCTTAATCCTCTTCGCCCACTTCACTATCCCCACCCACCTCCCCTCTAGCAACTACTAGTTTGTTCTCTGTATTTATCTCTTCCACGTTCTCCCTACATGGTACACTATAGTAGTCTTACATAATTTTCTTTCACCAAAATCTTCTTTTCCTTTGTGTTACTATTATTCCAAAATACCACCCCAGCAAGAGCATAGAATTAATTACAGTCCTGGAGAATGCTATTATCTAATGTCTTCCTTTTATACTCAGATTACTGGAAGGTACTGAGAATTATACACATCATGTCCATTAATGGCAAAACAATTTCAGGGACTCCAAATTCAGCTAGCTCATCTGTACTGTGAACCATCTTAAATTTGTTTTTTGTTAGTATTTTCAGAGAGCTGAGATAATAGGGCAACAAATTAGCATGATAGTAAAAATAGCTGCCTCCAAGAAGAGATGAGGCATCAACACTGATTCACATGGGGGGTGAACATGGGAGGAAGACAGACTGCAATTTTAGGCAACTAGGAAGAATTTAGCTACTTAAAAACAAAACAAAACAAAAGAAGCTGAGTGTGAATGACCATAAAAATATGGACCCTCAGGGAACTGCAGGAGAAAGTGGTGTTTGCATCTATTTATAGACTCTTCTGCATGGACCTTCACAGTATACTTACAACAAAATATTGGAGAAAGACTGGAAAAAGCTTCCCTAAATGGTGAAAGTCTAAGAAGAAAAGAGCACATACGCTAGTGAGAAAAGTAACACATCTCATTTGCATTCTTCTTGTGTGTGCATTTTCAGGGGAAGAGAAAACAAACCTATCACTCCCAGAACTAAAGAGAGTAGGAAAACAAATAGCAAACCACCTCTACCTCTGGGTGAAGAAAAGAACACTAACACTGCATTAAACATATACCATGAGAGATCCCCAACCACTAGAGGAAGGTCAGGATTATTGAAAAAAATCCATCCTTCAAGACTCAGGGCCCTCCTAAACCTGAGGCTGAACCCTGACAACAGAGAGCCTCTTTGCCTCACTCTACCCAGCTAGAAACACTGAGAAGTAAGCAACATGATCCCACTACTAAGAGAGGCGTAAGACCATGGAGAGAGACCAAATCTGAGCTTTAGGCACAAAGAGATGGTCTAACTGAGTGTGAAGGAGACAATAAGAAAAATCCTGTGATAGACAGACCGTACACTAATGCTAGAAGAATTTGAAGCCCGTGGTTCATTGTAGGAAACCATCACAACAGTGAAACAAACCCAGCTCATCTTCGGATTAGATAGACTCAAATGCCCACTCCCACTCCCTTCAAGGGCATAGCAGAAGAAAAGACATGTTCATTTCCAGAAATAAACACACATTACTTATGTTTCAACCAAAAATTTTCAGAAAGACACAAAAACAAGGAGGAAAATGAAAAGAAAATCTACTATCAAAAGATAAAAATCAATAGGATTTGACTCAGATATGATGTTGGAACTATCAGCCAGGGAGTTAAGAATTACTATGAGTAGTATATTAAACACACTAGTACAAAATGCAGATAATTTGTATCAACACATGGAAAATTGCACCAGAGAGAGGGAAAGAAATCAATGAAAGTGCCAGATTTAAAAAAATTGTTAATACAGATGAAGAATACCTTGGTCATGTTCATCAATAGACTCTTACTGGATGGAAAAAGTTCAGGTCAATAAGAAATCTTGGTCATATTCAGGTCTAAAGTTGTTAGCACAGGGGTGCCTGGGTGGCTCAGTTGGTTAAACGACTGCCTTCGGCTCAGGTCATTATCCTGGAGTCCCGGGATCGAGTCCCGCATCGGGCTCCCCGCTCAGCGGGAAGCCTGCTTCTCCCTCTGCTTGTGCTCTCTCTCTCTGACAAATAAGTAAATAAAATCTTAAAAAAAATAAAATAAAAATAAAGTTGTTAGCACAGTGCTTGGTATAAAGTACACACTAAATAAATGATTGTTTAATGAATAGATTTATTAATTTTTAAATTTTTGTGTCTATTGCAAGATTTCAAGTGATCTTTTAAAAACAGATTTATTGAGAGATAATTTGCATACCACAAAAGCCACCCACTCATTTTAAGTATATACTAAGCCTTTTTGTCAATTTAAAGAGTTGTGCAAATATCACAAAAATCTATTTTATAGCATTTCTATCACCCAACAAAAATTCTTTATACTCATTTTCAGTTAACCCTCTATCTATCTATCTCTCTATCATCTACTTATCATATATCTTATTTATCTTTCTGCCAATGTATCTGTATGTTTTTACAAACTATTTATTGATTTTTATTTTATTGTGCACATACTATGTAAAAGGTACTTAATATCTCATTCTTAACTTATTGTCCTTCATTTAATACCATTTTCCTGTGTCTATTCTTGCTCTAATGTGAATACACACACACACACACACACACACACACACACACACACAGATAAATGGATTCTAAATACATTATAGATAGAATCAGATTGAATGAGTTAACAAGAAATGATGTGTTTATACCTAAGTGTGCTGTGGAAGTAAGTAAAGACTCAGGCAGAATAACTCAAAGGACTGCTATTTGGAGAGTCAGGGGTAGAAGAAAGGAGAATCTTAAAAAATAAAAGCTGAATCCAGTTGAAGTTTCATGTAGACCAAAAAGCTTCATAAGCTATTGCATTGAGGATGAAAAATTCAGTATAAACACAACAAATATTAAAATAATGAGTAATAGGGCTCAGCATCTAAATAATGTAGTCATGTTGCTTGGGTTTATTCCAATCAAGGACACTAGTTTCCTGAAAAGGTGAGCATTCCAACTTATTTTTAGGTGTGACAGATGGAAACAAGGCTTCAGGATAAACAAAGCACATTTGTGATCATGTTAACTTTGTAAACCAGCAACAGATGTGCTCTGTTGGGGTGTGCTAACTCCACCAAAGATAAAACTTGTTGGCAGAGAAATTCTCATTTACATAGCTTCCAACTGCTGTCCCACATTCATCCTTATGCAGAAGTACATTTGCTGTGAGAGGGGCAAATCTAGAGAACTAGTCATTTTCCTGAATCTGCAATAAAAGAAGCAGAAATGGAATCACAAAATCTTAGCCTATACCTTGAATAGACAAGAGACATTAAAATAATAAAATGTGGAAATATTTGCCTTTGCTTAAGAAGTTTCAATGTACAGAAAATTGCTTTTCAGAATATCCCATGAATTCAGGTTAGTCTTTTCCTTGCTACTAATTATCTAAACTAGCAATAAAATTTTACTTAATACAGTCTTCAGATTTCAGCACTAAGGAATAAGATTTTTATATCACCTGTAGAAAGTGAAGTAATCTAAATAAAAGCTGCCTACAATATTTATGAGAAAGTGTAGGCAGAAATGTATTTGCAGCAGTCAAAAATAAACAAAAGAAAATATGAAGCCTAAAAGAATCTGTGAAGTACAAACAGACAAAAATAGCATTAAAGATAAAGCACTTCTTTCTAAAAATATACTTCATTCTGAACAGAATAAATTGTATGCAGCATTTAGAGGAGTTCCAAAGTAAATGAAAAGTGCATTTTATATTATATGTGATTCAAAACTGAGATGACCAAAAGACAGTTGAAAGCACAGTGAAGGTACCCATTAAGAAATAATTTAGGAAAATTTAGAATCCATATCCAAATAAACATTTTTAGTAGCAGAAGAGACATCTGATACCAAGTCACTAAATTACGGACACTTCGTTTAGTAGAACATCACAATATTCACACAGTAAAATAAAAAGATGAACAAAAAATCCATCAGTTTTTTGAGAAAAGCACATGCCATAAAATGAGGTGCAAATATCACCAGCTAGAAGAACCAACACCTTAGGAAAGAATTACTAGAGCACACAAATGACTTTTAAGTACCTTGCAATATACTTCACAAGAGCTGTTTAATACCCACAGGAATTATATTTAAAATACCATTGAAAGGCATGAGGAACATGTAAACAAATGGAGAGTGATGGATGTTTCTGAATAGGAAGTCTTTGTATTGTAAAGAGGTCAATTATCTCCAGATAAAGTAATCAAAGCAAACAAACCAAAAAGTTTTTGCAAGTAACTATGGAAGCTTATACTAAAATTCACTAGGAAGAGGAAATGAGTATGACTAACTATAAAACTTTGTAAAACAAAATTAATGAGAGTCATTACCTATGAGATAACCACACACCTTTACTTAATCAAAACATTATTTTGCTCATCCATACCTAAATAAATCAATAAGACACAATATAGAATCCATGGGATTCAGTATGTGATGAAGGTATCTTTACAATTTACTGGTAAAGGATAAACTTTTCAATAATGGAATCTGGAACAACTGGCTAGTAAGTTAGTCTATCTTCAGCAACCAAAAATATAATTTCAAAATAGGTTGAATATTTAAATATGAAAGCTGAAGTGGATGAAAATAGAAATTATCTATCTCCATAATTCTCAGGTTGAAGAACTATTCCTGTTAAATTCTCCATAATTCTCAGGTTGAAGAACTATTCCTGTTAAAGACATAAAAATCATAACGTACACAGAAAAAAAAAACATTTTCAGAATATATGTAAATATACAGAAAACTGATATCAATAAAAAGAGAAAAATGCAAGTTTTAACCATATTTCACAAAATATGAAATACAGATAGTCAACAATTTCAAAAGATGTTTAACTTCACTAATAATTAGGCAAAAAACAAATCAAAGCATCAATCAAAATCATTTTCTATCTCTTGGATGGTCAAATATTAAAATATACTGGTGAAATGAGCATTATTGTGCTTCTGTGGGATTGTGAACTGCTCCTAACTTTTTGAGGAGAACACAGCTGTAGCTATTAAAATTAAAATATAAATACCATTGGGATCAGCTATTCTATTTCTAGAAGCCTGTACTACAGAAATGCTTACACTTGTGCTCAAAGATGTGTGCTTAAAGATAACTAGCAGCATCCAAAAAAATGGAAGCAAACTTTATGTCCATCTTCATGGGAGTGCTTAAATAAACTATGTTCACAGTGCTATATATAAGTATATAGACACATTAAAAATAAATATGGTGTTGACATAAAAGCTTCCCAAGATATATATTTCAGGAGACAGTTGTCACCAAGCTCAGAACACTTGTTTACAAAATGTATTACAACAGTATTTGTTTACATAGTCCTATATTTATAAAAAGGCAGACAAAGTCAGAGATATTGAGACTCTCCCAAGCTGACAGACATGGGAAGTCCTCTGTTGAACAAACTGTTAGCCATTTCATCTGGCAAGGACGTGAAAATAGGAGATGCCTATATCTCTGCACAGAACGTCAGTTGTATTCAGTACATGTAGTTGACTAAACATTGCTTCAAACAATTTTAAAAGGAATGGTTCACATCATATTTTTGTAAATGTCCAAGAAATAACATATTAAGAACAGTCTTCTAGTGAAATCTGTTTTATTTTCTAGTGTATAGAGTTCAGAGAGGTTCTTAAGAAACATAATCACAAATATTAGACCAAAACTTTATCTTTTTAACCTTTCTGCCCTGAGACAAAGAAGGCATGTTTCCCTTATTATTAGGGTCAATTGAGTTTCTGTGTTCCAGGAAGGGGATGGAGGGCATTTCTAGAGAATGAATGAATGAATAAATGAATGAAGGGATTGAAGGAAGGAATATCTTTTGCTTTCAAGATCTACCTTCTTTTCAGACACTTTTGTTTTACTTCCAGCAACTCTCTATTCTTTTGCTGCCTACAAAGTTCATTTTCCACCCAGTTAACCAGGAACAATGTTGCAGTGTTCTCCGTGGACACACCTAGTGTTTCACACCCCATAAAGAGGTTTTTGGTTGTTTTTTTTTTTGACTCACAATTTAGCTCTCAATCTTATAGGTCACCAGATCCCTAACATGAAATTTAACACAGTTAATTAACTAGTTCCTTGACAATCACCTGGAAAATACCCTGATAAAGATTAAATGAGATGGCTTAAGTGGAAATTGCAAACTATAAATGATGATGACGATGCTGATTTTACATTTATCATGTGCTCACTATTCACTCTAATTCTCATGACAACCTAATAATTAGTTACAGCTACTTTATAGATAAGAAAACCAATGCCCAGAAATATTAACAAAAGTGAACATGGTATGTGGTGAAGCAAATGCCATACATTTGACTCTAAGACTTAATAATTTGGATGGAATACATTAGGATAAATATTCAGACGTTTTGGCTAGTGAATAAAATATTTGGAGTTAAGCAAGGTTTCTTCTTAGATCTCACAGGCAGTGAAAAAAGGGAAGAACAGAAGAAAAGTGAAACAACCTGGGGAAAGGAGAGCCATTACTATTTTCATAATATTAGGAATAATGCTATGTTTAATTGTCATTTGCCTCTTGCTTTCTCACATGAACTTACTCCCTTGAATTGTTATGTGTTAATTAAAAAATTAAAAACTTTGGGGCAATATATTCTATAAATGCTCAACAACGACTAAAATTTTATTGCATCAAGTTCATTAAGCAAGTCCTATTGGGCTGTGAGTTTATTGTCAATTTTAACTCGTTTGAATGTTTCAATTACAATTCCATTTTGAGCTGTAATAAGGTGGCTGATAAATGACAATGGTTAACAACTGCTATTAAAAGTACCCAGGGCAGAACTCCATAAATGTAGAACAATTAGAGTAACAAATGAGAGGAGCAATATGCTATTATTTTTACATATAGTTGATTTATTGCAACATTTTAATTGTTGTATCTGAAAAAAACGTTCCACTTGTTTTCACTGGTTTTGGTCATTGTTTTTGAAATGATTTTATATCTTTTTTATTTATAATGCAGAATAATCAGAGTTAAGATTTTGAGGAGCAAAGATCAAATAATGTGGGAAAAGTAGTCGTGAGTCACTGACTTTGCTATGCCTACCAGGACACAGAGGTTAAGATTTGAAAGAGACGGCAGTTTTCTTTGGGTAACTGCAAACTTAAAAACAGGACTAACAATGACTTTGCTTTTTTTTCTTCCAATTTCCAAATATGTGAGTAGGAAAAGATCACTTACATGCTTAATTATTTTAATTCTCTTTCTTATGATTACCTATTTTATTTTGTTTTCTAGATGGGGGAGGGGCAGAGGGAGAGGGAGAGAGAATCTTAAACAGACTACATGGGGCTCAATATCACCACCCTGTGATCATGACCTGAGCCAGAACCAAGAGTTGGATGCTTAACCCACTGAGCCACCCAGGTGCCCTTAAGATTACCTATTTTAATGTAACTTCACACTTAGTGGAAAATTAAAATGTCACAGTGTTTTCGATATCTCAGAACTACAATTTGTCATGTTTTGTTCATCCAAGAAATTAGGTAAAACATGAACAGTTACAGTACCCTGAATATTTATGATTAACAAATAAAATGGTATTTAGATAATGGAAATACATTCATTTTGTTCCTAAAGTCCTCCCTAACAATTCGTTTTTTTATAATGCACAGAGGGAGAGTGAGAGGGAGAAGCAGACTCCCTGTGGAGCAGAGAGCCCAATGTGGGGCCCAATTCCAGGACCCCGGGATCATGAGCTGAGCTGAAAGCAGATGCTTAACCAACTCCGCCACCCAGGCACCCCCCTAACAATTCATTTTATAAATATTTATACATTGTTCAAAAATTATTCAGTATTCTCCACACAGTTATATTCACTTAGTATCAATCCAGTTGAATCATTAAAATGGTTTTAAAGAGTCTGTTGTTTTTTTTCAGAGAAATTGCTCACACTTCAATATATGTCTGCTGTGTTGAGAATGACTTAAAATGTAGCCACTTTTAGAATCCTCATTTTGAAATAGTGATAAAAATTCAAGAATGGCTTTCAAGAGAAGATTCCTGAGGCAGGACAGAACACTGGGTATCAAACAATAACTATTTAATGAAGCAAATTTCCTACATTACCTCTTCTGCTGAGCAAACTCTTCCATGATACTTAAGTTTGAAGCTAAAAGTTTTTAAAATATGTTGCATTTGTAACTGATTTTCCTTAAAAATATATACTGTGGAGAATACCTTGTCACAAAAAGACAGCAATATTGAGTTCTTAAGAAGATTTGATAGAAAAATACCTTCTCAGAATAATAGAAGCAAATTTAAATACAATTTCAAGAATCTTAGGGCTGACTGTGTGGCTCAGTTGGTTATCCATCCGACTCTTGATTCCAGCTCAGGTCTTGATCTCAGGGTAGTGGGATCAAGCCCTGCATTGGGCTCCCTGCTCATTTCAGAGTCTGCTTGTCCCTCTCCCTCTGCTCCTCCCCCTGCTAGCACGGTCTCTCTCTCTCTCAAATAAATAAATAAAATCTTTAAAAAACAAGAATCTTAACAAAATTCTGCAATATCTTCTAATATCATAGAGAGTCTTCTGATAGTTGCTGAAACTAGAATAATGCTTAAAATTACTCAAAACCTAAGAGTTATTTTGTAGGATGAGGTTATAAAACTTTATTTACTTTAAAAAAAAAAAAAAAAACAAAACTTTATTTACTTTAAATCATATTGTGGCTTTTAATGTTTTAAATAACTTGCAAGCTCAGTACTTTTATACCTCAACTCATAAACCATCTGAGGAATCTGAAAGCTGTATGGAACTTAAATTGTCCAGGATTTATCATCCTGAGATAAAATAAAAACAGCTTTGTTTTAAACTGTATACAAATTCTTACTCATCTGTTTGTTTTCTTTTGGTTAGTATTCTATACATGTGCTATTCACGTGACTTCTAAATTTCTCGTGGTAACAGCATTATCTATATTATTTTACTAATGCTTATTCTATATATTTACATCAAGAAAAGTGAAAAAAATAAGCCGTGTCTAACTTAAAAATAAATAGCTTCAGAGCATAGACAAAATAATGGAACATTATGAAGACTATTAGCTAAAATTCTACGAAAGGCAGCATACTAAATGATAAATTGCCAATACCAGCTTTGTCAAAATCAAGAATAAAACTCACTAGAGATTTTCAGTATTATCTTAGGGGTTCTATCTAATTCAATAAGGTAAGGAAATTAATGTTTAACAAAGTAAATTTAGCTGCATTTTAAGGTATAAATTTAGAAAAGACTTTGCAACAAACATTATGATGAAAGAGATTTTTAACATTGCTGAAGACTAGATGCAATAACAAAAATCAAAAGTTTTAATAGTTTAGCAAGAATCATTTTGAATTTCAGATGAAACCCACATTTTATTTTATTTTATTTTATTTTTTTAAAGATTTTACCCATTTATTTGAGAGAGAGAGAATGAGAGATAGAGAGCACGAGAGGGAAGAGGGTCAGAGGAAGAAGCAGACTCCCTGCTGAGCAGGGAGCCCGACGCGGGACTCGATCCCGGGACTCCAGGATCATGACCCGAGCCGAAGGCAGTCGCTTAACCAACTGAGCCACCCGGGCGCCCCCACCCACATTTTATTTTTTTATTTTTATTTTTTTTAAGATTTTATTTATTTATTTATTAGAGAGAGAGAGAGTAATTGGGGGGAGGAGAAGAAGGAGAGGGACAAGCGGATTCTGCACTGAGTGCAGAGTGTGATGCAGGGCTTTATCCCATGACCCTGAGATCATGACCTGAGCTGAAATCCAGAGTGGGCCACTTAACCCCGAGGTGCCCTGAAACACACATTTTAATGAAAATGGAAAATATATGTAAAATATCCCGAACAAATTAATGAGGAAATTACAGGACGTATATGAAGACAAAGACAGGTATCAAATCTTGTTCAATGAATATAGAGTAAGTGGTCCTTAACAGAGATATCAGTCATGATTTTAATGATTTAAGTGTCCATATAAATTTATTACAATTCTTTTTTTTTAAAGATCTTGTTTATTTGACACACAGAGAGCATAAGCAGGGTGAGCAGCAGGCAGAGGAAGAGGGAGAAGCAGGCTCTCCGCTGAGCAAGGAGCCCAAAGTGGTGCTCAATCCCAGGACCCTGGGATCATGACCTGAGCTGAAGGCAGACACTTAACTGACTGAGCCACCCAGGTGCCCCAATTTATTACAATTCTGATCAGAATACTGTAACATAATTTAAATTAAAAGAAAAATGCAAGGGTGCTTACTTTAAAAGATGCTAAAGTATATTTTGAGTGACTGTATAAAAATGATACAGTGTTAAGAAAAAAATGGATGGACTGGTTGAATGGGAAGAAACTCTGAAATATGATCCAAATACCATATGTAGATATTATGTAGGTTAAAGTATCATTTCAATTCAGTGAATACATAAAAAGTTATTAAATACAGAATGTGGTTAAAACAGTAGCTGCTCAAAGAAAAGCAAAAGAAATACCCCTTTACCTTAAAAAAATACATTTCATGTGGATTATAGATTAAATATAAGAAACAAAACAAAACTGATGGTCAGCAGAGGGGAGTTGGGTGGGGGGATGGGCTAAATAGGTGATGGGGATGAAGGAGGGTACTTGTGATGAGCACAAGGTGTTGTCTGGAAGTGTTGAATCACTATATTATACACCTGAAACTAATATTACACTGTATGTTAACTAACTGGAATTTAAATAAAAACATAAAAAATAGCAAAAAATATTTAGGAGAATATTACTATAACATTGCAAGCTTGGGAGTTTCTAATCTAGTCAGAGAATAACGTGGTCATAAAGGGGAAAAATAGACTTTACAAATTCTTGTACATTATTTGCATGGAGAAATACACAATAAAGTGAAAGAGAACAAAAGATAAATATAAAAGAAAAATAGAACTTTAAATGTACATTATACTATAGTATATTTGTGTGGAAAAATATAAACAAAGTGAAAGAGAAAATATATATGTAATGCAGTAAACTAGTTAATGGTATGCATTCATCTTTAGAAAGAGTTTGTACAAAATGATACCAAAAAGAAACTAAAATAAAATTTCAGTTAAGCCCATGACTAGGTAAATCTCCGAAGAGTTGACCTAAGTAGATAACACATATATAAATATAGGCTTAGCCCCTTTGGCTAACACACAGACTTCAATTTAAGTAACAATGATACTACATTTTTACCTCCCAGCTTGGCAAAACTAAAAAAATTTACTACTCTTGACAAGGACAGGGAACAATAGAAAGTAATCAGAAAATTGGACGTGGGAAAACTTTACAGAAGAAATAAAAGTTTTAGAATGTGGAAGTATGAGCTGAAAAATGTATGTTACAAATCAATTATACGGAAGGTGACAAAAACAAGCAAAAATTTTTCAAAAAGTAAAAAACTATTTTTCAATAGAGAAATGACTATATCTAAGACAAGCATGCAGTGGGCTTCATGAAGAGCTTACAAAAGCTAATTAAGTGTGTATCATTGTATTTTATTTTATTTTATTTTAATTTTTTTCTGTACCTTTTTTTTCCCCACAGGAATCGGCAGGCTGTATTTGGATTTACAAAACCATATTTTTGTGAATAGAATAAACCTATTTAATGTACACATACTTCTATAAAGGGACAATCTTCAAAATATTTTTTCACTGTGATGCTAAAATAAATTAGTATATAAATAAATGCGTTCTCTTATTCACAATATAAACTAGAAATTATATTATAAAATTGCTTGCCAAATGTGAGGTATAAATTTTAATGTGAAGAATTCATAATCCATTCTAATATTTCTTACATAATTTACTGAATTTTAGGAACTGTCTGTCTCGTTTTCCTTTGATGCGATTGTTAGTGACTAAATGGTGTCCCTCTCTGAGCCCTGATTTGACAGACAGAACTACACCAGATCTTTTAGTAGCTTCCTGCTTATTACCCATCCTGAGGTACGGGACAGCAGGAGCTTTATTGCTCAGAACAGCTGGGCCTGCTGTCCACGCATCCCACAGGCCAACTCACACACACACACAAAATCCTCTGTTTTCCTGTGTTCTGTTTCTGGAGAGCCTGAGCTTTTAAACCCCTGTGGGTGCCTGGGCTCTGGTAGACTCCAGAGTCGCCAGGGGCTCACGTATCCAAGCTGGTATCATTGCCAGCCCATCACCTGCCTACTGGGCCAAGGACAGATGCCATCATTGGGCAAGCCATATTATCAGGAAGGAAAAAAGTTGTCTTGACACCAACAATATGGTTTATAGTGACAAATCCTCTCCCCATCTCTGCTGAGCTAAATAACAGCAATTACATTGTAAAAACTGCTAATCTTTATAATGCCTGCGTCTGTAACAAGTAAGTCATGCGAAGGCAGGGAGAAAAGTTAGCAACGGTTATCAAGTCATCTTCTGACCATTATAATGAGTTTATGTTAGAATTTTAATTTACTATTTAATATTCCTGTTTACTGTATATCAACGGATGGGAAATTTTGAGTGTTTCTCCATCATGATCACCCATCCAACAAAAATAAGATGATATATGTTAGTGTAAGATTTTTCTTTTTTTTAAGTTATGAAATATGATCCAAGCATCTTTGCAATGGTCTGTTTAGCATCACAATGGTAAGAACTTTGAGGGTGTTCTCTATACCAGAAGTTTCCATTTAGGCTTCTGAAATGTTGTCTAGTGCAAACCACAAGGCAGTTAGGTGAGACTCACAGGGGATATGAAAACTTTGTCATTTATACCAGGATGCCAAGAAAAATATCATCATCATCTCTGTGCACCATGAGGCAAAGTGAACCACAATCTTTGCCCTATACTTGATCACAGGATCCACTACAAAGCTATAAAAGAAATTGTTTAGCTGGATGGCATTGTCTCCTTTTTATGTAGTAGTTGTTTCTGTTTCTTTTAATGACTAAACTGGTTTTGCTGCATTGTGATTTAATCTTTGATTAGCAACATTTCAGCAAAAATTAATCATCTTTTAATCATGCAATCCCACCCCATGATTCGAGGTTAACTTCTAATACCTCCAGAATCCACTTAAGTTCATAACCACATCGAAGGATTATAAATAGCTCTTAAATCACTGATTTTCTCTTCGAAAAATAAAAATAAGAAGCTCTGGATAATTCAGTTACATTTAGAGATTATTACTGTATGCCTCAATCTTTGCTGTTAAACATAGAAAGAGGAAGAAATCTTCTTGCCTTCAAAAACCTGATAATTGAATTACAAAGAAAAGACCAAAACTCAAGAAACATAATTACATCACTTTGTCTTTGGGTAAAATAAACAAAAGGTAGATATTAAAAATGCAATATTTATTCACTCAGTAAATTTTTAAAGAAACTCATCTCCAAAGTGTATAGTGGAGATGAAATGTATTGATTATAATTTGGCATCTTTTTTTGTTTTTTAAACATGTTTATTCTTTTGGTTATGAAAAAAGTTTTTAAAGAGGCTCATAAGGACTTCTCAGAAATATCCTCGGAAACTGCTCTCTAACAAAACCATTTCCTCCTCTTCCTTGAATGCGCGACTAGACTACATCTCATCCAGGCATCGACATTGATATAACTATGTTTTCAACAGTGGGAAGATCATTAATTCCAGACAAAACCCATACACTCTCTCAAACAGCCTCCACTGTGCTCTCTTTCTGCTTTGCGCAAGCTGGAACTGTGATGACTCTAGAAGCCTTAGAAATAACCAGACGAGGGGCGCCTGGGTGGCTCAGTTGGTTAAGCGACTGCCTTCGGCTCAGGTCATGATCCTGGAGTCCCGGGATCGAGTCCCGCATCGGGCTCCCTGTTCAGCAGGGAGTCTGCTTCTCCCTCTGACCCTCCCCCCTCTCATGCTCTCTCTATCTCATTCTCTCTCTCAAATAAATAAATAAAATCTTTAAAAAAAAAAAAAGAAATAACCAGACGAGGATGGCAGAGACCACGGGCCCAGGTGCCTGAATGAAGAGACGGATAACACCCTCCCTCAACCAGCAGTACCTAACTGGGACTGGTATACGAGCAAGAAATAACCTTCTATTTTCTTTGGGCTTTTGCGTTTTGAAGCCTATTTATTATAGCATATAATAGTCGGTAGCTATATAGCTATATACCAAAATAATCTAGATATCCAAATAAACACTGATCATTTAATCCAGTTCTATTCAGTTAAAGTCCCCTAAATGAGCGTGGGGCTGGGCAGGGTAAAGCAGCTACGGTGCAGATTGTCACCAGGAGGGGCAGTCTTGAGCTTGGAACAGGACCACTTGGAGGAGTTGTGCTCAGAGCAGACCCTGATACTCAGAAGGGATCCATTAAGTGATGGGAGTTTGAGCTCTTCTACCAGGCTGTCAGCAGGAGTCAAGCGGGGGCTCCAAAACTTCTGCCTCTGGCAGCCCCCTCCCCATGCTATCTCAGCCTCTCCTCTTCTACCCTCTGTAGGAGCATCAGGATACATTTTATTTTATTTTATTTTTATTTTTATTTAATTTAATTTAATTTAATTTTTTTAAGATTTTACTTATTTATTTGAAAGAGAGAGAGAGAGCATGAGCAGAGGGAGGGGCAGGGACAGAGGGAGAAGCAGACTCCCCACTGAGCAGGAAACCTGATGTGGGGCTTGATCCCAGGACCCTAGGATCATGACCTGAGCCAAAGGCAGATGCTTAACCGACTGAGCCACCCAGGTGCCCCAGGATATATTTTAAAATGCTTTTTATCCACATTCATTTCAGTTCCCAAAAGAAGCCCAGGTACTCTAATCTTCCTGACTCTATACACCACTTTTGCTCAGAACCCTTTGCCACCTTCCCTCCCTTCTTGAAAACCTTTTAGTGTGTGGTCTCTCTTGCAGTCAGTGCTCTCATCCTCCACACCAGGGTCCTCTCCATGATTTTCCCATGTTCTGCTGGGTGCTAGGATCTCTGTGACTTGATAGGGAGGAGGAGGAGGCCTGTGGGGCTGGATGTGGACTTGAGGGTCATCAGTCAGCAACTTCAAAAAGGAGATTTAAAGATTCATTGACATGCATGATATTCATCTGGAAAAAAATTCAGACTTATGTAGGAATTACAGTATGTATTCAGGGAAATAAAAATTAAAGATCTATAAAGATGTCACAATTTCTGTGCAAGGATTAAAGACTAACACAGCTTTTTGTGAGTGGTGACTTTGAACTTTAAGAATGAATAACATACAGTAGCAACAATTAGAGAAGGGCTGGTTTCCTCCCCAGTGCTCACTGTCCCTCTTTGAAGGCATGCTCTATCATATTCCCAGGAGCTCCTGGTCTTGGATGGTTTTAGTTAGGATTCATTATTATTCTCTTCAGTATGACTCTTTTCATCATATTTTGGTGATTTTAATATCCATGTTGAGGATCTCCCAGGATCCAGGACTCTGAGTCCCTCAACCCCTTCTCCAACACTGGTATCCTCCAATACGCCTCCCCTACTCCCAGCCAGGGTCACTCCCATGGAATTTGGAATTCATCAGCAATGTAACCCTCCAAAATCTCAGTTTTCCCACAAGCACTTCTGTTTCCAGCTCACACACTCTGACTTCAACAATCTTTCCATCCCAACAGGACCCAAATGTTTTTATCCTATGAAATTTTCACAATCCAGCACCCTTTCATACTCTTGGTATCTTAGCTTAAATTTACAACCAAAAATTTTCCTAATATTTGCCTGGTGACAATAGTGTGTTACCAGTCTATATTTTTCTCTCCCCCAGATTAATATTTTTCAAGTGTTCTCATTTCTTCTCCAATTGCCTATGCTCTATCTCCCCCTTTTATCATTATCAGCTGGTGAACTTGCTTCTACTTCACTGAGAAAAATAAAGCAACTTATAATTTCATACAATGGGCAATGTTGTAAGTTTTTCATCACACTATAACATCTATATTATTAGTTAATATCTAAATATTTGACCATTTCCACATAGCCTTAATTTTTCAAAGTAATGTGGATTTAGGTATTTAAAACCTTAGGAATCAGCAAAACATTATAGCTATTTTTTTTAATTAAAGTTAACAAAGTTCTTATAAGGGTAGTTCTTTAAATTCTCTATAAAATGAAAGATGAATAAAATGCTCAATATAAAATACCTTTTTAGTAAATATTAAGCAAAATTAGGTTGTTTTTCACACTATCAGCATAATATTCTAGGACTTTGTAATTGTGTGTACTTACATCTAAAACTACATTTGTAAAATGCTTATTAATGCACCTTATCATTTGTGTTGTAATGGTTTAAATAGGCATTATAAAAGGCATTTCCAAATTTATGGAATCATAACTTTTAAAAATGTATGTCACTTATTTTTATTATGATCTCACTTAGTTTTTCAAGATCAGCTTCTTGTTGGCTTATTGAACTATTAACTTTTTTCATGTATTTTGAATCTGTCATTTTACTGGACTTTCCTCTTGGTTTTAAGGAAAATTTTCAATTGATTCCTTTGATTTTTTTTCCGTTAGACGATCATGTCTTTGCAAATAACAGGTTATCTTTCCTTCCAATAGCTATAAATGTTTTCTGTTGCTTTCTTCCTATAATTTAAAGCATCCAGTGGTAACATGCAAATATTCTTGCCTTGATTCAGTTTTTCTGAAAATGCTGTGGTAGTTTCAGTTTAATTCTTTTATTTCTTGTTAACACAAAAGAATGCACTTTTTAAAACATTTGGCCATATTATTTTATTTGTATTTGCACAGCGTTATAATGAATGAATCTCGAATTTTATCAAATACATTTCCAATGGCATACACTCCTTTGACAATGTAACATGAGGAATTCCAGTCGTTCTCTTTCTAGTTTTTCAATGTATTTTAATTCTGGAATAAAAACTAAGATCTAAGTTTATACATCTAGGTTAAATTTGCTAGAACTTAATTACATTGTTTTCATCTGCATTAATTTAAATGACTAGTAAGTTTTGTAAATGTTCTATCATTTTCATATTAAAGATTGTACTCTCTTCATAAAATTAACTGGGAGAGGAGGATTCTGGGAATATGGAGGAGTAGGAAGCCCCAGGAATCTGTCTGCCACCTAGACAACAATTGCATTGGCAGAATCTGTCTGATGTAACTATTTTGGAACTCTAGAATCTACTAATATCTTGCAGCTTCCAGAGGAAGGCTCGGAGGGCAAATGCTGGTGAATTTTGGTCAATTTCAGCTCTTAGAGCACGTCTCTTCCCCACCCCCCAGCCATATGGAGGGCAGCTGTGCACATGTTCTTGGAACAGTTTGCATGCAGTTTTTTGGAGGCAGTGTGGGAAAAACAAACAAACAAACAAACAAAAAGAAAAAAAAACCCTGTTCTCCAAATATCGGGAATCTGTGCTCTGATTGCTGATTTACATTTTGCCTATCATATGTATAAAAATAAAGGGAGGATGTGAGAAAAGCTGATGGCACTATTGCTTTTTCCCCATTCCTCTATGCATTTCGAACAATGCATTGTCTAAAATTTCAGATTATTTTAATCTATGGCAGGCTTGTCAGGAACAGTACGTGGAATGCATAATTTCCGAGCCTTGCTCATTTGAAAACACATTTGTCTGCTACTGGCACACATAATAAAAATGTGAATAGAATTTGGGAGTCACACACTTTTTTTTTCTCTGCACTTGAAGAAGCCGATCTATCCCCACTGACATTTAATATGGAGAAGGCTAGTCCAGATGCCAGCAAGGCTTTAGTGAAATTCAAATATTTTACCTAAGTATGTGTAAGTGTTGATCATTTAAATTAATAATAATAATAATAATAATTTGGCTTTCAAATCTTTAGATCTGGATATAAAAATTCTTTTCATCAGCTCAACATAGTTTTCTTCAGTTATATCTTTGATTATAATTCTGGTCTTTCATTCAGAAACACCAATGAATAATCTGAGATGTTTCTGTCCATGTCTAATTCTCTTTCTCTTTTCCATTGCTATTCATTTTGTGAACTTTTGTGATCTTTCATTTTGCCTAAAATTTAGAGAGATTCTGAGCTGGAATTCTTCACAGTGTGTTCTTATTTATATGGTCTCCATTCTGGGTATAGATTTTTGATGTGCCCAGCCTTCTTTCTCTGCAACCTCTGTATTTAGTGTAATTGTGTTAAAAGCCTAAAATTTCTCAGAGCAGCTTTCAGAAAATATACACTGGATAATAGAATTCTACTAGTTGATCTTCTCCTTATTTCCTACTATTCTATACTGTTTTCTCAGAAGATAAATGAAATCATGCAAAATTGAGTTTATAAAAATTCTCACGTCTGTAGGAAAAAAATATTCAGTATTCCTACAAACACCAAGTGCTTCTGGATTTAAAGCCACATATTTCATGAATTTCAATGAACAATAATAAATAACATGTTTAATCCATTATGCTAAAAATACTGGATTATTTTTTGTTCTCTTTATAATAAGTTATACTTTTTTTATAAGTTATACTTTTAAAATGATTCATAAGAAGTGGAAATCAAAGTATATGCAGTGAAAAAAAAATAAAGAAAAAGTTCTACAGAGGTATATCTAACCAAATATGTATGTATTAGGAATTTTATGATGGCTGAATTAGGTGTTTCTGCTTTTATACATTTTTACTTTTTCGTAATTTCCTCTCTATTTTAAACACAGACTCACTTTTGTATTTAATTTTATCGCCATGTGTTGTATTATTTTTCTTAAAGAGAGACACTGATTTGTATGAGCTTGAGATCCCACAAAATCTTGATCTATCCCTGGATTTATGTTTTTGTTTGCTGACGGTGAAGTTTAACCATGTTAATGCCTTATTTTAGTTTTCTTTTCTCATATCCAAGTATGATCATCGGTTTAAGTCCTTGTTGAAGGAGATGGAAAACCCCAGGGAAAGAAAAACAGCCTGGAATTGCCATTGGAAAAATGAATCGTTTCTTTTTACTTTTCTTGAATTTCAAAAGTAATGAGAAAAATCTTTGTGCTCAGCACACTTCTGACTTTGGATACACAGATATCTTGAGGTAAAGGGCATTTTGTTTTTCTTCAGGTAAACCTACCTGGTCCAAATGAATTATTTTATTCACATTATATACAATACATCTTATGGACATGGAAATCATTTCCATAATAAAAAAAACATGGTATTTTTGCATTTTTTCCCCTATTCTTTTATTCAGAAGCTCTCACTAATTCACCATTCACATTCCCTCTCTCTCTATGGCCCTGGAGACATGGTTGTATTTTCCAGATGGCTTTTTTTTTTCTTTTCTCTCTGAAGATGAAAAGCTACCTCCTCCCTTTTTTTCAAGATGTTCAAATTGCTGTGCCTATTGTTTAAAAAAGATCGCTTGAAGCATTAATGATTCAGTATCTATAACTCAGACATGGGACAATGTAGAAGGGATGAATCCTGAAAAAAACTAGAAATCAACACAGTGTACAGCGCAGTGTGGGTCAGTGATGCCCAGCTGAACCAGGGGAGATCAGGAGACCCAATAAGTGCTGGGATCACAGAGGGTATGAAGATAAAGGAAATCAACAATACCTCTCATGGATGCATTTTCTTTTTAGGAAAAAATAAAGTAGGATATCTTTTTTTAATTTTTTAATTTCTAAAAAAATTTTATTTATTTATTTGAGAGAGAAAGAGTGCATGAGCAAGGGGGAGGGGCAGAGGGAGAAGCAGACTCCCACTAAGCAGGGAGCCCCATGCAGGGCTCAATCCCAGGACCCCAGGATCATGACCTGAGCCGAAGGCAGACACTTCACCAACTGAGCCACCCAGGTGCCCCAAAGTAGGATATTTTCTTTGGGTTTATTTTTCCTAAAATATTTTAAGTTTGTAAAAAAAAAGTGAAAAACAGGTAAGAAAAATATTACAAATGCCTTTCAGAGCTACTTGGGTTTTATAATCTCAGTAAGTATATTTCCATTGAGTGAAAAAGAGAATTTCTCTAGGTCATTAAGAATGCCTCCAAGACAAGTTCCATTCTTGCTATTAGTCATAAAAATCACAGGGTCTGCCCATATGACCACACATACAAACTCCTTAAAAAAGGTGTTAAATCATATGATAATATGCTCAATTTAAAATCTATTGTGAAAAAGTTCAACATTTTCAGCTACTGATTAAAGAATGAGGCTGCAAATACTTCATTAGCATTATTTTCTTAACTGTAATACCAAAGATGGGTGATAATGAGTAGGATGTTAGCAAAAGAAGCAGTGCATTGCCACATTTTTATCCCCATGGAGAAAAGAAAATGGAACAGTATGACAGCAATATCCTTATTATTTAGAGTCTGACCTACTCATGGCTCATTTGTGCTCCCCATAACAACACTGGCAGAACTTGATTGATTGATTGATACCACACGAACAGCAGAAGAGATATCTAAGTTATAATAATAGTGATGGTATTTTTATACATTGTGATGAGGTGACATTTCATTTAGTTTGCTGATAATCAATAATAGTGTATCTCTTAAAGCCTGGAAAATATGTCTTCTTTCTCTTATTTAATATTTTGCAACAATAATCCCCCCCATGATGCTAGTATATATTAGTGGGTTGGAAGATGTATATAATTTCTGAGAGTTTAAATATAAAACTTAAATGCATTTGCAAGATATATATATATATAGAGAGAGAGAGAGAGAGACCGCTCAGTGATCTATATAATGGCATTAAAATATTGAATTGATGAAATCCACAGTCAAACTGTCAAAGCTCATTTAGTTGTTAATTTCAACCACCTCCTATACATAAACTTTACAAGAAACCATAAAAAATATATATAATAATATTACTGAGCAGTAGTGCACCCCACTTCCCTTCCTAACCTATTAGTAAACAGTAGCAGAAACCAAAGGTGAACAACAGAGATAAACCAATAATACACAAAAGACTGCTGATGAATCATAAAAATAAGAAATTTTTTTCTACAGATTGTATCAAATTAGGAAATAAACTGTGACTAGGAAGGAACATGATGTTTTAAGATAAATTAACAATAGCTTTTAAAAGTAAATGCCTTTGGATACTATTTATTTATTTCAAGGGTCCTTAATCCAGAATCAGTGTACCTCCTGATACACTATGAAAGATCTCTGCGTGTGCATCCATAGCGACCACTTATTAATGGCAAAGTGTGACTCAAAAAATGTTTAGAATCAACGATGGTGCTATTCAAAATGTGTTAAAAGTTATTGACTTTGGACATTATTCCAAAGCTAATTTAAGAGCCATGAAGCAAAGTATTGCATTGTATCATATTCAAACATTGTCTTTGACAAAAATATAATTTTCACTTGCCCGACATCAGATTACTTTTTTTTCCATGAAACATTATGGCATAACAGAAAAAGCATGAACTTTTGAGACAGCCGGGGTTTTGAATTCCTGTTCTGCTTCATGAATTAGAAAAGGCTATTTAAAATCTCCGAACCTTGGTTTCATCATCTGAGAAAAAGTAAATACTACATACATTAAAGGTTTGCCATGAGGAACATATTAGACTTAATGTAATAAAAATGTACTTGGCACATAATAATCATTTCATAAAAATTAGTTTTCCTTATTCCCTTCCAACAATGAAATCCACATTTAAATAGAAGAGCACTCCATCACTAAGTGTATTAAACCAACATAAGGAGATAATTAAGAGAAATACTTGATGAAATATTTTAAGGAATAGCAATATTTTTGGAATAAATTTACATAGCAACACCCTTAACCACCATAAATTTTCTTGTATATGTTTAGCTAGTTTAGAGATTGTCTGGTTTCAGAGAACAGGATGGTAATACCACAGCTGGTAAGCTTCTAGGCATTCATACCTTGGTGTATAAGGATGACCATAAAGGAATCCAGCTTTTCCCTCTGTCATAGAAAGATACAGGATCCACCTACCGTTTCCTTACTTATGCCCTATAAAAACGAACAGCTAGAGCTACCAGTGGATGTTGGTTGAGAACATTATATGTTTTCACTAGAGGCATTATTATCATATCTTACTCATGCCATTTTTTGTAAAATTGATTTATTCAGTCTTAGGTATATGAACCACAGAATAAGCTAAGCTATCACAATGTAGAGGAAAGACAATATACAAATTTATCAAACTTTTAGAAATTTCCTAAATTTAAATTAGACGACGGGATATTGTTGAATTTGGAAAATAAAGGAAAAGGAAAGCCTACACTTAGGCAGATCTGTTCTCAGACATAGTTTGGAGGTATGGGGAAATCTGAGTCTGAAACCCACAGAAAAGAAAGAAACAGAGGTAAGTCGCAGCCAAAATATAATTAGAGCCAGCTTGGAAAATCTTTTCCATACAGCTCTTCTACTGTTCTTTCTATCTACTCTTTGGGCTGTAATTTTAAAGATTTTCTTTTAGTTGTTATTTTTTTCTTTTTTCCTAATTCATTTTACTTTGGTTTTAAAAAAAGGTGAAGGAAGAACAAGTGAAATGAAAAATGAGAAACGTCTCTCTATGCTCTCTGCAATGTAATTTGTTCTGGGATTTCACTTTCCTTAGAAATGCCCCTTTAGTCAAGGATCTGTTCATTCTTCTCAGCTACCTCTCATTTTCTGCATTTCACGGAGATGGATCTGAAAACGTGAGCATTACTTCACGCTGACTAACATATGTCTGCCGACTCAGGTTTGCCCTCCACCATTTAAATCTCCTAGTAAATGTAAGACCCTCAAGATCATCAATTAGCATGCTTGAGGCACAGGTTCACCCTATAGGACTGCACTCCATGATTTCAATTAATTAAGTTAGGGAAACTATTTTAAAAATCTGTTATTTAAAAAAAAAAAAAAAAACTTTAAAGCCACTTTCTGTGACATGGCCTCGATTTTAAATTCTGGAAATCGTTTAGAGTTAAAATGATATGTAAATCAGGAATAAAATATATTTTCTGTCTGATTGCCTCTGTATATTCTTTTTCTGGTGGATGATCTCCTATATATGAGGTTCAGATTTTATCTTAAAACTGAACTCCAGCTAACTGTTAAAGATGAAAAAAAATTGTTTTGATCTTACTCTTTGATCATCTCAGATGAGAACAAGCAGGTAATCACCACAGAGAAATGCCACGGATCATAAACAGATAACATGGTAGTGGTAGCAGTGACCTCATTTCGAATCTTCCACAAATTGTAGGTAGAGCAACCAGAACAACAAAACAATATGGTACCTAACTCACAGCCAACATACACCACAAAATGGCATTACCAGGTATCCTCGCAAACTTCAAACCGTAAGGTGCATGTGTTTGACCTGGGAATAGCAGGTCAAAATGGGAGAGGATTTCACTATGCCTTTTGCTGGGAGTAAAGACAACCTTGGAAAATTTAAATGGTATGTGTTCAATTTGAGCCCTGTGAATTTCGTATACTGGGGATTCAAGCTTCCAAGGAAAGCATGAAAGAAAAGCGCACGCGTGCGCACACACACACACACACAGACACACAGACACACACAGACACATCAGAAACATTGTGTGCCAAGAAAAGTGATTGCCTCTTTAAAAGGGAAGTGAGAAGCAGGAGAGGCGTAACTCAAAAAGTGAAACGCATTTCTTCAACATTTAATTGATTGCTTTCACCGATCCCACATTCCAGCTCAGCGTTCTTGTATGCTAAAGTTGACAACAAGAGAAACCCTTTTTTCTTGAGCAAGATTTGCCTGGATATCCCATAATGGGAAATGTTACAGTGTTGCTCCTTGCTTTTTCTTTTTTAAACTAATGTTTTTATTTGGGGGTAATTGTAAATTCACATGCAGTTGTAAGAGATGATACAGAGAGATTCCTTGTAAGCTTTATCCAGTTTTTCCCAATAGCAGTACCTTGCAAATCTAGAGTATAGTAACGCAAACAGGATACCGACATGGATATAGTCAAAACAAGGAACAATTCCATCGACATAAGAATCCCTTATGTGGCCTTTTTATAGTGACATCTACTCCCATCCCACCCCGACCTCTTAGGAACTCCTAGCCACTACTAACTCGTTCCCCATTTTGTAATTTTATAATTCTGTCATTTCAAGGATGCTGCATGATCATATAGGTTATGATATTAACTTTATCTACTCAATATAATTAACTACAGGTTGTTGGGGTTGTTGTGTGCACCAATAGTTCATTACTTCTCACTGCCGATCGTACAGACACCCTACCATTTAACCATTCAGCCGTTAAAGGACGTCTGGGGTGTTTCCAGTTTGGGGACTTACAAATAAAGTTGCTAGAAATATTCGTTTTCCAAAGTCTTGTTTTGGACTGAAGTCTTGATTTCTCTGGGTTATGCACAAGAGTACAATGGCTGGGTCATATGATTGTTGCAAGTTTAGTTTTTTTATGAAACTGACAAACCTTTTTGGAGTGGTTATATCACTTTACATTCCAGCAACATGAATGATCTAGTTCCTCTACTTCCTTGTCAGCATATGATCTTGTCCCTGTTTTTTTTCAGCCATTCTAATAGGTGTGTAGCAATACCTTAATCGTGGTTTTGGTTTGCATTTACCTAATGGTTCATGGTGGTGGAAATATTTTCATGTGTTTATTTGCCATCTGCCTATCTTTTTTGGGGAAATGTCCTGTTCTGTTTTTTGACCATTTTATAACTGGAACATATGGGGTTTTTTTACACTTGAGTTTGAGAGTTTAAATATATTTTATATGTTATGATGGTATTGTATTTATTCTAAATGCTAGAGATTTGACAGAGATGAGGGTCCAAAAATGTTAAGCTCATCTCCAGTTTGGTTTTTCATCCTCTTACCAGGATATTTTGCTGAGCAAAAGGTTTAAATTTTGAAGTCCAATTTATCAGTTCTCCCTTTTATGGATTGCAATTTGGTGTCAAATCTCAAAACTCTTTTCCCAGTCTTAGATTCCAAAGATTTTCTCCTGTTTTCTTTCCTAAAAGTTTTATAGTTTTTACATTTTACCATTAAGTCCATGATCCATTTGGAGTAAGATATGTATAAAGTATGAGGCTTAGGTGAAGGCTCACATTGTGCCTATAAATGACCGATTGCTTCAACATGATTTGTTGAAAAAACTATTTCCCTCCATTAAATTGTGTTTGCACTTTTGTCAAAGTGTGGGTCTATTTCTAAATTCTCTGTTCTGTTTCATTACTCTGTGTTTCCATCCCTCTACCAATACCACATGTCTTTGATTACTATAGCTATATACAGTATCTTAAGTTTGGCTAGACTGATTTCTCCCACTTTATTCTTTTCAAAATTAGTTTAGTTATTCTACTTTGCCTTTCCATATAATTTTAAATGAATCTTTTCTGTATCTAGAAAATTTGATGGGATTGCAGTTGGTATTAAGCTAAACCTATATATCCATTTGGGGAGAACTGACATCTTTACTATGTTAAGTTTTAAAATCCATAAAGATGGTATAACTATTTGTTTAGAATTTAATTTCTTTCAACATTGTGTCATTTTCAACTACAAGTTCTGTACATTTTTGTTAGATTTACATCTAAATATTTCTTTTTTGAGTGATTGTAAATGATATACTTAATTTAGTACATCTGTTCATTACTAGTATAGAGAAATACAATGATTTTTGAAGGTTTTATTTTACAACTGTAGTGCAGAAGCCAGAGAGTACATCCTGGCCCACTCTCCTCTCTTAAATGTATAGAAAACCTAGTTCACAGAAATTAGAACAAGAGAAGAAATTGCAGCTGAGTCTTATACATTGCTGTTATGTGACCAAGAAATAATAAACAGAAAATATTTCTGCTGAAAATTAAAGAATGCTATATAATAGTATATCAAAAAACAAACGAAAATGTTTAATACCTAAAAACAAGCAATAAGAATTTAAGAAAGTGAAAAAAATATAAATTAGAAAAAAATATAAATGTTTGGACTAAATAAATATTGAACAGAGCGTGAACACACTGTAGAAATAATTTTAGATGTAACATTTATTTCAGAAAAAATATTGAAATTAAGAAAAGAAAAAAGCAATAAAACATAAAAAGATTAAAAACTGAGAAAAATGATAGGTTAAAAAAAGTCAATAGGAGTCCCTGAAGAGAAACAAAATAAAACAGAGCAATGGAGCAAATTATCATTTGAAAAAATGTTTTTGAGTTAAAGAACATTTGAGCCTACATTTTGAAAGGCCATACCACATCCTGGACAACTAATCAATGATGGCCAACAGCATGATATAGTCAGGTAAAACTATTTGATTCTAAAGGGGCTGAGAGACCCTCTGGGCATCCAGGGAAATGAATAGTTCATTTATCATGGAAAGAGAATCCGATCGTCATCAATGTTCCATAGCAATGCTTTATGCCAGAAAATAGCAGACACACATTTAAAATATTCAAGGAATGAAAATGTAGGCCAAAATTGTATCTCCAGACAAACTTAGTTTTAATTGTAAAGGCCAGACAAAATATGTGATGAATATTAAGGAATGCAGAAAATAAGGTTCTTCTGAGAGTTTCCTGGGGAATACACCAGAAAATAAGTCTCAGATTTCCTAAATAGCTACAGAGATATGAGCATAAGGAATGTTGTTGATCGCTGAGTACATATTTACCTGTAAAATTAAGCTATAATTATGTCGATAAAGGAGAGAGCAGAGTGCATAAAGGTCACATGCTCCAACATCGAAGATGCAGCAGAACTACCAAAATAATGAAAGGCTGCAAAGGAGAAAAAATGGAAATTAATGTGCTGACTGCTTTAAAGGAATTAACCAAGAAAAAAAAGGCAATAACTTCACATGAGAATCTGGGTGATGGGGAGGAAAATGTGGGAAAAATTTATTAACTTCAGTATTGTTCATCAAAGGGAACTGATGAATTACCTCCCCCCCCAACACACATCAAAAGAGAAAAAAGAAAAAAGAGAGGATAATGAGAAATATATGATGGTATATTTATCTTAAGTGAAAGAAAGCATCATTAAAAACACAGAAAAGAACATGAGAAACTTGAGGGACACCACTGGGTGGTTGCAAACTCATCTAACTGGAGTCTCACGAGGAGCAGAAAGAGAAGAGCACAGATTCAAAATGTGATCTTATAATGGCTGCAATATTTCCAGAACTCATCAGCTGCTAGAAACTGTCTATAACTTAATCTTCATGGATGTAACATCTGAAAGTCATTGAGCTGCATGCTTAAGGTCAGCTCTTTTTAAGATTTTACTGTACAAATGTTATTCCTTGATTTAAAAAAAATACAAATTGACAAAGATAAATAAAAAGAGCTCTGAAAAGCAACTGTCTTAGCTGGTTGTCGCCAGAAGCAGATGCTGACATTAGGACTCTAGTGTAAGTGGCTTATTTGGGAGATACAGAAAGGGAAGTTAAAAGTGAGACAAAAAAGGAGAGGAATTCAATAATTCACATTTTTTAAGTCCTCAGCTACTGTATGCAAGATGGAGCTCAGTTCCACTGGGAACATTCTGACAGTTAGCAAAAAAAGTGTCACTCTTACTCTACCAAATTCCTGTCACTAGTTGAGAGACAATCCCTGGGAGAACTTTAATTCTCTGGCATTTCTGCCTTGCCAAATGAGCAACAAAAAGGATTCCAGCGACAAGGAAAAGCCCCCAGGAACTCGGGGGTGGGGGGGGGTAGATATTGGGCTATTATACAAAGTTGCAGGCTATAACTTCAACAACATTGGATACATGAACCAACCAGAATGGATGAGTCCTATTTACATCCAGATTCAAACAATCAAAACATTTTCAACAAAGTGGATGCTTGGTATCATTAAGGAATTCATGCTAATTTTATGTGACATAAGTTATTGGATAATGTTATATAGCAAGTGTATTTAAGATCTACTTGGTGAAATATTATATGTGTGGTGTTACCTCAGAATATAGTAGGGAGATGTGGGACAGTTGGTAGAAGTATGGATAACATAGCATGCCATGAGTTGGTAACTGCTTAAGCTGGGTGATGCATATATAAGTTTATGATACAGTTCTCTCTACCTGAAATGTTCAACAATACAATTTACTATTTTTTTAATAAGAGAGTAGTACAGGTGGCTCACTAATATCTAATAATTTAGGGCAGCAAAATATAACTAGTTATAATTTTAGAAGCTTCTAGAAGTTAACTCTTAATTTAGTGACCAAATTCGATGACGTTCCATATATAAACATCATTTATAACTAAGGTTAAATTTGAAGAAAATCTTTGATTATTAATATTAATCCATACTAATTCAAATTTCAATAGGAATTAATTCATAGTGTTTTTACTTTGCATATGAGGAAATACTGGGAAGGCATATATAAACTATACACAGGAACTACATATATTTCTGTAAACAGTAGGAGTTTCCCTTGAAAATTCCAACATTTATTAGATGACATACAACTGAACAGTTGTCTTCTTCGATTCTTGTTTCCAAGAGGCTTATTCTTACATTGTTTATCTATGAACCATGCAAAGTAAATGAAGTAGAGCCCAGCATGGAATATAGTAACATGACCATTTCAACTATGAATCAATGAATAAATATCAGTTCTCAGCTGTTTAATGATTTTGCACAGTTCAATCTTGTCATTCAGACATGTCCCAGAGTATTTTTCATACTTCTTTTCAGAAATGTACAGCTAGATCTATTAGTTCTGGCTAATGTATATGGTTCTGTGATAATTTGTTACAAAGAAGGATGTGATTTCTAAAGTGGAGACACATCTGACATGACTAAGTTTCTAAAGTCAGTGTATAAATCACAATTTATATAAAATGAAATCTACATTACCCATAAAATCCCTTAAATCACTATAGGTTAAGAATCATCTGTTAGAAAGCTGAGTAAAATTAGATTTGTCTTTATCAATGTATAGGTGTTTGTGTTTGTTCAAATTTCTTAAGCTACATATTCTTCAAAGTGAAATTTCAGGGAGAGAGGTGTTGGAGACAAATAATTCAGATGAGAAACTTTCTATTTTCATTGTGCTCATTACTAATAAAACATACAGTCTTCATAATATCAACATCTTACAAAAGTGGAAACAATATATTCTGTGCTAGAAGAAAATAATTTTAAGAAACAAATGCATTTTAGCTATATATGTTTTCAAAATAAAGGTTGTTCCTCTCCCAGAACAGTTCACCACCTGACAATAGGTCAGTCATTGACATTTTACAAAAATAAAAACTGGTTGGCTTATCTGTGTAGAAATGATATCAGTTCTCTTTATTTCAATCTTACAGTTTTAAAAATCAGATGTCTCAGATTTTTATTCCACTAACTAAACAATAAGTCCGTTTTAAATTAACACCTCTTCTTTCATTACATTAGCATACCAATAGATGCTGTGAATAACAAAAAAATTGTTGATAGGTATTGATTCTGTCAAGATAGTTAAAATATTTTATGCCAGTCTATATGATTCTTAGGATTAATATGAAAAAACTGGTCAGTATATGTATTCGAAAAAAACCTGAGTTGTATACATAGACTATAATGCAAAATGCTGAAAGAGTTTTGAGATCAAACACACATAATAAAGGACGTATATTATGTTTTCAAAATGCTGAAAAATAATTTAAAGAAGAAAATTAAGCCATTGCTTTGTTTACAATGTGATGGAGAACAGACTTGACTGCCTTTTTCTCTTGTATAATTAAAATACAGACTTCCATCTCAGTATCACCTACACATTATCACAATACTGAATGCTACAAAATAATATAAATTTGGCACAAATATAAAAGCTCACTTAATAACCACTTAAAACAAACAAAACACAATTCTTTGCAATTATGGCTACTGCAGCCATTGAGAGATTAAATACCAATTTAGAATTCTAAATAAGGTATATGTTGACATCTCCCCACCCTGCATCTTCTTATATCATTTAGATGACAAGCAATCAGAGAACAAGTAAAATCTGCAGATAACCAAATGGTCCAGGTCGTTGGGGGAGGTGATTTGTGGGATCCACGGTAATCGGGATAGTTATTGAAAGAGCAAGGAGACACCATCAGACCACATTAGCAAAGAATGTAGTATCTTACTAGTCAACAAAAGCCGGCTCGCACAGATAGTGACTTTAAGACCTAGAAACCATATACTCTCATTCCTCGCTGTTTGTGTCCAAATCCACTCGTGTGAATGATTATGACTAGTTTATACCTAGAATCAAACATTTACAGAGGATTATAGTTGCAGATCACAGAAGACGCAGTGTTTGATGGTTGGTTTCCAAAACTGACCGTGCATCAGAATCTGCTCAGCCGTTTTTATAGATATGTATTCCCCAGCTTCCTGAGTTAGAATATCTAGAGGAGGAGCCTAGAATTAATATTAAAACAAACAGTGGACAAAACTTGAGATGTTTTGCATGCATGGCCAAATTTCAGAAACATTAATCTAAACTTTTTTATATGGCATGTGTGTGTGGTCACCCTTACATGTAGACTTCTGTGCATGAATACACACTCAATGGGGGTGTCTTAGATTTAGGGATTATGATTTTCAAAAGTTTAATGGGAAATAATGATGATGATGGAGAGGAGGATTCCATGACCACCGTCTGCTCCTTCTTTAGCTTTAGCAGCTGACATTTAGAAATATTCTAAAATACTTCCCAGTAACATCACCCAGCTACAATAAATTGGAATTGTGTATAAGTGTCAAATGGGTTACAATAACTGTTCTTTGATGTTTAGTGTTTAGTGTAATCCTCAAAGGATTTATAATTCAATTAGCATACTAAATTGATAAATACCAAGTGATGGCTGGAGAACCATTAATTCTTTTGAAAATGCTGAAAGGGTTGGTGGGCTCAAAATCATTTAAGAGTATGGATGTAATAAATAGCTCCTATCTGAAAAAAATATGGATATTATTTTTAATTTGTTTCTGCCACTCAAGATTTGCAATTTATTCATTTCATTTTGATCAGAAAATTAATTTAAAAGGTATTTGCTCACTGATAGTTACTCTTTGCACTTAAAATGTTACACTGTAAAAGGCAAATGTTGTCCCTGTAAGGCAAGGGTGTTAAAATTCTCATACAAATAATACCTACACTCTTAAAAAGAAGGCTAATAGCCAAATGAATTCTAACTAAACAGAAAAGGCTCCTAAACGAATGACATAATTCAAACATGGGTAAGTGCTCTAAATTATATATTAAAGTTATATCCAAAATCCTGCCTTTGAACTGATTCATAGTTAATCAATTTCATCTGGCATGAATTCACAAGCCGCTCACCTTTTTAGAAGATGGGCAGTCAGTCTATAAAGTCAGGCCAGATCAAAAGGTAAGTAAGAGTGAATCAAATTGTATTATCTCCGGAAAGAACTTAGGAACCGGCATCCGTGATTCGACAAAATTATATAATACAGAATTCATGCTACTAGAAAATACATTTAGTCCCCACAATTTTTAAAACTTACCATGGTTCATACATTACTCACAGTTGGATGCCATCCCCACACTTGGCAGGGACTCACATCCCACATTACTGGGAATGTGGAGATGGTCCAAGGTGCCTTCATTCCCATTTCATAATTAGTTTTCTCTGAATCTTTTAGGAGTGTACTTATGTGATGGTTGTTCATTAGTTAAATAGTTTATTGTATAATTTGTACTATTTTTGTTAGGTTTGTAATTCATGACTTTTGACTTTATTAAATTTTAACTTTTGGCACTGTTAGACTATTTTCCATTAAAAATGATCTGTTATTAATAGAAAAAAAAAGTAAAATTTTGGACCACTGCACTGTTTTTATTTTGAGGTAATATTTAGATTTTTTCCTGTTTATTTTAAAATTATTTATCCTGATTACTTCTTCATGTTCATTTTAGACACTGTTGTAGGGAATTTGGAAATCACAAAATCACTGCCTTCACAAAGCTTATATTGTTGTAGAAGTAGGCAAAAAAGCAAATAAATAAATTGAGAGTAGAGGAGAAGGTTAATTTTAAATAGGATGGCCAGGGAAGGACTCACCCAAAATTTAAGCAGAGGCCAGGTAGCAGAAGCTTCTGGATTGTCACCCCATTTCCTTTTGCACACATGTCTGTTTAGTTACAGGCTACCTTTTCTAATCACCCTGGTAACTGTATGTGACTATTTGCAGTGAAATATCACTGGAAGTAATCCATGTGATTTCCACTGTACTTTATTTGTTTAAAGAAATCCTTTGACTTATATCTCTTTCTTCTTGTTCATCCATGAAGGTGGCAACAATGAAGAATGAAAATGGAAGAAAGAAGCATCTCTCAGCAATGACGTGGAACAATGATGTGCTTACAGTTGGAAGAATGTAAATGAGGCAGATACAAACATCTACTCATTTAATATATTTTACTTAGGATCTCTTTGTCATAAAACCTTAGCCTTTGCCCAAATAACACAGGACTAAGAAGTAAAGCTGGAAGATGGGAATATTTGGGAACAAGTTCTTTGGAAAGGGACTAACCTCATCATGAAATCCCCATCCCTATGGCCTCATCTAAACTTAATTACCGCCCTAGGGCCCATCTCCAACACTGTCACACTGGGAGCTAGGGTTTCAACATATGAATTTTAGGGAGACATTCAGTTCGTAGCACCATGTGTTACTTAACATAGTGTTTTATACATAGTAGTTTCTCAATAAATACTTATTGAACTGAATTGTGATAGAAAAACTTTCAAAAAAGAAATTGGAGATAATGGTGGTAATGACAATTTTTCTGACTTTCAGTTTCCTTCTTCAACACCAGCTCTACACAGAGAGAGAGAGAAGAACTTTTAGTCTAAGGAGTCTCTAGTAGGAAGGCAACCCATCATCACACCTAACAGGTAAAGAAAGAACCCTGGGAAAGCAATTTAAAAATCATGTTTGAGGGGCACCTGAGTGGCTCAGTTGGTTGGGTGTCTCCCTTTGGCTTGGGTCATGGTCTCAGGGTCCTCGGAGTCCATATTGGGCTCCCTTCCCTGCTCAGCGGGGAGCCTGCTTCTCCCTCTCCCTGCTGCTCCCCCTGCTTGTTCTCGCTCTCTCTCTCTCTCTGTTGAATAAATAAATAGAATCTTAAAAAAAATAATAAAAAATAAAAATCATGTTTGAATAAGCTATAATATTTTGCAGAACAATTCAATGATTTCTTTAGAAATGTAGACCTTACCTTTGGAAAGATGGCTATGAAAAAAAAACATATTTATAATGGAAAGTAAGAGAAGTTAAATAATAACAATTTTGAAACAATTTCATATTAAATCTATGTAAATAAGCTCAGGTTTTGTCTATTCTGGCAAAACGCCATGCAGACTTAACTAATTTGCAATTATAAGTCATATCACTACTTGTGTTATTCAGTATTGAAAGCCCTTTTTCCTTCCTAATTGTATAGATCATTATTCCGTTTTATTCTTCATTGTATTCTCAAATAAATCTATAAAAGAGCTCATTATTTTGTAGTGCAAATCTAAATATTAAAAAAAGTTATAACATCATATGGTAAGTATTTAAAGAGAGAAAGGAAAATATAACTCTCCCAGGAGAATTAGGTCATTATATGACAAGTCCTGTGATAGCCAGAGACCTACCAATTTTCCTCAAAACATAGGGGCTACAATCTAATAGCCTCACTAAACTGTACACCTACAAACACCTTACTAAGTTCATCACGGTATTGCAAAGATACTATACTATCCAGGTTATAGGAACATAAAAGCTACCTTGGAAGTAAACATATATTAAATATAAGGCAAGAAAGAACAAGGATATGGGCTCAGATGGAAGGAGATTGTATAAATATGAATAGTACTGTGTTTAAACTATAAGCCATGTTGAAATGTTATTCAATGTCTGCTCTATTTCAAAGATAAAACAGACAGGATCACTGCATTTGAATATAGCCAGAAGAAATGATTGCAGTCAAGAAGTTGGGGATATTTGATGAAAAACATCTGATTGGGCTTCCTTCCATGTCCTGTCCCCAGTGGGTTGGCTCTTGCTGCCAAATGAGAGCTGAGTCATTGGATACTAATAGTGTTGATACAGGATTCTACAAATTTGGCTTTGGCTTCTGCCTTCCAGTGTCTCTTGATTCCCAGAAAAGAAGGTAAATTATTACAAATCTCAAAAACTTGATGGTTATTCCATACTGATGTGCTCTGACTCTGAGATTGTTGACACATACACTTCAGACTTATAAAACACTGATGTATAAACCAGTATGGCAAATCATAACCTTGTAGCATGAATTCAGCACTTTGGTATGGTGGTGGAAATATGAGCTCTAGAGCCAGACCGCCTGGGTTGAAGCTCCAGCTGGACAATTTACTAGCAAGTTATTTAAGACCCTGTGTCTCAATTTCCAAATCTATAAACAATGGAAATAATAGCACCTATCTCATGCCCTGCTGTGTGAATGAGCTAACATCTATAAAACACTATTTGCAGTGTTAGGCACAGAGTATATATATATATATATATATATATATATATATATATATATATAATAGGTTGGCACATAGCGATTTTAGAATTGTGAGAAATGAATGTAAATTATTAGTGTTAATAATAGAGCAATGCCTAGAAAACTAAAATTAAGTAACCTGGTTCATCTGTTTTCTGTAGTCAAATTCACTGGGAAGCGTTTGAAAATTGTTATGTTTTTGTTTGTTGAATAAAGTCATATAAAACACTTGAGCTAACTTCCTCTACTATAAGGAAAATGTCTCTACATAAATTGGCATTTTTGTCTCTAATTATAGAAAAAGACATCAGTGTTTCCAGATATTGAAAAAATAAAACTGATATTATTTCCCCCATTTTAAAAAAGAGTTCTTTTTTAAAAAATTTTATTATATTATGTTAATCACCATACATTACATCATTAGTTTTTGATGTAGTGTTCCATGATTCATTGTTTGCGTAAAACACCCAGTGCTCCATTCAGTACTTGCCCTCTTTAAAACCCATCACCAGGCTAAACCATACCCCACCACCCTACCCTCTAGAACTCTCAGTTTGTTTCTTAGAGTCCATAGTCTCTCATGGTTTGTCTCCCCCTCTGATTCCCCCCCTTCATTTTTCCCTTCCTGCTATCTTCTTCTTCTTCTTTTTTTAACATATATTACTTGTTTCAGAGGTACAGGTCTGTGATTCAACAGTCTTACACAATTCACAGTGCTCACCATAGCACATACCCTCCCCAATGTCTATCATCCAGCCACCCCATCCCTCCCACCCCCCACCACTCCAGCAACCTTCAGTTTGTTTCCTGAGATTAAGAATTCCTCATATCAGTGAGAACATATGATACATGTCTTTCTCTGATTAACTTATTTCACTCAGCATAATACCCTCCAGTTCCATCCACGTTGTTGCAAATGGCAAGATTTCAGTCCTTTTGATGGCTGCGTAATATTCCATTGTATATATATACCACATCTTCTTTATCCATTCATCTGTCGATGGACATCTTGGCTCTTCCCATAGTTTGGCTATTGTGGCCATTGCTGCTATAAACATCAGGGTGCACATAACCCTTCAGATCCCTACATTTGTATCTTTGGGGTAAATACCCAGTAGTGCAATTGCTGGGTCGTAGGATAGCTCTATTTTCAACTTTTTGAGGAATCTCCATACTGTTTTCCAGAGTGGCTGCACCAGCTTGCATTCCCACCAACAGTGTAGGAGGGTTCCCCTTTCTCCGCATCCCCACCAACATCTGTCGTTTCCTGACTTGTTAACTTTAGCCATTCTGACTGGTGTGAGATGGTATCTCATTGAGGTTTTGATTTGGATTTCCCTGATGCCGAGCAACGTTGAGCACTTTTTCATGTGTCTGTTGGCTATTTGGATGTCTTCTTCGGAAAAATGTCTGTTCTTGTCTTCTGCCCATTTCTTGATTGGATCATTTATTCTTTGGGTGTTGAGTTTGATAAGTTCTTTATAGATTTTGGATACTAGCCCTTTATCTGATATGTCATTTGCAAATATCTTCTCGCATTCTATCGGTTGTCTTTTGGTTTTGTTGACTGTTTCTTTTGCTCTGCAAAAGCTTTTTATGTTGATGAAGTTCCAATAGTTCATTTTTGCCCTTGCTTCCCTTGCCTTTGGCAATGTTTCTAGGAGGAAGTTGCTGTGGCTGAGGTTGAAGAGGTTGCTGCCTGTGTTCTCCTTTAGGATTTTGATGGACTCCTGTCTCACATTGAGGTCTTTCAACCATTTTGAGTCTATTTTTGTGTGTGGTGTAAGGAAATGGTCCAGTTTCATTCTTATGCATGTGGCTGTCCAATTTTCCCAACACCATTTGTTGAAGAGACTGTCTTTTTTCCATTGGACATTTTTTCCTGTTTTGTCAAAGATTAGTTGACCATAGAGTTGAGGTTCCATTTCTGGGCTCTCTATTCTGTTCCATTGATCTATGTGTCTGTTTTTGTGCCAGTACCATACTGTCTTGATGATTACAGCTTTGTAATAGAGCTTGAAGTCTGGAATTGTGATGCCACCAGCTTTGCTTTTCTTTTTCAACATTCCTCTGGCTATTCGGGGTCTTTTCTGGTTCCATACAAATTTTAGGATTAAGAAACCCTCTTCTATTTACATATTGTTACATGTTTAAAACTTCCAAGCCTGGGATTTCTATAGACTGGCAGGCTTTGTGATATTGGGTCATATTATAGAATGACTTCTGTGAGGATGAATTGGATATTACTATTCAATCTACTCCATACATTGCACACTATTTGCTTTATAGTCGTGTTTACCATAAAGTACTTACCAAAAATATAAATGGCTTAATGCACAGTGCAGGCTTAGTCATTCCAACAAATCCTTTATAGCTTTTAAAGATTCCTTAGTTAATGAACCCTTCACGCATTGCTAAACGTAGATATTTGAATTGATGAGACATCAATTAATGATCCCATTCAAAATTCTTGCACCTGGGTAATCAAAAATTTTCTTTTTGGTCACCCGGGTTCTGTGCACCCCTCCTATGTTGGAGACCCCCACCTTCAAGGCACTCCTGCCTTGTGGAGTATGAAGAGAACCTGAACATGTCAAAGTCTGGCTTCCCCAGCCTTTCTTATAAGAGGCTGCCAGCATGAGACACGGGTTCTGTAGCTCAGAAACCACTCCCTGATTGGGCAAAGCCGGGTCCGGCTGGGAAGAAGGAATGGTGCAGTACCCACTCTGGCCAGGGGGAGGGGCGCAGGTACAATAGTGGTGGCTCCTTCCAGGGGCAACAAAGACTGCAATTCCCACAGGGGCACCAAGCTCCCAGAGCTGCCAGAGTGTATGGGGCCAGCCCCTGGGACTGTGCTATTTGGTCACAGCAGCATGAAGACACCAGCTCTGTGCTATGACATTGGACATGGTTTCTCACTCTCCCTCGAGGCTTAGATCTCCTGCCCTCCCAGATTCTGTGAACTATGCAAAATTCTGATAACAAATCTCATTTCTTCCTTAAAATAGTGAGGCTTTGCTTGCATTGCTGCCAGTCAAGAACCCTCACTAATACATGAGCTGAAGAATGTGCCTTGCGGAAAGCCTCCTGAGTGCAATCTCTTCTCACCTGGGCAGGTGATTCATTGCACTCTCTTCATCATGACTCATCTCAATGGTATGGGGAATGTATACTTTTCCACATTTTGGTATTTATCAAAGTTACACATTCTTGTCTCAGACTTCGTTCTGCTAGGAGCCTTATTATTAATTAAGCTTTCTGGTTATTCTCATCCAAGAAAGGAATCCTCTAGATGCATGCACTCAGGTTATTCTCTTTCATATTCTCCAACTGCCTATAGAGAATTGTGTAAAACAATCTCCCCAGAATAAATCAAGTCCAAGGTACTTAAAAGACTAAAGGGCCCTAGGGCAACCCTGCTTGTCCAGGAAGTAATTCTTCTGGGGTCAGCTTGCCTATTCATGGCTCCTTGCAAACCTCACCAGAACTATTTCCTGCCTCTGATTTGCCTTATCATTCTGGTCTGTTCTACACAAATATTGAGATTTATGACTGTGTTGCTATAGCTAATAGTCACTATGATATCATGACTTTCCATTTATCAGATGGCTGGGTGGCTTTGATGGATATGATTCCCTGATGAGAAGTGATGGAATATTTCCTCTCAGAATATACCAAGCCCACAGCTGAAGCCTTCTCTGCTGGGAGCAGGGCCTGGTGTCCTAAGTGTCTCCTCTAGAAAGACCTTCTAAGCATTCAGCAAAATGGACGAAAATAGAACCATATCACATTATACTATTTCAGAATACTGTAAGCAATGGAAAGGATTTGCAAGCTTCCCCCATACAAGGAAAGAAAAAGGATTAATGAAAATTTTAAAGAATCAGAATGGATTCAATATTCCAAGTACAGAAATTTCTGTATTTCTTTCTTCTAAGAAAGAGATCTAATGACAAATTATTTCTAACCAAAGTTGTCCAACAAGCCAATAAGCAGAGCTGGAAGATCTGGGAAAGCTTTTTTATAAAAAAAGAAATAGAATATTTAATTCATGTGAAGAAATTAAAAGATTTTCACAAGTGAAATTAAATTTGATGCTGAACTCGCAATAAATAAACAGGAAACTAAATATGCAAACATACTACAACCATCACAGAGCAAGACAAGAAGTAGTTTCAGGCAAAATGCATGCTTGCGCAGGATAGAAAAAGCAGAAAGGGACTTCTGTCCAGCAAAGGTGGAACGATTTCAGAGAAAAAAACTACTTCGTACTGTATGCTGGTAGGCAGGACCTTCTACAGTTACACTGAATTTCCTCTACCTCAAGGGCCCAGAAGAAGCCAGATGATCTGTGCGTGCATGAAAAGATGATCTGTGTGTGCACAGAGTAGCAGAAGGAGCCACCACCCTGGAGGTGGACATGCGTTGGGGGCATGGAAAGAGTGTGTAGGGTCCAGGTGGAGTGTTGACAGCAGTCTTGACAAGATGTTGGGTGGACAGGGTGCCTGGGTGGCTCAGTTGGTTAAGTGACTGCCTTCAGCTCAGGTCATGATCCTGGAGTCCCGGGATCGAGTCCCGCATTGGGCTCCCTGCTCAGCAGGAAGTCTGCTTCTCCCTCTGACGCTCCCCCCTCTCATGCTCTCTCTGTCTCTATCTCATTCTCTCTCTCAAGTAAATAAATAAAATCTTAAAAAAAAAAAAAAAGATGGGTGGACAGATGCCCAGATGATCCCAACACCAGACGTCTACAGCCTCTGTACTCGCCATGCAGTGGTGGTGCTTGAGGACTTGTTTGAAACCTTAAGAAAATGGGAACGAAGATGAAGTTTATGCTTATCCAGAAAAAAAGACTTAGTGTATAAATCAACAGGTTTATTAAAACTAGTTATATTTATATGTTTATATATATGTTTATTTATGTGTTTATATATACACACACACACATACATGCATACTATATTGTATATATAATATGTTTATATATATGCTTATTTATATGTTTATATATACACACACACATACATGCATACTATATTGTATATATAATATGTTTATATATGTTTATTTATGTGTTTATATATATATACACACACATACATGCATACTATATTGTATATATAATATGTTTATATATATGTTTATGTGTTTATATATATACACACACATACATGCATACTATATTGTATATATAATATGTTTATATATATGTTTATTTATATGTTTATATATATACACACACATACATGCATACTATATTGTATATATAATATGTTTATATATATGTTTATTTATGCGTTTATATATATACACACACATACATGCATACTATATTGTATATATAGTATGTTTATATATATGTTTATTTATGTGTTTATATGTATATACACACATACATGCATACTATATTGTATATATAATATGTTTATATATATGTTTATTTATATGTTTATATATATACACACATACATGCATACTATATTGTATATATACTATACATGTATGCATGTATTATGTCTGATATATATTCATACTACATATATACATAATGTATATATATGTGTTTGAGGGAAGATACACAGTGAGAAGAGGATCATTGGTGCAGCAGGAAGCAGACTCTCCCCAGATATCAGATTGGTGGCACTTTGATGTTGGCCTTCCCAGTCTCCAGAACTGTAGGAAATTAAATGCCAGGGACTGTCACCCAGTCTGTGGCATTTTTGGTACAGCCACCCAATGGACTGAGACATGTATATTCAATATTCCTTTGATTTTGTGATTATATATTTAAAAACTAAACGTCAAAAGATGTGAGATCAACTTATTTTAATCTCCAAAAGACTATTAGCACAAATTAAAAATAAATTGTGATAATTACATTGTACCATCCGAAAACATAGACGAGTCTTAGAAACGTGTCCCTACTTAAGCAGAAAATGTATGAAATTGCTAAAATACAACTCAAAATGTCCAGGAAAACAAATCCTATAGTAAATTTGCCTAACTATTTGTAAAGATATTTTTAAAGTGACTTCAAGGACATATTTCTTTGGGAACAATTTGCAATGATTTTAAAATAGTACGATTATAATTGGACCCTGAAATATTTTTCTAAAATCTTAGCATGAGGAAGAAGAATGCAAAAAGGTATCAAGTCCAACCTTCTCACTTTGTTATGTATTTTTTCTTAGAGCTGTAATATTTTGCTTGTAACACAAGTATTAGCCTGCATCATGCATACTATGTTGTATATAGTACATTGATCTCGTCATTGTCCATTTGCCAAGTGATCCCATGCTCGCTGGGCTTCACTGTGACCCTCATTAAAATGCCACTGTTCACCTGTGTGTATCTAAAATCTCTCTAACACAAATTGGAATCAATAGCACCTCACCCCTTTGGAACCCAGGGTTCTTGTAAATTCTCGAATCCATGTTTAAATCACAAATATAAACGAATCAATAAAACAATACTATCAAGCTAGAAGAATGTGACAGGGCCCTCCAAAGTGCAGTATCAGACTTAAAGCCAAAGCTTTTCAGAGTGTGATTTATGGACTTCCATCAAGCCTCTGACTGAAGAGTATGGTGTAGCCTCTATGAGTCCAGAAGGATGCAAAATAGAGAAGCCTGCATATTTAAGAGGAGGCGTTGCCATGTTCACCTGATTCTAAGTTCTTTCTTCACATGATTCTAAAATCTCATGTTGAATGAGTATGGGAGAGTTTTTATATACCAAAGCTACCAAAATTTCCATTGTTCCTTCTACTTTTTCTTAATCCATTTATTCTCCGGTGCTTTGGATGATGATTTTGTATGTTGTATTCTCTATTCAAACGCCTAACTCCTCCTCACCTAAGTTCATTCTCACACATGACTGTTTCTTGCTTCACTGAGAAAATAGGAGCAATGAGAAGAGATGATCTATAGCCTCCTGACATCACCATACCCAGCTACGAGGCTCCCTCTCCATGAATTCTGCCCTCAATCCTGTTCATAAAGATGCATTTTCTGCCACTGTCTACAATTAGGCTTGTACACTAAATACCATTGCCTCCCACTTTCCAAGCATAAAAGTCCAGAAATTGCCCCCATTATCTCATGCATAATCACTTTTTCTGTCAGCTGACTCATTATCTTCAGCAACAACAACAAAAATTCTGATCTTGAAAAAACCTCTTTTCTTCCCACGTCTCCCTTTAGAAACCTCCCCACTTCTCCACCCTCATTCACTGTAAAGCTTCTAAAAGGGTGCACTTACTGTCTCCAATTCCTCTCCTATTTTCTCTTTAATCCATTTAAACCAACTTTGTTCCTACTATTTCACCAAAACTTATCATGGAAAGATCTATGACTTCCATCTTACAAAATCAAAGGGTTTTGAGCTGTCATATTAATTGACCTGAGAGTAGCATTTGAAGCCATGAATCCCTTAGCCCTCTGAGAAATTCTTTCTTACCTTGTTCCAAAATGCCACACTCTGCTGATTTTGCTCCTCTATCTCCATTGATCCTTCCACGTCTTCTTTGCTTGTTCTTCCTTTATCCCTATCCACTAAACATTGGGATGTCCCAGATCTAGTAACTTTCCCACACACTTAACTCTATTCTTTATCTTCTGTAATCTGATGGTTTTAAATAATATGCAAACAACTTCTAAATTTATGTGTAGTACCTGAGTTTCTCCCTTAAACTTCAGGCTCAACCATGCAAGGCTACACTCAACATCACTACTGGGATTGGCATAATCCACATCTGAAAACTTTTTTAATTGAATTAATCATCCCAATTCCCTGTCTCTCCAGTTAATAGCATCTCTATACCAAAATCAAAGGTAATTGCATTCTCTTATTGCTATGAAACTATATCAAGATTCACCTTCTAACCCCCTCCATGCTACTACTCTGGACCAAACTGCAAATAACTCTTGCCTATTTTTATTTTCTAGAAAAATCCTTGCTTCCTTCTTTACTCTCCTATAATCTATTCTTAAAGTGAAGCTAGAGTGATCTTTTAAAAACATGTCAGACTATGCTCCTTTGCTCAAAACTCTCCCATGGTTTTTCATCTCATTAAAAGTCAAGTCTTTGTGATGGCTTATAAAGCCCTACATAGCTGAACCTCTACAGTTTCTCTGACTCATCTGCTCCTATTCACCCCTTGCTTACTTCACTCCAGCTACACAGAATTCTTTGCTCTTTTGTGCCTGGATACTTGCCCCCAGATAATCTGTATGATCGCTCTCTCATCCTCTTTAGGTCTTTGCCCACAAGCTACCATATCAATGAAACCTGATTTTCCAACTTGTTTACATCAAAACACACACACACACACACACACACACACACACACAGCCTCTATTCTTCCTATATTCCTTTGTACTTTATATTTCTTGATAGAAATTTTCATCATCTGAAACATATCATTATTACTTATTTCATTAGCAACTCCCCCACCTCAATGGAACATAAACTCCATGAGGTCATAGAACATTTGTTGGATGAGTGAATGAAAAGCAGTTGGTAAAATGATGGTGCATTTTAGAGTCAAGAGCACTTCAGGATAGAGGAAATATGGCAAATCCTACATTTTAACTGTAGGCTTTTGAGATTATTTTTGAATGAGTTAGGGACATAATTGCAAATATTCACATTACAATGAAAGTGCATCTTATTATAAATAACTGCCTCTAATCTCAGCTCAGCCCTCAATGGCATTCAAACATATCTCTTATAACCTTGGTCGCATCTCGATTATTTTCTCTGGAGCAGCTATTCTTAATACTAGTCCTGCTAATTCACTTACATTTCTTAAATCACCTCACTCTCAGTAGATAATCCCGGCTTTTACTTCAAAAAGTCATTAGAAGCGAAAACACCCTGGCAGCCTGAAGTTCTGCCTTGTATAGAAGCTGGTTTGAGACATAAAGTCTACAGGGTGGGAGGGGAGCATGGGCAAGAGACAGAGAGGGAGTTCTGATTATATTTTTGTTTTCTTTCTAGTTCTATGCAAGGGACGTACCACACACCTGTCATCCCCAGAGTTTCAACCAAACATTTCTTCCTTCATAGCACCAGTATTGACTCATGGATATTTATGATAAATTCTGGGTTATAATCCAATTATACTTCATTTTCTGTTCAAATTGTTCCAGGTTTGGCCATTAGTAATGCTTTCATCTGTCTCCTGTGTTCCACTGACATTATTGTGGGTTGGTGTTTTTTGTTGTCATTCATTTGCTTGTTGGTTTCTTACTTTTGGGCACTATAATATGGTCCAGACTTATATATCCTTCACCCCATCCTGGAATTAGTCATTTCTTTGAAGAGTCTTCATTCCGATTCTGCAAGAATGCTATGACAAACCAAGATCTGGGTGATCTAAGCTGACAGAGAAAGGAAATATATGTATGTATAATACCCTGTGCGTGTACCATTATCCATAAATGTGTCTATATGTAACCATCTTTACATATATTAAGCTTCCTGTGAGTTTATACTGATGTGTCCAACTCTAATCCATAACCACAGGGATCATTCCAGCCTTCTTTCTGGCTTACCTGTTATCTTCCATTCCAACACTGAGAAATCTGGTTCCTATCATCCTTCATCCATTTATATATTGTTCAGTTCCAGAATACATGTATAGCAATTTAAGATTTGCTTTCTATGCTCCAATGGAAAACAAATTTGCTAACCAGAGTTATTAGAGTAATTCTGTGTCTTAGGTTTCTTCTCTGTAAAATGGGATAGCAACCATATCTACTGCACACGATAATTGCAAGTGTTACAGAATAAATACATGTAAATTACTCAGTAAAGAGCCTGTCATATATCGAGTATCCCGTAGTTGTTGGCATTTGTTGTTTTGTTACTATTAATTATTAGGACATGTGTTTTCTAGCCCTGACTATTGTATACTAGCTGGGTAACCTTGACTAAATCACTAACTTCTTAAAAATATAAGTATCTTTATTGTTGAAAATGTGGGCAATACAAAAAGTCTTTCAAAGTTGATATAAAATAAGCCAGAGCTTATTTACATAAGAGCATCGAAAGGGGTCCTGGGTGGCTTAGTCAGCTAAGCATTTGAGTCTTAGGTTAGGTCATGGTCATGGGTTCGTGAGATTGAGCCCCACATTGGACTCTGCCCTCAGCATCCGCACTGCTTCTCCCCCTCCCCTTCCTGTCTGCTTCTCTCCCTCTCCCTCTGCCCTTCCCACTGCTCATGTGCTCTCTCTCTCTCTCATAAATGGATAAATCTTTTTTAAAAAAGAACGTTGTATATTCTACATGTTAGTTATAAAATTGTATACATACATCTCTACCTATCAACCTATACCCATCTTTATGTCTGTATCTATACAACAATTTTCAGATATTTTAGTAATTAGTAAAATTGCCACATTTTGGGGGGTAATGAATTCACAGCCTATTTTTTAAGAATTTCTTTGTTCATTAACTAAATACACCTTTGTCTTAGTTTTCCTTTAGTTTCTATTTATTTTTTCCATGCTATCGATACTTCATAACATTAAACATGTGATATTTGTAGGAAGGAACACTTTCACCCCTATCCTGATACTTCTTTTTTGAGGAGGGCTCTTTCTTAAGCCTTTGTAAACTCACATCACAGCCTTTATTCCTCCCATGGGTGTATCATATGTTACCTGGTTGCTTGATTGAAGTCAGTGATCCTCCGTCTTGAGTGAGTGGAGTTAATTTCCCCATAGTCTTCAGCACCCAGGGGGATTATTTGATCTGTTTCTCCATCTTGTTCTACAAAAGCCAAGATGGAGCTAGGTGAGAAGTAGCTGCTTTGTAAACTTTCTCCAGATGGTTTGTCTTTACTTGACTTTTCTGTGGGGGAGGAGAGAGCAAGGTCATTCTGAACAACCCACTCAGGGCTGATGTTCAGCAGGTGGCCTTGCAGTTGTCATTTTAGATGTCACCATTCTAAACGGTCTAAGCCTTGGCCACGTGGTTGTTAACTATGTTGAATATCAACTCTGCCCTAAGTTACATACTCTGTCTCATCCTTTAGAAGTTACAAGAGTGATCCCTTTTATTCTCTACTTACTGAGGATTTAATTAGTTTGTTTCTTATTTAGCAATTGGTTCATAACTCAGAGAAAAGAAGTGCTATTTATTGCTTCCACTGAAAACCTTAGGGTGTCATGTTACACTAATCCAGGGATTACCATTCACACTGTCTTCCATGATAAATGTACCCCCGAGCACAAGTATGCAACATCCCAACAAATATGTCAAGTGAAAAATTACCTGTCTTTTAGTACAAATGAGTATATTGAATGGCTCTTTAGAGATTTAAGAATTATTTCATAAATCCGCAATTAATTCTGAACATTTAAGTCCATTCTTTTTGTCCATGTTTTTGTCTTAAGATAAGTTATGTTAAATAGAAATAACTGGAGGCACTAAGACACACACACACACACACACACACACACACCGTATCTCCTCATGCCACAATTATTCACTTCAAGGCAACAGGTATTAAAGACACTGGAATATGATAAATCATGTCTATTGTTCTGTTCCCTGAGTTTTGTAGGATCTTGAATTGAGGGCACTTGAGAAAGGGAAGGAAATAGTTACATTTGGATCTTGCTTCCTCTTAAGCTTGGATCTGTTCTACACCACAAACACCATCATCCCAAATGACAAAGGCAAAGGGGCTTGTGAACTTAACAGATGGCCTTTTCATAATCCTCCTTCCTCCCAATTGTTTTTAACTGGTTTTGTTTGTCTTCAAAGCTGTCTTGGACACCTGTTTTAGTTCAGTACAATATCTACAAAAATATCAGGAGTTGTGAAGTATACATACAGAGAAATCAGAATGCATGTAGTGTGAATTTCCCATTTCTATACACTGTAAAGAAGACTCTTGTTATAAAAGCACAGATAAACACAAAAGTACAGGGCACACTCTCTGCCCTCAGAAATCTGATGTCCAGTTGGAATTACTGAACACACAAGCACAACATGGTTAATATGCCATATTCAATGGAGAAAGTAGGGGAAGAATTGAGAATTAATTCCCTTTAAGGGAATATTATCTACTTTTGTTTTGTTAATTGTGCATGTCAACTTTGTAGATCCATATTACCAGAGTAACAGTGACGAGGCTGAACACCCAAAGGAAGGTTTAAGAAGTAATTGATTCAAAAGTGTGATTTAATAGCCAGTGCATGAAACTTAGATTAGGAATACGTGCGTGTGCACATGTGTGTTCATGTCTGTGTATCTAATCAGTCTATCAGTTTTTACCAGATTATTCTTGACACTCCTAGTTGTTGATACCAATAAACCAGTAGACAGATACACAGATAGATAAATGAAACAAAGCATACAAGTGAAAAACCTGAAAGATTCCACTTACTGGGAAGAAAGAAACCCCCATAATCTCTTTTTGTTTGTGATATAAAGGATTGTAATTATACTCCCGCTAAAAGACTATAAACGAAAACTGATCACTAACTTAAATCATGTGGCAAAAAATAACCATTCTTAAGGTTAAGCAAAGCCCCTAATCTTCCTGTGGTCAACTGTGCAGGGCCTCACACAGGGGAGCTGAGAATCGGATTACAGTCAGACCTGGAATGCTGGTCGGCCTTCCTACGCGGAACCAAACAGACGGTAGAGAATGTAGTGATAACTTACATTCCCTGAGAGTGGTGCCAGGTTTTTCCAAAGCAATACCTGGTTTTCCCAGAGCAGAGTTTCTACAACTTGAAGGTGAACCACTTGAGAATCTTGTTACAATGCAGGTTCCGATTCACCTTTGTCTACAAAGGAGTCAGATAAATTCATTCCAGCAAAATCCCAGGAGATTGTGAATGCCATTTGGGAAGTTTGAGTAGCAAGCCTCAGGGAGCTTTCTGTCTCAGGGCCTGGAATAAAATAATCAGCTCAATGCTTCTGCCGCTCAGAGGCTTTGTAAGAGAACCAGTGAGGGGATACACCGTCTTCATTCCAAGTGTATTCAAATCCAGATAAAAACCTTTACTGATCCATGTTGATGTATGGGACTGGAGGAGATTATGCTAAGTGAAATAAGTCAAGCAGAGAAAGTCAATTATCATATAGTTTCACTTATTTGTGGAACATAACGAATAGCATGGAGGACACTAGGAGAAGGAAGGGAAAAATGAAGGGGGGGAATCGGAGGGAGAGATGAACCATGAGAGACTATGGACTCTGAGAAATAAACTGAGGGTTTTAGAGGGGAGGAGGGTAAGGGGATGGGTTAGCCCGGTGATGGGTATTAAGGAGGGCACGTACTGCATGCAGCACTGGGTGTTATACGAAAACAATGAATCATGGACCACCACATCAAAAACTAATGATGTATTTTATGGTGACTAACGTAACATAATAAAATAAAATAAAAAAAAAAAACAAAACAGAAAACCTTTACTGATGGGGCAACCAAATCCAAAAACTGAAGTATAGTGTAAAAGGAAAAAAGTTAACATTTTCATTAACGTAGTAGTTTTTCAATCCAAGAAAGAATACGGACATCGCAATTTTAGAAATGTCTCTCATGACCTGTCTCTTTGGATTCTCACTCTCTTGCTTCTTCTCTCTCTCTCTCTCTCTCTCTCTCGCCACTCCTCCCCCACCTACTCTGTTCCCCTTCCTGTCTTTACTTTGAAGTTCCTATCTATTGACTCCCTGTGGGTCATGCAAATTCCAAGCATTCAGACTATTCCCATTTTTGCAATTTTTCGGTAACTTTGAAATTATTTCCAAACAAAGTGTTCAGACAAGGTCTCATGCAAAAAGAATGAAAAGAACAAATTTATGTAATCACAGCCCAAAACCATTTCTGCTGACTCACATTATTTCTTCATCATCTGATTTTGCATTTCATACACACACACACACACACACACACACACACACACACACACGTATGCATATGTATATGCTTAGGCTTACTTTTTGTATAGGTATATATACTTTCTATATATGTATATATGCATAGATTTACTTTTGGGGAGTAAAAACAGTTTCATATACCAAAGGATTGTTCTATGTACTGTTGGCAATATTCATACAGGGAGGAACTGATTAGTTAAGATTTTAATCATCAGTATTGCTTTCATAGAAATAGCTTTGCCCCATTTCTTTCTTCCCTGGGACATGTTGACAATTATTAGTGCTGATGTTTTGGAAAGTAGGTTAATTTCTTGAAGTCATGCTTCACTTACGTTTATATTACAGTTTTTATAAAATATTATTTTGCTTATCTTTGATCTTTTCAACGATTAGTCCTTTAATATTTTATGATGTAAAGAAAATAATCACTTCATTTATGCCACTCTCTTTTTCTTATACTACTTTCAATGTAAAGCTAAGCCAACTACAATTTTTTAAGTGCCAAATCATCTGTTGTCAGCAATTTTATCTTAAATGCATCTTAGATTCAATCTTATTCTTTTGGGGTTGGAATTAAAAATAGATTCTGGCTTAATCAGTTTTTCTAAAATTCTTCAATTCAACATTTCAAGTCATCTTGCTTCTAATTATTATAAAAGTCTAAGCTAGTGTTGATGCTTTGTTGGCAATAAAGTTGAATGTAAAACATTTTTTTCCAAAGGAAGTGTAAAAAACTAAATCACTTTAGAGGGAGAGATTTGAAAGGATTGTTAATGGCTTTATAAACACCTCCACAATGTTAGAAGAACGGTGAGGCGTGTTTTTTAATAGTTGGGCTGGGAAAGAGAAAAACAGAGGAGATGTTACAATGCAAAAGGGAATTGTTAAATTTGTTTCCAATGATAGTGCAAGCACTTCTGGAAAATAAGCAAATCCATCTCCAGATGTGCCCTCTGTGCTGTGCCACGAAAATGGAGATGCTTTAGAAAGTGCAGGAGACGCTTGTGGGTTTGTTCCTGTATATTGGCCTTTTAAAAATAGGCACTTAAAAATTTCAGATGCGCTCTGTTTCAGAATTTAGCTCCGGGGGCAACTGCCTATTTGTTCCTTTGCTTCTTTGCTTTGATTGGCAGCTCTAATCACTCTTTTGTGGAAAGGAAAATTATAATGACGTTTGTTCTAAGAAATTCATGAAAACAATTAAATGACTTTATTCACATATTAGTAAAATGAGCGATTTGGATTATTCAGTTTTATATCGGCTTTTAAATCCTTCACCGTTCTTTTTTTTTTAGAGGAATGTGAGCTCAAGTTAGAAATGAGCTTACATTGTTATTTTACTTAATTATAGATAAAGGATATTAAGTAGATTTAGGTTGGTTTATTGTCATGGTACTAAATTGAAGTGGGTTTAAATGGTTATTAGCTATATAGATTTTCCAAGATTATATTAGAAATTGTGGTTTAAATCTTAATTTCATGGCAATAAATTGCATGACAATCATATTAATTAATTTATAATGAGTTCTTATCATATGATAGATATTTTTTATACATTGTATCTAATCCTTATAGGAAACTATAAAAGAAAGATATTTCTCTTCATCTCAATATATTTGCATCTTCTAAAAAAAATTCTGGATAGCAACTAAACTAAATATTTTCACTACCCCTTTTTTCCCTCAACCTCCCGTACTTGGTATTCCTTGGATTGGGATATTATCTCCTAGTCAGACTTCCAATCTCCTGATTATCTTTTTTCGCCCTTTGAAGTCTCAGCTTTAATATGTATTTTTTGTCGAAATACTCCTTTACCTCAATAAACTAGGTCACTTGCCCCTGCTCTAAGTTCCCACATGACTTTCTCAATTTTCTTCATTTTGTTTATTTGGTTGTCTGAACCTTCTTCTATCCTGATTCTGTGCCGGCAGAGGTCCTAACACTTCTGCTCGTGAATGCACCCCCAGGTTTTATCACAGTGTCTGGTAGATGATTGTGGCTCACTAAGCAGGAGTTTGTGTGTTCATAGTAGAATTCCCATTTAGATTGAAAACTATACTAAAGTTCAAGCCAAAAAAGTGAGCGTGAGAAGTCCAACAGTCAAAAAATGGCAGAAACGGGATCCCAAGCAAGGTGGTTTTCATTTAAATCTTACGTTGTCTTCAACAACCCAGGTCCCCTTAACATGGACATATGTTTAGTTTGTGAACACAGAAGTACCCTCTGGTCTAGTTTCTGGAAAGACAGAATTCAGAAAAATATTAGCATCCAGTGCATTCAGATTTAAATATCTTGGGCTAGGCATGTGCTGTTTATCAGTAATAACAGAGAAGACAGGACATTACAAGAGTTCATTTGATATTGGATTGGATAGGAACCACCTAACAGGAACCTTTGGGAATATATAAGATGGCTTTCATTTGATAAATAAAATGCAATAATAATCAATACAGAATAAAAAAGAATGAGACAGAATTGTTAAACACATATTAAAATACACTTGCCCTACATTAAAATATGCTTTATTGGCCTTGTACCTTTTAGGTACTATATTCACTACCCTGTTACTTTTCTAAACTGATTTCTTTTACATCTAGAAACAGACTGCAAAAAAATCTAGATTTTTACCTTTTGCAATGGTAAATTCTAGCCAGACTACAGTAACAAATGAATATGGAATTCCTTTTAAGTCTCAGCTAAGGTATCAGCTAAGGTATCTGTTTTCCTATTTCTATAAACAGATTTCAACCATTTATACAGCCTCAAAATGGTCAGAAAAAGAACAGATTTAAAGAAAATTTCATCACCGTCCTCCGTGTGCTGCTTTACTAACATTGAATTCATTTTTTTGTCTGATAAACTTTGATTTTCCACATAGAATTTTAATACAATGGGCTAATACAATAGAAGTGCTTTATGGCTCTTTTGACTCTCTTTTCTTGGAAACCAAGAAACTGACCAGACCTTCACCTGTTTTGTGTTTTGTTATATATTAAAGTTCTGAATCTCAGTGCTTATGAGTTCTATAGGCTCTGAGATGTTCTTTTCAGTTTTCCTCTATTATTATTATTATTATTATTATTATTATTATTATTATTACTGTTGCGGTGGTGATGACAATGATAATGATGACAATGAGGATGATGTCCAAGGCAAATGATACAAATACATCCTCTAATGACTACCTAGGTATCATAAATATTGCAAACCTCTCTGACTCTGAGTGTCTCATTCAACTGAAGGCAGAAGGCAATATGATATTGTATCATTGGAAAAGGGCTGCACTTGGCCAGGCTGCCTTTTTCGTGTTGGCTCTAGCATAGCTTATCTTCTTGTAGGGACATAAAAGAAACTTGTCACTTGACAGTTCACCAGAGAGGCACTATTCAAACTCTTCTTGTCCAACTAGGACTTGACACCGCTCTCAAATCCCACAGACCCTGGGGAAGCGTCTTTCAAAATTTCAGTTCGACACACCATCATTGTCTGTCCGATTCCATTTACACACGTACGCTTACCAACCAAAACATCTCTTTTTATGCAATGTCATTTAAGAGAGAGAGGGAAAGAACAGAGGGATGCAAATCTCTGAGGTGAAAAGAACCATGTAGTTTGAAAAATCTTCCCCAAATGAGCTTCTAATTTGCTCGGAGGGCGATGTAGGGGTGGTGAGGTAGGATTGGCCAGCCCTTCCCATCCCAAAATATCAATCATCAGCAGATGATATAAAGTAAAATAACATGTAAACATAAAATTTACTAGTCTTTCCTACTTCAGCCAGTAATTACTTCTGATCTTACATAGCCTGATCTCTGTGCATTTACAGTGTCTGTCTTCAGAACACCTTGCTATGTGAGGTGCATGCAAATTGCAATAGAGTTAACAATCACACGCTGTTCGCCCTTCGCTTTTGCTTTCTGCACTGCTATTAGGCTATCTCTTGAACAGTGCGTCTGGGTGATGCGAGCTGTCAATCTCCCTAGCAGAGCTGGCTGGAGGGTATAATGTGTTGATCTCAAAGAAACAAAAGACTTCATTTTGATCGCTGAAAGAAGGAGACCTGCAACTGCCTTTATTGTAATCTTAGCTTTGCACCTGGCAAATCCAGATATTACAGAGAACTATTGTTCAGCAAAGTAGAGGAAGAAAAAGTAATGTGATTCTGTCTTTTTATATTTTTTCCTCTGAGACCCGATTAAGTCGAAGGTTGTGATTCAGAAGAATTTGTTAATTTGCCATATGTGATTCTAAAACAAAATTATTTTTATTCAAAACTCGAAACTTTATGTACTACTGAGGACTCTCTTTTGTTCTCTACAACTGTGCTTACTTGCAGGCATCATATTAAGGAAATCAAGAGTTGGTTTCACAATCTTATTTTTGAATCCAGATAAACATGGCAGGAAAAGCAGCATATTAGCAGTAGAACTAGATGGAGGGTCTGGAGAATTAGATTTTTATGACTGCGCCATTAACTGTTGGGTGACTTTGAACAAGTCATTTCTGCTCTCTGGGTCTCCATCTTCTTATTTGTATGATGTGAATGGCAGGAAAAGTCATTTTGTATGGGTAGTTTTTAACTATGACTGAGCAGAATTACTTGAGGATCTTGTTAACAGTACGGGCTCTGAGGCAAACCCATGGGGACCCTAATTTAGTAACTGAAATGAGGTGAGAGAACGTATATGTTTAGTGAGCTTCCCAAGTGATTCCGATGCAGAAGTCTACAGACTGGCATCTGACAACTATTAGGGGAATGATCCCTGTGATCCCTTTAAGTTCTAGATGAAATTCTTTCCTGAGGTAGATCATGGCTGCACGTTAGAAATACCTGATACTCCTGTGAAAGCTTACTGATGCCAGGAGCCATACAACAGCATTGTGTTATCCTTGGTCTGAGATAGAGCCTGGGCACAGATGTGCTTACAATGCTCCCCCAAGTGACTCTAACGCACAGCCAAAGAGGAGACCTGCTGCTTCAGTAGGCTTGGTTGCATTTTACCTCCAGCTTATGGAGGGCCTATTACATGCCCTGTGTCTGCCATATTGTACACACTTTCTAGACAAAGAGTGCTGTGTCCATTGCACACAGGTGGGAGCTGAGGCTGCAGGTGAGTAACTTGCCAGAGGTCAAACAGTTACTGAGAGGGAGAGAGGAGAGATAGTTATGATCAGCAGTCCCCTGTGTTCCTTCCAGCACACCGCACTACCTTTCATTGGCTTATTGAATGGATACACTGCACTGACATCAGAATTGGACTAACTAATCAGATTTGGCCACATTCCCAGTTTTCCTAATTCCTAGAATGATCGAAAGAGTTTCCTTCTGGGAACTAAAACTACTACACACCATCCCGGGACTCAGTTTTATGAACTATCTCAGGTCAACTTCAACTGACATAATTATGGAAATAAATCTCAGCACACTTATGTAGAGTCCCCTTCTCATGACCCATAGCCAAATTTAATACTAGTACAAAATCCTTGCGTTAGGAATTAGTCTTTGAGTCCCAAAGCAATTAAGAAATTGCCAAAATTTTTTGGAATAGATCATGCTGATTCTGTTTTAGGAAGCACCCTAGTTAGACATTTTAATTAACTCCAACTGTAGGTCAATAAAGTACTTGTAGAAAAGCCAACAATCAGGTTGAGGTTTTCAAAAATGTTAATTTTCTTTTTATGGAATAAATATTTCTAGTCCAAAGTGCTATAATATGACAAGGTGGTAAAGTCATAATGTCTCTGAACTATTTCTTGCATTTCCTGGGTGAGTTATTCCATAAGTGGTGTAAAAATTTCTCACGTAGAGAATTAGAATTACTGCTTAAGACTTACCTTAGTCACTGAAAATATTCTAAGAAATTTGTTAAATATACCTCTTGGGATACTTATTCTGGAGGTATTTAGCTTACTTATTCAATTTTATGATCAGTGTCAAACATTGGATTTACAATATTGTACCTTTAAGATATGGAGGATGAATATCTCTAGTGATGAGAAAATAGACCCCCAATGGAGTTCACATATCAGCAAGACTGTATTCCTAAATCTTTGACTGAATTTAAGGATATGTTTATTACTCTTTTTGTTTTTATACTTATTTATTTATTAAAACTTGCAAATATTTGCTTCAATCTTTAGTTCCGGCTTCTTGCTCATATCTGGTTTGTTCCCATGTGCTAAATCACTAACCTCAGTCTACTGTTGACTCTTCCTTCACATCAGGCTCTGTTAATCCAACAATAGTTTTTTTAATGTCTAACCTCAACTTGCTTTCAGTTATTCTAACTCTTGATAGGTGCTAAAAGGACTAATAGCAACTCTGTTCAACATTATTTATAGGAACCATGAAGACAGCATATGTCTGAGTGACCCAGAGCAAGAAGGGTTCTAAGTAATGAACTGGTCCACCAGCGATGATCCCTATAAAAGGTCCCCCAAGCCATCCCAAAACAGGTTTTCACAAGCTTTGGTAGTCATAAGATTGACTATGACTTATGACTATAAGGCTATGCTGACCCGACTTGTGATTTCTTGATTCCTATTTTATTGAAAGTTTCCTTCCACTCCTATTTCGTTGTGTTTTCATCAAGCATAGCACCCTCATTTTACTGCATTCTGGATGAATGTCCCGTTGCTTCATGGAGGCGATTTGCTGCCCAGAGGCTTAATGCAGAATGCTGAATATTAGTCTACTGTGTATCTTAAATTGTACTCAAGGAATTTGGGTTTTATCTGTAGCATAAGTTCTGCAAAATTATCCTGTTTATTGACTGGACAGAATCTAAATAGAGTAAAATAAACTTGGAATTATTTCATTTGTCAAAGTACACTATCCTTTAAAATACAGATAATGTTATCAGTGTCTTTGAAGTTAATTAGCTCTTTTCATTTGTTTTGCTAATCTAATGGGACATAGAAGGGGAAAAGTTCTATTATGAATGCACTTTTGTTCAGAGTAACTGCATCCTGCAGATAAATAATTTTAAATTGTTTATCCTGAAACCTAAAAGAAAAAAAAAAAAAAACGGAAGTGGATAATAAAGTATTTTGCTTGATTATGATTAATCTACACATTACACTATACATTATGTTATATAGACTAATAAAGGCTGAATAAGAAATCTCTAGCTGACTGGTTCTAAGAATTTATGATGCAGCCATAAAGACTATTTCATCAGACTGACACCTCTCTGAATGAAAAACAAAACAAAACACATAATTGGTTTGACTCTTGCGGCTATTGACTGGCACTTTTGATCCAGCTGTTCAATTTGGTAAAAAAGCGATTCTTCGGGATTGTGTAATAGTGCACCAGACCCAGTAAAATAGAGAACTAAGCAAAAAACATGAAAATCTGCAACAGCTGTCAGTTGCCGCCCACTTCATACACTCTAGCATATCTGAAAGATTCTTTAATTTGGGACTTAATGAAGAAAACACAAAAGATAACCGGAATCATACTGTACATAAATATATATGACTATATGTTAACTACGTATATTCTATGAATCAATCAACTTATAAAATTATATACAAGCTAAGAAAATTGTGTGTGTGTATATGATATATGTACATATATATTATATGAAGTCTGAATGAGTATAATTACATGTGTATTGTAATACAAAAAGACATTTGGGTAACAGATAACCAGGAAACAGCCCTCACCAGAGGCCAAATCTGCCAGCACCTTGGATCTTGATCTCGCAGCCTCCAGAAGTGTGAGTAGTAAATTTATGTGTTTATAAGCCACCCAGCCTAAGGTATTTTGTTACAGCAGACAGAATAGATTAAGACACAACCCAAACAAAGGCAGACAGCACACACACCAGGTCAGCTGAATCACATTAGACCAGCAGTGTTCATTGGCAGAAATTCATGGAGAGTCCAATCATGCAGCTGGCTAGGGTGATTGCTGTAAGCCCTGGGTTGGAGAGGCTTTCCACAGAGGGCAGCAGAAGGCCTTGCGTTCTGGGAGACCAGGCTGCAGGAGTTCAGTCTCAATCAAGCTAACCCTTAGCAGTGTTTAAAATTCATTTCCTCTTTAAATCATCTTAACAGCCTAATGAGTTGGGTAGTATCCTTATAGTTATTTTTATAGTTGTATTAGCAGACCCTTAAGGAGCAGAGATTGTTTTATAAGGTATTTCAGACATTCAACCACACATTTGAATCTTGAACCAAATTCTATGACACTATACGACCCACATGCTAGCCTTCTTAGGTCAATTATAATTTGTGTAGACACTACATTTCTTTTTTTTTTTTTTTAAAGATTTTATTTATTTATTTGACAGAGAGAGATACAGCGAGAGAGGGAACACAAGCGGGGGGGTGGCGGAGGGAGAAGCAGGCTTCCCGCCGAGCAAGGAGCCCATGCGGGGTTTGATCCCAGAACCCCGGGATCATGACCTGAGCCGAAGGCAGATGCTTAACGACTGAGCCACCCAGGCGCCCCTAGACACTACATTTCTATATTAACAAATATCCAGGAAACAAAAGTGTTTGAACCATTTATATAATTGGTTCCATTTGGCTGGAGATCTTGTTTGCATAAATGTAACTTCATCTTTCTCTTTCCCACATTTTGTTTTAAAATATAGATAGATAATTACAGGTATAGCTACAAATACAGAGATACATAGACATAGCTCACAGATACCTCTAAAACCTATAAAATATATTTGTTTCTGGGAGAGACAAATAAATGGTCATTTGGTGATGTACGTCCTTATCCCAAATTAATGATTTCTAGATAAAAATAATTCCAGATTATAATTAAAAGATTAATAATTAAAAGATTATGAAAGAGTTTGCACTAGTCTCTCATTATTTCCATCAGCCTGGCATTCCCTGTAATCCTTAGTGTCACACTGTGATATTTCTTCCCAATACATGCACACTGTGCCATTGTTTCTATGACAAACATCTTTTCTCAGCTGAGTTTCTCATGGAAGATACCTGTCTATGTCTCTCTCTGTCCCTATCTCTCTCTCTGTTTCTCTATCTATCTAGTGTCCCTCTTTTCTTTGTCTCTGACTCTCCCCACCCCCTCTCTTCCCATCCCTTGGTAAAACTGTAAATAGTAGGGAGAATATTTGAGGAGGAGGAGGTTAAAAAGTATTAGAAAGCAGCTCCAAGTTTCACCTTGGAAGTCTTCAGTGAGAACAACTCTCCCAGCTGAGGCCAAGAAATGGTTCCACATAAAAAAACTCTATTGATTAATTCATGATTTTGGTGCTATTCTCTTATTGCGAGCCATCCTCAGCTGCGGCACAGATTTTAAGTTCTCAATGCAAAGATTTCAATCATACTGAATCACGTTTGCCTTGTTTTGTCATGCTTTCAGAAAGTGTTTTGTGTCTGTTTTTTCAACTTCAGGTAGAAGTTTCCATAAATGCCGGCTTGCTCGACATCGGAAGCCTCTTTCTTGGACTGGATTACATACCAATACCACGCCTGCTTCCATCACCAGGCTAGGTAGAGAAAGTTGGTTCGTATTTTCTTTCTGCATGTTGGGGTTTACTGACACTCTTTCCCGGAAGCATAGTTAGCAAAGATTAGCTCAACCAACCAAGGAAAACTAGAAAGTTCCAGTTCCCCCACCCCTTCCTCTACTTATGAGATGGAAAAATACAGCCATCACCTTTACCCATTTGCATGAGGTTTCTGATACCAGGGGACCGCACACACTACCCAGTCTTTCAATGGTGTGGAAACGACTATCCCCCACATTCTTCCCCCGCATTGCCTGAAATTTCCAGGGACACTTTACAAATCGTTTGAGTTCATTTTGTTACAAACATCCCCCTCACTTCAGTGCCCTCTCTCCAGTGGACACCCACCTCCTGAGATCATACACCTGCTCCACTAGTCACTTAGCCTATTACATATCAACTTTGTTAATATGAGAATCCTTGTTATATATGAAAGTGGTCTCTGACTTCCTTAACTTCTTAGCCTTTTGACTGCTTACAAGATCACGCATGTAACATGAGTAAGTTCTTTCATGTCTCTGATGAGGAAACTGAGCACAGAGGGATCTGAAGCCAGAGGACTATAGGACTAGAGTCCAGCTAATCTGCACATTCAATTTGCCATATTAAATATTAATCTCTCTCCTTGAAATTAACTTCTTGGAAACCTGTATTTTAAGCCTGAAAGTGTTCAGTGTTACTAAGAAGTAGTCGATTACCCAGGCATTTTTCTGTTCCATGTATTTGGATTTATTTTAAATGACTTGCATTCTCTTTTCACACTGATATCATTCTCTTCAAAAATGACTTCGAGGGCACCTGGGTGGCTCAGTCGTTAAGTGTCTGCCTTCGGCTCAGGTCATGATCCCAGGGTCCTGGGATCGAGTCCCACATTGGGCTCCTTGCTCGGCAGGAAGCCTGCTTCTCCCTCTCCCACTCCCCCTGCTTGTGTTCCTGCTCTCGCTATCTCTCTCTCTGTCAAATAAATAAATAAAATCTTAAAAAAAAAAAAAAAAAAGACTTCGAATATTGTGTTTGCTCCTATTAATGCTAAATCTCTGATCTCTGCAAAATACATCATCATTCAGCTGAAATCAGCTTTTTGACAATGTCCTTCCCATTTTGACTGTCACCATGACTTAGCTGGGTAATTCCAAACCACGGTTCTTATCTCTTTGTTCAGGTTTTCCTACATTCTTATTGGTCTTGTCAGTACAATGAGATTCTTTTGCATAAATCTCTTTTGTGTTTTACCTGATTGCAACCTATACTTCATACTTAAACCCTGTCAGCTTCCCAGTCAGTGTGTCCTTTCCTGTCAACAGGGGGATTGTATATCATCCAGAACAATAATTTTACATTTTGTCAAGTTTTCTGTTTTATTCAGTGAGCTTGTCCAAAGTTTCCTACTTAAAAAAATGTTTTTTATGCATGGTCCTGCTGCTTTTTCATATAAAATGTTTGATAGTACAAGTGCCTTTTATGTTATCAAACATCATAATCTGTGACTACGAGTTGTTCAATATTTTGATATTTCAAACTTACAAACTCTCTTCCTAAATATCTCACATTTATATAATGGTTATCTTTTCAAAGGATGATCACATGCATTATTTTATTTGTTCATCACAGGATCCCATGAGTTAAGCAGACAGAGCAGATGGTGTTAAAATAACCGTTATGGATGTGAAAACTATGATTCAGAGAGGTTACAAGTGACAAAGTCACACAGTGAACAAAGAAACCTAAAGGAGATGGTACAATTTTTTTAGTAGTAGCAAAGTGATTTTTCTAATGGATCACACTTCACGCATATTAGGCCTGTGAAATGCTTCGAATTTCATTTTTAAGAATCCACTCTCATTATTTTATCTGCATTCATGAATTTTTTTTTCAACAAATAGTGATTCTTTGCCTACTACATGCCCAGGTTCTGGTGACATACAGTCATGACCATGACCCTATAATGATGGCACTTACCCTGTAGAAAGATAACAAAAATAAAATTTCAACTGTCAGTGAGTGCTGAGTGCAGAAAAAGGGGAAAAGAGGGAGAGAAACGGGAGACAGAGATGGACCAGGATTATTAGTGCAATCTCTCTGAAAGGTAGCATGTGAATGGAGACCTAAAGAGAAAAGGGAGCAAGCCATCCCTGCTCGGCAGGAAACCTGCTTCTCCCTCTCCCACTCCCCCTGCTTGTGTTCCTTTTCTCCCTGTCTCTCTGTCTCTGTCAAATAAATAAATAAAATCTTAAAAAAAAAAAGAGAGAGAGCAAGCCATGTGGTTGTCTGATGAGAAAGATTTCAAGATTTACTTCTTTCACTTGAATACCTTCTACCTGTTTGGAACACCACCATCGAGCCATCTTTCCCAGAGTTGTGAAAATACCTTAAGAAGAGATCGGGTTTATGTTTTTAAAAGACTATCCCAGCTAGAGTTCTTTATGTAGAGCTCACATCCTCTTCTTTTGCCACGGTTTGTATTAAATGAGCCTTTTGTAAATCAAAATTGACTTATACAGACCACTTTCAAGCCCTTGTACCAGGTACAAGATGCATTTTTCCACGTTAATCCTCAGCAACCCACTTGAAGAAAGTATTATCCTGCAGATGACACAGCCTGGCTCAGGGATGATAAGCTATGCACTCACGATCACGTGACTGGGGGACCAGCACTTGTGGATTATTGGACGCTTGTCTGGTGGTAAAAATGCTGATACTTGGACTCAGTTTGCTACCAGTTGTTTCTGCATAGACTAGGATGAAAGATTGGGTGAGTCTTAAGTTCTCAAATACCAAGACTCAGTAAAATTCTGCTATTTAAAGGAAGTTTTGAATTATCTCGTCCAAAGGTTAGTCAGTGTGAGGTAGATCTAGAAGCTGAGCACTTTCAGAACTGAGGCAATGACCACTTCCAAGGAGGTGGTTTTATTGCTGGGTAATTTATGAGTTTGCTAATGCCTGTGATGCCCCAAATGCTTATAGGAATTGTATTCCCTTTTTTTATATTAATAATTCATGACCTTTAGAAAAAATTTAACAAACTTTAAAAATTACAATTATTAAAAATTATAATTTTATCAGCTAAAGATAATTTTTGTAAAAAAAAAACTAAACAAAGTAACCTGTATTTCCTACAGAACACATTTTTGTGAAAGCATCTAAATATAAAATAAATAAATGTTTACAAACTTAGGCTCACTTTATATACTTTACATTACTTATATTGAGACTGAATTTTTAATTAATTAACATAGACCTTTATTATTATTACTGACTACAATGGCTATATTACATTAATCTTATATTATTAAATTAACTTCATATTATTAGACATATAAATTCTCTACAAATTTTGTTTTTATTAAAAAAGGCTGTCCATTTTCATGTATAATATTCTTCACTTACCAAATTACTTTTTTCAAATTATATTTGTTCTTAGATATCACCGTAATTATTCTTTCCTTACAGTTACATTCTATAATGCCATAATAACACATAAGACAGACTTACTTCCCAATTTCTGCAAAATACAGTTACACTTTTTAACCTGGGTGGTGAACACAGGTATTCTTAGTACTCATGGAATTAGTATTCTTTTCTCTGCAAAGATACATTCATATGTATAACACTTTATCAACTACTGTTTTCATTTAAACTTTAAATTTCTAGCAAATATAATTGGAAAGTAAATGTGGTTGTGTTCTTTTTTTTTTAAGATTTTATTTATTTATTTGACAGAGAGAGACACAGCGAGAGAGGGAATACAAGCAGGGGGAGTGGGAGAGGGAGAAGCAGGCTTCCCGCTGAGGAGGGAGCCCTTTGCGGGGCTTGATCCCAGGAGCCTGGGATCATGACCTGAGCGGAAGGCAGACGCTTAACTGACTGAGCCACCCAGACACCCCAATGTGGTTTTGTTCTTAAAACAAACAAAAATATTCCTCAATTTTGTTCCTTTCGTGTCTTTCTCTTTGTCTACTTTTACTTTAAATTCCTCCCAGACCTCACTTGCATTATCTATAGAGCTTACTACCCTCTCCAATCACCTTCAGTATCTATTTATTTCATCACCATCAGTAAGTGTCTATCTCTTCCAATGGGATTCAAACCAAAGGTTCTGGATATGTCTCATTTCTGTCCACACACAACTGAGACCCAAGGGACCAGATGGCAAAGACAAAATTCTTCTTAATGAGTAAGGAGCAGAAGAGGCTGAAAAATTCACATGTTCAATGTTTATTTCTCTCCCATATATCATTTAAAATATCTTCATAATGATAGCATGCCATGGAGGCTGGAAAATGTGATATTTTCGGGAAATATAGAGAAATCTGATGCAGTGGTTTGAGATGGGTAGTGAGAGTTAAAACTGGGTACAAATTATAGACTGCCTTGAATGCACTAGAATAAATTCTAACAACCAACCAAAACAATTTTGTAGTTGGAGAAACATCTTTCTTTAGATATACAACTGGAGAGTATTGTAGATAAAAAAAATTTATAAACAATTTGGGTTTTTATTAGGAGAAAAGGGGCGGGCAGTGAGAGCAGTACAAGTGAAAGCATGGGAAAAGTCTCTGAGAAAATGTTTATATTTCCCACATTCTCCCCTCTGTCCTCACCTGGAACTTTCTAAGAAATATTTTACACATGCAGTTTGTTAAAAAGTCAATGGTTAATCAATTAAGGATCTTCTATAAATCTGAGATTTCTTGAATTCAATTCTTAGTTGTGTGCCACTTAAAAGTACAAACCATTGAACTATATTCTTTGAAGAGTTAAAAAAAGTAGAATAAGTATGTTTCTAATTATGATAAAGTTGGAAAGATGAGACATGTGTCGAAAGAGATCATGAACAATAATATGAAGCTATTTGCAATTTGGCTGTCCTGAAATCACATGTATCTTGAGTTCAGCTAAAAATTGGGAGGTAAATATCTATAGAGATCTTTCACAAGAAAGCAAATAATATGTTCCAAAAGGTAAGCACTAACTCTCAGGGACTTTGTACACTATATGCATTCTGAGCCTAGTTATCCATATTTTTGGTAGGCACTTAATTAGTGCAGCGATCTTATTATCAAGTTCTTAGCAAATCAGTAGTGACTGCTGTAAGAGGGAAAACTATCAATAAAAATCTGTAATGGAAACAACAAATAAAGCTGTAAAGCAGACAAATATTGCTCAGTAAGAATGGTAGTTTTAGGCAAACTATAGTATTATTTTGGAGAAACCCTAGATACACTAATAGAATTAATAAAACACTAGAAAAACTTATATGCTTATATAATCACTTATATAATCACTATATAATAGTGATTATATTAAGCCACTAAGAAAACTAATTCATTATTTTTTATTCCAAAAAAGTCTATTTTATTCCAATAGATATATATTCTCTATTTTAAAATTTTTTGTCCACAAGGGCTAAAATAGTAATAGTAATAAAAAGGTTACACCAAGAGGAGTAAATTTCCAGTTAACCAAAAAACTTATCTTATGGATTAAATTATTTTCCAAAGGAGGTTTTGAAAAGCAGAGCTTTTATTAAATGGAAATGAATCCAAATAACAATAAAATAATAACATGCCATAAGGTAAAGTATGATTAAATACATAGAAAATTGCTCTGGGAGCTCAGCAAAGCAGCTGTGTGATGGTAAGTTGACACTTATGAGCATTTTCAACTAGATATTGAAAACCAGAGAAGATTTGGACAGGCAAATAAAAAAGAAAAAAGTTGATAGGAGGTTAAGATTGCAGGTGCCTTATCAAGAATTTCAATAAATGCATTGTATATTCACGAGACAAAGAGTAGAGAGAAGTAACTGACACTGGGTGTTCATGTATGGGAATAATGAAATATTACAATGTCAGGGAAGAGTTTTTGAAATGTAAAGTTGATATCCTTTGTATTTCAACACTTGGGAATGCGAAGTTATTAAATGTTTTTGTTCAATAAGGAAACTATACAATCAAAATATTACTGAAGCATGGAATGGGGCACCACTATTTGAAATAGAAAGAAATTTAATCGGGATGAAGTGGAGATGAGAGGAACTGCAAAGAAAAAGCTATTATTGAAGATATTAATAGCAATCCAGGCATGAAGTTGACAGTTCCAGTGGGAATGGAAGGCAAGGAACATTTTGAACTCAGGATATCCAGAGGTGACCCCACGTGTTTTAAAGATGAGGACTCTCAGAGAAGGGAAGATGGGTAATTAGCCCAAGGTCATACCCCTAGTTAGTGCTGAAACCAGAGCTAGAGTCCTGGTTCTGAGTTCCAGGATATTTTCTATTATGATACCTACATAAATTATATTTTCTTAATTTTTTTTTCCTCAAAAGCACTAGTCTTCAGAAACTGGGTTAAAAGCCAAGAAATTGATATTTTATTTCCCAGTGTATCCAGAACTTTTTTTCTTATTGTCACTTAACCTGTGTCTTTCTTCTACACCTCTTAAGATAAGAGCATAAGAACTTTTCTGCCAGATAATATTTGTGGAGGAGAAACACCATTCTTCTAAGAATGAGGCTATGTAAATGTGACTTGTTGCAAATGCAGCCTGTTGTAAAATACACGGATGTCAGCCAACGTTCTTCATGCTGTGATGGATTTTGGTATGAATATCACAAGGACGGATGCGCATTATTCACAGAAATGTGTTTTCCTATGTATACTTTCAATTTAATCTCTACAGAAATTTAGGTTTCCACTGAGCCAGCAATAAATCTTCATTAAAAAAATTTAGAGGAAGAATACATATAATCAAAAAGACTAAAAAGGGACTTTTTGCAGACCACTTTCAACCTTTTATTATCTAGTAACACGTTCCCTTTACTTCCTTTCTGTGCTTGTCTGTTCATTTTGGGCAGTGCTGAGTCAACAATGACCTTTCTGGGGGGAAACTGGAGGGGGAGACGAACCATGAGAGACTATGGACTCAGAAAGAAACTGAGGGTTCTAGAGGGGAGGGTTTTGAGGGGATGGGTTAGCCTGGTGATGGGTATTAAAGAGGGCATGTACTGAATGGAGCACTGGGTGTTATACGTAAACAATGAGTCATGGAACACTACATCAAAAACTAATGATGTAATGTATGGTGATTAACATAACATAATAAAAAACAAACAAACAATGACCTTTCTATGAAAGCCCAACTGAGTCTGCTTCCTTCCCCAAGGTAACGTATCTTTAACCTGCTATCTGACAACACCAACACATCTTACTCTTTAGCAATTTGTTCCGTTTTTTTTATTTTGATTGGATTTTATTTGTGTCAACATAACACATTCTTCTCGAGGCACAGAATGTGTGTTTCCCTTCAATTTAGCCTCAAGATCCTTTCCTGGGTTTCCCTGTTGGATTATATCCCATTTTATGTTTACGGTTTCATTTGGTAACACTGTTAAGTTTTGTGACTGGTTTTGTACCCCCAAATTCCCAAATTCACCCTTGCAAAGCGGATGTTTCTTTTGTATCCTCAAGATGGTCCTCAAACAAAGTGCACCACCGATCATCTAAATGGGGTCAGCAAGATGGACTTCAGTGGCCTTTTCTCTGTTCTTTTAAAGCCATGTTTTTCCCCCAGATGCTGTGTTTCTTTAATGGAGTTTTCAATTTATTTTATGCTCCTGTCTTTTTGATCTGGGAACAGGGAGTAGGAAATAAACAAAAGCAGAGATTCCTAATAGAACAGTACTTGGAGACACTGCTGTTAGTATTGAACCTGTTATGGTTTTATGTCTTCACCTTTATTATTTTTGCCACATTTGTGGGTTTGGTACTTAATTATCTTGAGAAGTTCAATACAAGGGAAAGGATGACTTGACAGGTAGACAGAGCAGAGCAATAGGGAATCTTGGAGCCGTTGGAGGTAGAGAGACAAGCCAGCAAGCAAATGGTTGTGCCTGGGTGATCTATCAGCAGATAACAGGGCCCAGGGCACCTATCTGGGGGATTGAAAACAGAAGGGCAAGATCCACAGTCCTGCAGAATAGGCCACTCATGCAGACATTTAGGCACACACACACCAACTAATCAAAGACAAAAACAAACGAAACAAGACAAGAATCCAGTCACCAGAAGTAGAATAGAAGTTACAATGTATCTTATGAATATGAAGGTTTCTCAGGTGTGGAATTTGGGTCCAATACTATCAATAGTTTGCAACCACAGACACCTGACTGTGGTCGTCTGTGTGAAACTGCTCATTATTCTCTCTTTCCCTGAGGTCAGCGCTGGTGTAGGGTCTGGGGCCAGTGTATGTCTTCTGATGGGCTGAAAAGGTCCCTAATGTAATCAGAAAAGGATGGAGAAATGACTGCCAGGGCACAACTTGAGAAAAGCATTCAATTCAAATTCAAAGTTAGGGACTTTTTGGTTGTTGTTGTTATTAAATGACGTTTATTAGCGGGCTGGACCGGCAGAGGAAGGATGTCTGGTTTCCGGTGGTAAGTCAAACACACTTGCACACGTCACGCGGGGCTGAGCTGCGTCAGAAAGGCAACGGCCGGCTGTGACCTCACTCACTCATAGGGCGAAACTACAAAATGACCTCAGAGAATAAACAAGTACTCACAGTCAAATTAAAACATGGAAGTCATTCTAGAGTTTCTCTGATGAAAAATCACCATCGTTTTTTAATTAGTCTCTCTATTGTAAAAGGCTATGTTTTGTTGGAGAAAACATATTATTTCTTCCAATGTAGCAGTACTTCAAAAACAGCTTGCCACATAACAGAGCACTGTGGTCAGTGCAGGGGTGAGCAGACATGGCCACCTTGGAACCAACCCTCTTCGCTGTACTTCAGACAGAACACAGGAGGTGTGTCACAAACGAATCTTGGGTTGCCCCGGGTCAGTGTCCTGGTGGTGTAGCCCTCCAGCCCTCCCGATGACATTATGAGAAACCGGGAGACTGAAGCGAACAGGTGGTGGGCATTCCCATAAGGCATGGGTTTAACTGGACATACTCTTCCCACTGGCCATATGACCTTAACACTTGGAGCCTCAAGTTCCTGAGTGATAAACAGAGAAGTGTGGTCATCCGCCTTATGAGGATTAAGGGAGGGGATGCTAGCATAGGGCCTGTGGCATAGTAGATACAAAGTCAAGTGCAGCCCTCTTTACTCTGTGTCAGTGTGAAGTATATTGAAGGTTTAAATATCTGTACTCCCCCTCCAAATGACAAAGGGAACTGCTTTTGAAATGGCGGGACTTCCTGAAAAATCCCCAAATGCAACACCACCCAGCCTAGCACTAAAAGATTCTCCTGCTGAAAACAGCATCCCCAGCCCCTCCTTCTGGTACATCTTATTGCTAATAGATCTTTTGTGTGTGGTGTGTGTGTGTTCTCAATGACAGTGATCCCCCAAGGTGACAGCAGTTGATCCAATTATTTGCAGAAGCTGCGTCCCTCCTCGGTCAGTGATTGCTCCCAGTGACCAGAGTCTCCGGGAGAGGATGCTCTTTTTCGTGGCAGTCTCCATTCCTACTCATGCATCCATTCACATGTTCCAAATGTTGTTGAGTAATGACTCTTAGCATGGCGTTGTGTTGGACTCTGAGGAGACAATAGTCACAAAAACAAGCAGACGGTTCTAACTACTCACAGAGACAGATATTATCTCTCTAGAGACATATCTAAATTGTTACTTTTTTTTTTTCACATCATGGATAGTCAGGAAGAAAGCAGACTAGACCTCTCCATCAGTGCTACCCTGTCATTAATGTCACAGATCACTTAGTCTTCCATCTGTGTCATCCTTTTTGGGTGGTCTTTATCCTCTTTTTCTTAAGATGGCTCTTCCATCTTTGGTTGGACTTTCACATTTCAGGTAGGAAGAAAAGAAGATTAAGAAACCAAAGAAGCTAGACCAGGAAAGCAAAACTTACTGAAAAATGCCCAGCATATAGATTTAATTCTCACTGGTCACAATGTGTCCCATGGCCCCCACGCTGCAAAGGAAACTGGGCTAGAGAGCTTCTGCCTGGCCGACTGCCCCCCCCACCCCACCCCAGAGCAACTCTGCTTTCTCATGGGAGACAGAATGGATGGGCATGAAGCAGCCAGCAGTCTCTGCCACATTGTGCATCGCCCTGAGCAGATAGGGCTTATCAAAACTGGTTGGCCCAAACTGATCAACAACTCTCAGTGTCAGCCAACTCAATAAAGAGTGGTTAGAAGTGCAGATTCTAGAATCTGGCTCATGGATTCAAACCCTAGCTCTGCCACTTGCCAGCTCTGTGACTTAACAAGGTATTTAACCAGACTGCACCTTAACTTCCTCATTTTTAGGGATAACAATAGTCCCTTACCTCAGAGTGTCAATATGGAAATTGGTTAAGCGGACATAGACTGAGCCTTTAAACACTGAATGGGACTAGTAAGCATTTCTTATATCAGCTATATTTTATATTAATCAAGGGATCTTTTTGTCTTGCTTTGCTTTCCCGCATAGATTTCCCTGCTGGACAAAAATGAATGGACCATTGATGTGATTAATTCCAGTTGGCTCGGCAGCTCTGTCTCCATTGTACTTTAATCCATTTACTCTTCTGGCATATTTCTGTTTTGTGTGAATGGAATAATGGTGCATTTGAGGAAACCAAATCAATCTGCGCTACATAAAATTTCTGAACCTGCAGAGCTGAAAAACAAGATTCACCTCAGTGGGGCAGAAGCAACCTGTAAGGTGTGGCCCCTTAAATGGCAATGATAATACTGTGCATATTGCTCTTCTCTCTTGCAACTCTGAGAATCTCATATTCTTTTTATTACTTTATTATTAAAAACTTATGAGGTCTTAGTCAATACTCTCTTTGAAAGGTTTTTTTAAGACCAAAGAACCACAATAAGCATGATGGGGGGTCGGTTGTGGATTCTGAGTCTGGTTCTACCACTGACCCTCTGTTGGGCAATCTATACTCTATTCTCCGGGTCATTAACTTTTCTGACAGCTGCAGAATACCCCGTAGGAACACTTAGCTGCCAGGCGCTTTGCCCTGATCAAACTCATAGCTATTTCTTTATTGCATTACAGTTGCACAACACTAAACCCATGTGTCTTCATAAGCCCAAATTACTGCTGGCAAGTGAGTTAGTCCTGAGAACAACAGAGAAATGTGTGCAATTTTTTTCTTTGAAGACTGGCTTGAGCTTTGGGATAATTGAGTTACTTAAGTGTCCTTTGGTTTGAAAAATCTCAGTTACTAATTCCTAAGCAAAGATCACTATGTACAAAGGGCAAATTACATATCTTACAGAGTTCAAATGTAAACTGCTACCTATCCGGGAGGTCCTCCATTCTTTTTCACCCCTCTTTTATAGAGTCATTCAATATTTCTCACAGGTACTAATCATACGTATGTGGGGAAATTCTTCATCATTAGGAATAACTAGTCTCCACCTACTAAGTGCCAGTTGCACTTATATCCGGTAGCTATTTCTGCAAAATAAACCAGTGTAAACGCAGTAGAGTAAAATAATAATTATTCATTTCTTAGGCATTTGAAGGTTGGTGCAGGTAGCTCTGCTGATCTCAGATGGGTTCAGTCATCTCTCTGATGGTAGCATAAATCTCTCCTGTAGGTGACTTTGCCCGCTCTGTTCCATGTGGATCTCACCCTCTCCCTACAGCCAGAATGCTAGACGAGGCATGTCACTCTCTTGAAAATGTCGGAAATACTAAAGTGATCAAAATCAGGCTAGTTCTTAAATCCCAGGCTGGGAGGAGCTGGTGCATGAAACTGTTTGCCTCACTTCATGGGCTGAAGTAAGTTACATTTTTGAACCCAAATTCCAGTGATGGGGAAATAGACCCTACTTTTTTAAGAAGAGGAAATGCAAAGTTAAAGGTGGCAAGTCCAAAGCTTTTGTATCAGTTTCCTTTGACCACCGTAACAAATTGCTACAAACATAAGCCTAAAACAACACATAGTTATTCTTTTACAGTTCTGGGGGGATCAGAAATCCAAAATGAGTTACAACAGGCAGAAATCAAGGTGTTGAGAAGCCATTTTCCCTCTGAGGCTCTAGAGAAGACTCTGTTTTCTTGCCTTTTCCAGGTTCTAGGGATGCATCCGTCGCATCCCTTGGCTTATGCCCCCTCCCCACACCATCTCCACAGGGTGGCCTTATAGCATCTTGCTTTGGTGATCACATGCCTTCTTCTGTGTCAAACCTCCTTTTACCTCTCTCTTATAAGGACACCTGTGATTACTTCTAAGGCCCACTAGAATAATCCTGGATAATTCCCCAAACATTCAGTTTCCAGGGATTAACACCTGGATATCTCTGGGAGCCATTATAAAGCTTACCACAAACTTTGAGTTAGGGAGAGATGACGCATTGGGGCCACTCCTGCAATCTATCACACACCCACTCAGATACCCTAAAACACCTTCCCATGTCTCTAAATGTTTCTGTGGATGGCAGTGCCACCCTCAGTAAAGAGCCTCATTTAGCATTTAGTACTTTAAGAATGGGACGGAAAAAGAAAAAGAAAAAGAAAGGAAAAATGCTACAAGGGCAGTAACGTAGGTACTAAATATTCTGTCATGGAAAATTCAAGTTGTAAGGAAGAAATCACGTAGCAAAATGATCCAGAGATGTGTGGTTCTCTTGCCCATGTGGAGCTCATAGGACTGAACATATGGTAATAAATCAGCAAATTACTTTTCATTCATCAAATATATCTTGTGGCTGCCTTCTAAATAATAGAAACTAGAACAGTGAAGAAAACCAATAGAAGCCCCTGTCCTCGTGGGTTCATAGATGTGTATTTTGAGTGGGAACAGCAGAGCCTGGGAACAGGAAGAAGACAGGGTGGTGGAGGGACCGAGCAGGGTGGGGGGAGCCTATGTCGGAGAGCGTGCACGTGGCCATCTCCTACAGGCCTGCAGGACAGCGCTGACGTTGGCTCGTCCTCTGTGTCAGGCTCTCAGTGGAAGGGTTTTAGCAAAGGCTTGTCATGATGTGACTTCTTTCAGGACAAGAACGCTTTTGGTGGTGGTGGAGGAGGAGCAACGTACAGCAATGACCCCGAGATGGATAGCAGTGCAGACTAGGATGGCAGTGGTGGAACTGGGCCGAGAGGAATGGCTCTTGTTAGAGCACCAAGATCCCTTCCTTTTTTTCTTTTTTTGTACTGCAGAAGTAAACCTTCACACATCTACAAGTGTATGAACGCGCTGAAAGTGACCCTTCGATCCTGCTGACTTCTCCTCATCCTTAGGTCCTACTTTGTTCCCAGGGAGCCCAGAGAGTCTATGTGTGTATGCAAGACTGCGGGACACACACACACACGTACACACACACACACACACTATTACTTTCAATGTTTCAGTATGAGGTTTAGTGTCTGCTTAGGTTTCTGAAAGATACCTTTTATCAAATTAAGGGACTTCCTCTCCCAGATTAATAATAACTATGGTCTGCCTGCTTATTTATTAAAGTCTGAAATTACTTTGGAATTTTAGAAAGATTTTATTGTTTTTCTGATTCTTGGCATCATTTTTTTCTTTCCTGAAGAGACCCCACTTTTCCTTTTCACAATGTAAGATCTGATCTGCCTTTTTTTTGGGTTGGGAGGTGGAACGTTGTATCTGTATTAGTGACTAAAGCTGTACTATGTTTTAATTGTATGGACATATGTATGTATATCATCTTTATTGGGATTTGATGGAATAGAGTAGGAAATTATGCACTATTTATTTTTATGTTCTGGAATAGCATGAGTATAATCTTTTTCTAAAATATCTCCTTAGAGTCTGTGTAAGACCACTGATGCTAGTTTTATTTTGGGAGAAAATTGGTGAAATTTATCTATACCTTAAATTTATTCAATATGTATTTAAAGGTTTTCTGCTTTTTCTGTATCAATCTTGGAATGTATAACTACCTAAAAAGTCACAAATTTTTGCTAACATTCCAAAAGTATTAGATGAGAATGATGTACATACCTTAATGTCTTTTTTTAGTATGATGGGTATTATGATGCCTTTCTGTAATGAAGACAATAATTAACAAAGCTTATTGAGGTCATATATGGTGGCCCAGCAGAGACCTAAACCCCAGCAACCTGACCACAGAGTCACACTCTCATCAGCACAGAACCATTACTCCATAAGTTATGTGATGCGAGTTTCTCACTGTGGTCCACACAGTCTACACATTCAATCATTATTTCTTTAACTCAGGCATAATTCATGTAAGAAAACATTAAAAATATTTTATGTGTACATTACTCTCTGGACAACGCCTATTTGTAGTGCTTTATAGTCAGAATATAAGGCTGGTATTAATTTTACACTGGGGAATTTATCAAGTTTTCATTTTGGAATAATACGTTTTAGGGTAAAATGTTTACTACTTGTCTACAAAATATATGATTTTAGTATTAATTAATTACTCTGAAGTTTCACTTATTTTTGGCCCCTGGGTCTGCCTGCAGGAGAGCTGTAACTCCAGCTAACATGATTGAATAACCATTTTCTCCTTCCTTTTCTCTTGATGTGTTTTTTTGTGCTATACTGCGGGGGGCACAGGAATTTTTTAAATGCCTTTTGTTATTTGTATTTTCTATCAACATAATACACACCATCTGGTTACAATTAATGGTTTTGATTTGAAATCTATTTTAACTGATACTGTTATTTCTCTACCAGCCGTTTTTTGTATGTGTGTGATGTTAACATTTCTCAGCATATCTTTACTACTTTCAACCCTTCCACAGATTATTTTAGAATCTTTAAAACAACATGTCTTTAGAAACAACATGAAGTGGACTTTTCTTGTTCATCCCAACCCCCACACTCCCAACAAGATGAGTCTAGAAGGAGATTAACAAATACACACGTGTTGTCATATATTGACTCATCTATTCTTTTTTCTGACACATAATTTTGGTTGTTCTCTTTTGTTATCTTCATATTTCTCCATTTCCAAGAGATCCAATTGTTTCTGTTTTATTATGATTTTTATACTTATTTGTAATATATCTGCTACTTTTCATATTCACTCTATTACCTGTGGGGTTAGCTGTTGTTTATTGTTGTCATTCCTGTTATATTTAGAGCATTGTTAGATTTTCAGAAAGGCTTGGTTTTCTGTTTATATTCATGGATGAGCATCCTAATTGATCAATATTAATATGTAGACTACTGCCTTAGCCAATGTGAAAATTCCTTTACTTTGACAGTGAGTTTATATTTTATTGGGAAAGGGAGAATGAAACTAGACATGGGAGACATGACTTGTGGCATGGTTTTCTCCCAGTACAGGTGGCTGTCTTCCAGGTGCCAATGTAATGGCCCATGGCAAGAGTGGGGTTTGAAAGAAAAATCACTTCAAGGATTAATCTGGGAATTTTTTTTATGAATAAACATCCACTTAGATAGTTGTCTTCATGTTTCCTTAACCTTGAGTTAAAAATGAGGAGTCTGGTGCCCTTGGGTGGCTCAGTTGGTTAAGCTTCTGACTTGGGCTCAGGTCATGATCCCAGGGTCCTGGGATCGAGTCCCACATGCGGCTCCCTGCTTAGTGGGGAGTCTTCTTGTCCCTCTCCCTCTCCCTCTGCTCGTGCTCTTTCTGTCTGTCTGTTTCTCTCTCAAGTAAGTAAATAAAATCTTTTTTAAAAAATGGGTAGTCATCTTTTCTCAAGAAGTGATAGAGCTTCCCAGAGCCCTTTATTTAATGTACAGCTAAGCACCTGACAGTACACTGTACTATTTGTCCACTGGGATTCTAATCCTGGGGAAACTCCCAAGGTTTTCTGGGAAAATCTCATATTTCAAAAGTTCTCTCCACTCACAGAGGATAAGAACTTCTATGAGTCTCAAGGTTTTGCCAGCACTCTGATTCCATTAGACGTGTTTTTCAGAAGCTTCTTTCTCTCTCTCTTTTTATTTTTCCGTTGATGGCACTGTTCCCAGATTTCCACTGCTGTGATGGTTTTATTTTATTTTACTTCATTTCATAGATATTTGGCAAGGAAGGAAAAGTAAACTCATATTTTCCATCAAATATTCTTAAATTCCTCACTTATTAAACTTTTAATTTTGTAATGTTATTTGAAAGTTTATACCTTATTGAAAGTCAAAAAATATACGACACCTATAAAGATACTTTGTATCAACGAGTTTTAATCTAAGACTACCAGATAGTCAGAAATTTGAACTTGGATTCTATGCCCTTTTCATTTGAAATTGGTTCGCTTGTAAAAGGTGGGTTATTCTGAAATGAGTTTTTTCCCAAAGTTGATGTAAACAGAGATGAAAGAACTTTGGAAATTTACAATTTTCCTATGTGTATATGTGTTAGTGAATGACATCATAAAAATTATTTAAATGTATTAATTGAAAATATATTTTATTGTGACATTAGCATTTTTAGTAGTCATTTTTAACTTACATTTTTAAAGAATTACAGTTAATATATTGTAATATATTAACAACAATGTAGTTATTAGAGATTCTCATGTTAATACTTCCACTATGCAAATGAAGAAACTCAAATGCCTCATGGTTAAAGAAACACTTACTCATTGATAGAGGCCGTCTTCTAAGCTAATACTCTATCAATTCTACACAAAAGAAAAATTCTGTGGTAATTTAGTGGAGTGATAGATGTTTTTTCTACTAATCAATGGAATCCAAATTAATCTTGTAATCAATTAATCTAATTACAATTTTAAAAATATTTTCAAAACCGCAACTAAAACAAAGTTACATAAAGCCCTTATTTTCTTAAGTTTTTATTCTAGGGACTTGAGTATTAGAACCTCCTTGCTTTTTTACCTGATGTTATGGACGGAAGTGTGTTTCCCGAATTCATATGCTAAGGCCCTAATCCCCACAAGTACCTCAGAATGTGACTGTATTTGGAAATAAAGTCTTTAAAGATATAATTAAACCAAATGGGGCCACTAGGGGTGCACCTTAATACAATGGCTTGGTGTCCTTATAAGAAAGGAGGAGAGACAGAGGAATAACCATTTGAAAAGCAGACAAAGTGGCGGGTTGCATCTGCAAGTCAAAGAGAGGCCTCAGTGGAAACCAACCTTAAAGACATCTGTGGGTTTAGAAGGCAGAGGGCTAGCCTCCAGAGCTGAGAGAAAATAAATTTCTGCAGTTTAAGCCACCCAGTCAGTGGTATTTTGTTATGGAAGCCCAAGCCAACTAATACACCTGGGGACATCACTTGATATAATTAGAGCAGGTACACCTGTTTTAAAGTTTCTCAGGAGAAACAATAGATGAATGGGTCGTATAAGATCATGTTTAGCTTAAATTGTGACATATTTCTCTTACTGTTCTCTAAAAGGTAGTGCAATCTTATTTCAGCCATTTAAAGATCAGCTGTACACCAATTCACCCTGTTGCAACTCTGTTCTTAAACTGAAAATTTAAGAACAAACAAGTGGAACAAAAACTTTTCGGCAATACCTCACAAAATATCTAGGCAAAAGTTTAATTATTCTACTCATGAAAGAGTCTCAGAGGGACTCTATTATTTGCTCTTATATTAAACACAATTCAAGATATTTTGGTTAAATGGTTTCGGAATTGACAGAACTCGAACATTAAATTAACAATAGGGAGACTGACAAATACAGAGAGACATGCTAGCATCCATGCAATATGCTAGCTTGTATTATCACATTAATTTTAAAAAGCAGAAATCTTAAATCATCAACCTCAGGAATTACAATAATACATCTTGATGGGTGTACAATGAATCTTTACATCGGTTAATAATTGATGTCCATAAGCATCACCCAAGATTATTAAGAAGAAATATTATACTGTGTGTACTGTTAATGATAACAGATTTTTAGAATGGTTCCATTCAAATGAACATAAATGGATTTTTTTGTCAAAAAAATAAACCTTCAACCATGTAGAAATAGATGCTCTGAGTGTTTAGGTTATTTTCAAAGATTTACTATTTACTCAAGGTTGTATTTTATATGTACTACATATATATTTTGAGGAATTAAAAAAACAGTGAATATACAGCACTACAAATCATAAGTTAGCATCAAAATAATTTCACGTGCCAAATTTTGAAAGCACTAATATGTTAAATTTTAAATACAGTGGTTGAGAAAAAAATAGAACTAGAATACACTACAAGTGAAGATTCTAAAATGTCATATTCTGAAGAAGCAGGAAAACAATCACCTGCAAAACCATAATGTTCACAAATGAAATATCCTATAAATTATTATATTAAAATATCCAAGTGATGTTAAGTAAATTATGTACTGTTTAACTTGAAAGGTATTTTAGATGAATCACATAATCCAAACTCCCCAACATACATCCTGGACCTCACTTTACAACACACGCACACGCACACATACAACTCTTGGGGGTGGGGGCGGGTGGTAACAGTGTTCATGGAGAAAACTAAGACAACAAAGTTCACTAAAGGAGCACCAAACAGAACTTCTCAGCCAAGAATGAAAAATACGGGAGCTGGAAGACATTTTAGTGATCATTTTTTAATTCTGTCATCTGACAAAAAGATGCCAATGTTAAGTGATCTATCTAGAATCGCAGTTAGGCACGCTAAGTACTACATTAAAAACAAACAAACAAGAAAGACAATTTCATTGCCTAAAAAAAAAAAATTACACTTCTTCCATATTGTCTGAAATTGCACCTACCCTTAATTAAATTATATCATTTTCTGCAATTATCAAGTTGCCAAATTGCTATTTGCTAACCTGGAGGAAAGTAGTCGCATTATTTAGAGTAGAAAGAATGCAAGGAAGAATGCACAAGTATTTAAAAACTAAACATGATTGTGGAGAACAGAACAGGATGAGGTTGGAGTCAAGCCAATTACACGAGAGTCTCTGTGGGTTGCCCTGAGTAGAACACAAGGTGGGAAGACACACAAAAGGAAAGTCAGCACGTGTTAAAGATTAAGTTACACAAATTTTAAATTTGATCTAGGTCTAGAAAATTCTTCCCCCATCATAAGATTATAAATTTACCTCCTCCTTGGGTCTTTTTATATATTGTTATCTTTTTCACACACACACACACACACACACACACACACACACACACACCCCTTTTCTCTGTTCTTTCATGAGGCTCCTTAATTTTATTTCTGATTCTGAGGTTCTGGATTAAGGACTGCCAACATTCATAACCCTGAAATATTTATTAATAAGTCAGAAAGACAAAACAATACTTGAGGCAGAAGTTTTTCATTAGCTTCAATTAAAACATGGGTAATAATTTCACCCTAACCCAAAATGCCCTAAACTCTTTTTTAAATGGACAAAGTAGGAGCACTAAAAATTTTGAGCATCTGCTCAGGCTCACAAATTCATTGCAGCACAAAACAGACTTATGAAATATTTTCCAGCACAGAAATACAACAAGCATGTATGGAAATAATGTGAACAATTTCACAAGTGTTCACGCCTGCCTGGACCAGTGGATCCTCTCCAGCCATCTGCCCCACGGACTGCTTTCTGTCGTCATCCTACCGTGTTAGGGACAAGTTGTTTGGGGTTTGTTTTTTGTCGTTGTTCTTGTTGGGTTTTTTTTGGTTTTGTTTTGTTTTTAGAGCTGAGAAATAGTATTTTAAAAAACCCAGAATGGCTTTAAGTAAATGTTTTAATGCAAGTTTGGCAAAACACACCTATAATCAAGGAAATGCTGCTGGATATCTTTCTTTCATCTTTAATTTTAGCCCATTTTATTAGAGGACAAAAAGTTCTTAGGAAGCCTGAGGTCCTTTTTTTTTTTTTTTAATTTTTTTATTGTTATGTTAATCCCCATACATTACATCATTAGTTTTAGATATAGTATTCCATGATTCATTGTTTGTGCATAACACCCAGTGCTCCATGCAGAACGTGCCCTCCCCAATACCCATCACCAAGCCTGAGGTCCTTTTTTAACCCTATTCTGTTAAACACTGTTAATACTGATTTCTTGCTGGTGAAAATGTGATAAAAAACAATTGGGAGAAAGAGATAAAGATGAATCAAATTTCAGTAAGGCATCTGTGAACTGCAACCATGCAGAGATCAAAGGTGTGTGTGAGTGTGTAATGCAAATCAGGCCTTTTCACTTCCCTTTTTTTAAAAAATTTTATTATGTTATGTTAATCACCATACATCACATCATTAGTTTTTGATGTAATGTTCCATGATTCATTGTTTGCATATAACACCCAGTGCTCTATTCAGTACTTGCCCTCTTTAAAACCCATCACCAGGCTAAGCCATCTCCACCCCCTCCCCTCTAGAACCCTCAGTTTGTTTCTCAGAGTCCATAGTCTCTCATGGTTTGTCTCCCCCTCTGATTCTCCCCCTTCATTTTTCCCTTCCTGCTATCTTCTTTTTTTTTAACATATAATGTATTATTTCTTTCAGAGGTACATGTCTGTGATTCATCAGTCTTACACAATTCACAGCACTCACCATAGCACATACCTTCCCCAATGTCTATCACCCAGCCACCCCATCCCTCGCACCCCCCACCATTCCAGCAACCCTCCATTTGTTTCCTGAGATTAAGAATTCCTCATATCAGTGAGGTCATATGATACGTGTCTTTCTCTGATCGACTTATTTTGCTTAGCGTAATACCCTCTAGATATATACAATGGAATATTATGCAGCCATCAAAAAAACAAAATCTTGCCATTTGCAACGACGTGGATGGAACTAGAAGGTATTATGCTTTTTCACTCTCCTGCCTCAGTTCACTCACAGTGGCGTCTCACTGCTCCTACGTTTGCTTTGCCTTTGCCCTCACTATGGCCACAAAGCTCAACATGAGCTGACTCTTAGGAGCTTTCTAAACAGAAGTCACAAACCTCCTTTCAGTTACTCAAAATCCCTGAAAGCCTCTGGCTGGGATTCCCTTTCCTGAAATGCATTTTCTCCTATCCTCACCTGCTTAATTCCCAACCATCCTTTACAACACATTTCAAGCATCCGTTAGGGCATGAGGAACCTCCTGCACTTTCTCTCTCCGAAGTTCTTCCTGCCATCCCCCATTTCATTGTGGCAATAATATTCCAACTGGAGTTGAATAATGCATCATGTGATTTTTGTTAAAAGTCACGCTCGCCCACAAGAACATATTGCTGCAAGAGCAAGGATTGTGTTTTTTTTTGCTCACCGCCGGGACGTGGCTCTTATTTTACCACCTCATTCAGTGAGGGCAATCGATAAATGCGTCTTAATTTAATGAATGAAACAATGGAACAAAAAGCAAAGAGCAACAAGATTATAGATAATAAGGGTGCATCTAACATAAAAATCAGCTGTCTTAACAATGGATAGAGGACACTATTTTCACATCAGTCGCTGTTAAACTGACCTCGGGTCTAGAGAATTCTACTGTGCCAACAGCGACTGAGCTAACAGTCCTATTCCAATCTTACTCTCAATAGATCTTATCACACTTGGAATAGCATATTGTAGGGGAGGAAAAATTTCCCCTTCTTTCCCTCTAGGTTCTTTGGCTGACTTCATAATTAGATTGACGTAAGACAGATTAAAACTAGAAAACAAATTTAATTTCACATGTATGGGAGCCCCATAAAATCTGAGACTCAAAGGCAGTCAGGCAATTAGGCTTATATGCCGCTGGAGCTAAGGGGAGGAAGGGAGGGGTCTGGGACTTCAAAGGGGAAGAAGACAATTCACAGGAAGATGTGGAGAGTAGATGTTTGCCACGCCCTGGAGGTATGTCTTCCCAATATACAAAGTTTTATACTTTTATACCTTCCCAGTACAGGTCCCCCATCTAAATTCCTTTAGGCAGTAGGGTCTTAATTGCCTTCAGCTCAGAACAACCCCCGTGCCATCGTGCCATCGTGGCACCTTCTGAGGTTGCATATTCTGTTTCATCTCAATATCCAATTCTGAACCTCAGGATTAAGGAAAACATTAAAACCTGAAAAGAAGCAGAGGGTGAGGGGCGCCCGGGTGGCTTAGTTGTTAGGTGTCTGCCTTTGGCTCAGGTCATGATCCTGGGATCCTGGGATGGAGCCCCACATGGGGCTCCCTGCTCTGCGGGGAGTCTGCTTCTCCCTCTGCCCCTCCCTCTGCTCATGCTCTCTCTCTAATAAATAAATAAAATCTTAAAAAAAAAAAAAGAAGCAGAGGGTGATGCTATACTCATACAGTGAGTAGTAGCTGGAGACTTTGGTAGATGTTTGAATAGCTATCAAGATAAGGGGATTTAGATTTATTCTTTTTAACTCTAGAGGAAAAAATAAGGTAAATTTTTGGTTCAAAAGAAGAACAAGAGGGGTGCCTGGGTGGCTCAGTCGGTTAAGCGTCTGCCTTTGGCTCAGGTCATGATCCCAGGGTCCTGGGATCGAACCCGCATCGGGCTCCCTGCTCAGTGGGGAGCTTGCTTCTCCCTCTCCTCCCTGCTCCCGCTCTCTGTCGCTATCTTTGTCTCTCTCTCAAACAAATAAATAAAATCTTCAAAAAGAATAAAAAATAAAATGAAGAACAAGAAACAATCTAAATTATCTATTATCTTCTGGGGTATTGAGCTCCTGTCCCAGGAAGCCTAGAAGCACAGGTTGGATGACTGGAGCATGGGCCAAGAATCAAGGCTGGAATGGATGCGGGAGGAGAAGAGCTTTGTTTTGTTTTTTTATTTTCTTTTTTTTTCTAACAGTCATTTTAATTTGACATGAGAAATGTCAATAATTTTTACAAGTCCTAAGATCATGATAAAAGTCTTAACAGCATGCTAAATCATTGCATATATCAATTATTTCCACCTCCCTTTCCTGCCATGAGCTATTAGGAAGAAAGCAAATTTATAATTTTAACAAACAGTGGTGTTAAAAATTAGGTTGCAGAGATAAGGTATTTGAGTACCATCACAGAGTTTGTACTATATTTGAATTGATGTCTTTTCAAAATTGTCATTAAAAAAAAAGGTATCTGTACTAGTTTGCTTGAAGAAACTTTTGGAAATTTTACTAATATAGGAACACTATTTTGAATTAAGTCAGTTGATTCCATATGCTCCTAGAGAATTACCCATCATTACCATATGTCAATGTCTAGAAATTACTGTTGGAGTAGATTTCTAACAAAATTTACAAGATGCTTCTGAGTCTGGAATACCCAATTGGCTGATTTATTAATCTCACGCCAAAGTATTAACAGGCATATCAGGGAATTTCTACTTATGCAAATTAAATTAAATTATGTGTGCATGTTTCTGTAAATGTGTGTGTATATATGTGATTTAACACAATAGAGGGTTGAGTTTGAGATAAATCTGGGGTGAACAAGAGACTTCCAATTTTAAAAACTTTTAATTACGAGATGCTGTCTTTATTCTCTTATATGCATAATTCTCCTGAGATCTCTGTTCATAATTTCCAAAAGTGGGCTGCTCTGGCTAAAAGGGATATGAGTGCTGTAGTTCATTATAAATGTTTATCAACAGGTATAAAGTGTGAGTTACTTCCATAGGTTTTTAGATGGAATATAATAAGATTGTGAAGGACTTCTCAATCTGACATATCACATATTAGTACATAGACCCGTTATCTAATCTGCTGGTTTGTTTTGAATAGATGTTAATTCTGATCTTTTTGTCTTCAAGAATTTGTACAAACCTTTTAAAAGTTGGTCCACCTGCCAAATTATTCCATCCAAAAGAAAGTGTGGTTAAATTTAAATTTTTTATGGATCCTTTCTTACCCACTGAAGTAATTATTTCTCATATTGACATTTTATTTCTTTTTTTAATGAATCCATTCTTATATATTTCTTCTTTGTCATACCATTATTATAAAGACAATTTTAAAATATTTTTAAATTTTTTAAAAAAATAAAAAATAAAAAAATATTATAAAGACCATCGCCATTAGCCACACACTATCATCATCATTTAATTATCTCAGATTTTCATTTAACATGTTTATAACTATCTGCACGACATCCCATATCCTTTTTTTTTTTTTAATTTTCTCAGTCCTATGTCCAGATCTAGTGTTGGTTCGATCAAGATAAAGCTTTGAGTTTTCGTTTTTCTTTTCTTTTCTTTTTACTTTCCCCAGGATTTTTGAACAGTTGTATTACTCTTTCCCCTTGGATTTCCTCCCTCTACGCTATTCTCTGACCGGGGCTTACAAAGTTAGCTTACAGGGGGCCTGTTTTTGTTTTTTGCTTTTTTTTTCTCATCCATCTAGCTTTAGGTGACTAGTAAACACGTTGACTTAAAATTCCAGAATTGTGAGGGACTAGAGCCATGAGAAAATACCAACCAAAAATGAGGACAGACTTCGAAAGTACAACTTACAGAAAGTATGCACAAGGATCAGGCATGCATTTGATGTGTTGCTTTGGAAGGTGTTTATACAAAGGACTTGTCTTTTTTTTTTTTTTTTAATTGTATTATGTTATGTTAGTCACCATACAATACATCATTAGTTTTTGATGTAGTGATCCACGATCCATTGTTTTCGTATAACACCCAGTGCTCCATGCAGTACGTACCCTCCTTAATACCCATCACCGGGCTAACCAATCCCCCCTCCCCTCTAAAACCCTGTTTGTTTCTCAGAGTCCATAGTCTCTCATGGTTCATCTCTCCCTCCAATCCCCCCCCCCCCCCCGCCAAGGACTTGTCCTTTTTAAATGACGCCTGACATTTAAGTAGGGCTTCTGGTAGCGGGTAGAAGATTCTCCATACTCAAAGCAAAGGGCAAAAGGCTGTGGACTTTAAAAAAAACCCTGCCCACCTATTCCTGGAGACTATTTGATATTCTCACTATCTTATGGTGGCTTCAAAAGAATATCAGTCCTTTTATCAAGAAAGAAAAAAGAATGGTTTAGAACAGTACTTTTCAAACAGTGTTCTATGGAGCCCTAGGATTTCAAATCTCCATATCAATGTGGATGAGGATGAGGACAAGGATTTGTGTTTACTGGGGGAGGAACCTGAAGTCAGGGGGTGCCAATTAATGAACACAGGTGGCTTAATCACAAAGAAAAAATTTTGCAAACCCAGGAATCACTTGGTGTGCTTGACGCATCTCCATGTTCAATAGCTCTCCCGTTTACACTGCCATCTCTCTGAGCTGCACCTTTGCATCTTTTACTTTTAAGGATGCACGATTAAATCGGACCTGTACACATAATCTAGGATAATGTTCCCACCTTAATTTCATCTCTAACCCTCATTATCTTTTGCTGTGTAACATATCATATTTATAAATTCTGGGTGATTAGAATGCGGCATCTTTGGGGGGGGGTTATGTTTTCCCTACCACCACATTCTATGGGGTTTCTTTTCTTCACTTTGAATAATTCTAGATTAGCAAAATTAAAATTTCATGGCACATATCTTTTGTCCTTAGCAGTTTAAACATTATGTTGATTAATGATTTTCAAAGAACAAAAGAATGTGTTAACACAAAATGTGCAAATTTGTGTATATTTATACATGTGTGTTTAGAATTATATATATATACAAAAAAATTTATATATATATAAACTATTTAATTCAATGAATCCACTGGGCACATATTATGTGCAAAGCACAGTATTTGTGAATATAAATAGAGCAGACACAATCTCCTTACTGAAATTACAATCCAGTGAAAATGAAGGATCAAAAAATGCACAAATAAATAATTACATTTTAACCAACTGAGCCACCCAGGCAGCCATTAAATAATTACATTTTAAACATCTGAAATTTTTGAGTGTATTAAAACAAAATGTATTCAAAATCTATAATGATTGTTTCCCTTATAATTGGGGAATTATGATGTTTGACTTTTCTATTTTTTCTCCTCTTATTTCAAGCCTGGGTTGAATAAAAGTTTGATTTTGCATATTTAAAAAAAATAATATTGAGTGAGAGAAGTGTGTTATAACTATTTGGACAATATTTAAATATAATATTTGGCAATTCCCTTAAGGCTAAGTGAATACTCTTTGAGATAATATCCAATCTCACTACTTTTATGAATTTATGTGGTTTATGCTTGCTCTTTAAGAAACTAGATAATAGGGGCACCTGGGTGGCTTAGTCCTTAAGCATCTGCCTTTGGCTCAGGTCATGATCCCAGGGTCCTGAGATCGAGTTCCGCATCAAGCCCCGCATCGGGCTCCCTGCTCGGCGGGAAGCCTGCTTCTCCCTCTCCTACTCCCCCTGCTTGTGTTCCCTCTCTCGCTGTATCTCTCTCTGTCTAATAAATAAATAAAATCTTAAAAAAAAAAAAAAAGAAACTGATAATAACATTGTCGTATATTTAAGAAAGTATGAGACAGGGATTTCGGTGCATTCAATTTTTCAAAATAAATTTTAGAAACATATTAATATAAAGTAAATATTAGAACTAGTCAGTTTCTAAGACCAGAAGATGCTGATAGTGTTTGTGTAGAATTTTGCAATTTTTCTACACCAGGAGAAAGCAGAAATATGCAAAGCCTCACTCCTGAGTTTAAAGCTGAGAGTCAAGTATTTTCTGGGTAAAAAGTACCTGTCTCTCAGTAATTCAAAATGGACCCCGATTCCTATTCACTTCCCATGAACATCAAATGTTATTTTAGCATAAATGCTATCTGGACAAAAAAAAAAAAAAAAAATATGACTATATGTTGACCATATGTTGGCTTAGAAAAAGTTCCCAATTTCACTTAGATCTTACCAACTAAATTTTTGCAACATAATTTAAAGCAACTATTAAAATGTAAAATTTTGTTTTTTCTGGTTATAATTACACATCTTTTAAACATTAAAATATTGATAATACAACTATAATTTTCCCATCATCAGTGGAAAGTTTGATGTATAGTTTTCCAGATTTTTTCTTTGTAAACACTAAAAAAGAAAGCAATATAAAATCACATTAAAATCATAGATCTCTGACTTTGTACTGATTTTCTTCGGCCTAGCATGCCTTCTTTTCCAGAACATCTTCCTGAAAACATGTTCCATTATTCATCTTTCATTAATACTTTCTTCCATGAGATCCCTGATATTCCTATTATTAATGGAGACTTCTTTCTTTCTATAGGAATACATTTTAGCTTAAAGTTTCTCAATAATGCTTATTTCCACTGGTGAAGGTCTATTTGTGGGCATTTCTGAATCTAAAAAAATTCAGTGGGAAAAATATTTCATGTTACATTAATCATTAATCTTTCCAATTTTACAAAACCAAAATGAGAAATTTAGTAAGGCCAATCTTAGATGAGATCTCCAGTTGCATAAAGTTTAAAGCTATTTGAACCCTGCTCCCCTGTGCTCTTGGCACAAGTGGGCATGCATACCCACACCCACGATAAGAAAAATGAAATACAAAACAAACTTTAGAAGGCAAAACTCCTTGGAAGATTTAATTCCATTTCCCAAAGAGTTGTCGTTCTCAATTACAGCTTAATCTGTTGCTTTAATATTTATTGTGTTAAATTTCATTGACTTAAATTGAACTGAGTACCCCTAATTCTGAAAGTAGGTCAGCATCACATACAACGTAGGAAGCATCTGTGCTTTTTTTTTGCTATTAAGTCAGTCTGAACCTTGTAGGAAACCATCTCTGGTGAGATTATCTGTACTTTTCTGTGTAAGCTTGTGGAAGGTAGGAATTGTACAGTTTTCATCTTTAAAGCTCCTTCTTTTTAGCAGAGATTCTGGTACACAGAAGCTCAACAAATGTTTGTGAATTAAATGTGGAACACAGAATCACAATTTATTTTGATTGTTCCCAGATTTTATTAATCAGAGTCTAGAATTGTTATCATTGAAAAGGTTGAGGAATTTCATGCTTTATCAAATTCTTAAGCATAGTTCTAAAGGTTTTTATGCTCTTTTTACTTTGCCCCTAGCCTAGAAAAAGTCAACCAATGCTACAAATCTAAAGACAAATGCTTGACATTTTAGTTTAAAACTTTTGGACTTCAGTACATTATCAGACTAATGGGGGGAAAAATGCTTAATTGGTTTTACTGGCAGAACTGAGACTCCAGAAATAAATTTCACCAGAGTCAAAATGGTCTGTGAAAGATTTTCTGTAACCACAGGTGTAATTAGCATTTGGTTATGAGGAACCAATCTTGGATTTATGTGTAGTTAGAAAAAAAAAAGAAAAAGAAAAAGAGGATTGGTTGTAGCTGAATTCACCCTGGGTAGGTTTGTTATGAGCTGGTAATCCTAGGCCTGGGATAGAAATAATAGGTGATATGGTAGTAATTAAATGTAGTAGAAATAGAAGATCGATTAAAGGAAGAGATGGGTTGCCCAGAAACAAATAATAAAAGTGTAAACATAATATTTTTCAAAAGTTATTTAAGTTTCAACAACTGTCTTCAACATTAAACAAAAATAATGTAGCAAACAATAGTTTGTATATAAAGATTGAGGAATTATTTCCGAGTCAGAAACAATAAAAAATTTAAGATTGTCCATAAAAACAGTCTGACACAAAGCTTTAAAGGACAACATACCAACCTCGCAGGTGTAACTCTTCTAAGGTTTAGATTGTTGTTTATTCTCTTAGGTTGACCCCCAACTCTGATGTCAGGCGTCCTTGTATCTATTCACACATGTGCCGTAGTTCTGGTGTATTTAATTATGAGTGTGGAAGGACCTAGGAGGAAGGGACAAAAAAAGGAAGAGAAGAAATGGGACAAAGAGAAAGAGAGAGATTTTTTAGTGTTTCAGCAATCCAAATACATGAGTCATTTGGATCGCTTGCAAATTGTGCTACATCCAACAAAAGCAGAGACTCTGAGACTATGTAGCTTAGAGGCATTTTCCCTTCTCCGTTTTATCTGCAATTCTTAAAATACAAGGTTACTCATCTATCCAAAACATTGCATTCGGATGGGAATTTATTAGTCAAATACAAGGTAGAATAATGTGATTAAAAACTAAAATAAAATTAGATGCACAAGTCTTCATTCCAGTACGTTTTGAGTTTTTCAACCATTTTCAAAGAAGGAAAAAACAATAGCAACATTATCTCATCTTATATTACTCTGAAATTTGCTGCCATCTACAAAATATTCACTTTCTGACTTATCAGACTTTTTCTTACTAGTTTTCCAAGTTGCTGGTATTAGTTAAAAGATAGCCATGTAGAAGCTATGGTTACTAGAAATAGAACTATTAAGGCATTTTAAGGTTCCAGGCAGAGTTTTCTCTCCAATAAATCAATAAGAAATGTCCTCTTCAGTTAAAGAGAAATGGACATAACCTCAGAATGGCAAACAATAATAAATTATAAGGGAATCTATATTTTGATCCCTATGTAACACAAGTAAGAATGGGTGATAAATACAATAATACCATAGATTGTGGATTCTTCTGTTTATTTTATAGAATAAAATACTGTATCACAGTCATGCAAATAAAATTTTCAATTTCAACTTCTCCTAAGGATCCAAACACTTTCACAAAGAAAAGACAGCTGTCCCAGGCACTAAATGGTACAGTTAGTCAATGCACCATGAAACCCTTATAGAGGAAAGCAATCTTGTGAATGCTTCCTGAGTAAGATACTTTGAACTATGCATTAGTGCGTTTTCCCCTTTTATCATACCTCTGCTTCTCCTGGAATGGTTCCTTTAAGAATCCACCATTATATTCCATTTGACTCCTAGCCACTAATTTATTTAATTTTTTTTTTTTTTTTTACTATCATCTCTAAACATTGGGGAACACAAGTTCACATGCGTGTGCGCGTGCACACACACACACACACACACACACACACACACACAGGGCTGGCCTATAATTTTACCAGTAAATACTGTAATTAGCAATAATCAGGGGCTTTGGATGAACTGAGATGCCAAAGCAACATACAGTCAGGCCCCTCCCTTTTGTGATAGTTATAGTCCCTCACTCCCTCTGTCTCTGAGTATCTGCGTCTCTTTCCCCTGTCTAGTTTTCTTTTGGCGTCTTTCTCACATATATACAAGCACAAAATTACATGTCTCTGATAGGTAAGTGAATATCTCTACATTTTATGAGACTGTATCTGCTTCTGTGATTGAATAATACCACATACTATTCTTCCACTTTTAATTTCTTTGAACTGTTGCCACAATGGTCCTAGCCCACAGCAGGACACCAATTAACACTACTGACTTGAATGGTTCTAGACACAAAAGGATGCTTGTTGCAGTCCAGAAAAATGTGAAGTGCACGACAGAAAAAGAGAATTATTAATTTTTTTGGTAGCACTGTATTCTAGATACTGTACTAGAGATGCTGTATGTATTTATTTTAAGCATGTGATGACAGGGTATATACTAATTTTACCATTTGACAGATGAAGAAATGGGCTCATTATGGAAAAATAAACAAGGCATCAAGTCAACCTTGTTCTGGGTGGTAGGGTCAGAATTTTAATTCACAATGCTTTGGCACAAAAGCTGTTTTATTTCTACTAATTGGAGAGTGAGAATTACCCTTAGTCAATTTTCACAGAATAGCTCTATTCAATAAGAAAAACTGCATATTCGGGGCGCCTGGGTGGCTCAGTTGGTTAAGCGTCTGACTTCGGCTCAGGTCATGATCTCGGGGTCCTGGGATGGAGCCCTGTGGCGGGGCTCTGCACTCAGTGGGGAGTCTGCTTCTCTCTCTCCCTCTGCCCCTCCCCCCACTCATGTGCACGTGCGCATGTGCCCACTCTCCCTCTCAAATAAATACATAAAATCTTTCAAAAAATAAAAATAAATTGCATATTCTATGAGATCATGGCTTGAAAACTATTTTCCTAGATTTTTTTTCAGTTAGTAAAGTTCCCAAATTTCAGGAGAAATGGATGAAACCATACATTTAGTGGATGTCTACTACAAATCAGGTAAAATTCTCCTCTCTCTCTCTCTCACTTATACCCACCTAGTTATTCTGCATCTATTTCTACAGGTTGTCCTTCATGTCAGGCTAATATGTATAGATTTGCTACTTAAAAGTCAGGGTAGAATTGGTCTGAAGCCTTGGGAGCTTCCTAGGTGAAATCTGCAGCCAGCCCTCATATAAGGAGAGCAAGGAGAGACCAAGAAAAGAGGCCACCACTTCAGATCAGTAGATGGCAATTTTAATAAGGAAAGGAACTTACTTATGAGGCTCATCTTGGGTGGCCACAAGATGAGTAGGTCCCAACACCAGAATCTTAAACATATAGAGAGGCCTTAATGGGTTCCATCATGTAATCAGTCCAGATGGTCTCAACAACACATTGCTTTCTCAAGCCTGTGCTTTTGAAAACAGCTCCTACTGTGCGAATGGTGGGTGAAATGTACATTCAAAGAACAGGGGATGAGGTGGGAAGCCTCTGATTGTCTGGGTGCACCACATGACTTAACCAGCAGTCACATCCTCTGGATGACCTCCTCCAACATATCACCCCATATGACCAACTCTTGCAGATTTACGCTCCCCACTCTTCCACAATGAGACTGAGCAGTCAACAATGTTAGCACGTTTCGTTAGCACGGAGGTGGTTCGTTTTGGAGCTATCTGGCCACATTGGAGACAGATACCACAGAACCAATAGAGGTACATGCAAGAGAAAACATAGATTAAGATAATAATTCCCCAAATAAATAATATATATATTTTTTCCATCTAGAGCCCCATGATATGAACCATTGATTTAGTAAGTCCCCTAGGCTAAAGGTTGAATCGTTCAGGGCATTCACTTACATCTTCATGTGATTTAATAAAGATGACACATTAGCAGACTCATCAGCTATAAACATACAACCTTCTGCTTAGACAATGGCACTGATGCCTCCTTGCAAGGCAGTAATAATGTCTAAGACCATCCTATTTTTGGAGGACAGGTTTTCTCTTTAGAGACATTTCAGTGTTCAGTAAAGACAAGTTTTGCCCGCTGTCATTTAAGGCTTGTTGGGTGAATTTATTAAGTTCTCCTACATGGGCTATACCATCCTCCAGGCAAATGGAGGGGACAAAGATGCTGGCCAAATGTTTATACCAGTGAAAACAGAACATACCCATCTGGCCTTGAGGAAGGGAGGTTGGCGACTTTTGTCACAGAGGGGTAAACTCTCCTCTATGTCCAGGAAAAACCCAGGGTGCAATGGCCCAACCACCCCAGGGGGAAGCCATGGCCAAAGATTGTGCCACACAACCACTGGGTCTCATCTAGGACTACCTAATAAATACCTGGACATATCCATGCCAAACCAGTTGCTATTATTTTTAATATGACAGAATGACTGTACAGTTCTGGTGACATCCGTCCCATATTCCCAGTACAATTGGGTTGGTTTCCTTTAGAGTAATTTTTCTGTTCCCAACATAGGGGGTACCTGGGTGATCAAATGCCCATAACCTGGGATGAGCCACATGAACCAATCCCAAATCTGAGTGCAGGCACCCATGGCTCTGATGGTGGTAGTTTTAAGTCTCCTCTGGTCAGTAGTTTGATGGGCTGCCTTTGAAGTTTGATTGACAGGAAAAGAATACTCATGCCCAGGGTGATTGATAGGTTGTGCCACAGGCCAAGTTTTGGGATCACTATTGGTGGTATTAAATGCATTAGGAGTGCTAATCCTAGTTTGTTTTCCTTAATATATTGTTCTAGTGCCTTCCAGTCCCCTCCCTGGAGTGGTGATATCCACCATGGCAATCCTGATAAGCTAGAGAGGGCAGCTGCCAACGTAACCATCCCGTAACTGGAGACCACAGGAGCAGTCTAAAGTCAAAAAGACAGATACTTGGTGGGAACTTGTATGGAAAGTTCTTCCCCTTCTATAAGAATTCTATCTGTGACCTGATCCTTAGAGGTTAAAGTGGCTGCAGCGTTAGGACTTCAACTTGGTTGTGCATATTATACATGTTGCCCAGGGGAGCCAGCACCGTCAGACATGAGGAGCTATGGTGTGGGTGGAATATGCCCAATCAGGACTCCCATCTTTTCCCTTCTTTCAGTGGTATGTGTTCCGTTCCAGGTGTAGTGTGTTTCCAGAGGTTCGGCTTGCAGCAGGACAGTGGGATCCTAGTGGAGATTGAGTAGCTCCCTCTCACACAGGAGTGTGAAGTAACTCACCCATCCTGGTGGGACATACCATTGCAAATTCCAGTAGATTGATGCCTTTCCCAGGCAAGATGGGGCCTGGTGTTCTCACCACGGTGAGAGTCAGTCCACTTTCTGTCTTCTGTGACTTCCATACCTTTAAGGTGTTGGGTGACTTGGCAGGGTTCCCAATCTGGCATATGAGGCAACAGGCCTTATTTACTGGTTGATCATTCAAATGTATTAAAGCCTAAGACAGTGCTTTATTCCACCTGGCCTAGGCTGTTTTAATATTCTATTTTTACTTTCTACCAACCTGCTGCTTGTGGGTTATAGGGGAGATGGAATCTCCTTTCAATGGCATGTTTTTTTTCCCAGTCTTGCACATCATGACCTTTGAAATGTGACCCCCAATCACTGTCTATTTGATGAGGGTATCCATTCATGGCACTCGGTTTCTCTAATCCCCTAATGGTGGCAACCTGGTTTTCACTGTGATGGGAGATCTTGGATTAGTCCAGACGCAATGCCTACACAAACCAAGGCATACCTAGAGCACTCATTTACAGGGAGGGGGTCCATATCCCTCATTGGTTGAGGACTTTGATGGATGGCCCCAGACTCCTTTGGCAGTTGCTTTAGGTATTATTTAGAACACATTGCATTAACCAAGTCACTATATTTCAAGAGCAATCTTGCATCACTGACAGCATGTCAACCCACCCAGGCACTCTTCCTATGCACCCAATCTGCTGCATCTACCAAAGGGTCAATTGCTAGGGTTCATACCTGGGTTGGGGCATCAGCTTCCTGATTTCCAGTGGGTGTCAATGCCTTATGAGCTGGGACGTGGAAGACAGTGAGGGCGACCTCAGGCTATTGCTGTTGAACTTAAATGTTTTTTTCACATATCTTAACCCCACAAGGGCTTATTTATGTTTTCCAGGGTTCAGTTTTCCATTGACCAAGATGTAGGGCTAATCCCTTTAAACCAACCCAACTATCAATGCAAATGGTTAACAGTCAGGGCTCCGCATGGGTATCAGTGCCCTGTACTGGGTGATAGGGTTGAACTGGAGTATCCTGGCTTTCATTCCTGCAGTGAATGTGGCCTGATCAGGTCCTTCAAAGACAGAGATGCAGATGGTCTGTCTTATTCCCAACTTCCTAGGAGTTTGTTGTACCTCCTCTATAGATTTCCGAGTTACTGCACGCCCTGGGAGATAGCCCTCACTGGGGCAAGCCTCCTTGCAGCCTAGAATAATCCAATCTATGAGGGAGTGAGTACCTTGAAACCCCCAAGCACTGTGCAAAAGCTGCCATAGGGCAGGGTGTGTGGTGATGCTGCTCACTTTCTCTGCCTCCTGCCCATTGCCACCGCACAAACCACACCTGGATACTTCTCTGGACTTTTGCTGAAACTTGGTAGCTGTATCAATGAGCTCAGTGGGCATATATTCTCTCATTATGAGCCCTTCCTGAATGGGGGGCTGTCCTACTGGCTGGGGTGCTGTGGCTGTGCCTTTGCTTTCCTTTGCATTAGGGGTCAGACAGCATGCAACTTTTCATCTGTTTTACTCTCAACAATCCCAACATCCTCCTCCTCATTCCCCTCGCTCAGGGATTCCCTCTCTTAGCATCCCAATCAGGCTCTGCCACAAGTGCTGGGACCTTAATCCACAGAGTTTGCAGCCTCTTAGCTTCACAAAATGGCACGCTAAACTCTCCAGCTGGTTATCCTGCTCTCCTTTCTTGTCTGCCAGCCCCGAAGCCAGTAGAGTGGTGGACACTGCACCTCCTCCTCCAATTTCAGCACTTCTTCTCACTTCCTAACTTGAACTTCAGCCTCTACGTGGGAGGATTCAGTTGAGCCACCCACACTCACGACGGCCCTCTGCACAGCCCCAAGATTCCCTTCTCTGCTGCAGTTGCTCTGTGCAATTCCTCAACCAAATGTGTCAGGCCACAGGGTGTTTTCAGGGTCTCCCCATACTCACACAGTGGTCCCCAAGCATCTGAGATATGGGCCACCCCTCCCACACTGAGGTCAATGGCCAACCCAGGATTTCCCTTGGGTGCCTCTTTCCCTAGGGCCACTTATTCCATCTCCTGGCTGACTCAGCAATTATTGAAATTGTTTGCAACCTTCGGAGCTCGCTGGGTGAAGTTTTATACTGGTCCCCATAAATGGAAGGCAGGGAAAGACTGTAGAAAGAGACAGGCCACTCCAGACAGTAGGTGGCAGGTTTAACAAGCAAGGGAACTTATTAACGAGGCTGTCTTGGGCAGACGCAAGATAATGAGATCTCTGCACCCACCTGCCAGAACCTGAGTAGTTCACGGAGAGGTCTTAGCAGGGTTTAATCATGTATTCAGTCCAGATGGTCTCAACAACACCTTATCTCTCAAAGCTGCATCTTTGAAATGGCTGCTAGCATGGGAATAGTAGGTGGAATATACATCCCAAGAACAGGAGATGGGGTGAGGGGCTTTCAGTTGCCTGGGTCCAGCTCACAGGTCAACCAAGAGTCACATCCTCTCAATGACCTCCCCCAATAGATAGGCATTGGGTAATTTGTTAGAATGTCAAAATATGTATATATCTGACTTTCAGTCTCCTCTTCTGGGGATAGCATCAATAATAGTATATATATCACAGTTCAAGACAAGATTTGGGCATGTAATATAAAAAGGACATGGGGGCCCTTGGATAAAACTCCCTTGACTATTTTGAACATTGACGTTGAATCAAAAGTTGAGGGTTCCAAGAATGGGACCACTGGCAATTTTTAAAAATAAACTCCATTCTAGATGTCTTAATTGGTAATTCAATCTCTTCTTCCTTGCTTTTTTTGTAGAAAATAATAGGCCATTTCTAATGCTTTCAGGGTAGGCTTCTGGGAGAAAAAATAGTTTTTCTTGATTCATTGTGTTTTAATTCTATGATCTGTGAAGGCATTCTGAACTTTCCAGAAAACTATTGATGTATCTGGGTATGCATGATTTCTTAGTCACTGTTGATACCACTTGAGCAATTACACCTTGGGTGGTGGGGAAGCTGCATAAACTCTGGAAACTGTGGGGATAAAGGTTACATCTAATCATCCATAACTCTACAGCAGTGAGTCATAGCCCCAGAGATTTACCTGTATGACTGACTACCTGACCGGGGGAAGACATAGAAAGTGTATGTTGGAAACAATCTTCTCAGGCTGACCAAGCTTTGCAACCTCTTACTGTGAAACTTTCAGCTATTGTTGGAATGATGGAAGAGAAACCTATTTCTTGTACCTACATGAAAAAGTCAGATTTCCTTCTCTCTCTCACACACATGACCACAATCTTCCTCTCTCTCTATGTCTCTCTCTCTCTTCGCCCAAATCCCTCAAAATGAATGATATTTAGAGTAAGCAATTACCAAGAAATAGATTCATTTTCCTTGGGAATTATTACTCATCAAGAATTATTTATAGAGAAGCTTTGATAGTTAGGTGAGCATAGTTTAATACTGAGAATTCATCAGAGGCTTTAAAAAGATTATCCTGGATTTTTTTTTTTTTTTAAACCTTCGAGGTATATGGCTTAGCTACCTTTGTAGAAATATTTTATGGAAGAAAAGGATAATTTTTAAATTCACCAAGAATGAAAAGACTTTTTGTCACTGGATTCTTGTGAAGATTCTGACTGTTCCTCCTTTTTTTACTAGAGGAAAAAAACAAGGAAAAATGATTTTTATGACTTTTCCAGAATTTCAGAGTAGTTTCTTCCACAGATGAGATCATGCCCTAGCGGTATTTCCATTCAGAAAAGCCACAAACATTTTTATGTCTTTTTCCTCATGTGAATTTTAATGGAAAACAGTGTCAAAATAAGAAGAAGTTCATATGTAAGCTGTTGTAGATTGCCATGAGACAAATTTCATGTTATTTGTGAGTAAGTCTTCGAAACTGCTCTTTGAATTTGGCCTAAAGAATATTAACTTTTAATTATTAATAACTTTTAGTTAGAGGAGTGTGGAAATAAATTGCCTCTCCACCAAGTCTATTACAACTCACGTAAAGTCCTATAACCGCACGTGCCTGCCCAATAGCCATGTCTGGTTCTTGAGCAGGAGATAGGATGCTTGTGCATGAACGCAGAAAGGCAGGTAAAAGGGTGGTCTATGCTCCTGTCACACGAGTTCTCCTCCTCTTTCAAGGCTTTCTGTTTCACCTTAATGCCGTCACCGAGACAAAAATAGCCTTGTGACTTGTTCACGTCCCAACTGTTCCACTTTGGTCTAAGGCTTTTCAAATCTCAGACTGTTCTAATCAACTTTCCCACTATAGACATGGTTGGTTTGATGTCTAAAGACATCAATGTTTTCTATCCTAAATGTGTAATAAACCCACAGTCAAAAGCATTTATATATTATATGCTTATTACAGATTTTTCACACATTTTTATGCTTTGTACTAAAGACTGTTTCATTTGGAAAAGCAAAATAAAAACACTTCGTGCATTTCTCAGCAAGTTAACCCAAGCTCAGCAGGTAGTACTATGGTCAGATAGAATCCAGATAGACATGGTAGCTGGTTAACCCACCTCCCACAGATTATAGCCATAGAAAGGGGGATCCCAACTCAGCCTTGTTTTCCTGAAAATGTGTAGCTCTAATGATAATTTTGAATACTACTTTACAATATCATTCACTTTCTGATATAAAAATGAATTAGATGTATTATTGTTTATAAATATTATACATCTGGCAAGTTCCAGGACCCAAGGACTTATTTTATTCTAGGGTGTTCAAAAAGTAATATCCTTTCATGCCACATCAAAATGTAACTGAGACAATGCTCTGTGTGCCAAACCAGACCACTGAGAACATTTGAACTGTGCTCACAGCAGAAAACACCTGGGTAATCTTCATTATTAGTTGGAAAAACTTGTGTCAGTGGTTAGAACTGGGAACTCTGAGGACCAGGATTGGTTTTGCAGCCCATACTGAAATTGAGCTAAACGTAGAGATAAACATAGGTCAAGTGCATAACAAATTCATAAATCAGGAACAAATGAGGGAACCATGAGCTAAAGAGAATGGCTGATCTGCTGAAATTTGACTTTTATTAAATACTCAGAATGAAATGTGGTGAAATTCACTTAGTCTGTGAAGCAAACTGGTAAACATTTTGCTCTCTGCTAACTTTGCAGTAGAGGGGACCTTAAAATTTATTTTACAGGTAGTTTTCACAGAAATTTTCAATGTCAAAGCAATAAAATATAAGAAGGAAGGTTATATTTATCAGATAATATTGGTATTTCCAAGCTGAAAGGAAGCCCTAGGCTCATCCAACCTCCCTCCATTTTTCTAATCTAAGAAAGCTGAGGTCAAAAGGGCAAATGACTCACTTCATACAGCAGAGAGAGAAGTGTTAGAACAGAACTTAAAACCTCAGATACGTTTTTATGCAGATCTGTCCTGGCTCTGAGGCTACTTCTAGTCCTAATATACTACAAAAGATAACTTTCACTCAACCTATTAAGGGTTTAAGGTTCTACAGTAAATTTGGACTACAGAGGCAATAAAAATGTTATGAACTGAATGTTTGTGTTTCCCCAGATTCATACTCTGAGGCCCAATGTGATGACATTAGAAAGTGGAGATTTGGGGGGATAATTAGGTTTAGGTGAAGACACGAGGGCAATACTCTCATGATGGGATCAGTGCCCTTCTCAGATGAGGAAGAGACGCCACGTCTTCCTCTGTCTGCTGTGTGAGGACAGAGCAAGAAAAGAGTCCTCTGCAAGCGAGGAAGAGGGCCCTCACTACTGACATCCTGATCTCAGCCTTGCAACCTCCAGAACTGTGAGAAATAAATGCCTGTAATTTAAGTCACCCCCAGTCTATGGTATTTTGTTATGGTAGCCCAAGAAGACTAAGACAAACAATGTTCCCAGAAAAGTCTGTGGTGGCCTAAGAGCAGCATGGAAAGTCTCCTGCAAGTATCTACCCAGGTCTCTTCTATACTCCATGTCCCAGGAGTCTCCACTTTGGCACCGTATTCAGGGTGGTGCATCTGATCCCACTGACTGATTGGATGCCCTAAAGCATTTGTGTTCAGCATAGCACAGTTTCCTGGTGAATACTGCAACGCTGTTGAGCATCAATAAATTTCTGTCCTGAGAAGTGGCAAATTGAATCTCAAGACTCCAACTATTTGGGGGTACTTCCAATAGGAAAATATTTTTGAAATAATTTTGTTGACCCAAATACCTAAACATTTTTTTTTAAAGGTTTTTTTTTTTTTTTTTTTTTTTTTGACAGAGAGAAAGGCAGCCAGAGAGGGAACACAAGCAGGGAGAGTGGGAGAGGGAGAAGCAGGCCTCCCGCGGAGCAGGGAGCCCGATGTGGGGCTCAATCCCAGGACTCTGGGATCATGACTCGAGCCGAAGGCAGACGCCTAACGACTGAGCCACCCAGGCGCCCAATACCTAAACATTTTTTAAAAAAACAAATCAAGGTCCTTTTTATGTAACTTGGATTTGAAAATACTCTACTTTTTAAATTATTTATGGGAAGCACATTCTCCTGACATAGAAATGTAAGACTATTCTAGGTTTATGCATTATAACCTGTAGTTCAGTACCACTGGGATTTGGGGGAAAAAAAAAGAGAGAGAGTTTTGAATAGATATTAGTTAAATCTTGAACATAGCAGAAATGATTTTAAAATTGGTTTTTATTTGGATTTCTTATTCCAGATCTTGATATATTTACATAACACAAATGTTTCTGGGATGAGTCTTGTGTATGAAACACTACAGTAAGCAAAGTGGGAGATTTAAAATAAAGGTAGAGACAATGAAATTAAATAATAGATATTATGTAATCTAACACAGAGAGGTTCATATATAAATAGTTCTAATTCAAAGGATGCTCTCACATATGTTATATAATGGATGCAAAATAACTACCATGGAAATAAAGGGGAAGGTGAGAATATTTCTAAAAAATGACTGGTGGAGGAAATATTGAGAATTGTGGAGACTGTCTGACAAGAAGAAATGGAAGTCCTGCTATGGAAAGAAAGTAAAATGACCAAAGCCAGATATGTTTGTGTGCAGATGTGTAAAAATATATGTGTGCTGGATACAGAAACAGAGGTAAGCCTGGAAAATTAAATGCATGCTTACATATTTGTAAAATTATTCTTTCTCCGGGCTGAATTTAGACATTATTCTTAGTTGCTAGGAGGAGAGAAATTTGATCAGATTGTTTATTTAAACAAATGTATGGTAGAAGAAAAATGATAATTTGGGTTTTAGGGATAATAGTGATGGGAAATAGTTTTGTTATTCTATTTACTCATTTTTTTAAACAATTATTTATTGAGTACCAACTACATGTCAGGGAATGTTCTAGGCCTTAGCAATATAGCAAAGAACAAAATATACAAAATATCCTCAGAGAGCTTATATTTTGGTAGAGATAGTTAATAAAATAATACTAAAAGAGATAAATTATATATTAGTAATTTATACAATAGTAACATGTAATAACACATATATAAGATGGTACTGTAACTTGTAATAAAACAGTAATAATAAAGGGATACATTACGTTAGAATGTTAGAAGTACTACTAAAAAATAAATCAAGAGGGCGCCCGGGTGGCTCAGTTGGTTGGGCGACTGCCTTCAGCTCAGGTCATGATCCTGGAGTCCCAGGATTGAGTCCTGCATCGGGCTCCCTGCTCGGCAGGGAGTCTGCTTCTCCCTCTGACCCTCCCCCCCTCATGCTTTCTCTATCTCATTCTCTCTCTCAAATAAATAAATAAAATCTTTAAAAAAAATTAAAAAAATAAATAAATCAAAGAACAAAATTGAATTCCAGGGTTGAGGGTGCAAATTTAGGGTATAAAGCATGTTGTCAGAGACAGATACATAATTTAGCTTGAGTAATTGGAAGGATGGAATTGTCATGAATTTGAAATTGAGAAGTCTACAGTTAGCACAGATTTGGGGTGCAGAGATCAGGAACTGGTTTTGGCAATATTATTGATATATATCTGTTAGAATTTCAAGTTGAGATGTTCAGTAAGCAGGACTTTAGAGGAGAAGGATAGGCTGGAGATTTTAATTTAAGATTAATTAACTTAATTTTGTCATTTAAAGCCATGGGACCAGAAGAAATCTCCAGGGGAATGAATGTAGACAAAAATGAGAAAAGTTTCAAGGACTGCACCATGATGTACTTCAAGAATAAAGTGGTCAGGAAGATGAAGACAAGGGCAGTGAGGGAGACGGAGATGCAGTGACCAACCAGTGAGGGGGGAGACCAAGTGAGTCACTGTCCTGCAGGTGTAGTGAAGAAACTGTGTCAGGAGGGAAGAGTGGTGCAATGTGGCAGATGCTGCTGATAGGTCAAGTAAGGTGACAACTGAGCATCGATAATTGTGTTTAGCAAAACAGAGTTTTCTGTTGATTTGGACAAGAAGAGTTTGGGGGAGTAGAGAGGATTAAGGATCACTGAAGTGGATTAAAAAAGGATTCAGTGTGTCTCATTTCCCTGAAACAATCCAGGTTTACACTAAATTTCAAAAATTATTAATAACATTTCCTTTTATTCTCAATAATATTCTGCTTACTGTAGGGGAAGGAAAATAATTTTCCCTCTACCTTTTTAGGTTCTTGGTTGATGCCCCTCCCCCCACACCCCATGGACACACACATAAGAAAAGATTAACAAGAAAAAAACGAACAGAAGTTTAATTACTTTCATATCTCCTATATACAAGGGAGATACCCAGGAAAACTGAATAACTTCCTGAAATGATGCAAACCACCCCCTTAAATGCCATCTCCAGCTAAAGACAAAAGAAGATATTGGGGAGGAAACAGATCAGTTATGGGAGGTTACCCAGAAAAGCAGAGAAACAAAGGTAGGGTTGTTAGATTTAAGTTCATGTCTTCTCCATAGATAAGTTTCTGGAGATTTAGTCTTCTTCCCTTTCTTGGTACAGAAAGGGAGACACTCCTAGAAATGGTGATTACATTCATAAGGTAAATGTAAATATCTCTTACGAAAGGGTAAGTTCTACTCTGGTTTTCAAAGCTTCTCCTGTGTCTGCTATTTCTTTAAAATTATAAGCTCAAGATAAACCTTATGCCAAAGAGACATACTTTGGAGTGCTATGTTTTGATTCTTTTCACTACACAATGAATTAAATCATCACCTTACTTAAATAAAGAATGGGAGGAAATACATTGGAGACAGCAAATTTAACACAACTTTTTTTAAAGATTTATTTATCTTAGAGAGAGAAAGCAGGGGAGGGGCAGAAGGAGAGAGAGAATCCTGAAGCAGACTTCCTGCGGAGCGCAGAGCCCAATGTGGGGCTCCATCCTGAGCTGGGATGGGATCATGACCTGGGATCATGACCTGAGCTACAATCAAGAATTGACTGCCTAACAGACTGAGTCACCCAGGTGCCCCAAACATACACAACTTTTTAAAGAAGTTTTACTGAAAAGAAAATAGGGAAATAGCTAAAGAAGAAGCATTTTATGTTGATGGGCATTTTCATGAAAAAAATTGTAATGTGGCATAAATAAGAGAGAATTCTAGAACACTGTCTGCTGAGAGAGAAGATCTGGTGCATGGAGGGCAGGTCAGGCTTATGCAGGAGCACTGTTGATATTTAGCAACAGGAAAGAGGGTAGAGAAAATTTATGAGCTGAAATAGGAAACACACTCCGGACCTAAAAGTGAGAATGGGGTAAATGTTTTGAAGATAGGAGAAGAGAGGAGAAGTTATTAAATACTTGTCTAGAAGACTGTAAAAGTACACAGGATAGGGAAATGTAGGAAAAGTGGTGGATAATGATGTGAAATGTTGGGGTCTGGGAGTGAATGCTCAAGAAAGAATTCTTGAGACATCTGCAGTGCAAAAAAGGGTGGTTTTATTAAAGTGCGGGACCCATGGGTAGAAAAGAGCTGTGCTAGGATTGTGAGAAGTGACTGATTATATACATTCAAGTTGGGAGGGGTTAGGGATAGAATAGGTCTCTAGGGAATTTGGAAGCATGGTTTCCAGGACCTTGAGGGTCTAGCTGTTGTTAAGATAAGGTCATTTACTACTGTCTACTAAAACATTAGTCATGAGACCCTTCAGATGTATATCAGTGGGCCACATGTTTGAAGGATGATTGCTAACAAATGTCTTGGGCGGGAAGTGGGGGTAGAGACAAAGGAAGTTTCCAGAAGGATTTTCATATGTTAAAGTAGACTTACAGAATCCTGGAGGTTGGGCTAATGTCAAGCTAAGGTTGCCTTTTGAGTCTAGCAAAGTATTAATATTGAGGCTGCTAAGCTTTTTGTAGAAAGTCACTCTGCCTGTCTCTAGTACTTGTCAATGGGCTGAAAGTTGTAAGGAAGTGTGATTTTTTTTTTCTTTTGTTTTTGTCCCTCACATCAGATAACAGTAAGGGATACTTTGGTCCAAGTCAGAAATTCCTTAGAGAATTATCACTATAGTTCATGCAAAATAACAAAGAATGAGACAGAAGAGTTAAAAATGTAGAAAGGAATCCAACCGCCTCTACAGAGTAGATTTTGTGGGTGATAAAAAATGAGAATCAAAATCCCTTCAGTGCTATCTGTGATGGAGAAAGGTGGACCCTTCTCTTCTCTTAAACTTATGGAAGAAGTCCTAGGTGAGATGCTAAATTAAGTGTGAAAAGCACTTACTTTGTAGTGCTCTTCATACTTGTAGAAAGTTGTGTTAATTCTTGCAAATACAGAATCGAAAATTTGGTAAGTAGAGATTAAGATGAAGAACATACATTTGCGAGTTAAACTTATAAAAATGATTTCTGGGGGCACCTAGGTGGCACAAGGGGTTAAGCATCCGACTTTTGGTTTCGGCTCAGGTCATGATCTCAGGGTCATGAGACTGAGTCTCCTGTCGGGCTCCACGCTCAGCGGGAAGTCTGCTTGAGATTCTCACTGCCTCTCCCTCTTTCACCCCTCCCCCCGCTTGCTCTTTCTCTTTCTTTCAAATAAATAAATCTTTAAAAAAATAAAAATAAAAATGATTTCTGAAAGTTGGAACATGGAGATCTTTCGACAAAGAAGGACTTAAAATATCAGGTAAAGAACCCTGAAGAATTTCAATACTTTAGTTATAGCTAACATCCAGCATAAAGTCTGGCAAACAATAGACAGCCAGTAAATGTTGACTATGCAGAGTTCAAGGTCAGGCTGCCCCAAAATGTGCCACTTTGGCATTTTGATTATTTTAAATAAAAGTCATTTAAGATACAGCCTGTGTAAAAAGGACACCCAGATCCTCCTCTGTTTACCTGAAAACAGAAAATATATCTCACATGTGAAGGGTACCCTCCCTGGACCAAGAGCCAAAGACACATCCTTACCACCACAGTTAGGAACTTGGAAGCCGAGAAGGCCATGTAAACACCCGCTGTTACTTTTTATTAATTTACTACCACAGCCTAAATTCTATTCAGAATTCCTTACTAATCAAAGCTCCCAAAGTTATGTTGTCTTTGTGCTATCAATTCCTCATAGATTTATTGTCTCTTTGTCCAAAAAGTATAAAAATTGCCTGCTGTGGTTATTTCTTTAGGCCTCAACTTTATGATTGAGCCTCCATGTGCACACGATACAATTTTGGCTTTTTTCTCCTGTTAATCTGTCTCAGGTAAATTTAAATCTTAGTCCTGCTGGAAAACCTTGAATGGTAGAGGAATAATTTTCCTTCCCAACAATTGAATAAAACAAATAAACAAGTGCATATATCTATATAGTAAGAACATAGCAGAAGAAAGAGCCTTTTGTTTTTCAAGATGTTTGTTGCCCAAATGAGATAAAGAAATAAGGAAATATTGTAACTAAAACAAAATGAACACCTTTTTATTAGTGTATTTTTAGAGAGAGGAATATATATTTTTAATACAGCTGCCCATCTACTTTTTCCTTTATTTCATTTAATCCTGTCTCTTGGGATACCTTCAGTGGATATATTATAAACATAGTTCTATGAATACAATAAATGAATGCAAATGTGGAAAAAAGGTATACAGATTATTCTAAATAAATAAAATCACTGGATGTGATTTTTAAATAATTTCAGTAATACAGAGATTACACTACAAACCTTGTAAATACAATATTAAACATCATTAATTATAATTAAATTTATATATGCAATCAGAAAAAAACTAGCTTGCAAAGCAGTATTATAGCAATACTATGTATTACACAATACATTGATATATTTATAATTATGTTCAAAATATATGTTTCTGTGACCTGTGAGCTGATTATTAGAGCAGAGGTGACCATTTATGATTTTTCATCATGGCAACTTATAACAACTCCTTAAAATGTGTTTAACACTTCACAAACTTTAGCCAGTTACGGCTGTCCCGCGGTACAGAATGTATTTCCTCTAGAAGCCCGACTCTGACTGACACGAATGATTGAAAAGCTTTAATTACACCCCTCTAAGCCCGAGTGGTTCTATAACCACAACTCAAGAAGAATATATTCTTTCATCCCCCAAGGACACGCTTAAGACCTCACAGAGGTCGATGAGGCTTTTGTGTAAGGAGTTGCAAGAGGCAAATTCTATTTTATTTTTAAGCAAATGAGCCTTTGGTTTGCTACACTTCATTTTGTTCCGTTGCTATTCCCGTGCTAATAAATAACTGAACCTTACTCACGACAGCTTTTTCCTAATACTACATAAGAACACGAAGATCCTCCAGAAAAAGATGTGCCCTAAAAGCCTTTATGAAGTCATTTTTGGCTTTAAGGACTGGAGGATTAGCTTTAAGAATTCCCCAAGGAGAAGAAAAGACAATTCTGCTAGCCTACCCAACATCCCCTAAGGATCTAAATCTCTTTGCTGAAACACCGCCTGGAAGACCCGTCTGGCAGACAAGGATGGGCAGCTTCTTCTGAACTGTGTTCAGCATGTTGGGAAATGTACTGTTTTCATCACTGTTTTCTCCCCTGACCCCTTATCCTGTATATTATGTAATTTTTTTTTTTATCTTACCAGCACAACCAGGTGAAATGTACTTTAATATGTCTTTGACTATAAAGCATTAAAAGGCAAAAGAGTGACAAAAAATACTTCTTTGATGTATTTTTTATATTTCTGAAGACAAAATATGGTGAAGCTGAAATGGGTTACTTACTCTTCAGTCCTCATCTCTGACAGGCAGTCTTTTTCAATACAACTCAAATATGGAGTTAAAACAAAGATGGAGTGCAGAGAGCATGGTAATGGTTTTCAGGATCTTCTTCTTCTCCATTGAGGCTGGAAGCCCTAGTTAACCTACTCGCAATAGGTGCTGGTTAGCAGTATTTGTTAACAGGCTTTGAAACAATACAAACCATCAAAGTGTAAATGGATTTTTAAGCAACTATTTTTTAAAATTTCAAAAAATGTGAAATGTTATTGTTAAAAATGCAGTTTTAATCAAGCCTTAGAAGGCCTAGCTATGCATTCTTATGGCTTTTCAAACCTGGAAGTAATCAGTTTAAACTGTGGTTAAGTTGAAAAATAGCTTTATTTGTATTCCATTAGGCCCAGTTGAAATGGTCTCATTAAATAGGCATATTTATTCAACCTCTGGTGCTTGGTTTAATTTAGAGATGAGCTGTGCAGTTCCTTAAGCACCTGCTTTCAGAAATGAACTGAATTTCAAGTGGGCAGAAGTCAAAATAACTCACACAAACACACCCTGGCAAGATAAAATTATAAACTAAAATAAAATAAGTTTACTGATCTGTGATCCAGAACCAGCAGACCACTGGACTGGACTCATGAGCCATCAGAGTACAAAGCCAGGTATTGTGTCAAGAGATAGAAGCCCTAACCATCTGCATTGCTCAGAATCACTTTACTCCAATGCTTCAAAAGCAATGCTGTCAACTGAGTCTTTGGGTTCTATCTCTTTCCCTCTCCTTGGTCTTCTTTGAAGAGGTGTTAATAAACTGGCAGCGGTAGTCCAAACAGAGGAAGTGCTAATTGTCAATGAAAAAGCTATGTGTGGGCAAAGTGTTAACATCAAAGTTGAAAAGACTCATGAGTTTGCTAAATGTTCCTAAATTGTTAGGAACTTACTGACTTGCATAATGAACCTCAGATGTTAGCAACAAAATGAAAAGAGAATAAATTACAGCAGTAGCATTATTATAGTCAACTATATGGCCATTTCAAGACAAAAAAATGCCAATCTAATGTCCTCACTGATAATGAAATGCTGCAAAAACACATTATTATTAATTATAATTATTAAGTATTATTACTAGTATTTATGAGCCAGGTATTTATGAGCTAAAATTAGTATTTATGAGCTAAAAACATTGCATGTGTCATCTCATTTGATTATCAGAACAATTTGAAATTAGGTACTATTATAATCTCCATTTGTTAGACCTAATTTTATAGAGCTACAAGAATTTCAAGTTCAGGCGCCTGGGTGGCTCAGTTGTTAAGTGGCTGCCTTCATCTCAGGTCATGATCCCAGAGTCCTGGGATCGAGTCCCACATCGGGCTCCCTGCTCAGCAGGAATCCTGCTTCTCCCTCTCCCACTCCCCCTGCTTGTGTTCCTGCTCTCACTGTCTCTGTCAAATAAATAAATAAAATCTTTAAAAAAAAAAGAATTTCAAGTTCAGTAGTAGAATCAAGTTTTAAATTTGCACCAAAGTCAAACAGGCAAAGACTTTATTCAAAGCTATTGCAATAGGAGAGAGGTAAAAACCGAGTCTAAACCCAGGTACCTGGAAACGGAAGGGCTGGAAGGTTTTAAGAACTGGGATAGGAAAATTATCTTACTCCAATGTGTTTGCTAATTGTTTCTTCCCAAAGGGACAGTAAACTTTTTTATACCTTTTTGGCAAGATGCAGTTTTACAGTTTGGAGCAAGGAGTTCTCTGAATTAAGCTCCTTCCCCTACTTCCAACCCACCTCGGAGACTGAGAGGTTGGGGCACTACCTTCTTTGATGATGATATTTCAAAGGGATGGTTCCCAGGTTCTTGAGAAAGACATTCTGGTTGTAAAACTGGCAAGAGGCTTTAAAAAGATCTACATCTCAAAGAGGCAGAGAAAAAATTTACAATTATGAGTTTTCTAAAGTAACCGCTCTAAAGAAAGCGAGGTCAGAGGTGTAGAATCAGGAAGAAGTCTGTCTAAAGTTTCGTCCAGCTGAGGAGAACTTTAAAGCTGTCTAATTCAGTGATTGGAGTCAAATTTATTCCCTCCCTCAAGATTCCCAACCCCGCACATATGAGAATCTATAGCAGGGGGAAAAAAATCAACAAAGAAAAAATGTTTTTAAACCACCTATGTATTCCTTTGCTTCACTGGGTTTCAGTTTCCGCATTCCTAGAACGAGATGTCTCTAGATCTTTAGATTGTGAATCATACCTTGTAAGAACCTGGAGTTTGGGATGTGGGGGAGAGGTTAAGGAGCCAGGAGATGCCCAAGCTTGGTGGGGAAGTTAGAGGATGAGCAGGCACATCCACAGGGCCCTTGCTTCAAGGAGGACAGGCTTGTGTATCAGTTTTATGAAATGGACTTCTGCTTCCAGCTTCATTAGAGAAATAAAAACAGGGAAGGGGATTGTCTTGGCAAGATAAAGTGTGATAACCACTAAACAAGATCACCTTTCTTAACCTTATATGTATAACCTATTATATATAATTCTCTAGACCAGCAGAGATTTCAGAACCTCCAAAGATCAAAAAGATCCAAGGATGAATAAGAAAAATTAGCACTTTCTTCTTTATAAAAACTGCCCTGTATGAATGTATGGCTACTAGATAGTCACAAATAATTCATGAAGGCACGATCCATTCTCAGTCATACATGTAATAAGAAAGCATTAATTACCTAATGCCTACCCTATCCCCCTCTCCTACACAAATGCATGTGACCTATATACACCAGGGTGTGCTAACCATTGATCGCAGAATAAGGCACAGATCCATAGGCAATGACTTCTGTCTACATCGTGGTTTAAGTACATTTTTCCTCATACTTTAAATGCAACATAACATGCTGCATAGTGGGAGCACTTAATGAGTGTTTGCCAGATCCCGATAGAATAAAAATTTGATTTATACAATATGAAGAAAGGTAGGGTGGTTCATGAACTCTTCCGATTTAATTCATTTCTATTCCAAAGTTTTATTCATTGTGGTTTTTTGAAAACACATAATACCTCCTAAAATAATTAATTTAGTTTAATTCAGCATCTCCTCTTCCTTTCAACTCTCCTCAAAACTCATATTCTGTGGAACATATACTGTAACAAATAAACTAGATATTTTTTCATGGGATTGTCCCATGAAAATTGTCCCCAATTGGGGATGTCCCCACTTTTTTAATCTAATTGTCAGATTTGATTCAGAAACATTTTCTCATAAGAATCAAGATTATAGTTTGTCAAAGCTCTAGAGCAGGCAGGCAATGTCCATGTTTGAGCTTGTTTTGTTCAGAATACATTTCCTAGGGCAGCAGAAAAAAAATTCCTTTTTTTTTTTTTTTTGGTGACTTTGTCATGGTCCGAGGCAAGCACTTCAGCATGTGGGAAATAAAAAAAATTAAGTTATAGAAGAAAGGACCAATTCAAGGTGAGGAGAGTAATTGAACTCTAGGAGTTTGTAAAAATGTAGTGCTATTGGGAATGTGACCTTAACCTTGGCCACCCTCGTGGTTACCATATCCATTGTTCACCGCTGCCTGTGCGGATGCCTGCTGGATGTACTTCTCCCGGGCTACAGCTATTGCTTTAAAACACACATACTCTCTCCACTATCCCATTATGGAAGAGAACAATCTCATATCTTTCCCTTACTTGTAGCTCCTAACAACAAGAAATAGCTGTAAAATGATTTTTTTAAAAGCTTGTAATTATATTGTGCTTTACAATGTATAGAATAGTATATGGTCCATCATCCCCACAGAAAGGGGAGTACTTTTCAGCAAGAAAATTTACTTGTGGGTGAGAATATAGTTTTATAAATTAATTGTGTGCTGATAAACTTGCTGTCAGGGAAAGAAAAAAAAAACACAACCTGTTATTTATAGCATTTGAAGATTTCCATGCTGGATACATACTCACTCTGGATGGTTTTATCAGCGTATTGTGACTGAATGCAGAACTGGGAAGGGCGGTGTTACAAGCCTGAACTAGCAGGCACTTCACTGGTTTTAATGATATGTGAAAGACAGGAACCCACATGTATTTATTTTTTTGTTTACAGTGCAATTCAGGACCATATTATTTCAAGAGAAAAGTGGTTAATATATGGGAATTTAATCTTCAGTCTTTAACTTCCCTTTTAGATAAACTTCCCCACAAGTTTATGTTCAAATATGGAAGAACATCTTTATGTTGTTGACTTTTTCATGTAGAAATGACTTTAATACTTGACTGTATTGGCAACATGGATGGATTAGATCTGGAAATAGAATAGTGAGTGAAATTTCAGCCTGAAGATAGAGCAGCGTTTGAGTTAATATGCATTTTGTATACTTAATGTACCCCCCCTGACCCATTTCAGGTCTTTCTGTGAGGAAAATCTAATCATCCATCCAATGTCTTAGAAAGATAGATTTTGATGGATCTGCCTCATCAAAGATAGGCGCAGGACTGTCTTTGACCCACCAACAATTTCCTACCACGAGGGACAAGCCATCTCCTGGAAGATGTTAGATCAATAATTAAACCCAATTGTTTAAGGCTAAGACAACATATGGCTGGTGTGTTTTCTCACTTGGCTCCTTCCTTATGCTTTCAAGTCTTGAAGTTGAGGTGCCACCACTAGGGTAACAACACTCCCATTAGAGTTAACAACACTCTTCTCTGGAGGGAGACTTCACTTTTCCCTTCAGAAGAGGATGCTATTTATCTGATGAGAGTGCCTGGCTCAGCCCCTTCCTTCTGGCTGCAGAGACAGCATGCATGCTCTCTCCATGACCTGTAGGTGTCCAGGAGCAGTCTGACCCCTGTGTGAAACCTGCAATCTGGGAGCCCCGGTCAGCTCAGTGGAGACTGAGCAAGCTCTTATATTTGTACTGTGAAGCCCTCTCCTCCAACATGTTTTTTTTTTCCCTCCATAACAAAGCTGATCCCCACTCTGCCACTATCTTTCAGTGGTTCTGAACTACAGTTGTCAAGAGAGAGATACAAAGCATATCTCAGAGGTATTGTGGGTTCTGTTCCAGACCACCCCAATAAAGTGAATATCACAATAAAGTGAGTCAAATGAATTATTTGGTTTCTCAGTTCATATAGAAATTATGCTTACATTATACCATGGTCTATTAAGTGTGCAATGGCATGATGTCTAAAAAAGAAACCACAATATACATATCTTAATTTAAAAATGCTTTATTGGTTAAAAAAAAATGCTAACCTTCATTTGCTTTCAGCAAGTCGTAATCTTTTCTCTGGTGGAGGATCCTGCCTCGATGCTCATGGCTGCTGACGGATCAGGGTGGTGGCTGCTGAAGGTTAGGGTGGCTGTGGCAATTTCTTAAAATAAGACAACCAAGTTTGCAACATTGATTGACTCTTTCTTTCACAAGCAATTTCTCTGTAGCATGTGATGCTATTTGACAACATTTTACCCACAGTAGAACCTCTTTCAAAATTGGAGTCAATGTGGAGTGCCAGGGTGCCTCAGTCCGTTAAGTGTCTGACTCTTGGTTTTGGCTCAGGTCATGATCTCATGGGCCATGAGACTGAGCCCCCCACCCCCACCCCCGGGGGGCTCCACGCTTACTGGGGAGTCTGCTTGAAGATTCTTTCCCTCTGCTCCTCCTCTCACTCTCACTGTCTCTCTCTCTCTAAATAAATAAATCTTTTAAAAAAATTGGAGTCAATCCTCTCAAACCCTGCCTCTGCTTTATCAACTAAGTTTATGTAATAATATTCTAAATCCTTTGTTGTCATTTCAACAATCTTCACAGCATCTTCGCCAGGAGTGGATTCCATCTTAAGAAATCACTTTTTTTCCTCATCCATCAAAAGCAACTCCTCATCTGTTCAAGTTTTATTTTTTTAATTTTATTTTATTATGTTATTTTAATCACCATACAGTACATCATTAGTTTTTGATGTAGTGTTCCATGATTCATTGTTTGCATATAACACCCAGTGCTCCATTCAGTACATGCCCTCCTTAATACCCATCATCAGACTAACCCATCCCCCCACCCCCTCCCCTCTAGAACCCTCGGTTTGCTTCTCAGAGTCCATAGTCTCTCATGGTTCATCTCCCCCTCCGATTCCCCCCTTCATCTGTTCAAGTTTTACCATGAGCTTGCTGCATTTCAGTCCCATCTTCAGTCTCCACTTCTGATTCTTTTTCTCTTGCTGTTCCCACCACATCTGCAGTTTCTTCCTCCACTGACGCCTTAAATCTCCAATTTGTAAAAAAAAGTAATATCTGCAAAGCACTAAAGAGCAAAGTGCAATAAAAGGAGGTATGTCTGTAACTGATACTCTAACACCCAAACAGTCTACTTTTTATTTCCCTTGTTATAGGGGATTATGTCTCTGTCATTCACTTACCTTTGTTTTAGCGGAGTTTGAAGAGAAAGGAAAAACAATACCGTGTTCATGCTTCAGTGTTTAACCTGCTAATCTTGTCACTGAGAATTTAAATACTTACAGAACAAATACATTCCCTAAAACTAGAATTTGATTAAGCATTGATGAATAACAGCTGATTAAGTTGTCTCTGTAGACTTGTACTTTTTAAAACCTTACTCTATTAACTGCGTGACTCAAATTGTTGTACAGAAATGACTTCATGGTAATCAGAGAAGGTGTTCTTGTTAAAGATTCCTATTTATATATATATTCATGTATGGACCTTTTTTTTCAGAGTGCTTTCACACCCTTTAACTCATCGAATTGTCCAAGGATACTGTGAGGTTAATAACAAGTTATAATTATTCCCATTTTACAAATTAAAAAAAAAAAACTAAATTGAAGATAAATGAGTCTATGGCTTTTCCAGTTCACATGACTAGTCATTTCCAGAGATGGAGGCATTATCTAGATTTTCTCACTCCCACTTCTGTGTTCTTTCTACTACATCACTATAGCTTTTAAATAAGGCAAACATCAGAAGTCATGGGTTACTCATACACAGAACTCAGTGAACGTCAGTACATAAGAGTGATGATCCCTTGTGGAAGAGCTGACCTTGAGGTGAGAGAATGAGACACTCCTCTCAGACACAAAATTTTAGGAGACATCAGAAAACACAGTAATAAAGAAAATAATAATTTAATGTTATATATATTTTTAAAGATTTTATTTATTTATTTATTTGAGAGAGAGAGAGAGAGAGACAGAGATAGCAACAAAGATAATGACAGAGAGAGCAGGAGCAGAGGGAGGGGCAGAGGGAGAAGCTGACTCCCCACTGAGCAGGGAGCCCGATGCGGGGCTCGATCCCAGGACCCTGGGTTCATGACCTGAGCCGAAGGCAGACGCTTAACCGACTGGGCCACCCAGACGCCCCTAATGTTATATTTCTAAAGTCAAAATTAGTGCAAAAAATCAATGATGAATAAAATATAAAAATGTAAATGAAAACAAATCGTGTGTTTGTTTTACAGTTGGCATAATGGTGCAGTGCAAACAGTCCTTTGACTTTGTGTTATTGTGCAACAGGAACATTTCCAATTAGCCCGTGGTCCCCGGACCCAGCCAGGCAGCGTTATGCATGTCAGCCATGATGCACCAACAGGTTAGACAATGTGGGTCTCATGTATGTTGACTGTGGTGCTTATATTATCCTTTCTTACTGGGTTTAAAATATGGGAGGATATTTTGATAAATGTCTAGGGGGCATATATTTTTCCTTTTGCTTTCTGCTATAATGTGTCTCAGCAAGGCAGTGCTTAATGGGTTAATTCTTGGTACACAGAGAACTTTGGAGTTTCTACTTAGATCTGAACAACAAAGAGAAGGAGGATGGAAAAAGGATTAATCTCTAATGTGAAAGAAAGACATCAGTTACATATCCACTTCAATAATGTCAGTCTCAGGGTAAAGTAATGGCTTCGAAAGCTGATTTGACTTCTGAGCTCAGCAGCGGCAATCTGGTCGTTCATTCCCGGGGGGAGCTCACTGGAGAAAAGGAGTGGCTAAGGGGAAACGTGTCAGGCACTGAGGATGTGAGATATAAAATTCTTTTAAAATACATTAATTTGGTTCATGTAGTCCAACATGGGCTGTAGATTGAAAACCTTTGTTTCTGCAGGTGGTTTGTTTATTCCTTATGGAGTTGACATGTAGACTTTTTTTTTTTTTTTAATTTTAGCATACATGATTTTGATAGAGGATCTTGCACAAGTTTTTTTAATTCTCTGAAAACCCCTCCTCCAATTATTCAATTTTGTGTCTAATCAAAGTAATTACACCTGTCATTGCTAGTATGTAATGAGAAAAGAATAATTTCTGGGGTGTTTTTAATCATGTAGATTCCCAGCCTCCACCCATGGCTATTCTGATTCCACAGGCCTGGGATCAAAGCCAGTCATTTGCATTTTTAACAAGCACGCTGATGATTGCAGTGTAGGTGGTGACCCACAGGTCAAGCTCCCTGAAAAGCCAACTCTGCGTCAGGGATTTGCTTGCAGAAAATTTGTTGGAAATTGCTCTCAGGATCAGCTCCTGTGGTGAAGGAACAAGTGAGCGGAAAGGGAAGACGCCCAACGGCCCAGCCGTCCTCTGAAGCTGCGGAGTGCAATGGTTCTCCAGAGATGTTGGAATCAGAGGCTGGGACCTTTTTCTCTCCCCGCCACCAAGCAGTCATTCTTTTGAGGCTGTTGTTGAGAAGAATGCCTGACACTGTACAAGCCTAGGTGGTACCTTTCCTGAGAGCAAGGCAACTGAGAGGGGGCTGCATAGAGACCAGCATCCCGTTGCCCAGCCAGCACTCAGATGAGGCCACGTGGCAAGTGCTGGCCAATGGACTATGATCACAAGAGATACATTCATGTTTCTTTTTAAAAAAAGATACATTTATTTATTTTAAAGAGAGAGAACATGAGAGAGCAGGAGAGAGAGAGAGAACGTGAGAGAGAGAGCAAGTGTGGGGGGCGAGGGGCAGAGGGAGAGAAAGAATCTCAAGCAGATTCTGTGCTGAGCACAGAGCCTGATGTGGGGCTTGATCTCATGACCCTGCGATCAGGACCTGAGCTGAAACCAAGAGTTGGGAGCTTAACCAACTGCCCCGAGATGCATTTGCTCTTAAGCTAGATAGTTGAAGAGCAGGCCTGTGATCCTTTATCTGTCTCTTCTGACCCACAAATAGGAAGCTACATATTCAAGAGAGTGTAGCTACAACATTGTTGGATCTCCATCATACCTGGTTCCTGAATACCAATATAGAACTAATCACCTGAGCCAACCTGCAACAGGAATGTAACATGTATTCAAAAAAACTCAGTGATTTCAAGCTACTGGGAATTCAGTATTATCTAGACTAACCTTATTAAAACAATGGCCAGATTTCAGTTATACAGTAAATTGCATTGCCCTGGTATTATCTAGTGTGATATTTATGGTTTGACTGAAACTGTATCTTAAGGCTCTGAGCAAATTCAAATACAAAATTTATTGTAAAATGTACGTAATTTTGAAGAATACATGTATTGCAATAGGGCAACTTCTACTGGTAATTTAGGCTTAATGCAAATGTAATAAGTTTTTCTTGCATTCAAAAATTTTAAGACATTTTAAGAGTGAGAGATAAACAAATATTGTATGTTGGGTTTTAGGAAAATTTCACTAAGATTCCACTAAAAAGGGAAGAGAACAAATTAAGTAATTTATCTTTTTGATAGAGATTTTCCTCTCTGTACCAGTAGTCATGGGAACACCTGTTCTATAATACACAAAATATAAATTGAGTTAACCAAGCATACTCCTAGTTAGAAAGCAATATGTTAAATTTGTAGCAAAGCCTTGAGCTCAATTAGAAGAAGACTCAAATCTTTTTTTTTTTTTTTTCCTGACAAAACAAAAACTGCTTGGGTAATTTAAGAAAAAAAGAAAAAGGAAAAGTAAATATGAAACCATAAAAGGAAGTTATGTTATAAAAAGAGAGTAAAGATCTTGGCCATAGCAGCCAAATTCCAGCATGTTGATATATTCATTTTGGCAATCATAACATCATTTGGTTACATATGTTAGGTTTAGAGTCTCCTTGCTTATGTTTTCAAGAGCTAGGGAAGGATTTGGAATTGAAACAAATTGAATTAGGATATCCAGTGTAATTGGTATCTTATAAGAATAACAAAATATAAGAAAATAGATTAATATGAATAACATGATAAAATATTACCCATTGTAGAGAGTCATAAATTTATGACTCAATATAAATAAGAATGAGCTAAAACAAAATCAAATTAAATATGGATAATGCAGTGATAGATCCTGGATTAAATGGTAGTCCTCTTCCAAATGAGAAGGTCATTTTACTTCAGATACATCCCAGTTTGTGAGAAGCTTGTGGTGACAACTGGAGGGATACCAATTCCTGTGGTCTCATCACTGTTAACGGTGGGTGGCAGAGGAAGCAAGGAGGAGAGGCCCAAGACCCTCTGATGTGATATGTGGATTCTGGGACTATTTTTCACTAAAAACCAAAAGACAAAGAAAACTGAGTTAGAATAGGAAGGGGAAAGCATTTAATTTTGGACAGAAAGACCAACTTCAAAGTTAGCACCTAGGTAATCAATCTCCTTTTTAAAAAAATCATAGAAACTGACAAAGAAGCAGAGACAGCTCAGAAGTCTTATTCATTATAGGGCAAAATTTCTTCTAACTCAATACCAATGTCAGCATCTGACCATTTCGGAAATCAAAATACAGGATTCCAACATACATTTTTAATGATAGAATTCTACCCAGGATCCCTTGTAATTTGAAATAGAGTAGAGGAATTGCTATTATCAATGGCAACTCACCTTTTTAAATGAGAAAACAGTTATCATCATAGCTGCTTTGTTATAGTGCACTCGGCAAAGATATGTCATTTATTTTATTTTATTTTATTTTTGAGAGAGAGCATGCATTTGGCGGGGGGGGGGGGGTGCTTACAAGGGGCAGAGGGAGAGAGATAATCCTAAGCAGGTGCCACACTTTGCAGGGCTTGATCTCAGGACGCTGAGATCATGACCTGAGCCAAAATCAAGAGTCAGTCACTTAACAGACTGAGCCACCCAGGTGCCCTAAAGATGTGTCATTTTAAAATATAGTTGACTATGAGAGTATCATTTGCTAATCCAGCTCTTATCTGATGGTATTATTAGCCAGATCTTCTACTTAGCTTGTATATAGCTTGTACACACACACACACACACACACACACACACACACACACATAATATCCACATAAATGAAACTACACGTACATATAGAAGTATGTGACTCCATATCTGTAAATGGTATGTATTATATGCATGTGTATATATTCCAAATGTCATATACATAGAAAGATAGATAATAGATCGATCAATTAATAGATGATAGATCTCCCAAATGATCCTAATGTAATCTCAGGTAGAAAGAAATTGTGGGCTCCCATATTCTCCTATTGTTTTCCCTTGATAAATAAGCTCAAGCCCTTAGGGATTGTGTCTGAGACACCAGCTTCATCTGAGATGTCCGCAGCCTAATTGTAACTAGTTTTTACCAGGTAATTACCTGGTAAGTTATTTTTCCCTTCCAGAGTGTCTATTTTTTAAAACAAAGGGTATCTTTTTCATTTTATGTTCCACACAACCAACAAAGCACTAGGCACATATGAGGAGAACACAGATTTGAATTGATAGAAGGAAGGGCAAGAGGAAGGAGGATGGGAGTGGGACAGAAGGCTTTCGGAGATCTGCCTGTACCATCCAGGGCCCACAGGATACCCACCTTCACTAGTCCCTAGACTAGCATAAAACTGAGGATGAGCAACAATACTCTGTGAAGTTTCTAATAATTCCAGAATTCTGTTCAGTCTCTCATGACACAGGGAAGGAGAAAGACAACATAATATCAGAGCCAATAATCTCCTCATTGATTAAAAAATAACCTGGGGCGCCTGGGTGGCTCAGTCGTTAAGCGTCTGCCTTCGGCTCAGGTCGTGATCCCAGGGTCCTGGGATCGAGCCCCGCATCGGGCTCCCTGCTCGGCGGGAAGCCTGCTTCTCCCTCTCCCACTCCCCCTGCTTGTGTTCCCCTCTCTCACTGTGTCTCTCTCTGTCAAATAAATAAATAAAATCTTTAAAAAAAAAAAAAAAAAAAAAAATAACCTAAGCTATTTAGGAAGAAAAAAAAAAATATCTCTGCAAGGTTACATCCTTCTGTCACAATCTACATCTCCCTATTTCATACACTAATCTTCCAAATGCTCATCTCTCTTTATTTATAGTTCTCTCCTCACTGTGAGGTTTGTAGAATTGATGGTGTAAATGGATACTGCAAACTCTAAAACAAAGCCTCACATTTTCTAGTTGCCTGTGAGGGGAAAATGTCTTCTATGAATGTGTTCATACTTGCCTTGAGAATAATCATTTATCGTCCTATTTGGAAAAAAAAAAAACAAAAAACAGAAAATAGGCCCACAGGTACCAAACCCAGGCGCAATATGGGTCAGTGTATGTAGAGATGAATTTGATTAAGCCACAGTGGAACCGTAGATTAGATTCAGGAACATCAGACATGGCTGTCATTACAGCCGCCAGCATGGGTGTGCTGAGCTGTCAGGAAGGATTGCAGTCAACCTGGGAATGTGGTCTTGCACGTCTTCCAAGCAGCAAAGGGCTGAGCTAAAAACTCTTAGGTCTTTGTTTGCTGTGATGATTCTTCCAGGGCCAATGATCAGTAAAACTAATAGAATCATGGAACAGTGGACTTCTGTGTTTTGCCTGTTGCAGAAAAGCTTGTGAAAATTGGATTTCTTTGCATGTAATTAAACTATTTGATACTGTGAGCAGTGTAGTTTCAGAAGATACGTTCACCTGCTTGATAATTCAGTTTCTCACCAAATATTGGCTGATTATTTGCACAAGTAATTTTGCTAGTGATTCTAAGGGATACATAAATAAAGCACATATGTGAATGGTATTGTCTTCAAGCTTATGATATATAGCCATAAAAAAATTATAGTATATTTCTAAATAATATACACAGACATAGATACCAATCATAATGAAAGTTAGATCTATGTACTATAATGAGTCCGGATTAAGGCACATGGGAATTCGAACAAGGATTCTATAGTTTTCAGTTTAGACATATAAATTAAAGTTTGTGGTAAATATGAAATTTGAATTAGAGAGAGAGAAGAGTGTGCATTACAGTTTAAGGAAAAAAGGCATTTTTGACAAAGAGAACAGCAGGAGAAAAAGCACACAGAAAAATTTCACTTTTGATTCGAAATAACTTATAGTTCAGTATGACTAGCGTCTGTGCTTAATATAATGACAAATGATGAGAAAACCACTTATATAGGTTGTTGAGTTCAGAGCATCATTCTATAGGCAACGGGGGGACATTAAATAATTTGAACAAGAGAGTGATCTTCAGGAAGTCAGTCAGCAGCCAGCTCTGGGAAAGAATGCTCAGAACAGGGAACGACGAGAGATGGACGGAACAGTAGGGAGGATACTGTAGCTCCCTCGGGTTTCTGGAAGGAAGCAGGGAGAGTTGTGGGCAGATGAATGAGAGGCATTTTGGATGTAGAACAAATGATATCCTGCAAGTGAACATAGGTGGAACCAAAATAGAAAACAGTCAAAATGATAACAAACAAACAACTAAACCATGGTCCAAATGGTACGTTTTCAGAAGAGATAGATTCTGTCCAAAGAAGTGGGATGTTCCTGAGAGATAAAAGAGATCCATTATGCCACTGAAAAACTCAATACAACAGTTGCATTTGATTTTTTTTTTGAAATTAATTACTGCTTTTGATGAAGGAATTAAGAGTCCTGTTTGCAACATTGTTGTCATCGGTTTTCTGCCATTGGAAAATAAGCATCATTTTTTTTAAAGATTTTACTTATTTATTTGACACAGAGAGAGAGATAGTGAGAGAGAGAGAGCACAAGCAGGGGGAGTGGCAGGCAGAAGGAGAGGGAGAAGCAGGCTCCCCGCTGAGCAAGGAGCCCGACGCAGGGCTCAATTCCAGGACCCGGGATCATGACCTGAGCCAAAGGCAGACGCTTAACAGACTGAGCCACGCCCCGGAAAATAGATATCATTTTGTATGAATTTCCTTAAGATTGGATGGAGTAAGTAGGGGGAGAGAAAATGTGATTTTCTTCTGCATGTAGAAATTCCAAACTTTAAAATGTAACAAAAGTACTCCTGGACAAAGACACCAGCCAGTTTCATTAGTTTTGTGGTTCATGTTTGGGTCTATCTATTCGGTTGCATAACAGTGGTGAAGATTGAATTTGAGCAAAGTGAGAGCTGATCTTTGGAAAACATGCAGAATTATCATCTAGACTTTGCTTATCTATGATCCCTTTACTCCCATATATTGGTGTCCAGCTGCCCCCCAATAACGTGTGCTCTCATGCAGGCTTCACCCTCCCAGGTCCCTTCCCTACAGGATGCTCATAGGCTGTGTTTCCCTGGAAGCATCTAATACTCCGGACTCTTCCTAAGTTGTACATCTCCACCGTGTGTCTATTGCTCTTCCAGGCTTCCTGGGCCTGGCTTTCTGTGATGTAGGAGCTAGTTACAAGGAAGCCAATCAACTCTAACCACTTACTGATTAAAAAAAAGAGCTTGAAAGAATATATCCTAAAATCTTGAGACCAGTTATTGCTGGGTGTGAGAAAGGAGGGTGTGGAATATACGATGTGTGTGTGTGTGTGTGCACACGCATGTGCACTGTGGGAGTTACAGGAAAATGTAAAGGAATAACCCTCAAAAATAAGCTATTTTAAGAACATGCAAAAGCAACTTAAGAAACACAGGAAGGGGACTGGGGCAATATTGGTGGAGCATGATGGATAAATCCACAGACTTTAGCTTCAACAATCGGGGAACCCTGTTCTAGATCCTACTGATTTTGTCGAAGTATAGCAAGTTACTTAAACTGAATAGTTCTGTTTCCTCATCTGAAAATAAGTAAGATAAATAGCACTAATTCACAATTTCATTTGAGAGGATGATTAAGTTGGTAATACACATTTTTCTCTTAAAGACACTGGCTGGTACATGTTCAGTACTCAGCCAGTAGCTTTTATCTTTATTATCATGGTGGATTGCTTTGATATTCCTTTTGCATTCTCCCCTTCCTTCTCCTTCTTCTCTTCTTTGTCTCATTGTGAAGGATTAGTTTTGAGTAGTTTGTTCTCACAAATTCTCCCCTGTGTCAAATGGCAGTGAGATAGTCAGAACCGTCCCAGTCTTCTGGTAAAATTTTCCACCATAGAATAGAACAAAGCTAATTGGTTCCTATGGGACTTCCTTTCCACAACTAAATTATCTGCCCGAGTATTGTGATATTTGTTTTTCTTTAGAAAATAATTCATTATACACGTTCATTTGAAATAGCCAAGCTATAAAAATATGTTTTATACAATTTATGTTTTAAAATCACATTAGTTTACATTTATCCTTGTCATCAGCCAGTACTTTTCTATGGGCATACCCAATATGCATACATTTATAATATTGTGGATAAAATTTTCCACTCTACAGTTAACCTAAATACCATGCCATGGATACTTTATCCATTTTTCTATATGTTAGATGCTGTGGGAACTACAAGAGAAGCCTAAAATCTGTCCTTCCTTCCTTTCAACTGCCCCATCACCACCTGCTTCTCTATTTACAGCTGCCCTGCTTCCTGCCAAGCATCCAATCAATTTCAAAAACCTGTTCTTTATGGTCTTCCTCATTTTTTCCAATATACATTCAAACTCATAAACAAATGAACTGGCTTGTATGTAAGGTGGTTTTTTTTTTGTCACTGTTTTATAACTGGGAGAGTATACGGTCCATATACTTTGCTACCTCTCCTTTTTCCCTGGGTCAGCTGGATGGTTCTAATGCTTTGTTTGTAATGATTGATTAATTTCCCATTGTCTGAATGGACCACATGTATTCAACAGACTTATTAATGGACCCTTACCATTTAAAATTTTTTGCCTGTACAAACAATGCTGTGATAGACATTCTTATAATTACTATCCACATGTCCTGGACTTCTGTTTCTAGGAGAAGTAGAATCTGGATAAAATAAAACGATTGCTTCAGGAAAAAGGTATTTGAACTTAAAATAAGAGTTTTATGGAAAAATATTTTGGATGACCTGGTAGATGCACAGAGTAAAAGAGGAGACCTTTATAAGGTAAGTAGTGGTCAGTTTCAGGAGCAGAAATGTGAGCAGAGGCAGAGAGAGAGGCGGACCCTTACGCTATTCTAGCTTGGTCACAACTGTGACGATACTCAGCTGGAAGACAAAGGAAAAGTCGGGCAGTGGGAGCAACACTAAGAAAGGCAGGAAACTTGTATATTTAAGGTATGACTTATAGCTCATGAGAGCAGGAGTAAGTGAAAAACACAAACAGATTTAATGGGCTTATATACAGATCGTTTTGAATAGAAAAGTAAGGAATTTGGACCTTCTGTTGCTGCAAAAGGGAAATGAAGCATATGATGTGATTTTTGTTTTATAAGATGAGGCTATCATTTGAACAAACATTTCCCAAAAAAGAAACCCAACTAAATGCTCTTACCAATTGTCAAAGAAATGCACAGTACACCATAAACATAGTTTCTGTTTCTCATAATAAGACATTGTAAAGGTATAGGAAAGTAATGAATTTCATGCCGTAGAAAATGAGTCGCTGTCTTTCTGTGATGCAGATTAGCAATTTATCCCAATAGCATGAAAATTTCACAGACTCTTTCAGCCATTAATTCCCTTGCTAGGAATGTGTCTTAATTAAATAATGACAGCTCTATGTAAAGATTTAGCTCTAAGTTGTCTAATTGTCACTTTTTTTAATAATAAAAAATAGGAGCAAACCCAACGTTTCAAAATGGTGAAGTGGTAAAATAAATTATGGTATATTCAAGTAATGGAATATTAGGCAGTCATTCAAATAGTATTATAGAAGATTCAATTGTATAAAATAAATATACTGTAAAGTGGAAAATGAGTTCCCCTAAGTTTTAGCATTAACATTTAAAATATAAACCTACATAAAATAAATAAATATATATAGGAAATTTACATATGCATCTGTACTTGTACACATGTATGTATGTGTGTATATATGTTTACCTCTATATATTATATATACATATATACATGTATACATTATATGTATATGATATTTGTAGAGAAAAACTTGGAAACATATACATCAAATTAACTTCTTTCTCCTTTTATTGTATGATTCTTTATAATTAAGGTATGTTGCTTTCAAAATCATATAGAACCAATGACTACTAACTATCATTGCATTTTTAAATGTAGAAATACAAATACCACCCTGTCCACAGTGAAAACTTGTATTGGGAAGTAACTCAAGTTGAGGGACCATTTAGTACACTCTCCACATGATAAATACTGATAGCCTGAATTAAGTCCCATTAGGGGAGTTAAAAAGGAGAAGGTAGTAAAAGGTATGGTAAGACAGTGCCGTAAAAATAAGTTTAATTTAAAATTAGTAATCATATTGCTGGTGACAGGATGAGAGCAACCCTTGCGGGGAGCACGGCATAGTGTACTGAGTTGCTGAATCACTAATGTAACATTGGGTGTCAACTATACTCAACTATACTCAAATAAAAAATTAAAAAAATAAAATAACATAAAATTATCAGCTTGAGAATTGAGAAAAATCAAAATTGGTTTAAGTTGTAGGACCCTGGGAACAAAGACTTTTCCATCCAGTTTTGTCGGAATATCATATTCTGTGACTCCTACACCTCAGCTCAATTTTGGTCTCTACACTTGTATTTTCATTTTGGTTAAATGGTGGCCTTTGCACTGGGTATTATATGCAAACAATGAATCATGGAACCCTACATCAAAAACTAATGATGTAATGTATTGTGATTAACATAACATAATAAAAAGAAAAAAAATGGTGGCCTTTGTCATTTCTGGCAATATCTTAGTGTTCACTGACTTTGCCCTTATGCCTGAGAACATGTCGCTGAATTCAGACCGGTTTATGCCAATGGGTACTCTCAGGCTCTCTACCCTGGCTCCTGTTGGACCAAACTCAGTAAACCTTCATATACTTTGTTTACTAAAAAATTTTACCCACATTTTATGGGTTGCATTGTGTCTCCCCAAAAGATATGTTCAAGTCCTTACCTCCATTACCTATGAATGTGACCTTACTTGGAAATAAGGTCTTTGCAGATGTCATCAACTTAAGATGAGGCTTACCCTAATCCAGTGTGACTGGTATCTGCATAAGGAGAGGAGAACACTGTGTGAGAACAGAGAAATGTTTGGTGAGGACAGAGGCAGAAATTAGAAAGGCGCTAACTATGAGCCTAGCAACACTAGGGATTGCCAGAAGCCGCCAGAAACTACAAGAGAGGTAAGGAACTGACTCTCCCTCAGAGCTCCCAGAAGGATCCAACCCCACTGATGACCTGATGTTGGATTTCTAGACTCCTGCACTGGGAGAGAATACGTTTCTGTTGTTTTAAGCCACCCAGTTTGTGGTAATCTGTTAAGGAAGCCTTGGAAAACTAATACACCACTATAAATTCTAAAGTTACAGAACAAAAGAAAAATAAACAACCTAAATTCTATGAGGAAAAGAATGGTATCTGTCTTGTTTATTGCTCTTCTTAGTGCCTGTCATACAGTATATGATAAATAAATGTATTTAGGGAGAAAAATATGAATATATGTTCTGTATATTCCTCCTATAAGAGCTAAGTTGGAGAGAAAAGAAAAAATTTCCTCAAAGCTGACATGTAAACAAACTAAAGATTCGCTAGCAAAATATATATAATAATGCTAATAATTATTTTATAAAACAATCAATATGTTGAGTCAGAGGAAGCATCTTGGAAAAAATGAATCTTCAACTTTGTATTGAAGAAATTTCATTTTTTTTTTTCAACAAATTACTTACTTGTCCTCTGTGTTTAATATAATGCCAAACATGGCTTGAGAGCAGGTAGGGAAAAATCAGCATGAACTGAAAATTGGATAAGGAACAAATAATATAGGTAATGGGGACAATATAAAGCCCAACACAATACAATAGCCAGTACTGGAAGGGAATCTTTGTGAAACAAGTTGATACTGGCCTCGAATACAAAATCAGAAGTAGGAAAATGAGAAGGGAATTTTAGCAAAGACAGTCATTTGTGTTCTCTGTTCCCAAATATTGGAGTAGGGAATATGAAATGAGAAAGAGAAAACACGAATATAACTTTGAAAGAGTAGTGCCATTGATAATGCCGGGAATTATCCTGACATTATCAACCTGCAAAGGTTGTTGATTTCAGGTGGTGGTAGATAGGAAGGGCAGGTGCTAAGTTAGTTTTACATGGTCAAGTGCATGAACTAACAAGTTAAAATGTAGAGGCGCCTAATCAGGTTCCCATGGCTGCTTACAAATTACCACTAACTTGCAGATTAAAACAACACAAATGTATACTCTTACAGGTCAGAAGTCTTAATTAGTCTTATGGGGAAAAATCAAGGGGTCAGCAGGGCTAGCTCTTTCTTGAGGCTCTGGGGGAAAACCTGTCCCATGTCCCTTTCAGCTTCTAGAGGCCACCTGCATTCCCAGGCCCTTGACCTTTCCTTGCATCAATCCTACCTTTTGTTTCTGTGTCATGCCATGTCTTCAACTACTGACTGAATTTTTGCTCTCATAAGGAGACTTGTGATTGTATTGGGTGCACTTGATGAACTAGATTAATCCTATGATCCCAAGATGTTTAATTTAATCACCTGTGCAAAGTCTCTTTTATCATGGAAAGTAATACCTTCTCAGGTGCCAGAGATTGGGATATGGACATTTGGGGGGCCATTATTCAGCCTACCACAGAGCCCAATAGACAGCTGTTAAGTATGAGACTGGAGAGAAAAAAGTAGTGGTTGATAAAACTCCAGAAGTATTAGAAGAAGTTAAATTTGCAGCCTATAGAAGAAAATACAGGAAAATGTTCATCCCTTGCTTGCCATTAAGTAGAAAAATATATTATATTTAAATCCCATTTAGACCACTTACTAGTGTTACTGGTAGGAAGTCACTGGTATGTGTCTCAAACTCCAAAGCTAGAGTTCCTAACTTTTATTTCTAATCGTCTCTCTGATGTAAGTGATAAGTATTTCTTGAACGATGACAAATTGTAAGACATCATGCAGCACACAGTTATATGACCCTAATCTCAATATACACAAATGTACAACCTTAATAAAATTAGATTTAAATAATCATCAAGTGGATGGGCACACATTCCCTGAAGCACAAAGGAGGAACTAATTTAGTACTGCTCTGGTCCTCCTCCCCATGCCCTATCATAATGAATGGCATTCATCCAGCTAGGAACTGGGGAATACTCTTTCACCACCACTTACTGTTCTCTGGTATCTACTCTAGCACCAAGTCCTGTAAAATTCATTTCCTGATTATTTCTACAAGTCGTCTGCATGCATCCATGTAAACTGTTCTAGTTAAATTGCCATATTTATCCCTGGGAAGTGGAAAATATCCACACATCCATGTTAGTTCAGTCAGGCTAAGCTTCTGCAAGTTCAAGTCTTATCAAGTGCCTCCCTACTTAATCACTTAATCACTTCCTTTGCTCTGAAAGACCCAAATATTGAGCACATCCTGCCAGGCTCTTAAGACTCTGACCCTGGACTACATTAGTGGCATCATGACCTGCAAAGTCGTCCTTACTGTCTGTGTTCCAACCACAGAAGATATTTTCAAGTCCCTTACCTTCTAGCCTCCACTTCTTCCTGGAATGACTTTCCCCCGCTTTTTCTCTAGTACATTCCTCTTCTTCCTTTAAAATTCAGCTCAATTATCACTCCTTAGGGATCTAGACCTTGACCTCCCCAGGGTATAGTTTACATAGCCTCAGAGTACCCGCTCATTTCTCATTCATAGCATTATTGATGATTGCACTTAAATAAATCTATTGCATAATGAATGGTGTAATTAACCACACAAATATTAGCCATAAGCTCCATAGTTGCAAAAACTATTGCTGTCATATTTCAGAATGTTGTCTCCAGTGCCTCAAACATATTTAATGATTAGTAAATATTTTTTGAAAAACTGAGTAGCTTAAAGGATAATTAAAACTTTTCTAAGTAGATAGATAAGTAAACCATTTCTAGTCTGAGTAGGAACTGTCATTTGAAGCTTAGGGGTGAAGTCAATAACTCTAGTTAAAAATAACAAAAGGAGAAATGTTGCTCATAGACAGAGATATTACACAATGGGAAACGTGTGGTCTGAAGAGTATGGTGGAAGGAAAAAGGTCAGGAAGCATAAATTTCAGTCAAGATCATCGGTGTATCAATGTATGACTTTGAGTTCTCCACCTTGGAAAATCACCTAAAGTCTCTGCTCCAGAGATTTCTTTATTTATTAGCACAGCTGGTTCTAGTGCAATTCAAAAGAATGGAAAATACAATTAATTAATTAATTAACTAATTAATTAATTAATATATTTCAAATCTTTCATTCAAGTAAAGGATTGAGAATCAAAAACATGACATGAAGGAAAGCAGCTATGTTAGGTGGCAGAGTTGTGATCAGATAGAGCATAAATGCAATGTGCAGTGTTAACAGCTCTTTAAAATTTGAATGTCTTGTATGACTTGATTGAAATATAAAATTAATGGTTTATAAACCTATTATTGAGTTAAATGAAACATCTACTAGCACATTTAAAGCAGTTATTTTCTAATCTCTTCTGAGCTTATTCGCCAACGGAACAGATGAATGCATTTCTAATCAACTACAAATTCAAATGTGAAATGATCATTTGGTTCATTAAAAAAAAGAAGAAAAAAAGTAGTGAGCTTTCCAAATGCGCCATTATTGTTACACTTAGATTCCAGGGAGGAAAATACTAGTAAGACTTGTTACTGAGTTTCCTTTACTTATATATATATATATATATATTTTTTTTTTTTTTTTAAGATTTTATTTATTTATTTGAGAGAGAGAGGGAGCATGCATGTGCAGGGGGAGCTGCAGAAGGAGAGGAAGAAGTAGATTCCTGGCCAAGCAGAGAGCCCAATGTGGGGCCCAATCCCAGGACCCTGGAATCATGACCTGAGCTGAAGGCAGATGCTTAACCGACTGAGCCACCCAGGCACACCCTCCTCTGCTTATATTTTTGATGGTTGTATTTAAAGGTATAAAATCAAATATGTTTATATGTTTCACAGAGTTCTGCCTTTGAAAAAGAATAGTTTCTCTAAAGCTTAGAGCAGGTAGATTGATCAGAATATTAAAGACAAACTTTGTTGTTTTTTAAGTGACTGTTTTTCCTAATATATTTCCAGAGGCATAGTTTGGAAGGAATATTGAATAGCAAGTCAGTTGTCATACCCATTCTGCAGTACATGTGAAGAAGTGTTTAAGGACACTTGCAATAAAGAAGTTTCTAAGAATAATTTTTTTTTAAAGAATTTTATTTTTATTTTATTTTTTTAAAAAGATTTTATTTATTTGACAGAGAGAGACAGCGAGAAAGGGAACACAAGCAGGGGGAGAGGGAGAGGGAGAAGCAGGCTTCCCGTGGAGCAGGGAGCCCGATGCGGGGCTCGATCCCAGGACCCTGAGATCATGACCTGAGCCGAAGGCAGATGCTTAATGACTGAGCCACCCAGGTGCCCCTCTAAGAATAATTTTAAAAAGTCGATTGTCAATGATTTTTTTTGAGGCTGCCTCCTGTTATCTACAAAGTAATACTGACAGAAAAAAGGAAAGGGAGAGAAAGAGAGAAAGAAGGAAAGAGAGAAAGAAAGAAAGAAGGAAAGAAAGACAGACCTACCAATATTTAAAGCTGTAATTAACATAAATTATGAAATACTAAAAGTATCAAAAGGAAAAATAAAATATAATAGGATTTCTGTATTAAAATGTATAACTTTAGGACAAAAGCTGTAATTTTATAATTTGAACTCCAATCTCAAACTGTGATCACAGATTTTATGATAATAATTATAATAATTAGTATGTCCTTTCATAACTTTAAAAATATTAATTTTTATCACGAAAAAAATATGGTGTTTTTTATTTTTACCTTTCTAAGATAATGAAGATATAAATCAAATGTAAAAAATAAAAATTAAAAATGAATGAGAAGTAAATATATTAAATTAGTAAAAATGAAAACAATCATTTTGTATACCTTATATTTTATTTGTAAAGAAGAGCCAAAAGTTGGATAGCTAGTGCATGGAGTTGCTATTTCTTGTAGAAGCTCATCTACATAGGATGCATATTATAAATGACAGATACACATAGAGTTGCAACTTAAGTTTTTTTTTTTATTTTTTATTTTTATTTTTTTTAAAGATTTTATTTATTTATTTGAGAGAGAGAGACTGAGAGAGAGAGAGCATGAGAGGGGGGAGGGTTGGGAGGGTCAGAGGGAGAAGCAGACTCCCTGCCGAGCAGGGAGCCCGATGCAGGACTCGATCCTGGGACTCCAGGATCATGACCTGAGCCGAAGGCAGTCTCTTAACCAACTGAGCCACCCAGGCGCCCCTGCAACTTAAGTTTTAAAGTCAGTACATTCTGACATGAAAAATATGCACTTCAAAGTTGATAACATATGCCCCCTATTATGTCGAAAAATTTCTGTTACCCTGAAGAGATTTATCTTCAGAGTAGGAAGCAGCAATTCAATAGTAATTAAAAAGAATAAATCATTTGCATAAGATATTCATTCAATATAATGTATAAAAACAGGCACCCTCCAATGAAACTGTCTAATGAAACAGGTTTGAAAGACCTGTGATCTCTATGTTTAATGTGCTACATAGCAAGATCTATGTTAAGTGTAAATGTAGGTGCTAAAAGTGGGCTTGATTTTAGAATTTTATCATAAATTTGGCTCCATAGCACTTAATTTCATTCTTTTTTTTTTTTTTTTTTTTTAAAGATTTTATTTATTTATTTGACAGAAAGAGAGACAGCTAGAGAGGGAACACAAGCAGGGGGAGTGGGAGAGGGAGAAGCAGGCTTCCCGCGGAGCAGGGAGCCCGATGCGGGGCTCGATCCCAGCACCCTGGCATCATGGCCTGAGCCGAAGGCAGACGCTTAACGACTGAGCCACCCAGGCGCCCACTTGATTTCATTCTTAATTAAGTCTGGCCTTGGCAATCTCTCTGTATGTATCGTACAGCAGCTGTAAACATAAACACACACATACAGAAAGGGGGGCGGTTGGCAGGATTTGAAGTGTTACCAACTACAAAGGATGGAAGTTTGTCTAGATCATAAGATAAAAATCTGTATTGATAATTATTTGTTAAGGGACAAGTAACTTTCACTAAATCTTGGAATTTTCTGTATCATAGGTCATATATATATTCCTGCTATAGTATATAATATTTTTGTAATTTTTACTTTACCTCTCCCACTATTCTGTGGGTCCTTTTTGAGCCATTAACTGTCTGCCTCCCAGAGCTAAGCACAAAGCCTGGCATATTAGATGCATTAAATGTGCATTAAGTTTTGAATTAAATCAATCAGATCAAATCGAGTTGAATTAGAAGTACTGGTAACTTTAAACTGTTATCCTAACAGAAAACTTCATGAAGGTCTAGGACTAGGGACAAACAATGGATATAAAAAGCAGGTGGGTATCAGAACTGGCATACAATGTGAAAAAATGTGTGGGGAAGTTCTGTAGGTTAGGAGAAGATTTGTATCAGAAACATGAAAGAAGTAAAGATGAAGTTGAAATGGAACAAGGACTTGACACAGAAGTGAGTTTCCTTAGTCTTCAAGTAGACTATTTCAGTTCCTAAACCCTGGAAAGAGTCAATATCAAACTCTGGAGATCTACAGAGCCTGAGTTAAAATTTGTATCATTCCATCTTGATCCATCTTGACAAGGGACACAAAGTGGAATAAAAAAATCAGATAGACATATGAGGAAACCTGTCTTTCTGATGAAGCATAGTTGGAAGAAAGGCAGGCAGGGGCAAGAGGCCCCCACCCTAAAAGGAAACCACCCTTAAAAGGATTTTATAAGAGCCCTCCACCCTTTCCCATGTGATAGGGTAGATGACAAAAACCTGACTGGGTGACAGGCGCAGGGAGGTTTAATCAGATTAAATCAGCCTGCCAACAAGCCCATAAAAACCCCTAGACTTAGAAACTCTGATGGCAACCCTATCGGGCCCCCTCTCTCTTCAGGAGCTTTGTACTATCGCTCAGTAACTTTACTATTGCTCAATAAACTTTGCCGCCCACCACTCTTCATCTGTCTACTTCTTCATTCTTTGAAGCGGCAGGACCGAGAACCATGGGCACTAAAGGAGAAGAAAATCCTGTTAACATTTCTAGCTTAGCCCTTTGATTTCACTTCTGGCAGGTCAGCATGATCAGGAAATAAACAAGAAAAGACAACGACTCTCAATTTTCAAGCAGAAGGATTTCAGAATAAGGTATTGCTTAGATAGGTTATGGAAGAGCTAAAACTCCAAAATAGGGACAAGGAGGTGACCTAAAGATTAACAAAAGCAAAAAGCTGCTGCTGTTTTGGGGCTGAAAAGCTATTACTGGAACTAGGGGAATAGTTTCAGTGTTACCAGAACCAAGAATTTGGAATCAGAGGACTTCTGTTCATTAAGTCCTGGAACATGAAGGAGATAGAATGGCTGCCAGAGATGCCTCCCAGGATTGAGTGGGAGCTGGTCCTTTCCTGCCATCTTATGGTCTTCTGTTACTGCCTTTGGCTATACCTAGCCATGGAAGTCTGCTGCAATACAAAAATAATAAATAAATAAATGAATAAATAAATAAATATAGAATTAAATAATAAATAATAGGGAAGAGGAAAGGATTGGATCTGGGAACAAAAAAGCCAAGATTATGCACAGCCATTTTACATTTTCTACTTAGCTTCTATCCTCACTATTCTCTACATGTAAGCTCTTGTGGAAGAGCCTTAAACTTCATCTATCATGATGCAATTATCAATTCAATAAGGAATGTGAACAGCCTTTTAACAAATGGTGCTGAGATAATGGGATAGCCACAAGCAAAAAAATCAAGATGGATCCCTATCGCATATATACATGAAAATTAACTCAAACGGATCACTGATTTAAAGATATGGTCTAGGGATGCCTGGGTGGCTCAGTCGGTTAAGCGTCTGCCTTCGGCTCAGGTCATGATCCCAGGGTCCTGGGATCGAGTCCTGCATCGGGCTCCCTGCTCCGCGGGAGGCCTGCTTCTCCCTCTCCCCCTCCCCCTGCTTGTGTTCCCTCTCTCACTGTCTCTCTCTCTCTTTGTCAAATAAATAAAAATTTAAAAAAATAAAAAAATAAAAAAAATAAAGATACGGTCTAAAGTGATAAGATTCTCAGTAAAAAACAGGAGTATATCTTTGTGGTCTTGAGTTAAACATTGATTTTTAGAAACAATACAAAAAGGCAGAAGCAACAAAAGAAAAAAAGATAATTTGGCTTCATCAAAATCAAAAACTTTTTGCTTCAAAGAATACCATCAGGAAAGTGCAGTGAACAGCATGCGGAATGAGAGAAAATTTTTGCAATCATGTACCTGATAAAGGACTTATATCTAGAATATATAAAGGACTCTTAACAATTCAGTAACAGAAAAATAAAAAAACCTAACTCAAAAATGGGCAAAACATTTGAAGATACAGTCATCTGAAGAAGTTACACAAATAAGCACAATATACAGTGTATAAGCACGATATACAATAAGCACATGGAAAGATGCTCAATATCATTAGTCATTAGGGAAATCAAATTAAAACCACAAGGAGTAACCACTTCATACCCACTAGGATGGCTAAAATCCAAGACAGTCAATGACTAGTGTTAGTGAGAATGTGGAGAAATTGGAACCCTCACATATGGTGGGTGAAAATATAGAACAGTGCAGAGGCTTTTGAAAAAAAATGGCATTTCCTCAAACTTTTAAACTGAAGTAAGATCTGGCAGTTCTAGTCCTAGCTATATACCCAAGACAATTTGAAATGTATGTCCACACAAAACCTTGTACACTGATATTCATAGTGGTACCATTCATAATAGCCAAGACTGCTAAGGAATAGATAAAATTTGGTTTATCCATACAAAGCCACATATTCAGCCTTAAAAATAAGTGAGGCATTGATACATGCTATAACATGGATAAACCTTAAAAAATATGCTAAGTGAAAGGAGTTAGTCAAAAAAGAGCAATATTATATGATTCCATTTATATGCAATATCTAAAATAGGCAAATCTATAGAATAGAAAGTATAAGTTTGCTTCTCTATAACTGGGAGGGGAGAAGTGTTGAGTGGGCATGGGGGCTTGAGAAGTGGCTACTAATGCATGCAAGGTTTCTTATGGGGTATTGACATGAGAGGCAGTAATGGGATGGTTGCAAAACATTGTGGATATAAAACCACTAAAAAACACCGAAATGGACACTTTCAAGAGTGAAATTTATGTTATACGACTTACATCTCAATAAATCCATTAATGGGGCACCCAGGTGGTTCAGTGGGTTAAGTGCCTGTCTTTGGCTAAGGTCATGATCCCAGAGTCCTGGGATCCAGAGCCCGTATCAGGCTCTTTGCTCAGCGGGAAGTCTGCTTCTCCCTTTCCCTCTGCCTGCCGTTCCCCCTGCTTGTGCTCTCAATCTCTGTCAAATAAATACATAAAATCTTAAAAAAAGAGAAAAAAAAAGGCTGTTAAAAAGAGGGCATTTAAAGGGCGCCTGGTGGCTCAGTCAGTTGAGTGACAGCCGCTTGATTTTGGCTTAGGTCACAATCCCAGGGTCATGAGATTGAGCCCCACCTTGGGCTCCATGCTTAGAAAAGAGTCTGCTTGAGATTCTCTCTCCCTCTCTCTCTGCCCCTTCCCCGGCCTGAGCACATGCTCTCTCTCCCTCTCTTTAAAATAAATAAATCTTTAAAATTAAAAAAAAAAAAGAGGGCATTTGACTTTTCCTCATAAACAAAACATGTATCTTTTGAGTCCCTTCCATCAAAAAAGTATTGTTCATGCTTTGGGAACCTAAAATGGCTAAGATCATATTTTGAAAACTGTAAGAAGCAGATTAAAACAAAATATTGGATTTTCAAAAGTACACATTGTGTGTGATGAGAGACACAATCAAGAGAGGTTTGTTTAAGTTGCTACCTGTGATGTTGCTATGAAAATCAGCCAAGTGTACGGGGAGGAAAATGAATGTTTATTTGTGTCTGACTCAATATACTGTTCTGCACTGTCCCGTAATCAGATGCCGATCTCCGTTTATTTTTATAACCCTTCTCTTCATTTTCTTCATGGTTAAATTGTATGATATGTGTTGTTCTGCTTCAGGAAGAACCATCTGTTGTGTAATTATCACCAGGGGCTCACCATTATCTCAAGGTGTAGAAATTCAACATTATAGGTAATATGAATGCATAATTTATTATGCCTATGGACCTAATTGAAAACTCAAATGTCTCCAGTAAGAACTCTATTTGATCAAGAATTGTCCGCCTTGCAAAATGGCATGTTTCTCTCAAACTTGTGAACAAAACAACTTCTAAACCTCAAAATTTACTGAGCAATTTTTTTTTTTAATGGGAGTTTTTTTGGCTTTGAAACAATTACACTCGATTCAGAATAACTAAAGATGTAAAAATAATGTCTGTGAAAAAAAGAGGAAATATTATATTCATTGGTAGTCATTTGTGACTTTGAAGCTTTATTACTGTTTAGGAAGTAGGAAGGGCAATTATAATAATATGGGATAATGCCGATCAAAACATAGGAAGCAATCCTCACCATAACGGGTTGTTTTCCTCTTTCTGAACTGCATAAGCTAGAGGGGAAAAAATAATAATAAAGATAATAGTTAACTACTATTCTGTTATATCATATCTTCGTTTTAGTCCCTAGACTCAGATACCTGTGTCTATTAGGCAGATTATGTGTCAAAAGAAATGTTTCATTTTCATTAGAGAATCTCAGATAGATAATATGAGTTTTTATTTAGAAAATATAAAAATGAAAATAGAGCATATTCATGTCCATCTGGTGCATTGTCTTTTTTTTTATAAGATTTGTGTATTTATTTGAGAGAGAGCATGAGCAGGAAGGGCAGAGAGAGAGGGAGAGAGAATCTCAAGCAGACTCCACGCTGAGCGTAGAGCCTGACTCGGGGCTTGATCTCACAACCCTGAGATCACGACCTGAGCTGAAACCAAGAGTTGGAGGCTTAATTGACTGTACCACCCAGGTTCCTCTGGTGCATTGTCTTTAAATATTCCTGCTCCCCTGATAACATGGTTTCCAAATTTCATAAGATCTGTAAAATTAACACTTGAGCCCGCTGGCTCCAATTTCTCTTATGAGTTACTAAAACTTACCCTAAATAACAAATTATTTTAAAGTTGTATATTATGATATTTAGTGTACCCAATAGAAATATGTACCTGGTCTACTTTTGTTATGCTTCTGAATTCTGAAAGCTACTGTCAGATTGGACACATCTTGTTCAGATGTATACATTTAGCATTCCTTGAAAGACATCTCTAACCCCAGAATACACATAGATAGCAACAGGTTTAATTGAAAAATAATACATAGTTCACATCATGCCATCCAGGAAATGCAAATTAACACAGCAATGAGATGCCTCTATACACCTGTTAGAACGGCCAAAATCTGGGACACCTACAACACCAAATGCTGACAAGGATGTGGAGCAATAGGAACCCTCATTCATGCTGGTGGGAATGCAAAATGTTATAGCCACTTTTGAGGACATTTCAGTGCTTTCTTACAAAACTAAGCATATTCTTACATGATCCAACAACCATACTTCTTGGCATTTACTCAAAGGTGAAAACTTATGTCCACACAAAAACCTGCACATGGATGTTTATTGCAGTTTTATTCATAATTGTCAAAACTAAGATGTCCTTGAGTAGGCGAATAGATAAATAATCTGTGGTACATCCAGACAGTGGAGTATTATTCAGCATAAAAAAAGAGCTGTAAAGCCATCAAAAGACATGGAGAAAACTTAAATGTATGTTATTCAGTGAAATAAGTCAGTCTGAAAAGGGTACATACTATATGATTCTTATATGACCTTCTGGAAAAGGAAAACTATGGAGATGGTAAAAAGATCATTGCTGTGGTAGAGGTAGGAGAAGGATAAACAAGTGGAGCACAGAGGATGTTTAGGGCAGTGAAACTACTATGAATGATACTATAATGATGGATACACATCATTATACATTTGTCAAAACCCATAGAATATGCAACACCAAGACTGAACCCTAAGGTAAACTACTGACTTTGAGTGATAATGATGTATCAGTGTAGGCTTATCCACCATAACAAATGTGACACTTTGGTGACCAATGGTGATAATGGGAGGTTGTGCATGTGTGGAGGCAAGGGGTAGCTGGGAAATCTCTACACTTTTCTTCCAATTTTTCTATGAACCTAGAACTTCTCTAAAAAAAAAAATATTGAAAAAATGCACACCTTTAAGTATATTTATTTTAAAAATATAAAATTACTAATAACTCATATTGTGCTTTTACTAGTAAGACTGAATTTGTGTAAATGTTAACCAGGTATTACTGAAGGAAATATTTATGATTTACAAGTCCAGTGGTTCTCAGAATAATGTCCTGGGATGATCATTAGCAAGGTACCTGGGAGTCTGTTACAACTGTAGAATCTCCTATTGCATCCCAGGCCTCTGAAGCAGAGACTGTGGGCTGAGGCTGTGCAATCTATGTTTCCACACACACTGAGGGCTGAGGACCACAGGTCTAGTGTATGTTGATTTCTGTCATCGTTCATATCTAGTTGACTTCTGTCCACTTGGTGCACCTTTCACAAGAATGATCATTTTCCTGTGTCAGGAACAAGGTAGCCATATATTATACTTGACTGTCCAGCATTTGTTGAACCTTCCCTCAATATTTTGTTTTATATAATAGTTTCATACATCGTGTGTCCCACCCTCCCAAAGTGGATATCCAAATACTAAATTTGCCCACTTCCCTGCAGTGAGAAGACACATTGTCTAGGTTATCCCAATTAGATACACTCAAAGGGGAACTGGGTTTGAGAGGGGTAGGATGAAGGATGGCCACAAATAGGTCAGTTGATATGTGGGTAAGCACAGTGGTGCGACGTCTGGTTCTTTGGGAGCTGGTGTGTAGCCTTGTCAGTGCCCAGTGATAGTGATGGTGTCTTGCTAGAACATCCTCTCACTGTTCACAGCTTTTGGCTCCACTGCTCTGGACTGAATAGCACTAAGCCTGGTTCTCTGACTTTTCTGGAAATTCTGTGAACTTACCAATTTCCTTTCGCAAAAACTTGCTTTTTAATCTTGCTAGAGTCGATTTTGTTCTTCCCAACTAAGAATACCAAATGAGGAGAATATTTGCTATTATTTATAGAAAATTCTATCTTTGGCTGTAATTGGCAGATACACTTTACAGTTGGCATCAGCTATATTTTTTTGCTTGAAGTGTAGTTGACATGTTATATTAGCTTCAGGTGTACAACATAGTGATTCAACATCGGCTATATTTTTGAGTTCTAAGTGCCTCTTTTCTTTAAAGCACAGTGTAAGTGGGATCCTCACATTGGAGTGATTGTTGCCAGTTACTCCAGACAGAGGAATAGCTTCTGTGTACTTGGAGTGTGCTTTGGATTTCTGCTCTGTATCTTCCTCAGCAGTCTGTCATCTCCCTGAACACCTCGATTTGTTTCTTCGCATTGTTTATTGTCCTTGCTTCAGTTACCTCAAAATTGTCCTTGAGTGGTTCTTTGTGGGTGTGATGATTTTATGGTTCCTGGTTTTTTGTCAGGAACAGCTTCTAAAATGAGCCTGACCTTGACTCCACACCGAGCGAGAGTCCACGCACGCTGGATTATTTCCTACATATCCAAATGGCTCATTCCCCCTCCATCCTTGCCTGAAGCTACTGGGAATTTATTGCTCAATCCTTTTATATGCATTTTGTGGTAGTGTGTGATTCCTGGCCTGAACCTATTTTACTGAAAAAGTGGAAAGATATGGCAGTTAGTAGGATGTACTATGGATTAAATTTTAGAAATGTTAAATTTTGTGTTAGAAAATAATTGGTTAGGGGCGCCTGGGTGGCTCAGTCATTAAACGTCTGCCTTCGGCTCAGGTCATGATCCCAGGGTCCTGGGATCAAGCCCCGCATCAGGCTCCCTGCTCAGCAGGAGGCCTGCTTCACCCTCTCCCACTCCCCCTGCTGTGTTCCCTCCCTCGCTGTGTCTCTGTCAAATAAATAAACACAATCTTTAAAAAAAAAAAAAGAAAATAATTGGTTAGTCTTCTCTTTGACTCTGATTTTGAGAATATAAGGAATATTCAAAATATGCCAACATCAAGAAATCAAAAAGTAATAGGCGAATAGATGGGACAAAATCAGGGAGAGATGATTTCATATTACCCAAGAAAGACAGGAGAATTTAAATGACTTAATTTAATACAACAGAGCCATTTTACAAGACTGTTGGAAGATAAATTTATATTTTGAAGGCTTACTGCATGGATGGGGAAAAATAGAGTCAGTGGATATAGAACACTAACTTTCCGAATTTGTGTGTATGTGTGAACCAATAAATAGCGATAAAAGGATGATTCTAGGGGCGCCTGGGTGGCTCAGTCATTAAACGTCTGCCTTCGGCTCAGGTCATGATCCCAGGGTCCTGGGATTGAGCCCCGCATTGGGCTCCCTGCTCAGTGGGAAGCCTGCTTCTCCCACTCCCACTCCCCCTGCTTGTGTTCCCTCTCTCGCTGTGTCTCTCTCTGTCAAATAAATAAATAAAATCTTAAAAAAAAAAAACTTTAAAAAAAAGGATGATTCTAAGACATTTAAATAAAATGCAAGACCTGAAAATCCAAATATACATCTGACATTGAAGCAGCTCTTATAAAAAATACACTTTCAAGATAAATTAAAATTATTCTTTACAACAGAACTACTAATAAGATCATAATTTATTTTCATCTGTTCGTTAATCTTCCTCTGGTGAATGCCAGCCATTTTTTGTCTTCACTACTATATGCTATAGTAAAGAGTTACAAAAGCATATTTTGTTACCAAATAAATTGTCTGTTTATGAAATGAATAAATATTATTTAATGTAGAAAAAAATAGTATAAATATTGATAGTTCTAAGGGCAGATTGCATTAAAATGTTTGGAAGCACTATGTCTCCCTGATGAAGAGTACTATCAGACCATCCATGTTTGCCTCCTGGCTTACTAAATAAACAATTAAGATGGAATGATTTCCAGTACTTGAATCTGTCATCATATTTCTTTTTTCACAATTGCTAAATAATAGAAGGTCATCAAAACTTGTAATATAAAGTGCTAACTTTTTAATTATAAATTAAATCTACACCATTGTAGATGCATATGGCCATATCTTCATTTTCCTATGACTCTTTTTTCTTTTACTGTTATGCATTTCTTTAGGATAAAATTGCACTTTTATTTCAAAGCAGCCTCTTGGCCTAGACTAGGTGAGAGATAATAAAAGCAGGAGTTAGAACAGTGACATAGAGTGGCAAGGATCTGTTTTAGAAATGGGTGGTAAAATCAGTTGGACTTCGTGGTAGATTGGGTGAAGCCAGTAAATGTAAACTCTTCATAGATGGGAATAAAAGGAACAACTTAAGGCAGTGTCCAAATAAAAACGGAAAAGCAAAGTGACATCATTTTTATGGTGGAAGAAACCTCCACGCATACACATCCAGGTTATAGATCCGGTAGAGAAGGACAGGTCAAGGATAGAATGAGAGCCAATATTTATTGAGGCCTCGCCTCCTTCTAAGTACTTTAGAAGTCTCTCATTTAATGCTCACCAAATGCCATATCAGGGAAGTTATATTTTTATCATATTTTACAGCTGAGGAAACAGAATTCTAAGTAATATGCCCAAGTTTGCACAGCTAATAGTGGAGACTGACTTTGAATCTGGGTCCTTAACAAACTCACCACTGTGTCCCACTAGAGAAAGAAGAAATAACCAATGAAATCCCAGAGATGTGATTGAGTAAAAGCACAGATAATGATTTGTCCTGATAGGAAGATGCTCTGGGACCAGAGGAAATAGCATAAAGATAGGACAGATGTAGATAGGGTTTTAAAATAGGTTAGACAAGAAGTTAAAGTACTTTGCTGCTAGCTTTCTTTCACTTGATAAAGAAGAAAGCAGAGCTGTCCCTCCAGTTCTAAAGCAGGGTAAATATTGAAGGGCTACTCTTAAAATATGTGCTGAAGGAATAAGCTACTTGATTTCTGAGGACAGAACAGAAACTATCATCATATTTCTATTGATTTCATTGTGCAAGAAACTTGAAGAAATCATTACAAAATGACCATATGTTGGCATTACTTTATATAAAAAGTAGGAAAAATGAAGACTCTTATTTTTTTTTTTTTTAATTCAGGCTAACTCCAAATAGCACAGAATAGATGGATTACCTACTTCTGAGCTACATTATGTAAATTTGATTTTTTTAAATTTTATAAAACAAATATCAGGTTTTAAAGAATACAAAACAAACACAAGAATTAAATTATACCTTCATATTCTAAGATGTAAATCCAAGTAACTCTAGAGAAATGTATATTTATTACTAATAAATATAATTCCATAAAGCTGAAAGAGACTTTGGCATCAGATGACCCAAATGGTTCCCTTCTCAGAAGAGGAAACTAAGATCCTATGAAATATATGACTTGGTAAAACTGATACAGTTCACTAGGAAAACCAAGCCTTCATATACAGTATCCCTTTTGTATTCAGAATACACTATCCCTTGTGTATATGGTCAGAAGAAATGTTATCTCATGTTCTCTTTTACTCATATATTCTTTACGTTGTCCTATCATTCATGCCAATTAATCTACTGCAGTAGATGTATAAACTACTAATTGATCCTAAGGGGTATGATAAGGGATGGAACATTTACAGAATGCACACTGTTTGTCAGGATCATCGCTAAGCACTTCTCTCTGTACTTTACCATACATAATGACCTTAAGTATTTATTGATAGATCCATTTATTTTCAAGGTCGAGAGAAGTGTGGCTGAGGGACGTTAAATAACTCACTTGGGGTCACGTATGGCCATTTCCCTCCCATCACACTGTGAAATACCATTATGTTTGCATCTGTTAAATATCTAAATTTTATTTTTCCCTGTGCGACTTCAGATATTTTTTTTCACTTTTAAATAATATCAGCATGGTTCCAGAAAGTTTAATCTTTGATTTCGATAGCATGGACTACACAGAAGAGTTAGAATGTAAGTGTTAAAAAAGAAATTAAGCTTAACTGCTCTTACCCTTGAGCACTTCTGGAAGGGACCAGAGAAGCACAATTTATGGAAAGGAAGCACACAGTGGAATGAGGTGCTACCACCTTCTCAGAGGAGCTTGCTGCCCCCCGGGACCACTCACACTGGAAGGATGCCACATGTCCTATTTCCTCATAAACTTGCTAGCAAATCTAACTTTCTTAGGGAATGCTAGTTTGGCATCTCCCAAGTCCCATGTGTAAACTCAGCGGGCGAGGGAAACTGAGAAATGCAATTTATTAAGTTCTCTGCAGGACATGTATGGAAATCTCAAAACACAAGGAAGGATTGCAACATACTTTAGGCAGCCCAAACTTAAAAATGTTCACTACAATTCACCCATAAATTTCCCAATATAAGAAAACACCTTCCTTTATACTCAAACAACGGAGGGGCGCCTGGGTGGCTCAGTTGGATGAGCACTCAACTCTTGATTTCGGCTCAGGTCATGATCTCAGGGTGCTGGGATCGAGCCCTGCATTGGGCTCCGCGCGGGTGTAGAGCCTACTTAAGATTCTCTCTCTCCCTCTGCCTCTCCCCCAACTCTCTCTCTCTCAAAATAAAAAATAAATAATAATAATTTTATTCAAACAATGGAAATAATAGGTTCTAGTCCCCCAACCTAGGAAAATATAATTTCACTCACAAGAATGAAAACAAGTGCATTTTCTTACCAAAATGAAGAGCCTCACATCCTGTGGATCTGCTTCAAGTTCAGATTTCTAATTATTATTTCTTCCTCATTTAGTTCTATCATATTAGCACTTTGATATTCTGTAGCATGAAAGAAATTTGAAAATTTAACCACTCCACAAATAATAATTAGGGGAAGAGAGTGGGGAGGATATTAGTCAATGTGCATATGTACATATAACACACAGCGAAGAAAAGAGGAAAAAAAAATAGGCAGGAAGTGTCACTGTTATTTCTCCAATGGGTTTATCAGAAAATCATAGTTGTTATTTGTAATTTAATTCTTCTATCAACTATTCCATATTTCCACTTCCTGAACTCTTTATCCCTAGCGGATCTGAGTGCATAGTTGTCCTGCCTGCAATGGTTGCTGAATTCTTGCATTACCTATTACCATTGAACATGGCAAAAAATAAAAGGCATTCCTAGGATTCTCTGATTTTAAGACATAATCTTTTCTAGCCCTATAGTGTAGCAGAAAACCTAGTACTTTGTCACAGGTTCCATATAGCATGCTGAGCAGCTACAGATACCCCAAGAAACATTGGGTCTGCTGGTGTAAGGGGATCAAGTGTCCAAACTGCTTGCATTGCAGCCTGCCCTGGATAAAGAGCCTTCTGTTTCTCTTACTTTCATTCATAATGAGCCTTTATAAATGCTTGATAAAGGGACAGAAGCAGTACATCCAAATGGTGATATAATATTTCTCCAAGATTTAGTGTGATCTACCAATCTTCATGCATCATTATAAGTGGTAAGGATTATAAGGATTTGCATCCTGTCTTTAACTTTGGAGGCTAGACACTGACAGGTTCCTGAAATTTCAGATTTTATGCACTCCAGGTCAAGACGATATACTCTAGTGGATTACTATAGGATTCCGTAAGGTGCTGAGAACACCAGAATCCCTGCGGACTCAATTATGGCAGAATCAACGAGGCACATCCATTTTCCACAAGAGCAAAATTGCTACCAAATTGACATAAGGAACATGTTATTTCCTTACTCAAGGTATCAGAGCATCAACAAGCATGTTGAAACGGATCATCAGTTTTAGCTATCAGGTTTTCATATTTCCAAAACTCATTCTATTTTTTTCTTTTTTTTTTCCAGATTAAGAATGAGGCAGATCAAAAGAGTTGTAAAAAGGTGTTTTCATCAAAAAATTTTAGATCAATGTCTTCAATATTACTGGGATATGCAAGATTAATTTTTTTGCAAACTCTATCTTCCATTCGAATTCTATAAAGTAGATATTGTGTTTAAGTAGTGCATACTCCCTTAATTTTGATATTCATAATTTAACAGTTATGATTGTAGTAGTGAAGTGTCATGATAAAGTACAGTTGATTAATGAAATGATATTATATATAATAAAAGTATGTATTACTGGCTAATCTGATTTCAAAAGATAGTTTTCAAATTAAATCTGTTATGTAATTCAAAATTGACCATATTTTCTCATTCAATCCATTTAATTCTTATTTAAGTATAGCTAAACCAATATAAAAGCCATTTGGCAATATTGAAACATCAGAAAATAATCAGTCATGCAATATTTCAGTTGGGTAGTGTTATAATGGACATTCCAATAATAAGTATATATAGTAATATGTAATATATATACTATATATAGTCAATATAACCTAATTTATATTGTTTGGCATATGTGACTGAATGATTAGAACTATTTAATCCAAAGTCTGTTCCATTCAACAATGAAAAATATTCAGATTGTTAGCTTAAATTAATGAGTCAATTTAGTCAAAGTTCGTGGGGCTTATCTAGAATAAAATTAGAATATTCAGTTTCCCATGAAACTTTATAGGTATTTTTTATCAAATGATTCTGTACTTCACATCCTATAACTTTAAACATCGGTCATTTTATACTTCAGCCTGACACGAAGCACATGGGGTAGATGCGCAATAGATACTGATCGAAATGATGGCTGATAAATCTACCTCTTACTTTAATATTCCATTGACAAAAGAAATTTCACAGGGCATCCAAATAGCATTTGGCTATATTTTTTATGGGTAGAAAAAGTAAATATTTTTGCAAAAACATTGCCGAACTTTTAAACAGATATAACAAGGATTCTCTAGGAAAACCTGTTCCTCTGATATACACATTATTGTTTCCTTTTTGACATTATTAATGCCAATGGATCTCAAAGACTTATGTACAAACACATTTAAGCCTTATTTTGAAGATATAAGTTAAGAATAAATATTAAGATTTTAATACTTCCTTGTATTTAAATTTCTGTGGAAATTACATGCAGAAAAACACTGCTAGAGGAATTAAAATTGTAAACTGTGTTATAGTTAGAGAAAAGGTAGAAATTTTATTGAGGGAGAGCAGCTGGCTGTGGTCCTGAGTCTTGTTCTCAGCTTTGCAGATCCAGGGAACCAACGTACCAGAGACAGAATTCAGGAAAATGGAATCACACTCTTTCAGGAATCTTTTTGGTAAGACACACATGTGCGTGTGCATGCGCGCACACACGCACAGACCCCAACAATTTATTCAGCAATAGTTAATGCAAATTTAATTTTTAAAGGTCAGATATCTAAGATATAAAAAAACTACTTTGTTAACATTTTTATAAGCAATGACATTAAATATATATTTTTAAAATATTCAGAATCTAGAACTTCTCTTTCTTTAGCATGCAATAGGAGAGAGGGAGGTCGAGGCCGTGGAAAGAGACACAGAGAGACAGAGAAACAGATTCCTGAACAAGAATCTTTCTTTCTGCCAATGTCAACAGGGGACTGAGACCTTCATGTTTCTACAGCTTGATGCATTTTGTAGAGGACAAGTAGCAGAGTGGCTGCCCAATAACTGAGTAAACAAAAGAACCAAAGCAGCTTTTGGTAATATTTGTCTCCCAGCCTTTACCATACTGCTTAGATCCACTTTTGAGGAACTGCCAGGAAGTTACCACAGATGTGCATTAATCCACACACCAAGGAGACTGCGTCAGTCTCCCTTATCATGTGCTTTTTGTCTCCTAGACTTCCACCTTAGGGTTCCACGAAGTCCCTGGGTTCAATGAAGTATGTTCTTTTCAAGAATGCATTTTATCTATTTTAATTATCTTATACAAAAACATCCTCAAGATGTTAAAAAAAGACTTTTTTCAAAGTAAAAAAAAGACAAACCTAAAGAGTATGAGTGCTTTTTTCTTACAGAGACAGCAAATCTAGATATTTTATACACTCTTAGAAATTACAGAAATATTTGAATGAGCATGATATAAATATGTATATATACATAATCTTTTCATATGTTACCACCAAACTGAAGTTTTCTTTTTTTCCCCAGAAACCAACTCTTCCTCTAACATTATATTCTTCACTTAGTATTCAAAATGTTTTGCCTCCTTATCTTTGTCAAAGTCCTAGGATTTTGATTTGTATCATCCCTTTCCCTGTGGGCAAATCCCACATCTTAATTTTTTTATTGAATATATGCTGTCCCCGGGGTGCCTGGGTGGCTCAGTTGGTTAAGCGACTGCCTTCGGCTCAGGTCATGATCCTGGAGTCCCAGGATCAAATTCCATGTTGGGCTCCCGGCTCAGCAGGGAGTCTGCTTCTCCCTCTGACCCTCCTCCCTCTCATGCTCTCTGTCTCTCATTCTCTCTCTTGCAAATAAATAAAATCTTAAAAAAAAAAAAATTTGAATATATGCTGTCCCCTTCACTAGTAATGACAAGATACTAGCTCTCCTTATGCATCTTGGTCCTCCTAAAATTCCCTGTTCAGTACATTCTTTTTCTCATCAACACTGATCTCTACCCTGAAGCCGGAGAGAAATATCTAAAATATTAACGGGCTGAAAATCATTCCAAGTCTGGCATCTTGAATGTAACAATAGTTCTTAAAGTGTGTTTTTTTTTTTTTTTAAAGATTTTTTTTATTTATTTGACAGAGAGAGACACAGCGAGAGAGAACACAAGCAGGGGGAGTGGGAGAGGGAGAAGCAGGCTTCCCGCGGAGCAGGGAGCCCAATGCGGGGCTCGATCCCAGGACCCTGGGATCATGACCCGAGCCGAAGGCAGACGCTTAACGACTGAGCCACCCAGGCGCCCCTTAAAGTGTGTTTCTGATATCAGCATATCAGGGTTACCTGTGAACCTGTTAGCAATGCAAATTATCCAGCCCCACCCCAGATTCAAAGCAGAAACCCTGGGAGTTGGGCCCAGCAATACGGGTTTTAAGAAGCCCACTGGCCATTGTGACGTGTGCCCAGTTTGAGAACCACTGATCTATGGGACAAAGTCTCTGTTTCTTAACATGATGTAAAGTAGTGTCGCCCATGGAAAGGCAGCTTGTGGGTCAGCTGGGAGCTTGTAAGAAGTCCCTCCTGGACCAACTCGGAAACAACTAATACTGTGTGTCTGCCTGGAATTGCACACGGTCTGGGGTAGTTGGGCCAGTGTGCTGGCAAGCTCTTCAAGTGATGGCGATGCGCACTTAAGTTTGAGAAGCACTGGTGGGAAGATCCTGCATGGGCCTATTTCTACCATTTTAGCCTTCTGACTAGCTCTTCTCACATTTGGAAATCCAGCCTCAGCACTTTTGTGTTTCCTCAAAAGTACGAGTAGCTTCCGGGCTCAGTAGCGTTGTCCGCATGAATCCCTCTGTCTGCATTGCCCTCACCAATCAGTTCTCCTGGCTAAATCCTGTGCACTCCTCCAGACTCAGTGGCCCTCTGACCTCCTCCAGGAGGCCACCTTTGACTTGCCCTGCACTGTTGTGTTTTTCTTCTCCAAGGCTCCACTGCAATTGCTATGTTGGGTGTGTATCTCCCCACCAAAATCTAAGCATAAGGAGCAAATTATAAAGATTTCGTTAAAGATAGTATACTTTCCACGTGTGGAGAGAAAAGGCGACATTCAACACATAAGGGTTATATAATAAGGTGGTGCTAAGTAGTATAAAGAGCACCTAGTCCTGGTGTTGTCCTGCACTGGGGGTGTGACTTTGTCACTCAGTCCCGGAGTCTCAGGTTCGGCATCTGTGAAATGGAAAGAAAAATTTCTGCCCTTTTTACCGTAGAGCATTGTTGTGTGAATCAAACAAGATCCTTGATGTCAAAGTGCTTAGTAGACACAAAATTTTACACAAAGATGCAGAAGACATTTTCACATAGTTCGTGTTTTGATTAAACAAAACTAGCCCTTATCTTCCTCCTGAAGTATCAAATTTCAGGCGAACCATAAAATTAATTGATAATAGATAAATAAAATTTCAGAATCTTAGTATCTTTATCTTCAAAATTAAGACACATTACCACAAGCACACGGGTGTCACATGAAAACAGAATGCCTACTGAATGCTAAAGTTACGTTTAATTTACTCCTACATTGTGTTTTGTGATAAAGTATTTGCATAGATATCACTTCTATATACAAACTGCACAGGTAGAATATACAAACACCTTCTTCAGCTTTATTTGGGCTCCTAACTGTCTACAGAATACAAACCCCCGATCTGGGATCCAAAAGCCTTCTCAATCATAAGCCAATCTATCTTTGCATGCATGCAAAGGAAATTCTTCCAGAATCCAATTATTAATATATATAGAATTGTTGAAACTTTAACAAATTACAAAAGTGACTTATATAGTTTTAGAAAGATGTATGATAGGGACATACTAAAAGTCAAAATATTTTTATCTAAATTTCATTAGTTGTTTTGTCTTCATTGGAGCCAAAGAACAGTCTGATTCCCTATAGAACTGAATTAACTGGGTTTTGTTGTATTATGTAGAAGTCTCTTATTCCAAATGCAAATTCCTCATTGGCTAAGGTAATTTGCTGAACACAGTTTTAACTAACCCTTTCTTAAACAGCTAACCAACATCTTAAACAAGGAATCCTCCTCATGCTGAAACCCTTACTTCCAAACATTCAGATACCTGTGCCTCAGATTCTTGGTATTTTTAGGATTTAGCCATGGAAACACGATTTGTTCTCAGCTCGTCCACTGCCGATTAAGTAACAGCTTTCACAGATATGGTAAGTCATCTCTCTATTTTCCAGATTTCAAAACTGTATTTTTCTTATCTTTTCTTTAGTTCCCTTGATCTTGTGTTTTTAAGAATTCTCATTTCTAAACTTTAATGAAGCATCAAGAGGCAGCGAGTTAGACATTTGTACTTCATCTCATACCCTTACCATGACATTTTCAACACACAATCTAATACCATTGTAAACATGCATACGAACACTTTCAATTTCCACTTTTTCTAAAATTCCTTATGCTCCCCAATATAATGCCTTCCCTTTGTTTATTGTCATTAATAAAACAAGTGGAATCCTTGCATATGAGCTTTTCTTAGATTTCCTTTTTTATAACATTTATATTATTTAACTTTCTAGATTATGTATCCGAGGACAAAAATTGCCTGCCCACTGGTCACGTATTGCCTATTCTGTTTGGCCAGCAGAGTATTTGAAATGAATACAATTTTATGAAATATGTGTTCTTATTACTTAGAACACTTAATTATTTGACCCCTGAAAGTATGTGAATTCTCTAAAGTATTTCATCAACATTAAATGAAGGAAAACGGAAAAATAAATAAGTGGATGTCATGCTTCTTCAATTTCTTTCTTTCCAAAATAATAATTTTTCATTATTTTTTCTTTATCTATAAATTTCTTTGGCTGATTCATACTCTGTCATTAAGAATGATTTTCAATTTGGGGCTGTGTTTTTTTATTTTATTTTTTTATTTTTTTGTTTTATTTATTTATTTTTTTAAAGATTTTATTTATTTATTTGACAGAGAGAGAGATAGCGAGAGCAGGAACGCAAGCAGGGGGAGTGGGAGAGGGAGAAGCAGGCTTCCCGCCGAGCAGGGAGCCCGATGTGGGACTCGATCCCAGGACCCTGGGATCATGACCTGAGCATAAGGCAGACGCTTAACGACTGAGCCACCCAGGCACCTGGGGCTGTGTTTTTTTAAATTTCTCTGACAGCAATTATAGATTTTTATCCATGAACTTGTCATTTGGTCAACGGTATTATTGTGCTTATAAATGCTGAAAACCTGCTCCTAATTTCAGTGTTTGTATTTACTATCTTTGCATCCTTCTTCCTCACATATAATACCTAAATTAAATCCCAAAGCACAATAGTTAACTCAGTGCTTTGAGTCTAGCTTGGTAACATACACTATTTCCACATATTGTATTTATTTGTATTTCTTTTTCTTGAATAAATTGTAACTTTTTTAAGGGCAGTAACCGGGACTTAGCATTTGGAGAATCTCTAAGACTGTTGATAACAAATCTACTTCTTTGTTTGGAACATCTTAGCCAAGCAATAAATATTTGTTAAATTAACTCAGCCACTGTTCTCTGGCCACCACTTCAGACATCTGCATGGACTGTCGTTTTGTTTGAACTGATCTGACTAGAATATATATTGCTATATAGACAATTTCTCTAGAATACAAAAAAAAAAGCCACATCTGGTCAATTTGTTGGGGAAAAAAATGAAACAAAACAGACAAACAAAAACACAAGTTAACATTGTTGATGCAAAATTGCCAATATGTTCTTCATTCTTTTTCTTCTTCCAAAAGGATTTTCTGACATTATTTAAACAAGAAAAGAAAGAAAGAAATAGCACATATGTAAATCAGATGGCAATTCATCTCTTTTCCCATTCCTTCTTCAATCTCACTCAGCAAATTGATTTGCCTTGCTAAGAAATGGATCTATTGTAAAAAAAAAAAAAAAAATTACCATCTTCACAATGATTCTAGGATCTTATAAATCATAATAATTAGCATGACCTCCCTTTCTAATTCAATTAGCTCCAAAGGAACAATTTCCTATAATAGATTCACCTCTATTATCCCTAACAGCATTAATCGGGCAAAGCTATATATAGCATTATGAGGAGTCCAGTGCTTTGTCCAGAAGCACACTTGCCTTAAGCTGATCTGATGGTTTCTTTCCAAGGGTTTGAGTCCTCCCTTCCTTTGATGTTACTCTTACTGAATGCTAACTGTGATGGAATGTTTACATTGTGTATGTACTGATTCTTCTTAATCTCTTAAAACTGCTTAGTTAAGAGTCTACTGTTGATATTATTCTTGAAGTTCTCTATATTTCATGATCTTTTTTTTATTGTCTACATTGCAAGGGTTGTATTTGGAATAATGATAGTTTAGAATTTTGGAATTCTCTAAAATAAGCAAGGGGAACAGTAATCATTTACCCAGTACAAAATAGGGGGTGAGCTTATATTATCACGAAGGCCCCTTCCTGTTCAACAATTTTAGGATCAAAACTCAGGAAAAGTTCTAGAACAAGCGTATGACACACGTCTTACAAGAAGCTTGCATATCCAGGCCCTTTACAAGAAAATTCTCAAAAAAGTCATGGTTTTGACCACGCAACTCTGCCCACATTGTCACAGCAGACTGGCCAGCAAGATCACAACAGGACTTTGAGAGGACTGGCTATCATGGCCCCCATACAGAATAAGTCAGTGAAACCCAGTGGTTGGGGAGTTCATTTAGTATGCGCCATTGTAGAGGGACTGAGTTAGTTGCTAGGATCAAGAGCCATAGAAGCAGAATAATACTGTCAGAAAACCAGTAAATGGAGGTCAGAACTGTCAATATATCTAAGTTCTAGACCTTCGAGATGTCTTGAACAAAATCCCAATTTCCTGTGGAGCTTATAAAATACTTTCTTTTTTTTTTTTTAATAAAATACTGTCTTTACTTCTGTATTTTCATATATCCTACAACTAAGGCCTTAGCACTTGAGGTAACTTGAATATGTCAACCTTTTTTTTCATAAAGCAAAAGATTCTAAATAATAGTGATATAAAACTATTTATTTAAAAATTATCCTTATATTATTTAATAATAGGTTAAATACAAAATATTTAGAGGACTTTAATTTTATTTTTGATTAGGTAAATTATAACATCTCCATGATTCTTATTTTGTGAAGTTTATTTTAAACTATTTTATTTTTAAGTTCATTATGTATGCAAAATAGAGGACAACAGTCATATACCAGCCAAGTGGTGGAGTTATATGGAAGCACTTTTTTAAAACTAAATCTATTTACATGAAGTTCTTTCCTTTAGCTTCCAAATAATCTATATGGTTTCCGCATAAGCCAATAGTCTTAAAAGTAAAGAGTTTTATTTAATTAAAAAATACATGTATGGGTGAAATTTTCTTCAAAGGTCTCTGAAGAATTATTTGATTTGTTGCTCATACCCTTGGCTTTTTTCAGTGTATTTAATTCCACTGATATCCAAAACTCTTAGGTCCTCACAAAAGCAAAGGGTTTGTAATTAGGGACACCTGGGTGGCTCAGTCGTTAAGCGTCTGCCTTTAACTCAGGTCATGATCCCAGGGTCCTGGGATCGAGCCCCGCATCAGGCTCCCTGCTCAGTGGGGAGGCTGCTTCTCCCTCTCCCACTCCCCCTTGCTTGTGTTCTGTCTCTCGCTGTCTCTCTGTCAAATAAATAAATAAAATCTTAAAAAAAGTGTTTGTAATTAAATCAACAATATATAGATCATGTGATTCAGTTAGATTACAAATTAATAAGTATTTTATATAGAAAAGTAAGAGTTGCTTTAGCAGCACATATACTATACAGAAAAACAAGAATATATTTGTAGAAAATGAGGAAATTAAGGTTTTTTTTCTTTACTGCAGCCTTTTTTTTCTGTCTTTTGATTATACAATACAAAAGGCTATAAAAATTTAAACAATAGTGTGGCACCTGGGTGTCTCAGTCAATTAAGTGGCTGACTCTTGATTGGCTCAGGTCAGGATCTCAGGGTGGTGAGATTGAGTCCCTCATTGGCTTGTATGGAGCTTGCTTAAGATTCTCTCTCTCCCTCTTCCTCTGCCCCCATCCTTTGTGCACATATGCTCTCTTTCTCTTTCAAAAGAAAAATTAAAAAGTAACTTAAAAAACCTGGGATGAAATATTTGAAGCTATTGAAGTATACTGGGTTTCACACCTTAAAAAATAATACATACAAATAATAATACATACCCTAGGAAGCAAAAATAAGTCCAAATTAAATGCACATTGAATAATACTATTCATAGCGCAAATATGAAATGCAAAGATAATGGAATCTGGAAAGAATAATAGAAATTAAGTTAATTAAATAAACGAACAAAAGGTAGCCATTTGGATCCATTTTTAAAACTCTCTAAGACTTGCATAGATATATATATATTTTTAAGTAGGTTCTACACCCAGTGTGGAGCCCAACGCAGGGCTTAAACTCATGACCTTGAGATCAAGACCTGAGATCAAGTGTCGGCCGCCTAACCAACTGAGCTACTCAGGTGCCCCAAGACTTGCATTTTAAACTATACATTTAAGAAGTTTTTAAAGCCTGATTTTAAATTGCCTTTTAACATAGATAAACAGTTCAAAGATAGAAGAAGAATATATCTTCAGTTCAAGAAGTGCATTGCTTTTCATGAGATGTAGGAAGTCTGTACTTAACAGCATAGTTCCAAGGAAATGGTTCCCTGTTAGTGTAAAGTTCTTGGCATGGTAAAAGTTCTTTGTACCATGAGAGACTATGGACTCTGAGAAACAAACTGAGGGTTCTAGAGGGGAGGGGGGTGGGGGGATGGGTTAGCCTGGTGATGGGTATTAAGGAGGGCACATACTGCATGGAGCACTGGGTGTTATGCACAAACAATGAATCATGGAACACTACATCAAAAACTAATGATGTAATGTATGGTGATTAACATAACATAATAAAAAGAAAAACTAAGTACTAAACGCAAAAAAAAAAAAATTAAGCAAGGTGAGAATAAAATTGGAGAAAAGAAAAACAGTGCAAAAAAAAAGTTCTTTGTACTTTCATAAAAAATACAAACAAGAGATATGTGAAAAATAATTTCAAAATTTAGAATTTACACATGACCTTTTGTTCCATCCTGCTGACCTCAGCATGGAGAAACTCTCATTAGCAAGCTCTTTAAATCAGGATCCTGATCAGCTCTCAGAACATGAGTCACTAGGTTCTGGCAGTGATTCTAATGATAATTTACTGCAGAGCAACTTCCTTTACACAAGTTAAGAAAACATTGGTGGTCTTCAAATCTTTCTGTTAAATCGGTATTCCTATCCCTTTACATGGTATACTAATTAATGACAGAAGAGTAAATAGTACATGCCGATAGTAGTATAAATGCTGACTTTAAATGATGTTAAAGATGGTATTAAAATTGACTTTAAGGGAAATAATAAAAGCTAATCTTCATGAAGGCAAACTTCATTTTCTGTAAGTAGCATTGTTTACAGAACAAAAGCAGTTACTAAACTAAATGTTTATCTCTTTAGAGAAAACAGTTGAATTCGTTTTTTGATGTTCTAAGTCTAATAATGTTTTGTTAATATTTGCAACATCCTTTATCAAGGATTCTTTTACATAAGGATTATTTTTGAGTTTTTAAAGAAAAAAAACCCTAAAATTTAATGTAATTTAAATATACTATGTGATGTAAAAATTTAGCAAATGCACTTAATAAACCAGTAACATAACTGGAATTATTTTTAACCTGTGATTCAGCTCTTAGCATCTAAATAAACGGTCCAAACTCTGTCTCTTCTTCCTCCCCGGGAAGTGTATGTTTTTTTTTTTTGTTGTTGTTGTTTTTTAAGATTTTATTTATTTGCGAGAGAGAGAATGAGAGAGAGAGAGAGCATGAGAGGGGGAGGGTCAGAGGGAGAAGCAGACTCCGAGCTGAGCAGGGAGCCCGATGTGGGACTCGATCCCGGGACTCCAGGATCATGACCTGAGCCGAAGGCAGTCGCTTAACCAACTGAGCCACCCAGGCGCCCCGGGAAGTGTATGTTCTAAAGAGGCAGCAGTACTCCTCATATTTTAACATTGCTCATCATTTAAAGCTCTCCTCTTTTTTTTTTTTTTTTTCAGTTTGGATGTAAGCTCTGATCTCTTGGCACAACCTCACGTAAAATCTATCATTGTATCAATGATTATACCTCCTGTTCTTGAAAAACACCTTTCCCTGTGAAATCATGCTACTCAGTGCTATCACATTCTTTCCCTCCTATGGTCCTCAAGGACCTCACAGTGATTCTTCCTCATCTGTGGAATATTCCAACCCAATTCCTGCACACATCCGCGTGGATGAAGCTTCCACGGTCTCTCTGCTCCTTGAGCACCACATCCCAATGAACTTCTCTTCTAATCATCTCTATCTATAGTCATGCTTGGGAGCTTTCCATCACACAAAGTTACTAATTTCTCCAGGCTGCTCTGGTTTTCCTGGTGTCAGTCTTGTTTCACCCTAATTTATTGCCTGTCAGAGAAATTCTTTGGAAACGTAGTTCAGGACTTTCCAGTTCCTGCTCAAAATGGCCTCATAGCTTCCCATCACACCAAGAATATAATTCTATGTCCTTCCCAGCGGCCACGAGCCATGCAGTGCTTGGTTACATCTTCAAGTCCCCATGGCCCACATCCTCCAAATGCACCATAGCCACGCTGGCCCCTTGCTGTTTCTCAGCCCACTCAGCATTGCCCTTTTTCTGGGACAGTGCACTAGCTGATCCCTTGGCCTGACATCCTCTTGTCTTGTTCCGTAACTTCTTTTGGTCTCTGCTCCAATATCACCCCTTAGAGAGGTCTCTAAATTAGCATTCCAGGGTTTCTGTTGCTCCTTAATCAGCTTTATTTTCTTAGCATTTCTTACTACATAACATTATATGCTTATTTGTATGTGTGTTTATTGTACCATTTGAAGGTACAATAAGCCTCCATGGGAACAGGGGCTTTATTTGTTTGGTTCCCTCGCCTACCTTGAGCACTGAACCTAGCTAGAATTAAACAAAAATGTCAGTGCAAAAAGGAAAAGAAAGAAGAAGGAGGAAGAGGTAGGAGTGATGGAGGAGGAAGAGAGAAAAGGAAAGAATCTTGTTTTCTGGAAACACTTCTTCTTCTTCCAGCTTACACGTGCAGCTATTTCTCTAAGGCCATTTTTTAATCTATATCAGAACATCAGTATATAAATGTGCCATATTCATAATTCCTTCTGTATACAGCTTGGTTAATGATGTATGTAGCACTGCTGCAAATACCAGTCTCCTTGTACTGTGTTCAATGCACGATTTAACCTTAGATTGACTTTATGACCTACTTTGTCCATGATTATATCCACACAACTCATTACTTCCTTTTTTTTTTTTAAGATTTTATTTATTTATTTGAGAGCAAGAGAGAATATGAGCAAGGGGAAAGGCAGATGTAGAGAGAGAAGCAGACTCCCCGCTGAGCAGGGAGCCCGATGCATGGCTCGATCCCAGGACCCTGGGATCATGACCTGAGCCGCAGGCAGACACTTAACCGACTGAGCCACCCAGGCGCCCCGGATGATACATTTTATGATCACACTGTCTGTGTTAAAGATTTTGGTCTTTATCTTAATAATGATCGGAAGCCATTGAGACTTTTGAACATAGAGTTACATGAATATCAGATTTGGGTTTTGCACATATTTCTCTGACCATACTGAGTAGAACAAACTAGCAAGGGGTCATAGAGTGTTCAGGGAGGAGATGAGTCTCTTGCTGTAGTTCTGGCTACATATGGTAGCTTGAGCTAGACCAGTGGCAGTGAAGATGGACAGAAGACATGGGGAGTCTGCCTGTCTCTCTGTCCCTCTCCCTGCTCGTGCTCTTTCTTTCTTTCTCTCTCAAATAAATAAGTAAAATCTTTAAAAAATAAAAATAAAATAAAATAAAATAAAATGAATCACCCAATGAGGAGCTTTTCAAGGTTGATAGGGGGTACTATTCATAACTAATGCTGAGGAAGTTAGTATAAACCAGGACAGCCCTGGGCAAAATGGGATTGAGTGTTCCCCTACACTTTAAACCTTACTTGGTTTTTCTGCTTTATACATTGCCACACTTCCTTCCAGATCACACTGTCCTAAGCTTTTCTCCTATCCAGATAAACTATTCTTTCTGTTTTTCTTATATGCCTGCTTCCTTTTACTACAGGCATTTGTACTTGCTATTTTATCCATGAGAAACACATCCTTTCCCCCAATCACTGCCATGGAAACACACCACAGATTCAGTGGGTTTCTTTTTGTTTTTTGTTTTTTGTTATTTAAAAAAAAAAAAGCCTTTATGATGTACAGTAACTGCAGTGCAGGAAGGTTTGGTGAGTTCACCTGTGCAGGGACTGGGCTGCCAGTCCTAGATACACGGACCCATAGAAATGGCAGGTTTTCATGAACATGTAAGTGTAACCAAGATTCCCTATATTTTCCTTGAGGCCAGCAGGGAAGGACACGCCCCATAGTACTCAGGAAGCAAAAGTGAGAAATTCTGATAATATATTGAGAAAAGCCATGGTATTTATTGATGAATACCTTTAGATTTTTTTTTTTAATTTTATTTATTTCTTTATTTGAGAGAGAGGGAGAGAGCACCAGCGGGGGGGGGGGGTGGGGGGGTGGGGGAAGGGGCCAAGGGAGAGGGAGAAGCAGGATCCCTACTGAGGAGGGAGCCCAATGCGGGGCTCAATCCCATGACCCCAGGATCATGACGTGAGCTAAAGGCAGACGCTTAACCAACTGAGCCACCCAGGCGCCCCTAAGACCTTTAGATTTATAAAAAGGTTATAAATGCGACAAGGGAGTAAAATATTGAAGCTCTTCTAAAGGGCAATATTATTGTGTGAGATAGTAAACCACTGAGGATCTCTTGGTTAGTTGAGATTACTTAACTTCTAAAATCCATGATGTAAAGTTCAACCGATTACAAAGGGTTTGATTTCCTCCTTGCCTTCACAGCTCATTGTTCAGAATCCAGCCCAAAGAGTAATTGCCACTTTCTCCAGAAAGACTTCTGTAACTATTGTTCTGTATTCTTTGTCCACTTTCACAGTACCATGCAAATGTTTCCTTGTAATTGAGTTTTAAATTTCATACATATTAGCCCTAATATTTCAGTGGGACTTTTTCTCCTGTACTAGAATGTAAACTCAGTGACAACTAGGACCACACCTCTCTTCTTCCTATTATGTAGCAGTGCTTACCACATGGCTTGGCACATGATAGGAATTCTATTAAAATATACTTGTTGAATAAATGAATGAATGGGCGTGAAAATGTGCTTTGGGAAAATCAGTATACATATTAGGGCTTTTTTAATGGCCGTTTTGATACAATGACAAGCCATAGTGTTCTAGAGTTTACTGTATGATCACATAAGAAAATTATAAAAATAAATGACCTTTTTTCGGCAGCCATGACTTTTTATACCAAAACAAAACCAAAAAAAAAAAAAAAAAAATGGAATCCTAATACCGACCAAACACATAATTCCTTTCTCCTCTCATTCTTGATTGCTTCTCCTGGGGGACTTCAGTTGCCATGTTGTTAAGAAAATCAAGTCACTTTGTGGAGAAGTCCATGCAGTGAGGAACTGAGACTTCCGGCCATCGGCCAGTGAGGGAAATGGCCACATGGGTGAGCCTTCTCGAGAGCAGCCCCGTGAGCCCCATTCAAGTCAGAAGACTGCCAGCCCTGGCCCACTCTAATATCATTTTAAAAATGCTGTCTTGAGTCAGTTTTGAGATCCTGGCCAGAGGGCAGTCAGTCCCTTTCTTGAGCAGCTGACCATGTCTACACCTCCACTACCCTCTTACCGGAATCTCACACTCCGGAACACTATACACCCACTTTAATCATGCCAGGGACAGGTACCAGACAACCAGGGACAGCTCCAATGCCCAGAACCCAGTGAAATTATTTAAACTGGCCCATCTTAAACTGGCTAACCCTGTGTCACTCGTTCCTTCCCTCAAAAAGCACAGTGAAGGCCTTTGCCCTCACTCAGTTCTGTCTCTGTCTGCCCTGTGACTCATCCTGGTGCCTCCCCTGAGTGGTCTTGCATGGCATATTGTGTTCTCCCCAGAGAGCTGGGAGTAACAAAAGTCTAAAACTCTTTCCAGATCCTCTCTCTTGATCTGAACTGGGCCTCACCCTACCTCACTCAGGTTAATGTGGTTAAAACACAGACATCTTGACTGCAGCCTCTTGAGAAACCCTGGCTAGAACCATCTCGTTAAACTGTTCGCGGTTGTTAATCCTCAGAAATTGTCTGAGAAAAGAAACGATTGTTTGTTTTCAGCTGCCAGGTTTTGGGATAATTTGTTATGCAGCAATGGATAGCAGTATCCAAGCTAACATTCTTCAAAATTGGCCTGATATTTGGGCTTTAAGCCCCTCTCTGTTAAACCAGATTCCATTTGTCTGAAAGCTAATTTTCTCCAATCTCTCTCTCTCTCTCTCATATATATAGAAAGAGGAATGTATCTGGCAAGAGAATTATGTTTCTAATTCAGATAAAATTTTATAAATGATATCTTTGGAAATGATTCATCCATACATGTGCTTCACAGATAATCAAAACATTTTGCCATAATTTGATTTCACCACAGTTCAATTCAATAATAGTTAACTGAGTGAAAAGTGCCTGCCTAAAATTCTGGCTGGAACAGATGGGAATACAAAAAAAAAAAAAAAAAAAAAGCACAATTTCTGGTCTCAAGGACATAATAGTTTAATCAGCTAGTTCTCAAACGTTATTTGTAAATTTGATAAAAATGCAAATTCTCATGCCCCACCAAGATTCTGATTCCAAAAGGATCTCTAATGGACACAGAAATTTAGGTTTTTAAAAGGTTTCTGAAAGAATTTTGGTACAGATATAGACCAGAAAATTCCTTGAAATACCGCTTTATTTTAAGAAGCATGTAGGATAGTTTTTTAGGAGTTAATTTAATATCAGCAGAAACATATCTAAAACATGTATCATTGGATTTATTTAAAGATAAATCAAATTTTCAACAATGCAATGGCAAGACTGCAGATCTGCTTTAAAAAAACCGAGTTGTTGTTGGTCTGTCTCTCTCTCACACTTTGAACAAATTATTTTACTTTACTGGGCCTCAGATTCTTTACCTGTAAAATTGAAGGAAGTGGATTAGCTGTGTCCTTAAAATACTCTCGGTCTTTAAAATTAGATAAATTCAGAAAGCAAGTTGCTAGACACCAGTGTACTATTTTTGTCACTTTATCCTAAGAGATGATATTTTCTATCCTGAATTTTTCTTCCTCCATTTTTTAATACAGGCAGACCTCAGAGATATTGAGGGTTTGGGTCTCGATGCCCTAAGAAAGCAAATACCTCAGTAAAGTGAATCAAGCGAATTTTGTGATTTCCTAGTGCATATAGATATTATGTTTACATTATACTGTAGTCTATTAAGTGTGCAATAGCACGATGTCTAAAAAAATGTACATGCCTTAATTAGAAAATACTTTATTACTAAAAAATGCTACACATCATCTGAGCTTTCAGCAAGTCACAATCTATTGCGGTGGAGGGTCCTGCTTTGATGTTCATGGCTGCTGGCTGATCAGGGTGGTGGTTGCTGAAGGCTGGAATGGCCGTGGCAGTTTCTTAAAATAACATGGCGATGAAGTTGGCCGCATCAATTAACTTCCTTTCATGAACAATTTCTTTGCAGCATGCAATGCTGTTTGATAGCATTTTACCCACAGTAGAACTTTCAAAATTGGGGTCAATCATCTCAAACCCTCGCTCTGCTTTATCAACTAAGTTTATAGAATATCCTAAGTCCTTTGTGTCATTTCAACAATCTTCACAGCGTCTTCACCAAGAGTAGATTCTATCTCAAGAAACTACTTTCTTTGCTCATCCATGAGAAGCAACTCCTCATCCGTTCAAGTTTTGTGACAAGGTTACAGCAATTCGGTCCCATCTTCAGGCTCCACTTCTGCTTCTCGTTCTCTTGCTATTCCCGCCCCATCTGCACTGACTTCCTCCACTGACATCTTGAAACTCCGATTTGTAAAAAAATTGCGTATTTGTGAAGCACAATAAAGCGAAGAGTAATAAAATGAGGAATGCTTGTAAACAAAATTGAGTGAATCAGATATCATTCACATGATTGTTAACGAATTAAATGAGACAAATTATGTAAAATTGCTTTTTAACCGTAGAGAGCCTTCCTTGAGTAATCCCCAAGCTCCGTACCAAGGACTGCCTGCCTCTTCTCACTTAAACGTCACAACTGTGCTTTGCAGTTAGTAAATTTCCAACCCCATTTCCACAGAGGAAGGCATCTCTATTCAGAAAAGTTATATAACTAGCCCTCTGTCTCACATAGAGCCTCAGAGTGTGGACTCAAACCCAGGACCACCTCACTCAAAAGTCTAGGAAAGAATCACTTTTTATCCTACCTGTCTGGTAATAACAATCACTTGATGTACCGACCAGGAACCCCAAATTTCTGATTTCCTCCCAGCCCCTGAATCAGCATTTCCAGCACAAGCAGTTACCAAGTGCCCTTGGTGCTCTTATGATCAAGGACTTAGGAAATCACGGATCTGCCCATCTCTTTTTTCAATTTTTTATGTTTAAAATGATCACTCACAAGAGAGATGATTTTCATCTTGCTTTTTGGGTTTGACTGAAAGCTCTGGCCCAGGGTGAGGCATGTGTCAGCCGGACGGCCCTGTTCTTGCCTCCTGAGCCGTCTTGATGGCCTGTGTGGTGGCCAGCTGCCGGGAAATGGCTCAGTCTCATCCGCAACAGTCCCTAGATAAGTAGCTGAACTACCACATCCGTTGTTTTGAATTCCCTCATTGTCTATAGGAAATCTCTGGCTAGCTGTGCTGCAAAGTCTGGAAACAGGTCAGCAAGAGAGGATCCAGGATTCCTTTCTGCAATAGTCAGCCAGCTTGCTCCGTGCCTGGCTGGACTCCAGGTATTATAACAGAAGGGGTGCAGCTCTGAAAAAGTGCAAACATCCTAGAGATTTCTCAACGTTTTGATTTTTATCCATTTTCCCAGTTCCTGAGTGATTACTAATCTCTCTATCCTCATCAATTTAAATGTCCTTTTGAAAATAATGGGCAGTGAGTGAGTTATAGAGGATACTTCGAAGATATTTAAACCCTATGAAGTAATGATTAAAATACAGAAAACATTTGAAGTAATAATTCCTAACTATTATGCCTTTTCATTATGACTTTTCTGTGCATAAGATTAGATAAGCTCCATTTGGCTGATAATTTTTTTTCCCCCATAGAGATTCCCCCCAAACAGTGCCTGACACAGTGCATTATTGAGCCCTTAGTGAATATTTATTGAATATGTGAAGGAAATAAAGTTTAACACATTTCTGCAGGTATAAATATTATTATTTTAATATGTCATCAATCTTTGAGTGTTCCAGACTGAGAGGGGTCGTAGTTGTAGATCACCTAAGAGAAAGAACGGCACTTTTCTCTGCCACATTAAAATGAAAGTTTATTTCCTGGGATAGAATTGGTCTAACAAAGATAAAAATCAGGAAATTAATTTTCAGTGCATCCAGCTTCTAAATCAAAAGTCAAAACCTTCCCTTGTATGATCCGAATTCACTAGCATTCATATTTTATTTGGTCTTCACAATGTTTAAAAAAAAAAAACAAAATTGAGCCATTAAAAAAATCAAGCTATTTCACGTATAAATCCAGATTTCTGGCTTTCTTTGCAAAAATCAGACTGTCTGGCTACTTGGGGCCCTGAATTCCATATGACAGCAATCAACCTGCTGACTTCACCCACATACATTACCCCGTAAGACAGTGCAGTGCCATGGTTCATGTGTAGGTTGTTTGAAGGATCACACAATACATGCTCAGTAAGGGTGATTGTTACCACTGCATTATTAATACATCAACATCATCTTCAATGTTATGATCACTATATACTAAGTCTGCATAGGCCTATGGCTGGGGACTTCTGCTATAAATATTATAACATTTTTCTCCCTCCTCGCTCCTTTCTCTATAGCGTTATCCAAGAGAACTTTCTGCAAAAAAGGAAGTGTTCTACTCCGTGCTAGTCAAAATTATAGCTACTAATCACAAGTGTTATTGAATGTCCAAAATGTGGACAGTGCAATTAAGGGACCACATTTTTTTATTTTATTTCATTTTAATGAGTTTTAGTTTAAGTAACCACACGCGGTGATTGGCTACTGTGGACAACACAGCTCTCTAACTTCACTCACATACACCTTTTATCCTCCATCAAACTGCTCTCTGGATCGGAAACTAATTTATGTTCTATTGTAAGGGGCTGGCAATATTTTAAAAAGGTTAGCTCTCTAAGGGTAATTTGCCAGTTTTGCATGATCAAAGTGGCATTTAAAAATATGAATCCCTTGCATCCCCTTCCCCACCCATCATTCTAAGGTAGGATTTCATATTGTGTAATTTTAATAAGCACTTCTGGGTGATTTTTATAACTAGGCAAATTTAATAAATCCTACCAAAGAAATAATTTTCAAAGAGGGATAAGAAAGAGCAGTCAGCTTGCATTATGCAGCTTGTGGACATTTTTGAACAACTTACGCTAACCTCCCACCTTACCTCCTGCTATCCCAGCCCCACCTCAACCTCTCCCACCTCTCCCACCCACCATCAAATCCACTGCTTTCTCTATGCCTCTTAGGGGAAGCACGACCCTCTGATATATCATTTTACAGTAGAAACTTTTTCTATATGAGCCTGCTCTGTTCTGCGATGATGATTGATACCCCAAACCCACAAATGTCAGCCCCCGTAGCAATGTTTGAACTACTTAACCCTGAACTTCTTCCCATCACTGTGTGAGTCATGATGTGACCCTGACCATGCTGTGCAATCATCTTTTCTTTCTCGAGACTTTGAATTTGGAGTTCAAAAAGGATAATTTATTTCTGCCTGATGGCAGAATTGAGGCGATATAAACTTGTGCTGAGGGCTAGCCATATTTAGTCCTATCCCTATGACAGATCTGGTAAAGCTGATCCTCAAGAACTGAAGAATGAAGCAAAGTCTCAAAAGCAGAGAGAGGAGTCTCCTGACCTTGGATGGGAGGAGAGACAAGCCTTACTTCCTGTGGCTTTCCAGTAAGGACGTCTACTGGGGGACATGGCGGCTGGATCTGACCAGCTGACAGCTACCAGGAAGGTCACTGGCTGATATACAAGAACAGCCTGTTCCTCCTGCTCACAGCTAAACTCTCACTGTTTTCTGGGGAATCTATAAAGAATTGCAAGCTGGTCATTTACGGACCCAGGATGAACTTCTCTGCTACTTTTCATTTAATCAATTTGCCCCCAAAATGTGCAAGACAAGTCCCACTGTTCCCACATTGTCTTAATTTTTCTCTCTTCCCATCTTATACCTTCTTTTTACCTCACTCTCTCATGTGTGAATAAACAATTCGCATGTAAAATAATCAAGCTAGCTGCAGAATAACTACCTACCTACCTACGTGTCTCTGGGCTGTTACACAATGCCAACTCTTACCCTAGTTAGGCCCTGTGCTCCTATCAGCCTGGGGATGGGTCGGTACATACCCAAATAAACCCTCAGAGACATCCCCCCAGGTGTGTGGGCAAGAAAAGAATGAGAATTCTTGTCTCGGAACAGTGACTCTCAAAATTTGGTGTGCATCTCAGCCTCATTTGAAAAGTGCAGATTACCCGGTCATACACCTAGAGATTCTTAATCCATTAGGGCTGGGACAGATTTGAAAAACTGGCATTTTAAACAACACCCTGGTCTTTCTGATCTATAGGGGTTCAAGAGTTTTAATTTGAAAGCACTGTCCTAGAGGAAACATTTCCGATAATAATAAATGTGCTTGGGGGTGTGCATGTACGCGTACGTATGGGCCTGTGTGTGTGACGGGATATGATTTTTTAACATCAAAAAAAAAAAAATCAGAAGGGTGTTTCTCACAACCCTAAAGCCACATCTTCCCCTTATTATCTGGGGGAACTTATTGACTTACTAACACTTACGTCTGGAACACCAGCCCAGGATCTTATTTGAGGTGAGATAGCTGGGCTTATGGGAGTCTTGGGTCAAGCAAAGAGAAACAGACCCAGTATCTGGTAAATAGAAAGGCATGTGTTAACCAACGGGCTAACAGCTAGCTCTGGAACTAACTGCCAAGAGGTGATAGAAAGTCCGGGGTATAATTTAAGACTCGATTTGAACAACTACCAATAATATGCACATACTTTTTCAAGTCAGTGGACCAGGATGAGGTTTCTCAAACTCAGCAGTATCACATCCTGTGCTAGAGAGGGCTTTATTTGGGGTCCGGGGCAGGGCTGTGCACGGTAGGACGTCTAACAGCATCCCGGGCCTCTCTCCCCTGGATGACAGCAGTCCTTCATCCCCCAGCAGTGACAATCAAAAGTTTCTCCAGCCATTGTCAGATTTGCCCCAGGCTGAGAACCACGGGTCTAGGAGAGGTGGGGGAAGGGGAGAGGGAAACAGCCCCATCTTGGGCTCCCCTTGTAAGTTTCACTTTGCCTAAAATTTTCTTTCACAGTAAAAGCAAAACTGTATGTACGCAGATGTGGGAGCAAGGAAGCCTCCCATTTACCAGTCCAGGGTTTTAGTGGACTTATGGGGAAACTTCTTTCCTCAGAATTTGGCTGTGCTATTTTTAAATTTTTATAAATCCAGTTTCTGTCATACAGACTCTTGCACCACCGGATAAACAAACTCAGGGCACACACAGCTACATCTTCATTAGCAACTCTGCAGGCTAATTCCCTGTCATTTTGAGATGTTTTGTATTCAAAGCAATTGCAGAAAGAGTATTTCTAGATTCTACGGACTGCTTTAAATCTGTGGTTTTGTCTTTATTATTGGTGTGGCCTATTACTGCTGGCTAATCGTGCAATAAAATTTGCAGCTTAAGTTTGGTGTCGGTTTCTGTACATTCACAGCTGCTACCTCTCCGAACTCTGGGGAAAACACTAGTCCTAACAGTGCTCATGGATCAATATAATATACATCTGGCCTTAGTAAGTGGTTCAAGAAATCTGCATCTGAGCTCTCACAGCCAAAACCATCTCAAGGAAGGGCTGTGCTAAAGAAGAATAACAAAGTCATCCCGGATTTAAATGCCTGTTTTGCAAGCAAGCCGGTGCACTGGGGATCTGCGTGTGGTTAGTTGCTGAACGCACAGCAATTGCTTCTTGCATATCTTAGCCCCAATTATTAAGAGTCCACCAGAATAACAGATCATGGACAAATAAGATTTCAGTCAAGGGACTTTATGTAGTGTGTCTTGGCTTGTTTTACTGCTTGTATTTTATCTTCCTGTAAGGCGATGTAGTATTTACCTTATGTTCTAAGGCTCAGAACTTGGAATTTACCTATCTTAAGACATAAAATTCTTGCAGAAATTCTCCTTAAAATGTTGGCCAACTTCCCAGTCTTAGTTTTCATTTGAATTAAGTCACCCCAAGAAAGCTCCAACTACTGATTGTGTGGTAACAAGCTTCTCAGCACAGTTGGAGAAAAAGAGTTTCTGATTCTGTTCAGAACTCAGCAACCCACTTCAGACATTTATGACTTTTTCCTCTTCTGCCATAAAATGAAGGTGATAATTCATGTTCCACATTCAACACACACTCAAGACAAAGTGCTGGGCTCTGGGTTAGGTGATGGGAATTAAAAAAAAAAAAAAAAAAAAGAAGAAGGAAAAGGAAGGAAGGAAGGGAGGAAGGAAAGAAGGCAGGCAGCCAGGCAGGCTCCTGCCTTGGGGAATCTAGTCCAGAAAGCATCATCTCTGTTGTAAGTAGGGTGGCTGGGGGTAGGGCTGGAAGACATTTAAATAAAGAAAAGAAATTTTCATAAATTCTTTGAAATCATGAGCAAAAGCTCATGTAGATTTAAGAACCTTCTATATAGTGGGAAATTCCCAGAGTGATAGACTGTACTGTTCTCCACTTATATTAAAATAAGATACTGCTCCAGGATTCTGAATTTAGCAGCTGTTGGCGTATGTGTCTCTTGCCACACTCATAAAGTTTTTTAATGTGCAATAACATAACATATAGCTCATCTCTCCTATGGTTGGATGCATTATTTAAAATTAACTAACTTTGTACCATCTTCATGTGTGGAAGAAGCAATAATAGGAGCTATCCATTTTTAGTTCACAGGAAACAAGACTCTATTTATTTTTCATAGTACCATTTACCTACCACCCTTTCTGCGAATGATTTGAATTGTTTAGCTATAGTTCTTATTTATCTCAACACACTCACAACTGGGAGATGATGCCTGTTCAAAGTGAATTAGCCTGAAAGCTCATCTGAAAATAGTGAGAAGTTAGGTGCATCGTGCTTCAGTGCAGATGCGTGGGGTAAAACTGAAAGACCCCAATATCTGTACCATTCATCTACCAAATGAAAAAGAGCATACTGATGTGAATAAACCTGAAAAAAATCAGATGGAAGTTGAAATATTTGCTTAGCCGATGTTAGAGCTCATAATAATTCTCCATGATTCACTTTGCCCTGGCATCATGAGGAACTTTGGATCCACAGAATGAAAGAATCCCGGTCCACATATTTTGTTCTGAGAAATGGTCTGCATATTTACCCACTATGTTTACTAACACTAATTCCTTGACAGTTTCCAAAGTTCCCTTTAGGAAAAAATTACAGGAATCTCTGCATTTGGGCTCCTCTTTCCCCCAACTCTAATGAGGCTGGAACCCACGCTGGGTCACAAAGGGGACAATCCAGACATTTGCAGGAATTTCTGTCCTTGGAGTTCAGAGGAGAACCCTTGTTTGAGAGTGTACCTCAGTGGCGGAGGCAATGCTCTATGGGAGCCCAACTGCTAAAGGTCCAAATCATTTCAAACACCATTGCAGTGCTTACAGAAGGGACTGAGAGACTGCTAATGACTTGAAGGAACTTTGAATAGAGCACAGGAGTCAGGTGAAATATTAAGGACAAAACAAATGAACTAAGGACTGAATATAGATATAAATCATAAAGTGCTGGAGTAATTCATTCTAATAGGAAAACCTAAGAGGTATTTACAGAGAAATTTAATCATCTGAGCTGAGACCAGGATGATAAAAGACCTGGGGTTAGCTGGGCAGAGGACACCACAGGGAAAAGAATGAGGTAAGCATAGTTATGGGGATGCCAAAGCAAAAGCAAGTTTGGCCATTTGGACGGGGGTAGGGTTCCCAAGAGGACAAAGTAGAAGAGTAATGAGGTAAAAGCCACATTTCTTCTCCAAGATAAATTATGTGAAATTTATTCCACTAGTAATGGTCTACCATTTAGTCCTACCAAGAAGTGGTCGAAGCAAGGCACTCGTTTTTTAATGGACGAATCTGACCGTTTTACCAAAACGGAATGGAGTTGGAGGGAAATGAAGGTATTACCAATCCCCAACTGGAGATGGGCTTGTTCATTTGTGAGGCTTGATGTTTCGCTGGATTCCTATGATTACTAAGTTACTGTGATAGTTGAGGTCAGACCCTGTGCTGGCTCACGCGGAAGCGTAATTTCAGGTATCTGTGAGAAATTCCATATGGAGAATACAACAGGAGTCCCAGCTGCTCTAGCACATCTGAAGCCTGGAATTGCACACAGGGAGGGGTCAGAGTAAAACAGAGGCACACTGTCCTCTGTTCGTGGGTCTTTACTGAATTTCGGTTTTCGTTGCTTTAACGAGAAAGAGATTCCTTCCCCTTGTTTGTCCCACTCAGTCTCATATTTATACTGCTGGATAAATTATTTCAATCAATAAAACTGACTAGCCTTTTTGTTTTCCTCTGATCTTCAGCATCCGTGCTCCTGAAGCCATTCTCATATTAACCCGCTATATTGATTTTGCCTTCCCAAATGACAGCAACCTCAGCCAAGCTGCCTCTCATACCTTCTCTCCTCATCCATTGCTCTGCCTAAGGGTAATTCCTGACATCCTACAGCGTTATCCCGCCTGTCCCTACTTCTCCTAGCATCTGTAATCACGCCCAGAAACTCTTGGCTCCCTCCCGACCCCAGCCCACCAGTCCGCCCCCATAACCAAAGGGTAAATAGCAGCAGGACCCAGGCAGCAGTGCGAGGTCTTCAGACAATTGCACTTACAAATTTCCCCCTCCTCCGGCTCGGATTCCCCACCGCAGCCCGGAACTCAAGCGCCCAGAGACACCCACCGACCGGCTTTCGGATCCGGGGATGGGGGGCGCTCGGCCCTGACCCTGGCCCCGCCCCAGCCTTGTTCTCGCCCCGCCCTCCTGCCCAGCTTCCTAAATCGCCATCTCTCTCCTCCCTACAACCCCTCGTCCCTAAGGCCCCGCCCCCATCTCGCTCCCGCCCCGCCTTCGGCTTACGTCACAGTCTCTCGCCCTGCCCGGTCCCGAGGGCCCGCCCCTGTCTCTGCCTCCGTCTTGCTCCCGCCCCGCCCACCGCTTCCGTTTCCCCCTCCCACGCCCTTCCCGGGCCTGAGGCCCCGCCCCGGCCCCGCCCCCATCTCGTTCCCGCCCCGCCCCCGGCCCGCGTCGCTGTCTCTCGCCCTCCCCGGGCCGCGCGGCCGGAGCTGGCACGGAGGAGCGGCGGCCGCGGCGGCATCGCGGCCTGGGGACGCCAGCGCTCCGCCGGACTCGGCGCCCGCGAGAGCGCCGTTTGCGCGCGGATCTGCCTCCCGGGGTGCGGGACTGCCCGGAGCGTCCGGCGTTCCCCGAGGGCGGGCGTGTCCTCGCGGCGCGGGGCGGGGGACCAGCGCGGGGCCGCAGCCTGTTGGAGCGCGGGGGTGCCGTGCCCGGGGCGCGGGGAGCCCTGCGGGGGACGGCGCGGCCCGGCTCCCTGTGCGGAGCAGTTTTCTCGAACTCTCCACCTCCTCCTCATTGGGCCCAGCGCTGTCGGGAGACCCCGTCTACATCTGCGGAAGGTAAGCGGACTTGGCCATTTAGGGGTCTCTTGTCCCCAAACCAGAGCCAGAGGTCGAGGGTGGGGAGCGGAGGATGGGGGCGGCACGTTCGTAGGAGGCGAACGAAAAAAATGCAACAGGCGGGGCGGTTCAGGAAACTCCAGCGTTAATGTTTCCTACAGCGAGGAGACTTGTCCAAGACTGAAACTTGGTTAGGTTCTTCAAATCCGAAGACGGGCAGCGGCGGCGCTGCACCTTGGTCTGGCTCTGAGCTCCCTCTGGTGGCCTCTCGGAAGGATGGAGGACGAGGCCACAGGTGAGGCTGGAGCGCCGTTGCGGGCTCCCACGCATTCTCATGATTTCTCCTTTGAGAAACGTGACTGGTCTCAGTAGTTTCCCCTACAAAGGCATCTTTTGATCCCATAAAAGCTAATCCCTCAACCGGAATCAGAAAAGGTCCTTTCAACTTCTGCTTTTTGCCCCTGAGTCCTTTGCGACCAAACCAACAAGAATGATAGCAGGACTCATCTTTGTGTTAAGCGCACTTGAATAAAAACAGGTTAAATGAGTCACGCAAGCCACAGTTAAAATAAATGCTGCAGGAAAGTTGCATCTTGTAGCTACTTGTCATCTGCCACCATTCACTGCATGCGTTTAAAAGTGTAAGAAAAAAAAGAATCACTTGAGCTAACTTAGATTGTATTCAATTACAGATTTTATCGTGATTCTAAAATTTCTGTCAAGAGATTGTAGAACCCTTAAGTCATCAGTTCATGTCCACTCTCAGCATATCTGTAGCCTCAGAGAATTTCTTTTTGTTTCTCCTCCAGAAAGGAGTGTCATGAAAAAGGAAAAGAAAAGAACCGGCACTCTTGGTCAAAGGGGAGTTTTCTTTCCCAGTTGGTGGTTACTTCATGATTGGAAACGAAGTACCTAGGTGGCTGAAGAGATTAGATGTTTATAGTTGTACAGATGAAGCTGATAAAAGAAGACATGAAAATACTTTCTCTGGGTCATAATGGGCGATGAGTAAATAAGCCTGAACAAGACAGATTTGAAATGAGGGCAGAACTTTTGATTTTTTAAAACCAAGTAGGACTTTGGACACTTGTTGAGGATGTTCTTTTCCCAAAAATGGAAGAAGAAAAAATTTTCAAAGCAAAGGTGTAAAAAGTGGAAGGGAATCACAACCAAGAATTTCAGCTTCAGGAATTTCAGCACATCATCAGCTCCTTTGGGCAGACACAGGCGCAAGATCTTACATGCGGGTGATGGTTTCCTATCCTAGGAACGACTTTTTAATTTGGATTTTGGAGTGCTGCTTTTTCTTTTTCTTTTTTTTTTACAATGTGTGTTTTGACTCTTCATGTTAGATAGATTTATGTAAAGGAGGTAAATCCTGAATTCATGGTATGTTGACTCTACCACTGTTTGCTCTGTGATACGGAAACACTAGAGGTTTTAACATTCCTTGAAGTTTTATTGGAAGCAAATCTGTGTCAGGGACACAGATAGTGTAAATTTCCTCTTTTTGGCAACCCACCTTGCTTTGAATGAACTGAATGTCAGCTGGATTTCACAGCATATATGATTTACAGTCTTTGTGTTATCAAGGCCTTAAATGTATGTTTTATCCTAGGCAGATGGGAAATACATTGAGCACTGTGTTTGACATGTATGCCTAAGGAAGGGAACTCCCCGATGGATCATGGCGTTAATGTTTACAGGACATTTCTTACTTTTAGCATTAGTGATGTTTGCTTTCTCCACTTTTGAGGAATCTGTGAGCAATTACTCTGACTGGGCAGTTTTCACAGATGATATAGATCAGTTTAAGACACAGAAAGTGCAAGATTTCAAACCCAGTCAAAAGCTGAAGAAAAGTATGCTTCATCCAAGTTTATATTTTGATGCTGGAGAAATCCAGGCAATGAGACAAAAGTCTCGTACAAGCCATTTGCATCTGTTTAGAACTATCAGAAGTGCAGTGACAGTTATGCTGTCCAACCCCACATACTACCTACCTCCACCCAAGCATGCTGATTTTGCTGCCAAGTGGAATGAAATTTATGGTAACAATCTGCCTCCTTTAGCATTGTACTGTTTGTTATGTCCAGAAGACAAAGTTGCCTTTGAGTTTGTCTTGGAATATATGGACAGGATGGTTGGCTACAAAGACTGGCTGGTTGAGAATGCACCAGGGGATGAGGTTCCAGTTGGCCATTCCTTAACGGGTTTTGCCACTGCCTTTGACTTTTTGTATAACTTACTAGATGAGCATCGGAGACCTAAATACCTGGAAAAAATATGGGCTGTTACTGAGGAAATGTATGAGTATTCCAAGGTCCGTTCGTGGGGCAAACAACTTCTCCATAATCACCAGGCTACTAACATGATAGCATTACTCACTGGGGCTTTGGTGACTGGGGTAGATAGAGGATCTAAAGCAAATGTATGGAAACAGGTTGTAGTAGATGTGATGGAAAAGACGATGTTTCTGTTGAATCACGTTGTCGATGGTTCTTTGGACGAAGGTGTGGCCTATGGAAGCTACACAGCTAAATCAGTCACACAGTATGTTTTTCTAGCCCAGCGTCATTTTAATATCAACAACTTGGATAATAACTGGTTAAAAATGCACTTTTGGTTCTATTACGCCACCCTTTTGCCAGGCTTCCAAAGAACTGTGGGTATAGCAGATTCCAATTATAATTGGTTTTATGGTCCAGAGAGCCAGTTAGTTTTTTTGGATAAGTTTATCTTAAAGAATGGAGCTGGGAATTGGTTAGCTCAGCAAATTAGAAGGCACCGACCTAAAGATGGACCGATGGTCCCCTCCACTGCCCAGAGGTGGAGTACTCTTCACACCGAGTTCATCTGGTATGATCCCCAGCTCACCCCACAGCCTCCTGCTGAATATGGTACTGCAAAAATGCACACATTCCCTAACTGGGGTGTTGTCACCTACGGGGCTGGGTTGCCAAATACACAGAGCAATACCTTTGTGTCTTTTAAGTCTGGGAAGCTAGGGGGGCGAGCGGTGTATGACATAGTTCACTTTCAGCCATACTCCTGGATTGATGGGTGGAGAAGCTTTAACCCAGGACATGAACATCCAGATCAGAACTCCTTTACTTTTGCCCCCAATGGGCAAGTGTTTGTTTCTGAAGCTCTTTATGGACCCAAGCTGAGCCACCTTAACAACGTACTGGTGTTTGCCCCGTCACCCACAAGCCAGTGTAATGAGCCCTGGGAAGGTCAACTGGGAGAATGTGCACAGTGGCTCAAGTGGACCGGCGAGGAGGCCGGTGATGCGGCGGGGGAAATCGTCACTGCCTCTCAGCATGGAGAAATGATATTTGTGAGTGGGGAAGCAGTGTCTGCTTACTCTTCAGCAATGAAGCTGAAAAGTGTGTATCGTGCTTTGCTTCTCTTAAATTCCCAGACTTTGCTAGTTGTTGACCACGTTGAGAAGCAGGACAATTCCCCAATAAAATCTGTCAGTGCCTTCTTTCATAATCTGGACATTGATTTTAAGTACATCCCTTACAGGTTTATGAACAGGTACAATGGCGCCATGATGGATGTGTGGGATGCACACTACAGAATGTTCTGGTTTGATCATCGTGGCAATAGTCCCATTGCTAGCATACAGGAAGCAGAGCAAGCTGCTGAATTTAAGAAACGGTGGACTCAATTTGTTAATGTTACATTTCAGATGGAATCCGCAATCACAAGAATTGCATATGTCTTTTATGGGCCATATGTCAATGTTTCCAGCTGCAGATTTATTGATAATTCCAATTCTGGACTTCAGATTTCTCTCAATGTCAATAATACTGAACACGTTGTGTCCATTGTAACTGACTACCATAACCTGAAGACAAGATTTGATTACCTGGGTTTTGGTGGCTTTGCCAGTGTGGCTGATCAGGGCCAAATAACCCGATTTGGTTTGGGCACTCAAACAATAGCAAAGCCCATAAGACAAGATAGGGTTATTTTCCCTTTTGGATTTAAATTTAATATAGCAGTTGGGTTGATTTTGTGCATTAGCTTGGTGATTTTAACCTTTCAGTGGCGGTTTTACCTTTCTTTTCGAAAGCTAATGCGGTGGATCCTAATCCTTGTTATTGCCTTGTGGTTTATTGAGCTGCTCGATGTGTGGAGTGCCTGCACTCAGCCCCTCTGTGCAAAATGGGCAAGGACGGAGGCCGAGGCAAGCCCGAAGTCTTTGTCTTCCGAAGGGCACCACCTCGGTCTTCCCGATGTCGTCATTACCTCACTTCCTGGTTCAGGAGCTGACATTCTCAAACAGCTTTTTTTTAACAGTAGTGATTTTCTCTACATCAGAGTTCCTACAACCTACATCGATATTCCTGAAACTGAATTTGAAATTGACTCATTTGCAGATGCCTGTGAATGGAAGGCATCGGATATCCACAGTGTGCATTTCCGTTTACTCCGAGGCTGGTTGCAGTCCTTAGTTCAAGACACGAAACTACATTTGCAAAACATCCATCTGCATGAACCCAGTAGGGGTAAACTGGCCCCATATTTTACAGCAAATAAGGACAAAAAAAGAAAATTGAAAAGGAGAGAGTCTTTGCCAGAACAAAGAAGTAGGATGAAAGGCACCTTTGACAGAGATGCTGAATATATTAGGGCTTTGAGGAGACACCTGGTCTATTACCCAAGCGCGCGTCCCGTGCTCAGCTTAAGCAGCGGGAGCTGGACCTTAAAGCTTCATTTTTTCCAAGAAGTTTTAGGAGCTTCTATGAGGGCATTGTACATAGTAAGGGACCCTCGGGCATGGATTTATTCAATGCTGTACAGTAGTAAACCAAGTCTCTACTCTTTGAAAAATGTACCAGAGCACTTAGCTAGATTGTTTAAAATAGAGGGAGATAAAGGCAAATGTAACTTAAATTCAGGCTATGCTTTCGAGTATGAATCGTTGAGGAAAGAATTATCGAAATCCACGTCCAGTGCAGTCTCCCTGTTGTCCCATCTGTGGCTCGCAAACACCGCAGCGGCCCTGAGAATAAACACAGACTTGCTGCCTACCAGCTACCAGCTGATCAAGTTTGAAGACATCGTACATTTTCCTCAGAAAACCACTGAAAGGATTTTTGCCTTTCTTGGAATACCTTTGTCTCCTGCTAGTTTAAACCAAATACTGTTCGCCACCTCCACAAACCTTTTCTATCTTCCCTATGAGGGGGAAATATCACCAAGTAATACTAACGTTTGGAAACAAAACTTGCCTAGAGATGAAATTAAACTGATTGAGAACATCTGCTGGACACTGATGGAGCGTCTAGGATATCCAAAGTTCATGGACTAAATGCTGCAGGTCAGCAGAAATTTGCACTAACCCTTTGCAACCCGGTTTGTGGATGTGACGAGTTTGTTTATTCTTGTACTATGTGTGCGTGTGCGCGCGTGTTCGGTTTGTTACTTGCACAGAGATTATTTTAAAAACAGGCCCCGTATTTGGCCTAGCAGGATTTATTTTTACGTCGCTACTTCCCTTGCCTTTGTTTCTGAATTTTTTTTTTTTTTTCTGCTGAAATGTTCCTGCTACAGAGGCGTAGATGAAGTTATAGGATGGCGGTCAGGGGAGGTAAGATTTTACAGGTTTTTGTCTGGCCGTCTCCTCGTCTGTAACTGTGCTGATCTATCTTGGAACCTCAAACACTGCTAAAGGCCTTTCAATTGCTGCTTTGCCCAAGCATCTCTTGCTTTCAAGATGGACTACAAAAGTTCCTTATCTTTTTTAAAAGATCTTCTAACACATTTATCTTGCACCAAAAAAAAAAAAAAAAAAGGTTTTTTTGGTGTTTTTTTTTTTTTTTTCCTGTGTATAATGTTCAGTGATATCACTGGGGAAATGGTGAAAGCTCCTATCAGAACTATAGAATTCTTTCTGGAAAATACAGATGGAAATACAGAACGAACATTTTTTTGAGGTCCGAGACAGTGGCCTGAAAAGCCTCCTTAAAGTTTTTTTACTTGGAAGGAACAAGGAGTCAGTCTTTGAACAATCTGGGTGCCAAGGGCTGGGAGGGTATTTTAGACTTGCTTGTCTGTTAAAAACTCTCTTCTCTCTCTCTCTCTCTCTCTCTCTCTCTCTCTCTCTCTCTCTCTCCCTCCCTCCCCTGCCCCTCGCCTCCTTGAAGCTGTTCCCACCCCTCACGCCCTGTCCTTTCTGTCACTGTCATGCAAAACAACCCATTAGTACTGAGTGCTGAAGTCCCGACATTTGTGGGGATTTTTTTTTCCCCTGATGATTAATTTTGCATTAAAGAATCGCACTTAGAATTGAATTTCTTTTTGTGGAATCCTCACCGTATGACTCAGAGAAAGCAGTACCACTGCTGCTAGTGTTTTTTTAGCCTGGAAACAGAACTGGAAACCTGCCCAGCTGATCCTGCGTCCCTTTGAATGAGTTTGCAGACCGCCAGTGTGTGCAAAAGTTACAGGCAAATGGGAGATGACGTCAGAGGCATCTGTTTCTTTCACCATCTGCATCTTATTATAAATGTAGTCGTCATAAAATCTGGTTCATTTTATTTTGGTAGGCTCTGAAATCAAAATGCCACGCCGTTAGATGCCGTTATAAGCCGGGGGAGTAATTACCGCGCACTGGACGAAAACCATTAGGCGGTGTCGAGACCTGATGAAAATCTCTGTACAGATTGCAGTCTTCCCGACGTTTCAGACTGTCGTTTCCCCAAGCTCTCCAACACTTGGGAGTCTGTCCTTCTGACCTAGATAAAAGTGGTTCTTTCTCAGTAGTTTGTTATTATGTCAAAATGTGCCTCCAGAGTGATAAGGCTGTGGATATGTTCCATTCCTGCTAAACCTAACTTGGCTGTCATTTTTCTTCCATTATAGTGTGAATGCAGACTGCTCCTCCTCCCCCAGCTTTACTTCCTTCCCTCCGCTCTCCCTGCTTTCTCTCTGCAAAGTCAAAAATGAATGAAAAATCGTATTGTATCAGTATAGGTTGAGAGGGCAGCTGAAGACCTGAGTCTACACAGGTATTCTCAAGGAAGGTTATTCTACCTATCTCAGGGTTATCAACAAGCATGTAAAATTGCTGCATGGATGATAACACTCTTCCCATTACTGGTCATAGTCTCAGGGTTGGCTTTCAGTTCCCAGGATGTGTGATCTCAAATCAGATCAAATCAAAAGCCTTTGGGTTGGCAGTAATAGCAGGTCTGATCAAGGTAAGACTTACACATGTGTGCAGAAGCCGAATCACTGCCTGTTAATATTGCAGAAACACCCCCAGGGGGAAGGAGAGAACCAGGTGGACTATGTGGAGGAATCGGAGGAGAGGTGGGGAAAACGAAAAAAAGCAGTTGTGTGAATGAGCATGGGGACATGTTAATGATAGCTGAAGAAAGGGACACATTTACCAAAGTGATCTCCACAGTGTATCCTAACTTTCACCCCCACACAGCGATGCCAAGATGAGTTTCCCTGGCACTGTACTCACCTCCCCCCACCCCAAGGGAAAGTCTGCTGGAAGAGACCTCCATGTGCAGATTCCCCTGTGAGGAACATTATGGGTGAAGGATGACCCAGCCGTTGGATCTGCACGCAGATGTTCATGCTTGGGACCCCTTGCCTTATAATCATAATACCTGAGGTGACTAACTCCCAGAACATCCAGGTCCTGCATCCTTAGGGTGTTAGCTTCAGAAAAATTCCAATAGCCTCCACACTTAATTTTATTCTTGTCATCTTGAAAATCATTAAAGGGATGATTGTCACTATGTGACGCTTCTAAAGGAAACACCTGTCTTCTCTGTAAAATTAACCCCTTTCTTTATTAACTTCCCCAAACTTAGGCCTAATTGGGATAAAAACTGTTACTAAAATAATAGAATTTAGGTCTTGAAATTAAAAGAAGACAGTTTTGCTGACAAGGGTAACAAATGCAATGGTTAATAATATGCTTCTCAAAAGTTTGAAATAATGCAAATTACTCACTTAGGATGAAAAAATAAGGCCATATCCAGAATTGAGTTTAATGAAATTCTGGAGAGGATAGGAAGTGGAAGACTCTCTTCAGGAAAAGCAAGATGGATTTATGAGTATGCTTAAATTTAATTGATAGAAACCTAGAAAGGCACAAGTTTTAAGCAAATGACAAGAAAATGTACATATTAGGAAAGCACCTCTTAATAAAGGCCTATAAATAAATAAAACATACATATTAGATCTAGACCCCAAATATTAGACATTTGATTGGCTGTCTTTTTAAATCAACAGAGAAGAATTAGTAAATGCCTGACAAGAACGGGATGTTAAACTCCCAAGCAATGGCAGAGGACTTGCCACAAAACCTTCAGCAAATGCATTCAAAGAAGCAGCACCCCTCCACCCACACTAGGGCATCCTGAAGACTTTTCCTTTTGTGGAAATGTTACCCCTCTGCCACTTACTTTTGACTAACGTTGTTTATCAGTACTTTTGGGTGCATCCTTGAAGATCTCAGCCATTCTTGTTATGTAAAGGATATCCAATTACCTGTGAGTAGACATGAGCAATGGTTTTTAAATCACTACGTTTGATTGGCTTGATTGATGATAATTAGAAAAATATTCACTGATTAATTTAGGAAAAATGTAAATAGAAGGCAATACATAAATACCATTTCCAGAGATAAGGATGCCTAATATAGGATATGTCAAGGAATTTAATATGTGGGCCATTTACTGCTTATTTAAATGTTAGCTAAAGCATGTCTAATACATATAAAAATGTCTGCTAAGGCAATTTCTTTCATTATCTCACTAGTGTCATTATTCCCTTCATGTTGGCAGGAAAATTCAAATAATATTCTAAGAACTAAATGACTGAATTTTTGCACAAAGGATGATAGGAACTTCAAACAATAGATTCTAATATTCTGTAATTAACTTGTAGATGCTTGAGCTATAATTTACATGAGCTTGTGTTATATTTAGTCCACGTAACGTATACATATTTAATTCTGTTTCCAGAGATAGGTTCAGCTAATGCTTCCAAACCATAGAGAATTTCATTTTTGTTTTTGTTTGTTTTTTCTTTCACACTTACCCAGTTATTCAGTGAAGAAAAGATAGACTGAAGATCATAAACTAGCTTACCCTGGCACTGTATGTATAACAAAACTCCACTATTAATAAATAAATAAGCTAAAAGCAACTTGGCTATGGTTGGGATAATTTTATAATAGCTCTCTTTAGATCTTTGGGTAACTGTGAGGATTTTATATAGAGCCGAGAAGGCAGGGACTTGAAATGTGGAGTACACTGAATACTGACATTCAGCCTCAGGATTTCAGCCACAAAACTTCCTCCATTAAGTGATGAGCTAGCCTCTTCTTTCCTGACTTAATCCCAGGTCTGTCTCTGACTTGGACTCATTTCCGTCTTCTGCACACATCATCCCACTTACGAAATGGCAAGAGCATCCCTGTACTATGCACCTGTGCTCTGCATCTGCCCCTGCGGCCATTGGTGAGATCTCTGTGCTGCATGATGCATTACTCATGAAGAAGGTTATGTGAGATGTTCTAAGTTTGGTGTGCAGGGTTGGCACAGTGAAGACTTTTTTTAAAAAAAGAGAAGCATATATATAGTGAATTAGTCTCTGATGTGCTATGCATCGAACTGTAAGGTTTTTATATGTCTCGTTACAATCCTCACAACAACTCTATACGGTACTTATTTTACAAATAAATTTGAAACCCCTATTATCTCTCTAGGAAGTGCATTTTTGTAAGGGAATTTTTAATGGATTTACAATTCATCAGTTCATTTATTCGCTATACTTTTTGGGTATCTACTATTGAGATACTAGTGTGAGGGAAGAACAGAAAAATCAGTTGACTGACCCTGCTGTGTGAGGAATTGGCAGTCTTTCCAGACTTCAAAGCTAATAGGAATTCATCAAGAAGCGGAGAAGGGGGGGGCATGCCAGTTAGTGATTATCACCCGAGGAAAGACACCGAAAATTGTTGTCTCTTTTGCAGTAGACATGGTTTATTTCTGAAATGGTCGTTGTGAGGAAAGAGAGTCATATATTGAGTTAGAGGAAGTTATGCTTGGTAAACGTGGATGGAGATCACCACCTATTTTTTCTTAATTAGGTTTTGGCTCTAGTTGTCATGGGACATCCCATTAATGAGTAGCTTTTCCAAAAGGGTAGTGCAAATAGAACAAAACCAACACTTGCTCTCTCCCCATTCCCACTCACTCAACTACCCTAACACTATTCACAACAAAGAAATTTGGTTGCAGGTGAATATCAAGAGATGCTCTGAAGAGAAAAGAATATGTGAGTATGGTCTGACTGGTGTGCGTACCGATCATTGCTAGTAATGACAGAAAGACAACACCATGTTTTTCATCCAGAGTCCAGCTGACCAATAGCATCTTTCCCTGTCCCTCCTCTCTCAGTGCCTCCAGACCCACAGTGCCAGGCACAGTGTCAATACTGGGGGATGCAGCAGGGAACAAAAATCTATGGAGCGGACAGTCTAGTGAGGACTAGAGAGAAACACATTTGCATTTCACAATGTTTCTAGCTCAAAGAAGTCTACACCAAATGGAAGTGCCTACTCGTGTCAAATCTGTGACTAACAAATATATTCAAGTAGAATTCATTTTAGGAAAAAAAAATCTGGTCTTTCCTCCACGATGTAAATAATACCAGCAGGAAGGGAGGGAAAGAGAAAAAAAGGAAAGAAGGGAGGGAGGGAGGGTAGAAGGGAGGAAAGAACTTAGAACACAGAAAGTAAGGTGTACAGGGAGAATCAGTCCTATAACAATTGTGTTAATTATTCTGTGAACTATTTAAAATCTCTTTGAAATCTTACTGTAGTTAAAACTTGAGAAAAAAGATAAATTATAATTTGAGCAAATCTTTTTTTTTTTTTTTTTTCCCTAGGATTGCGCTCTCTTAAGATCAAATGTAATTTTTCTTTGAAGTGTAGTAACACTGATGTTGAATTTTACCTACATGTTTCAGGTTTTCAAATGTCTGAGATATGTGATGTTTTCCCATATGTTGTCTTCCTCTCTATTTGGGATATATACATTGTTCTTAATGGTTTAAGGAAGCAAACTTTCACACATAGGTGACATTTGTGATGCTCTTCATTCTTTTTTTTTTTTTTTTTTTTGAACAGTTTGGCTCCCAATCACTGTACTTTTCTTATTTAGAACATGAGCAATATAAACTCCCTGATCCCTGCATTAAAATCTAGCACCCCTGTATGCACAATACATAACACACTTCTTACCTTATTTATTGCATGATGCAAATAATGCTCTACACCCTTATTGTACTACAGTGAAAATATTGTCCAGTTTTTCTGGTATTTATTTATTGTTTTAATTATGTATTCATTTATTCCTTCACTTTGTTCCAAAAGATTGATTTTATTGTAGATTTGTTTAAAGTACATGAGATTTAAAAATATGGCTATTTTAAGTATATTAAACCTTTTTAATTTGATGCCTTAATGTGATATTTCACAAAACTTTGAAGGGACGATTTATTTATATGTAAAAGAACACAGTAATACAAGCAAGAAGTGATGAAATTGCTTTCATTAGATACCCATAAAAAGATAAATGCATATAAAGAATGCAATTAATAAAAGTCAGGTGGTTTTACTTTTCGTATCAGACATTAACCTGAGCCTTATGGCTAATTCAATGCTAACAGGGCACAGCATGCTTACAGTGAGCTTATGAGCACCAACAAATTTGTGGTTATTTCTCCAGATTTACCAAAATAAACTGAATTGCACACACATTCATTTATGACTTTGTCTTCTACCCAACACTAATTATAAAACTCAAAAATACCCCATTGTTGAACACGTGAATAGAAAGGAACATGCTTGTATACACACATAACAACTTGGCAGAGTCCCATTACCATAAGAGGCATAAGGTTTTTTCTGAATAACTAAAAGCCGACCCCTGGGGGGTCTTCCACTGGCCTTGTTTGTACCTTCCCCCATTTCCTTTCTTAATTTGAAGAAGGTCATTTCTGTTAAAATGTTACATTTATATAAGACTTTTATATATTACATGAGCTTTGGAATTAGAAAAAAAAAAAACAAAAAACTGAACACTAAGCCCTAGGTCAGTAAATACTGACCAGCTGTGAGGTTTTGGGCAACTTTCTTAATTTTAAATCTCCATTTCTTCCTCTGTAAAACTTCCCTAGAGTCGATGCATGGACTAAATAAAATCTCATGTAAAAAAAATAATGGAACAGTACTTGTTTCCTCTTTGTGATGATCACCTACAATTCTCTGGTCTTTTATATTTTGGTTTAGTATTTAAAGTAGCATCTATTTTAGTGTAATATTTAATATATCAGTTGAGTCACACAAACATGTACAATCACAATTATACATTTAATACATTAATTGGAAGCAGTGTTTTCTTTATGGTCATATTTCAAGAAAAAATTTTATTGCAGCTTTCACTTCAGCTTCCATGTCTTTGTCATTTCCAGAGCCATGTGTTTTTTTTTTGTTTCGTTTGTTTGTTTGTTTATTTTTTCCAGAGCATATTATGTTCATTGAAATAGAGACCATTTTTAATTTAGGTCTGATGCAGTTGAAATTGTGTTCCATATTACAAGTGCCATTTGCATAACATTAAGCATAACTTTATGCCCATACCTTCATTCAATAGATACATAATTGTGATCTTCTATATTGTAACCATTATATTTTTTCTCTTTTATTTTTTCCACTTATTTATTGTGAAATGAACATGAAATCTGAGGTGTTTAAGACTATGTGTGAACGTTGTGTTTACTCCACAAACTATGATGATGTAAGTGGAAGCCAATTAGAGGTAGCGTATCCAAATTACGTATGTAATGATTGTTCACCTCAACACCATACTTCACAAAGATTGCATCAAAATACAATCATCTGATCTGTGTATTTTTTTTTTCTGTTAAATCACATGTCATTCACACCTATTTTTGGGTTGAGGTAAAATTCTACAGTACCTTATCCTATAGTTGATGCTTTGTAATGCTTTCTTGCTTCCATGGCTATATACTGGGACCCAGGAGCAAATTGCAGAGCCTCCAGCCAGAAACTCAGCCTTCCAGCAATGAGTGCAAAACAGAATGCCCTTCTGTATTGGGTCCATCTGCCACAGACCTGTGGTAGTAGGTTCATACCACTGATAGACAGGAATTCCATTTCTGTGATTGATCTTCCTTGGGTATTGCTGTCTACACTCTTACTAAGTATGGTTCACTGTATGCAAATTAGAAATCACTCTTGTGTTGACTCTTGCATATGCCAACTCTACTTCCCCCACTTATCAAACTGTAGGTAGGTATTATGGATATGCAAAATAGGTTACAGTGGTATGTTGACACGGAAAAATTGTGTTGACCCTATCTGAGAAGTCAGAAGCCCTCCTCTATGATATTGATGAATTTCTGGGGCCAGAGCTGAAACTTAAGGGTAAGAATTTATGTACTCGCATACTCTACAATATGGTACAAAACATATTTGGTACAAAAGAAATTAATAAAATGAGTAAGAGTGTACCTGTCACCCACAATTTATACTAGTGGTTAAGCCTCCTATCTGACCTTCCGTTATCACATCCTCCTGCTGCCAACAGTGAGGGAGCATCTATCCTGGGTTTGTGTTTACTATTTCCTTGCTTTTCTTTATAGCTACACATATGTGTCTATCCTTGTCAACATAATGTATATTTTTGCGTGGTTTCAAACATTGTGTAAATAGTCCCATACTGCATATATTTTTATACAGCTTGTTTTTCTTTACTCAAAATTTTGTGTGTCTAATGGATATTGTTGTTCGTAGGTGGAGATCACTTATCTTCAACATGGTAGTATCCCATTATATGAATATACCATTATCTGAACATGCCATACATTATCTTTTATCTTGCTGGATTTGGGAAATATTCAAACATTGCATGTAAAAGTTGTATATGTTCTATAATGCACCTATGTAAGAATTTTGTTCCTGTGTTTTGTTTGTACCTAGAACATTTCCACCCAGCCCCCCCACTCCAACCTTCTTCCTGGTGTGTGTGTGTGTGTGTGTGTGTGTGTGTGACTGAAAGCACATCCTCAACTATTCTAGATGGTGCCAAGTTAGTATTTTTCTAGATTGTCTGTACAAATTGACACTTTAGCCATTATAAGAAAGTTTCTGTTGCTCCAAGTTTTCTCCTATACTTGACATTTTCAGACCTTTTAAATATTTTCCTGTCTGGTGGGGTGAAAAGCAGTCACCTTTTTTTTTTTTTTCTGGATGTCAAAAGACAAAGATGGGAGTGAAGGGTGTCACACTCTTGTTTTTATTTGCAGTCCTTTGATTATTAATGACATTCAGCACATACACCTGGTGTGTGTGGGAACACAAACATATATAGTAGTCTTTCCTATTTCCATTTTTGTTTCTTCTTTTCTGAAATAAAATCCATGCTCATGTCTTCCATCCATTTTTCTATTGAGTTCATTCTTTTCTCTTATTGACTCATTGGAGTTTACCATATATTAATAATACTAATCCTTTTTTGGTTGTCTGTGTTGTGACTAGTTTTTCAGTTTATATTCTCATGATCCTTGTACTATAACTTTTGGGATGTATTTTGATACACAAGTGTTCTTCATTTGAATGTAAGAAAATATGTGAGTGTTTTTTCTCTATTATATATACCTTTTTTTGCATCGTATTAAAGAATCCTCTCCAAGGTCTTAGCACAGAAAATGTTCTCCTCTATTTTTATTACCACATACATAATGGCTTAGAACAACATATTTACTATCTCACAGTTTCTGTGGGCCAGGGATTCAGGCATGGCTTAACTGGGTCTTTGCTCAGGGTCTCTCATAGAGCTGCAAACAAGGTGCTCTCACCTGGGACTCACCTGGAGAAGCACAGGTTTCCGAGCTCACACGGGTCTTGGCAGGAATCAGTTCCTTGTGGGTTTTTGGACTGAAAGCCTCAGTTCTTTTCTGGCTGTTGGCTGGAGACCATCCTCAGTCATTTACCATACAGGGTTATCCAGATGTCCGTTTCCTTCACAAAAGACAGAATGAGAGAGAATCAGTAGAAAAAGTGCTAACTGTGTAGCATATTCATTGAAGTGACACCTAATCAGTTTTGGTTAGAAGCCAGGTCACAGGTCCCACGCACAGCCAGAGGAAGGGGAGTACACAGGGACATGAGTACCAGGAGCTGTAATAAATGGGGGCCATTTTAGAGTCCATTTGACACACATTTTACCTTTTATCCTTAAATATTTAATCTGCTTTACATTAATTGTGTTGATTCTGAGGTTTTACTTTTTTTTTTCTGTATGAGTAATCTGCTGTCCTAGACTGAAAAGATTGAATAAGCTTTTCTTTCCCACCATCTTTCAATGCCATCTCTACCATATATCAGGTCCGTATGTTTTGTGTGAGTCTATTTCTGAGCTCTGCATTTCATTCTGCTGGCAAATTTGATTACGCCAATGATAATACCACACTGTCTTAATTACTGTTGTCTTTTTGTTAGCCTGAAATCTGGCAAGACAAGTCTTTTTGTTTTCTCTTCCCTCCATATGCATTTTAGAATTAATTTGCACAGTTCCTCAAAACAAAGAACAATACATTGTTAATTGTAAATGCATAACATCGGTATTGGAGAATTACCTTTTAATTCACCTATCTAGGAGCATGATATTTCTCCTTTATATAATACTACATTTGTTAATCTTTTGATAGATTTCAGTCTGAACACTTCATATATTGTTACTGCAGCAGATGATATTTATTTTTAATTATAAATTCTAACAGATGCTAGTATATAGAAAATGCATTGATTTTTGTGTATTTCTATTGTATCGGGGAACTTACTAAATCCTCTTTTTTTTTTTTAATTTATTTATTCATGAGAGACAGAGAGAGAGAGAGGCAGAGGGAGAAGCAGGCTACCCGCGGAGCAGGGAGCCCGATGCGGGACTCGATCCCAGGACCCTGGGATCATGACCTGAGCCGAAGGCAGACGCTTAACCGACTGAGCCACCCAGGCATCCCCACTTACTAAATCCTCTTACTAATTTAATAATTTACCTGTAAATTCTTTCAAAATACTTACATAGGGGGTTGTGTAATTTGTAATTAATGAAAATTATATTCCCTCCTTCTTACAACTTTTTAATGTCCTTGGTGCATTTGTTAGGGCCTCCTATAAAATACTAAATGGATTTAGTCATAGTGAGTGTTCTTGTACTGTTCCTGATGTGAATGGAATGCTTTTGCATTTCACCACTGAGCAAATGGATGCTGTGTGTGTCCATAGATTCACCTTCTCACTATGTGGTATTCTCTTCTATTCCTAGTTTGAGAAATGACCTTTTATCATCAGTGCATGATGAGATTTATTCAATGCTTTTCTCGGCATTTGTTTTAATAGCCACATGTTTCTTCGCCTTTATCTGTTAATGTAGTACAAATATGTGAAAATATTTTTTTTCTTTTGAGGTTAGACCAGACTTGATTTGCAAGGATAAAACCAGCCTAGGAATGATTCATTATATTTCTATATGTTGCTGGATTGTGTTTGTTAATATTTAAGTTAAGATGTTGACATCAACACTTGTAATTGTGATTTTCTCATACTGTACTTACCTAATTTTGAAGTCAGCTTACTTGTCACATAAAATAAACTGAAGGTGTTCTATTTTTATATTCTCTGGAAGAGTTTGCGTAAGATTGAAATGATCTAACACTAAGAATGTTAGAACTTATTTGTAAAACCAACTGGTTATTGTGTTTTCTTTGTGGAAACATTTTGGCTATGTATACAGTTGTATTTGATGGTTATAGGCTTATTTTATTGAGGTCATGTGTTCATTTTGAAGCCTATTTTGGGCAAAAGAATTTGTCCTTTTAAACATTCACATATTTTGACCTATATTTGCTCAAAATGCATTCTGCTGCCTCTCTCTAATTATCCAACCCCCACACAAAATTTTTCCATCCCTAGTATGTGTACCTTGTTTCTTTTTGTTCCTTTATCAGGGTTTGCCTTTTATATAAGTCAAAGACTAACTTTTGGCTGTTTTTGTTCAGCTTACTATTTTATGTTTATTTGATATTGTGTAATTTTGGCTCTTGATCTTACATATTCCCTTCAAACTATTTTATTTATTTTCTCTAATTTGCTGTTGTTCTGTTTTGTACCTTTAATCATATGGCTTTTTTTTTTTTTTTTTTTTTTTTTTTGTCAATGCCCACCACCCGAAAACCACCAGGAACAGAGAGGATTTATTGTTTATTACAGTAAAAGGGATGGAAATAATACAACTTTGCTCTAAATTAGCTGTTGTTAGGAAGTGGGGTAATTCTATGACTGGGTATCTGAATAAATCTTATCTAGAAGGAGGGAAAATTAGAGACCAACTCTGTAATTGGTTAAGAAGTAGCTGTCACTCCTATTTTAATGTGTAGTTTTCCCATTATCCCTTCTAAGTATTTTCTGAATCCTGCTGTGATCTCTTATACAACCATGTGTATTCATGTATTTATAGAGTTTCTCTAACTTATCTCTTGCTGTCACTTTTTATCTTCAGTATATTGGAGTCAGAAACTGTGAACTGTATGGCACTAATTTTGTCAAATGTAAGGCTCTCTGCCTGGATATGGACTGGTATCTGGTAAATTTTTATAAATGCTCTATGTGTTGTGTAAAAGTCGTGGGTATTCTCTACTTGTTGGGTAAGATATTCTGAAAATCTGCTGGCTCTAACTTGACAGTTTTCCTATTCTGTTTAAACATGTGTATCCATATGAGTTTCCCTAATCTTTCAATTACTATAAAAGCTTTATGTCATTAAAAGTATGTGCATGTTATATTTAGTATTTATTACACACTTTATGAATAGAGCCTTGATATAGTGACCCTCTTTTCTCTAGCATTGCTTTTGGTTTACACAATGTTTTTGGATGATACTAAATAACAAGCTTCCCCTTTGTTTAGTATTAGCCTATCATGTAATTTTCATCTTGATATTTTAAAACATTTTTGGCCATTTATTTATTTAATTATGTATTGAGAGAGAGCACGGGGGGAAGGGCAAAGGGAGAGAGAGGATCTTAAGCAGGCTTCATGCCCAGACCCGAGGCAAGGCTTGATCTCATGACCCTGAGATCATGACCTGAGCTGAAACCAAGAATCAGATGCTTAACCAACTGAGCCACCCAGGCCCCCGGCCTTATATTTTTAAAATACATCTTGTAAATAGAATGTAACTGTATTTTTATTCCTATTCTAAAAATCATTATTTTTATTATCTCATTGTGGATTTCATTGTGATTATTCATCTGCTTGGATTTATTTATAATAATTAGTATGTACTTTATGTTTATACCTCTATTTACTATATTCCTTTTTCATTTTCTTCTTTCTTGAATTATTTTGAAATAATTGTTCCTCCCTCCCTTTTACTGGTTTAGAAGCAGTGTATCCTATTTCTATTATTTTGAGGCTTATAGCGCAGTGAAAAGTAAATACCCAGTATTCGTTTATACTTATCCATCTTTTACTTTTTTTCCTTTCTGTGCCATCTAACTGTCAAAGTTTTTCATCTGTATCTATTTTTTTCTATTCTAAGTGTACTTTAATATTTTTCTCAATTTTTGTTGGCCTAAAATTTGTCTTTTTTTGTCACTCCCTCGCATAGGTTTGTTGTACACACAGTCCTAGGTTAACAGCATTCTGAATCCATTATCCAGTAAGCACTTTGGCTATTTCTGTCTTCTCTGTGAAATAGGTGGCGAGATCGATGGCTGAGAATGATATGGGGGAAGAGGTATTGGAGGTTGGAGGCGATAGGAGAAGGTACAGAATAGTCATGTAGGAGACGAGGGCGTAAAGCAGGTGGGAGGGGAAGTGTTGGACCGTTGCCTGCAGCCCTCAGGACCCCCTTGGCAGGAACGGCTCTGCATTTAGGCACTCCCAGCCTTGTGCAGCTGCACCCGTGCAGGTGTGAAAAAGACTGGAAACTTGGACTGACCAGAAAGTGGCAGCGTCACTGTGAGGTGACAGGATAAAGGAATGTGAGGTGAGGTGTGTGGGGGGTGGATTGTAGGAGAGAGACGTATGAGGAAATGAGAGTTAGGACACGGAGTTATAAAGGACCCTAGATTCTGGTGGCACCAGGGACTTTTGTCTGGAACACACTCACTGGTAAGGTAGGGAGCAATGTTTTAAGAGTGAGATCCTTGGAACTGAGATTACTGAGACATGGAAATTACTGCTTACGATAAAATCTAGGGCACCTTCAAACCAGGCAGGAGGAGAACAAAAGAGAGCATAGCTAGCATTGAATGAAGTTCAAAGAAGAAATGCCTTCTGGGGTTGGCCAAGTTGTAGTGGGGACAAGAGAGGAAAAGACATGGAGGATGTGGAGGGAGGATTTTACAGGCTGGGTTTCCGAAGGCACAATGCAAAGTTTCAGGAGCTGGAAAAGGGTCGGAAATAGTTTTGAACAGTATCACTTGGTTTGAGAGTGTAGCCAAAGAGGAGTAATGTCATAGTCCTGGGATTGTTGGGGTGAACAGCAGTAGCACACTTGTTTACGGTAGAGGGCTGAAACAACAAGACAGCCCTACCTTGTTGAACCTCAGCTGGGCGCACGTGAAGCAGGTGACTCAGATTTTTTGCCCCTCTGTGCATATCCACATACGACACGTGCCATGATCATTGACTGGGGCTACCAAGTAAGTTTTAGAGAGTAAGCAAGTTTGCCAAGACAGAATCTGCAAATACTAAGGATCAACTGTATCTCAAGTTCTTTTCTCTCCTAATCTGACTCCTTGATCTTTTAGGGATCTCTGCCCAGAAAATAGCTCCCTCGGTCCCCCCACTTCTGTGTGCCTGGGTGCACCCTGACTCACTTGAACATCACCAGAGATTCTGCCTGGCTCTTTGTTTCTATAACTTATGAAAATGTTTGTCTTTATCTTACCCTTTCCTTTACTTTTCAGCACTTTTTAAGAGTGATATTCTTTATTCTCAGTAAGGCATTGAGAAAGGAGTTCTGATTAAAATATATATATATATATTCTTCACAGAAAGTCTTGAAAGCGGAGACAAATTTGAAGAACACCCAAAAATCCCTCACTGAGAAACAGCTTCTATGAGCATCTGACCATGTCCTTTTACTTTCAGGTTTACAAAGATAAAGTGTTCTGAACTGGGATCTAACTTGAATCCAATTTTCAGTTAATAAGGTAAATGTAGGCCCAGTAATATTAATTCTAACTATTCCTAATTGCTCATTTCTTTAGGTATATTTCAAGCTTATCATTCTCAGTGGCTTTCTAAAGTCTTCAGTGCATCCAATTCAGTAATTAAAGGGTGAGGCATATTGTGCATAATAGGAACCAATCTTACTTTTCCCCCCAAGTACCCTAAAATATGTTTCAGATGCATTAATGATAGCAGTGTAAACACAGGCATTTCAAGTGACAAAGAGGAAATAATTGTTCATATAATATCGTGGTCGAAGGGGGTAGGACTAACTAATCATGATATCAAAGACAGAAACCAGATAAAAAAAGACCAAGAGATTTGCATGAATATTTTTAAATCTTCTCTATGTCAAAAAAAAAAAAACCTAATAACAATAAGAGCATTAAAAAAAGCACCAAATTAGAAAACATGATTTCACTTTAAATAAGTAAAGATTTAAAGTCGTTAATGTAGAAGAAGATCTGTGTATCTGTAGGCAAAAAATGATTATCACAACTTTAAAAGACAGAGAACTTAAGTGATAAAACATGCCTAAAGCAGATAATCTGTTTCACCAATTCCAAGTACAAATACTGTTACTTTCCTTTTATTTTACAATTCATAGTTTAAGCTTCAAATTATTTCTCCTTAAGGACTATTCTCCCACTACTAAATAGTGGGGCGGGGAGGGGGGGGAAGAAATACAGGAAAAAATGTCTTAAAGTTCCTTGGGATTTAATCAAAAGGTTTCAGGACTAATTCCAAATGTAAAATGAAGAAAGCTATAATCCTGTGTGGCCAAAACTTTCTCTGCTTCTCACTGGTATAAAGTGTCATTATAGATGACTGGTCCTGCTCAATTCAACAAATGACTTGTCTACAGGGGCTAGAATTGCATGCTTACACTTTTTCTGTGCAGTTCATATTGCTGACCCATGCACAAAAGTCCAATTCATTTTAGCTTTCACTCTCTCTCTTTTTTTCTTAATTATATTATCAGCACAACCTACTGAAAAGCACAACCTCCTGAACCATTGTTATTGGGTCTAGAGAAGCTGCCTACGTTAGGTACCTATCGTGCATAAACCACCCATCCATCCCTCCCCAACGCTGAAAAAAAAAAAAAAAAAAAGTACCAGGCACTTCTGTTGAGCCTGATTCACCAGCCTAAAATCCCCTCTCGTGGTAATCTGATTTCTGGTATTTTCTTCTCCTTTTCTGCACACACAGTAATTTTTGAGGTCATGCTGAACCAAATATCAAGGTCTCTCTACTTTCAAGTTTTCAAAAAGGATTGGTATAGGTCACTGCGTTTTCACAAATACCCTGGGTCCTTCAATAAAGAAATCAGCATTCATCATAGTGACTAGCTTGGTGTCCCAAACCATAGGTGAGGGACTTTTCTCAACCCACAGAAGTTTCCTTGTCTTAAGCAAATAGGCACCAATTTATGTTAACACTACTGTTACATTAAAACTGTGTTTCTTTTGTTTATTTCTTGATTTATGCAGTATGGGAATAGAATGCATCTTCTGCCTGGATAAAGAGCAACTCGGAAAGCCAAAAAATACAACTCACCAAGAAATATTAACACCATTAATGCCATTATTAATTACATAAATTCAGATTAAGAAGAAATCAATATTTCTTAGTTTATAGAGCAAGAAAAAGAACACCCACTTTGGTGGATATAGCAAAAAGTAAATTATCAGCTACAGCTTTGGAAATACCAGTATATATTCTTTACTAAAAGCAAGTTAGTTGTATGCCAGATTTTTTAAAGATCCTCTCTTTCACCACCACATGTTGCCTTTTGACCCAGAATTCCCATTTCAAGCATCTTATTCCATAGGAAAACAAAAAAGGAAACATGAAAGATGTATATATAAGGATATTCATTGCAAGTGTCCTTTATCACATCAAGACATTGAAACTTCCTAAAGGGGGAAGAAAAATCAATGAAGATATATAGTAGCTTGCTAGAAAAATCCTTGTGATAATTTTTTATTAATTGTGAGAAACAACTATAAAATAATCTTATTTTAATATTGGATAAATTTGTATCTATATATTAGAGTGAATTATGTCAAATGGTCATTTTAATAGGTCAACAATAATTAAATACCAGTAATTACAAATTATTCAATCTAATGTTTATATCCATCTATATCTGAATTATCTATTTATACAGTCATATTTTATACACACATACTTCTGGATTATTATGGGTCAAATGTAGCAGTGGTTATCTTTGGGTATTGAAATTTCAGATGAGTGTTTTTATTTTTCCTTATGCTTATTTGTGATGTTATTAGAATAATTGTTTTAAAATAATGGAAGAAACTAATTGAAAACTTAAAGAAAAACATATCAAAGTATTCCCCACCCAAAATAGTATTCTCAGAGGATTAAATACAAATTTTAGAAAATGAGTTAAAATGGCTATTAGGCAAATGAATAACTGTTCAATCTCAAAATTATGAAAACACCTTGAAATTAGATTTTTTGCCCCGGAACAATAAATTATTTTAAAAATAGATGACTTTATTTTTTTAAATAAAATAAGTGCTTTTACATACTGCTGTATTCACAGAATTTTCATGAATAATAAATGGCAATAGTTATTAAAAGCCTAAAAGATGTGAACAGCCTTTCATTTAACACTTCCAGCTCAAATTAAATTCCAAATAAATCTACCTCATTAATTTAAAACATATTTCAGAGGACATAATTTAAAGCTTAACTAGACTTATTTTATGAAGTTTTCTTTTTATAATTTATAGAAATAGGAGCATATTTCTTTTTTTTTCCTTTTTCTTCCTCTTTTCCTTTAATGACCATTTATGAAATGACAAATATGACCAGGTAAAATGAAAGATTCATAAGGACATCATCCAGATCATTCCAGGAAACAGCTAAAAAAATAAAATGACCAGAGAACAACCCAACCCAATTCCTAGCCTGTCTAATGGTCAGTAGTAAGCAGAGTAAGTAGTCAGCACCAAACTTTGAAAATGAACTGGGTGGCTGTTGTTTTAAGGTATTGTGAATGAAAAAGAAATAGATCAAAAATATCATTGTCAACCATGTCACTCCTATTTATTATTTCGTATTCTGTTCTTAAGGTAGGATTCTCCTAGCGTCCTAGCTTTCGTCTTAGACCAGGTGGTGAGGACAATGAATGTGATGGTGGTGAATTCTCCTCAGAGACACTTTTTAATTCTTGGTATTCTATGTCACTCCTGCTTTTAAGAGGGGTACACTGCAGCAGAACCAGACATGGCTAGAAGTAAATGATTATAGGCCCTTAGAATTGTTTATGCTTTCATTATTACTTATTATCTAATCATAGGATAGTTAGAAGTGTGCATTTAGTTTTCAAATATTTAGAGGTTTCTTTTATTTCTTTTATAAAATATTTCATTGTGGGTAGATAAGATGCTTAGTATCATTTCAAGGCTAGAATATGGTCTATCTTATTAATCATACTTTGTGCACTTGGAAAGAATGACTATGCTGATATTGTTAGGTGAAATATTTTATAATTGTCAATTTTGTCAAGTTTGCTCAGATAATGTCTACCCTGACCATTCCCTTCAGCCTGAAGGACTTCTTAAAACTTCTTCTAGTACAAAGCTGCTGAGAAAGCATTCTCGCCTTCTTTCTCTCTCTCATTGGAAAATATTGTCACTTTCCTTTAATTTTTGGAAGATATTTTGAAAGAAATTTTGAAATGCATCTTCTGGTTTCTATTGATTTTGATGAAAGGTCATCAGTCATTCATATCATTGCCCCCGTGTACTTTTAAAGTGTTCATTTTAAATCTCTACTTTGAGATTTTTCTTTCAGCTTGATTGTCAACAGTTTATTATGATTTGCCTGTGGGTTATTTTCTTTGTATTTATTCTGCTTGACATTGACGAACTTCTTAAATCTGTAAATGTATGCCTTTCATCAAATGGAGAGAAATTTTGTCCACTGATTTTTCAGATATATTTTACCTCCTATTCTAGGATTAAATTCACACTGGTATTTAAACCTTTATTTTAAAAGGTTAGCTTGATTAAACTGAAATCACAAATTCTGCCTCCCTGTTGTCAACAACTGTTGAAATATGCCTTCAGTTCTTTTGGCCTTATCTGGTGTGCCCAAACTCTGTATGTACCATCCTAGTTTCTGGATCTGCCAGAAATTTGGCCAGAGTTTATATGCAGAATTTGGCCCTGCTCTCCCATGGTTTTCTTTCCTGTACTTCTCTCTCTCTCTCTCTAATTTTCTCAATTCAGTTATAGGCATGACATCTATCTTATCATTCATCAAAAGGGTAAACATGCAGTTTTCTGGCTGAGTCTTAGACACTGAATGTAAGGGTAACTTTCTCAGAGCTACCCAGGGGTCTCCAAAGATAAAGTAAAATAATGTTTTTTTCTTTAGTTGGTTGATGAGTACATGTTTATTCACATTTTCATTTATTATTTTGTGTATATTTATGAGTTAGTGTATTTTTTTTTAAAGATTTTATTTATTTATTTGACAGATAGATAGAGAGCACAGTAGGCAGAGAGGCAGGCAGAGGGAGAGGGAGAAGCAGACTCTCCGCTGAGCAGGGAGCCCGATGCGGGGCTCGATCCCAGGACCCCGGGATCATGACCTGAGCCGAAGGCAGACGCTTAACTGACTGAGCCACCCAGGTGCCCCTGAGTTAGTGTATCTTAAAGCTACTTTATCAGGTTGGGAGATTTTAATTTCTAGACAACAGTAAATAATAATGTTCAACTGGAAAGAAATAATTTTAGAGTTGGAAGGAATCTTTGCGATCACCTAGTCTGGCTATACAAAAAATAATACCTAAGTTACATAGGTGATCTTTCCAAATGGTACATTGTCATTTGTAAAATTGGTATGTAAAAACATACTGAAAATTACCCAAATACTCACTATTAAACAAAAATACACGAATATCCTAAATAGTCTTAAATTTTTTATTTTATTTTATTTTATTTTATTTTAGGCAACAAATCTGTGTTTTAAAGACTAAATATCTCCTGAACATGAGCATTAATTACTGCAAAATGATAGGTATTCATTGTGAATTGGAAGGTTACAAATCTACAATTTATAGTTAAACTTGGATAAGAGTTGGTTGTCTGTCAAAATATATTTTTATTCTCACTAGCAACAAACTAGATTTAAAATATTTCCTTATCATCATTTTTCAAGTGTCTTGAAACTATGGGGTTATCTTGCTAGCAGTGCCCTCTGGATATTATTCATCAGTTTTCCATTTGATTGCACTCCTCTGGTTCTTCAATAACCTTGAAATAAAACTCATATCCCAGGATACACTCCTTACTAGCCCCTTCTGGGGAAAACCTGCAATAAAGGAAAAAAAAAAAAATCTTCCAAACATTTTGGAAGATTTTTGATATGCTAATGATATGTACTCTGCAGTTTATAGGGACCATTTAGCATGGAGACTCAATCCTATTCAAACAGCACACAAGCATCCTTGGTATTTATTCTCTCACTTTCAGTAAAGAACTGGGACAATTAACGCAAAAAGAGGATAAATTCCAGGTCTCATCATTAACTTGCCATTTTTGTTCCTAGTTCTTTATTATCTTTCATAGAAATGATAGAGTAACTTCCAAATTGAATAATTTAGAGGATTCATGATGTATACATCCCCTCCTGAGCCCAGATCATTACTGATCAAATATTATTTTGCCCAAGTTTTTCAGTAAAGATCAACCTAGGTTACTTGCTATTGTAATTATGATATCTCTCATAGTCATTGAAATATTATTTTATAAGGCATTGTTGTAGGTAACTTACTTTCAAATATGAACAGGAGGCTGATTGAACTTCTGCAACTAGCAATACAATTATTCACTTTTTTTTTAATTGAATGATACTGGTTTTGTGCTAAAGTTCATGAAAGACTATGGTAGCCTTTGGTGGCAGCTGTAATACCAAAACGAGGTGTTCTGGCTCTGCCTCCAGCTTGTCCTTCAGGAAATTCAGCTCCTTCTTATGCGGCACAGTGTTGAGGCAGCAGGCTGCCTAGGACAAGACGATCATTACTCAGATTTGTGTCCACAACCTCTACCACAGTGCATCACACATCAGTCCTCAAGGCAGATGGTGACACGAGTCATTCCTGACTCCAGTCCCTCTCACAAGAAGAACTAGCAATGATTTGTAGACAAGATACCATTATGAATCTATCAGAACCTGGAGATGAAGCTGCAGCACCTCTCTGGACTCCAGAGACTGAGAAGAAAAGCATTACAAGTGTGTAAGAGGAGAGGCTACATTCTGACCGCATCACCGTCCCCAAGGCTGGCACATTGCCACACCAAGTGGGGCCCCCAAGGCCTGTAGGTTGTCTGCTGGGCAAAGAGAGCCCAAGATACATATCCAGCTTCCCCACATTGTGAGCTGCTTCTCAGGAGGCTCACTCAGGTCTTTCCTCATAGAGATCACTGAAGAATCTGTGGGGCTCAATAAATGGGAATCAGGGAAAGACACAGAAGAAGACAGGGACTTAAGAGAAACCAGTATTTAGATCATGGTGGACTGCATTCCTGCTTGTAGTAGTACCAGCCAGTGACTCTGCCCACCTATTGATTTCAATAGAAATCAATAACAGGAGGAAAGCTGGAAAATTTACAAATACATGGAAATTAAACAACACAATACTGAAATACCAATTGACCAAAGAAGAAATTTAAGAAAGGGTATAAAAATATATCTTGAGACAAATGAAATGGAACACAACATACAAAAACTTAATAGATGCATCAAAAGCAGTTGTAAGAGAAAGGATTATAGCTATAAATGACTGCATTAAGAAAAAAAAGATCTCAAGTAAACAGCCTAATAGTCTCAAGGAACTAGAAAAAGAAGAACAAATTAAGCCCAAATATAGTAGATGGAAGAAAATAATAAAGTTTTGTATAGAAATAAGTGAGAGAATAGGAAACAATAGAAAAGATTAACAATGTTGTTACTAATATACTAATACTAATACTGTCTTTGAAAGGCAAAATTCAACAACTTTAGCTAAACTTACCAAGAAAAAAGAGAGGATTCAAATAAAGGCAGATATGAAAGAAAAGAAATCACAATCGATGCCACAGAAATACAAAAGATTATGAGACACTACTCTAAACGATATACCAACGAATTGATCAACCTAAAAGAAATAGATATATTTCTAAAAATATACAACCTACTTCATGAAGAAATGTAAACTCTGAATATACCAATAATAAGTAAGAAGGTTGAATTAGTAATTAAAAAAAAAAAACTCCTAATAAAGAAAAGCCTGAAACCAGATGGTTTCACTGGTGAATTCCATCAAACATTTAAAGAAGAATTAACACCAGTCCTTCTCAAACTCTTCCAAAAAACAGAAGAGGAGGGAACACTCCCAAACTCATTTTACCAAACCAGCATAACCCTGATACCAAAGTCAGATAAGGACACCGTAAGAAAAGAAAATTATAGGTCAATATCCTGAATATAGATGTAAAAATTCTCAACAAAATACTAGCAAATGAATTCAACAGCATATTAAAAGGATCACACACCATGATCAATTGGATTCATCCTTGGGATACAGGGATGGTCAAATATGCAAAAATCAATAAATTGATATGCCACATTAATGGAATGAATGAAAATCACATGATTATTTCAATAGAAACAGAAACAGCCTTTGACAAAATTCAATTTCTTTCCTAATAAAAACTGAACAAATTGGGTATGGAAAGAATGTACATCAACATAATAAAGTGTATATGATAAGCCCACAGCTAACATCATACTCAATGGTGAAAGATTGAGAGCTTTACTTCTAAGAGCAGGAACAAGACAAAGAGTGCCCACTCTCACCATTCCTATGCATCATAGTATTAGTCAAAAGCAATCAGGCAAAAATAAGAAGTGAAAGGAAGGAGTAAAACTGTCTCTCTTTGTAGATGACATGATTTTACATACAGAAAACCTTAAAGACTCCAGTAAAAACTGTTGGAAATAATCAATGAATTCAGTAAAGTTGCAGGATATAAAATCAACATACAAAAATCTGTTGCATTTCCATACACTAACAATGAAATTTCTGAAAAAAGAAATAAAGAAAATGATCCCCTCACAATAGCATTAAAAATAGTAAAATACTTAGGAATAAATTTAACCAAGGAGGTGAAACATCCATACGCTGAAAACTAGAGAACACTTATGAAAGAAATCGAAGGAGACATACATAAATGGTAAGATTTATCATGTTCATGGATTGGGAGAATTAATATTGTTAAAATGTCCGTATTACCCAATCTCAGTCATACTTCAATAAACCTGGGGGAAAAAAATAACACAAAGTGTAAACTATTAAAAAGTCAATGAAAGCTTGGAGAAAATAAATATGTGAGAGAGCATTAGGATAAATCTCTTCTAGTTAGGGTGATGTGATTACTTTGAAATCTTGTCTTTATCCTGGATATACATGCTTGAATTCACTTCTCATAAAAGCCAAGTAAGCTCTGGTTTTATCAACCCATTTACAGATAGCAGCTATAAACTCCAGAGAAACTATAAAAATAAATGGTAAGTAAACAAGCACACTACCACTGGAAGACACTGAGAAATGATTCAAAGGTAGCAGAACTTCCAAAGAAATTCCTCATTGGAAGAGGGAATGGCCCTGGGGACTTGGTTGTTCTCACCGCTTCTAGCCGAGATGGCAGGTCTCAGCTGTACTGCACGTGGCCGCTACGAGAGAAAACTTCACTGGACAGTGAACGAGGAAACTGGGAAAGGGGAGTGTGAGAGACTGGGGCACAACTCTGCCTAACTATCTGGCCAAACCTAAACACAAATGCTGAGGACAGAGTCTTACTTGTATACAAGAAGACACAGTCGCTGAACAAAGTTGGCCGGCTACTCAAAAGTTTGACTTTAAATCTGAGAACAATCAAGTTAATTACCTAGTAAAAACAAACAAAACAGAAAGATTCTTTGGGGTAAAATAACAGAATCCAGATTCCCACAAAATGATTTTTGCAAAGTCCAGGATACAATCTAAAAATCTTAATACATGAAGAAATAACGGAGATGGAAGCTATATTCAGTACTAAAGATGATTATATGAGATTGACGATGAGAAGATCCAGATTTTGGAATTGGGAGACCAGGATTTTAGAGATTTATTTATTTATTTGAGAGAGAGAAACAGAGCGAGAGCATGCGTGGGAGCCGGGGGAGGAGCAGAGGAAGAGGGAGACAAGCCGACTCCCCACTGAGCGCGAACCCAATGAGGGCTAGATCTCACAACCCTTAGATCATGACCTGAGCTGAAATCAAGAGTTTACCACTTAACTAACTGAGCCACCCAGAGGCCCTGAGACCCCCGAGGATTTTAGAACAGCTATTATAATCATGCTTTGTGACATAAAGAATAATTATCCTACAATAACTGAAAAATAGAAAATTTTAATTAACAAACAAAACTAAAAAAAAGCAATATTTGAAGTTTAAAAAGACCAAACAAAATTGTCTGGTATTGTTATAGCAGAATGAAGACAGCAAAAAGATGTGAACCTGAAGACAGATACACAGAAATGATTAAAAAACTGAACAGAACACTAGTAATATTTGAGGGCAATGACATACTCATATTTGGAGTCCCAGAGGGAAAAAAAGGAAAAATAGGACTGAAAAGATACTATAAAAATAATCACTGAAATTTTCTCAAATTTATTGTCAGTTTAATTTTTATTCAATGACTTCAGGAAACCTCAAGCAGGTTAAAAAGGAAGAAAACTATGACTAGACCCACCATAGTCGAAACAAAGTAAATCGAAGATAAAGATAACATCTAAAGGCAGTGAGAGGAAAATGACACTGCATATCAATGGAACAATATTTCAAAGGATTCATGGCTTCAAAAATAATGGATTTTAGAAGATATTGGACCAACATCTTTAGTGATGAATGAAAAAAAAAAAAAAAGACACACAAAAACAAAAAACCCAACTGTCAACCCAGAATTCTATAAACCACTTCTAGCCTGAGGGTTGTCTCAGGAAAAAGAAACAGTTGTCTCAGGAAAAAAGAAATAAAGATATTGTATCATAAACAAAACTGGAGAAAGTGCTCTCCAACTCATTTGAGCTACGAGAAATGCTAAAGGATGTACTTCAGGTTGAAAGTCAATGAAACAGATGGAAACATATATTCAAGAAGGGATGAAAACCATCAAAAATGTATTGCCTTTTGCCACATCTTCTGTGAGAACGAAGACCATTCTCAGCAATCAGACTGTCGACATTCCGGAAAATGTCAACATCACTCTGAAGGGACGCACTGTTATTGTGAAGGGCCCCAGAGCAACCCTCGAGAGGGACGTCAATCACAGTGTAGAACTCAGTCTCCTTGGAAAGAAAAAGAGGAGGCTCTGAATTGACAAATGGTGGGAAATAGAAAAGAGCTGACTACTGTCCACAGGATCTGTAGTCATGTACAGAACATGGTCAAGGGGGTTACACTGGGCTTCTGTTACAAGATGAGTCTGTCTATGCTCACTTCCCCATCAACCTTGTTATTCAGGAGAATTGTTCTTTTGCTGAAATCTGAAATTTGTTGGGTGAAAAATATATCTGCAGGGCTCGGATGAGGCCAGGTGTTGCTTGTCCAATGTCTCAAGCCCAGGAAGATGAGTTAATTCTTGAAGGAAATGACCTTGAATTTGTATCAGACTCAGCTGCTTTGATTCAGTAAGTCACAACAGTTAAAACCAGGGATATCAGAAAATTTTCAAATGGTGTATGTTTCTGGAAAAGGAACAATTCACAGGCTGATGAATAAGATCTAAGTTGTCCAGCTACAAAAAAACACAAGACGCCTGGATGATTTTTCAGACTTATTTGTGATATTTCAAAGATGCAATTAAAACTGTATTGATTTGGGGCTTTTTCTTAAAATTTATATATATATATATATATATATATATATATATATATATATAAACAAATAAACTGCTATTGCATCTGCCTTCTTAATCTACTGGAATTCATATATAATAAAATAAAAATGTGATATATTTAACTGCATACAACTAAAAAAAATAATTGCATTGCAAAACCACCAAAACAATAGACAGAAAAAATGGAAAATGAGAATATAAGTTACTATATCATTGATAGAAGACTAATACCCCAGTAACAGGGAACTTCTAAAAATGTGAGAAGAATATACAAAAAACCTCCATCCTCCATAACAATAGATAAAAAACATAGATAATTTACTAAAAACATTCAAAGTGATTTGAAAATATGGAAATATGTTCAAAATCACTCATAATCAAAAGATGCACACAAAAGCTATCATACCTATCAGAATGGCAAAAATTAAGAACTATAATAACATCACTCTGCTAGCAAGAGTATAGAGAAATGTGAAGTCCTACATATCTAATAGGAAAAGCTTATTGGTAAAATCCTTGTTGAGAATTTTGAAATTTCTAACCAAACTAGATATATGTTAACCTTTTGATCCTGCAATCCAAATTCTAGGAATTTACCCTCAAGAAACATCTCATTCAGTAGAAAAACAGGGTTGCCTGGGGGGCTCAGTCAGTTTAAGCGATTGCCTTTGCCTCAGGTCATGATCCCAGGGTCCTGAGATTGGTGGGCATCAGGCTCCTTGCTCAGCAGGGAGCCGGCTTCTCCCTCTCCCTCTGCTGCTCCCCCTGCTTGTGCTCTCCAGCTCTCTCTCTGTCAAATAAATAAATAAAATCTTTAAAAAAAAGAAAAAGAAAAATAAGTGTGTGTTTTTTAAACATGTCACACATTCTTTTATATTTATCAGAATTCCATTACTATTTTATGTTCTGTATTTTCTTATGTAAAAGTAAAAACAAATACTTACCCAGGAATTTGAAAATAGATCTGAATGAAGGAAAGTAGCCCCTTGAAAAAACATCCAGTTGTGACACTAGCTTATGTTTAAAACAAGCCTGGAATTTATTGTTTTGTCAGCAGGATGGTCACAATGTAAATTATTTCTTTTTCTAAAACTTCGTTTACTCATCTCTGTTTCTACATACTTTTCCTCGTTTTCATACAGGTCTTCATAGGTGAGGTGGAGTTTGGGTCTCTGGTAAAAGGCACACCTGAGGATTTTACTGGCCTCCATTGCAGCTATATTTTGTCAGAATCTTACAGGGTTGTGTTTCAGGGCCTTGGGCTTCCCCATTCTGCAAGGTGTCAGGAGGAAGCTCTCAGCTTGAGGGAATGTTTGTTTCCATTTTAATCATCCTGGGGCAAGGTGAATCCTGGGTCCCTAGGGGTGGTAGGAAAGACTTCATTGTGTTGGCCATAAGGTGGCTTCCGAGATGTGTAAACCTTCCCTAAGCAGAAAGGAAGGGGGTGTCACATTGAGCCAGGCTGTCTCTAAGGAAGATGCACCTCCAAGGCTCCGTCCGAGGCGGGTTTCTCGTTTTCTCACGGGCCCCACCAGCTCCCTCTTGTTAAATTCTGCCCAGGCTCCCCCGGCGGTGGCGCGTCTAGGTGGCCCACCCAGGTTCCCGGTGCACAGTCTCGCGCTCGCGGGGGCCTCAAGTGTGGGCACCAGGGGTCCCACTCCACAGACGGGGGGGGTCCCCCCACACGCCCCCGGGGGTCACAGCAGAGGAGGCGGCGGAGGCAGGAAGAACGTGAGCGGACGAGCCCTGCACACACAGGAAGGGGCCTTCTGCGGAGCTCTCTGAATTTGCTGGCAACCTCTTGGGGGTGGAGGTTAATTTAGGGCACTTGGACCATCGCATCTGAATAAAACCAGTAATATGGATATAGAAACGTGGTGTGATGCTATTATTGTCCACATTTGAGAAATGGGGAGATGGAGGCATGGGAGAGGATTGCTTGGGGTTGCCTACTGTCACCCCCAAGTTTCTTTAAAGCCCGATAAAACAAATACATGTCATATGTACATGCCATAATATAACAAATGTTTTCATAGTGAGATTATGAATTATTATTAATATTAACATAGTCATGAGACGTTTCTCTGAAAAGAAAAAAATCAGTTAAAATTGAGAAGCCAAGAGAGGTAGCAGGTGCGCCGTGGCTTCCCCGGGGTCCCCTCCCCTTGCTCCACATGCGCCTGCGCACCTGTGCCGAGTGCATTCAGGATGATTCCTGTTTGTTAGCTGACGGAGAGGGGAAGGAAAGGGAAAAGAGAAGGGGTGGCGAATCCAAGGGGGAAAAAATGGGGAACCGAACTCCTGAGTGGTGAAGGCCGATCGACCTTCAGTCACAACACGGGGAGAGACGTGGAAGGGGACTGCGCACCAAGCTGGCGCTCTCGCTGTCCTCCTGGAGAGCAGCCACATCCAGAGTCAGCCTGTCGTCTGTCGAGCGTCATCTTGGCACAAGCAGGCTCTCATCTGTGCCCCAAACATGCTGCCCCGCTCTCCTCTTGCACCTGAAATCCCGTGGCCCTTCTTGACTGGAGGAAGCACCACCGAAGGTCTGGATCACACCTGTGGCCTCAGGCCATTAGGTTTAGGACTTGGACAAATTGAGAGCTGTTTGTGATGGCAAGAAACAGCCTTTACATCTGACAAAGGCAGAAATAAAAATATAGTTTGAAGATTGTTCTTTGAGTCAGGAGAGTAGTGAAATAGAACACCCATTAACCTATTTTGCAAATTGGGTGTCTTTCTGTTAGAATTTTTAGGACCTCGTGCTGCTAATCACAATGTCCATATAAGTCCAGTTCAAATCTATAGGGTTTTTGTTTTTGTTTTTGTTTTAAGGTTTCCTTTTTCCTGAAATTATACCACCAAGTTTTAAAAAGTACCAGACTTCAGTTAGATTTCTATAAAATTTTGTCTGGGTTTCTACACAGCATACCAGATGGTCAAAACCATTTTTTTCTCTTGATTTTGTTTCTAATGCTTTAGTTATCACTCCCAGCTTGCTGCCATCTACAAATCTTAGAGCCATGCCCTTATCTGTCTTCCTCCTGGTTATTAATTAAATTTTTAACAAGACAGGGCTCAGCGCCAACACACTGTGGGACTTCTCTAAAGACTACTCCACTTTGTAGTTTGATATTTATTAACATTCTTAGGGCATCTAGCTACAATACAAGTTGATTTTTTTTCTATTAAAAAGTATTAATCTTTCTATGGCTTTTTTCCCTTATCTTTAATATGGAATGGATTTTACACTATATTTCTCAAGTCATCTGTGGTAGAGGACAGTTTCTTTTTCAATTTCTAAATGTCCATGATCTACGTTTTTGTAAAATACAATGAAATATGAAATATAAAAAAATGAAGTTGCTAGAAAAATCAAATATAAAAGAGAAATGAAACAGAAACAATTTTATTATTAGACCTAACAGACATAAAATCACATTCCAATAATCAGCTCGAACGCACAATATGAAAAAAAAAAAAGGATTGCAAAAACTATGTACATTATTCACTGAAATCATGGATGGAGGCAATTACTATTGGAAATATTATTACAGTTATAACTTTTTTATTGTTCTCCAACCTTGACCAAAGACTCTGAGTGACGTTACAATCCTCATACTAAAGTCCCATGAGCACATTTTAAATCAGTTTCATGTATATTGGTAACGTTTTTAATGTGACAGAAAAATTTGCATTTTGCTTGTTGATTCATCTAATTTAGATGGGATAAATGACAATGCCCCACGTAGAAGTTAATGTCTATCTTAACCTCTGTGCTTTGATTTCATAGCACTCATAGGGGAGAAGTCAGTCTTAGAGAGGTACCCAGAAACTACTGAAAGAAAAGAATTTGAGGTAAATCAATAACTTTAAAGAATTCCTTTTTATCTACCATAAAGTGATTTTGTATTTTTTTTTTTTTTTTGAGGGAGAGTGTGGGCAGGCACCCGAGCTGGCAGGGGTCGGGGGGAGAGGGGAGCGCAGGTTGACGGGGCAGAGGGAGAGGGAGAATCTCAAGCAAGCTCCATGCTCAGCACAGAGCCCAACACGGGTCTCCATCTCCCAACCCTAAGATCATGACCTGAGCCAAAATCAAGAGTCTGATGCTCAACCTACTGAGCCACCTAGGTGCCCCAGTGATTTTGTATTTTTAAAATTTATCTTCAGTCCTTCATCAGTAGTGAGTTCCAAATATTAATCTTATATATTTTAAATTATACTTCAATAAAAGAAATGGATTTAGTGTTTCTCTGGTGTGGATATTTGTTGGGAAAATAAAATTCAAAACATTCTATTAAATTTGTGTTTGGTGATAATTTTTCACAAGTGTGCAGAATCAAGATTTATTGAAGTAAGTGTGTGTGTGTGCCTTTCCTTCCAGGCATGGAAATATTAAGGTGATTTTAAAAATTCAAACATTCTGATACAGGGCAAAACCGTATCTGGTGCCCTGATCGGTTGGCAATACCGAACAGGGGATTCAAAAGTAAAATAGCATTCCTTACCATATATCTTAACAAATTTGAAAATAGGACTACATATCTGCAAGGAAATACTATTGTATTTATATGCAGATATTTAGGTTGAATCTCTCACAAGCATATCATTAATTTTCTCAGTCTGTTTCTGCACTTTAAAGAGATAATCTCCAGGGTGCTGGCTGTCACAGTGCTGAGTCCCTAATGTATTTAGACTTCACGCTGGGAGGGACTACTTCACATCTGGTGTTAGAAAGTATTTACGTTTCTTCCTTCTTTTGACAGTGCTTGGCAGAAGTTGTTAAATCATAATGTTTATTTAAACATTTTTTTGAAGATGTGCTCAAATTGCTTTTAGTTCCATGGCGTTTATTCATAAAATCATCTCATGCGGAAAACCAGAGGCTACATGAGTTATACAAATTACCCATCTATAAACTGTTGCCACTTGAATTTAAATCTTTTAATATGTGATGAGGAATGAAGCTTGTAATTGTGGAAATCATCATAGCATCATGCCTAAATAATGGAACATTTCTGTTCATGAATGACTTTTGATTCTGGCCAATACTCATGAAGCATCAAGCAGAACTAGGTACTTCCTCTTCTGTGGTTTCATAGAATTTTGGTCATACATGTATGTATAAGGTTATTATTGCCGCTGTAACATATTATACCATAAACTTGGTGTCCTAAAACAACACAAACTTGCTGTCTTTCAATTATAGAGAAGTCTGAACTGAGTCTCACTGGGCTCACATAGAGGTGATAGGAGTCCTCTATTTCTTTCTGGAGTGTCTAGGGGAGAATCTGTTTTCTTGCGTTTTCAGGCTTCTAGGGGCCACCCATATTCTTTGGCTCATATCCCTACTTCCTCATCTTCAAAGCCATCAACATTGGGTTATGTCTTTCTCACATTGCCATCTCTTTACTCTTCCCTCCTCCGTCAGCCTTTTCTACTTTTAAGGATCCTTGTGAGAGAGATCTCACCTCTCCTGCCTTTTCTTGGTAAGAGTTGCTAATCTTATCTGCACATCCACAGCTTGATATTTTTTTCTGGTTGATTTGTCCTAAACTTGGACAGAATCTTCCCTCAATTTTCTTGTACACCATTAATGAAAGAACATAATATAATGTAATATTTTCTTAACTTTCTGGGTTTACTTCAGGAGAATTTTAGCATAGTGCAGAATAGTTAGCAGTAAGTTAAAATCGAATAGGAGATTCTTTTTTGGCCAGCCATTGTCTCCTAACAGAAAACCTCTTCCATCTCCTCCTTCCCTGGGTGCCAGAGAAATCAAAATTCCAGTCTCTTTTGCATGCCAAACAGAAAGCAACATCAGCTAACTTCAGAACTGACTCTTCACATCAGGGTCAGCAGAGAAAATAATCTATAACATCATTTTATATTAATAAGTTAGATATTGGGGCCATGAAAACAATCATGATACACACAGTCTCTATACCCTAGGAAGCAAATTTAGAAATTTATATTGTTTTTACTGCTTATGGATTTTTGTAGTTATTGACCACTTATCTATCTAGTTTCTGAACAATATGAAACAGTCAAATCTTCATAGCGTGATAGGACACAGATAAAAGAAACTAATATTTATCAAACATTAGTTTTTTAGCAGTGTGATTTTTTTTCTAAGAGAAACTTTTATGTACAGAAAAATACTACTTGCAACTATTAGAGATATAGATTACCATTGTTTTACTAAAGTGACACATCATAAAAATGCTTCAGTTTAGCTTTAAATTCAACTCAGAATCTCATTCGATTCATTTATAACAGTAATTATATTCCCTCAGATACTTTAAATTGTATTTTCAGACATAATATATATTATAATTGCATTGAATTGTGTATGGATATAATATTACTTAGGTGTAGCCAGACAAAGATTCTTATAGATATTTGCATGTAATAGAAGTAGTTTTGCATACCTCAGGTCTCTTTCTGGCTCTGTGGATCACAGCGCTCAAGTTATGCCCATGGTGTAATATTAGTGCATGATGGTGTGCATACATTAGATGATTTAAGCTCTGTATGTTCAGTGAAGTATATATTGTTATTCTGTTTTCAAAAATTAGAACAATACCCTTGAAAATCTAAACAAATTGTACTATATCCTAACGATGGATGGTAGGCAGGGATAGAAGCCCAGGTTGATCTGGTACAAAGTCAAGATCCTCTCCAGCACAACACGGGGCTTTGTTCTTTTAGGAGATATCGTTGACATGTTTGAGATGCTATAGCCTAGGCCCAGATTTTTAGGAAGACAAAAAAAAAATCATCATCTGGTGGGAGGTTTCTTGGATACAGAGGAAGTTATAATACCATAATGGCTCTAGTGCAGAAAGACTATGTTTAAGCAGAGGAATGATGCGATTCATGTCAGTGTGGGTAATATTTGAGCTGCACTGTGTAGAGGAAAGATCTGGATCTTAGGAGTTAGGCATTCCTAAAATATAGTACTTGTTTTATTTATTTGTAGTGTGACTTGGGAAAGTTACTTAACTATTTTGAGCCATATTTTCCTCATCTGTAAAGTAAGAATACTAATATCTCCTACTCAGTTTTATTGTAAGCAAGATTGACACAAAGCATACATTAAATAATATGTGAGTGTGTTTCCATGTGTTTGAAAATGTGTACTTTTTATAATTTTAATGAAGTTCACAAATTATCTTTTTCAATATGTGTATTTACTTTTTTTCTGTGCATTTCAATAAAACAATTGCTATTAAACCTATTTTTTAAACATAATTTTGCGAGTTCTAGTCCTCTTAAAAAAAATGACAAGTTCCCTATACACATATTTGGGGAAATTATGAAGGAAAGCCAGTCCAAGTCACTTAGAAAGTAAAAATATAAAATATGTTAAATTAAGCTTAATATTATTAATTTCAAGTACAGAACACTTACATCTTTTTAAGACTTAGTCTTTATTCAAGGACCAAGTCATTTTTGAACATCCAACATACCCATTCTCTCTTTCTTTTCCATAAATATATATATTTTTTCTTACTGGTTCTCTCCATTTCTGAATGTCTAAAAATTTAGTGTAGGTCATATTCAAGTTCTTAATCAAATGCACATTTAAGTAACACAACATATTTGTATTTTATTTTTTAATGTGTGCTGATTTTTTTTTTTTCTCTTCAAGGCAAGTATTTAAAAGCATGGTAATTTTCCTCTAGGATAATCATGGTCACAGAGCAGGACAGTTTTGACTGACAGAGAAAATAACTTCTTCCTTGCCAGCCGTATTTATGTAAACATGCAGCTTAAGGCCCAGTTTTCCCACCTAATCCACTCATTGGCTGTGGTTTCCATGGGTCTTCCAAACCTCTTTTTATCCCCAAAGGAGCACCATCTGGTAGCACCCAACAGTAAAATCAAACTTCGCAAAGCCCATGCAGAAAGCACTCCGTCATCCTCCCTCCTCCCAGTCAACATCTGCTGTCCTCTGCTCGGTGGAGTGACATTTTGAAGGGAAACGTGGAAACCATAGTAGTAATTTGAACTAGGTTAAGCAATTTTGATGCTTGATGAAGGCATCTGTAATGAGGATTTCAAATCACCAGTATAATCAGTGCTTGTTTATGTTAAAATTCTATGTCTTAGGCACTGAATTATATAGTTCTTGAAAATCCTTTTCTTACGTTTTTCACTGGCTCAGTAAATGCCTCTTGTGTACTGGTAGTAGTGAGTTAAATTTTGGCTGGTTACGGTTTGTATTGCATGACATTTCTGAAGAAGTTTAGTCTTCTGAGCTATTGGAATTTGTTTGTGTGTAAGTAAGAATACTCTTTGCCCTGAATAGTCACATACATCATCAAATATCTAGTATATAACCACAAGTTAAAGTGATAACCTTTTTACAGTGAAATAAATACTCTGCAATTCTCTTTATTTAACTCATATCAAGTAACTCCTAAAATGATAATTGTATTTCTCTTAAAATCTAACTATTTCTTCTCTGAGTTAATTCTTAGTTTTTCCACATTTATGGTTGAGCAAATCAAATAAAAATTAAGCATAGTAACAATTTATTAAGGATGAAAGATTAGATTTTTTTGTAAATGTGTATTTTTGAGAATCTAAGACAATTAAATTTCTAGAGTTGGAGGGATGTGTATCTGTGCATCTGCGTCTACTCTAGAGATGCTGAACCTACTGGTAATAGTTTGGGGCCAGTGTGTGTGTGTGTGTGTGTGTGTGCTATTTGGTGGCTAGATGCTCAGCAATTCTATTTCCTTTCTCTGATCAGACCACATCTCCCAACATCCCCAACTTCCATCAGAATAAAGTGTGAGCCATGTGACTTGTGACTGGGTTTTGGACTATGAAGTATAGAGAGAAATAATCACCTGGCCCCTAAAATGGCCTGCACAATCCTCATGTCTTCCCTCTCTCTTTCTTATCCTTGTAACTGTAAATGAAGAATTTCAAAATGTCAGAGCCACAGAATGGAAAAAAACACGGAATCCCTGTCCCTTTGGGAGAGCTACAGATTTGCACCGGTCTGTGGTGTGAGCTAGAGAAACCACTGAGCTGAGGGAGTGTTTGTCACAACAGCGGGCATTACTTAGCTGTTTAGTTTAACGGGAACGTTCTTTGGTTTAGTATCTTCTGAATGTCGAGATGACTGGGTGATTACTTGTTGTTCAGTGATTATTATCAGCAGAATGACAGAGAAGGAATATCTGCTGATGTGATGAAAATTGAATCCAACTTCTTATGACATAATTAATAGCATTCTAAGGACTCCTCAGGAGGCTACAACATAAGAAGTAGGCAGGCAACCCTCTTAAATAACTTGGTAACAGTCACGATTAGACAGATTCTTTTTAAATTATAGAAGGAGGTAAAAATCTCTCCTTAAAAACACCAGACACAGTATACCAGAGTGTCACGTAATTGCAGATAGATTTAACAACACCGTCCTGACATAATCAAAAAGTAAGTATTATTAAAATGCTGTTCATCAAATAAAAAGTCAGTCTATCATCAGAGGTAGTCCAATCCTAAGAGAAGTTGAGCCCCTCCCTGGCAACTAATTCCATCAGGGGGAGTTCAATCCTGATAAAAGATTAATTTTTCCATGGCACACATTTTCTACCTTTAAGTCATACCTGAGCTTTCCAGGTTGCTTGCTTGTTCATCTTTTCTTCTTGAATTTTGTTAAAAGGATGAGTATTCCATGCCCTCTTTTACCACCTGGAGGTTTTCTAATTATCCTCCAAGTCCCAAAGTAGCTATCCTCTTCTGCACAAAGCACTTCTGATTCCTGATCTCCAAGTAGTGCTGTGTGCTCTCTCCACTGTGCCATTAAAACAAATTTTAAGTGCCTTCTCAGCACTTAATACTTGCTGATATGATTTAAGCCTGCCTTTCAGCCAAAGGTGTCTCCATTTATCCCTGGAACATGGAATTTAGAAAGAAGTGAATTTATTGGTTCTATTTATTTGCAGCCCAAATAAGGGTTTGCATCTTTTGTAGTCCCATTCAAGCAAAGTGTAGAAGGAGAATCTCTCTCTCTCTCTCTCTCTCTCTCTATATATATATATATATACACACATACATATGCTATACATGTAAAAATATATTACATATAGGTATATATGCATGTAATCTTTAAACAAATATTCATATTCTCCCCACTTAAAGTTTAAAAAATTAAACTTTTGTATATCCTCTTCTGATTTTTAAGATTAAATTTTACAAACTAATATCTTTCTTAAAAAACATTACACCAGTTTCATTTTCTGACTCTTCTCCATCTTCCCAGAGGCAATTACTACTGTGAATTGATATATTACCTTTTTTCTTTTTCTTTTTTTTTCTAGAGAGTCATAGAATTTTTTTTTTAAAAGAACTTTTTTTTTTTAAAGATTTTATTTATTTGACAGAGAGAGACACAGCGAGAGAGGGAACACAAGCAGGGGGAGCGAGAGAGGGAGAAGCAGGCCTCCTGCTGAGCAGGGAGCCCGATGCGGGGCTCGATCCCAGGACCCTGGGATCATGACCTGAGCTGAAGGCAGGCGCTTAACGACTGAGCCACCCAGGCGCCCCTGATAGAGAGAATTTTAAGCAGGCTCCATGCACAGCTCAGAGCCGATGCGGGGCTCAATCTCACAACCCTGAGATCATGACCTGAGCTGAAATCAAGAGTCAGTCACATTTTTAAAAATTTTTTTTGAAGATTTTATTTATTTATTTGACAGAGGGAGACACAGCAAGAGAGGGAACACAAGCAGGGGGAGTGGGAGAGGGAGAAGCAGGCTTCCCGCCGAGCAGGGAGCCCGATGCGGGGCTCGATCCCAGGACACCAGGATCATGAACGGAGCTGAAGGCAGACGCTTAACTGACTGAGCCACCCAGGTGCCCCGAGTCAGTCACATTTTTAAAAGTATATTCCATTAAACAACATTTGCATTTCTGGTTATTTCCAGAAAAATACATGTGTTCATTTGTATGTTTAAAATGTGATACATATTTTATATCAAAACATGTATAAAATGAACATACATTATATATTTTCAACCATAAAGTAGCAAATATGTGTAGCCGCTGCCTGGAATAAAATAGAGAACACTGCAGTATGTTAGATGCCTCATTACACCACCACTCGAAAACACACGCATACTGACCATTAAACATATAACCATTATCTTGATTTGTGTTAAATTTTTCCTTTATTATTTTATTTTACTTTATCTTATTTTATTTTCTGCATTTTTCGACATATGCATTCTTATTAATAACGGGGAATATATCACTTCCTGTTTCATAAGATTACTTTGAGGACCAAGTGACTTTTATAATGCACTTAAAATTAGCTTCTGCATATATAAACTTTATACAAGTATTATTTGTGATTTTGTTGTTGTTGATCTTATTATTACTGTTATTTAACATGTTTCCCTGTGCACTGTATGGAATTTCTCAAGGGCATATACATAGGCATGCAATATCTGGATCGTAGGACATTAAACATATTCAACTATACCGGCTAATACAAAACTGTTTACCGAATATACATACAGTAATTTCTATTCTCACCAGCAACAAAGAAAAGTCTGTCTTAAATATGTCTTTTCCGTTTCCTCACAATACTTGATATTGCCAGACATTTTTATATTTGTCAAACTGAAGAGTATTGAAGTATATCTCATCATGTGTTTAATTTGGACTCTCCTGATGAGATGTTTAACCACCTTTCCTTTCATATGTTCATGGGCTGTCTGGGTTTACTCTTTTGTGAAGAACCTCTTTAAGACTTTGGACAATTTTGTTGTGTTATTAGTACTGAGGCATGAAACTTCCTTATATATTTTGTATATACATCTTGTGTCAGTTTAAGGATTACGAATAACTTTTCTGAGTTTTTATCTAGTATTTTTGTACTCTTTATGGTGATATTCCATAAATATAAAATTTAAAATTTCAGTACGGTTGAATTTATCATTCCTTTTGGCACTTTCTGCGTTTTGTATAAAAAGTACTTTACTAACCTGTTGCATTTTTCAATATTTTAGAAACAGATATAAACAGAAAGGGGAAATCACAAGAAAAAATAATTATATGATGTAATAAGTAATTATTTTTAATAGCCATAATTACACATAATTTAACCACATAATTTAACTTTTGTATTATTATTTTTATTGGATATTCTTATAGGAGAGTACACTATTCTAATGGATCACACTAATTGCCACACTTAGGTACATTGTTCTAGCATATTTTCATCCTAATATTGCAAACAAAGGTAAGAAATAGGAAATTCTGGTGGTGAGGGAAGTGTTGCAGATAACAAAAGTGTATGTTTTTACAAAGCAATTTTTGTTAAGATTTCAATGGTTTTTCTAAATGCGTCTTATTTAGTGGACAATTTGGGTCAACAAAACCTGGTTGGCAATTAAAAATAAATTCAACTTAATTGACTGTGTAAGTGTGGATTTGTTTCTGGGCTCCCTATTCTGTTCCATTGATATGTGTAGGACCTATATATCGAGACATAACTATTGTGCTTGCTTCCTATGAGTGCTTTGGGAATTCACTTTTACCTCAAGTTTTATAAATTCTTGTGTTAAGAGATTTGACCTTTTTGGATTTTCAGCCAAGACTAGATGCCTAAAATGACAAAATACTACAAGAAAAGAGTCTTGTAATTTTCTGGCAGTTGCCCAGAATATAATACAGGAAGTAAGACTCAAAAGTACATTCTATGAGGAGCCACTGAAGTGACAATTTTTCAGATGTTGCTAAGTGGCCTGAAAGACATGATGCAGGTTCAAAAGAAAAGCAAAAAAGAAAAGTACTCACTTGCATCCAGGGAGTAACTTGCCAAGTGATGCATCCGTTTGGGAATACAGCAGGAAAAAATATTGATTCAATCTCTGAACTCTAAGAGAACTAGAGGTCATTTAGTACAGGCCTTTCCTTTTAGTCTCCTGTTATCAAAGTTCAAAAATGCATTTTATTAACACAAATAAATTCTTATATATTACAGACACAATCCATATAGCATAAAATTAGTATTCAGACTTGTATACTGCTTTACATGTTAACCTACATGACAGAGTCAATTTATTTCCTACAACATCTGAATTTATGTCAAGGCTTACTTTAAATTTTTAACAGTTTTGAATTTATATATAAATTTGGTTATATTAAGAAATCTTCTACTTATTGGGAATGACTAATTTTTTAGCACTTAATGATTTCTGCCTTGAACTTTATTTGCATTTACCTGATATGATTTGCCTATAATGTTCCTTCTGCAACTTAGTGTCCCTCTGTTTAAGGGGTCTCATGAACTAGGATTTTGTCTGACTCCATCAGAGTCAGAGTTTCTTATTTGTCTCTTTGTTGTTTGAATAGAAGGTTTATTTTACTTACAGCCATTGTTATAATTGGACTATTTGTCACAATTTCTCTCTTTATGTTTCCCTTGTTTTTATCCTTTGACATAGACACTTTATTTCCATTACTTTTTGTTTCCCCAATGTTTTGGAGAGTGGATATTCTGTTTTAGATTCTACTGTGGTTCTCTTCTACTTTTTCAAAGTGATTCTTTTTCTATTATTTATCAATGATCTGAATCAAAAGTGAGATTATAATTCCAGCAATCTGTGATAAACAGTATAGTACTTAACTTCGAGACGAACCATGAGAGACTATGGACTCTGAGAAACAAACTGAGGGTTCTAGAGGGGAAGGGGGTGGGGGGATGGGTTAGCCTGGGAATGGGTATTAAAGAGGGCACGTTCTGCATGGAGCACTGGGTGTTATACGCAAACAATGAATCATGGAACACTACATCAAAAACTAATGATGTAATGTATGGTGATTAACATAACATAATAAAAAAAATGAAAACTTCTTCAAAAGCAACATTCCTCTCATTTATCAGTCCTGTCATTATAATTTCAAATATGGAATCTTGATTATTGTTTTTGAATTATTATTTGAATAGTATATGTTTTTACAGAAAAAAAATGGACACTTTACAATGTTTAGAAATCCTAAATTTCCAATCACACCCATTTTAATTGATTTCAAAGCCCACAATATGTCCATTTTTTGAGGACACAATTTTAAGTATTTTTTAGGTATTTTTTAAAGGGTGAACACATTTATGGTGTATTTTGTGATCTCTCTTACGTCTGAATCCTTACAATCATAAAATCTGTCATTCACTTTCACATAAGAATAATTTATTAGCTGCTTAAAATTTTTCTTAGGTCATATTTTTCATGCAATTCAAGAGTTTTCTTAATTTTGTATCAACCAACTGATTTATTTGTTAACTTCCTACCCAACATCTATTGACTTCTTTTTCCCCAATTTTACTGAGACAATTTTGTATTCAAAATGATTTGCTCTTCCCATATATTGGTCTGGGTTTCTGCAAGAAACAAGTATCAGTCACAAAAGGATTTAACTAAAGAAATAAAGGAACTATTTACAAAGGGTTAAGGGAACCTGATGAGAGGGGTCAAAGACAAGAAGGGATAGTGATTGCCCATACATCTCCGTGAGAGCTGAAGCTGGAAGAGAGAGCCACCTGACATGAGCTGTGGCCTTTGCAGGCAGGATCCATCACTGCCAGACTGGGGCCCACCCAGGAGAGTCAGGGAAATGAGTATTCCAGTCTCTCAGGTTCCTGCTGGGGCTTGCCACCGGCCCATCTGACAGATGCCAAGAGGCAAGGGATCTTGCCAATGACCATATTGGTCATTGTGCTCACAGAGGTCAGCAATCAATGGTTATGTGGTGTAGTTCTAATGAATGAAGGAGAAATCTAAGGAGAAAATCAGGGGGAACAAAAGATATTTGTGCAATTATCTTCCTTTGTTGATAAATGGTACCGATGCTCCTTGTTCCTGCTCTTTCCCCTTCCCTCTTCTTCCTGTCTGGAACGCAGTTGTGAACCAAGGTCCCTGGCAGGAATATTGTGCAGCTTTACCAGCCCCAGGTTGACCATATTTGAATTTTTTTATATGAGAAAAAAACAAACTGGAACTTTATATTTAATATTCCTTGCTATTCTACGGCTCCAATGCATGATGATTCTCCTAACCCTCTGTTTTCTATCTTTGAAATAGTTTTTCTCATTTCCACTCCTATCTGACTTTTATTTTTCATCCTGTATAAAGATAATCAGTTATTAACTAAACTTTCTTTTGATATTCCCCATTTTAAAATACCCTTTAAACTCTCTTCTTTTTTTTTATACTCTCCATTTTACCATTTAACTATGGATTAAGTTAATCTTCCCAAAACACCATTTCCTCCATACTACACCCCTGACAAAAATCTTGGTAATTATTCCTTTTTTTTTTTTTTTAAATTTATTTAGTTGACAGAGAGTTAGAGAGCACAAGTAGGCAGAGTGGCAGGCAGAGGGAAAGGGAGAAGCAGGCTCCCTGCTGAGCAGGGAGCCCGACGCGGGGCTTGATCCCAGGACCCTGGGATCATGACCTGAGCCGAAGGCAGCTGCCCAACCGACTGAGCCACCCAGGCGCCCCTCAGTAATTATTCTTGTCCTATAGAATTAATTACAATTCACTCTGAGGACTTACATTATTTGCTTCTGACCTACCTGT